>NC_135574.1:107843517-109315183 GCF_965152235.1 Eretmochelys imbricata | reverse complement strand
TGAACTAATAATTGGGGGCAGGTTTCACATCTTTGAAGGTGATGAACCAGAGGGGAAAATTCCAAGTGGCTGACGGTCGACAACTTGGGGAGATGGATTGGGGGGGTGGGGGAGGAGAACTTGGACCAAAAGTGATTGTTGAGGTCACCATGCAAGTAGTAACGAGGCTGGTGGAAGCCAAAGTGGGACCTCATGCTTGTAAGCTGGCTACTTGTGTCAGAGCACTAAACCATAGCAACACAGTATTAAGATACCCAAACGTACAAGGCAGATGTGACAGAACCCTTTATTGGTCTGGGTGATGCCCCTAAACGTCACACCACAGAAGTACAATATGATCATGGAAATACTATTTCTATTATGAAATAGAATTTATAAATAAAAAGCAAGCAAGAGGACATTAAACATACATCTGAGCAGTAACATCAGGTTGTCAGTGGTTATCAGTCAGATAAACCAATTTATACGGATAATTCTAAAGATGGACCATACATCCTGGTGTAATGAGTAAGTTTATGAAGATAAGAGTGGAGGAAATTTTTAAGTTTCAAATAAATCAACACAGAATTTAGAATACATATCTTGAAATATCATAGGGGGGGCAAATGGGGAGGTTTGCATTCTCATATAGTTATGCTGCTGATCAGACAGCATTTTTAAAAACTATCTCCAACCAACATTGTGTTACAACAGATTATTGTTCAATATTATTATTAATCTAAATTAGTGCCTTGATACAGTTAGGGCCCTAATTTTGAGGGTTACTGCAACCACTACAGCAGCTCAAAAGCTATAAAGGGTCCAAAAAGCCAGCTTAACTGGCCCCAGGAAATACCCCCAGCAGTTACACCCACATCCTGCAAACTCAGCACAGGGACATGCCAATAGTTGGAATGCTTTGTACTGATTATTCTGTAGTGCATACCAATCCATGTCAGGGACTGGATCAGCCCATGTAACAAGAGAGAACCCTGGAAGTGAAAATCCACTTTTGCAATGCTAGCCTTCCCTTCCCACCCCATCCCTTTCCACACACCCTATTACACTTGGAGAGAGAGCACAGATCGTGACCTTTAGTCTATAGCTGCAAAATACTGACAAGCATTCCACTCCAAATACAAAAAATGTAACCACTCTTGCAGAACTGGACCCAGTGGCACAAAGCACTTCTTCCCAAGGCAAGCCCCTGATGAAAATGAATGGGAATCATGCCTGAGAGCCCAGGAGTCGGTCCATATTAAATTGTTCTTTTTCTGTGGCAGGATCATGTTGTCCCTATCTCATTTGTGTCTACAATGCATATATACTCTTTTAGAGTAGATATTTTTTGAGATGTAAACTGAAACTAGTTTGAAGCAGAGGGTCGATCTTGCACTCTAGCTCATTTCAGTCCAGCCATGTGCAAGACCCATAGTCGTCCCCCACCCAGCTTGCAATTTAAGTTAAAACGGAAAGCCACCGCCATGAGGAAGTTACCTCTATATCTTCTTGTACATTTAAAGCAGTAGCTTGTAATCTGCCTTGGCCACTTGTCATATACAGAGTTGTGTCTGTAAAGGCAAGTCAAAGATTAAAATCAGCAGCACTGATTAATGAGATCATCCTTAAGCACAAGAAAGATTTCCCTAAACAGAGAGAGCAATGTATTCTTTGTTATACTCCTGGGACACCAGCAATGTTGACAATGGTGCAAAAGCATAACTAGAAATATTATGGCATATGGCACTTAGAGTATCCTTTCCTGATCAAGTATATAGAACCTCACAAGGTGTTTTTCTTGTTTGTGTTTACAAATTGACTTCTAATACACAACTGCAGCCACACAAGTCAGTATCATAAAAGGCTCTGCAGTGCTAGATCTATTTTATGGATAATGAGGTGCTGATCTGTAGAAGTATATGGGACTGCCTTTGGTAATTTTTGTTTCTTTTTTTCTTTTCTTTCTAATAGATTCTTGAGGGTAGTTTGGGTACTTTCCTGTTCTAGATGCATGAAAGATTTAGCAAGGAGGCATGGGCTGAAGTGTTTTCAGAATGACGGCAACATTCATCAGCTTTACATTCATCAGCTTTATCTCCGGCCTGGAGAGTGTAGCTGAGTGTCTCTTGTGGTTCAGGTGAAATTGAGGAATGGATAACAGTGAGCTGGTTCAGACTTGAGCCAAATAAAACTGAGACGTTTATGGTGGATGGGGGGAGTAACTATTAGGTCTGCTTTCATTCAGGGAGGCCACATGTTGTTTGTTACAAGAAGTTCACAAATTGAAGAGCTGGTCAGATTTCCAGATGATTTCAGACAATCAAATATCAGCGACCAGGGCTACTTTCCCCCCCATTTGTGTAGTCGTCTCAGTTTGCAAACTTTTCTCTCAAATACATATATTCAGTGAAACAATCCAATACTCAGTGGTAGAGATGGCTGGAATCATCCTGAAAACATTTTGACTTTTCATTTTAAAAGAAAAAGTTTGGCAATTGCAAATGAAAACATTTTCATTTTTTGGGCAACCATTTTCAATTTAAAAACAAACTGAGGAAAGCAGACACTGCATTTTTTTAATAGTTGAAAATGTTTCTTATGGAAAGAAGTAGTGAACTTAAGCATGTAAGTTACCAGGCTGCCACTCTATTACTCTGTACCCTGGTACAGAACATGGCTTTAATCTCTTACTAGATCCTGCCTGCAGTGTGGAACCTTATTTGTGCTGCTCCAACAGCACAAACCCACAGGAAATTCCTCTTGCTCTCTCCACCCTGCCTCCCCTTCATTCTGAGTCAGGTACAACACATGTGCCCGTCTATAGTTGTAATGTACTATAGTACTGTCCCTCCACCACTCCTCACACACTGTTTTTGCTCCATAAGCATGCAAAGAAACTACTACAATAAAAAGAAAAGGAGTACTTCTGGCACCGTAGAGACTAAAATTTATTTGAGCATAAGCTTTCGTGAGCTACAGCTGTGGCACTGTAGAGACTAACAAATTTATTTGAGCATAAGCTTTCGTGAGCTACAGCTCACTTTGTCTGGGGGGCAGAATGTGAGAAGGAGAGGACCTCTATTTGACAGCAAGGTAACACTAATTTAACATTAGTTAAAATCAGAAATTGCAAATTGCACCGTAGAGACTAACAAATTTATTTGAGCATAAGCTTTCGTGAACTACAGCTCACTTTATGTAGCTCACGAAAGCTTATGCTCAAATAAATTTGTTAATATCTACAGTGCCACAAGTACTCCTTTTCTTTTTGCGGATACAGACTAACACGGCTGCTACTCTGAAAACTACTACAATAAAGCAATTTGTGACTTTAACTAATGTTAAATTAGTGTTACCTTGCTGTCAAATAGAGGTCCTCTCCTTCTCACATTCTGCCCCCCAGACACATAAGTATACGTCTAGACTTCCCAGCACTAATAATAACTTAACAGTTTATTAGTTACCATTAAAAACTATAGCAGTAAACCCAACCAAATCACATGGTTAACCTTCACGACAGTATGGCATGACATGTGATTTTGTATGCTGTTGTGTTGCACTTATTTGCAATGATCAGAAGCTACTATTACCACAGAAAATGATAATCTGAAACATTAGGCACATTATCCACGAGAAGATGTTGTGTCTCACCCTTCTATTCTTAATAGAAACGTACCCTAACAACACCTGTTATCTTACCGTTTTACACTAAAGGGAAAAACCAAAACATGGAGACTAGCTGGCTAAATCCATTGTTTAGTTCATAAATTCACCTGCCATATTTAACTGGTCACTCAATATATTGTCTGTCCTCTAAAGCCTTAAGCAGAAAAAAAAATTATTCATAGGGGAAGGGCACCATAAGAAAGAATAAAGGCTCAGCCTCAGCTTCTCAATCTGAAAAATAAGAATACTGTCTTACCTATCAAAAAGGAGCATCACAATTACACAGCCCTTTGAAAATTTGAAGTGCTAAGTAACAGCATTATCAGAAAATCATGCCACGGTTTAAGTTTTCCTCAAACTGTGAGGCCTTGCATAAAAGCCACTGATTTTCCTTCTTCGATGTCTGAACACTTAAAATAAAGAAAACCTCACAATTCAAGGCTAGGAACAGGACGTTTAAATTACCATTTTCAGGCCAATGCCAGTCCTCTGGTCACTTCCTGTCCCACTAACATACAGTCTGTATTACAAAAGGCCATCTCAGGTATATGCAGGTTCTCATTCATTTTAGCAGGAATGTCAATTCCAATCAGTTAGTAGGAAGAGCCAGAGAAAACTAACTTGTTCAGTCAGTTAATCATGGGTCATTCTGGGGTGGCTAAGGAAAGAGCAAATGACTTTTATATTCTGGATCTAAAGGCAAATACACTACCAGAACTGTTAATGAAGTTAGCATTTGTTAGGGTACATAGACTGGAGGAGTAGGGAGATCCTGATTTTGTTCTTCTTAGTGACAGGAAGAAGAAATTACAGCTGAATACATTAAAAAAAAAGGATTTAAAATAGTTTTCAGCCAGATATTATAAATTCACCTTCTAAACCTGTTACTTTCTTGAAAAACAGACACACTGCATCTCTTTTCCCTGAGATAAGAAAGAAACTATTTCAAAGCACACCCAGGTTCAGAACACTAGCTCGGTGGGACACCAGAATACTGTTCTCTCTTTTGCTTCTGTTTGAAAGGGCCGTGATACTTTACCTGGGGCTCAAGCACTTCTCCAGAGAGATGGAAAGGAGTCAGTTCCTATGTTCCCCTGGAGGTTTCCAAATGTGGCACAATTTGAAGGGCACCTGAACTGTGCTAGTTTCTTACTGGCTGATGGTCTTCCAATTAAAGCAACCATCCGTTCCTTGTTACGAAAGGGAAATACTAGGACACTGGCGCCCCAAGTTCCCGTCCTAACTCGGATTGTTCCCTTAGTCCACGGCCACCCCTCCGCCCGTCTCCGGCGGGTACCGCATCGGCCTGTTCGGCGAAGTTCAGATGCTACAACGTCCCCCGAAGCGAGCGGCTCAGCTCACGCCCACCCCACCCAGCCGAGAGCGGGGCGCGCCCCTCCCCAGGCGGCGGAGAGGCGTCAGGCGGACTCGGGGCTCCCACGAGCAGCCGAACGAGAGAGGGGCGCTCGCCGCCAACCCCACGCGGGCCCCGGCAGCCCTCGGCTCGCTCTGCCCAAGCCGCAAGGCAACAGGGCCCCCGGCGGAACTCACCGCTCCAGGAAGATGGGCGAGAGGCGGCGCCCTCGCTGCTTGCTCCAGCCGCGTCCTCGCGCAGAAACGTGCCGCTTCCTCGAGGGAGCCCGTCAAGCCGGGCTGGGCGCAGGGAGTTTCCCCGGCCCCTCACGGGCCCCGCCCAGGCTCCTCCCCCGCCCAGGCCCATTGGCCGCAGGTCCGGGCCGTGGCGGTGACCGGCCGCGGAGCGGGCGGCAAAGGAGGTTTCCAGAGCCTGGGAGCGAGCGGGGGAAGGGGTCTCCAAGTGGCTGCCTCGGCATGGGGCGAGGGGGAAGCCCGGGGTCCGTAGGTGGAAATGGGGGGTGCGCGGGGCTCCTCCAGGGTCTGCTGCGGGAGCCGTGGAGGATTTGGGGAGCGACTGGTACAATCCCCTCCTACTCCCCCACCAGGCCTGCTTCAGGGGAGAGGCTGGCGGTGGGTCACTTCCGAGAATTGGCTGAGGGGTTTCCCCAGCTGCTAGGAAGCGTGGGTGGCTCTGGTTGTAGCCAGCAGCTGGGTCCGCCATGCTCCTTGCTACCCCCTTCCCGGTGCTCTGGTTCAGAAGGGGCCTTTTGCCAGCTGTGCCCAGATGAGCACCTCGTGAACACGTGCAGGGGGCCAGCACAACCTCCCTTAAGTGGCTCTTTTAACCCTGCTCTGTGCTGCTGATACTCTCACCTTCTTGTCAGCTGTTTGAAATGGGCCACCTTCATTGCATTGGCCCCATTAGCACTACAAACGTCATTTTCGGGTAGTATTCACCCTTTCTTGTCAGCTGTTGAGAATAGGCCACTTCCACCTTAATTGAATTGGCTCCTTAGCACTGACAGCCCCCCCCCCCAACACTTGGTAAGGCAACTCCCATCTTTTCATGTGCTGTCTATTTATACCTGCCTACTGTATTATCCACTCCATGCATCTGACGAAGTGGGTTTTAGCCCACGAATGCTTATGCCCAAATAAATTTGTTAGTCTCTACAGTGCCACAAGGACTCCTCATTGTGAGTGCAGTTAGAGCAGGCTGGGGAGCTAAATAAAGGGGTGTGGAGCAGAGGGTGCAGAGTAGGGGAATGAAAGGGGAGGAGATGATTGAGAATGGAGCATCAGAACAGAGAAACAGCAGGGTGAGTGGGGGGAGGGATGTAGGAGTGACAGGGTGAAGAGTAAAGTTAAGGGCAGGGTAGAGGAATAGGAGTTCCTGGGGACCGGGGTGGGGGTGTGATGGAGGGGGTGCGATGGATCAGAGCATGAGATATCGGGAGCAGTTGCGTAGCTAGGATGGGACATTTGGGTGGGTGGGCAATGATGGGGGGAGGAGGGATCAGGCCTGCCTACTCCCTCCAGCCAGCCTTATGGGGGGTGATGGACAGGACCAGGAGCAGACCCAGCTCCATGAGGAGAAGCTGCTCTCCAGCAGCAATGGCTCCCATCCCAGTCCCACACCGGGCCTGGCTCCCCAAGCGGCAGGCCTACCTTTTTTGAGGATTCCTCTGCTGCCACTGGGTCGCCTGAAGCTTGCTCCTCCCAGTGGCACATTAGCCACTGGGCCAAAGTGGTGTGCCCAGGGCCTCCAGCCAATTGTGGGCCCCTGGAAAAATGGGCACCCTGTCCGCTCTGCCTCCCTGCCCGGCCCTCCAGCCAGGGAGCATGGTCAGGGTGCGGGCGCTTGCCCCACTCTGCCTGCTCCCCAGCTAGAGCACTGAGTGGGTGGAGTAGGGCAAGCCCCCGCACCCCGGCCACGCTCCCTAGCTGGAGTGCTGGGCAGACAGAGCAAACCCCCACGTCCCGACCCCGCTCCCTGGCTGGAGCACCGGGCAGGCAGAGTGGGGCAAACCCTGAGCGCACTCCCCAGCTGGAGTGCCGGGCGGGCAGAGCGGGGCAAGCCCCCCACTGCCTGCAGGAGCGCTGGGTGGACAGAAGGGGGCAATGCTCCGCGCCCTGCCCTCTTCTTGGCTGGAGCACTGTGCGGATGGAGCTGGACAAGTCCCTGACCCCGCTCCCCGGCTGGAGCGCCGGGCGGAAGGAGTGGGACAAGCCCCCGCACCCCAACCCTGCTCCACGGCTGCAGTGCCAGATGGGCAGAGTGGAGCAAGCTGGGGCCGAAGCAGAGCTGGGTCTGGATGCTAAGTGGGTGGGCTGCGGCCCATGGACGCCCACCCATGGCTATACTCCTGATTGGGAGTAGGAGGCACTGCACAGAATGATACAGGAGAAGGGAGGTAAGTGATAGACTGAGAATTGTGGATGGAACAGACGCAGCCCCAGTGAATGTCAACAATCGCCAGTAGCAACAAAAGTGGCAGAAAGTCAGACTACAGTTTTTTGGGCCCTGTTCATGTTATAAGTTGTAATCAGTTGCTGGCATGGTTGGCTGTACACATGGCTTGCGTTTGAATACAAGAGGTTAAAACTTTATTTGTGAGTGTGGTAAGTATAGTAACTGTGTTGCATTAACCGTATTTTGCTGTGCCAGAGGCCTAGGGGTAGACAAAGCATCATGCTGTAACAAGTACAGCTTTTTTGCGGTGTGGACCAGACACCCTAACTAAATTTGTATAACCAGTTTGACGAGTCCTTCTTCACTGCTCTGTGTGAAGTACAAAGCCCATGCCAAATTCAGTTGTGAGTCTATTAGTGTAATTTACCCAGGAGTTGTACTAACATACTCTGCCTTAAATTGGGTCTGTACTGAAGAAAACTTCCCCCAAATTCTAACCACTTTTAAAAACTCGCTCAGCTAAACACTGTTAAAACTAGATGGACTGTAACATTTCTCTAGTGAAGATGAAGCATCTAAGTTACTTCAAACTTGCTGAGCTACGCTCACTGATGTGCATCTTTCACGCCATTATATCTGACTTTTGGATCTTATCATCTAAATCTGGAAGTTTCAAAATACAGAACTTAGGTTTAGTCTTTGTAGGTCCCACGCTGTAAATGAAATAGCATCTGTACTTTCTTCATGGCTGTTGTACATTATAGGAAAGTTTTAAGCCACCTGTATTATTTCAGCAATACACTCTTGAATGTTACGTGAAAATTCATTCACATTGGAGATTGTTGCCCTTAGATAGTCTTTGATGCAAACTTGCTTTTTCCTTATTTGTTGTTGCTTTTCCTGTCACAAAAACAGCACTCTCTTCAGCAGCACGAGAGGATTTAAGTGTTTTACAGTTAGTGGTCAGTTAAAGAACATAAGAATGGCCATGCTGGGTCAGACTAAAAGTCCATTGAGCCCAGTGTCCAGTCTTCTGACAGTGGCCAATGCCAGGTGCCCCAGAGGGAATGAACAGAACAGGTAATCATCAAGTGATGATAAAAGGTGATAAAAAGATATTGAGCATTATACCTTTTACCCCCTAAGGGAACAAAAGGCCACAATTAAAAACAAAAAACCACCCATTTCCCTTCAGTGAATGAACTCACTCAGTTTTTGTATGTAATACATGTGCTTATGTTTTGTGAAACATAAATCCAGAACTGGAGATTAATTTAGATTGGGGTGGGCAAACTACGGCCCGCAGACAGTTTTAAACCAGCCCTCAAACTCCTGCTGGGGAGCGGATTCTGGGGCTTGCCTGCTTCGGCGCTGCGGCTGGGGAGCAGGGTCGGGGCTGTGCCACACGGCTCTTGGAAGCAGCCACATGGCCCCGCTCCGGCACTCAAGCTGGGGAGCAGAGTTGGGGGCTGCTCCAGGAAGCTACGACATGGCCCCGCTCCAGCTGGAGAGCAGGGTCAAGGGCCACTTCATGTGCCTCCCAGAAGCAGCAGCATGCCCTGCTCCGGCTCCTACATGCTCCAATGGCCCCTTCTGGCGCTCCAGTGGGAGCTGCAGGGGCGGTGCCTGCAGACAGAGTAGCATGCAGAGCTGCCTGGTTGCGCCTCCACCTAGGAGAAGGGACATGCTGCTGCTTCTGGGAGCCATTTGAGGTAAGCGCCACCTGGAGTCTGCACACCTGAGTCTCTCTCCATGCCCCAACCCCCTGCCCCAGCCCTGATCCCCCTCCTTCCCTCTGAACCCCTCGATCCCAGCCCAGAGCACCCTCCTGCACCCCAAACCCCTATCCCCAGCCCTACCCAGAGCCCATACCCCCAGCCGGAGCCTGCACCCCTTCCCACACCCCAACCCATTGCCCCAGCCCTGATCCTCCTTCTGCTGTCTGAACCCCACAGTCCCAGCCCAGAGCACCCTCCTACACTCGAAATTCCTCAGCCCCAGCACCACCCCAGAGCCCGCACCCCCAGCTGGAGCCCTCGTTCCCCCCCGCCCCGCATCTCACTCCCCCTCCCCAGCCCAGAGCCTCCTCAACTCCTCACTTCTGGCCCCATCCCCGAGCCCGCACCCCCTACCAGAGCCCTCACCTTCCTGCACCCCAACCCCAATCTTGTGAGCACTCACGGCCCGCCATACAATTTCTATTCCCAGATGTGGCCCTCAGGCCAAAAAGTTTGACCACCCCTGATTTAGATCATAGATCTTCCATTGGTGACAGAATCCTGCTCTCCACAGACGTAGAGGGCACCTAAAGGCAGCAGAACACAGCAAGGGAGAAACCTGCAGAGGCTCTGCATGTTTCAGAGGAGAGCTCTCTCGTCAACAAAAAGCAAAGAGGCTTGCAGGCAGGCTTAAGGAGGAGGAGTGGTGGTATGGCCAATTGTTCCACAACTACATAAACCTAATGATTAACTTAAAACCCCACAGAAGGGAGAAGCAAGTGCCAGGGTTGCTACTTCAGCTAGAAGCAGAGCAACTCCACTCACTTCCAGGGACATGGTGGGGGAGAAGGAAGAATTCTCTCCCATCCATCCACCCACACAGAATTGCTGTGCAAACCCCATTTGGCCTAGATTTATAGGTGGGACTGGTAGAGCTGTCTATTATTAATGTTACCTGACACAATTCCCATTATAAAATCCTGTTTTCAGTTGCTTATAATGTTGCTGGATTTTATCTGCCTGGACTGAAGTTCTCCATGCTGGGTTTTTGCCTCAGGTTTAGTTTTTTGGGAAAATTCTAGGCAAAAAACTCTTCAGCCATTTCCAAAAATAAGGCTAGGGGGAAATGCATTGTTTTGCCCACACTTAAAAAAAAAAAAAAAAATCCATTGACTTTATTTGAATACTTCTAACATCTCCATGTTTTGGAAGAGGGACTTACAATTTGTGAGGGGACTGGCCTTAGTATCAGGCCACGTGCCTTTTGCCAGCCCTGTAAAAATCCCCCTGAATTTAGCCAAGTTATAAACCTTAAAAAAAAAAAAACCCAACTCTTCAGTGCACACAAACTCTTAAGAAGACTCTACTGAGCATAACAGCTAAAATTTCTAAAGAGCCCATCGTCACTGAGCTTGCTCAAGCCTCTCAATGCTCCTAATGCAGACTATAATGCACATGTGCCATCTCCTCACAATTCCTACATGGAACTGGACTGCACATGTGCCACTCCCACATTGTGTGCTCCAGGCCAGGGCTTCAGGGGCAAAATTGGATTTTCCCTTTAATGATTGCTCCAGATGGGGTGGGTCCAGGCACTGTCTCTCCTGTGTGCTTAGTAACCCCCCTGCTTGCACCCAGGCATTGTGACCCGTCTGATTTGAATGCAGAAGGGACAAAAGCTAGACTGGGGAGAGGGAAAAGAGTAGATTGAGAGAAGGAGTCCAGTGAGACCAAGGGCGACAGGTGAACCCACACTTCTGGGAGGTCAGCCCCCCGGCCCTATCCCCCTGCCCGAGCCCCCCTGCGCAGCCAGAGCCCTGAGTGCCCTAGCTGCATGGGCGCCTCAGCTCCTGGCTGCCAGTCTGAGTTGAGCCTCTGTCAGCTTCAGGGGAGCGTGGGTTGGGCCACGGCCTGGGTTAAGGGAGGCTTAGCCTCCCCTGACCTTTGATATTCACTGCCCATGGGTGAAACTGGGCCTGGAGTTGGGGAGAAGCCTGGAACTGTGAGCTAGGGTGGGGACCTGGGAGACAGTTGGCAGGGGAGGATAGAGATCTGGCAAGGAGGTAGGGGGAAAGACTGGGACTAAGAACAAGTGTGTGTGAGGAAATAGGAGTGAGGGGGAGGGGAGACAGATCTGACAGGGAACTGGGGTACAGGGGGAGAACTAGGACTAGTTGGGCAAAAGAGTATGACAAAGGCCAGGAAGGGGGAGACTGAGATTGGATGTGGAGCCTGGGGAGGGAGACTAGCACTGGGAGCCCGTGGCGGGGAGGTAAGAGGCAAATTGGATGAGGAGAGACAGGGAGGGAGAAAGTGTGAACAAAGAGTTGGGACAGGACTCCTCGCTGGGTGAGGAAACTAGGACTGAGTATGTGGAGGGGTGACAGTGGTGGGTTTTGGGACTCAGACTGTTAGACTAGGACTGACTGGGCAAGAAAACTGGGACTGGAATGAGAAGACTGAGGAGTAGAGACTAGGACTGCATAGTGTCACAGGGTCCACTCACTGCTGGTGGTGCCTCCTGCTGGCCATCCTGGGGATTAGTTCTGGCCAGGCATTGCACCCTCCTCTGGTGGGGTCTCTCCTGTCCTCCGCTCATCCTACGGACCCCTCTCATTCCAGGGACTGCAGCCTCCTCTTCATGACTCAGCCCTCCAGCCACGTCACTATGTGGTTCTGGTAAGTAACAAAGTCTTTCCCAGACTGAGTTGTCCCAGGCAGTTCACAGTCCTTTGCTTGGTATTTGCCACATCTTCAGTGACTGGTAGGAGAACCTGGGCCCATCCTCTACTCTGGGTTCCAGCTTAGGGGCCCTCCAATTAGCAGCCAAGGCCTGCACTGCTATTCTTTGCTGCTATTCCCTGAGCCTTCTCCTACCTTCCTGTCTCCCCACTCTCTGGGCTTGCCAGCATCCCAACTCCCTTCACCCAGGGAGAAACCGTGGATCACCCTCTATAGTCTTAACATACCTCCCTTGGAGTGACTTCAGCCTGCTTTCCTGCAGCCCCCTGGCTTTATGGAACTCCTGCTTTTTCCTGCCCTGCTGAGCCTGCTCCCAATCAACCCCCTGCTCTCTGGCAGCTCCTCCTCCAGGTGCAGCCAGTGGAGTTAATTGGCCTGCCTGGTTATCTGAATCCTTTCCAGTCCTGCGTGGGTAGACACCCCATCATTGTAGGCAATAAGAATGGTTCTGCGACAAGGGTTGGGATAGGGAACAGACTGGACTGGGAGAGGAATAGATTGGAGGGGATGGGCAGATGGGGTCAGGCTTTGGAGGAAACAAGTAGAAGAGCCTGTGCCCACTACAGCACACTCCCTTGCAGAGCCTGGAATGGAACCCAAGACTCACCTTTCCTCTGCTGTCAGAAAACCCACTGCCAAAGTGTGTGTCTCCTCTCCCTTAAGTGCTGGTACACATGGATGATGACAATTTACTACTGCTATCAGTTACTACCTTAGCTCAAGTGACTGAGGTATGTGCAGTGGATCTAAAGGTTCCAGACACATAGATGCAATAGGTGGGTGTCCACATGATGCTAAAGGATGGAATTTCTGTCTTTCAGTTAGCTTTTTAAAAAGCCCTAGGAAATAGTATATGATCATGTAATTAAAGACAATTGTTATACTATCCACCAGGGGCCAAATTAAGATTGAACAAGCAACCTTAGTTCTCACATTTTCTACCTTTTGAGTGCTTCACTTTACAACATTAATGTTCTTTTAATGTAGCTTTGTGTGAGCCATAACTGATATAGGCTTATAATTGATACTTGCATGTTTACTTTTATAGTAAATAAGGGGGTCATTTTTGATGTATGTAATAGAATTTGAAGATATAAACGATGACTGAATTTGAATATTTAAATACCTTCCCTTGGCTGTTCATTCCTTGACACACATGCCTACCGAGAGAACTGAAAGCCAAGTCAGTTGAAAGGGGTCTTTCAGTTCTCAGACACAAAAATTGTTAACAGGAGTTTTGACTGAATAAAGACTTAAAGATTTGGGGCCAGATCCTGCAGCCTTTACTCACATTCAATATGAGTACAAGCTATAGAATTGGATCTTTGGCCCTCTTAGTCACATAACTGACAGCACAATGTGTATATGTTGCATCAGTAATCTTGTGTAATATGTTCCAATGCTGAGCCTATTTAAATTGGTACATTTACTCAATATCTAGTTCTCAAAACCCTTTTTACACCATGTGACATTTTCAGATAAGGAACTGATGAAAGAATGAAGTGCAATAAGAACAACTTGAAGACAAAGCCAGAATCAAGCTGTGAAAGAAACAAACAGCGTTTTATTGAGGAAGATTTTTCCAGAGATGTTCAAAGGCCTACTTAAAGTGCTCTCCTTCTCTCTCTCTCTCTCTCTCTCTCACACACACACACACACACACACTCTCTCTCTCTCTCTCTCTCTCTCGGAGAGAATTACTTTCCATTTGACGTGATGTAGTTGGGGCTTTGTTCTGATTTCGCAAACAAATAATTTTAACTAAAATTTCTTTAAAAGTTTATATTAAAGAAGTAATTTCATACATTGCATGACCTCTTCTCTTATCCTCTAAATCTCTCCAAAATTACTGCTTTTGTATAATCTCCCTCCCTATTCATGAAATATTTCTGTGGTGGTTCTCAGCTATGGGTTGGGACTCCACAGTGGGTCGTGACCCTGTTTTAATAGGTTGCCAGGGCTGGCATTAGACTTGCTGGGGCCCAGGGCTGAAGCCCCAGGGGTTCCGTCCCCCTGCCTGGGGTGGCAGAGCTTAGGTGGGCTCAGGGTTGGCCTCTGCTCCTGGGGTCCTGTGGTAATTTTTGTTTTCAGAAGGGATCACAGTGCATTGAACCCCTGGTAGAGTATCCCTTTTATTGGGTGAAATCCTGAGCTAAGTGAGGTCAATGAGAAAACTTCCAAAGACTTCAAAGAAACCAGGATTTCACCCATTATATTTTTCTGAATCAGAGTGGGAAGGACCATAGGTCTATTACAAAGCAAAGTGTACACTTTAAAAGCATTCTATAAATAATAATAATAAGCAGCCATAAAAGAAAACCCTACATTTCTGAGTACAAGATTTGTTCCTCCTCTTCCCTCTCTTTTTCACATCCATCTGGATCCATCTCCTTGGTAGTATTGATCAATTAGGCCTGGATCCCAGCATCCATTTAAAGCTATCTGCAGGATCAGAGGATTGGATACTTTCTTGCTTTCCCTCTTCAAACATAATGTTCCTTCATAAGGCTGACTACATCACAAGATTTCAGGGACACAGCTTTCTCCTTTACACTGGACTGAAGAAAATAAATGAAACAATTTAGAAAATAAAAACCATTACAGCAAACATCTAGAAATAAAATTGCTTGTTAATGTAACTGCATGGGTCATCAAGGATATATTCTGTCTGGTATAACTTAAAACATTGATTGAGAATTAAGTAAACCCGTAGGCTGTTCCAGAAAAACTGCAGTTAAGAATCCACTGTGTGACAGGCTAGTTGACCAAGAGAGGAATTAAATGCTTATCCAGAAACATTTGCTGCCTGCAACATCATTGGTAGAGACTGTTACCTGCACAGATTAGGGCACCCCACCTTTTCCCAGTCCGTAGGGCTCCAGGCAAAAACCACTTATCCTTACCCAAACCATAGGGCTCAGGGCCATATGTAAACAATTCATAGGGCTCAGGGTGTAACTAACCTGGTCAATTTAAGTACGCACACCCTTTTCCAATACATAGGGCTCTGGGTGTATACTACTTCTGCAGGTTTGCAGGACCTTTTACCAGTGAAAGAACCTTACACAGTAATATACTACATAACCTCTATTTATTAACAATCACCAAAACCAGACTGCCCATGCTACACATACAGTGCTCACCACTCCCAGTAAGACAGATGAACTTTTTTTGATGGCCAGTCAGGATCAGGTCCACCTGCGGGACTCCAGTTTCTGCACAGTGTTATTGGCAGAATGTTGAGGTCTGGCAGCTCTGATCTTTGGGGCTGTGTCCTGGAGTTGGTTCCCAAATAACTTCCTTTTGGACCTCAATTTATATAGTGAAATTTGAGTCCTGTTTAGCTGTACCTTAACCAATCATTATACTAAAATTTTACTAACCAATCCTAACATAGTGTAACAAAATTCTCTAACCAATTCTACTCCACCACGTTAATTAATTTACACCGAGTAAAATTAATTATGTAACAGACAGAAACAATTAAAGAACCAGACAGAGACCATACAGATAAACAATAGGGGAGTGGGGACCATAATGATAAAACAATAAATTAGGATTTCACAACCACAACTATTGATAAGTGATTTCTTGCCAGACAGAATGCTATCAAACTAAGTTTTCTTTAGCCATCTTAAGATCCGTTTCTTTATCTGGTGATAGTGGGTGCTCTTAGGACAGGGTCTCCTTCTTAACAGCCTGATTTTTTCATTGTTTTAATGTAATTTAGATGGAATGTGAGGATGTGACTTCCTGCTTTTCAGCTAATGGCTGCTTCTTGGCTGCTCTTTTAATCTGGCTGCAGACAAAGGCCTTAGGCTTTAGGCCTTACAATATGGCTGCAGACAAAGACCTTCTCCTTACAGAGACGGTATGGAAGACCAGATGGGTCAGGACTGAGGCTCCTCCTGGGCTCTTGCCTCTCTCATGATCTATGCAATTTTTATTATCTCCTCAATATATGTGCTGCAATGCTGTATTACTGTTACTAATTAATGTTATGGAAAAGGGAATGAACAGTGAGATGGTATAATTTGCAGAAAATAAAATAATTTAAATTAGTTAAGACTAAACGAGACTGTGTGGAATTTCAGAGGGAACTAAACAGTCAATCTGAATGGTCAGCTTGATGGCAGAAACACTTCATCACTGACAAATGCAAGGCCATATACTGTATAAGAATAATCTGAACTGCTTCCTCTATATTAGGTATAGCCACTCAGGCAAAAGACCAGGGTATCACTGTGAACAGCTCAGTGAAAATATCTGCTCAATGTGCAGCAGCACTAAAAAACGATCAAGATGCAAGGATAAATTTAAAAATAGGAGAAATAATACTGAAAGTATTGTTATGCCATTATAGATCAATGATATGCCCATGCCTGGACTATTTTGTTCAATTCTGGTAACATTATCATTTGGGGGATGTTCTGTGACCTGTGTTTTACAGAAGGTCAGACGAGATGAGCACAATGGACCCTTCTGGCCTTGGAATCTATGAATCTCTATATATAGCTGAGGTGGGTGATGGAATGATTTATTTATGAAAAGAGATTGAAAAGTATGAAACTTTTTAGTTTAGAGGGGGGACATGATAAAAGTACACAATATAATGAATGCTACAGAGAAGGTAAATCTTGTACTCCTATTTACCCTCTCTCATAATACAAGAACAAGAGAAAATATCCTGATTATTTCCTGATTGTGTACTCTTTTTGTTGGGTATAAACTGTTATGGTTTATTGAGTTACATGTGTGTATCAGACCCAATAATCAGTTTTAAGGATATTGTAGCAATCCAAGATGGGGTCTGAACTGTCATCTTGTGACTCCATCTTGTGACCCCCTGTCAGCCTGGCCTGGATGAAACTGGATTGAACTGTTTTTTCTTGCCACTGGGCGATCCCATGGCCACACCACCTCAGACTGTTTCCCACCTTTCCCAGGATCATACCATGTTTTCCCACCACAGACTCTATAAAAGAACTGTAATCACAGACTGGTGGCACAGTCCATCACAGTGACTGTGTGTGCGCGATTCAGGTCTTCATGGCAGCAGTGCACCACCGAAGAATACCATTCATCCCCGGAGTGAGAAGAAAGAAGAAGACGCATTCCACCTTACCTGTCCTGCTCCTGGGAACGCCAACATCCAGCGGGTTCTCGGTCCGCTTCTTCAGTTCCAACAGTCATCGAGGGACTCTCCAGCGCTCCTCCTCCACAGGTTCCAATTAATCCATGGAGTAGAGGTCCTGGACTTCGCCGCCGCCACTGAAGTGCTGGGAATACAGTGAGACAAATTAGGGTTTCTTAATTGGGGTTATATTTTCTTGAATGCCAGGGTGGGTTCGGTTTCAATTTTCAGCCTGAGCTTTATGCTCATAGGAAGGGCTGCTGTGTCACTGGTTTTGTGTTCTTTATATAGTTATTGCTCATTCACATATATCCCTTCCCTTATCTGTAATTTATTCCTTAATACACTTACCTGTTATTTAACCCTTATTTCTTTGTCAGCTTTTATTTATTGCACACCACACAAGGGAAGAGGGGAGGAAATCTGCACCAATCCACTGGTGACAGAGATGGCAGAGGGCGAATCTGCTCTTTTGGGAAAAAGGGGCTAGTTCCTATTCTGATACCTACACCATTTATACATTCAGAGTTATCTTGGCTCCCCTTTGAGATAACATTTCTGGTGACCGCAGCAGGACTCTCTGCGGACTGGATTAGCCATCTCCTTAGGGTCCTGTTAGGCTATTTTATTTTTATTATGTGAACAGCAGCAGTTTCGGTCCTTGAGACTCGGGGAGGGAGTTCTTACTGGGATATTATTGTGTTAGCCGAAGGGCAAGTGAACCAGTTGGCTCCTTTCCCACCTCTTTTGACAAAGGGTGGGATTTTATCCTAACTCCATTGAAATCCTGTTATTGTGGATCAGGGGTCGTGGGACGCCCGCCCACCTCGCCCCTTTGGTAACAGATAGCGGTTACTGGTTGCCCTGTCCAGTGAAGTTAGTACTTTTCTCTGTACAGGGTAGGTACGGAGTGGTCTGGGCCCCAAAAGCGTGGCCACTTTTCTTTGGCAGAAGGCAGTGTATTAGACTAGCCTAGCCCGAGCCGAGGTGCCATGTATAAAGGCACGGATTCTTACCGGAGCCCTCCTATCTTCACTTAAGTTACCCTTTAAATTCTGTAGTTGGGCAAGCAACTCCCTACAGCACGATGGACCGAATTTTCAGTCTACAAGGATGGACTCCCCAGTCTAATAAAAATTCTTTGGATCATGCTATCGATTCTTTCGGGAAGGGAGAAAATCCTTAGCAGCAGGAATCACTAGCAGGAAGGGATTCCCTGGGTAAATTTTCCATCTTGTGGGCTCCCTACCACTAGCAAGCCTAAGCCCAGTAAAAAGGAACAAAAATGAGCTCTAATTTACAGCCTGACCATGGCCGGCCGGGAGCTCAATTCTCAAGTGATGCTGCTGAAAGAGCATGCAGACCAGGGACTTGAGAAGTGCAAGCAGCAAACCAGCAGGCTGAACAGCAAGCCGCTGAGTTGAAAGCAGCTAAGGCCACTGTATCCACTCTAATATTACAGGTGGCTCAGACTGAACAGCACCTGAGAGACCTTAGCGCTAAAACTACAGCGGCTGAAAGAAAAGCAGACGTTAAAACACAAGAACTGCTGGAATCTCAGGCAGCAGTTAGTTAATTAAAGAGCCTGCTGACAATCGGGAAAGGTCTGTCTCCCATGCTGGGTGTCAACGCCACATCAAACAACTGTAAGACCAGCTGTACTTAACATAGGCGTTAATAAAGGCAGTTGACACTAACCCCTTGGCTGCCTTAACTATGGATTGGTGTGAGGAACATCCACCAGAAAATTGGTATGGGAAAGAGCAGCTACCCTCTGCACCTCAAAGCTGGGAGGAGGTGGAAGCTGCACAGAAAGGATGCCCATTGGCTCCTGTGGTGATCACAGTTACACAATTTGAAAACACTGGGCAACCCCCCTTGGTAAAACACCAGAGCAGGCTAGAGCCATGGGAAAGCACATGCGCCCTTCTAACCAAGATACAGTGCTTAACGGGTTAGCCAGATTATCTGTTACACCACATTTGACTCAAGATGATGTGATATGTATACTAAGGGAATGTATGTCTAATGATGATTTTGCAGCTCTTCCTTATAATGTATTAATTGATGCAAATAATGAACCATCTACTATCTATTCATGTGTATTTTGACTGTTTTATCCACATGATAATGTAATGGGCAAGGCATATTCAGAAAAGCAGAGTGTAGAGGAAAGGCCAGAAAAATATTTTCTGAGGAAAAAATTGTTATTCTGGTTGGCTAGACTAGGGGTGAACTGAAATGGGGTAATCATTTAAGATACACCAGAGTTAAGAGAACTTTATGTACAGAGTTTAGCTACTAGCATATGGCTAGCTATGGGTCCAGTAGATATATGTAACACTCGGCTGCCTTTACTAGAAGCAAGAGCTTGGGAGATTTTTGAACTCCAGAAACTAGCCCATCAAGGAACATCAGCAAAAAGGAAGGTAGCTATAACAGTAAGGAGACAACAAATGGTAAAAGCAGCAACACAGGACAAAGTTCCTCCACTACTAAACCCCTGGACAACAGAAACTTTATGTTCAGAGGAACTGGAGATGAGATAAGGATTTTTAAAAAGCGTATGCTAAAAAGATTATCTCAGTATGAGCCATGGGACAAACTAAATAAGCAGAGACTGTCAGGAGAGGACATGTTTCTAAAATTGGCTAAATATGAATCTGGGCAAAAGGCTGGAGGGCCAAGTTCCGATGCTCCTGTAGAGTCTGTCTCAACTAGCAGTACTTACTGAGGAGGCCGAGCTTCCCAAGCCCCTGGTATGGTAGCCTCTGTAGTTAACGATGAGTGGGGCAGGCCTACAGTAAAAATTAAAATCATGGGAAGCTTTGGAAAAATAGAACAATCGATGCTGGTGGATACAGGGACCTCCACTAGTTTGTTATGTCTCAAGGGAAATACTACAGCTAAGAACTTGCCAGTAAGAGAACTGAAATCTTTGGTCTCGTATAACGGTAAAGAAAATGTCATTCCTTTTACTTATGATGTTACATGCCATATCGGGTCTCTATCTACACAGGCCTCATTTGGACTGCAAAAATTGGATGGTACAGGCATAATAGGAATAAATCTGTTGCAACGACTGGATATAAGTATTGAATTACCTAATAGGATGTTGATTCAAGCCGAACACGGAGAAGCAGGTATTCTAATCCCTGCAACACACCCTATCTGTGCTGCCAAGGCTCCAGAAGAATTGCAGTTTCCTGTATGGGAGACAGAAATCCAACAAGAAAAGGAGTACTTGTGGCACCTTAGAGACTAACCAATTTATTTGAGCATAAGCTTTCGTGAGCTACAGCTCATTTCATCGGATGCATACTGTGGAAAGTGTAGAAGATCTTTTTATATACACACAAAGCATGAAAAAATACCTCCTCCCACCCCACTCTCCTGCTGCTAATAGCTTATCTAAAGTGATCACTCTCCTTACAATGTGTATGATAATCAAGTTGGGCCATTTCCAGCACAAATCCAGGTTTTCTCACACATCCCCACCCACACACACACACAAAATCAGATGTCAAGAATTATAACATTCATAAACCAGTCAGAGAACACTTCAATCTCTTTGGTCACGCGATTACAGACATGAAAGTTGTGATATTACAACAAAAAATCTTCAAATCCAGACTCCAGTGAGAAACTGTTGAATTGGAATTCATTTGCAAATTTGATACAATTAATTTAGGCTTGAATAGAGACTGGGAGTGGCTAAGTCATTATGCAAGGTAACCTATTTCCCCTTGTTTTTTCCTACCCCACCCCCCTTCCTCAGACGTTCTTGTTAAACCCTGGATTTGTGCTGGAAATGGCCCACCTTGCTTATCATACACATTATAAGGAGAGTGGTCACTTTAGATAAGCTATTACCAGCAGGAGAGTGGGTTTGTGGTGGGGGGTGGGGTGAGAAAACTTGGATTTGTGCTGGAAATGGCCCAACTTGATTATCATACACATTGTAAGGAGAGTGATCAGTTTAGATAAGCTATTAGCAGCAGGAGAGTGGGGTGGGAGGAGGTATTTTTTCATGCTTTGTGTGTATATAAAAAGATCTTCTACACTTTCCACAGTATGCATCCGATGAAGTGAGCTGTAGCTCACGAAAGCTTATGCTCAAATAAATTGGTTAGTCTCTAAGGTGCCACAAGTACTCCTTTTCTTTTTGCGAACACAGACTAACACGGCTGTTACTCTGAAAGAAATCCAACAAGTTATCAACAAATACAAGGAGGTGTTTGCTCCTAACAAACTAAGTTGTGGAAAGGTTCAAGCCTCAATAAAGGTAGAAAGTCCTGATGCAAAGCCTATACATCAATACCGGTATTCTGCAGAGGTGAAGGAGGGGATTCGACCCACAGTAAAGGCATTATTGAATCAAGAAGTGCTGATACCTTGTCAAAGTGTCTGCAACTCTCCTATCTGGCTGGTTAGAAAGGCCGATGGACGCTCCTGGAGGTTAACCGTGGACTATAGGGGATTAAACAAGGTGACACCCAGGTTGGCCCCCGTTGCTGCTAAATTTCCAGAGGTGATGAATTTAATCACTGAAGGTGCGTGCTGGAACAGCATCCTAGACATCTCTAATGCCTTCTTCTCCATACCACTCCATCCCTCCTGCTACTATAAATTTGCTTTCACTTATGAAGAACAGCAAGTCACCTTTACAAGAGTTCCTTAAGGGTATCACAATACTCTGAGTTTATGTCATCGTATCGTAGCAGCATTATGAAAAACCACTTCTTACTATGACAACATTGTCAGTTATGTAGACGATATACTGATAGCTACCAAAACCAAGCAAGACAACATCAAAGCTCTAGATGAAGTACTAGGAATTCTGAAAACAGCAGGGTTCCTAGTAAACCCAACCAAAGCTCAGCTAGTTCAACAGGTAGTCTACTTAGGGATGCAACTGGGCCCTGCCGGGAGGAAACCTGATACCAGTTGAATAGAGCTAATATCTAAACTGCCTGCTCCAACAGATCAGTTAGCACACTCAGGTCCTTCCTAGGCCTGGTTGGTTTTTCCAGGGATTTCATTGAAGGTTATAGTGAGAAGGCAAGGCCACTTTACCAGCTACTTAGGAAAGGCCAACTATGGAAGTGGGGTGAGGGAATTGTACAACAGCTGAAGCAAGCCTTAATGGAGGCACCTGCACTGGCATTGCCTCAGATAAACAAACCCTTCCACATCCAATTAGCAACCACTAACACAGCAATCAGCTCTATCCTACTGCAACAACATGGAACTTCCTTGAAGCCCATAGCAGATGGTTCCAGAGTGTTATCAGGAGTGGAACAGCAATTCACTGAATGTGAGCGAGAGGTATGGGTGCTGGTTCATTGGGAATATATAGTGGGCATGGCTCCTGTAGTTTTAAAGTCCCCGCAGACTCCTGTGAAATATGTGCTGACTGGAAGAGTAAGCCACCCTTGTCTAGCTAACTGGACCTTAGCTTTGATCAACAAAGAAATACAGGTAGAAAAGTTTGCACATCTTAGCCTGGCACCATTCGCACTTTGAGTTCCTGCACCAAAAGAGCCCCTGATAAATCATTGGTGTCCTCTTCCTGAGAATATGAATCCTGAGATCATATCACCTTTCAAGTTAGAATCAGTGTTTGAAAAAGCTAAAACTTGTAACCTAGACCTCTGGGTTGTGGATGGAAGCAGCATGTACATCAATGGAAAGGCAGCCACAGGGTTTGCGGTTTTACATGTTGCATCTGACAAAGCATTCCAAGGAACCATCGCACACAACTCAGCCCAGGCTGCAGAAATAGTGGCAATCGTAGCCTTGGAAAATGCTGAATCTTCCACAGATATTACCATCTGCACAGATTCTGACTGAGCAATGAGGGCATTGCTGGACTGGATGGTTATTTGGAAAACAAGGAAATGAGAACAGCAGACAACCAGCCAGTTGCTTATGCCGGATATCAGCAATATGCATGGCAGTTAGCTGAGTCCAGGAGGGGTGACACTTTTTTGTTTAAGGTTAAGGCTCACTGAAAGAATCAAACAGAAATCACTCTCCTGAATAGCAAGGTGGATCGACTGGCAAAACAAGCTGCAAGCTTGGGACCAGAGTTTAGATGGAACAAGGTAAAAGCAACCATTGATGCCTTAACACAGGGGTGGGCAAACATTTTGGCCTGAGGGCCACATTGGGGTGCAAAACTATATGGAGGGCTGGGTAGGAAAGGCTATGCCTCCCCAAACAGCCTGGCCCCCGCCCCCTATCAGACCCCTCCCACTTCCCGTCCCCTGACTGCCCCCCTCAGAACCCCCTCCCATCCAACCCCCGCCCCGCTCCTTGTCCCCTGACCGCCCCCTCCCGGGACCCTGCCCCTAATCGCCTGCCGGGACACCACCCCCTATCCAAGCCCCCCGTTCTCCGTCCTCTGCACCCTCCCATGAACCTCTGCCCTATCCAACCGCCCCCTGTTCCCCGTCCCCTGACTGCCCCCCTACTCCCTGTCCCCTGCCCCCCAGCCCCGGCCCCCTTACCATGCTGCTCAGAGCAGCATGTCTGGAGCAGCGCCACCTGGCTGGAGCCAGACACGCTGCCGCGCTGCCCTGAATGAGCGTGCAGCCCCACCGCCAAGAACACTGCCCTCACGGTGGCGTGGCTGCGGGGGAGGGGGAACAGCAGGGGAGAGGCCAGGGGCTAGCCTCCCCTCCGGGAGCTCAGAGGCCGGACAGGACGGTCCCGCGGGCCAGACGTGGCCTGCAGGCCGTAGTTTGTCCTCCTCTGCCTTAACATCAACAGACCCCCACTGATCACCAGGACATCATAAGGTTACAATCACAAGACCCAGAAATTAGGAGCTAGTAAAGGATGGCAAATGCAAATCCTATACCATTAAACAGCATTCATCTGGTTTAATTACGGTAACTAAAAACAAGGGTGGAGACCAGGAATCTACAGAGGATAGTATTCCATTGCTTGTAATCCCAACTGTGCTTCGACAAGAACTGATACAACTGGCACATAGACAGGGTTATTTTGGAGTTCAGAAAACGCTATGTAAATTGGCTACTGTGGCCTGGTGGCCAGAGATTGCAAGAGATACGGAGCATTATATCAACAACTGCCTGAGATGTGCTCAAAATAACCCAGACACCAAAATCATCAAAGCACCTCTTCTCCATAAACCAGTGGATGGTCCATGGGTAAGGGTGCAAATTGATTATATTGGACTCCTACCTCAAACAAATAGGGGAAACCAATATTGTTTAGTATGCATTGACCTCTTCTCAAAGTGGATCGAGGCTTATCCAGCATGTAATTGTACAGTTCAAACTACCGTCAAGTTATTGCTGGAAAATGCATTCAGTCAGTTTGGTCTACCAAGAGTCATCGATTCCGATCAGGGTCCTCATTTCACTGGGGAAATAACTAAACAACTCTGTATAGCCCTGGGGGTGCGTGAAAGATACCATGTAGAAGGCCACCCTCAAGCATCTGGCCTTCTAGAAAGATCAGATAGATCTCTGAAGACTGCACTCCGGAAAGTCACTGATTCCTCAGGCAAAAACTGGGATCGATACCTCCCGTTAATTCTCATGGCAATGAGATCCACCATTGGATCCCACGGTTTCACTCCTCATGAGGTGTTATTCGGATGACCTATGGCAAGGCCAGAACAAAGGTAGGTGCCAGAAGGGGTACCCCACGATGAATATCGACCAAGAGCAATAACAGACCAATATATAAAATCCATGCTAAGGGTCATCACTGGTGTGCAAAGGGCAGTAGCTGTGACCCTAAAAGCCAATTGTAGGATGGACCAAAGGCTCAATAATAACCTTAAGTTCATTGAATGGAATGTGGGTAATCAAGTTCTATTCAAGTACTATTCAGAAAAAAAAACATCCACTCAGTCCTAGATGGGTTGGTCCTGTTACCATTATAAACAAAGCAAGTCCTACTACTTACTAGCTGGAATTAAAATCTGGGAAGAAACAAGTCACCAAATGGTTTCACAGCACACAACTCAAAGCGTGGAAGGGAAACATCTGCCTAGACAACACTGTAAAGGAAAGAGAGGAGAAGTAATCATAAACCACCTTAGGTAAAATTAATAGTTTCATGTTTCAGAGTAACAGCCATGTTAGTCTGTATTCGCAAAAAGAAAAGGAGTACTTGTGGCACCTTAGCGATTAACCAATTTATTTGAGCATGAGCTTTCGTGAGCTACAGCTCGTAGCTCACGAAAGCTCATGCTCAGATAAATTGGTTAGTCTCTAAGGTGCCACAAGTACTCCTTTTCTTTTTGTTAATATTTTCATGTTTTCTTTTATAGGGTACTGAAGAAAGCATGAACGCTCCTGAAAAATATCTGATGTCTATAGTTATGGCATGGTTATGCCTAAGGATTTGTCAAGGTCTAATAATTCAAGAAAACAAGCACTGGTTTGGTTAAGTGAATGAGAGTCTACTCTACAAGACCAGGATGAGGATTCAGAAAAGGAGGTATATACACAAGAGGACTTTGAAAATGAGGAACATGATGAGGAGTATGATGAAAATTACGAGAAGGAAAACAAAGGAGCTAGAATCCAAATGTTGCCAAGGGCACCACCTAAAGCCCCAACAAAACCCTTTCCAGAGGAAATTAGGACAGAAACACCGTCTAAGGCACTATTTAAAATACGCACTTTTGGATTTAAATGGGGAAAACGAGATCTGCCAGCAACTCGAATCCCTCTCACTCCTGCATATTGGGTCGTCCCTGAGGATGTAATGACTGGATTATCCAGCATTTACTCCTACATAATGGAAGGGTATTGTTATTTAGTTATAAAGGAGAATAAAGGCAACAACTCACTGGTGTCATTCACCCTACAAGACAATCGAACACACGACCCAATGCTAAATCCAACTGGACAGCTAAAATATATTAAAAAGCTATCTAATGGATGTGCGTGGATGTTGGACGCTTTCCCTTTCATAGGTTGTTCACAGGACATATAGGGATGTTCACTGGGACGTATCCAAGTGTATCAACTTTAAAATCAGGGCACCTTCTATCACAACACCAGGCTTTATAAATATTACTTCTAGTTTACATCACCATAATCTTCAATCCACCTCAATTAAATTATATGCGTATCCTCCTTATACCAACAAACATTTAATCATGAATCTATCCTGTCAAGTATGCAGAAATCAATGTTCTCTCTCTTTGACTAATTATGTTTCATCTAAGTTTTGCAAATTGGATGACTCAGTAAAACGACAACCTCATTTGCACAGGAATTCTCATGGTTAATACTAGTATTTTGCCCGTTTTAACTGAAAACATTTGTTCAAATTGACCATTGCTCCACCACCACCAATTAGTTACGTGGGACCTTTTGTTTTCAAAAAGGATGTATCAAGAATTATGATGATTGAACCTCAGTTCGGCCTAAAGAAGATCATAATACCTATTCAGATCTCTATCATTCCACTACATCTTCCGCGTGCACCCTTTCTGACGCCCTTATTAATGGGATGGAGAGCATGGCTACAAGGAATCTTGCTATCCTCCTTACAACAAAGAAAGAAAAGGGATATGATAGCAAAGGTGCTCAGAGGAGTAGGAGCTGGACTTGGGGCAACTAATACCATCGATGAAAACTTCCTTGCCAAAAGAATAGGTGATCTGAGTCATGACGTGTCAACATTATTGGAGCCACTATCATCGGAGTTGATGGGATTAGGAACCACCAAATTCAATATTGTAAATATCCTCCCTTATTGGTTGGATATTCAGGAACAAGATCACCTACAGGTATTGGGAGCTTTTGGCATCCTGCAACCAAATTTATCTGAGGCACTTACCTGTATGGAAGCTCAGCAATGATTCTTAAGTGTGGCAAAATCAATTGTAAGAGATGCCTTTGGAGTTAAAAAGAATAATTGTAAATAACTCCAATGAATTTGAGAAAAGGCATCATGAATGGTGGAGACTCATTAGTTTTACGTACTATTCCCATAATGAGACTCTATAGCCCTCGTACTCACCTTACGGTCAGCTGTTGAGGAAAATATCCTCTCGTTCCACTAGGAATTTTTGCCAACCAATCCCTAATGGTGCCTTTGTGGAAGAAAATAAATGGGTGCATCTTAAGGGGAAAGAGTATAAACCCATTAATGTACAAGCCTGTACTGAGCAGAAAGGGTTGAGATATACTTGCACTGTAGGCATATGGGAGGAGTCCCATGTGTGTCTAAACTCTTTGTCAGGAACATGTAATTACGAGCTGCACCACCATTCCCTTGGTAACCAGTCAGCCATAGTGCAGGTAGATAGACACTGTGTCTGTGTAAGAAGTCTGTGTCCAATGTTTACTGTAAATAGGTTTCACCATATAATCAACAATTTTATTGCACATATTCGTTTGTGTCAAGTATCTAGTCTAAGGGGATGTGATATAAATGTGACGTTGCATGACCTAGAGTCAGAAGTCATTCAGTCTAAATATCGACTATACGACTACATAGAGCCTATACATATTGGAGCTGACTTAGAGGCTATCAAGAAATTACTACACCATAAACAGCTCACCTATTATATCAACAACTTAAAAACAGAAGGTCTTAAGACTCTTCTCACGGTCCACCATTCGGTGGATAAAATCAAATGAATCCTTAAGAAAGTAAAGGATGAAACCACACCACTACATTGGTGGGAAGGTATTTTTACCACGAATGTGAGTGAAGCTCATGCTGCTTGGATCATCATGCTCCATCCAATTATGGTACTCTTAATCCCACAATTTCTTTTAAACATTTAGTACGACCACATAAATGATTATCTGTGCAAGCTCAGAAAGGTTAAGAAAAGGTCTAAGCAAGTTCCCTTTGACATCTCTATTCTTAATACCTAGGTATAGTTATTTAGTTAGATACTTGCCTGTTGTATTATCTGTGAATCTTTATATGTGCATTGTTATGTTGATACTTACCTTTGTTATAATTCTACATTGTACCAAGGTTGTTTGGGACCTTTGTACTTAGTTAAGTAAAAAGGCCCCAAGGAGGGGATCTGTTGGGTATAAACTGTTATAATTTATTGAGTTACATGTGTGTATCAGACCCGGTAATCAGTTTTAAGGATATTGCAGCAATCCAAGATGGGGTCTGAACTGCCATCTTGTGACTCCATCTCGTGACCCCTCTGTGCACTGTCAGCCTGGCCTGGATGTAACTGGATTGAACTGTTTTTTCCTGCCACTGGGCGATCCCATGGCCACACCTCCTCAGACTGTTTCCCTCCTTTCCCAGGATCATACCATGTTTTCCCACCACAGACTCTATAAAAGAACTGTAATCACAGACTGGTGGTGCAGTCCATCACAGCGACTGTGTGTGCGCGGTTCAGGTCTTCATGGCAGCAGTGCACCACCGAAGAATACCATTCATCCCCGGAGTGAGAAGAAAGAAGAAGACGCATTCCACCTTACCTGTCCTGCTCCTGGGAACGCCAACATCCAGCGGGTTCTCGGTCCGCTTCTTCAGTTCCAACAGTCATCGAGGGACTCTCCAGCGCTCCTCCTCCACAGGTTCCAATTAATCCATGGAGTAGAGGTCCTGGACTTCGCCGCCGCCACTGAAGTGCTGGGAATACAGTGAGACAAATTAGGGTTTCTTAATTGGGTTATATTTTCTTGAATGCCAGGGTGGGTTCGGTTTCAATTTTCAGCCTGAGCTTTATGCTCATAGGAAGGGCTGCTGTGTCACTGGTTTTGTGTTCTTTATATAGTTATTTCTCGTTCACATATATCCCTTCCCTTATCTGTAATTTATCCCTTAATACACTTACCTGTTATTTAACCCTTATTTCTTTGTCAGCTTTTATTTATTGCACACCACACAAGGGAAGAGGGGAGGAAATCTGCACCAGTCCACCGGTGACAGAGACGGCAGAGGACGAATCTGCTCTTTTGGGAAAAAGGGGCTTGTTCCTATTCTGATACCTACACCATTTATACATTCAGCATTATCTTGGCTCCCCTTTGAGATAACATTTTTACACAATGGATAGTTCAATGATGTGACTCATTTTCAAGGAGTATCACTTATACCAAGATCATACTAGGATTTTTTTTTAAAAAGTTACACATGTTGAGCAGTGTGGTCTCAAAGAATGAGGAAATCCCTAATTCCAGTCTTGGCTCTGCAACTTGACTCACTGTGTAGCCTTGGGCAATTTATACTTTTGTTTCAGTTTTTCCATTGGTAAAATGGAAATAATAATGATCACCTGAAGATCTGACAGAGGTTGTTAGGATTAATGAGTTAATGTTCTTTTACTAATGCTTTGAACATATAAAGTGTTGTTATATGGATAATGGAAACATCCATAGTTACATCCCAAATCACTGCTGTTCCATGTCTGTTGAAAAATATCACCCTCAGCTCCTTGACATAGACTGTACTCTTCAAATGTTTCACTGGATGGAACATAAGAATTGCTATGCCAAATCAGATCGGTAAGGAGAGTGATCACTTTAGACAAGCTATTACCAGCAGGAGAGTGGGGTGGGGGGAGAGAAAACCTTTTGTAGTGATAAACACCCATTTTTTTCATGGTCTGTGTGTATAAAAACATCTGCTGTATTTTCCACAGTATGCATCCGATGAAGTGAGCTCTGGCTCACGAAAGCTTATGCTCAAATAAATTGGTTAGTCTCTAAGGTGCCACAAGTACTCCTTTTCTTTTTGTTTCTGACAGTGGCCAATAGAAGGTTTACAAACCCCAATATAGAATACCCTATGCACAGGGAAGTTTCTTCCAAAATCCTATATATTCGTGGTTGCTTTATGCCTAGAAGCATGAAGGTTTCTCTTTCTCTAGACTTCTCTCACAAGCAAGTATTCCATAATTCAATTGTGGTTTTTCTGGCCCCTACCTTTGAAGCAGTTAGAAACAGGATATTGGACAAGACAGATACTAGGCAGGAACATCTTCTCCAACTCATATCTGTAGTTATGTGCTTGGCTCCAATTCTGCAAGCTAATCTATGTGGGCAGGTCCCAATGCCTGTGTAGAGCCCTACTTTAATGGAATTCTGCCCAGGCATAAATAGCCATTTGCATGGATCAGCTTGCAGGGATCATCAGATGCTAAATCAAACTCCATCCCTCGCACCTGTAACTATTTCAAATAGTGAATTACTGTGTTGTGGAGCTATACTTTTTTGTTTGTTTTTGTTTATTTTGGGTCAAGCTAAATTTTAGTTTTAAACATAATAGGTTGCTAGCAATCAACTATTACATAATAGGCCCAATTCTTAGTTACGTCAAACTCCTTTACACCACTCTGAGAGTACACTGCAGTGCAAAGTGAGTGTAAACTACATTTATGCTTATTTGTAAGCCCATTTATACTGCCAGAGCAACATAAAGTCACCTTAGTGTATGTGAGGATCAGACTCAATGTAATCTAGCCAATATTAATAATCACAGATATTAGCACTCCAAGCCCCTGGACACATATTATTAGATTAATTAGTTTCCACATTTTTATTTTTAGCTTTCTGGGTGAATTTAAGTGTTCATGGAACTGAAACATTAACTAACTGCTGAGTTGAGTGATGGAATATGATGTGGAGTAGATGCTATAGAAACGTCCTCACCCCACTGATCTGCCAACAGATCTGTATCTGAACCTACAATACCCACTATTTCAGCACTAGTCTTCTGCCTTTGACAGAGACTGCCAAATGTACCAAACTGCTGTGTTTTTTAAATCTTACCTTCCAGTGTGAAATAAATTCTCCTGAAAAGAACTCAGGAGCCAAATTTTTTAAAACGTGTGTAAATCCAGATTAATTCAATTGAAACCCATGGATTTACAAGGGAATAAATGAGAGCAGTATTTGGCCAAGCGAATGGTGTTCTATGTACTTTGCAGTCCTTCATTAGGAAGGACTAAGCCAGTGGTCCCCAAACTGTGGGACACGCTTCCCCAGGGGGGCACGGAGAAATGTTGGGGAGGTGCGGTGGGGCCTGGGCCAGCCCCCATCGGGGGCAGAGAGGGAGTGCCACCCAGCCCCACTCATCCCCCAGCACTGCTCCAGCCCCTCCCCCAGCCACAGCCCCAGCTCCGTGACTGGCCCAGCCCCCAACCTTGGCCCCCAACCATGGCCAGGCTGTGGCTCCACACCTGGCCTCAGCTGCCAGCCATGGCTCTGCTTCTGGCCGCAGCTCCATTCCCGGCCCCAGACCCACCCCCAGCTGCAGCCCCCTTACTCCTGGCTGCATCCTCACCCCCTGGGAGCTGCGGCCCAGCTCCTGGGCACAGGGGGTGCGGAGCGAGGTGGGGGGGCACAATCCTGAAAAGTTTGAGGACCACTGTACTAAGTGAAACTGTTGAAAAAAAATGGACTGTTAAAAGATCTACAGACATAATGCTCCAATGTTAGAGACTTTTCTCTTGCTTATCTAGGAATGGATGTAGCATTCTTTTTCAATTATGCCTGAAAAGCATTTGAAACAAACTTCTGAATTCCTTGTGAACCACAACTTGCCACCCATGCATGGCTTTTTAGGTTCATTGCACATACATGGGTTCTTAATAGCTGCAGAGTCAGTTAAGATTGTATCAAATGCCAGATTGGATTAATTTTGTGTCTTGTGTTGACACAGAAGAGACGGCATGTGCCAGCATGTTTGACTAACCTAATAGCTGAGTAAATGGAAATTCAAAGTATTTTCCCATAGTGGGCCAGTAATAAACCACTGGATTTTTGCACTGTTCCCATTAGTTTTGGATGCAGAATAAAATCCTTATACGTGTGATAAAGAAAAGCTTTTGTTTGAGTGAACAATTTTATTTTTATTCAAAGGTATTTATCCACCACCTATCACCATAGTACAATACAAGTAAGTTACCATAACTAGCATCACAGTATATCTGCATGCACATAATACGGCTTACATTACAAGCAATAAACTTTCAAAGCATAAGGAGCACAACCCTTTGTGAAACTACAGCTTTAAAGAGTAGAGATGGGAAAACCTTGCCAGTGGTCTCAATACTAGAAATACCAGAGCTAGAAGATAGCAAAAAGCCTGAATAGAGAGGTGCAGCTCAAACAAGTTTCTGAATGCAGCCTGGCTCAGGTTTAGGTGTAATTCTGGCAGTACTGAATTCCAGAGGAAAGTTCCTGTTATCAAGAATGCCCTGCCCCAACCCCCTCAGTTGTCAGCCTTAGGAAAGTGATTGGGCAGATTGCCTGGCAGATCACAAGGGAGAGGTACCATGGGATAGCTGGGTCCTAGACTTTTAAGGGCTTTGAAGATGGTAATCATTCACTTATGGAAATGATCTGACAAATGTAATAGAAAATGTTAGCCTTCTGTAGTTTTTTGGAGCATCCTATATAAATAACTAGAAAATGACATCCTTTCTACTGAATAGATAAACAAACAAAAACAACCCACAAACCCCAAGACAGAAACCCATTGTATGGGTTTTTAATTTCTATAGAACCATATTTATTTATAATCCTTATTCAATTCTATAGGACTTTTCCATAAAGGGCACCTTGCAATTCATTCGGAAGGGGCTTGGCAGCCAGCAAAGACTGCACAGAATATTCTCTTATCATATAGCCACTGTATTCTGAAGGCATTGGTCACTAGCTGAAGCTTTCAAGTGGCTTGGTTAGCCCCAAGAAGAGCACTTCACAGTAGTCTAACTTAGAATAATGTAGCAAATTCTGCATCTGAGAAGAAAAGGCATAGTTAGCCAAAAGGCTGTCTGAAGCTGAAAAAAGCCTTTCTTGGTGACTAATTTGGGAATACATGGGCAGAGAGCAATAAATTTCACAGACCATCCATGACTAATTATTGTTACTGAATAGAAAGCCAGACAGGTAATTTGTAGATAGCACATTAATGGCATGGCAGATTTCCATGTATCACTTTTAATGAAACCATGTTATATTTATGTTTGTATTTGATAGGGTTGTGTTCTAGCAAGGAAACAAATAAAAATCAATGGTACATATTGAGGTGCAGGGATATTTGTCAAACAAGTCATGAACCTGAGCTGAGGAAAATAGGGGCTCGTGTTTTATTTTTTGAAACCTAGCTGTAGACAGTTGTGGCTATTTAAAAGATACTGCAAATAGTTTTTCAGCCACAGTCAAGCACTCAGAGTACAGAAAGTGAAGAATTACTGGCACTGAATAGCTATAAATGTCCTTTAAAAGTTTCACTGAAGTCAGTGGAGTTATGGTGATTTATAGCAGCTAGGGAACTGGCTCACCATTAAAAATGAAAATGAGTGGGGTGGCAAGTGGGAGGACAACTGTATGACTGTATCAACACAAGGACCAGTAATTTCTAGTGAGTGCAATCCCACAGGTGGTGGTTCAAAGTATGATTAGTCAGGAGGGTGGTAAAAATACCTTAGTCGACCTAAGCCTTGGCTACACTACACCGTCCACCAACAGATCTGTATCCATTCGGAATTGCAGGTAAAAAAAAATCATGGTGTAGCCAAGGTCTATGGGCTTGTCTACAGATGGAGTTATTCCTGATTATCTCTATGTGTGGACTCACTTATTCCAGAATAAGAGTATCCACACAGAGTTGATCAGAATTTTATTTTTACCTGCAAGGGATAACGTGTCTAATATATATGTATGATGAAAAAAGGCTATTTTTAGAGACAATGGTTTTCACATAATTAATATAAAGCTACATATTAGAGCTACAACAGAAAATTCAAATGACTTAACTTTTGTTTCTGGGGAGCATTTTTGTACAATCTTTTTACTCTTACTTTTTTCCTTTACTCAAAGGAAGCTCTTGGGGGCAGGAACTGTCAGTGGCTAGCACACTGAGCCTCCCTTCTTGGTCGAGGCCTGTGAGCACTGCAATATTGTAAATAATGCACAGGAAACAAAACCACCACAAGACAAAATGCAATCCAGTCTAAACTAACCGTATGGAGTCATGGAGAGTAATTCAAAACAAATAGAGAATACAATAAAAGTGTTTTGTGACACATTGGTAGGAAAAAAGCTATACAAAGTTTGCGAAATAAACTTTCCTCCTTATAGAATAATGCTTGTAAGGACTGACAAAAAACTAACAATTATTTCTTTGCAGTTATGGAAATAGGTTCCTCTCCAGAAGATGTATGAGTTTATGTAAATAATATTTTAATACAATATCCTATGTTCAAATTTAGCATGTGAACACCATTCCTAGAGTCAGAGTGGATGTGCTATATATTTTTAATTATTTGTCACGTCATCAGATGTATAATCCTTCACCATAAAACATCACCTCCGCCTCCAAACACTTTTATAACAGCATTCAGGAGCAGATAAATGCAGTTCATGGATGTAGAAACCCAAAACATGATTTCTTAGGGTTTGTGTACACTTAAAAACACTACAGCATCACTGCTGCAGCAGCGTTGCTGTAGTGTTTCAGTGTAGACAATACCTACACTGATGGGAGGTGTTCTCCAGTCAGTGTAGATAATCCACCTCCCCAAGAGGCGGTAGCTAGGTCAACATAAGGATTCTTCCATTGACCTAGTGCTCTCTACACGGGGACTTAGGTCAGTTTAACTACACCACTCAGAGTGTGGATTTTTCACACCCCTGAGTGACGTAGTTATGCCAGCCTAACTTTCTAGTGTAGACCAGGCGTTAATCTAAAATGTTAATGGAAAAGTGCTTTAAATGTTACTTTCATGAGTAAACAATGCTCAATCTTCAGCTAGAGATGCGAAGTGTATACTTACTCCTGTTCAAAATAATGCATCAAAATACTTGGACACCCAACAGACACATAGATCACCCCTTCATACACAGATCTTCCTTCTTTACCAAAGAATGAGGTTCAGCTGCCTTGACAGCACTGGCTTCCCCCTCATTCAGACCCTGTGGAGGACATCAGGAACACAGAGACTGGACACAGAAACTGGACAGCGCAAGGGAAATCCCCACTTTCTCCCTTCTAGCTCTGTGGAGCCTATCCTCAGGCTGTATTGTCTTTTCTCCAGAGCCCCTCCATGGGGCTGGAGCCTCTAGACCAGAGGTGTCCAATATGTTTTCCACTAGCCACAATTGGCTAATAGCCTATTGAATTGTGGCTAATGCATGTGGCTTTTTTATAATGTGGCTTAATGTCACTTTTTTTTAATGTGGCTAATAAGAAAAATTCAAAACCACAAGTGTGGCTAGCAGTGTGGCTAGCATCGAATTTCTATTGGACACCGCTGCTCTAGACAGATAGAGGATTCCCGGGAATTCACCAGGTTTTGAGGCAAGCTTTGCAATATTTTTCATGGTGGGGTAGGTTCACCTCTGAATCACAATTGCTCCACTGCTTCAACCTTATTCCTGAGGAAAATTCAATATGATGGGGGCTAATTCAATATGATGGGGGCTAATTTAGCTACAACTAATCAGCAGAAAGATCTTGGAGTCATCGTGGATAGTTCTCTGAAGACATCCACGCAGTGTGCAGCAGCAGTTAAAAAAGCAAACGAGATGTTAGGAATCATTAAAAAAGGGATAGAGAATAAGACGGAGAATATTTTATTGCCCTTATGTAAATCCCTGGTACACCCACATCTTTAATACTGCGTACAGATGTGGTCCCCTCATCTCAAAAAAGATATACTGGCATTAGAAAAGGTTCAGAAAAGGGCAAATAAAATGATTAGGGGTTTGGAATGGGTCTCATATGAGGAGAGATTAAAGAGGCTAGGACTTTTCAGCTTGAAAAAGAGGAGACTAAGTGGGGATATGATAGAGGTATATAAAATCATGAGTGGTGTGGAGAAAGTGAATAAGGAAAAGTTATTTACTTGTTTCTATAATAAAAGAACTAGGGGCACCAAATGAAATTAATGGGCAGCAGGTTTAAAACAAATAAAAGGAAGTTCTTCTTCACTCAGCTCATAGTTAACCTGTGGAACTCCTTGCCTGAGGAGGTTGTGAAGGCTAGGACTATAACAGGGTCCTATAAAGAGAAGTGGATAAGAGAACTGGATAAATTCATGGAGGTTAAGTCCATTAATTAGCCAGGATGGGTAAGGAATGGTGTCCCTAGCCTCTGTTTGTCAGAAGGTGGAGATGGATGGCAGGAGAGAAATCACTTGATCATTACCTGTTAGGTTCACTCTCTCTGGGGTACCTGGCATTGGCCACTGTCGGTAGACAGGATACTGGGCTGGATGGACCTTTGGTCTGACCCAAATGGCTATTCTTATGTTTTTATGAAAAGTAATTTACTGCTGGGCTATACCAGCACCTAGTGCATAATGGCTCAGCTACTCTAGCCAGTGAGAGTGTGTATACACATTGGGGAGAGGAAACAGGGGTGAAGCCACGACTGTGCCCATTCTTTGCTCTCTCCCACCCACTTGCTCTGGGGAGGGAGTAAGTAGCTGAGTAGCCTCCCTTACCCTAGATCCAACCACCCACGGAGCATTTTAGAAGTTCACAACCATACCTGAACTTTGTGGTTAGCGCCCATATTTCATAACCAGTTAAACCAAAATCCCAGCCCTGATGCACCCAATTTTTGAAGAAATTTCAGTTCAGATCTGGAGCCAAACTTAGTGACTCCCACCACTACCAGATAAACAAATACAGTATTAGTAGAATAAATAATAATAATATTTTGCACCTAAAGAGCATCTTCACCCAAGCAACTCAAAGCATTTCACCCTTCATCAGCACCAATGTACACGTGCTCTTCGGTATTTTAAGACATATATGTGTTGTGTGTACAAGGGACATTGATGATACTGCTTTAAAAGTGTATTCATATGGACTTGATGCTGACTAATTGAGGTTCTGACAAGGAAGTGACAGTTTCTCATTTTGCTGTAGAAGTGTTAGAACTTACTGGGGTTAAACACTTGACTGGCTTTGCAGACCTAGCTTAGGTTGCAAAGACACTGTAATGCTTAAAAGTGTGAAGTATAAGAAATGCGTCAGTGGCAGTGTGGGTTCAGCTTCATGACTACTTGAGAATGTAGGAGGAAACAGAATCTTAACTGATAATGAAATTTTCCATAGGGCTAATTTACAAACAGCAAGCAGTTATATTTTGTGGTCATATTTTTGCTTGTAGTCATAAGCAAAGCTTATCTGGACATTATGTACTGTGCTTGGGTAATTAGCTTTTGTAACTCACAAGAAAATAGATGGGCTAGACTGGGGAAGATCGTCAGATGCTTAGCGCAGGAGAATGGGAATCAGACGATCTGGGTTCTATGCCTGATCTTGCCAGTAACTCACTTTGGGCAAGTCATGCTCTCTACCTCAAATACTCTCTACCTCAGTTTCCTACTCCATAAAACAGGACTAATAATACTTCCCTGCCTCACAAAGGGGTTGGGAGTGTTAATGAACTAATGTTTGTAAAGCATTTTGAGATCATTGGATGAAAAGTACTATTAAAGTTATTCATTTGCATTATAAGGAAGTGATGTGTAATTGCCTGGCTGGTGGTTACCCTTCATAAGTATTTTGCTAGATGTAAGGCTCCATGACTCTTTAATCATACTTTAGTTGCTATTATTTCTTTGTTTGGAGAAGCATTCCACATACTAATTTTCCTTAGTGCAAAGAAGTTTCTCCCTAATTTTCCTTTGCCCTCCAGATCTTCTGAATTAAAAGCTAAATTCTGCTTTCAGAATTTATTCATACCAACTCCTACTAAAATCAATGGAAGTTGACCTCATGTATCTTAGGGAAGAATTTGGCTCTCGGTTTCCATCCTATCATTTAAAAACTTTATGCCAACTCAGAGATTCCATCCCATTCTCTAGATCTTACTTGTGAGTGAACATATCATGATTCTGTTTGTGCCCTTTTACATTTACTCTTTTCTAATGGAATATAAGTTTAGTATTCCTACTCCTGTTCAGAAAGTCCAAAAATGCAGCAAACAAATGCAAATGAGAGGTGGGTGGGGTTTATTAAAGACATTTTCCAATTACCATTTTCTTTCTACAAAGAGTCACCATGAAACATTACATCTGATGAAGTGGGTTCTAGCCCACAAAAACTTATGCCCAAATAAATTTGTTAGTTTCTAAGGTGCCACAAGGACTCCTCATTTTTTTTTCTCAGCTAATATGTAACAGAATCTTATTGAAAAAGCAAATGCTTAGGGTAGTTCAGTAATCACAATCTATATTTGATGAATTTGAGGGCCAGATTATCCCATATCTGCCTATTGCAAGGCTTAGAACATTAGAATGGCCATACTAGGTCAGACCAATGGTCCATCTAGCCCTGTATCCTGTCTCCAACAGTGGCCAATGCCAGATGCTTCAGAGGGAATGAACAGGACAGGGCAATTTCAAGTGATTTATTCCCTGTCATCCAGTCTCAACTTCTAGCAGTTGGAGGTTCAGGGACACAGGGAACATGGGGTTGCTTCTTGCACCTTCCTCTGAAACATCTAGTGCTGGTCATTGTTGGAAACCAGACAAGAAGGACCACAGGTCTGATCCAGTATGACAAGTCCTATTTTCCTCACTGCATGATCATACTGTGTACCTAAAGCCATAAATCATGCCTTGTTTAGCAGAAATTTGGACAGAAGAGCATATCTGAAGTAGACGTGTCACTGCAATGGTTCATGTTGTAATTAAATCTGATCTCCACTCCAGGTTACAGGTGTGTGTGCATGTGTGAAAGAATGTGATATTCAGCTGAGTCACTGGACTAGCTTGTTTTATTATTTTAAATTATGTAAGTAAGTTTATGACTCAGAAATCTGTGCAAGATTCCATTCTCCATTTACAATATAAATTAATTCTGCAGTAAAGAGTCATTCAGAGAGAACCTTTTAACGGTGATGCATGTACAAGGGAGCCAAGGTATGGAAACAACTGTGGCTGATGTAACTGAGAAGTTAACTATCATAGAACAGGACAAATACTTTTTTAGAGAATGGTAACCTCCTCACCTGCCCCCTGCCCAAAAAATAATTGTAATTGTTATGTATGGAAAGAAAGGAACTGTAACAGAATTTGATTGGACTGATCAATGCTTGTGCTGTATGTCATATATGGATTAAATTTACTTTTATACAGCCATTGCCTACTGCTGCTGATGTGCGCTTGTCCCTTGGTTATATAGAGTGAGTGGCATATGTCTGTAAAGACCAGCCTGAAAGTAAGTTCTTTGTCTTTGTGTTTTCTCCCCAAAAGGCAGGAAATAATTTCACACCTTTCAGTGTGCCACATGGATTCAAATGTCAATGTTATATCATGTGTGAGTGTCAATTGGAATAGCAATCATTCTGTTCTTGCAATAGTGATTTTGCTTCCGGCATATTGTGAAATAACATTTCAACCTTCTTTACAATTAGAGTCTGATCCTGCAAAGTGCTGAGTGTAGTCGATTGGGGCCAGTGAGCTCAGCATCTTGTGATACTGAGCCCCTAGTGCAGGGGTGGGCAAACTTTTTGGCCAAGGGCCACATCTGGATGGGGAAATTGCATGCAGGGCCATGAATGTAGGGCTGGGGCGGGGGGTGGGGTGCAGGAGGGAGTGCGGAGTGTGGGAGGGGGTGCGGTGTGCTGGAAGGGGCTCAGGGCAAGAGATTGGGGTGCAGGAGGGGTGCAGCAGGGGGCTCAGGGCAGAGGACCGGGGGGGGGGCAGAAGGCTCCGCACACTGCCCTCGCCTGAGGGTACCTCCCCCAAAGCTCCCATTGGCCACGGTTCCCTGTTCCCGGCCAATGGGAGTTGCAGGGGGCAGTGCCTGCAAGAGAGGACAGTGTGCGGAGCCCTCTGCCCCTCCCCGCTCCCAGGGTCCGCGGTGCCGGCCGCTTCCGGGAGTGGCACGGGGCTGGCAATCCTGCAGGATGGATCCAAAGCTCTGATGGGCCAGATCCAGCCCGCGGGCCATAGTTTGCCCATCCCTGCCCTAGTGAATAGTGACCACATGTTTAGGCCCTATCTGGAGTAGAACACTGGAGAACAACCTAGGAAGATGCTTGTGATAATTTTCCATTACTTCCTTCTCCCTATTAAAAAATTTAAAGTATCTTGGTAGTGTTGACAGATGCCTGTGCTGGCCCTCTGCACAGAAGTAAATTTTACCAATATCCACATTATTATTTTTATTGCAGTTGTGCCTAGGGGCCTCATTGTGGTAGGCTCTGTACAAAACAGAATTAGAGCCAGTCCTTGTCCCTGAGAGGTTGCAATCAAAATGAGTAAGACAGACAAAGTTGGGGAAAAGGGAAAGAACACACAAGAAAAATGATAGTTTACAATCACCATGAATCAGTTCTGTAGGGGCTTTTCCCAAGCCATAAAATGGCTTAAATACCAAGGTGGATGAAGCAGCTGCTGTACATGAATATGCAAGGAAACTATTTTTCACATGGATTTTTTGACTGCCTTACTGGTAGTGTATGCGCACTATAGAAGGCAGTCTGCCCATAAATCTTACGACAGCGTTGCCAACACTCACAATAATTGGTGTTTTTCTTAAAGCTTGAGCTCTTGGAGTCATCTGAATAAATGAGAATCTCAGCTTATGTATTTTTTTTAAATGTAAGTTTCTAGCCCTCATGGTAGAGGAGAAAAACAAATGTGATTCAGTGAAATCTAATGGCTTAAAATACAGAAGACAAAAAGAATCGCAATTGTTTTAAATCTCATTATTTTTAACCCAATTTACGATTGTTAGGGTCTGAATGATGAATTTTGAATGTTTGGGGTTGGCAATACTTTGTACAGTAGTCTGTACCATATAGTCTAGTGCAGTGTTTCTCAACCGATGGGTCATGACCCCTAACAGGACTGAAATTATTATTACAATCTAAAGCAGGGGTTCTCAAACACCACTGCACCGCAACCCCCTTCTGACAACAAAAATTACTACAGAAGCCCAGGAGGGGGGAATCGAAGCCTGAGCCCGCCCGAGCCCCGCCACCCAGGGAGGGGTGGGGGAGGGGGAAGTGCAAAGCCGGAGTCCTTCAGTCCCAGACAGGAGGGCCTGTAACCTGAGCCCTGCCACCCAGGGCTGAAGCCTTTGGACTTGGGCTTTGGCCCCAGGTGGTGGGGTCGGGCTTCAGCCCCACACCCCAGCAAGTCTAACTCCAGCCCTGGTGACCCCATTAAAACAGAGTCGCAATCCACTTTGTGGTTCTAACCCACAGTTTGAGAACTGCTGATCTAAAGCATAGAAATCCTCACTACCCCACTCCCTGCCCGTCCTTACCTTTAAAGTCAGGTATTCTCTGACAAGCTCTCAAAGCGCACACAAAAACTATAGGCAGGGCTGCTCACACTGCCTATTATTAAGGTTGCCTGACACTTCACATTATAAAACCCTGTTTTCAATTGCTTATAACTCTGCCATAGTTTAACCATGAAATTTTCTATGCTGGGTGTCTTCCTCAGGCTGAAATTTTTGGAAAGTTTCAGCCAAAACAGAATAGCCATTTCCGAGAATGAGATTAGGAAAAAAATACGTTTGCTTTACTAATGGTAAAAAAAATCTGGTGACCTTTTCTTTGAACAGCTCTAGAGCCCCCAGCTTTGGAGCAAGGGAGTGAAATTTGGCAGCCAGGTGACTTGTGCTGTCCCCTACAATAATTCACTCAAACTTGGCCAATTTAAGAGCCTTTGCAAAAACTGCAGATCACATATGCTCAGTAGAGACTTCAGAGATTGTAGCTACTGAAATCTCTGAAGATGCTGTTTGCTCAAACCAGCCTGGGACCGAGCAGGATTTTCCCAGCAATTGCAGCTCTGGTCCGCTACTGGCCGTGCCAGGTCTGGGTTCAGGCACTTCAACTGACAGCAGGGAGACTGTCTCTCCTGTGCTCTCAAATGTTGCCTGGAGGGGCCCATGTAGCATAGACAAGGAACCTGCTTGATACATAAAGCAAAGGGGAGGCCAAACTAAAGTTCCACAAACAACTTGAATTTTGGCATATCCTAACTTTTGAGTGCTTGACGTTTCAACCTTAAAAATGTTCTTTTAATGTAGTTAGTGTGTGTGTGTGTAGGTATGTATTAACTTATATAGGCTTATTGTTATCATTGATACATTTACTATAAAAGTAAGCTAAAAACATAAGGGGGTAATGAACACTTTTGCTTTTGAATAAGAGATTGCCAACCTGAGAAAGTTGAGAAATACTGGTCTGGTTAACAGTCTCTTCTGTTATCGATACCCCAGAACCCAGTAACACAAAGATGAATCAGCTCTATTGTATTGTTCAACTTATCCTTAGTTTAAACTTTCCTAAATATCTATTGCCATGATCAACCACAATGATTTCTGTGTATCCATTATTGTCTGTCATGTCAGTAATCCTCAGATCAAAACTCCATAAAATAAATTAGTACACTGCATTTACGACAGCATCAAATGAACCATTTTGGTCAGTCATGTTAGCGATTCAGAGATATCAACATCTCCGCACTTCTACTGAAAGTATTTTTTGTACTTTCTCAAATTTCTTATCTATTGACTCAGTGTGTTTACAGATGAGTTTTAGACTTGTGCATAATAGAAACGTTAGAGTTCTGTTAAGATAAGGATTATGACACCACTGTTCTAGTATCTAATTCAAATGATAAATATTAGCGTTTTTTAAATAGATAGGCTTCTTTGTGGAAAGTAATTTTAAAATAGTTTCTTTAAAAACATAAATACATATTTAAAAAACATAAAAATGAAGACTGCTATATTAAGCAGTTTTGAAGGGTCAGACAAAGAAGGGAGAATGAGAGTTGTCTTTTTCTCTGTCCTAACTTGCCCTACTACACAGAAAAATTGTAGTGGATACAGAATATTGGTCATTGTTCTGATCAGCTCCTTCTATCTTAGGCTGACCATAAAAAGTTAAAGTGGGGTTTTCTGTTAAGGGTGATTCAAATGTGTTTATGCTACCATACAAGCCCACTTATTCAGGACAGACTGTTGTCTCCCTCAGCTCTGTATTAGCTGTGATACTTTACCTGGGATGAATGACATAAAAAGGTCCTGGAAGAAAGGTGAGAAGGATGAGGGAAAGGAGAAATCAGAGCACAGCTGCCTACATAACTGCTGATTACTGATTCTTGATTTTAAGATCCATTTTATTTACCAAAATGCATGAAAAAGAACATAACTTTGTGAATTTTTAAAAATTATCCTGCAGTAATTATAAACAGTTTAAATTCACCTGAGACTGTCTGCTCTATTTTTAGCTTTAGCAGAAACTCAGCACATTAGAGAGGCTTTTATTTTCAAAATAAAGGCTTTGGAATAGAGAGCTCCTCTCCAAATATCAAGTGATAGTTATCTCTTTCTGAGACTTTTGATGTGTTCTTTAAACAGATGCTCTCTCTCTGTTTGTCCCATGTTTCTTAAATTGCTCTATTTCAAGCTTTTGTCCATAGATGCTGTGCTAGTGAAACTCTAGTGTGAAACTTCCTTTAAATGCTCCTGAATACTATGGAATAAATTATCAATCACTTTCTAAATTAAACTAAACTAACCTAGTGTTAAATATTGATCTAGGGTATTTATTATTATTACATAATCCATTACATATGTATGACATAATGCTGGGAACTGGAATAAAGGTGTCATCAGTATGAGAGTGTATTACTAACTATATTAGTCACAATGTGAAACTATGACAGGTTTCAGAGTAACAGCCGTGTTAGTCTGTATTCGCAAAAAGAAAAGGAGTACTTGTGGCACCTTAGAGACTAACCAATTTATTTGAGCATGAGCTTTCGTGAGCTACAGCTCACTTCATCGGATGCATACCGTGGAAACTGCAGCAGGTAGGACAGTGGGGTGGGAGGAGGTATTGTTTCATATTCTCTGCGTATATATAAAGTCTGCTGCAGTTTCCACGGTATGCATCCGATGAAGTGAGCTGTAGCTCACGAAAGCTCATGCTCAAATAAATTGGTTAGTCTCTAAGGTGCCACAAGTACTCCTTTTCTTAATGTGAAACTATGACTTCATTACCCAGATCATCGCAGACAACCTTTAGCCTGTCTTGTAAACTGCTCCATCTGAGTGGATCCTTCTATGTAGAGCCACAGTGAGGTCAATGGGGCTCAGCATTGGTGTAGGGGCCCGTGGAAGGCAGCCTGCAGGATCAGGTCCTTTATCCCCTACTATGCCATCATATACATGCCACATATGTTATAGAAAAACTACTTTAAAAATGCTTCAGTTTTGATAATGGCAGAAGTGTACATCTAGCAATACACGTTGCAGAGGAGAATTAAAAATTGAAATAATGTGTTAAACCTCTCTACAAATTTCCTTTAAAAAGCTCATAATTTTTAAATCTAATATTTCAGGCCCTTCCAGGGTTATAAGCTGGGAATCTCTCCATTCCCCTGTACAAAGTTTCTGTCGCTAGTTGGGATGCATTGCTAAATATCAAACCTTAAACATGTCACTGGCCCAGTTCTGGATAGTGCTTGCCCTGGGCCTCAGGCAAATGTAATTTTGGGAGTGGATGCTAGATTTAGAAAAAGGATAAAACATTTTAGTTGCAGGTTGACTTAAAAAGCCAGACACATACTTGAAGCATATGCCTTGAAGTGGTAGGATATGGTATTTTGTTGCTTTTATCTCGTTTTTATCATTTTCTTACTATGTACAGCTTTGGCTAGGATCCAGTGGCACAATCCTGTTCTGTGAAAAGTGTTTTTTTTTCCCTACACCATTAAATCAGATTCAAAACATTAAATAAAGCAAAATTTCTAGGAAATAATTTAAATTTTTTTACCATGGCTTCCTTGTTTTTATGCTAAGATATATTATGAGTAATTCACTTATTGGAAAAGAATCACAATTTGGATAGCAAGGATGAGAAATGGGGAGAGAGGGAAGGAGAGGTCCAGTTTGTGGAAAAAGCTTTACATAGGATTGTTCAGTAAAGAAGAAAAGATCTTCCAGCTGATACTTACTGTGCCAATTTATGCACATTCTGCAGTTACATGAGTTGTAAGTCATCAAAGTACTTGTCCAATTATGTGCATATAATAAGGTTTTTACAATGTATATGACACCATGGGACATCTGGTGGAAAAAAACCCACAGAATTAACAAGAGAGAGGTTTTATTAGCCTAGCATGACAGAGTCGATAGAATCTGTGCAAGTAATTGTCAAAGAATCCTGTTAGGAGCCAGAGAGGCCTGCTTATAAGAAAAATGCATAATCTCTTCCCATGCAATGTATTTTCCATCCAGGAATGAGAATTCTTTCCTACCTTAGCCCCACATTATTCTCACATATTTCCATTCTGTTCAGGCTGGTCCCTGGAAAAATCTCAAGCAATTTATTGTCAGGGAGATCTCTGTGATACTGTATCAGCAGGACAACAAACCAAAATAGTGAGGGATGCCGTGATTTCTAGTAAGTGTCAGAAAATTAGCAAAGTGAGTTTTGTAATGTTTCCAGATGCATGTCAAATATAACAATGCTCATATAACAATGCCCTTCTTTCTGGATTGATTTGTCCCTATGATTGAATTGTATTAACATAGCATGTGTGGGCTCTCCTGTTACATGCAGGACCAATGGGAGGCTTAAAAGATCAGGTAAAACCCCGAGGTAGAAAATCACAGTGTCTACCTTTCTCCATTGAACTAGTTGTCTCACATGAGAACAGTCCCACTGACTTTTGCAGCAGCAACCACTCATACTGATTATTATTGTATTCAGGTACAGGACAACTCTGACACCCAGTGGCCAGTTAGAGTCACTGCAAGTGTAGATTTCTTCTGGTTACTGGGCATCTCCTAACAACTTGGAATGATACAGTTTTTACTCTTTACGAATTTCAGCAAATAAGAAACACTATTTCCAAGTGTTTTTATTGTTTACATCAACATATTTTTGCAAATAAAAACACCAGTTACTTCAGAGAATCCAAGTATGGAGAAACTGTAGGCCCTTAATTATTCAATATTCATAATCCTTCTTGTATAAAAATCATTTACTGAAGCGTTAATTATTTTAATTGAAAATTCTAATATGAGCCAACTGACAGTTACAAGTATGGGCCAATACCTTTAATAAATTATTATTGTGAAATATATGAAGATTAATGTCAGTAATTCAGGATCTCATATACCCAAACCACATCTCAATTCTCTTTCAAGTCAATAACAAAGCTCTCCTTGATCTTCATAGGTGTAAACTCAAGCATCAAGTAGTTTTCTGAAGTGGAGATGTGGATTTGATAATGCAGTTATTACATAATTCACCTGTCTGGGAACCAGATAAGCACCATATTATAAAACCAGGCTAGAGAATATCTGGGAATTGCATATAATTCCACAATCATGGGTCCTCAAAAAAAAAAAAATCCAAAAAACATCCCCTCCCCTCAAACAAAAAACCCATCTGTCTACTTTTCTCAGGCAAACTATTTAAACACAGTTGTGTAATAGGTGTGGTTTTTCTCCCACAGCCTATTCCAGCTCCTGAGGTTATCTTTATATAAACAAAAAGAAAAGGAGTACTTGTGGCACCTTAGAGACTTATACTCAAATAAACTGGTTAGTCTCTAAGGTGCCACAAGTACTCCTTTTCTTTTTGCGAATAGACTAACACTGGCTGCTACTCTGAACCCTTTATATAAACAGAATCTCATTCCTGCTTTAGAAATAAGCACCCCAGGAAGCCTCACACTGAAGAGACAGAACTGTACCGCAAATAGCCAGGCTGCGGTGCACCTAGAGGGAAGTAAAACCTCGTTTCTAAAGTGTTCCGTTTTCTAACCATTTCCTCTGTTCAGAGGCACGACGCCATTCTCTGCTCGTAACCCCAAGAGGCGAGTAAGACGACAGACACGTGCACAGCAGCAGACCGATGCACGCCACAAGCAACCTGGAAAACACTCCCCATGTCCCCCTCGGCCGCTATGCCACTCTGCGAGCGGCAGCACTCCCGCTGCAGCGACTCTGCTTAGCTCTGCGGGCCCAGGGGGCAGGGCTCAGGCACGCCGCCCGGGCTCCGGACGGAGGCGCTTTGAGCAGAGCCGGGGCGGGAATGTCGCCCGGGGGCTGCCGGCGCGCTCTGCCCCAGTCCCCGCTGCACCGAAGCACTGGGCGCACCTGGCTGCGGGGAGCCCGTTGGGCCGGCCAATGGGGGCTGGGCCGAACCCAGTTAAACCCCCGTTACAGACACGCCCCGGCCTCGGGGCTGCCCAGGAACGAAGCGAGGGCCGGGTGGCCTGTCCTGCCCCGGCGGGCAGCGCCCCGCTCCCGCCGTGCCCGTTTAACAGCCACGACGTGCCCGAGCTGGGCTCAGACCCCAGCGCCAGCGAGCGCTGCACGAGGCTCCCCAAGAGCGCGGAGCCGGGGGCTCAGCGCGCCTCGCGCCCACGGGCCGTTTGTGAAAAGAAAGACGCAGCTAGCGCCCGGCAACAGAATCGACCCGCCCCCGCGCGCTCTTCGCAAGCCCAGGGACTACAGCTCCCAGCATGCAATTGGGGCCGTGCAAGTGCAATCAGCGCATGCGCCCCCCAGAGACGGGTGAATTTACCTCATTTCTCAGCCGGGCGCGATCCCATCATGCCCCTGGGCGACACGAACCACAGTTTCGTTTTTCTCCTCAGAGTGCGAGGTTTTGTGACTCATCGACGTAGTGTCGCTTGAGGGAAGAAAGGTTCGGGAGCGGGGGTACAACTACGCATTTCCTCCCAAACGTCACTTCCGGTCGCCATTTTGTGCCTGAGCCGGGTGAAGTCTGGAAGCGTCTGGGGCTCGGCGGTGTCGAGCCGGTCGGGTGCCAGCGCCGCCATGACGGATCGTTACACCATCCACAGCCAGCTGGAGCACCTGCAGTCCAAGTACATCGGCACGGGCCACGCGGACACCACCAAGTGGGAGTGGCTGGTGAACCAGCACCGCGACTCGTACTGCTCCTACATGGGCCACTTCGACCTGCTCAACTACTTCGCCATCGCCGAGAACGAGAGCAAGGCGCGCGTGCGCTTCAACCTCATGGAGAAGATGCTGCAGCCCTGCGGCCCGCCCGCCGACAAGCCGGAGGAGTCGTAGCGCCGCCCCTCCCTCTGCCCTTCCAGGGGAGCCCCCCTCTCCGTCCCGCCCCCCAAACTTTTGGACCCGACCCGGTTTCCCGAGAACTCGCCCCGCCCGCAGGGGAGCGAAGCCGGGATGGATTCGGGGTGGGGGCGGCTCTCGGGAGGAGCGAGAAGCTGCCGTCTCGACACCGCCGGGGGTGGGAGCCTGGGCTCGCCGTGCTGGACCCTGCTGTTTCTTTCCGCTCTCGGCCGCGAGTGAGCTCGGCAAACGTATTGCTTCGCCGCCCCGCCTCTAGCAGCGACCGTGGCCCGGAAGGGAGCCGGGACTGTGCCAGACCCCGGGCGGGGGAACCTGGACCCGCCGCTTCCCGAGATGGGGCCTAACTACGAGGAAAGCACGTGTCTTCGCGACCAGCCAGTGCGGGGCACGCTACTCCTGAGGGGACTCGAGGGACTCGGCCGCGAGCCCTTTCCTGTGGGGTAGCACTGTTTGCAACCCCATGCCACACTTTGTTTAGCTATACGGATTTTTTATTTGTATGTGAAATAAAAATGCGTTGAGTGATTTCAAATGTTGTTCCTGGTGATCTGCCTCTAATGGCTCGGTAGACAAACCAGGGACTAGTCACCTATATAACTATACATGGTGTCAAGTATCAGAGGGGTAGCTGTGTTAGTCCGTATCCACAAAAACTGTGAGGAGTCTGGTGGCACCTTAAAGACTAACAGATTTATTTGGGCATAAGCTTTTGTGGGTAAGAAACCCACTTCTTCAGATGCATGAAGTGAAAATTACAGATGAAGGCATTCTAGATCAGTATAGTAATGCCTGCATCTGTAATTTTCACTCCATGCATCTGAAGAAGCGGGATTTTTACCCACAAAAGCTTATGCCCATATAAATCTGTTAGTCTTTAAGGTGCCACCGGACTCCTTGTTTCTATACAACTATAGTAATGTGTGTTCACAGGGTTTTTAGGTGCATTTGTTTCTAGAGCATGAATCGTGGCTTCCATAACTGCAGCTATTTCCCCATGCTGCGTTCCAGGCATTTGCTTACCAAATTTCAAACCTGTAGATTTGATGGTGCTCCAAGGGATTAATTTGAGTCATGAATGTATTGTGCTAGTAAAATGTGCAACACAGCCACCTTTTTCAGTAAGTAATTTGATGCTTCCTGGCCCTGAATTACTAAGTGGGATACACTTATTATTTTCTCTAGTAGCTTGTTTGCTCTTGTCTCTGTTTCCTCTGGGCACTGTTGGGTTCTCTAAACCTCACCCCATCTTGTGTGGTGCATATCTTCTCTTCCTCTGGTTTCCCCTCCTTTTGTTGCTTTCGCTCTTTTCTCCCCCTTACAGGTATATAGTTGTGTTGCGTCTTTTATTTTGACCACTGTACTAACAGCAAAGTGAAACTTCATCTCCTAAATGCTTGAATGTATACAGCAACAGAGTACAACACTGCAGGGAGTCTGGGAGAGATGAAATAACTTTTTGCTGAAAGGCTTCTCCCCTATTAGTAGTTTACATAAACTTACCCATTTCCACAACAAGCAAAAATCTATTTTGTTTTCTGTCCAGATCTCCTTTTAGTAATGTTTATGTTTCTATCCTGGAAGAATAAAGTATGTAAAACCCTAGTGTAGAAGACTTGGGCAGAGTGATGAAATGCTAGGGCAACAATTTAAAACTACTGTTAACTTGACTGGCAGAGTAGATTGTGCTGCTCTTGGCTTGTTTCTAACTTGAGAATATCATACTGTTTGCTTGCAACAGCAAAAGCAAATAGTTTGAGTTTTGGGAGGTAGAACCCGATAACATTTATGGAGCTCTTATTTTGGGAACTGGATGGTAATGGCCACGCTCCTTTATTTTTAGTTCCAAATTGAAGTATTGGTTTGTCTTTCTAGTGCAGGAAGGGGAGGTATAGTACTGTGTGCAGCTAGGAGCTGCATTGTCTCCTCTCTCCTGCACAAGTGTTTCCAAAATGATGACCCTTTTCACATGAGATGAAGGGGAATCTGTTAATTCAGCTATTTAGTAGAGCATACACCATGATCACATGTAGGCTGGACATAGGCAGAAGCTAAAATAAAGCTTCAGCACATCTGTTTTATCTAGCACAGGGTGGATACAGAAATGCATTTCATTACAGTTCAGCATATCTGGATATAAAGTTTATCTTTTTAAACCAACAGTTTTAAGTTTGGGGTAGACAGATTGTCTTTCTGTGCTGTCTATTCTTTTATTAAGGTCTTGCTTTCATGAGTTACCAGTTATATCACTCTGAACTCCCCTGTGTTGATACCGTATGAGTGACATTGGTTTAGCATAAATCCTTTCTCCAGTAACAAGCTAAACAAAGGTTTCAGAGTAACAGCCGTGTTAGTCTGTATTCGCAAAGCTAAACAAAACAACCCACCCTTCAGCTTTTAGTACTATAAGTGGCCACAGTGGGGAGGTGTTTTTTGTAGAACTCCATCACTTTTAAATTCACACCTTTAGGTTATACTGAACCTTTCCCATGTAGACAAGGCCTTAAATAGAGACCCTGTTCTAGAAGTACCAGTGATTAGCCAATATTTGCTCTGTTAGCATTTGACTGTTACAGTACATTGAATGTATAGAGGTAAAAATGGTGCTTGAGGGTGATAAAGTTCTACACAAATAATGCTTGCAGTTCCTGTCTGAAGACAAAGTGCAAGGTATAACAAGTGACTAAGTTTAGTTTCATTTTTTTTAAATTGACGGTGTTCTTCAAAGAGTGGTTATTTGTGCCAGATGATGCACAAACATGTAAAGTCCACAGCTTGAAGGATAAAAGCACTGTTGGTAACTTGGACCTTCAGTGACAAGACTCAGTGGGGAGTGGATGGGGTAGAGTGAGGGTGAGGAGGCCCCTGCAAGGGTAGACAGGAAAGTCCTGCAATCCTTTGGGCTGAAAATGGCACGTAGGTTGTTGAATCTCTTAAAAGTGAAAGAAGAATCCAAAGGCTTCACCTTGCCCACTATTAAATCCATTCCTGAAGAAACCATATGAAATGTTTTATGGGGAAGCTTTATCAATTGGCTTATCTAGTGTAACAATGCGTGTTCTTGTCCATATTACATTAAAAATGCAATTTAGGGGAGTGCAGTAGGGAACTTAATGTGCATCAGCAGGGTCTACCTCAGTGGTGGGCAACCTACAGGCTGCATGCGGTCCATCAGGGTAATCTGATTGCGGGCCAGGCCTGTGAGACATTTTGCTGATGTTGACTGTCCACAGGCATGGATCCCTCCAGCTCCCAGTGGCTGTGGTTCGTCACTGGTATTCTGTTGTTTACCAGTGCAATTAAAACTGCAATTAGTTTTTTTGCGTTAATCATGAGTTAACTGCGATTAATCGACAGCCCTAAATTTAATACAACATTCTATTGTGTAATGCTACAAGGATTTGTTTTAAAAGACAAAAATATAATTTGAATGCATATACTCTAGACAACTTGAAGGTTTGAATTGAAAAACAACCCTCAAATCTTTCATAGGGTTCAAAACTATTTAAGCTATTATAAAACATATGCACCAGAGAAATTAGGGCTCAGGTTATCCTAACTCATTTTTATTTGACCATTCAGTATTCAGGTCTCACATTATAAGGGATATGTTTTGATATGAAGGTTTGAATAGCTAGCAAACAGTGATGCTATGACACCTAGTTTGCCAGAGGCTAAGTAAAAATGCCTCTTGTCCAAAGGCCACCCTTTTGTTTAAAGGTTTGTAAGGCGATTATGAGTGCTAAGGTTTAAAGGTTTGTAAGGCGATTATGCCAGAGTGCTAAGGCTATGAATACTCCAGAAGTAACATCTCATTTTGCACAAGCTCAAATTTGTTATAAATTGAAGGCCCAATCCTACAAACCTTTATTCACATGAGAATTCCTACTCAAGTATTCTCATTGAAACAGTTAGGACTTCTCATGTGGGTAAGGATTACAAAACAAAGAATAAGTGATGCAAATGTCAAAAAACAAAAGCAAAGGGTTTTTCTTAGGTATTTTTGCTCTACTTGTGAAACATTTGATGTCAAAATATGTAATGTTTAAAAATTATAAAGGAGCTTTTATAATGGGTGATAAATTATGTACACTACATATAACCTAATAGGAGCCATTGACATTTACTAACATCTGACTTAATTCTGTAGTCTTTAGGGACACAAAATTCCTATTGACTGCACTGGGAATTTTGCTTGCAGAATCAGATCCATAATGGGTCCAATTCTGTGAGATGGTTTTAAAATTTTTATTAAAGCTAAAGTTAAAAAAATTATATAATAGGTTGAGAAAAGAGTGTTTGTACATCTGGGTATAGTTCTTAGATTACACACAAATACAAAGTTTGTTTTTAAAGTCATATGATACATAGAGCACATAATCAGCAATAACCCAAATTTAGGTGAATAGATTTCACAATACAGTTTAGATATTAGAATCCGAATACTTGGGTACATCACTCATGAAAAGTTATACAGAGATTTGGTTGTGGAAAGCAAAATATATCAGAGTGGAGATTGTCCCTCAATAATTGAGAATTAGGTAGGTTGTCCATTTAGAAAATACAATCCACGAGGAAAGTATTTCAGTTACTTGCCTGACTGCGCTTCTCATCGGCACTCCAGCTCATCCCTCCTGGTATTGCCGACATCCGATGATGTGTTCTATGTAGATGTCCCTCGACCACTTGATGGTGTCCAACACCCTGAGTTGCCATGTCAGCAGAGCACAGTGTTGACCAATTCCGCCTTCTCTCATTACTAGTGTCCTGTGCGCCCAAGGCGCCGATGATCAGTGCGTGTCTGAACCTGGTAACCCTTAGCTCTCAAGGTTTCGTTCAGAGGGGCATATTTCTCTACCTTTCAAGCTCGGGCATCGTGGAAGGCCGGAGTCCTGTTCTCGAAGGGCACTGAGACATCCACCATGATGATCGTCTGGTCCTTGTTGGTGATGATAATGTCCGGTTGCAGTAGTGTTTACGCTGAATGTAAAATACCTGCTTTCGTATATTAATTACTTTGCTGTTGAAACCAAAACCAACCATTTTACATTGCATTACGTTGTTGTTGTTTGCAGTAATGACAGCCATCAAATACAAAAAGTAGAACCAACTACAACTCCTCCACAACCCATGGAACTTCACCTCCAGGCTAAACCATGCCACTAGGTCCCACCACATGGACACTGCACAACACCCCACAATTTATCAATAATACCCCCAACAAGCTGAATTGGCTGCTCCACGACAGAACCTGATACTATATTAACATGGAGAACTAAAAAATTCTCTCACCTTGATTATCATACACATTGTAAGGAGAGTGATCACTTACATAAGCTATTACCAGCAGGAGAGTGGGGTGGGGGGAGAGAAAACCTTTTGTAGTGATAAACACCCATTTTTTCATGGTTTGTGTGTATAAAAACATCTTCTGTATTTTCCACAGTGTGCATCCGATGAAGTGAGCTGTAGCTCACGAAAGCTTATGCTCAAATAAATTGGTTAGTCTCTAAGGTGCCACAAATGTTGTACCAAAATAAAAACCAGCAGGATCTTATTAAAGGGAAAAAGGCAAAATACCACATTTATTGTGAATACAGAAAGAATCCTAGTAAGCAGTTAGTTATAGTTATAACATTCCATTCAATCTCATATTTATTCACACAGTCATTCATTCATACACACACACACACACACACACACACACACACAGGTTCTGCAAGGTTGTTATCATAGTTACCAGCCTTAGAGTTGCTCATGCCAAGCCACTGGCAAGGTGGCCTGGACATGAGGAGGGAGCAGGGCCTTGTCAGATGCTCATCTGATGCTCCTGGAAGTTGGTTTGCAGAATCAGACCCCCCAAAGTTCTCATTTTTTAGAGTCTATTTTTATAGGATTTTCTTCCTATGCCAGTCTATGGGAATTGCTGCTTCATGCTGTTGCTGAATCAATCAGCAGATAGCACATTCCTGACGGCTCCAAGATGTTATCTTGTTCTTTGGTTCTCCCATTCTTGAGGCTGTTGGGTGGATTCCAGTCTGCCCTCCGGGGGGTCCTCTGGTTATTTCCACTTGACGCCTTCTTCAGCCGATGGACACTGGATTCTTAGGCTGGCACCTCCCTGATCATTCAGTTATTATCCACACCAAGCATCCATCCACATACATCCTCTATCTCTATTTTAATCACAATTGTTAATACAACAAAAGGGCGGGGAGTCTCTGGGTGCTGTTTCTGTTGTTAGAGTATTGTTTTGAGTCTCTCTCTCTGTGAATTGCTTTGAGAACAGACTCTGTCTTAGAATGTACTAACACAGTTAGCAGCTTGCAAGTTTCACACACAGAGGGAGAGAAACAGTACCAAAAACCAAGAGACCTCTTAATTAGTAATACCCTGGAATTTGAACTATGGGGAATCAAACTCATCTGTGATTTTAATACAGAACTTCTTTAATATGATCCAACATAATCCCCCTTTTGACACTAAGATTTATAATCGGCAGTGTCACTTTCTATGTAGCCTATTCAAGAGAAAGTACTGTGAGGCAATTTGAGTTTGTGATTCCAATTCATGCCACATACATGATCCTAGTGATGTATCTTTACTACAAGGTTCTGGGGCAACAGGCAAGGTGAGGCACACCCACTTTTGAGGAGTCCATTCGGTACAACCTCCAGTGTCCAATAGCTTCCCTCCCTCCCCAGCCCACTGGCTCAAGGTCCAGGGTAGCCAAAAGGATCCCATGTGTAATATGGGGAGTGGGTTAACCTTCAATACCTTTGCCTCCAGGGACTGTTGGTGTGCAATTTTGACAACAATTTCTCCCATTAACAAGTCTGGTTTACAATACTGGAAACATATTGCATCCATTCATATTGATAAGTGTCAAACAATGATCTCTTTCTTTTTTAACAAATGCATCAAACCCTTAATATTTCCCAATATGACCCAGAATATTTTGTGTTCCAAAGTAGCTAGTGCAAGTATCTGCATTTCAGTGCTTCCCATAGCTATGGCTGTGTAGTTTCCTATTTCTAATATTTTTTTTTTCTTATGGATAAGCCATGTGGTAGTATTAAGCCATTACTAAAGATTCCATCGGCCTTTTAGGTTACCCAGACCAATTTGGACCAAGTCTACATTGGCATGTACTTGTTTTTGTATCAGGCTGTCCTGTAGCTGGGACAGAAAGCTTAATTTATTTTTAAGTTCCTGCAGGTCTTCAGCATTTTTTTTTTTTTTAAACACACAACAGTGCTAGCAACAAGACAAAACACAAGACAAAACATAGAACACAGAACACAATTTCTATTGTGACAGTAGATTCATGGTAATGGGTTGCTTTTCAGCTGGCATCAGCTTTTCCTGATTTTCTGAAAGACAAAAAGAACATGTTTCTACCCCTTTTGGGGTGGCAGATTATTGCTTAAAATATTTCTTTTACAAATACCCTTGCTGATTGCAGGCAAAACAGAGAAATTGCCCCCATATTTTCCTGTTTTTGTTCTATAGGCAGGCCAGGTTTCAATGGCTTTTATCTTTTAAGGGTTATGGGGAAATTATCCCACTGTTTAGTCATTAAATCCCTGAGTTTTCCTTCTTATACAGCAGACCAAGTTTATAATGTTTTTCCTGCTGTGTTAAGCTTTAAGTTTTATTTACAGGTAATAACTGAGAAGCATCATTACCATACGACCTTAAAGGATTTTTCCAAAAATCATACACACTATACGTTGTTACAGGGATACTTATTATCATTAAATTTATTAAAATTATCTTGTTATCCCATGCCTTTTATTTAGACAATTTGTTTGCTGACCAGGTATGTCCTTTATCTGCAGCTCCTTTGTGCTGCTAGTTCTTTCCTTCCTTTATCATTTAGGTAATTTGCATTTTGCACAGAAACTTCCTGCTTTCGGATTTAAAGCCATCAGCAGCTCAGAGACTCTATCTTAAAAGGTTTCAGAGTAACAGCCGTGTTAGTCTGTATTCGCAAAAAGAAAAGGAGTACTTGTGGCACCTTAGAGACTAACCAATTTATTTGAGCATGAGCTTTCGTGAGCTATAGCTCACTTCATCAGTGAGCTATAGCTCACGAAAGCTCATGCTCAAATAAATTGGTTAGTCTCTAAGGTGCCACAAGTACTCCTTTTCTTTTTATCTTAAAAGGGACACAATCAACTTTCACCAGAGTTTTGATTACTTTTAACTTCTGCTTCCAAAACACACAGCAATCTGAAAAAGAAAACCCAACCTATTGTGGCTCCCTTTGGAGCCCTAATAGCATTTTAATTAAGTAGCATGGTATGTTTGCATTTCTTTTGCCCCTTCTACAATATACCCTGCACATGTTCTGGGGCAAATGCACATTCCTTCCATAGTTTAACTTATATAACATTATCCAGATCCATTTTTACATAAGGTGTCACTATTTCTTTTTTTGCTTACAGAGTTTTCATGTACCTTTATCAAAGTGACAGTCTGATTACTCAGAGCCATTTTAAGACTCAGTGTTTCTAACATTGCTTCTTTTTGTTTTGTGCACCTCACCCCTGCTGTTGCTTCAGAGAGGCACAGTCATTTTTTAAAATTTTTTTTTTTTTACTACAACTCTCATCTGCTATTTTGTTACAAAAACAAACAAACAAAAAACAAACAAAAAGAATCCAAAAAATTTTTTTTTTATATATTCTCCTGATTTTGACTGCCCTGCTGCAGCCACAACTTAAAAACATTTTAAATTTTGTAAAGCATTGAGTTACCTTTTAAGGGTTAAATGCCAAATCCCAAAGCCAAACAACACTAATTACCTGTGTCTAGCAAAAAGGTCTGTCAGTTTTGCAACTTTGAATTAAAGAGTCAAATGGATTTTTAGTGGCATTATTTAAAACAAAACCAAAACTAACTGGTCCTTAGAACTTTACATATTTACACACACACAGACAGATACATACACGTTTAACTGCTTAATTCCCTCCAGCCTCTGCAGAGTTAACTTTTTCACTCTTTTTGTATTCCTGGAGTGCCTCTTTCACTATTTTCAGCTGGCTTTGGGTATTTGTAACCAGCACCTTCCAATTGTCTGCTCCCTTTTCCGTTTGTGCCTTTTCCTCTTTACATGAGGACAAGCGGAGGGAAGAATCCTTACATGCCTCCCACAACAACCAAATTGCTGCTGCATCTCTTTTGGCAGCACTAGAAGGTTTGTATATGAGGATATACTGAGCCAATCTATCCTCTAGGTCCGAAATAGTGCAGACATCAGCTAGGGCTTGTTTAGTCCAAGGACTGTGCCCAAATTTTTGAAGGATTTGTTTAAAAGGTGTAATTTCTTTAACAAAAGGTGAGATTGGAGTTCCTTCTGACTCCATTCTTCCCTCTGGTACTGGCTTACCCTGTTTTCTTTTAAACATCTTAACATGGATATTTCAATCTCTGTATTGTAGGCTGGTATTACTTAGCAAGTGACACAGCCTAGATTCTGAAATCATAGCTTAATGTATGCGTTTTTCCCCTGCTACCTTCCCGGAGGCCAGCAGGTCCCCTGCTACCTTCTTGGAGGCCAGCAGGTCCAGTTAACCTATTTCTCCCTGCTACCTTCTCGGAGGCCAGCAGGTCCGGTTAACCTATTTCTCCCTGCTACCTTCTCGGAGGCCAGCAGGTCCGGTTAACCTATTTCTCCCTGCTACCTTCTCGGAGGCCAGCAGGTCCGGTTAACCTATTTCTCCCTGCTACCTTCTCGGAAGCCAGCAGGTCCGGTTAACCTATTTCTCCCTGCTACCTTCTCGGAGGCCAGCAGGTCCGGTTAACCTATTTCTCCCTGCTACCTTCTCGGAGGCCAGCAGGTCTGGTTAACCTATTTCTCCCTGCTACCTTCTCAGAGGCCAGCAGGTCCGGTTAACCTGTTCTTTCCTGCTACCTTCTCAGAGGCCAGCAGGTCCCCTGCTACCTTCCCAGAGGCCAGCAGGTCCAGTTAACCTATTTCTCCCTGCTACCTTCTCGGAGGCCAGCAGGTCCGGTTAACCTGTTCTTCCCTGCTACCTTCTTGGAGGCCAGCAGGTCCCCTGCTACCTTCCCGGAGGCCAGCAGGTCTAGTTTAATCTGTTTTCCCTGCTACCTTCTCGGAGGCCAGCAGGTCCGGTTAACCTATTTCTCCCTGCTACCTTCTCGGAGGCCAGCAGGTCCGGTTAACCTATTTCTCCCTGCTACCTTCTCGGAGGCCAGCAGGTCCGGTTAACCTATTTCTCCCTGCTACCTTCTCGGAGGCCAGCAGGTCCGGTTAACCTATTTCTCCCTGCTACCTTCTCGGAGGCCAGCAGGTCCGGTTAACCTATTTCTCCCTACTACCTTCTCGGAGGCCAGCAGGTCCCCTGCTACCTTCTCGGAGGCCAGCAGGTCTGGTTAACCTAATAGAAATGCCTAGCTCACTAGAGCTGGCGGTGTGCACACCAATATTTACAATAACTGAGGTTTTTTACCAATATTCCCCCTTTCGCAATTCTCCACCAAAATGTTGTACCAAAATAAAAACCAGCAGGATCTTATTAAAGGGAAAAAGGCAAAATACCACATTTATTGTGAATACAGAAAGAATCATAGTAAGCAGTTAGTTATAGTTATAACATTCCATTCAATCTCATATTTATTCACACATTCATTCATTCATACACACACACACACACACACACACACAGGTTCTGCAAGGTTGTTATCATAGTTACCAGCCTTAGAGTTGCTCATGCCAAGCCACTGGCAAGGTGGCCTGGACATGAGGAGGGAGCAGGGCCTTGTCAGATGCTCATCTGATGCTCCTGGAAGTTGGTTTGCAGAATCAGACCCCCCAAAGTTCTCATTTTTTAGAGTCTATTTTTATAGGAATTTCTTCCTATGCCAGTCTATGGGAATTGCTGCTTCATGCTGTTGCTGAATCAATCAGCAGATAGCACATTCCTGACGGCTCCAAGATGTTATCTTGTTCTTTGGTTCTCCCATTCTTGAGGCTGTTGGGTGGATTCCAGTCTGCCCTCCGGGGGGTCCTCTGGTTATTTCCACTTGACGCCTTCTTCAGCCGATGGACACTGGATTCTTAGGCTGGCACCTCCCTGATCATTCAGTTATTATCCACACCAAGCATCCATCCACATACATCCTCTATCTCTATTTTAATCACAATTGTTAATACAACAAAAGGGCGGGGAGTCTCTGGGTGCTGTTTCTGTTGTTAGAGTATTGTTTTGAGTCTCTCTCTCTGTGAATTGCTTTGAGAACAGACTCTGTCTTAGAATGTACTAACACAGTTAGCAGCTTGCAAGTTTCACACACAGAGGGAGAGAAACAGTACCAAAAACCAAGAGACCTCTTAATTAGTAATACCCTGGAATTTGAACTATGGGGAATCAAACTCATTTGTGATTTTAATACAGAACTTCTTTAATATGATCCAACACAAGCACTCCTTTTCTTTTTGCGAATACAGACTAACACGGCTGTTACTCTGAAATTTATCACAACTGCATCTAAAATGATAGTACCACAGATTAACAACTATATTTTTTGCTCAAACATGAGAATTCAAGAATAGCAGAAGGAAGACAGGCAGTCCTCAAGAAAGAAGTATGAAATAAAAGTGTACCAACCTGAAGATTCTGCATTATTCAGATATGTTCCTTTCATGATCTTCAATGCGGCTTCCTCCTGAGAAGGAACACTTCTCATGAAGATGTTTCATTCGGGCAACCAGGTCTTGCATTTCTTTGTTGCACTGTTTGCATTTTGAACGCATGCCTGTCTTACCCACAGGTGGAGGAACTTCATTAAAATATTCCCAAACTGGGTCTCTTTTACGGCCTGCTGCCATTACAGGTTTTCCCTTCTAGTGAGAGAATGGTATGGTAGATCTCAAATCAATGAAGGCTCACTCAGAAAGACCTCAAAGACTTCTAGAATATGCTGCTCAAACAGTTTCACTTTTGTTTCTACGGCCTGTCCCTCCCTTCTCACATTTATCTCCAGACTTCTTCTCCTTGTCCAGATCTATTTTGCCCCCAACAATCTTCTATTCATTGAGCTTTTTGAAACTTTGCACTTTTAAAGAGAGGTAAGGGATTGACTCTGTGTACACAAATTTGCAGAGGGACAATAGGGTTGAGGTCTATTATTTCCCACCTCTATATTTATTTATTTTATTTTATTTTAGAACATTTTTGCTGTTAACAAGCATGTTCTCTCTGGAGATACAAATTCACAGTTTGAGAACTGCAAAAACTAAGCATTTCTGATGGTATCTTCTAGACTGAGCACTGAGTCCCACTGGGTAGATAGAAAGATTAACCTAAAGAATCTATACAGAAGCCCCTGGAACCTCATAAGATTGGGTCCCTAATCCATGAACTATTGGAACTCATTTACAAAACTTTTCTTAAACATTACATGAATATATTGTCTCATACTATAAAATTAGAATTTATAATCCCTATTCCATGATGAGATATCTTAATTAAAACTATCTTTAGATAGGGTTTTTTCTCAAAATCATTTTATAAAAAAAATCCAATTTAAATAAAAAATCTGATTTTTTTTATTTAAAAAAACAACAACATTGATTTTTATTCAGCCTGGACAGTGCTCAGATATTCCCCCCCACCCCCCAAACACATGGCTAAACTCATTCATTTCATTCTCATTCATAACAATTTCATTTTATATTCAATAACAAGCACTTTGTCCAAACCATGGGAACAGCCATAGGTACTACGATGTCTCCCCACTATGCCAATCTCTTCATGGGCCACCCGAGGAAGAATTTCTGGAAAAATGCACCACAAAACCAATGATAAACCCAAGATACAGCAATATTTTCATGTTCTGTATGGGCGACCTAAACTCCCTCATAGATTTCCACCACAACTTCACCCACTACCACCCAACCATCAAATGCTTTCTAGAATACTCCCGCACCAGCATCAGCTTCCTGGACACCACAATCTTCCAGTTTCAACCATGGAACCCTACAGACAACTATATACAAAAAACCCACAGATTACAACACCTACCCTCACAGATCGAGTAACCATCCCACACACACCAAAAAAATCTTTTATTTATAGTCAGGCCCTCAGATACCACAGAATGTGCTCAGAGAAGAAAGTCCAGGATACACACCTTAACAAATGTAAAACCGCTTTCACCAAATAAGGACACTCCACCAGAGAAGTAGATCGCATCATGGGACAGGCCACCTAAATACCCCTAAGAGAACCTTCTTCAAAACAAAGAACAAATGAACCAAAAGCCCCCCACACATCCTCCAATGCACACCTCTAGCTGTCACCTACCATTCCAAGTAGGAATCCATACAGAATCCATAAATAATTATAACCCATATTTGATGGGGACTGTATCCTGAAATAAATCCTTCCCAGCCCCCTCTTCTGGCCTTCAAACAATGCCCAACACCATCAGACACAAGCGCCTCACAGATCAGAACCCACCAACTCAGAGCAGCACCAGACCCTGCCAGAACAACAGACACAAAACCTATAGACATATATCGACTACTACAGTGATCAATACCTCCCTCTCCCTAACGCATCTTTTAAGATCCACGTGGTGTCCGTCATCCAGTGCATTAAATACCCCAGTAACAACTATGTTGCTTCTTCCTGACACTGGATCTTGTAATGACTTTGCCTTTTTGAACGAAAAGACCTTCATTATAAAATTTCAGTTCCCCAGGTACGTACTTACTGGTAGTCATGAAGTCACCCCTTCACCTTCTCTTTGATAAATAAAATGAGCTCCTTGAGTCTATCACTATAAGGCATGTTTTACAATCCTTTAATCATTCTCATGGCTCCTCTCAGCACCCTCTCCAATTTATCAACATCCTTATTGAATGGTGGACACCAGAACTGGATACAATATTCCTGCAGATGTCACATCAGTGCCAAATACAGAGATAATATTGTGACCAGGTGCCTGGGATGGGCAACACTGAGAATGCCACACTCAGAGCAGACTGCAAGAAATAGGGCAGACAATCCCCCCCAAACTGGTGGTTTATTCTATAATTAGATTTACCAAACCAGTAACAAAAGAGCTTCTGCAGCACCACACTGGTTAACTGGAAGCCAAACACAGTCCTCTTTAGGTATTCCAGCCCTTGGCTCTCATCCAGACAACCCAATCTAGTATAGTGAGAGGTTATTGAAAACCTATGTCACCATATGTGAGATTCTTTCTAATCCCAAAGGATCAGACGCATACCCCCAGGTCAATATGAATCTCAGATCTTACCCAAATATCACAGTCAGCCAATCCTTAGTAACCTACCTAAAAATGTATTAATAAAAGAAGAGAGTTATAAATGGTTAATAGAACATATACATACAAATGATTACATCTATTGCTCTCATTGATGGTACTGCCTACCCACAGGGAAAAAAAGGAATCCAACCCCAACAATTCCCCCAAAACGCCACCACCACACATTGCAACTTTGGATTATGGTTCCTTGGCTTTAAAATTATTTCCTGGTTGATTGACCTTCCAGCCATTCATTAGCGAGGGACAGAATTTTCTCTGTGCCAGAATTTTGCCAATACTTCATCAATACTACCCTCTTCCCATGAAGTTAGGGAAGAACATGCATCTTAACAGTTGTTAAAGTAGATTTAACAATGATGGCGACTCTTTCTGCCCCATCCAAGGAAGAGGGGGAGCTGTGGAGGAGCCCTGTTTACCCAAACCAGGCTGAGGAGGGGAACCTCCCCTCTCATTTTAGCACAGGAAGCTGCACTCCTCTGACATTCTCCAAATTCTCCTTACTTTAACCTCAACACTTTAGTTAAATGTTTGGGGCCACTGTGAGCATTTTCAGTGGATTCCCTTTGACACATGGTCCAGCACTTGATTGCAATACTGTATGGTGAATGGAATTAGGTACTGGGTAATGGACAATGTTAAAGCAGTGTTGCATGACTTTCAAAGATCAGGGGGAAAATCCATTTTCTCTGCAAAATTAGGATTAGCCTGCACAGCAGGAGTTCAGCAAAATACCTATGGACCAGCAGTAACAGGAACTAATTACTTTTCCTGGCAATGTTTCAAAAAGAGACTTTCATTCCATGGCATATTTGATGAAAGAATTTTAAAGCAAGAAGAAATTGACAGTAATTTAGATATTCACAGTGCTATTATTTCTTTTCACAACCAACTTCTCTTCATCTCTTTCTCTGTTTGATCCTTAAATCCTGAATTTAGATTAGCCTGTTGCTAGGAAAATTACTGTGATATGAAAATTCATCACAATTGTGACTTGAGGTAAGTAGTGTGTGTTTGTGTTTGGGGGTTACTTGCTGTGTGCTGAGCTTGTGTTTGTCTGTCTGTCTGTTTGTTTTTCTGAAGGACCGTGTGCTGTGGCCGGCAGTTGGAAGCTGTGAGCTTCTAAACAAGGTTTGAATTCTAGAAGCTTCTGTTCATTGGCTGAGCCTTAGTCAGGGGGTGGGGCAATCAAGAAGGCCAGGGCTTTATAAAGCAGTGAGCAAGCGACCAGGGACCACTAACAGGGAGTTTTGAGAGGGAGTTTGGAAAGGGGGCGAGGTACACTTGCGATTCTCTAAAATCTTTAAACTAAACTATAATCAAAACTTCTTGATTTAAACAAAAACCCTATCATTAACCTAGGTAGTTGTAGGAGAAATGCAGGCAGAAGCCCAGCAGCGGAGTGGGGGCTAACCTGTTTATTGCACTCAGTGTGGCCTCTATGATTACCTGCCCTGTGGGTGGGTGGCGTATGTGTGCATTTGGTGCAAGGAGCTCCTGGCCCTCAGAGACTGTGTACGGGCTTTGGAGGCCAGGGTGGCAGAACTGGAGGAGCTAAGGGAGGCAGAGAGGTATGTTGATGAGGCTTTCTGGGACACTGTAGATTTGTCCCACCTCTGGTCAGGCAGCCCCTGCGCTGTTAAGGAGGATGAAAGGCCCAGAGAAGGAGAGCAGTCAATAGGAACAGAGGGAAACCTTCCCATAGTTGGGACCCTCCTTCCAGCTGATGTTGGGGTATCATCTCGCACCGAGGTTACCTCCCTGGAGGAGGGAACTCCAGTCATTAGGAAAAGGCAGGTGTTAGTAATGGGAGACTAGATCATTAGAAACATATGGTGACTTGCCTGCCTGGTGCGAAGGTTGCGGATCTCTCAAGGCATCTAGATAAACTTAAGTGTAGTGCTGGGGAGGAGCCAGTGGTCGTGGTACATGTAGGGAAGGGTAGGAGAGACGTCCTGGAGGCCAAATTTAGGCTGCTAGGAAAGAGACTGAAATCCAGGACCTCTATGTTCTGCTTCCAGTTCCATGCACAGGGCCAGGTAGGCAGGCAGAGTCTTCAGAGTCTCAATGCGTGGATGAGACAATGGTGTAGAGGAGGGGTTTCGATTTATTAGGAACTGGGGAAACTTTTCGGATGGGGGAACCTATACAGGAAGGATGGGCTCCACCTAACGCAAAGTGGATCCAGACTGCTGGCACTTCACATTAAAAAGGTTGCAGAGCAGCTGTTAAACTAAGAGATGGGGGAAAGCCGATTGCTGCAGAGGCGCACGTGGATCGGACAGAGACTTCTCTTAGAGGAGAGTCTATTGATAGAGATTCTCTAGATTTTAGTCAGGAGGAGGGGATGGAAGAGGATAAAATATGGGCCAGATCAGATAAGAAACATTCACATAATGAATCTGACACGTCAGAAAAGGGCAGACAAAATAAGCAGTGACAAGTTTTTAAAATGCTTGCACAGAAATGCTAGAGGTCTAAATAATAAGATGGGTGTACTAGAGTGCCTCGTGTTAAAGGAGGATATTGATATAACAGGCATCACAGAAAACTGGTGGAGTGAGGACAATCAATGGGACACAATCATTCCGGGGTACAAAATATATCGGAAGGACAGAACAGGTCATGTGGTGTGGGGGGGAGTGACAGAAAATATAGAATCAAATGAAATAAAAATCTTAAATGAATCCACATGTTCCATAGAATCTCTATGGATAGTAATTCCGTGCTCTAATAAGAATATAACAGTAGGAATCTATTATTGACCACCTGACCAGGACAGTGATAGTGATAATGAAATGCTAAGGGAGATTAGAGAGGCTATCAAAATAAAAACTCAATAATAGTGGGGGATTTCAATTATCCCCATATTGACTGGGTACATGTCACCTCAGGACGAAATGCAGAGACAAAATTTCTTGATACTTTAAATGACTGCTTCTTGGAGCAGCTGGTACAGGAACCCACATGGAGCGCAGGATCTGGTCCAAGAGGTAACTATAACAGAACCGCTTGGAAATAGTGACCAATATATAATAACATTTAACATTCCTGTGGTGGGAAGAACACCTCAACAGCCCAACACTGTGGCATTTAATTTCAGAAAGGGGAACTATGCAAAAATGAGGAGGTTAGTTAAACAGAAATTAAAAGGTACAGTGACTAGAGTGAAATCCCTGCAAGCTGCAGGGACACTTTTCAAAGAAACCATAATAGAGGCTCAACTTAAATGTACACCCCAAATTAAAAAACACAGTAAAAGAACTAAAAAAGAGCCACCGTGGCTTAACAACCATGGAAAAGAAGCAGTGAGAGATAAAAAGGCATCTTTTAAAAAGTGGAAGTCAAATTCTAGTGAGGTAAATAGAAAGGAGCATAAACACTGCCAAATTAAATGTAAAAATGTAATAAGAAAAGCCAAAAAGGAGTTTGAGGAACAGTTAGCCAAAAATTCAAAAGATAATAATAAAATATTTTTTAAGTACATCAGAAGCAGAAAGCCTGCTAAACAACCAGTGGGGCCCCTGGACGATCGAGATACAAAAGGAGCACTTAAAGACAATAAAGTAATCGCAGAGAAACTAAATGAATTCTTCGCTTCAATGTTCATGGCTGAGGACGTTAGGGAGATTCCCAAACCTGAGCCGTCTTTTGTAGGTGAAAGATCTGAGGAATTGTCACAATTTCAAGTGTCACTCGAGGAGGTTTTGGAATTAATTGAGAAACTTAACAGTAACAAGTCACCGGGACAAGATGACATTCACCCAAGAGTTCTGAAAGAACTCAAATGTGAAATTGCGGAACTATTAACTGTGATTTGTAATCTGTCCTTTAAATCAGCTACTGTACCCAATGACTGGAAGATAGCTAATGTAACGCCAATATTTAAGAAGGGCTCTAGAGGTGATCCTGGCAATTACAGACCGGTAAGTCTAACGTCAGTACTGGGCAAAATAGTTGAAACAATAGTAAAGAATAAAATTGTCAGACACATAGAAGAACGTAAATTGTTGGGCAAAAGTCAACATGGTTTCTGTAAAGGGAGATCATGTCTTACTAATCTATTAGAGTTCTTTGAGGGGGTCAACAAACATGTGGACAAGGGGGATCCAGTGGACATAGTGTACTTAGATTTACAGAAAGCCTTTGACAAGGTCCCTCACCAAAGGCTCTTATGTAAATTAAGTTGTCATGGGATAAGAGGGAAGAGCCTTTTATGGATTGAGCACTGGTTAAAAGATAGGGAACAAAGGGTAGGAATAAATAGTAAATTTTCAGAATGGAGAGGGGTGCCTAGTGGTGTTCCCCAAGGGTCAGTCCTAGGACCAATCCTATTCAATTTATTCATAAATGATCTGGAGAAAGGGGTAAACAGTGAGGTGGCAAAGTTTGCAGATGATACTAAACTGCTCAAGATAGTTAAGACCAAAGCAGACTGTGAAGAACTTCAAAAAGATCTCACAAAACTAAGTGACTGGGCAACAAAATGGCAAATGAAATTTAATGGGGATAAATGTAAAGTCATGCACATTGGAAAATATAACCCCAACTATACATACAATATGATGGGGGCTAATTTAGCTACAACTAATCAGGAGAAAGATCTTGGAGTGATTGTGGATAGTTCTCTGAAAACGTCCAAGCAGTGTGCAGTGGCAGTCAAAAAAACAAATGGGATGTTAGGAATCATTAAAAAAGGGATAGAGAATAAGACAGAGAATATCTCATTGCACTTATATAAATCCATGGTACACCCACATCTTGAATACTGCATACAGATGTGGCCCCTCATCTCAAAAAAAGATATACTGGCTTTAGAAAAGGTTCAGAAAAGGGCAACTAAAATGATTAGGGGGTTTGGAATGGGTCACATATGAGGAGAGATTAAAGAGGCTAGGACTTTTCAGCTTGGAAAAGAGGAGACTAAGGGGGGATATGATAGAGGTATATGAAATCATGAGTGGTGTGGAGAAAGTGAATAAGGAAAAGTTATTTACTTGTTCCCATAATATAAGAACTATGGGCCACCAAATTAAATTAATGGGTAGCAGGTTTAAAACAAATAAAAGATAGTTCTTCTTCACTCAGCGCGCAGTCAACCTGTGGATATCTTTGCCTGAGGTGATTGTGAAGGCTAGGACTATAACAGGGTTTAAGAGAGAACTGGATAAATTCATGGAGGTTAAGTCCATTAATGGCTATTAGCAAGGATGGGTAAGGAATGGTGTCCCTAGCCTCTGTTTGTCAGAGGGTGGAGATGGATGGCAGGAGAGAGATCACTAGATCATTATCTCTGGGGCACCTGGCATTGACCACTGTTGGTAGACAGGATACTAGGCTGGATGGAACTTTGGTCTGACCCAGTATGGCCATTCGTATGCTCTTATCAGAAGTTTCAATTACAGCAGGTGACAACTGTTGAGGAACTAAACATTAAAATATAAATATCTTGGTAAGCTGTATAAATGGTAAGGCAAACTATGAGAAATTAAAAATGGAGTTTTAAGTAGTTTTAAACTTTTCCTAGATTCGCAGTCCATCACCTTGAACACATAAAAAGACACACTGGCATAAGATTAATAGAAATAGCTAAGTCTCACATGAAAAGATGGATTTTAGAAATAAGAATTTGAGAAATACTACAATGAGTTTCTTGTAGTCTTGTTTTGAAACTAGAGTAAATAACTTAAATCTCAGTGGGAGCTTTGCTTACCCAAAACACTGCAGGATTGTGCCACTAAAGATCTTCCTGAGACAAAGATTAAATTGATCATTTGAGCTGAAAATAATTCAGAATATTTTGGATAGGAAAATGGTTTGAAAATAATCATGTTGCTTTTTACAGCTGCCTACTATAGGATAATATGCAATTGGCAATCATAAATGAAAATCTCTCAAGGTTTAAGTGGTTAAAATATTTGTTTTTTCAATATTGTGGCATGGTGGTTTCTCCCACCCTCACTGACAGAAAATGTAGATGTAAGCATGGGGCTGAAATTGTATGAGAGAGAGAGAGAAGTGTAAAGAAATTGCTGCAATGAGACTTAATTTGATCCTGCAATCCCTACTCAGACAAAATTTACCATTAAAAATCAACTGATGGCAAAATGTGGCTCAGTGGGAAGCATTATTGGATCCCATATTGAGAATTAAAATTATTTGCATTTTAAACATTTCATTTTAGTATGGTAGTTTTGAAAGGTACAGAGCGCAACAGGTTACAGAGAACCACAAAGAACTTGTTTAAATGTGTGGGAGCATTAGTAGACCAGGTACCACCATTTTAATCATGGTATAATGTAGATCTGTTTCAAGCAGGGGTAGACAACACCCTAGGTGGTGTTGGTCCTGCTTTGAGCAGGGGGTTGGACTAGATGACCTCCTGAGGTCTCTTCCAACCCTAATCTTCTATGATTCTTTTATGAATACAGTGCTTAAAATACCTATAACTGCCTGAAGCCCTGTTTATGTATATAGAATTTGAAGATTTTATATAGATCAAGGTTAATATTGTAATAATAACTCTTAACCAGCCAAGGCCCAAAGCTGGGCCATAATGTATGACAAAGACCCAAAATAAGGGACACAAAAATGATTAAGGAAACTTAAAATGTTGTGTGATTACTTCCTTCAGTGCAAAGAACCCCTTCTATAATCCCATTTTCATGATTTTGAATTGTTAAATCATTTTCTGCAATAAGAGTGTTTGTGGTGAATATAGGCTACATCACCAATTCCGGCAATTTTACCATGTCTAGTGATTTTGGAGGTTTTCTTAAAGTTCTTGCTGGAGCTAGGTCTCTCAGACGTCCTTTCCAAATAAAGTCAGTTTCTAGCCTGCAGAGAAAAGGTGGAAAAACCTCCAATATCAAAAGTCAAATGGAAAAGAATCCTATAGTTATTTCTTAAATCTAATGATTCTTTCAAAATCAAAGCCAATCTCATAATGTTGAAGTTGGTGAAACCACATGGGTAATTTTGGAGTTCAGATAAGAGGCACTGAAGAACTAGGGCTGGGGCCAGCTAGAGCTGTAGACCAGTAACCACCGTTGTGTCAATAGTCTGAGGCCCCGATCCTGCCAACACCTACCCAGCTGTGCACCAGGACTTCAGCGGGGCTGCTCACTGGCCCAAAGCTAAGCATGTGTCGGTTTGGAGAAGCACCATGGGGCTTTGGAGCGCTGTGCTCCAGGCGCGTCCCTCTCCCGGGGCCGGCCAGCGTCCGCCCGCACTCACTCACTCCGGCTCCGCCAGGAAGTGACTCCGCAGTTACACCGCGGGGAGGCAGAACCGAGTCACCCCCCGGCTGCTTCGCCACCCACCTCGCCCCCAAACCAGCCCCGCGGCTTGTCCTGCGCGCAGAGCGCGGGCTGCTCCGCCCGGGCAGACAGCGGGAGGCGGGGGCAGGGCCGGCCGGCCGAGCGGCCATACAACTCAGGGGCGCCCGCCCACCGTGCCTGGGCAAGTCCCCCGCCCGCCGCCGCCGCCGCCGCCGCAGCTGTCTCGGCGCCCGCCCGCCCGCAGCTGAGCTCCCCGCCGCAGCCTTTCCCCGGATTTGCATCGCGCGCTAGCCCAGGGCAGGGCAGGGCAGGGGAGGCGGCGGCGGCGCGGCCCCAGCCGAGCCGGGAGATGAGCGAGAGTTGCGGGTGAGTGGCGGCCGCTGCTGGGGAGCCTGGGGGCTGGGTGAGGTGGGTGTTCGCGGGCCAGCGCCAGGTCAGCCGAGCGGGGGCGCTGCCCTCCCGCTCCCCTGGAGGGGCTGCCTGGGCTGGGGGCCAGAGTGTGAGACTCTCCCACGTTGCTGGAGCTGGGGAGCCCTTGCCCCTGCTCCCCATGCACGCGGGGGCAAAGAGATTTCCTCGCCCCTGCTCCCCCCACCCCCGTGTGTTGTTACCGGGTATCCAGGACACTCTCCCTGCCTTTCCCAAGGAGTTTACAGGCTAAATGGTCAGGCGGCAAGACTGGGAGCCGCATAGGGATTTGGGAGTCTTATGTCTAAGCTGTAGTGCCAGGCTAGGGTTAGTAGAACTGGACTTAGCAGACCCTGGGTTTGTTAGCCTGGGGCTTGAGTGTCTACACTCATTGTAACCCCAGGTTAGGACTTGTTGAATCCTTGGTCCCAACCCGCAGCGCCAACATCTACACTGCATTATGGGGGCCTGAGTTCACCCATCCCTATCCCAGGCTTCCTAGCGCTCTCCCAAAATGGGGCTGCTCTAGTCCTTTGTTCATGGGGCGGTGTGGGAACACTTGACTGTCCCAAGGACAAAGAATGATGAGCTATGGGATACTTTTGGTGAGTCCAATAGGGCTGCATCTACAGTACAAAGCAATAAGGCTTGAAGTGTCCCGGCTTGCCTCCCCTCACTCCTCCATGAACTCCTGGGATCCTGGTAGGGTTGTCAACTTCAGTTGGATGAATTCCTGGAGGTTTCATCGCATGACTTTACCTTTAATTCTTAGAGACTCTGGGACAATCCTGGAGGGTTGGCAACCCTAGACTCTGGGTCAGCATTATTTATGTGTGGACGAAAGAGGGGTTACGCTTGAGCCTGAGTTCAAACCTGGTGCTTACATTGCAGTGTAGACATATAGGCTTTAGGGTTTGTCTACACTGCAATAAAACACCCAGGGCATGGCCCTGTCGGTTGACTCAGGCTCGTGAGTCTTGGGCTATGGGGCTATAAAATTGCACTGTATACATCTGGACTTGAGCTGGAGCCCAGGCTCTCAACCCCATCAGGGTTCCAGTTTGAGCAACTACACTGCAATTTTATAGTCCTGCAGCCTGAGTCCATCAGTCGACACAGCCAGCCACAAGTGTTTTATTGCACTGTAGGCGTATCCTTGGGGCCTTGTGAGATGCATATGAGTGACAGCATGTTTATTGCTACATAGTTAGCAACTTACTCTGAGTGCAGGAGGGAAAAGATGCTCTAGTGTCAGCAACCTGTTATCCTCACCGGTTTAAAGGAAACACATGTGATAATTCTGTTTGTTATTGCTCTCCCTGAGACTTTATTTGCTCCACCCCCTTCTCTATTGCCATCTTCTTGGGCTAAAGAGGAAGCTGCTGCTGCCATTTGTAAAGTATTGTGTATTGAACTGGACTGAAAACAATGATGTACAAAATGTTTTTTCTTCTCCTGCAAAGTATTCTGGGAAAGTAGATTCTCCCTTGTTGAATGAAGTGAGAAGTGGGAAGGGACTGCAAGGTGTGTGTAAGGGGTGGTGATTTTGATTTTTACATGCACAGGCATTTCCTTCTTGTCAGTCTTGAAATGAGTAAAGAGCTGCACAATCAGATCAAGTTTCAGAGTGAGGGGCAGGGGATGCAGAGGGGAAGAACAACATATGCCCACTATCAGAATAAAGAAATACAAAGGATTGGACAAAATGACATTCCTCAAAACCTACAAAGGTCCAAATGGGGGATGCAGTGTATGACAAAGACAAGAATTATTCATGCAGGAAATTTAGAATACTGGGTGATTCCTTCCTTCCATGTAAATAACTTTCTGTAACTTCAGTTAATGATTTCATATTTCTTATGTAAATATTTTTCAACATTAAAAAGTAGGGGACGCTATACATTGGTGTAGAACAGTGGTTCTCAATCTTTGCAGACTACTGTACCCCTTTCAGGAGTCTGATTTGACTTGTGTACCCCCAAGTTTCACCTCACTTAAAAAGCTACTTGCTTACAAAATCAAACATAAAAATGCAAGTGTCATAGCACATTATTACTGAAAAATGGATTACTTTCTAATTTTACCATATAATTATAAAATAAAACAATTGGAATATAAATACTGTACTTACATTTCAGTGTAGTATATAGAGCAGTATAAACAAGTCATATGAAATTTTAGTTTGTACTGACTTGGCTGATGTTTTTTATGTATAGCCTGTTGTAAAACTAAGCAATATCTAGATGAGTTGATGTACTCCCTGGAAGATCTCTGCATACCTGGTGGAGAACCACTGGTGTAGAACATAGGTAACATTAGGGCTAAAACAAATGATGTGCTTCAAAACTTGGGGGCAGTTAAGAGGTATGGGGGACACAGTGTGAGATATCTTTATGTTATATGTGATATACCCTTACCAGGGTCCTGGAGCGCCATTAAGTGTTGTGCAGCTAGGGACATATCCAGCCTCCTTCCTTTTCCAGGAAGCAGTACCACTTTCTGTGTAATCACAAGTGCCTTCTGAGGCACGGAAAACTGCATTGAGTAACAGGAAAGCAATTTACTGCACATGCATCTGCCTCCAAAAGATTTTTTTTCTTCTCCAAATGTTTTTATCCACAAGCCTCAACCTCTGCCCTCAGTGGAATGCAAATCCAGCCTCAAGCCAGGTTTTTCCACTTGTCTTTCTTCTTTGCTTTTTACAAAAGCCCGAGGATGGGCTGATATGTTTGGTGCCCAATACAACTTCTACTGACTTTATGAACAAAAAGGCTACAGCATTTTTTTTTGATGTTCATCTATACCTAGTTCTTGCCAGTTTATATTTTGCCATGGTAAATGTGTTGTAAGAGAGTCTTATAACTGTGGATGTGAAGTAGCTAACTGTGTTTTGACACATTCTGTAGCATCTATGCAGAGTGAAATTTCATGTTTCGACATGGGAGCTTTATGTTTTCCTTAAAAAAACCCCTCTGGGGGCCAACTATTGCAACCACCACTCAAAACATTTGCATTGACTAAAGTAGCCATACTACAATTTAAGGAATGTGGAATTATCCTTCTATACAAATACTGTATTGGGACAAACATCTCACTTCAGATAGTGGAGTCAGTTTTGATCCTGAATGTGTTTTGCTCTCATTGACTTCTAAGGGAGCCCTGTGCACATATATTAGGGGAGAATTTGCCTCATGATATTCTGGGTATTTTTAAAACTATTCAGTTAGAATTTAAGCTCTGTTATAAAGACAGTAAACAAAAAGTTAACTTTTCTGGGAATGTGCGGTCAGGAGACCTAATTACTAGTCCAAATACTGCTCCTTTCTGCATGCCCTGGGTGTATAACCTGTGTATCTCAATTTCTCCATTTGCAAAGGGGGCAAATAATGCAAATAACTTTTGTAGAGTGCTTTGAAATCATTTGGTGGAAGACACTATAAGTATAAATTATTACTATTTTTAGTGTGGGAGAGTTAATATAAACCGCTGTTTCACAGGATGAATATTTTATTTAGATTTATAAAAGACTTTATAGATATCCATCCTATGCTTTGGGTACCCATTACTTAAATTAAAAAATACATAGCACAATATACAAGACTGCATCTCACCTTGACACACATGCACATCCACATTAGTAAACCCAAAACCATTCAGCCCACCTCATGTCAAACACCTGGGAGGGAGAGGGGCGGAGAGAAAACAATGTGTTTCACAGCATAACCAAAAAGCTGACATCCAGGCTCTGACCAAATGAGGGAGGAGCAAGTTCCACAGTTGAAGAACCCACTCAGAAAGTTGCTCTACGTTTGTAGTGTGGGAGCCCCAGCTGAAGAGTCTCTGCTGTGGAACTTTGGCTCATGGAGAGAGATATTCTCACAAGTAACCAAATCTACACAACACACTTATATCGGTATAACTATGTCACTTGGGGTGTGAAAAATCCGCATCCTTGATTGACATAATTATACTGAGCTAGCCCCTGGTGTAGACAGCGCTATGTCTGTGGTGTAGACATAGCCACCACCTCTCGCAGAGGCAGATTAACTGTTCTGACAGGAGAAGCTCTCCCATGGGCGTAGTTGTGTTTTCACTAAAGAAGTGCAGCGGTGAAGCTGCACCAGCGTATGTGAAGACAAACTCCAAGTCCCAACTCATTTAGTTGCAAAGTTAATAACACTTTGCGCCTGATTTTCAGTTACTCCAGTGCTTGTGTAGTCACTTGCACCATTTGTAAAGTGAGTGTGCAATGCTATCAAGTCAGAATGACAGCATTTTGACACCTACTTTGCACTGTTGTAAATGGCTACAGTCACTTGTCTTGCATCTTGATTTAGGCTGCTAGAATTCCACTTGAAAACCTATTGGAAGCCCCTGTAGATCCCAGAGAACGCTTCTGTCATGAAACTCCACTTAATAAGTCAGTTGCCATATTAGTAGTTTCAGTTTCTGAATGGTCTCGCTCTAGCTTTTAAACCAGAACTAGTTCTTCTAGACTATATATATAAATAAATATATAGAAATATATAAAATAAACTTAGGGCCACAACTGACAGCAAAGATGAGAAGGGAAGGGTATTCCAAATAGATTTTTAAGTACAGCAGGTCATCTAATCCTGGGGTAGTCAACAGGCGGACTGTGGGCTAATCCAGATTGGCAAATGCTCTTGAATGGACCCCAAAATCTTTTATTTATTTATTATTGTTTTTTTAAAATTATTTTCTCTGGAGTCTGGATCTTGACTATATCTTGGCCAAGAAATTTGGACCTTAACAAAAAATAATTTAGAACCCCGATCTAATTCAACTTCAGAGTTTGACCAGATAGAGTGTCCATAGAGCCCATAATACAGAGGTTGAGTATTTTAAAATCAGTGATGGAAGGTTAATATGTCCTCTCTGTATTATGTATTTATAAACTAACATTTTTATTGGGGAGATGTTTCACATGCACCTTATTTTTCAAAAATACACACTAACCCACCAATAGGGCACAGATTCATCCTTCCTAACTAAAGATAATCTTTAGCTCTCTTTGAATTCAATAATTTTCTCTGTAGTCCTGAATTCTCCAAGCACTGAGTGTCACAAACACACGCATTCCAGCCTACCCTCTACACCAGGGCTATTTGAGGGGAAGTGAGAATTCACCCCCAGCCTTTTGTGACATCTTTACACCACCAAAGTTGTTATAGATAGTAATAGGGGTCAGAATCCAACCCTCCATTTAAAAAAAAAAAATTACTCTCAAATTCTTTGCAGTGGTAGATATCGGCCCCCAATCCTGCAAACACTTATGCACATGCTTAGCGGTTTCTTCTTAGTGTATGCACAACATGCCTCAGATGGCATGTGACCAGGATTCATTATCGAATTTGGTCCTCTGGTTGGATCATTAGCTTCCCCGGCTTGGGCTGGGTACTGAGGGGGAGTGTGACGTGAATGCTGATCCACGTCCCCCATGTTTAGTTTTACAGATATAAGTAGTATCTGTGACTTCACTAGAGCTACTCCTGTGTATGAAGTGTTTGTGGGATCAGACCCATATTTATTAAAGCACACATTATCAGGTAGTTCCCTAGTGGTCCCACATCAGTTTTATTTACATTAAGATGTTCTCATTTGGAATAGCCTCATTTCATTCACCTCTAATTTTCACAAGAGTTGTAAATGGACAGCAGTCTTACACTCATACTCCAGCATATGGCAGTGTAGTACAAAATATAGTTTAGTCAAGTCACTAAAATAGAAAAGATTCTTTTGGTTCTTTTTTGCTAGTGCAAAAAACAAACAAACAAACTGCTTTTCAACTTCGCAGGGGTAGATAAATGTACCAAAAAAAAAGTAGTCCAGGAAACACCTCTTGAAAGTTATCTCAGGGATGCTGCTATTTTTCTGATAACTTTTCTTACTTGCTGCTTGTTAGGATAGGAGGAAGGTTAGTCTGCTTTGAAATCAGTACAGGTAGCCCTGGAGTTCAGCTACTAAATTTAACTACATATATAACAAAAAAAAATTCAGGTAAATATTTTGTTTTCAATTTTATTTTATTGCCAGGTTGTATCCAGGAATTTCAAGTGGAGAGAGAGAGAAAACTCTGTGGGCTTGTCTACATGTAGAACGCTGCAGACTCAGGCAGACATTAGTTATACTTACTTCACGTTTTCATACTTTTGTTTACTGCCACAAGGGCTAGAAGCATACTTTTTTGTTAATAAATGCTTAGATTCTGACACCATAACATGATTCTGGTAGCTGGGCTAAGCTGCCTCCATCCTAATACAGCGCAAAGTCATATCTGAGCTTGCTCCCTCCCACTGTGAAAGGACCAGCCAAGCTTGCATATTAGATTTTGAACATCTGCATCATCAATAGTGCTGGTACCTCAGTTGAGCAGAGCTTGAACATACCACCACGTTCTTCAGTTTGGGTCCTGCTTCACCAGCTACTGTGCCTTAAACACAGCACTTTCAAAAGGTGCATAGGGGGTTTGATGCTTATCTCTCTCTTGTTTTAATGGGAATTGAGCTTCTAAAAATCCCTTAAACAGTTTTGAAAACCTTGGCCTAAAACTCCCTGCTGGTTCCTAGAAGCTATTTTGGTACTGCTAGCAACTCCCAATTCAGTGTAGTTTTCAGGTTCTGAATGTGTGTGTGTACAAAAAAAGCATTATAGAATAAATTTAAGTTAAATTGGTCCTGCTCTTACACACATTTGTTAGCTTAAAAACATAGTCTGCAGTACTGCTCCATGTAGACAAGACTTTGGGTACAAGTAACCATTTCTGGTGTTCATTGGATAAACACCATATTTTTTTTGTATTGGGGTATTTAATCAAATGTTTATTGATTAAAAGTAAAAAATTGGAAGCTGTCAGGACCCCAGCTACTGTGGGGAGGGAGGAAGAGCAGATCAAGGCCAGGGCCTGGTTGGAACAGACATGAGAATGTGGTCTGAGTTCAGTCTCCACAGGGTGATGGCCAGAGTAGCTGTCCATCCCAGTGTTGTGCCATAGGATCAAGTCATAGTCAAGGTTGATGAGCTGTACCAGGTCAGAGTCAAGTGAATCAGCTTAAGCAGGAACGGAGGCACGGCAAGAAGTCAGGAGTGGAGCTGGGGACCAGGAACTGAGGGAAGGTAAGACATCAGGAGCACAGCCAGGGATCAGGAACCAGGACTAGGAGTAGGCCAGATACCAGGAGCAAGGCAAAGCCTCAGGAGTGCAGAGCAAGGTTTGTTTTCAGCAGTAAGCCAGGTACCTGTATAATTGCACAGACAGGTTGCAGGTGTTTGGCCCAGGCACACTATTTAAGACCTCAGGAAATCAGGAAACACAGTAGGCTTTACCAGTAAGAACCTCCATGGGCAGGACATCCCATGTTGTTGGAACCTGTAGGGATCATAGGCTGCTGTTTTCAATTTCGACAGAGGTGGCAACGTGGACACAGCAACTGCCTAGGAACTTGCAGTTCCAGGTTCCAGACCAGCAGATCCTCACAAAGCTTTGACATAATTGTGATCCAGAATCAGATTTTTATTAAATAATAATTCTTCAGCCCTTTATTTTTAGCAAAGATAACCTTCAAAATATGAACCCATTCAATAATCTGTGCTGGAGTTTGCAGAGAACCTGAAACATAGCATTGAGTTAAGCTTGAACTGTCTCCCGTTTCTCTCAAAGGAATTATGAAACAGCAATAATGTAAATATCAAATATGATTAAGTATTTCACTGTTGACTATTTTAATAGAAACATCTAGCTAACCTTTGTATTATAGTAGCAGATACTGGAGATGAAAGTGGGTGGAGAGAGAGAACTCACGGCTAGAGTGCCTCCTCATAGCTGAATGTGGTGTAGCAGCCTCTCGCCTCTCTAGTGTCCCTGACAAAGCTTCCTGTGACGTTCTCCCTTCCCATAACTCAGCCCTCCAGACAGTCCACAATTTAGACCCACCTCTATTGGGGAACAAAATTCAATAAAAGAAAAGATTATGTCATTACAAAAGGTCCTCAACCCAGTCCTCTCAGCCATTCTTATCTCCTTCCTCAGCCTCATGCCGGTAAGGGAACCCACACCCTCTCACTCCACTGGGCTCTAGTCCAGGGAATCTGTGACCAGCAGCCAAGGTCTGCTCCATTCAACTGCTTGCTGCTGCCTTCCTGGACTCTTTCCTACCCTAGCCTTCCTCAGGACTTCTCTCCTACAGCTTTTCTAGGTTCACTCTACTTTCAAGGCCAGGACACCCAGGGCCCTCCCCTGGAATCCCCAACAAAATCCCAAACCAACAAATATAAACTTAAACCCATTTCCATGCTGCTTGGGCTTGACCCTTTGTCCCTGTCTTGTTTCCCTTGCTTTATTCCCCATGCAAATGCCTCCCAGGGCTCACCGTCTGGAATTCTGCTTCTTTCAGCATGCATACACCATCAGAGCCTGTGCCACCTAGTGGCCTCCCTGTCTTGCTCCTGGCCTCCTACCAGCCTTCTCTGCTCAGGTGAGGATCTCAGCATTTGTTCTATCCCCTGGGGAGACTAGGAGAATAAAGCCCGCTTTAATCTTACAGAGTGAATGCAGAATTTCTTCTTCTCCTCCCTACAGTTCTTTCTGTTCTAGACTTCCTGCATTTATAGTCACAACCCAGCTGGACTTAATCTCTAATTAAGCCTGTCCCACTCTCCAGGTGCAACCTTGTACCCTAATTAGCATCTCAGGCCTATATTAACACTTCCTCAGACTATGTGAGGTACATACCCCATCAGAGGGTGTAGTAGAGTAGTCAGTAACTATCAAAGATTGTTAGGGTGAAGAACAAGGAATTCTCCACAAAACCTTCAAATTTAACATGATCTTTGCACTTGCCCAAGAAGGGGAGGGAAGGATATGACATTCTCTCTTCAGTTCTAAAAGCCTTAGTTACCTTCTAGGTGCCAAAAAACCAAAGCTGGTTCCACACCTTACTGCATGCCAGTATCCCCAGTTGTAACAATTGGTTAGGGAGCAATCTTCAGCTTTCCTCTTGGTAAGTTCTAGAGTGTAGTTACATATTTCCAAAGCAACCATCTGCAGCAGATTGAAGGTTTGGTAGCCGCATAACATTTTAGAAAGCCAATATAAAAACAAAAAGAAAAGGAGTACTTGTGGCACCTTAGAGACTAACCAGTTTATTTGAGCATGAGCTTTCGTGAGCTACAGCTCACTTCATCAGTGAGCTGTAGCTCACGAAAGCTCATGCTCAAATAAACTGGTTAGTCTCTAAGGTGCCACAAGTACTCCTTTTCTTTTTGCGAATACAGACTAACACGGCTGTTACTCTGAAATATAAAAACATTACACAATGGATAGTTTCCTGTGCGTGTTATTAACTAGTTGATAGAAGTCCATCCTTTGAGTGGATTTAACAGTCAACATCACATACTTGCTCACTGCTGACAATTTTCTTGGCTTAAGTCTTTTAAATGGGGCCGGGATAGCTCAGTTGTTTGAGCATTGGCCTGCTAAACCCTGGGTTGTGAGTTCAATCCTTGAGGGGGCCATTTAGGGCTCTGGGGCAAAAATTGGGTATTGGTCCTGCTTTGAGCAGGAGGTTGGACTAGATGACCTCCTGAGGTCCCTTCCAACCCTGATAGTCTATGATTCTATGAAATGCTCTACAGCTGTTGCCCTTAAATGACCTTAATTTCTCCAAATTGGAGACCTCAAACCAAACATGACCACTTCACAGAGGGAATGTTGTAAATTAGAGTGACCTTATGGTGACTAGGGATAGAAATGTCAAATGCTAGTTTCTTTCATGACACAGTCGCCCATACTGAATGTATCAGATGTCAAGCTGGGAGCTAAAAAGGGCACATGATTGGTTGAAATCTAATAAGAAAGACTGATGATCTTTTGGTGACCTCTTATTGAAAGGTCAAAGTTCAAATTTAGGATTTTTTAAAAAAATTCTTTTTGCAAGCTTTTCCTCTTCTGGAGTCTCTTTTCTATTATGAATTACATAAATCCTGGGTTCTTTCCCTCTCCAATACTGGAAAAGTAGCATGTGAATTAAATAAAGTTCAAGATTATACCTGAAAAGGAGTATATAAATAGGTGAATCCCATAAGAATGACTTATGATCTTTCAGTGACCTCTGAAGGAATGGTCATAGTTGAGATTTTGCTGTACTTGACATTTGAATAATGAATGAGTGAACCAAATTTCAAGATTCTAGCTCAACAAGAGACATGGAAAATGTCTGGTGCTCGTACTCTTATTTCTCAGAGTTCCTTTATTCTATGAAGGTATTTGCTGAACTTTCCTTCCCCTTCTGCCTCCCTACAGAGCTCTTGAGCTATGGGCCTTGTTATTCTAATACAGGGTGACTCAGATTTCATTCCTTCCGCATTCCCCAGTACTTAAGAGAACCTTGCACAGAAAAGAACCAACCTTTTGTCCAATCGAGCTTCAGGATTGTTTGCATCATTCAAGAGAAGAGCTATATTACTATGAAAGATGAAATAGCAAGGGCTAATATTTTATATAACCAAACTAGCATGATGAGTATTGTAGACTTAGTGCTACATTTTGGCTGCCTGTTTGAACAAAGGTGCAAGGAGCCTCTTATTACCAGTTCAAGAGCCAGGCAGAATGTGGACATTACTAACAGTCTCTAAGTAACCATTCCAACCAGCACTCAAGATGAGAAAGGATCTGGTTATGTCTCTGTTACTAGTCTTCAAGTCAGGGAGGTGGAACATCAACCCAAATTCTAGATGTTTGCAAACTTCCCATTTTGAACTCTCTCTCCACTATCTGTGAAACAGATACTGCCACTGGGTGAAGATTCAGTATAATTATCTGTTCAGCAGGTTTCAGAGTAGCAGCCTGTTAGTCTGTATCCACAAAACGAAAAGGAGGACTTGTGGCACCTTAGAGACTAACAAATTTATTCGAGCATAAGCTTTCGTGAGCTATGAAGTGAGCTGTAGCTCACGAAAGCTTATGCTCAAATAAATTTGTTAGTCTCTAAGGTGCCACAAGTCCTCCTTTTCTTTTTAGTGTTAATACAGTGATTGGAGACTTCCTGAAAAATGCTAGCATAGATAAGGCTTGAGAGAGTTAAATGTTAACACCTGATCCATGGCACATTCACATGGGTGTTTACTGTGATCTTAAATTAGTCTTTTGACATCTGGGACCAAATTGCTGACTTATTCCTTAATGTCTTTAAGAGGAAAGGACATGAAGGATCTGAACATTTGTGTATGATAGTACTGTATGTGAAAAAGTGTCTCATCACTGACAAACCCCCTTGTCGCTAGATGCAACACACTTTCTCTTCTCTCACACCCCTTGCTGACAGTCTCTCCCACCTGACAGTGGCCTCTCTTTCCATAACCTAGTTCTCCAACCAGATCATGGTTTAAGTTCACTGCTTTCAAGGTAATAGAAAGTCCAATAGAACAAGAGTCCCAGTGTTCCTACAAAAAGGTCTTCAGCCCTACCTCTGGGCTGCATGGTCCTCACACCCTTCTCTTAAAGCTCCCAGTCATCCTTATCCCTGTGTCTGAGTCTTCAGATCACCTTCTCTGGTAGCTGGTAGGGGAACCCAGGCCCTCCCACTACACCAGGTTCTAGCTCGGACCCAATAACCAAGAGCGAGGGACTGCTCTGCACAACTCCTTGTTGTTGCATCTTTAGACTGCTCCCCATCCAGCATTTTTCAGGCTCTCCCCTTCTTAGGCTAAACTTTCATTCAGGGCCAGGGCTTTCATGCTCCCAACAAACTCCCAAACCATAAAATATAAACATAACCCACTTCTCATCCCTCCTTGGGCTCAACCTTACATCCCTCTCCACTTTTTCTTGCTCTGTTCCCTAATGGAATGCCTCCCAGGGCTCTCTTCCTGCAGTTTCAGTTCCTGCAGCTCTTTGAGCTTCCTCCTTAACCCTCTTGGTGACTACACACTCTAATCCCAGAGAAGAAAAGGAGTACTTGTGGCACCTTAGAGACTAACCAATTTATTTGAGCATGAGCTTTCGTGAGCTACAGCTACGAAAGCTTATGCTCAAATAAATTGGTTAGTCTCTAAGGTGCCACAAGTACTCCTTTTCTTTTTGCGAAGACAGACTAACACGGCTGTTACTCTGAAATCTAATCCCAGAGAGTGACTGGAAAGTTCTTCACACTCTCTCTGCAGCACCCTTCTGCTCTCAGCTGCCTCAGTGAAGCTTGATCTACCCTCTGGGTGCAGCTCAGTATGTTAATTGGCCTCTCAGGCCCAACTAACGCTTTCAGAGCCTGTGTGGGATACACACCCCATCACATAACACCCTAATTAGTAATGGAACTGGGAAACTAAGCCTCTCCTGAAAGTCAGTCCTACACAGTGTTGAAGAATTTATGTACTGAAACTTATCCTCTTCAATAGTCAATGTATCAGCACAGGCATGATTGAAAGCAGATGCCTTAATACCTCTGGGAATTGTGAGAAAATGGAAAGACTCAGAAAAGCACTGAGAGACATAATGGAAACCAGTTATCCTAATTAGGATCCACTGTTAGGGATCCCAATATTTAATAATAAATCAACAGTCCTGTTGCTCCTCATTTCTAGATGTTAAATTCTTTATGTCTAGCTAGAAGTCTTTGCTTAGCAATAGTCTTGGATTAGTCCCAGTTCTGGGCACCACATTTCAGGAAAGATGTGGACAAATTGGAAAAAGTCCAGAGAAGAGCAACAAAAATGATTAAAGGTCTAGAAAACATGAACTATGAGGGAAGATTGAAAAAATTGGGTTTCTTTACTCTGGGAAAGAGAAGATTGAGAGGGGACATAACAGTTTTCAAGTACATAAAAGGTTGTTACAAAGAGGAAGGAGAAAAATTGTTTTTCTTAACCTCTGAGGATAGGACAAGAAGCAATGGGCTTAAATCGCAGCAAGGGAGGTTTAGGTTGGACAGTAGGAAGAACTTCCTAACGGTCAGGGTGGCTAAGAACTGGAATGAATTGCCTAGGAAGGTTGTGGAATCCCCATCATTGGAGATTTTTAAGAGCAGGTTAGACAAACACCTGTCAGGGATGGTCTAGATAATACTTAGTCCTGCCATGAGTGCCGGGGACTGGACTAGATAACCTCTCGAGGTCTCTTCCAGTCCTATGATTCTATGATTAAGAAGCATCAGAAGGTGGTGTTATCTACATGTTTCCTGTGGCAGAGTGTAACATTTCCTTCATGCCCCTTGGGTGCTTGTCTACATCTGGGGCCTGCTACAAGCTGCTGTAAGGAGCTGCAAAAAGGAAGTTAGTTGCTGCAGACAACCAGAAGTTTTATTGATCCTACAAAATTTAGGAAACAATGCTGTATATCCTTGAGCGCCATTTACTGGCATTTTATCTATCAGTGTATACCTATATACCAGGGGTGGGCAAACTATGGCCCGCAGGCCACATCTGGTCCACTAGCCGATTTAATCTGGCCCTCAAGCTACCACTGTGGAGGGGGATCTGAGGCTTGCCTTGCTCCTGTGCTCTAGCTGGGGAGCGGGGTCGGGGACCGCTCCGTGCGCGTGTGCTGCGGCTCCACAAGGCTTCCGGAAGCAGCGGCATATCCACCCTCCAGCTCCTAAGCATAGGGTCAGCCAGAGAAGTCTGCACGCTGCCCCCACCCCATGTGCCACCCCTGCAGTTCCCATTGGCCAGGAACTGCGACCAATGGGAGCTGCAGGGGCGGTGCCTGTGGACGGGGCAGTGCGCAGGGCCGCCTGGTCGCGCCTCCACGTAGCAGCCAGAGTGGGGACATGCCACTGCTTCTGGGAGCTGCTTGAGGTAAGCGCCACCCTGAGCTTACACCCCTGAGCTCCTCCCGGACCCAGCCCCCTCCCCCCCCCAAGCGCCTCGATCCTAGCCTGGAGCACCCTCCTGCACCCCAAACCCCTCATCCCCAGCCCTACTCCAGAGCCCGCACCTCCAGCTGGAACCCTCATCCCTGGCACCCCTGCCCCAGCCTGGAGCCCCCTCCCATACCCTGAACTCCTTTCTGGCCCCACCCCAGAGCCTGCACTCCCAGCCAGAGCCTTCACCCCATCCCGCACCCCAACCCCAATTTTGTGAGTGTTTATGGCCCAACATACAATTTCCATACCCAGATGTGGCCCTTGGGCCAAAAAGTTTGCCCACCCCTTCTATATACAGATCTGTCTTTTATGTAACAGTCTTGTAACAGGCCAAAGAGACAAAGCCTTCTCCATATAACCCCTGCAGGTCACCTTTAAGAGTGTATGACACATCTTAAAAATATATATGCAAATAACCTGCGAAGATACCAAGTCTCTGATCCTGAAGTCCTTACTTGGGCAAAACTTCCATAGAAAGTGAATAGTCCCTTTGCAGAACAGTAAAAAAAAAAAAAAAAAAAAAAAAAGATGTGTGTAGGTTTTAAAAATGACAAACTATTGTAATTTTAACAAAATCTTATGGCATAGCTCACTAAGTTTAGACTCCTCTTTTTCATACTTAATGACAAAACACGTACATGAAACAGGGCAGGAAATGCATTTATGTTCACTCTGCTAGGTATTTGCAATATCAGTAGTGAGTATATGAAACTGAGGGATTCTAAAATAATTTAAGCAAGATGTTAAATTAACATGTTGGTTTACATAAGGCAAATCTATTTTTATGATTTATTTCTGCTACAGAAATGGTTGTTACATATGACCAGATCCCCACCCCCGCTCCCCCTTTTTTTTTTTTTTTTGGAGCCGTGGGAGGTTCAAGGCATGATTGGCCTTTCTGGTAGGATGCAGGCATATCTCTCTCTCCTTTATGATAGCTTGAATCCTCATGTTTGGAAACTTGGCAACTTGTAGTGTTTGACTTCTTCATAGTGAACTGTATAGGAAAATGAAAGAAGATGATGTTAGAGCCAAGTCTTTTGTAAAACCACTGTTTAGCTCCAGAAGGCTTGTTGGCCTTTCCTGATGGTTTGTTGGAAGGGAGCACAATGCTTCAGAGAGACAAAACAAAAAAACTTTCCCCCCCAGCCCCCTTTTCCCCTATGTTGTCAAATAGGTTGAGTAAAGTTGTGATGAGTGTCCCTCCTGCTATCCTAAAGTGCATATTCAGCTTCAAATTCAAAACATTGAAAATAGTTTAGTTGATGTGCTGAGGAAGGACGTAACCTGAGAAAATCCTTTTTCACATGATTTCATATGAATGGGTTTCTCATTTGCTTTGTTTTAGGTAAATCCAGAATTTGAACTGGTGATCCAATATTGTTTATGCAGGCATACTGAAATGGAGATTTCCTTACCCTCTGCTTTGGAACGTATTATTTTAGGAATGTGTCTGGGTCTTTTAGATACACAAGGGGGGAGGGGATGTCTTTTATTGGACCAACTTCTGTTGGTGAGAGAGACGAGCTTTTGAGCTACACAGACCTCTTCTTCAGGTGTTCTAGGTCACTTGTCATTTAAAAACTCACACTTTTAGGTACTGTTTTTAGTTTTAGTTTAATTGATTCCTATAACAACTATCTGCATATAATACCTCCTCTGTGGAACTTTATCCTGCAAGGTGATGAGCATCCTGACCCTGATCCAGCACATGCTTAACTTTAAACACAAACTAGTCCCACTGAAGTAAATGGTCACAGGATACTGGTTAAAATAATAATGTGCATAAATGCTTTGCTGGATCAGGATCAGAGGGCTCAGTACCTTGCAGGATCAAACCCTGGGACTGTTCCTGCAGTTTTGCCTGAGTAATGTGTCTGTCTACCTGGCCTGGGAGGCATGCTCCCAGCTGCATATAACCACACCCTAAGTGCATTTGTATGCTATACTTAACAGCAATTTCATTAAGTTATGTTTTTACTCTCCAAATACAAAATTTAAAATGGTCTTATGATTATTGCAGAGACTCTCCTCCTGCTGAATCCTATTATTCGTTACCCAGTATATTATCAACTTTAAAAAATTATTATTACTATTACATATTACAGTAGCAGCTAGAGGCTCCATCCAAGATCAGGGCCCCACTGTGGCAGGTGCTGTACACACATACATAAATAGACACAGCCGCTGCCCCCAATGAATTTACAGATTAAATAAACAAGACAGACAAAGCGGGGGAGAAATGAAGTGTTGTCATTACCAGTTTACAAATGGGGAACTGAGACACAGAGAGGTTAAGTCACTTGCCGAAGGTCTGTGGCAAAAGTGGGAATTGGACCCAGATATCCTGACTTCTAGTCCTGGCCCTTAACCACAAGTCCATGCTTCTGTTAATATCTTATGAATTTAGGCAACTGATGTTTTTAGCATAGAAGCTTAAAACTTGGAGGGAAATAATCTGATAGTTTTCTATTTTGTCAGTCAGATTTGTACACTTCCTTTTTTTCCTTTGGCTTCCTGGCTGCTAGATTAAAACTTTATATTGAGGTTCTCTCTGATGTACTTGCAACTTAATTGGATTTTAATGTAACTTTTTAAAATTTATTCTACAGAGCTTCTGCCTTCCTTAATGAGGTAAGGATGAGCAAGTACCCTGGTTGGTACATCTGCTGTCATGGAGACCTTGCTGGTCAGGGCAGAATACCATTAAGCAATCCAAAGGGCATAATAGTGGGAAAACCATGGCGAGAGTCCCAGGGCTGTGTCTCAGAACGGGGAAGCTTGTGTATGTGACAAGAGTGCAGTAATGGGCAGGACCTTGGCCATTGAGTTTCATATTAAATAACGAATTAGACTTAGGACGCCATTGGTACTTTATTTTAATCTGAATTGACACGGGCCTTTTTTAGGTAAAATAAGACTTTGACAGAGCTTTCTCAGAAGCAGAATATATTTGTCAGTATTTTGAGATTATTGCAAACTTGTGGATATGTGTATTGGTTAGTGCAGGAGATGGCTGGGTTTCATTTCCAACTCTGCCTCCCTCTGTAAGATTGGGCAAAACATAGCCCATCGATCTAAGCTCACTGAAGTCAATGAAAGTCTCATAGTCTGATCTTTGAGATCAGTGAATAATGAGGTGCTCAACACTATTTGAAAATCAAGCCATTATAACCTTTAGAGGTGCCTTTAAAAACTAGTTATAAAGAAAAGTATTCCACAACAGCCATGTTATTTGTTTTAAAACAATACCACAAAACTATAAAAAAAACTATGCACAACACATTAGAGAAGCTGAATCCTGAACTGCTTCACTCCTTTCCACCCACATCATCTACCTAGTGATTTCATGTTTTCCTTTGTTGTATATCTGCGTGATCCTGTGTGGAAGAGATACATTCCTCCCATGACATTTGAAATTTTTTAGCTTTGTCGCTTATAAATAAGATTTCCACATGAGGCAACTTCTGCTATGTCAACAAGCCCAACTTCTAAAATTGGAATACAAGGTTTTCTGTCTGCTAAGTATCAAGTTATTTGCATAACCAAAGGAAATTGAAATCTGTTTTTTAAAATATTTTGTAGTCCCATATACTGAAGAAAAATCCTGTAGCAAATATAATTGACTCTTCCAGTAACTTAAGATTCCATGTTTAATGTTTGCTGTTCTATGCTATATACGATAGACCCCAAATACACACAAATATTCAGCAAGATTCACTCATAGAAAATGCTGATGTGTTATTCTTAACATGGGCCAAATCCTAACCTTGGATACACATGTGAAGCTTCCATTAACTTCAGTGGAGCTGTGCATGTGTCTCCAAAGTTAAAATTTGGTCTTCTATATTAGTCTCTTCCCATTAGAACTCTGTTAATACTTAAACCATTTCTACTTTACTATGATATTCCTCCCCTTTTATGAATTAAAGAGAGCAGGAACTGTATAAGAAGAAATTCAGACAAGCAAACACAAAAGTGTCAGTAATCGTTAAAATAAGAAAAAACCAGCATGGAGAATCGTATGGCTTAGTACAATCAACAAATACCTGCAATACGGAAGGAAGATAAGGGAAGCTGGGACATCATAATCCTTACGAGAACAAAACCAAATATGTTTTGTTGCTGAGGAGAGAGTTGGGGGTCTACCTACACAGCATGTGTATTAGTATACACTTTTGATTATTCTGACCATTATATGAAGCAATACAAACTAGTCTAGGGCCTACTTACACAGTCTGTTAGAAGTGTGTAAGCTCCCACTGGTTGTTCAGCAGGTTTTGTAGGCAGAAGGGGATGCAGAGGTAACCTATTCTGTGGGGGATGCAGTCTTGCTTGGTGGGGTGGAGACCTCTTGTAAATGAAGTTCTTGTGCTGAGTTGAGCACCCGCCAGTGGATCCTGTTCCACTTCTCTTCCTTTGCTGCCTACCCTAAGTCTGCAGTTATCCCTCATGTAGTTGCCCTACATGGGAAATGATAGGGTGAGTAGAATTACTAAATGCTACCTTTTGGCAGAGAAGATGTGTGTGTATGGGGGAAAGGAGACACATTTCCTCTCTTCTTACTCACCACCTCCAATCGCCATGTGGAGGGGTTCTATACCCAGACAATGACATGTCCTCACAAAATTTCAGGGCTGTCAGCAGGGGATGCTTGCTTCAGCCAGAAATCTCTACTGTTGTCAGCCAACCTGGGAGAAATGCTCTTTCCCAAGATGTCAGGAGGACACTGCCTTGTCTGGCATCACCCTCAGTTCCCTGGAAGCCAGGAGTAAGAGGCAGAGCCATTGGCTTCCAGCAACAGCGTAATGACTGCCAACTACAACCTTTCTGTGCTAATTTTAATACCACTGAGATGTTACTGTTTTTCCTGCCTCACCATGCCTTGCAGCTGCATTCTCTTGAACTTACCACTTCTTTCTCTCCCCTTGGGCCTATTTCCTGCCCCCCTGCTCATGCTCTTTTTCCATCCAGCCTTCCAAACATCCTCTTCCTCTGTCACTTCCTCTGTCTCAAACCAATGTCATCAGTCCCCACGCCCAACCTCAAAATGTATCAGTTAGAAGCATCTTATTAACAGCTCATTTATTTTTAAAAGTGAGGATGAAATCCTGGATCAATTTAATTCAATGGCATAATCCTACTGATTTCAGTGTGGGCAGGATTTTACCCTCGATTTTTTTACAGTCGTGTCTCTGTACCCTCATCCACCGCCTGAAACCTTTAAGGGTAGGTCTACACAGCAACTAGACACCTGTGGCTGGCCCATACCAGTCTACTTGGGCTCGCGGGGCTCTGGCTGTGGGGCTGTTTCATTGCTGTGTAATGTTGTCTTATTATTATTTGTATTACCTAGCTCTAGGCATCCCATCCAAGCATCAGGGACCTATTGTGCTGGGCACTATACAGACAAGTAACAAAGGAAACGTGCCCCAGAGTGCTTGCAATCTAGGTGTTAGGGTACGATAGGTGGATGAATCAGATAATTAGGGTGGGTGGGAGTATGAAATAACATGACAAGAGTTTAGCAGAAAAACAGAAGTCCCCAGAAGACTTACAAAATTGCTAACACAGAATCTGATTCTGCTGTCCTTGACTCAGTCAAAACTCCTTTTGGCTTAGCCAGTGTAAGGACTCCAAGATCAGGCCCAGAAATAACAGATTCAGAGACAAAAATGGCAGTTAAGGACATAAAAGTTGAGGCATAAGGATGTGCTCTTTTAATGCTAAATAATAACAAATGATGGCTTATTTTGAGTAGCACTGGGTTCATTAAAAATAAACATTTTGACCATTTGGGAGTGTTTGTGAATTAAAGAGGGAATCAGTTCTACTGAATAAAGATTTTTACTCTTTTTTTTTTTTTTTTTTTGCTCTCCAAGCTATGATATTCTTTCCTTATTAAACCTCTTCAGATAAGATCCCTCTGACTTATAAAGGAACTGAACAACTATTTAAGGGTCACTTCAAATTGCCCATGCTGATCCTTGCATTGTCAGACTCTTTCAACTGCAACAAAATTAACACATGAGGATGTATCCGTGTGTGTGTAGCTTATAATATTATGATTCTATAGTCAGCTCTACATATGATTGTCTTTTTCAGGGTTAAACATGAACACTTCCACTATAGAAAACTAAATTTTTCCATTTCCTTTATTTAGGTTTCCTTTGCCTGATCTGTAAACATGTCCACTGATCTGCTATGTAAGTAAACTTCCCTCCTAATAAATGTTAGTACCACATGGTTTTATTAGAATGGTCAGGTGTGCTCAGGACTGATGTTTCATTTTAAATTGAAGAACTATTTTTATGTTGGTGGATTTTGTCAGACATTTGCAGAACACTATTGTTAGTGAGTGAGACTACTCTTGGAATAAGGTACTACTCACCATGATTAAAGTAGTGAAAATCAGTTGAAGAACAGACCCAAATTCGTTGAGACACCATCAACTTAAAAATCACCCTTCTGTCTAAAAGTGTTTTACCTGCTTTGGTTGCAAGTGAACCTAAGATGACAATAAGTTTCTTTCTTTCTTTTCTTCATTTGACAGCATGTTCTGTATTAATTGTTTCACTATTGTCAGTTTCCGCTGTTGCATACCTGCCTTTCACGCAGTGGCAGAGGGGAGACTCGGAAGAAAAATAGAATCGTAAAACCACAATAATTGTCAGAGAGAGGCTCAAGGAAGATGTGGCAGCTGAGACTATTTTTTTAGGCACATTTTTTTAGACTGACTAGATTTCAAGTTGATGGTGTCCCTTTACTTGATTCCTAGGAAGGATATTGCCTGGTGGCAAACAAGCTAATACTTACTTATTCCTGAAGACCACAGAATTGTCTGCTGAGGGCTGAGCTGCATGAGTGTGGCTGTGTTGGAGAATGTGATTACATTACAGTTGTCTGCTATCATGGTTGAAGCAAAACTGTTCTATTTTGTGCTACATACAGCAGTAGCGCTCAGTCTTTCCAGACTACTGTACCCCTTTCAGGAGGTTGATTTGTCTTTTGTACCCCAAGATTTCCCTCACTTAAAAACTACCTTCTCTTTGAATCCATCCACTGCATCAAGTTCAAGCTTCTTGGCATCGCCTTCAAGTCCCTACACAATTCCATTCCAGCCTGACTTTTTTGACTTGTCCAAGTATTAGGCTACTTTTATTGTACTGCACCCTGCCGTCTCACTCTTCCAGTGGTGGGCTGGCTACATCTCCAGTAAACAGCTGCTTTTTCTTTCACAAAGCCCTTTTTGAGGTAGTATGCAAAATCACTCTTCTTTTCTTTACCTTCTCCTGCAAACCCACTTCATCTGTGATGCCTATGATAAACTCTTGCCAATTAATTTCTGCTTATTTTTTATGTTCTCTCCATTAATCTCATGCAAACAATAAAATACTGTGTGTGTGTCTGTCTGTCTATGTGTGCTTAGTTATCTGCCTTTCCATATTTAGGTGAAACATGGTCACTAAAGAAGTGAACTGTGGAAAAGAGGGAATGTGACTTCTAGGGGAGGGGAACATTAGAAATGTATTGTATCAGATGTGAGTGATTTTTCATAAAAAGAATAAAGGAAAATTTAGATTTTTCTTGATAATTGAAACCAGATAATAAACTTATATAGGCTAACAGTTGGCAGATAGCAGCTCATCTTGGAGGTGATATACCTGCTTTAACACAGTTATTTGAGAAAGTACATTTTATGCACGCAGCAACTAATTGGTGCCATTGGTGGATGATTTAGTGCTCTTTAGCATATATAGGAAAACTTCAGACATAAAGATTTATAATGTATGTATATACTTGGTGATCTCTTACGTAACAAGGAAAACTCCCAGTTTTGGACTCCTAACATCTTATTTTGCTGATTTGTAATTGACATCATATTGCTGCTGCTTTTGCTTCTGCTCCAGAGATTGTTTTCCTGGAAGCAGAGACCTTTTTGTGTGTCATGATAGACTGGCACAAATAGTGGTCCATGCTTGGAGAATTAGTTCTAAACCAGATCTGCCGTGTAGCAGGAAGCTTGCCAGCATGTATTGCTCAATTCTTGACACACAGTTTCCAGTCGCATCTAAGTGTAATGAGTAATAAAAGCATGACTAATCTGTTTACCCCCAATTCAACTGTGCTAAACCTTATCATATGTATTATAATTACATTATTATTATTTGTATTGCCATAGCACCTAGGAACCCTAGTCTTCTAATGAACAAAATTGGAAGGTTTACACAAGAAACCTCCTGGATTGGAGTTGACCCTGGTGATCCATACATTCATGATCTTCAGGCCTCATTCCTGTAATATACTGTACCTAGGACTTAAACTGCTAACTTAGAAAGTTTCAGTTGGTTCAGAACACAACAGATTCTTTCTCAGCAGCACGACTTCAGTTCTCTACTCTTTTCTGTGCATTGAAATGACCCTCATCATTGTAATATCTAAATGCCTCTCTGTCATTAAGGTAGTTGTCCTCCCAACAGCTCTGTGAGGTAGGGAAGTACTATTATCCCCAGTTTGTAGATGGGGAATTGAGGAACATAGACACTAAGTGGCTTGCCCAAGATCCTACAGGACTTTTGTGACAGAGCAGGGACTAGAACCTGGGTCTTTGGTGTTCTAGCCCCCACCCCCCAAGGCCATCCTTGCCTAGCTTCTTAGGACACGTCTTCACGAGCCATGTCGGCAGTGCTTTAATGTGGCTGTGTAGTCCCGGCACCAGCGCTGGGAGTTGGTGGGTGTTTTTTCACACCCCTGAGCGAGAAAGTTGCAGCGCTGTAAAGTGCCAATGTACACAAGCCCTTAGTGAGCATTAGGTCAAATACAAGCTTCCTTTCCTCTTTTTCTAAGTCCATTATAGGGCTGGCCCCAATTGTCTGAGGGTGTGGCTACTGTACATGATCATAGAGCTCCAGTCCATTGGGGCAATGGAACTGTCAACTTCAGCACTGAAACTTGCATGTGTAGGAGACAGCTTTCTCTGGCGCTGGTTCACCTCTATGGAGTTATCTCCAAAAGAGATCAGGGAGACCATGAGCCTCACACCAAGCCTCTCTTATGTAACTCAACAAATACATACGCACATCCCCTAAAACAATGGGGTGCAAAGAGAAAGACACATTCTTCTTGTATTCACTTTAACAAGTTTGTGAGACACTCAGATGACACAGTGATGGGCATGGCATAAGAATCTAGACAGATATATGCAGAACTTGAAAAAATCCCCTCTCCTATGATGAGTAGAAAGCTTCCCTGAGTGAGAGCCATCAGCGTTCACAGAATCTAAGTTTTAATTAAAATGGTTGCGAAGATAACTGTCTTAGAGAGAACTGAATATAAAACAATGCAATGCTGTCTTCCTAAGCCTGCAGACTGACAGTGCTCTTCTTGTGCTCCTGTCTTTCACATACTGCAGCACAATGAAATTAACAAGACGGGTCAATTTCATTGCTGTTATTTGACACCCTAGGGGCTGAAGGGAGACTATCAAGAACCAGGGCAATTTCCACTGGGAACGCTGCATTTTCAGGGTAGGATGCTTGTCTCTGCAGCTCTCTGGCAGCAAACAAAGATCAGGATGAGTCCAGGTCTTGCCACATATAGAGAATGTTATAAGAAAGAGAGTAGTTGAAGGACCCAGTGACAGTGCATTGATATCATCTTTCTAAATAAAAGGTATACAAAACAGAAGGTGATGCTAATGGGTATGGGTAACTTCATTCATTACACCAATGTGTATATGGTGCATCAAGTTGGATCCAAATTCTGCTTAACTGTCCCCCAAGTTCTGCAACACTCTTGTGCAGTGAACTGAAAGTTCTGCAGTAGCTTAAATAAAAACCAGAGATTTCTTGAAATACTAAATATGAAAATGAATAAGACAAACAGTGCAGTAGCCTCATGTATTTTGATATTAAATTATATGTATTTTACATTTTCTGCATTTTCAGATTTAGATACGATACTGATGTTTGTATTGACATCCTAACATTGGCAGCACTGGCACTTATCATTGGGAAGACAGGAGGTTTTGGCCGCTGGTCGGGGACAATTTGGGGTTTGAGGCTTCAATGGAGGCATTTTGGGTTAAGTGAATTAGCTGGATGATTCTGCTAAAATGATTAGCAGTAAAAATAGTTGAGTTGACGTATTAAGATGTTTCCTTTAGGTTCCAGAGTTAACACTACATTGGCATGAATGACACAATTCACATCTCTAAGAGCTGTTTCATGTTGTGTGCAGAGTCCAGTCACATTTTCAAGGTTATCTTCCTAAACACGAGGACTAGAAACGTATTAATAAAGAAGAAAGCTTAAGTTCTTAGAAATCTTAGAACACAATTCTGCTGCAATGGATGGATTCTACAGAAAATTTCACAGACACATAACACAGGGGAACTTGCCAACAGCTGGAACATCAGTAGCAGTGTCAACAAACTTTGGGAAGTAAATTGAAAACCAAGGTCATAATGAAATTTTAACATGATAAATTAATGAGATCGCAAACAACTCTAACTAGTAGCCTTAACCTGGAAAATTAAGAAAAGAGTTAAAGTTTATTTATGAAAAAAGAAAAGGAGTACTTCTGGCACCTTAGAGACTAACCAATTTATTTGAGCATGAGCTTTCGTGAGCTACAGCTCACTTCATCGGATGCATACCGTGGAAACTGCAGCAGACATTATATACACACAGAGATCATGAAACAATACCTCCTCCCACCCCACTGTCCTGCTGGTAATAGCTTATCTAAAGTGATCATCAAGTTGGGCCATTTCCAGCACAAATCCAGGTTTTCTCACCCTCCACCCCCCCCCACACAAACTCACTCCTGGTACCAGCAGGATAGTGAGTTTGTGTGTGTGGTTTTTGGAGGGGGGTAAGGGGGTGAGAGAACCTGGATTTGTGCAGGAAATGGCCCACCTTGATTATCATGCACACTGTGAAGAGAGTTGTCACTTTGGATGGGCTATTACCAGCAGCAGAGTGAGTTTGTGTGTGGGGGGGTGGAGGGTGAGAAAACCTGGATTTGTGCTGGAAATGGCCCAACTTGATGATCACTTTAGATAAGCTTCAGAGTAACAGCCGTGTTAGTCTGTATTCGCAAAAAGAAAAGGAGTACTTGTGGCACCTTAGAGACTAACCAATTTATTTGAGCATGAGCTTTCGTGAGCTACAGCTCACTTCATCAGATGTATACCGTGGAAACTGCAGCAGACTTTATATATACACAGAGAATATGAAACAATACCCTACCAGCAGGACAGTGGGGTGGGAGGAGGTATTGTTTCATGATCTCTGTGTGTATATAATGTCTGCTGCAGTTTCCACGGTATGCATCCGATGAAGTGAGCTGTAGCTCACAAAAGCTCATGCTCAAATAAATTGGTTAGTCTCTAAGGTGCCACAAGTACTCCTTTTCTTTTTGCGAATACAGACTAACACGGCTGTTACTCTGAAACAGTTTATTTATGAAATGTCAGACAGTTATTGAAGGTTGACTGACCAGGGAAGTAAGTAACTTCCCTTGGAGCTTGTTTTTCTTTCTTACCTTAGATTAACTAGTGGGCAGTATATTATGCTGTCTGAATGTGTGTTTGTCACGATTAGCATTCTGCACTGTCACTGGAATGTAGGAAGCAGATGAATTTGAATGAACCCTGAGGTGGTCTGCAGGGCCCTTTCCTTGTCTTGAGAAAACCTGTCACTGTTCATCTCAGCCAGGCCTAGTGAAAACAATGAAGGAGAGGAGGTGGGTCTTTGATCTCTTTGTTGTATTTGCTCCTGGGGAACTCTCTGAAATGAATGCCCTGTTTTCGTAAAAAACTGAATGGCTATGCCTAACTAGCTTCGTGAAGCCCTGGGGAATTCACTGCTTCTTTTTATTGACCGCTGTAAAGGGCACATGGTACTGAATGGGTCCTCTTGTGAAAACAAAGCAGAGCAAAGTTAGACTTTAGTTTAACATGGGGGTATTGGAACAACAGTGCTGAAGGAGGAGGATATGTTCCCTGCTATCTTGCCCTAGACTAATTCTGACTCAAAATAGAATTTGCAGTCTGGTAAGAGTTGTTTCAGTTTTACTACACATAATAGGCTTGTGAAGTATTTATACTGTATTCTTAAATGCAAAAAGTTGGATCTCACTGTATTCTTTCCCATGAAACATATACATGACACTAGCTTGTTTCTTAGCTTTTTTAAAAAAAAAACAAAACCAGAATTAATTAGGACTTTTAATGAAAGTAAAAAAGGTAATAACTAGAAGTAGAATGAAAGATTTTCCTTTGACTGACATTTAAGGCTCTCTCTAAATTAAGTCCCTACCCTTCATTCACTTCTGTAGGCTGTAGTATTTATATGCAGTTCTTTACATATATGAGAATTAATTGAACTGCATAGAATCTTTCAGTGACCAGTGTATATCACAATCTTAATACTCACAGAGAGGACAGCTGATTAATAGGCCTATTTAGCAGGAAATCTAGAATCCTCAGAACCCAAGTATTGTTTGTAAAGACACCTCTCTACCTTTGCTTTTCCATTTATACACACCAAAGGCAGGAGGAGGGTTTGCCATCACTGATAATTTTTGATGATTTTAGGGTACCAGTTGTTTTCTGTAAAAATATAGGGAAGAAGATAACCAAGGACCAATGTTTTTCTGTTTACATGTTCAGAGTTGTTGTCAGAGGAAAGGAATCCCTCAAGTAATTGAAATGTAAATTTACTAATAAAAACAGAAAAAGCAAAACCTGACAGTATTTGTATTAGTTTCAGTGGTGACCAAAGTAAAAGGCTTTGGCTCATGAAACTATACCTTTCAGATATGGCAAACAGACTGACTGAAGGCAAAAAGCTATGCAACCTAGTTTCCTTATATACCAACTTAAATCCAAGTGCAAACTTGAGATGAAATGATAGTTGTCATGATGCCTACTAGTTACAGCGGGAAGTGGAAGTCAGAATTCTTGCATTATGGCCCTGATTCAGCACTATACTTAAATAGGTGTGTAACTTTAGTGCACATGAATAATCCTATAGACTTTGATGGTCTACAGACTGCTCACATATTTAAATTTATGCATATGCTTAAGGAACTTGTTCAATCTGGGCCTATATTCCCATCTCTGACACTGTTTTGCTGTAGGACCTTGAGCAAGTAACTTTATTGTTTTTTGCCTTAGTATCTTCTTCTGTAGAACAGATAACTCTTACCTACTTATCTCTCAGAGGTGTTGAGATTTAATTTACTAATGCTTGTAAAATGCTTTGAGATCTTGTGAATGAAATGGTGGTATTTAAGTGGAGAGTATATGTATGTAAGTTTGCAGGTTTTGCTTTTATATCCGCAACATTTTCAGGACACCCCGCCCCCCCCCCCCGAAAAAAACCCCCCCCACAAAAAAACCACAAAAAACAAACCAAAAAACTCTGTACATGATTTAGGCAGAGAAGTAAAAATCTGCACCTCAAGCAGAGTGGTTGCTATGTTTGTTGACCCAACATTTATTAAAAAAAAATGCACCTAGATCACCACTTGCTCTAGCTCTATTTGTACTTCACAGACAGTGGAAGCAAATATAGCAATCAGTTAGGCAGGAATGGGACACTGGGAACAAAGGCATACATCCTCAAAGGTATTTAAGTCTCTACTTCCCACTGGAATTTAGGTGCCCAAACACCTTTGAGGATCTGGGCCAAAGTGACTAGAAAGCTATATCTTTTCACTAACCAGATACTGTATTCTTCACTTTTAGTTTTATTTCATTTGCAGATGTTTCCTAAAGAGAGAATTAACAGGGCTTTATAGTGAAATGGCACTCTAAACTCAGATTACAGTATAACTACGGGAAGGAGAAAACAAAGTCTTTGTTAAAACCAAAGGTGTATGTGTATGTGACTCTCAAACTCACAAACATCTACTCAAAAATCCCCTTCTACCCAAAAAAGATAATTCTTATATGGAGTCATCGCACATGATGACCAAATCCAAGCCCTGAGGAATTCAGTCACTGCTAATTTTGTTTTGGTCTCCCTACCAATCATGCTATTTATTAGAAAAACTGGTTGCCAGTTTTTTAGCAACCTAGCTGGCAAGGCATTAGATTAGAGTATTGTCTTATGAACCTGCTAAGATCTGGGAAGCTGTCAGAAATGTAATTCCTTAGAAGTTTATTCTGGACCTGTAATGATGATTGTCTAGAACAGTGGTTCTTAACTTGGCGTGCACGCATCCCCTGGGGGTGCAAGATGCCCATTCTGGAGGTCCGAGACGTGCCAGATTTTTTTAGAAGGTAAATCATCGAAAACACCAATTAAGCACAGGCACGTAAGAACAACTACTTTGGTTCATCAAACCTATGTATTTATTAACACTATACATTTTTTAACGATTACTGTAATATACAAACAAAAAATATATCTAGGTTTAAAGAACTGACCTACTTCAATGATTTTTGATAAGGGGTGTGAGAACGTATTTTGAGAACCAAAGGGATGCAGGCTGCAGTAAAGGTTAAGAACCACTGGTCTAGAAGTACAATAAGACCAGTAAATGGAAACACAGCACTTTGGTTGGAAAGATAGGATGGCTGTTTTATCTATTTATGAACTGGACTTCTCAATTTTATTTAATGTGTAACACCACCTCTCCATTCCAAAGCTAAAATAAAAAACTCTGCCTATGCGTCCGTTTGGATGTACAGCAAATGTTTAAAGTTCATGTGAAGAAAGTTAAATACACATGTTAATGTTCGCAGGATTGGTATCTTAGGGAGCTGATCCGTGAAACAGGGCACGCAATAGGAATAAACAGAGACTTATCCAGGATAGAGCTGACAGATGCCAAGTCTGAGTTAAAACTAAAACACATAGTAAAAAGAGCCTCCTTGTTATATAAATTAGACATTTCTTAGTCTAACTGAAAATATCTGTTAGGAGGGAATGTTTATTGTTTTATCCATTAGTTATGGCCTCTTTGACATCACTCAAGATGTAATAAAGGCCAAAGCTAAACCGTTGGGCCAAGTAATGACCTTCACTTATAAGAAGAACTTCATGAAAAGATGCTCTGTCTGATCAAGATAGTCCATGTTTGAGTATCCTATCCAAACATACACTTTGGAACTCATTAGCTCATTTAAAACATCTTTTTTTTTTTTCTTTTGAGTGAATTTAGAGCTGGTAACAGGTGTCAGACTTTTTACTCTGAAGGCTGAAGTTTTCTGATCAGAAAATAAATACAGTCTTCTCCTCACGTCATCATGGAAGTTTTGATTCTACAACATAATTTTGTGGCAAGGGGAGGATTCCATAGCACACTTTAGAGATGTAGAATACCTAAGTCCCTGCTTCTCACTGTTATTGTGCCAACTTCTTCCCAGTGTCATCATTAAATGCTCATATTCATATTTATTTGTTGTGTGTCTAGGAAATTTATTGGTGTAATTCTGAGGCATCTTAAGAAGGCATATGCCCAGCATTTACAGAGTGGACTGTCAAAGTTTGACTCAGACTCACAATTTATCAGACCACTCTGTTTTATTAGCAAAGCTGCTCTGCTAATACATTTAGAAGTGAGCCCCCCCGAGTGGGGCTTGTGTCTTTTAATTTATATAGTTTTTTGGAGAACAAGTTACAGAGAAGTTACAGACAAAAGAAGAAAAAGATTTTAGTCACCACCCTTCGAGATCCCTGAGACCACCAGTCACTTATCTTCAATTACCTGCCACCCTTAACAATCTCCTTTAACAGCTTCCAGTTAACTTAACTAATTGCCCTTCACACCTTCCATTCTGATGCCTGCTTCTTAGACGTGCTGGCTCTATCTTAATTGCTTCTCCATTCAAAAGCTAACTGTCCCTACATGTGCTCCCTCAGATACTTTGTAACATGTTTTGGCATGCCCTCTCATATACAATGTATCCAGCATGTCCCCTTATACAACGTTATACTTATACAATGTTATACTTCCACAATCCCCCCTTTTGGTCAAGGCTACGCCCATGACCAATGACTTACTGGATTCCATACATCAATCGTTCTTTTTCATTACTTTCACTGGTGACATTTAACAACATTAGATTAGCACTCTGGTTAGGAGTAACCTGATGGATGGTGTGTCTTGTGCAGTTTTGGATACAACAAGAAATCAATTGAAAACACACAAAGATTATTAGAATTCCAAATAGGATAGTCAGGATTCCTTGAAACAACCTGTCATAAATATAAAGGGAAGGGTAAACCCCTTTGAAATCCCTCCTGGCTAGGGGAAAGCTCCTCTCACCTGTAAAGGGTTAAGAAGCTAAAGGTAACCTCGCTGGCACCTGACCAAAATGACCAATGAGGAGACAAGATACTTTCAAAAGCTGGGAGGAGGGAGAGAAACAAAGGGTCTGTGTCTGTCTGTATGCTGGTCTTGGCCGGGGATAGACCAGGAATGGAGTCTTAGAACTTTTAGTAAGTAATCTAGCTAGGTATGTGTTAGATTATGATTTCTTTAAATGGCTGAGAAAAGAATTGTGCTGAATAGAATGACTATTTCTGTCTGTGTGTCTTTTTTGTAACTTAAGGTTTTGCCTAGAGGGGTTCTCTATGTTTTTGAATCTAATTACCCTGTAAGATATCTACCATCCTGATTTTACAGGGGGGATTTCTTTATTTCTATTTACTTCTATTTTTATTAAAAGTCTTCTTGTAAGAAACTGAATGCTTTTTTTCATTGTTCTCAGAACCAAGGGTTTGGGTCTGTGGTCACCTATGCAAATTGGTGAGGCTTTTTATCCAACATTTCCCAGGAAAGGGGGGGTGCAAGTGTTGGGAGGATTGTTCATTGTTCTTAAGATCCAAGGGTCTGGGTCTGTAGTCACCTAGGCAAATTGGTGAGGTTTTTTACCAAACCTTGTCCAGGAAGTGGGGTGCAAGGTTTTGGGAAGTATTTTGGGGGGAAGGACGCATCCAAACATCTCTTCCCCAGTAACCAGTATTAGTTTGGTGGTGGTAGCGGCCAGTCCAAGGACAACGGGGGAAATACTTTGTACCTTGGGGAAGTTTTTGACCTAAGCTGGTAAAGATAAGCTTAGGAGGTTTTTCATGCAGGTCCCCACATCTGTACCCTAGAGTTCAGAGTGGGGGAGGAACCTTGACATGGTGGCATAGCGGTGGGATTAACCTGAAATCATTTTGAGATCCAGTTGAGATTTTTTGAACTAGACATACAGATTTTAAAAAGGAAATTTTTTTTTCCTTTGGAAAGGAAGTCCAGAAAGCAGTTGAAACTGAAAGCAGATTGTTTTTTCTCTGCTTTGTGGCCAAGCAGAGACAAAAGGGGATTATCTTGTGAATTGCAGGTTTTCTTTGCCTGGAGGCAGGGTACTTAACTCCTGCAGGGAAATTCACAGTCTTCCAACCCAGAGGTTTTTTTTTTTTTCTTTTCTTCCTAAAAGTAAATAGGGGGTGTGTGTTCTACCCATTTGCTTTTTCTTTGGGCTGGGTAAGCAGGTTTCCAAGTAGTTGGAGGTTTTTTGCTTTAAGTTGGGCCCAGAGCAGAGACAAGGGAATTGTCTTTTTCTGTAGGCTGACAATCACTATCAGAGAATAGGTATTCTATTCCAGCACAGCAAAATTTTACAGCCAAGTTTTGTTTGTTTATTTCTAAACCTCGGGTGTAAAGTTAGTTAAAAACAGAGAGGTTAGAATGACCAAATCCTCAGCTCGACTACAGCTGGAATTAGCCAAATTTCAGGCTGAGGAAAAACAAAGGGAACATGAAAGACAGATAGAACTCATGCGGCTGGAGAAGGAGGTACAGGAGGCTGCCCACAAGAGGGAAATGGAGGCAAGGAAGCATGTGGAGGAGGAGAAGGAAAAAGAGAGGAAGCATGTGGAGGAGGTGGAGAGGATAAAGGCCCAGCAGAATATACCAACAAACCCTAGCAATCCTTCTCCAGGTACCACTTCCCATCCCAGAAAGTTCCCCACCTACAAGGCAGGTGATGATACTGAGGCCTTCTTAGAAAACTTCGAAAGGGCCTGCCTTGGGTACAACATCTCTACTGACCAATACATGGTAGAGCTGAGGCCGCAGCTCAGTGGACCCTTAGCTGAGGTGGCAGCTGAAATGCCCAAAGAACACATGAACAAGTATGAACTGTTTAAATCCAAGGCGAGAGTCAGAATGGGGATAACACCCGAGCAGTCTCGTCGGAGGTTCAGAGCCCTAAGGTGGAAACCAGACATGTAATTTACCCGACATGCCTACCACATTGTGAAACATTGGGATGCCTGGATATCAGGAGCAAGTGTTGAATCTCCAGTAAATTTGCCCTTCCTAATGCAAATGGAACAATTCTTAGAGGGTGTTCCTGAGGAAATAGAAAGATACATCCTAGATGGGAAACCCAAAACTGTAATCGAGGCAGGAGAGATTGGAGCCAGATGGGTGGAGGTGGCAGAGAAGAAGAAAACTGGTCGCAGTTGGAGCGGAGACCAGAAGGGACCATCCCAGACCACACCCTATTACCGGGGGCTGCCCAAGGCCCCACCTACCTCCCAAAGAACCCTCCAGACCCCTTATCGTCCTGCCACCCCGTTCTCGAGCAACCCTCCTCGCCCCAGTGACCCGTCAGCTGGACGATGTTTTAAATGTAACGAGCTGGGGCATGTAAAGGCCAACTGCCCCAAGAACCCCAACAGATTACAGTTCATTGCACCGGAATCACACCAGAGGTCCACAGGCCCAGATACTTCCCAGATACCCTTGGAGCGGAGGGAAACTGTGAGTGTGGGCGGGAAGAAGGTCACCGCGTGGAGGGACACCGGAGCACAAGTGTCAGCTATCCATGCTTCCTTAGTGGACCCCAATTTAATCAACCCAGAGATCCAAGTGACGATTCAACCCTTCAAGTCCAACTCTTTCAATTTGCCTACAGCCAAGTTGCCTGTCCAGTACAAGGGCTGGTCAGGAACATGGACTTTTGCAGTCTATGATGATTATCCCATCCCCATGCTGTTGGGGGAAGACTTGGCGAAGCATGTGAAGCAGGCCAAGAGGGTGGGAATGGTCACCCGCAGCCAGGCTAAACAAGCCGTGAGGCCTAGCTCTGTTCCGGAAACTGCTATCAGGACCCGGTCAGAGGTGATGGACCTGGACCTCAGGCCAATGTCTGCAACAGCAGTAGTGGATCCAGTCCCAGAGACCCAGACGGAACCAGTCCCAGAACCGGAACCAGCCGAACAACCAACACCAGACCCCGTGTCAGCACTGAATCCAGTACTTGCAACCTGAACACCAGAGGGCCCCACTGAACCTGAACTGGCAGCAGCCGATAACCCTACACAAGAGGCTCAGCCGGAGCCTGAATCCCAACATAGTGCACCACCGGAGAGCGGTTCACAGTCAACAGAAACAGCTCCATCCCCTATATCGCTTCCAGAGGGACCAAGCCTAGGTCCACAATCCAATGAGGAACTGATGTCCCCAGCATCAAGGGAACAGTTCCAGACCGAACAGGAAGCAGATGAAAGCCTCCAGAGAGCTTGGATGGCGGCACGGAGCAACCCACCGCCTCTCAGCTCTTCTAATCGATCCAGGTTTGTTGTAGAAAGAGGACTTTTATACAAGGAAACTCTTTCTGGTGGACACCAGGAAGACTGGCATCCTCAGAGACAGTTGGTAGTTCCAACTAAATACCGGGCCAAGCTCTTGATCTTAGCCCATGATCACCCTAGTGGCCATGCTGGGGTGAACAGGACCAAAGACCGTTTCGGGGGGTCATTCCACTGGGAGGGAATGGGCAAGGATGTTTCTACCTATGTCCAGTCTTGTGAGGCGTGCCAAAGAGTGGGAAAACCCCAAGACCAGGTCAAAGCCCCTCTACAACCACTCCCCATCATTGAAGTTCCATTTCAGCGAGTAGCTGTGGATATTCTGGGTCCTTTTCCGAAAAAGACACCCAGAGGAAAGCAGTACATACTGACTTTCATGGATTTTGCCACCCGATGGCCGGAAGCAGTAGCTCTAAGCAACACCAGGGCTAAAAGTGTGTGCCAGGCACTAGCAGACATTTTTGCCAGGGTAGGTTGGCCCTCCGACATCCTCACCGATGCAGGGACTAATTTCCTGGCAGGAACTATGAAAAACCTTTGGGAAGCTCATGGGGTAAATCACTTGGTTGCCACTCCTTACCACCATCAAACAAATGGCATGGTGGAGAAGTTTAATGGAACTTTGGGGGCCATGATTCGTAAATGAGCACTCCAATGATTGGGACCTAGTGTTGCAGCAGTTGCTCTTTGCCTACAGAGCTGTACCACACCCCAGTTTAGGGTTTTCCCCATTTGAACTTGTATATGGCCGTGAGGTTAAGGGGCCATGGCAGTTGGTGAAGCAGCAATGGGAGGGATTTACACCTTCTCCAGGAACTAACATTCTGGACTTTGTAACCAACCTACAACACACCCTCCGAACCTCTTTAGCCCTTGCTAGAGAAAACTTACAGGATGCTCAAAAAGAGCAAAATGCCTGGTATGATAAACATGCCAGAGAGCGTTCCTTCAAAGTAGGAGACCAGGTCATGGTCTTAAAGGCGCTCCAGGCCCATAAAATGGAAGCATCGTGGGAAGGGCCATACACGGTCCAGGAGCGCCTGGGAGCTGTTAATTATCTCATAGCATTCCCCACCTCCAACCGAAAGCTTAAGGTGTACCATATTAATTCTCTAAAGCCCTTTTATTCCAGAGAATTAAAGGTTTGTCAGTTTACAGCCCAGGGAGGAGACGACGCTGAGTGGCCTGAAGGTGTCTACTACGAAGGGAAATGTGCTGGTGGTGTGGAAGAGGTGAACCTCTCCATGACCCTTGGGCGTATGCAGCGACAGCAGATCCAGGAGCTGTGCACTAGCTACGCGCCAATGTTCTCAGCCACCCCAGGACTGACTGAACGGGCATACCACTCCATTGACACAGGTAATGCTCACCCAATTAGGGTCCAACCTTACCGGGTGTCTCCTCAAGCTAAAACTGCTATAGAACGGGAGATCCAGGATATGTTACAGATGGGTGTAATCCGCCCCTCTGAAAGTGCATGGGCATCTCCAGTGGTTCTAGTTCCCAAACCAGATGGGGAAATACGTTTTTGCGTGGACTACCGTAAGCTAAATGCTGTAACTCGCCCAGACAACTATCCAATGCCACGCACAGATGAACTATTAGAGAAACTGGGACGGGCCCAGTTCATCTCTACCTTGGACTTAACCAAGGGGTACTGGCAGGTACCGCTAGATGAATCTGCCAAGGAAAGGTCAGCCTTCATCACACATCTCGGGCTGTATGAATTTAATGTACTCCCTTTCGGGCTGCGAAATGCACCCGCCACTTTCCAAAGACTTGTAGATGGTCTCCTAGCGGGATTAGGAGAATATGCAGTCGCCTACCTTGACGACGTGGCCATATTTTCGGATTCCTGGGCAGACCACCTGGATCATCTACAAAAATTCCTTGAGCGCATAAGGGAGGCAGGACTAACTGTTAAGGCTAAGAAGTGTCAAATAGGCCTAAACAGAGTGACTTACCTTGGACACCAGGTGGGTCAAGGAACTATCAGCCCCCTACAGGCCAAAGTGGATGCTATCCAAAAGTGGCCTGTCCCAAAGTCAAAGAAACAGGTTCAATCCTTCTTAGGCTTGGCTGGTTATTACAGACGATTTGTACCGCACTACAGCCAAATCGCTGCCCCACTGACAGACCTAACCAAAAAGAAACAGCCAAATGCTGTTCAGTGGACCGGAAAGTGTCAGAAGGCCTTTAACAAGCTTAAAGCGACACTCATGTCTGACCCTGTACTAAGGGCCCCAGACTTTGACAAACCGTTCCTAGTAACCACAGATGCATCCGAGCGTGGTGTGGGAGCAGTTTTAATGCAGAAAGGACCTGATCAAGAATTCCACCCTGTAGTGTTTCTCAGCAAAAAACTGTCTGAGAGGGAAAGCAACTGGTCAGTCACTGAAAAAGAATGTTATGCCATTGTCTACGCTCTGGAAAAGCTACGCCCATATGTTTGGGGACGGCGTTTCCACCTGCAAACCGACCATGCTGCACTGAAGTGGCTTCACACCGTCAAAGAAACTAACAAAAAACTTCTTCGGTGGAGTTTAGCTCTCCAAGATTTTGATTTCGACATCCAACACATCTCAGGAGCTTCTAACAAAGTGGCTGATGCACTCTCCCGTGAAAGTTTCCCAGAATCAACTGGTTAAAATCGTCCTTGAGATGTGGAAAATATTGTTAGTCTTTATGTACTTGGTAGTATATTTAGAGATGCATGTGTCTTATTAACTCTGTTTTTCCTAGAGCTCCAGGAAGAAATCCCAGCCAGTGTTTCACCCTAGCTGAGATTTGGGGGGCGTGTCATAAATATAAAGGGAAGGGTAAACCCCTTTGAAATCCCTCCTGGCCAGGGGAAAGCTCCTCTCACCTGTAAAGGGTTAAGAAGCTAAAGGTAACCTCGCTGGCACCTGACCAAAATGACCAATGAGGAGACAAGATACTTTCAAAAGCTGGGAGGAGGGAGAGAAACAAAGGGTCTGTGTCTGTCTGTATGCTGGTCTTGGCCGGGGATAGACCAGGAATGGAGTCTTAGAACTTTTAGTAAGTAATCTAGCTAGGTATGTGTTAGATTATGATTTCTTTAAATGGCTGAGAAAAGAATTGTGCTGAATAGAATAACTATTTCTGTCTGTGTATCTTTTTTGTAACTTAAGGTTTTGCCTAGAGGGGTTCTCTATGTTTTTGAATCTAATTACCCTATAAGATATCTACCATCCTGATTTTACAGGGGGGATTTCTTTATTTCTATTTACTTCTATTTTTTATTAAAAGTCTTCTTGTAAAAAACTGAATGCTTTTTCATTGTTCTCAGATCCAAGGGTTTGGGTTTGTGGTCACCTATGCAAATTGGTGAGGCTTTTTATCCAACATTTCCCAGGAAAGGGGGGGTGCAAGTGTTGGGAGGATTGTGCATTGTTCTTAAGATCCAAGGGTCTGGGTCTGTAGTCACCTAGGCAAATTGGTGAGGCTTTTTACCAAACCTTGTCCAGGAAGTGGGGTGCAGGGTTTTGGGAAGTATTTTGGGGGGAAAGACGCGTCCAAACAGCTCTTCCCCAGTAACCAGTATTAGTTTGGTGGTCGTAGCGGCCAGTCCAAGGACAACGGGGGGGAATATTTTGTACCTTGGGGAAGTTTTGACCTAAGCTGGTAAAGATAAGCTTAGGAGGTTTTTCATGCAGGTCCCCACATCTGTACCCTAGAGTTCAGAGTGGGGGAGGAACCTTGACACAACCAGTTTCCCAGACTAGAGAAATTGAATAAGTTACTTATCCATTTCCACAAGGAACTTGGTTCTTCGTGGGGAAGGTATGCAATTTGCTCCAGATGGCTAGCACGATTTATTACCTCATTAGTATTATCAGGTATGTATACACAGCATTCTGTTCCAATTAGAGCACAGGTCCCTCCTTTGGCTGCCAGTATTATATCTAATGCCCGACGGTTTTGGAGGGCCACTTGTCGGACCGCTCCTGCTTCTTTGGCTAGAGCTTTTAAGCTCTCTCCTGTTTCATTGGCCATGATCTCAACCACCACTTGTAACCTTAAAAGCCTTTTTGCATGGTGGATTACCCCCCCCACTGGGACTAAAGAAATGCCAACAGCTTCTTCCCAAGTTAGGGGGCTTATGTTATCCACATACCATTTAGCATCTGGCAAGTCCCTCCTTTTTCGCCTGAAATTACGGAGGCGATTTCATGGGAGGGATTGAAGCACCTGGAATTGTGGGAAAAGCTGAGAAGGATAACAGATGCCTGACCAATTTGCTGGTAACACAGTGTAAGCATTTTCCCCACAAACCCAATGATGTCCCATTAAAGCTGGGAAGGGTTGACTGCAACCCTTTGACATGTAAGAATTTACAAAGGAGGAATAGTATCCCCCAAAGGGCACAGGATGATTTTCACTGGGAGAAGAGGTAGCATTCACATGACATTTGTAGATGGTGCTGTTTTTCTCAGGAAGGCTGTAGGGGGAGCAAGAGATTGAATCTTTGGTTTATCCCAGGTTGAGAGGAAGTTTATCTTTCCATACCTGGTTCGCCATTCTCCAACCTTGTTTGAATAGTCCCATACACCATGGGACACGATGTATTGGAGACAGCTGCTCCTCCCTAGATTCAGCCCTGTCCCATTACACACCCAGCACCAGTGGCCCTTTCCTTTCACCACACTTATAAGTTTAGGAACATATGTTTTTCCCAGCCCCCAAGTGTCATTTTCCTTCCATGTCCTTTTAAGTGGATAGGGTTCTCCAGCAAGCTCTGAGGAATTCAAAGGGATTGCCATGGTGGGGATACTAGCTTGTGAGTGAGCTGGGATGTGGCTGCAGACCCAGCAATTAGAAATATTCAGGATCTGGGCTATCTGCACCTGTTGTTGGATGAAAGAATTGTCACTGTCACTCTGGATTCCCCAGACCCTCAGGACACAGTAGCTGAGGATTAAGCTTCTCAAAGGACACATGTTGGAAGCAGGACCCTTTCTGGTTCTGACAACCCCTTTCGAGGGAACCGCAGTCACGGTTTTATGTCCACCAGGCAGCAGGCGCTAGGCTCACTACTGCTTCTTGTTTGTTGGGTCCTGCTGTCTGCTTACCCTCTGCTTCTGGCAACCCTTACGAGAGCGCAGACTGTAAGGTATTGCAGGCTGTTTCTCTTTGTCTTCTGGGGTTGAAGCTGGTTCTACGTGGGCAAGCAGAGGTGCTTGGTCCCCTTGAGGTGGCGCTAGCTTACATTGTGAGGCGTGGATCCATGCAGCGATGCCGGATAATTTCACTGCTGTCTGGGTGGTGAGCAGTACCTGGTATGGACCCTTCCACCGAGGTTCCAAGGCGTGCTTCCGAAGGTGGTGCCGCAGGTAGACCCAATCACCAGGCTCAAGAGTGTGACAGGCAGCAGAGGTGGGTTCTGTCGGCCAAGCTGCTCGCACCTGCGAATGGAAGGAGCTCACAGCTTGCATTAACCCTTTGCAGTACTGGAGGAGCGTGCTGTGAGTTAGGTTTAGGTCTGGGGCTGGGGTAATAGCAGCCATTGTTCGCATAGGGCGTCCCATGATGATTTCAAAGGGACTCAATTTGTGTCTCTGGGATGGGGATGACCGAATTTCCATAAGGGCCAGTGGTAAAGCAGCTGGCCAGTTTAACCCTGTGGAACTACAGATTTTTGCCAGCTTATTTTTAAGCACACCATTTCGCCTTTCAACTGCCCTTGCACTCTGTGGATGGTAAGGGCAGTGCAACAGGTGGGTGACATGTAATACCTGGTTTAGATGTTGAACAATTTTTCCAGTAAAATTTGTTCCCCGGTCACTAGACAAAGTGGCAGGAATTCCCTTGGTAGGGATAATGCGGTTTAACAGACATTTTGCAACAGACAATGAATCAGCTTTGCGACAGGGAAAGGCTTCAATCCAACCTGAAAACAGACATATTATAACTAAAATGAATTCATATTTCTGACACTCTGGCATTTGTACAAAATCAAGTTGCCAGTGTAGGAAAGGTGCTTGAGGCAAACCCCGGAACCCTTGTGTTACTTTTACAGATTTGCCTACATTGTGGCTTTGACAAGTAACACAAGCGGCACAGTGGCGGGTTGCAAAGGAGCTGAAATGGGGAGCCCACCACCCCGCCTTACTCATAGCAGAGACCATCCCCTCCTTGCCGACATGCGAAACACCATGTAGCAGGGCGGCTAGAGACAGGTAGAGTGAGAGGGGGGCTATAAAGGTACCAGTGGGCGATCGCCAAAGGGAATCAGAATGCAAAGAGCAACCCAAAGCACTCCAGGAGTCTTTCTCTGTTTCTGGGGCAGAATCCTGAAGCTGAGCGAGATGAGACAGGGATGGTGGCGTTACAGAGACAGAGAGGGGACCAAGAAACGCTTCTGGTGAAGGTTTTATAGTGGCGGCATGTTTTGCAGCAGCATCAGCAAGTGCATTACCTTTTGCCACCTCGGTGTCTGCCTCTGAGTGGCCAGTACGCTTAACAATTGCCAAGGCAGACAGTAGTAAAACTGCATACAGGAGGGCGGCAAAGTAGGGGCCATTCTTGATAGGGGTACCAGTAGAGGTAAGAAAACCTCGAGCCTGCCAGAGGGTGCCAAAGTCATGCACAACCCCAAAGGCATACCGAGAATCAGTAAAAATAGTGGCAGAGAGCCCCTCGGCTAGAAAGCAGGCACGGGTTAGAGCAATCAGTTCAGCCACCTGGGCAGAGGTCACAGAGGGTAAGGGCGCAGCTTCTGTGGTCTCAGAGAGAGAGACCACAGCATACCCTGCAAGAAGTGGCCTTGGTCATTTCTATAACAGGACCCATCAGTGAATAATACCAGGTCAGAGTTAGGGAGAGGTACATCTGAAAGGTCGGGGCGCGGGACAGCGATAGCGGAGACAGTTGCAAGGCAGTCATGGGGTTCACCATCACTAGATAAAGGAAGGAGGGTAGCAGGGTTTAACCGGGAGCAGCGCTTAATAGTGATATGTGAGGCTGAAAGCAGCAAAAGTTCATACCTAGTGAGGCGAGCAGAGGAGAGGTGAGCAGTGTTGCGTTGCAGCAGGAGAGTTTCCACAGAATGGGGAACCATGAGAGTGAGAGGAGAGCAGAGGACAAGGGACTCAGGCATCTCGACCAGGCGCGCTGCAGCAGCTACAGCGCATAGGCAAGGGGGTAAACCCTGGGCTACAGGGTCCAAGGTTGCAGAAAAATAAGCCACCGGGCGATTTCTGTCACCGTGCTCCTGAGTAAGAACCCCGAGGGCACAAGCAGATTGTTCGTGACAGAAAAGGGTAAAAGGCTTGTCAGAGTTAGGTAACCCTAAGGCAGGGGCAGAGGCTAAATTCTGCTTAAGGGAGATGAAAGCAGCATTTGCTTCAAGTGGCCATGGCATGGGGTTAGGTACAGAGGATCGAGTGAGTTCTTGGAGTGGTTTAGCCAGAGAACCATATTGGGGAATCCATTGCCTACAGAACCCTGTCATGCCTAAGAATTTTCTGACCTGGCGTGGAGAGCAAGGCTGGGGAAAGCTAAGGATGGCTTGTACCCGGGCTGGATAGAGTGTACGGGAGCCCTGGGAGAGAAGGAAGCCTAGGTATGTGACAGAGGTTTGGCAGAGCTGCAATTTTGTGCGAGAAGCCTTATGACCCTTGTTTGCTAAAGCTGTGAGAAGTGTTAGTGAATCAGTTTCTGAGGCAGACAGAGAGGGGGAGCACAGGAGTGAGTCGTCCACATATTGGATCAGTGTGGATCCTGATGGGAAAACCAGATCAGCGAGATCCCTGGCTAGGGCTTGAGAAAAATAGGATGGACTCTCTGTATACCCCTGGGGAAGGGTAGTCCATGTATATTGCTGACCCTTGTAGGAGAAGGCAAAGAGATACTGGGATTCAGAGTGAACTGGGACAGAGAAGAAAGCGGAGCACAAATCTACAACAGTAAAGTGGGTTGCATTTGGAGGAATAGACGCTAGTATTGTAGCAGGGTTAGGAACCACTGGAAAAGAAGGTATGACAATACGGTTAATAGCTCGAAGGTCTTTAACAAATCGCCACGATTTGCCATCAGCCTTTTGAACTGGGAGGATAGGGGTTTTACAGGGGCTGGAACAAGGGACAATAATTCCTTGTTCTTTTAATGCAGATATAACTGGAACAATCCCAGCCTCTGCCTCAGGATTCAAAGGATACTGAGACAGGCGAGGCAGAGGTTTGGAATTGTCTATAGTAATCTGAACTGGGTCAGTATTTAATCGGCCCACTTCAGATGGGTGAGATGGCCATAGGGAGGAAGGAACCTGAGAGATTAGGTGCTCTAGGGACGGAGTTAAGGGACAGCAAGGGACCGGAGTGGAGAGGGAAGTTTCAGACAGCAGGGAGGCTACAGAATCACATAAGGAAGACTGAGGGATTTGCAGATAGACACCATCTGGGGAGCAGTAAATAGAACAGCCAAGTTTGCATAGCAAGTCCCGTCCCAGAAGGTTTGCAGGGGTGGAATCAGAGAGGAGGAATGCATGCTCCTCAGAGAGGGGACCGACCTGAACAGACAAAGGTTCTGAGAGGGGAAAAGAGGTAGGGATCCCTGTAATGCCAACAGCAGACACAGATTTTCCAGATCGGGGTACCTCAGGCAAGTCAGTGGTGCGGATTGTAGAAAGAGAAGCTCCAGTATCAACAAGGAAAGGGAGAGAGAGATCATTTACAGTCAGGACACATTCTCCAGTAGGGGACAGAGGTAATAAGGGAGCTAAAACTTTGTGAGGTTCCCCAGCATCCCGTCATTGTTGGGGTGAAAAATAGGGTTGGGGATCAGCTGGAGGAACCAGCGGGGGGTTCACTTGATTTCCCATACAATTATTAGGTCGTCTTGGACACTCCTTTTTCCAGCATCCAGGCTGTTTACAGTAGTTACAAACCCCAGTTAATCCAGCCCCCCGCCCCCTTCCGCAACCCCGTCCCTGTCCCCGATGTGGTCTGCTTAGTCCTGAATAATGCTGTATCTGCAGAGCCATTAACTTTTGGGAGGACTGTTCCTCCTTTCCTTTTAAAGTGCGGTGGCAATGCTCTGCTACTGCCAGCAATTTGTCCATGGTTTCAGTCTCCCATCCCACACTTATTTGTTTTAACATGCTGCCTGTGGCAGGGAGAAGACCATCAACAAATGCATGTGCCAAGGCCCCCTACCCATTTACATCGGGCTCTTGTATTCCTGAATGTTGTAGGAAAATATCAGTTAGCCGGGACCTATAGTCGCCTGGGCTTTCTCCTTGCCCTTGCTTACAGCAACGTATTGCTGTCCAGTTTGTTTCAGGAGACCACACTTTGGGAATGGCTTGATGCAGGCGCTTCCAAAGAGCCATACACCGGTCTCTGTATGCCGAATCTGGGCCAGTACTTTTTATGGTTGAGTGGCGTGCCTCAGCTGGCCAGTCTGCGGCAGCCAACCATTTTTCATAATAACTGGCAGGAGCTAACAATTTACACGGTTGGAGGAGATCTGTTTCAGAGGGTTCATAGGTTCACAGATTAACAGAAACTCCTCAGCAAATTTGACAGAGTTTTCCTGTGGTTTGGGAAAACTTCTAACTATAGATAAAAGTTCCGTACGAGTCCAGGGCTTATAATCCCATACGGACTCACTTTCTCCCATCTTAAGGACTCGTAAGGGTGCCACAACAGTTTGATCAGAGTCTCTCATTAACCTCCCATCAGGTTCTCTTTTCCAAGAAGAGATGTCAAGAGAATCTTTGCAGTCTGCTTTGGATTTCTTCTTCATAATATTTTGCAGAGCTGCGAGGCCAATGAGGGTATCTTCTTCACTTTCATTATCTGTAGTCACTGAAGATTTTTCCTTTTCTGATTTCTTATTTGCGCAGGAGTATGGTGGGGGTCGGGTTTGATCCGGATCATTGCACAGGACTGGGCAAAGGGGAGCGCTCGGACTAGTGGTGGGAGAGACTGCATCCAATTGAACTGTTAGTTTTTTGATAGAATTTTTAAGAGAGGTGAGTTTTGACTCAGTCCATCTACGATTTGCCTCTTCCCACCACTGCATGAAGCAGTCTACTTCTCCTCTCTCCAATTTGGTTTTTGAGAGGACGAGTTTGCTTTTTAAAGCGTCCACTCGATCCTTGTCCCAAGAACCTAACAGTGGCCACTGTAATTTGGGGTTCTCTAGAGCTAATTTGGACCATTTTTCAAGAAACCTACAAGAGTCCGGACCCCTCCTAAAATACATAAAATAAGCTGGAGTTCCCTTAGGGAACTGTTCTACCTTAGACTTCTGATTACCCATCCAGGAGGACTTCACACAGCACTCACACAAGAAGGAAATTCGGGCTCAGCAGAGCGGTACCCGGTGCAACACACAGAAAGGAGCCCACAGGCTACTGCCTCAACTGCCCCTTGCTTTCACACCAGGGGTTATACCCAAGATGTGGTGCGGCTGCAGCTGTGCAGATTCCACTTATTCAGACTGTGGGGACGGGGACCCCTTGGTCAGCCAGCCTCCGGACAGAGATGGCTCCCAGATTCACACACACGCCACGGGGAAGACGGATAGACAGAAAGACAAGACAGTCCTCAAACCGGTTAAAGCACAAAAATAATAATTACCTGAGATGTCTGATTCCAGAAGCTGGATCCAAAGACCCCTACCCGAACATAGAATCATAGAATATCAGGGTTGGAAGGGACCTCAGGAGGTCATCTAGTCCAACCCCCTGCTCAAAAGCAGGACCCATACCCAATTAAATCATCACAGCCAGGGCTTTGTCAAGCCTGACCTTAAAAACTTCTAAGGAAGGAGATTCCACCACCTCCCTAGGCAACACATTCCAGTGTTTCACCACCCTCCTTGTGAAAAAGTTTTTCCTAATATCCAACCTAAACCTCCCCCACTGCAACTTGAGACCATTACTCCTTGTCCTGTCATCTTCTATCACTGAGCATAGTCTAGAACCATCCTCTCTGGAACCACCTCTCAGGTAGTTGAAAGCAGCTATCAAATCCCCCCTCATTCCTCTCTTCTGCAGACTAAACAATCCCAGTTCCCTCAGCCTCTCCTCATAACTCATGTGTTCCAGACCCCTAATCATTTTTGTTGCCCTTCGCTGGACTCTCTCCAATTTAGCCACATCCTTCTTGTAGTGTGGGGCCCAAAACTGGACACAGTAATCCAGATGAGGCCTCACCAATGTCGAATAGAGGGGGATGATCACGTCCCTCGATCTGCTCGCTATGCCCCTATTTATACATCCCAAAATGCCATTGGCCTTCTTGGCAACAAGGGCACACTGCTGGCTCATATCCAGCTTCTCGTCCACTGTCACCCCTAGGTCCTTTTCTGCAGAACTGCTGCCTAGCCATTCGTCTCTAGTCTGTAGCTGTGCATTGGGTTCTTCCGTCCTAAGTGCAGGACCCTGCACTTATCCTTATTGAACCTCATCAGATTTCTTTTGGCCCAATCCTCCAATTTGTCTAGGTCCCTCTGTATCCTATCCCTGCCCTCCAGCGTATCTACCACTCCTCCCAGTTTAGTATCATCCGCAAATTTGCTGAGAGTGCAATCCACACCATCCTCCAGATCATTTATGAAGATATTGAACAAAACCGGCCCCAGGACCGACCCCTGGGGCACTCCACTTGACACCAGCTGCCAACTAGACATGGAGCCATTGATCACTACCCGTTGAGCCCGACAATCTAGCCAACTTTCTACCCACCTTATAGTGCATTCATCCAGCCCATACTTCTTTAACTTGCTGACAAGAATACTGTGGGAGACTGTGTCAAAAGCTTTGCTAAAGTCAAGATACAATACATCCACTGCTTTCCCTTCATCCACAGAACCAGTAATCTCATCATAGAAGGCGATTAGATTAGTCAGGCATGACCTTCCCTTGGTGAATCCATGCTGACTGTTCCTGATCACTTTCCTCTCACGTAAGTGCTTCAGGATTGATTCTTTGAGGACCTGCTCCATGATTTTTCCGGGGACTGAAGTGAGGCTTACTGGCCTGTAGTTCCCAGGATCCTCCTTCTTCCCTTTTTTAAAGATTGGCACTACATTAGCCTTTTTCCAGTCATCCGGGACTTCCCCCGTTCGTCACGAGTTTTCAAAGATAATGGCCAATGGCTCTGCAATCACAGCCGCCAGTTCCTTTAGCACTCTCGGATGCAACTCATCCGGCCCCATGGACTTGTGCACGTCCAGTTTTTCTAAATAGTCCCTAACCACCTCTTTCTCCACAGAGGGCTGGCCATCTATTCCCCATGTTGTGATGCCCAGCACAGCAGTCTGGGAGCTGACCTTGTTCGTGAAGACAGAGGCAAAAAAAGCATTGAGTACATTAGCTTTTTCCACATCCTCTGTCACTAGGTTGCCTCCCTCATTCATTAAGGGGCCCACACTTTCCTTGAAGTGAGCCCCCCCGAGTGGGGCTTGTGTCTTTTAATTTATATAGTTTTTTGGAGAACAAGTTACAGAGAAGTTACAGACAAAAGAAGAAAAAGATTTTGGTCACCACCCTTCGAGATCCCTGAGACCAGTCACGTATCTTCAATTACCTGCCACCCTTAACAATCGCCTTTAACAGCTTCCAGTTAACTTAACTAATTGCCCTTCACACCTTCCATTCTGATGCCTGCTTCTTAGACGTGCTGGCTCTATCTTAATTGCTTCTCCATTCAAAAAGCTAACTGTCCCTACATGTGCTCCCTCAGATACTTTGTAACATGTTTTGGCATGCCCTCTCATATACAATGTATCCAGCATGTTCCCTTATACAACGTTATACTTATACAATGTTATACTTCCACAGGACCTAATAAAATTGCAGACCTCCCAGCAGTCTTCGGATTTGCAGAAAATGGCTCACTTTGACTCCCCTGTGCCAGTTAAAGCAGAACATTTCCCACATTCAGGGCTGGGGGGAAAGGGGGGAGAAAGAGGGACAGGTTTGCTCCAGGGGCCTCATTTGAGAAGGCTCCCAAACCCAGTAGTATTGCAACCTGGCACATGGGGTTGCAGCGCCACGCATGTTTGGCCTGGCTGCCCCTCTGTAGAAGGAGGGGGTAGCTGGTCCATATTTGAGTGGTGCTGTGCCCCACTTTAGCCACTTGAAATGTTTGGACATAGGGAATTAAGCACCCAAAAATTAAAGCACTCACTGAAGCACTTGTTATTTTTGCAAATCTTTGCCAAAACTTTTAAACCTGTATATCTGTGCCTTATGCTGAGAGAGAAATGGAAAACAACAATTACAGGTACGTTCAGCACGTTCAAGAGTGTACTTAAATCGCTGTACCCCCAAAAGAACCCTGGGCCAGGTCCTTGCTCAGTGGGACCTGAGGGGAGGTGGAGAGTCCTAATCAAACTCCCCCAGTCCCAGGGGTGGCCAGGAGCTAATTCAGCCCCAATATGTTACAACAGGCTATTCTAGCTATTCTGAAGGGCCATTCCATGATCTCAGGATCACTGAAGCGTAGAGTTCTGGCTACCCCTGGACTCCGACTCCCATGCATCTTAGCGCTGAAGTAGAGGATCTGGCCCCATTTCCAGTCTTGCCAACCTTAAAGAAATCAAAAGTCATGCGTTAGACCCCCCAAAACCATGAGTTTTTAAAAAAACATTGAATGCTTTTTAGTATGTCTCTTCTTGACTTTTAAACTCCCCACTTCATCTCTGCCAGTGTGTGTGCGCAAGAGAATTTCAGGTTAAAAAATCAACTTCTAATCTACATAAAAATGCATGCTTCTCCCTGGCTGCTCAGATGGAGACTCCGCTTACCCTCATCTCACCCTGAAGATAGGGAAACTGTCATCGTTTCCTTTATTGCTTTGACTCTACCCCCTCCTGGTTTATTTTCTTACATAAAAGAGGGGTGTGTTGGTGAATAGTTTGAGAACCACTGACCTAATTAATGCACGATTCATACCCACACATAGAACTTGTATTACTTTTTAGGGTAGAGGAGTTACAGATATACATATTAAATAACCTATACAGATTATTCATATATGTGATAAAATCACACTGTAAAAAACAGTATGGGATTGGGTTAGCCTTTTGCAAGAAGCAACACTTCTCTGAGTCCCCCACTTCTCTGCCCAAAACTAGGCAGGGTTGTCCTCACTCCCACCCCCTGTCCTGCTGCTGCTCCAGACCTTCCCCCCCACTTCAACAGCCCTTCCCACCCCAGTCCTGCTGTCTCCCCCTACTCCAGAGGATCCCCCTCCCCCTGCACTCCCTTCTCCCCACCTCTCCTTGCCCCAGACCCCCTCCACCAAGTGGTTCCAGTTCAGAATATTTTTGGAGGGGAAGACAACATATACTTCAACAACCCTCCACCAGCCCCCTAAAAAGTTAGGTGCTAAGCAAATCCTGGGTGGCTAACACTGGTGTTTTTTGTCTCTGCACCTCACTTTTCAGCCTGCAGGCTTGAACTCAGAGTGTTGACACCAAAATCATGGACCATCCAAAAGTAAAATGGCCAGCTTTGTTAAAACTCTGGATGCTGTGCACATATGCCTGTGTCCTCCTAAGTGCACATTTGGCTGGGTCAAAGCTGGAAAATGCCAGTGTTCTGTAGGGGTTGTTTCATGTAAGTATCATTCACTAGGAGATTTGGCACGAAAAATCAACCTGCAAAAAGTCTCCCTAAAGGGAATTGCATAGTGGCTGAGACCAGCAAAAGATTACTTTTGCAATAAGGCAATAAACTGTTTTTCAACAAAATTGGCAATCATTTTTCTGACTCTGCTGCTAACTTCCACCACTATTTCTGGAAGTAATTTTATGTGACTTCATGCCAAACCATTGTGGGAAGAAAGGAGAAAAGCTGAAAACAAGTCAAACTATTTTTCAATTTGATTTTTTTGAAATGGGTTCAACTTTCAGCAATGAGGGAAGTATCTTTGTTCATGCTTATTAGAAACTATTACATGTAAACTACAGGAATTGAGTTCATTTGAACTGTACTTATTATGCATATGAATTCTGATAGTAACCAAAAAACATTGTGACCCATCGTAAGCGTGACACATATTTTAGCCTTAAGAATAATTTTAAAAAGGATAATTTTTGATTTACCCTTCCAACAACCGAAAGTTAGATTTCAATTCATTTTCAACAGGAGAAAAATGCTGAAAATTTGGATAAACTACTTGGTTTGAAAAAAGCAGAGAGAAATTAAACTTGATATGCCTTCCAGTATTTGGAATCACCTTTCTTTTTATAAATGTCACCACAATATGCTATTTCTGTATTTTTCATAAATATGGAAAATTTGCTGAATTCACCATCTAGGTTGATTTCACCATTGTAAAGTTGGTGGGTGAGTGAATGAATGGAGAGAGGGAATATTTAAATTTTTTAATTATTATTTTTGATGCGTTTTTGTTTTTATTCCTACATTGTGTGCATATATATGAAAAGAGAAACCGCAGAATTATACTTGTTGAATTGAAAAAGGTACTTACAAGATATATCAAAGGAAATATTTGTTTTAAAAAGCATTAACTTTTTGAATGTCATTGTCTACTGTCATTAAATAATTGTCTGACTCCTCCCCCATTATAATGGTGAAAATTGAAAGATAAAATCAAAAATATGCTTAAAACCCATAATTTTACACACTAATGAAAATTTAAATAGATGAAAAACACTTTAATGTCCATATTATTTGTTGAAATTATATTTTAAAAAAAAGCAACCAAATTCTGCCAAGCCTATGTCTAATAGATATCCAAAGCAATCTGAAAGAACAGCTTCATAGAGTTCAATTTGATAACTTTTTCCATAAAGTGAACGCTTCATGTTTTTTATTACAATTGTAAGGTAAGCTGTCCCCAGATTTAAATATTAAAAAAATCAATATTTTATTAAAAAATAAAAACTAATAGAAATATTACTGTATTTAAAAAAAAATGAAAACAGTTGTTTTAAGATAAACATTCCCTTGCAGTGTTTGAAATCTAAACACAGAGGCAAGGATGACCTGAAAATGAGTGTCCATTAAAAAAAACGAAAGGGATTTCATTTATTTCCATTGATTACTTTTTGTGTCTCTGAGCTTAGATGTAGTGCATAAATAGCAAATTGGAATTTTAAGATCACTGACTTTTAATAAAGTAAAGCATTATTAGTAATATAAATATGTTAACTTATGCAATTAAAGAGACAAAACTTAAAAAACATAGGTTATTTCTGATGGCTCTCCTAAATCAGACACTCACACTGGGTCCGGTCCCAGCCCTCACTTTGGCTGCTGAAAAGCAGCTAGGAAGGCAACAGAACCAGCTCCCTAAATCCTCTGTTAATGCAGGGTTGCCATAGCAGTTCCTATGCCAGCCCCCAATGTAGAGGGCATAGCTGGGGGAAAGTGTCATGGCTGGGAAGTCTTGGTGATCTCCAAGCTGCCAAACTCCTAAGTGTAAAATACAAGCACAATCTTCTATCTTTTTTAGGAATGATGTGGCAGATTGGCTGGTGGGATGTGTGTGCAGGTCAATTACGTGTACACACACACCCTCCCCTCCACCTAAATTCAATTACATTTTGAAACAGAATTTAAACTGTTGTATATAAGTGAGTGGTTCCATCCTGAACACCTCTTAAAATGTGCAGAAGTGAACTGCACTCCAGTGCACCTTAGGAGCTGCAAAACTGAAGGTAGGTTTCATGGCTTTTCCTCAGCTGTGAATCTCCTACAATGTGCTAGAGTAGAGCTCCTTCCTACAGATTGGTTTCAGAGTAGCAGCCGTGTTAGTCTGTATTCGCAAAAAGAAAAGGAGTACTTGTGGCACCTTTGAGACTAACCAATTTATTTGAGCATACGCTTTCGTGAGCTACAGCTCACTTCATTGGATGCATACTGTGGATGCATACTGTGGATGCATACTGTGGATGCATCCGATGAAGTGAGCTGTAGCTCACGAAAGCTCATGCTCAAATAAATTGGTTAGTCTCTAAGGTGCCACAAGGACTCCTTTTCATTTTGCGAATACAGACTAACACGGCTGTTACTCTGAAACCTGTCATACTTCTACTCTGTTTTTGATGGCAGTCATAGCAGAAAATGAGACTTCACAAAGATACGTTGACCCAAAAGGTAACATAACATCCAAAACAGGGTTCCCAATGTCAGTGTACTCTTTTTGTACTGAACACCAGAACTGGGTTAGTGTGGAGTCATTAAACTTCATTTGCAAACTATGGTCTGAGGACAGCTTAAAAAGATTTTCTTGCTGATTGGCAGAATGCTGCTAACATCTAACAAAATGAATGGGTTTCTTACCCAGTCGAGCTGAGCTGAGCAGTGTTGAATGTTGGGGAAACATGACTTGAACTCAGATGTCAAATGGGCCAAATGATCTATATCTGAAGCTTCAAGTGGTTTCGTAGAAATAGTTGAAGCTTTTTTCGTTTTAAGCTGGGAAGTCTGGAACTCATAAAACTTTCTTTGAAAAAATTCTACTGGCTTACCCTTATGCACAGGGTATTTTATCTTCAAATCTTGTTGCAAATACGCCGGCTTTATACTATTATTTGTTAGTTTCTCCACAAAAGAAACACGAAGCTTGAGGTGGATCACTATTGTAGATGTGAATCCAAAAGCAATATATTCCTTGCAGAACTGGGTTTGTTTTTTTCCAGTCATTTTCAATTTCTTAAATTTTTCACTGTTGCCACTACCACTTCCTCGTTTTAAACATCTATCCATTTTTACGTTGCAACTGCATGCACATCATGATAATTGCACCATCACTTACGTGCTTGCATGCATCAGTAAATGACATAAAACACATGCGTAATACTGCACGTATATGCACTTTACATTACCATACAATATAGAGAGAGCAATATAAAATGTCACTGTCTGTATGCAAATTTTAGTTTGTATGGATTTTGCTAGACAAATATCTAGATGAGGTGACGTACCCCCAGAAGACCTCTGCATACCTCCTGGGGTTCGCATACCTCTGGTTGAGAACCACTGCCATAAGGGTTTCACAACAGGGGAGGAAAGTCTTTGTGCTTTCCCCAGCAGGATGTGGCAGACATGAGGACTACATGGATGTGAGATGTCTAGTTAAATAGTTCCAAATTATGCAGTTTGCACCCACTATTTGAAATTTATTGAAAGGCATCTGAGTTTTAAAGTGCTGAAGACTAAACCTCTTTCTTTCTATATGTTTTTCTGGATCTACAGTTATGGAAAATAGTGTGCCATACCATTCATCTAATAATACAATGTGTGATGTATATTAAAGATTGTAGCTTAGTGCATTCACACAAATGGGCAGAGTTAAGGTTATGCATTCACAATCTTCGTTTTGTCATTTCCTGACTTTAAGTGCTTAACTGTACAATAATAATAACAGTACTTAGCTCTTATGTAGCAATTTTCATTAGTCCAGCCATAATGCTCTTTCAATATAAAACTATTTGTATGGCATAGAAAAATTAAGGCTACATAAGACTAAAATAAGGCATGAAGTCATGGAGAATTTGAAAAAATATTCTGCAGTCTTGTTAGACAAGGAATCAGTTACTATAGCTAAACATTGAAATTCAATAATTAGAAGAAATTTTAGTGAGACTAAAAAATTATAGACTAATTAAAAGACTTCAAATAAAATTCTTGACCTCATAATTCTATAATTGTAGTTGATGTGCTATTCTACCACAACATAAATTGAATTAGTTATTAATCAGTTCAGAGCTTCAGATACTTTACATACAAATACACTGTGCACACAAAGCTTAGAATATGGAATGTTTCTTTCACAAACATATTTTCTATGGTGGAACTGTGTGGCTGTGGGCCAAGATAAAGGGAAAACTACTTGGGATTAACTGTTCACTAATTGAGTACTTTGAATTTCTGCCAAGGAAATTACATTCTGAAACAAGCTTTTCAAGCTCTCCAACAGTGAACTCTTCAGAACAAACACAAAGCAAGAAAACCTTGTGTACTCTTAAGTAAGGAGAGCCAAGACTTGCATCCATTAGTGTTGCTGCTATATTCTTCTTAAGTATCTGGTAATTTTAGAATAGGATTTGTTCATACTATTACGTTCCATCAGATGAAATATTGTGTGTCACAGTATAATAGAAAACAAATATGACGTAATATAAAGGTCGGCAACCTTTCAGAAGTGGTGTGCGGAGTCTTCATTTATTCACTCTAATTTAAGGTTTCGCGTGCCAGTAATACATTTTAATGTTTTTAGAGGGTCTCTTTCTATAAGTCTATAATATAGAACTAAACTATTGTTGTATGAAAAGTAAATAAGGTTTTAAAAATGTTTAAGAAGCTTCATTTAAAATTAAATTAAAATGCGGAGCCCCCCGGACCGGTGGCTAGGACCTGGGCAGTGTGAGTGCCACTGAAAATCAGCTCGTGTGCCGCCTTTGGCATGCGTGCCATAGGTTGCCTACCCCGATGTAATATGTACTGCAATTATATTGTATGTTAGACAAATACATTCTCCCAGGATGTTTATTTCTTCAGCCAACAAAAAGCCTTCCACTACATAAGAACTAAATGATAATAGGACAGAACAGTTTACTCTGGGATAAATTACTTATGTTTGTTATGCAAATCTTACAATTGCAATTAGACCAAGATTGGGAGTACTGTATATCTTGATCTTTGTTCATTGGTTAAATTTAACATCTCCTTCTAGCCTTTTCACCTGCAGAACGAAGTAAAAGTTTAAATACACCTCATCTGGACAACATTTTGCCATAGAAACCTATTTAGAGGTTAGATTATTGCAGTTAGACATTGTAAAAGGAGTGCTTTTTCTCAACATTCAATGTGCTCATAAATTATTTTGTAATAATTGTGTGAGCGATTGGTGTTGGCCTTTCAAAGAATTGCACTGGTCACTTGAAGGTGAAGGACACAGAAAATGTAAAAAGACATGGCTATTGTAGAATTTCCTGTCTTATGGTAGTTGAAATTAGGATGACCAGACAACAAGTGTGAAAAATCAGGATGGGGTAGGGGGTAATAGGAGCCTATATAAGAAAAAGACCCACAAATTGGGACTGTCCCTATAAAATTGGGACATCTGGTCACCCTAGTTGAAATGAATTTGTTCAAAGGATTTTTGCTGTCAGTTGTATTGTATGATATTTCTAGGCAACACTTGGATTTAGTTTGGCTTATACTGTACTACAAAAGCAGACAGCCAGGTTCTCAAAATGGATAAGACGGAGAACAAAGCTAAGAAGCCTGATTGGACCTCATGGAGTCATCTGCCTATGCAACCTCCCTCCAGTCATTTATTTGGTGAGAAGGGGTGAATTTTTGCTATTTCACTAAACTGGGCTCCAGACTCTCCTTTCAGCAGGAAATTAGGCACTGGAATAGGTCAGCCTCTCATGGTTAAGTCAGACCTCCCTAACATCGTGTCCGATTATGAGTGATGCTGAGAAATGATTTACCTTCTCTGCAATGTTCTGCCCTTCCTCAATTGCGCCTTGGGTTGCCTGGTGATTGGGTAAATTCATTGATTCTCATGTAGGCTTTCTGCTTCTGCTATACTTAATTGCTTTTGTTTTTATGCTTTTGGCTATGGTTCACATTCTCTCCTAACCGTATCCAATTATGGACCTTCTTTTCTATTCCTGTTAGGTGGTAAACCTTTAGGTCATTCTAAGACAAAGATCCCTAAAGGGAAGAAAAGATTCACTGGCCATTTGTAGACTCTTTTATTGCGGGAAGGCCTCCACAAATAGGTGTATCTTGTGTTGTGCTTGCAAAGAGACAAGTCACAAACTCATCCTGATCTCTTGTGTTAGGGAATTCTACAGCTGTAGGCCTGTAGCTGAAAATGCTAGGTATTTGATGCCTGACAGTTTTACCCAGGACTCAGTCAGCTGAAAAAGTGAAAGTAATTATAGTATTCACAGTGGAGTGCAGAAGGAGAGAGACAGTCCTTGAGGTTTCAGGGTGGTAGCCGTGTTAGTCTGTATCAGCAAAAACAACAAGGAGTCCTTGTGGCACCTTAGAGACTAACAAATGTATTTGGGCATAAGCTTTTGTGGGCTAGAACCCACTTCATCAGATGCATGGACTGGAAAATACAGTAGCAGGCAGGGCTGTCCTTGGGCATACGCAGCTGCATAGGGCAACATGAAATTTGGGGTAGCTGCGTGCTGCATATGTGGCAGAACCAGCCCTATCCCTTGGCCGGCCCCTCCACAGGCTGCGCCCACTACGAGAGGCAGGGCCATCCCTAGGGAGGTGTGGGACCCCGGACAACTCCCTCCGCCCTGCCTCTTACCCTTCCCCCGTGTTCCGCCCCCAGCCTGCCCGCATTCCACCTCTTCCCCCAGCAACCCTGCGCTCACTGGCAGCAGCAGGAAGCGGAGCAACCTTGCCCCAGCCCTCTCTGCTCCACCAGCTCCCAGCCGTGACGCTCTGCTTCCCGCCGCCGGTGAGTACGGGGAGGTTGGGGAAAGGTCACCTACCAGCGGCGGGAACCGGAGCAACACAGCCCCAGCCCGCTCCGCTTCTCTTGCCCCGGCCCCAGCCATATCGCTTGGGTTGGGAAAAGGACCGTCCCCGCTCTCACTGGCGGTGGGAAGCCAAGCGCTGCAGCTGGGAGCTGATGGAGTAGAGCAGGCTGGGGCCGGGGCCGGGCTGCTTCGCTTCCCACCACTGTCGGTGAGTGCGGGGGAGGGATCCCTTCCCCAAGCGACACGGCTGGGGCTGGAATGAAGGAAGTGGAGCAGGCTGCTCCTGGCCCCCCACTAATCTCCTGGGCCGCTCTGGGCCTGCGGGGCCCCCAAAAGTGGCCCCCCACAGGTCCTGCCTCCCAGACCCTGGAGGGGGGAGGCCTGGGGTCCCACACAGCCCCACCTGAGGGGGGCTGCGTAGGACACCCAAATGGCTAGGGACGGCCCTGGTAGCAGGTATAAATACACAGCACATGAAAGGATGGGAGTTGCCTTACCAAGTGGGCGGTCAGTCTAACGAGAGAAATCAGCTTAAGTCCATTGAGTGTTTACAAAAGGAGAGCTTTGGGACCTTAACCCAGATCCAGAACTGGATGGGGGAGCCACTGTAGTGAAAATAGTACAGGTGAGCTGTATTCTCAATGATCTGTCCCATTTGGGAACTTAGCTGTTGTATTTTGGATCAGCTAAAAGTTGTACATGCTTTTGTGGTCAGCCCTAAGTAGTGGATTGTAGGAGTCCAGCCTAGAGTGTTCTACCATGGCTAAGTCCTTTGATAGGAAAAAACCCCATTTTCTTGCTAGCCAAAAGATAACAACAATGGCCAGAAACAGTTTTTCTGTTTGGATGTCAAAAGTATCAACTGATATGTTTGGCTTCACTTATATCCCTCCTCCTGGCCAATGCTGAATTTAGCAAAATATCAGAAAATTCTTCTCCGGGGCAAGATCTGTTGAACTATTTATTAGCTTCTAAGGGAACACATCAAAGCCACATCATCTGGGACATTTAAAAATAGAGTAGACAAAGCACTAACAAAAATACAGTGGGACAATCTTGTACTAACCAGTGCAGGGATATACTAAGTGACATGGCAAGTCTCTGCAGTTTCTGTGCTTTTTCTTACATGCTTATACACTGTCAAATAGTCCCGTAAACTTGCAATGGAATCCATTAATCTTGTTTAGATACACTTAATGATTTAAGGGGACAATGGTGTGGAGGAAGCATGGAGCAATATGTTAAAGTTACTATTAAAATTGGGAAATAATTTTTTGGCAGAATATTTTTTCTGTCAAAACACATTTCCTTCTCACTCCCAACAACTAACACTCTGTAAAGTACATAGCACGTCCATGTCTGTTTTCTATAACAAAATGTTCTGTATTGCAGAAACAACTTCATTATCCATTTTTTTACTTGAACAGCACAGTTAAAAGGATCTATAGAACTGGTGTAAATTGTCACCAGGAAGTTGGTGCCATATTGGGACTGTGTAACTTACATGTTTCTTTTCTGGCAATGTTTTTAATTCAGTGCACACCTACTTGCAGTATGTTATGAGTTCTCATGTAATTTTCTTCAGAGAATAAATTTAAGATTGACATATTTCAGAATTTTTGGAAGGAAATGGTGGAGGGCACCCTCACACGTTAATTCCAGATAATAGAGTGCAGAAAATACTGGGGAAAATAAACATTAGCTAACTTCGTGAAACCAACCCTAGCATTCCTTAAGCTTTATGGCTCACCTAATGCCCAATGTTACCTACTGCAATTGTCCTCCTAGATTTTCGTGAGTGTGCCTCTAGAGTTCACTTACTCTTCTGAACAACAGCCTAGGCCAGGGGTGGGCAAACTTTTTGGCCTGAGGGCCACATCTGAGTATGGAAATTGTATGGCGGGCCATGAATGCCTGGTGGGAGAGGGGGACTCTATGGGGTGTAGCATGTGGGGGGCTCTACAAGGGATGTTACCGAGGTGGGGGACTCATGGGGTGTGGCGGGGGGGCTCCACAGGGGCAGTACCGGGGACTCCTAGGGGCTCCCAGGTGGCCGTACTAGGCATCGCCATGGGTGGAGGCACCCTAGCTGGGACAAGTGTGGCCCTTGGCTGGTTTCGAGGGTCTCGAGGGTGGGGCCGTAGGAGACTGGGACGGGATTGGGCGCACTGCCGAGTAGGGGCAGGGTTCCGATCCTGGAAATAGTGCGGTGCGGTTATGCCTGCACAGTGTGGCTCTGCGTGTGTTGGAAGATGGTAGAGTTGTGAGTCGGGGGTTGGGAAGCACTGGGTGGAGCGGGACAAGCCCCCAACCCCGGCCCCCCGGTGGGAACTCGAGGGCCAGATAAAAATGACTGATGTGCTGGAAGCAGCCCGCGGGCCATAGTTTGCCCACCCCGGCCTAGGCTCATATTGCATGCCTGACTCGGCATCATTGAGCCTGGAGATCAGATTCCTTCCCTTGGGAATGTGTACTGTGCCTGTCCCTAACCAAAGTCTCTGCCATGAATTCCAGATATCTAACACGGAATTATGCACAGGATTAAAAATAAAAGAGAAAAAAATCACAATAAATAATAAGTAAGTAAAATCATGGCTGGGCTAGCACTATGATAATCATAGGTATTAATTTAATGTTCATTTAAAATATCAAAATATGAGTTAAATATGATGAACAATCTTCCAGTGTATCAAGTCCTTCCATGGCTGGCAGTTTGCTCAGACGTCTTCCCCACAACTAGAGTGCCATGTCTCATCTAGGCCTCTTTCTGTGGCCAGTCTTCTTCGGCCATGTCTAGACTACAAACTTATGCTGACATAACTTGAGTCAACATACAGCCGCCACAGTTAGTATATTGCTTGTGTGCATGCATACTTGGCTCTGTGTCGGCAGTGTGTGTAGTAGGCAGGAGTGCTTGTATTAATGCGGAGTCCAGTGCACTGTGGGTAGGGATCCCACTGTACAACTTACCACTGTCCAATGCGCAGTCTTTTGGGAAATTTTGGCAATGCATGATGGGGCTGAAATGAGTCGTGCAGGGGTGACTGGGAGCATGGGGTCAACTTCCCAGTTTGTATCTGTCTCCATCCCATAATGTTAAATGTATCCCATAATTTTTCTGCCTTTTTTTTTTTTTTTCTTCAAAATCCCACAAACCCACGCAGGATTTGTCACTGTGCACCATCTCTGACAGACAATCAGAGCCTGCCCAGCTCTGCCCTATCGTCATGAGTGTTGCAAACACAGGGCACATGATCGTGGAGTATTTGCAGAACCCCAGAACCGAATAAGTGGGGAACATGATGATTCCTTGGAGGAAAGATTGCTGTGGGATATAGTGAGAACCAATTCTAGGTTGTTAGTGGCATTCACGGAGCAGCTGCAGATGGTGGAGTGCCGCTTCTGGAACAAGCACTGATTGGTGGAATTGGGATGACGAGCAGTGGCTGCAGAACTTTTGGACACACAAGGCCATGTTCCTGGATCTGTGCACTGAGCTCACCCAAGCCCTCCAGTGCAGGGACACCAAAATGAGAGCTGCACTGACAGCAGAGAAGGGAGTGGCAATCACCCTGTGGAAACTTGCAAGCCAGTTTGCTACCCGTCAGTCAGAAATCAATTTGGAGTTGGGACATCCACCGCAAAGACTGTTGTGTTGCAAATGTGCAGGGCCATTAATCATCTCTTACTACTGTTGACTGTTGGCAGGTTGCAGGACATAGTGGATGAATTTGCAACACCAGGGTTTCTGAACTGCGGAGGAGCAACAGACAGCATGCATATCCTTATTTTGGCACCAGCCCACCTTGCTACAGAGTACATCAATAGAAAGGGCTACTTTTCTACGGTTATGCAATCATTGGTGGATCATTAGGATACTTCAATGACATCAGTGTGAACTTGTCAGGGAGGGTACATGACGCTCACATTTTTAAGAGCACAGGACTGTTCAGAAAGCTACAAGCAGGGACTTTAATTTCCAAATGGCAGATTACCACTGAGAAGTTGAAATGCCAATAGTGATCCTGCAGGACCCAGCCTACCCATTGCTCCCCTGGCTTATGAAGTCGTACACAAGCCACCTCAAGAGCACCAAGGAACGATTGCACTACCAGCTCAGCAGATGCAGAATGACAGTTGAATGTGCTTTTGGTTGTTTGAAGGGTCGCTTGTACTGTTTACTCACAAGATTGGACCTTTAGTGAGAAAAATATCCCAATGGCTATAGCTGCCTGATGTGTCCTGCTTAATATATGTGATGCAAAAATTTCCACTAGGGTGGAGAGCAGAGGTAGTATGCTGAATTTGGATATCCAGATACGAAGCCTATTAGAAGAGCTCAACACAGAACTATACAGCTCAGGGAGCCTTTGAAAGATAATTTAAACAGTGAACCAGAGTAGTGCGTATGTTGTTGTGGTGTGCTCTACCTGGTCCTGCTCTTTTTGACCTGGTAGGAATCGTGTGGTGATTGATGTACATGTAGGAATACAGCATTGTCAATTCACCAATTAATTTTGTTTGTGAATTACCCTGTTAGTTGTGTAACATTGTGCAGGTAATGAGTTGCTTTCAGAACTGCTGAGCACTTGCAACATATGTTATGAACTAATATTAGTGAATTATGTTCCGAATAATAGAATTTTATTCTGTAACCAAATCATGGAGGAAGAAATAAGGCTGCTATCCCTACGAATATTCAGGAGTGGATTGCAGAGTACCTCCATGAAAGTTTCATCAAGGTCTCTCAGGAAGATTCTAGGGACATCCCTGTGTACACAAACAAATTGTTTTCCCTGCCTCCCCCTCATCCCCTGTCTAACTGTACCGAGGAATGAAAAGCAGGTAAACTCTACCGCTCTTTGTTATACTGCTACATTTTCTAGTAGGAGTAAATTAATAAAAAGTTGATAGTTGTGTCCTGCTAAGTTGGAGGCACCATCACTGTAATGGAACATAAATGTGCACACTTTACCAGAGGTTCCTTCCCCTGCATTAGGCTCACGTTGTCAACTGTTAGGACTGACAGGACTGCAGTGGAGTCTCAAACAGGTCCTGCAGCATAACCGGACACACTTCCCCTCAGTCGCATGTCCCCCATCCTCCTCCTCTTCCTCACTGTTCACACACCATGGTCCTGTGACTTGGGCTCCTTAGAGTATCCACAGTGGTGCACAGGGTGGTGCTGGGGTCTCTGCCAAGTAGGGCATGCAGCTCTTTGTAAAAGCAGCAGGTCTGAGGCTCACCACTGGATCAATTGTTGGCCTCCCTGGCCTTCTAATATGCCTGCTGTAGTCTCTTTGTTTTTACGGGGCAGTGCTGCTGATCCTTGTCGTATACCACCTCCTGCATCCCCTGTGCAATCTGCTTATAGATGTCCATGTTTCTGTGGCTGGTTCGTAGTGGTGCTTGCACAGCCTCTTCTTCCTACAGGCCCAGGAGCTCCAAAATCTCCTGTCTATGCCAGGCAGGAGTGCATCTGGCGCATGTAGCCAGCATGGTCAGCTGGGCAGTTGCACACAACAATGGAAAGCTGCTAGGTGTGCTTGCCAAGCTGGGCAATCAGGAAAAGCCATTTCAAAAATTTGCAGGGCTTCAAAGGGGGTGCGTCAGGTGTTTGTGTCCCTTGGGCAGTGGAGTTCACAATTGTGACTAGAGCAGTCAGTGTCAGGCATTGTGGGACAGCGGCTGGAGCACTGTTATGCTAGGTCTACACTACAAAGTTAAGGTGACTTAAGTTACATTGACGTACAGCGACCGCTGTAATTAAAGTGCTGTTGCATGTCCACGCTATGCTCCTTGTGTCAGCAGAGTGCATCCACACTAGCAACTCTTGCATCAACACAGAGCAGTGCACTGTGGGTAGCTATCCTACTGTGCAACTGGCTGCAGAGTGCTTTGGGAAGGGTTTGCAATGCCTCATGGGGGTAGGTTCAGCGTCACTTGATGCAGGTTCCGTGGGCATCCTACTAGGTTTTCAACTGCCCTGGTAACCAGCGAGCCAGCCATCTGTGTCAGAAAGCATAGGTCCTGCACTGCTCTTCAGTGTCATGCTGTGCGTTATGAAAACAAGGCTGTAAGAGGAGCTCAATGGGGAGTGGAGACGAGGGGGGTCTATTCACCCCCACCCTGACCCCAGACCACTCCTTGTTACAAGTGGCATATCTGTGGCTGCACACCAGAGCTGAGTATTTGCCTCCCTTGCCTTCTGCTATGCCTGCCACAACTCTGCGTTTTACCCAGCACCGCTGCGTGTGTCTATCATAGCCCTGAGCAAGTTCCTGCACCTGAATTGGAGCTGTGCCTGCACAGCCTCCTTTCCCAGCAGACCCAGGAGATCCATCACCTCTGGTGCACTCCAGGCAGGAGCACGTTTGCTGCATGGAACTGGCCTGCTCAGCGGGGCAGTTGCTATGTGAGCTCTCTGCACCAAGCAAACAGGAAGAGCAAGTTCAAAACTTCCTGGGGCTTTAACAGGGGAGGGGCGTTCAGCTGTGTATCTGGCTACAGGGCAGTGGAGTTCAAAACGATGACCAAAGCAGTCACGGTGGGCATTGTAGGATACCTCCTGGAGGCCACTTAGGGTGATGTAAGCAATACAGTGTTTACACTGACACTGGGTTGCTCTAACTTGTTGCCCTAAGCTTTACGCCTTTCACCGAGGTGGTTTTATGTTGGCATAGCAGGTGAGTTAAAGTGGCGAGAGGAGCATTGCAGTGTGTACACCTTCACAGTTAGGTCAATGTAAGCTGCGTTTGGTCGACAAAACTGTGTAGCGTAGACATGGCTTTAGGCTTGATATAGGTAACACAGTGTCTACATTCACACTGCATTGACCTCAGTACATCGACCATGGCTCAACACTGATCAAGGAGATGATGTCACTATGTTGGCATAATGGAGAGCTTACATTGGTGGGAGATAAATTTAGACATGTGTAGACATGCACAAACAGGTTGACACAAGGCAGCTTATGTCAACCTAACTTTGTAGTGTAGACTAGGCCTAAGATATGCAATTTTCTTCCCTATTTTAAGTTCTTCTAACTTTCCAAAGTTTGGTCTGAAATTACTCATGGTTGTTTTCAGATAGCCTAAAGGTGATTTTTGTCATCGTTGTTGAGAATTTTGTGTGAAGCCAGGTGAATATTTTTTTAGGATACTACTATGTAGGAGCAAGAAAAATGCTTTACAAGTTTGAATGTTTTGCCTAAGATGGTTTTTTTTTGTGTCTTAAACGTTCAAATTTGGCATGTTCATATGTCTTCAAGGAGAAACATAATCTTTAATAAGATACTAAATTATTGAGAAATAGTGAAGTTAAAAGCGATAAAAATTTGCTTACTGCGATTACACACACAAATAAATTGCTTGTGAAGTGAAGTTTCTAGTTCCATATAAACTTGTAGGCACTTCGAGTCTGCCTGGAGGGAAGGCGCTTTATTTGTATTATTTGCATACTGTCAAAGATATTTATGGTAGTATAAACAGCAACACACACGTACTGATCAACTTCTACCTATGTAGGAATGGTGGTTGGGAAAGAGAACCAAAGACAGAACTTTGTTTAGATTTCTTATCGAATTTACAGGGGCTGATTTTTCAGAAGTGCTGAGTATCAGCAGCTCCTACTGACTTCAGCTAGAGTTCTGGCAACTCAATTTTGAAATTCAGGCCAACAGATTTTAGTAACGTGCTCAGATACCATGGCAGGACAGACAAACAACCCCCCCTTGGACCGTACAATCTAATTTATATAGAAACGTGAGTAATGATCACCACATTGGGCTAATATTAGTGGGGTGACCAAACAGGAGAAGAGAGAAAGAAGTGCTCAGGAAAGCCCTTTATAATGTTACTGTTGATGATATGTGTGTGTGTGTAAGTGTGGAAATTTTAAGCTGCAAGCATTTTAGTTACGCTACATTAACTTGTTGATTAAAATAAAGTCAGGCAGTTGATTGGCACTGGGGGTGCCTGAGTGGAGATTATGATGTGATATGTTGCTAGTTAGTCAGAGGGGTCAGCTTCCTGATCTGGGTGCTGTACCCTAACACTATTAAAAGTTGCAGTCTGCTGCGATTCTTCCAGAATCTTCCTGACACCTACAGTCCTACCAGGGGAGGAGTCAGCAAGGTCATTTACATAGCAGCTAACTCTTTAAAGGGCAAATACCTGGGGACTGTTAAAAGGGTTGTTCAAGAGTTCACAGTTTTGATGAATCACAGAGGAATGGCATGGATTGATAAGGTCACTGACTTTGTGATTAGATACATCCTCCCTATAACAGCAGTTCTTTGTCTCTTTTCTGCTTTTGGCAGTGTTTTTCAGTGGTTTGCACAAAACAAAGCCCACAGTCTCTTTTCAAGTACTCCTTTTCTTTTTTCTAGCAGTGGCCTTACAATCTGAAACAAAAGCCACCATTATTCCACTTTAGCTCAGGAAGCCAAACTAGGACCCCAAACACTTTTCCTGGCCTCAGAAGACATACAGATTGTTGGTGATTTATTTTAATGGCTCTAAAGTTAAATCACAAATAGATGGATGCTTTCTTGAAGCCCAGCTATATAGAAATTTCAAATACATAAAACAATGTATAGCAAGAAAAAAAAATCTGTTTTGCAGATAAATTTTGTGGGCTTTTTAAGTGAGGTTAATTTGTATGCCTTTGGAATGAAATGTACTCGATCAGAATCGACCAAAAAAGAAAAAATCAATTTCAACTATTGGCAGTGTGACTGCACAGCCAAGGGCTAATAACAAAAAAAAGTAACTTTTTGCCCTAAGGAAATAGTTCCCAAATTTGTTGTAGACCCTGAACCACTGCAGTGCTTCAAACCCTAGCTGGTTTCCTAACTTTGCTAAAAATATTTTACATTTATCTATCAATCAAGATTGATGAATCTGGGCAATGTTACCTTTTAAAGAATATTGTTAGGTGATAGCCTTTTGCTGATGTCTCCCCCTTTTCAATTACCAGATACAGTTGCCAATGTGCTGAACTGCCTATAAATCTACTTCCTCATTTAGTCTGATCCAGAGCCCAATGAAGTCAACAGGAATCTTCCTATGGATGTCAGTGGGTTTTGGATCAGGCACATAGAACCCAGATTCAGCAGAATATTTAAAAGTATGTAAAGTGCTTTGAAAAATGAGGGGCTACCTGTTGTTGGAACTAACAGTGAATACCTGCATATATGCTACCAGTCCCTTTCCTCAGAAAACTTGCTCTCTGTTGCAGTTGTCCTCAGTGTCTCCCCAGCACCCCAAGGCTTTCCCTGACCTGAGCTTAGCTGTTGGCCCATGACAGTTGTGACCCACAGAGCCACTGGAGGTCCTTCCTTCCAGCCTTCTCTCCAATCTCACACAGCCTTTTTGACCTCATATGGCATCTTTCCCATCCTCTCTCCTCATCCATCTTTCCTGCTCACTCTGTCATTGGATTACTGCAATTTACTTGATGAAAGGTTTTCCTATAAACTTTATGGAAATAAAACATGGATGACCAACATCATCTTCACATTTGAAGTCAGCCATGAAGAGCTGTGTTTCCTCTGGTTCAGATGTTGGTGGCTATGAAAGGATGGTGGTGGTTATTTTTTTGTCCAGATGGATAGCCAGTGTGTGTTAGAGCTGCTGTGAACTCTTTCCACACTCCCAACCTCAACTCCCCTGGCCCTTCTCTAAGTCCAGGCAGCTCCTGTCACTGAGCCACCACTGCATTGACAGTGGCAATTCTGCAACAGAAAAGCTTCAAAAACAGACTCCAAGGAGAAACTGCTGAGATTGAATTAATATGCAAACTAGATACCATTAAGTTGGGTTTGAATAGAGACTGGGAGTGGCTGGGGCATTACACGTATTGAATCTATTTCCCCATGTTAAGTATCCTCACACCTTCTTGTCAACTGTCTAAATGGGCCATCTTGATTTTCACTACAAAAGTTTTTTTTCTCCTGCTGATAATAGCTCATCTTAATTAATTAGCCTCTTACAGTTTGTATGGCAACTTCCACCTTCTCTGTATGTGTATATATATCTTCTTACTATATGTTCCATTCTATGCACCCAGTGAAGTGAGCTGTAGCCCACGAAAGCTTATGCTCTAATAAATTTGTTAGTCTCTAAGGTGCCACAAGTCCTCCTGTTCTTTTTGCGGATACAGACTAACACAGCTGCTACTCTGAAATCTGAGAGATACCGTATCAAAAAGTATAGCTCTAAAAAGTGTAGTAATGCTGGAATTTGCAGATATTAGTTTTCCCATCAATGCCCTCTCTGACTGGGTCAGTTATATAGCCTTCCAGATGCCATTCCTATGGAATAATGGCAGGGAGGCTCTGAGTATACTCTGTAGAGTACTTCTGACATTGTCAAACATTGTCAGTTGCATTGGCCATACATGATCGTCTGGATGGTTGGAACTAGAAGAATCCATTGCAACTATTTTTTTTATATGAAGTACAATTCTGAGCCTCCAATCCTGCATTGAGAACTGCATGGGCAGATCTCTGAATCAACACAGAGCCTTACTACCCTCCCTGGAACTCTGCACAGGTTTCCTTGTAGGATCAGGACCTCACTGCGCAGTTGTGTATACATCTGGGACATGGTACACAAGAGTATGTACTTAACCTCATCTTGCACTAATCTTAGTTCCCAGCAGCACTACTCAGAGTGCTTACAATTAAGCACACATATAAATCTTTGGAGGATATGGGCCTATTTAGCTGTATTCACACAAGCATGGGTGCAAAATTCAGTGGTTCTGTTTCCAGAGCCTTAATCTTCAGATTAAAACAGACAATATATTATCAACACCTTATGTAAAGAGACAGATCCTTTAATGGAAAATGGCAGTGACTACTTATCATAGGTAAATTATTAAATAAGATGAGTTTTAAACAGACTTACAGACACTTGCCACGGTTTTTATTTAACACTGCTCTGATGACTCATTCTTAGATGCAGGAAGGGCAGCATAGGAAAGTGAAAAGAACAGGAGTACTTGTGGCACCTTAGAGATTAACAAATTTATTTGAGCATAAGCTTTCATGAGCTCACTTCATCGGAGACAGATTGACAGAGCCAGAAGAGTACCCAGAAGTTACCTATTACAGGACAGGCTCAACAAAGAAAATAACAGAACACCACTAGGCATCACCTTCAGCCCCCAATTAAAACCTCTCCAGCGCACCATCAAGGATCTACAACCTATCCTGAAGGACGATAGGTTGTAGATCACTCTCACAGATCTTGGGAGACAGGCTAGTCCTTGCTTACAGACAGCCCCCCAACCTGAAGCAAATACTCACCAGCAACCACACACCACACAACAAAACCACTAACTCAGGAACCTATCCTTGCAACAAAGCCCGTTGCCAACTATGTCCACATATCTATTCAGGGGACACCATCATAGGGCCTAATCACATCAGCCACACTATCAGAGGCTCGATCACCTGCACATCTACCAATGTGATATCTGCCACCATGTGCCAGCAATACCCCTCTGCCATGTACATTGGTCAAACTGGACAGTCTCTACGTAAAAGAATAAATGGACACAAATCAGACGTCAAGAATTATAACATTCAAAAACCAGTCGGAGAACACTTCAATCTCTTTGGTCACTCGATTACAGACCTAAAAGTGGCAAATCTTCAACAACAAAAATTTCAAAAACAGACTCCAAGGAGAGACTGCTGAATTGGAATTAATTTGCAAACTGGATACAATTAACTTAGGCTTGAATAAAGACTGGGAGTGGATGTGTCATTACACAAAGTAAAACTATTTCCCCATGTTTATTTCTCCCCCTCCCCCCACTACTGTTCCTCACACGTTCTTGTCAGCTGCTGGAAATGGCCCAGTGTGTATGGTAACAGCCATTGTTTCATGTTCTCTGTGTATATAAATCTCCCCACTGTATTTTCCACTGCATACATCCGATGAAGTGAGCTGTAGCTCACAAACACTTATGCTCAAATAAATTTGTTAGTCTCTAAGGTGCCACAAGTATTCCTTTTCTTTTTGCACATACAGACTAACACGGCTGCTACTCTGAAACCTGTCATAGGAAAGTGAGAGAGGCAAGAAGAGGCTTTCAGTGTTGTTGTAAAACTAAGTTATTTATCTGGTTTTGTTTATGGTTTTTTTCCCCCCTTCCCAGTGCTTTAATATCCATTCAAAGTTTTTAACCTGTCTCATGCTGAGTTACCACTTCTTACCCCCCCCCCCCAACTACAGTTATTTGGTTGTCCAAATAGTGGCTTCCTAATTCATTGTTAGGTCACTTAAATCTTTTTTTTTTTTTTTTTTTTAGGCCATCATTTTCAAGTCTAGTGTCCAAGGATAGGCCTCAAAGTCCATACTTGGGCACCTGAATAAAAATGGCCTAATTTCACTTTTGATAACACTTGTGATTTTTAATCACGAGTCTCATGATTTTTGGTAATTTTTCTGTAGCTCCAGCTTTTGGAATAATTGAATATGTGAGAATTTCAGCTTTCATTTAAAATACAAAACAAAAGTAGGTTTCTAGCCCTCAATAATGCCAAAACTAACTGGAAAACATGAACCTTGAAAGTTTAAACATCATGATGGAAATTAAAAAAGATCCTAATCTGTTATTTATTAAAGTCTAATGATTTTTTTTAGCCAGTCATGGTTTATGAATTTTTGAATGCTTGGGATTGGCAATACTGTAAATTTCAGAGCTATTGAACTCCCACAATTGCCACTGAAATAAATTGGAGTTTTGGGGACTTAGAACCTCAAAGAAGTCAGGACATTTTTATTTAGGTGCTTAAATATGAATTTTGGCCTAAGCTTTCCATTTTAGTTAGTTATTGGGCCTGATTCTGCTTTTGAAGGCATGTGTGGTTCCATTTGATTTGAAAAGGAACTATGTAGGAATTACCAGAGGGCAGAATTTGATTGATTTCAAAATTATGTAATTACTTTGGAGTTTTTATTTAATACTGCATATATTATAGACACATCCTCCTCAGAAGTCTGATAAAGCTAGTATTCTAAGTGTTAAAGAAATGAAATAGGCTGTAATTTAAAAAGCTAAAATCTCAAATATTAATGAAGTTCAGATTTGGGCAGAACCTGCATAGGATTTAAAAATCTCTTTTGACACATAGCCAAGATGCACTGGAATTTTTAACTATGCAAGTGCTCATTTTTATTGTACAATTCAGCATCTTAAAATATTCTGATTCCTTCCCACCATCTCGGAATGTACTTTCACCGTTGGTATGCAGAATTCTCTACTGAGCACAGCTGCATAGTCCACCAGCATAGTTAAGTTGGAAGTTAACCAAATCAGAAAAACTTGTGTAGAGTTTAACTAATCTCTTGGAACTGGTTTGTTTATAACACTGATAGGTGATTTGTAATGCATATAGAAAGTGAGTATCTGGAAAATTTGAACAAAAGGTCATAGCTTGTTTTCCTGATCTTCTTGAACAACATATTATAGCACTTTAATGTTAACTATACCCTTTAAAGGGACTATATTAAATATTGGTAAACAAAGTGATTTTAAAATTGAAAAGTTTAAGGTTTGAGTATAACTGCCTAAATACTGTTGATCAGTCTTTTAAAATGGACTGAAATGAAAGGTTCATGTAGCAGGATTTGTTTTAAAGATAATGCTGTCTGGGAAAAAAAGAGAGTGAAAATAGTCTCTTGTGGTGCATAAGAACACAGCCCTTATACAGATTTGATCATTCATCCGTGTGCCTCTTGTAGCTCCTTAAAAAAGGACAGTTTTATTCATTGTAAGAATAGTTCTCACCTGAATTCTAGAGACCGTGGCAGTAAGCTTGTTTCTATGGTATTAACTAAGTGCCCATTTCTAAAGTGGTTCACAGGCTTTCAGCCACACATTTCTTGCTGATCTTGACATGAGTTAGAGCTTAACAGCTACACGCTGCACTGAAAATTTGATTTACACTCATTAGTATAAAATATTAAACATGGACCTCACTTACAAATCTCAGCACTTGGAGAAACTAATTGTTTTCACATCAAACTGTATTTATGTTCTAGAATAACAGATTTATCTTTTTCATTATGTCTCTCTGGAAAACACCATAAACAAAGGCAGACAAGTGCTAAACTGATCTAAATAAATGTCTTGATTAATCTGCTTTGATTTTTTGATGGCAGTTGCCTGTTTCTAATGCGGTTCAGTACTCAAAATACCCAATCTTTTGAGGGACATATGTTCCAAAGTACCCCCAGAATCTTTTCTAAACCACTTTAGTCTAACTGTAATTTTATAGTCCAAAAAAAAGGATGTTTTCTTGACTTACATGCCAAAATATTCTAGCAACACTATGCAGTAAGCCACCCTAAACAGGGGAAACAATCATATCCATAAAGGTACAGACATAAAAAATCCAAAAATAGCACAACATTTTCCAAAGTAGTTTGATTTAATTAGTTCTCATTTTATGTAAGTTTTTTGTGAGAGGTCAGGGGGAGACGTGCAGCTGTATTATGTTAATATGCAGTATAACTATTTTGTGCTAAGATCGATCAAGCCAAGCAAGTGATCAGGCTGGGTCCTGAAGCCAAGTGCTTCAGGGCAATTTGTTGGTGATGCAGCAGGCAGCACATTTTCTTCTTAGTCTTGACCGAAAGAGCCAGCAGGGTGAAGAATCCTTACATGCACACATAGGTTGGGCACGTAAGTGGATGGATGAAATTCTTTCCCAGTTTTTCTATGCAGCTGCTAATGCAGAGAAAATGTATTTGTGATGAGATAGGACGCTGCAGCATTAGTCTTTAGAGCTTGGGACAGAGATCCCCAAAGTGTGGCACGAAGGACCATCAGGGAGGCACCGTAGGGCCCGGGCAAGCCCCCATGGGGTTGGGGAAGGAGCTCCACACAGCCCCACCCTGCCCCCTGCTCTGATCCGTTCCAGCCCCCAGCCACATCCCTGGCTCCTGGCCTCATGTGCGCCTCTCCCCGTCCCCAGCGTCAGCCGCGGCTCCATTCCCAACCTGGGGGTGAGGCTGGGGGCAAGGTCAGGAGTGGAGCCGCACCTGGCCACAGGGCCGGATTGCTGGCCCCCACCACAGCCCAGTTGTGGCTCCAGCCACAACCCTGGCTGCGGCTCTGGCCCCAGATCCACCTCCAGCTGCAGCCCCAGCCAGGGCCCCCTTAACCCTGTCCGCATTCTGCCCCCAAAGCCATGGCCCCACTCCTGGCCCAGGCTCAGGGGCGCTGGGGGGCATGGACCTCAAAAGTTTGGGGACCACTGGGTTAGGAGCAGTGCTGGCCTGTGCTCCTTTTGCACGAGATCAGGTAGAGGAAGTGTTGCACGGATTCGCAAGCTTTCCCTTCCCTACTTTGGCATATGAAGGTGTGTCTACACAGCAATAAAAAACAACCTTGTCATCTGATTTCAGCTTGTGGTCCCAGAACCTGGGCTCCAGCCTGAGCCTGAACATTGACACTGCAATTTTATAACCTCAAAGCCCGAACCTGAGTCAGCTGGCATGGCCAGCCACGGGCGTTTTATTGTAGTGTAGACATACGCTGAGAGTTAAAGGAGGGGTTAGATGTGACAAGTTTCATGGCAGCAGAAAATTGTTGGGCAAATTCTATGTCCATGGAAATGTAGAAATTGTTTTGTGGTACGTCTCTCCTGAGGTGGCTGCATTTCATTTGAGGGTGAAGTGGGCCCTGTATTTAGCTAGTGTATCAGTTTAAGTTTGCAAAGGGCTTTGGGATCCTCCAGTATGAACAGTGCTATAAGGTGTTATTTTGCAGTCTCCTTTTCATTCCCAACTTCTTGGGAATAGTGGGATAGTACATTACTTTTGTAATTGGGAACTTTCTTCTTGGCTTATAGGGTGTGAGGACTGCAGCAAAAGCCTTATAGGAGAATGTAAACTCCATGGACCACTCATCAGGGTTAAAGACAGGGTTATTCCCAGTCGAGCCCGCCTTACCCTACCTCACTACCTCACTTTGCGAGTGCTGGAGCTGCGAGCTGGGAACCAACAGAGTAAGTATCAGAGCTCTTTCAGCTATGGCTTGGGAAAGAAGCGACGAAAAGGTACCAACACGGCTTGTTTTCATAAGTAACTTAGAGGTGGCATTTTGTTCAAATAGTTCTAAACAGCCTATCTTAGCTGGGCTCAACCGAAAATTAAGTCCCAGAACCTGCCACTGATGGAGACGGAGGGGCAGACAGGCCAAACCTGAGCAGTGCTGTGATCCTGTGCACCTGGTGATAAGGTCTCTTGGTTTGGGGGCCTCATCAAATGTATTTCTACAACCATTTCCAAGTTTTCATGGATTTTATTCAAATTCATAATTTATGACCTCCATGACAAAATTGTAGCCCTTTCTATACGTACCTCAGTTAATTGTGACATAGGCGTGCAAAGGGGGAAAGAGATGAAAGAAACAAAATTCAGAGGGCATAGGAAGGTTCAGTACAATTCACCTTTTCAGAATCTGAAAGATTCTGTAGAAAGATTGTATTGTTTCTTTCAGGCAACATGGTAGTTTGTTGGAGTTTGGAGAGAGAGGGGGAATTAGAAATTCCTTGCTAATTTACAGATATTCCCCAATGATTGTTATATAACTCTAATTCTGCCTAGCTAGTACTGCAGAATATGAAGGTCTTCTGTGCAGTACTATCAATCTTAATATGCGGGAATAATGGAACATGTAAGATAGCTTACTTTGTACTTCCTTAGCTATACACGCTGATTGACAAAGCTGTCCTCTCCAGCAAACATGCCAAGGTGCAGAACCGTGGGGAAGGAATATTTAGCAGCTTACAATAGCCCTGCTGACACTCACGTCATTCTGACTGTTCCATACTTCTAGCCCCACAGTTTAATATGGAAAATTGGCAATTTATCATGAATTAGACTCATTGGGTAAACTTTCCAAAACCACTCAAGTCCCATTTTAAAAAGTGACTGAAAATTTTACCCATTAGAGCTGTGGTTCTCAAACTTTTGTATTGGTGACCCCTTTCTCACAGAAAGCCTCTGAGTGTGACCCCCTTTATAAATTCAAAACTTTTTTATTAAAAATATTATTAAAAATGCTGGAGGTAAAGTGATGTTTTGGGGTGGAGCCTGACAGCTCGAGGGCCCCCCCTGTAATAACCTTGTGATCCCCTGAGGGGTCACGACCCCCCGTTTGAGAACCCCCGCATTAGAGGTACTTGCCTGATTTATTGCTCAGCCTGAGTCTAGGAGAGGAATTCTATGTGAGCATCCTATTTTACACGTGTTCATTTCCCTCAGTTGAAGCTATTTGGGATTTAGATCATGATGTGCATATTCTTCTTAAACTGGTCTTATTTTTATTCACAGTCCTTGGAGTGTTTGCTAAGAAAGTTATACAGAAGAGAACACAGTTTGGTCCTTATGTTGGGAAACTATCTACAAAACTTACCCACTATGACGACAACAGGCTAGTTCTACAGGTAATGAACTCAGAGGTTCAGCTGGGCTTTGGAGGATTTTCTTTGCTGGGTTTCAAGCTATTGCAGGAGGGCTTGTAATATTTCAATTTTTTATTTATTTCTTTTTTAAGTGGCATAAGCGTCTCTCTTTTTCCTATTCAAGTTTCATAGGCAAGAGTATTCATACTGCACATGCAGTCATGTCCAAAGTTTCATGGTTTTCAGGTAAGTGTAACTTTAATTGGACAACTGGTTTTCCAATTCTGATCTAATGATGCATAATCTGATACAAACATAATATATGATGCAGACCAATTTGATCCTCTAGTGTAATGGTGAGGTGCTGGCTTGTATTTGCCCAATCTAGAATTTGTCCAACCTATTTTTAAAATGGCTATAGCCAGGGTTTTCTACTAGTTCCTTGGGAGTGTTATTCCTCAGTCATTGCTGTTAGGAAATTTTTCCAGAAGGTAGGAGAGAACAGGCAGAGCTTTGGCAAAATCTGTCCTTTTATATTCTCACTAACCGGTAATCCAGGCACCATTTGACTTTATATAAAAAAACAACCCACTCTCACCAAAGATTAATCTTTTTCTGTGGGTGAGTCAGCAATAGTGGCAGCAACTGGTTAAAGCACCTGTTCAGTGAGGAAAACAGGATAAAAGGGGGCAAATATTTTTGAACGTAAACCACAAGACACACAACCTTTGCCACATTGCTTATATCATTTGTTGTTGTCTTGTCTATTTGGGTTGTACGCTATTTAGCCATGTCTTCCTATGAGTTTGTAGAGTGCCCAGCACAATGATGAGAGCTTTTGGGCACTTCCACAATGCAAATAAATAATATGCATCTCAAAGTTGTATCTAGGTATACCTCATGTACCATCCTAATCACGCACACCTTTGTTTAAATTTTAAAAATACTTGTTACAGTTATTCGCCTTAATTCCCTTCTGGATTACACTATCCCCTGCTAGCCTAGCCATCTGCCTAGGGAAGGGTTGCACTGGCATAGGACATTTGCTACCCCCACAGGCCCATAGACAACCAGTGCAGCCCTGAAAGTGACCAACAATAGCTGATACAATGCACCCGGTAGGAACCCCACTAGCAAAGGCTGCCTGTAGACCTCTGCCAGCAAGTTAAAGCTGTCCTCCGATGGAATCCCTTTGGGAGGTTGACAGTGCAAACAACATCTGCCCACCTCTGCCCCCGCTCCAGATACAGCAACCTGTACTGGGGCCGAGAGTATAATTTATAACAACTATGCCAGTATGAGTGAATCAAAAACTTGATAGTTTCCTCCTCTTAGCTGTCTTTTAACCAAGCTTTACACAATTCCCCCTGCCCCTTCCTCTGTCAATCCCTCTATCCCCTTAATTATCTTAAGATTTATATTCTAAATGGCTGATGAGTTACCTCACGAGATAGAGAGAAGGGCATAAGACTTTACCCTGAATTTCTTCTAGCACAACAGCAGGCGTTTTGTCTTCTGTCTGCCAGAATCCTGAGTGTGACTGAGACCAGCATTTATGCAGCAGAAATGTATTTTCATCAGCAACGGCAGTGTTAGATGGAAAGCTCCCAAAGGCTATGGAAAGGCAGGGTGTTCCACATAATTGCTTCTTAACTCTCAAGAGCTTTCAAATGACCAGTGGAGCAGATAAATGGCATATTTGTGTATGTAGTATCAACATACTGGATGTGGACATACCGCTACAGCAAGACAATCCATCTTTCAGTGTATGCCACTGAAGGGTGACATCCTGGCAGCAGATCTGAAGCCTCTTGCCCAACACATTCCTTTCTTTTTCCAACTAAAAGGAATAAAGTGAAGCTGAGAGAATGAGAGACTTTCCAGGCATTGTCATTCATTAGTATGACTTCCTTATTGTTATGGGAATACAGCATGTGGTCAGTCAAGAGGGATGAATGTTGAAATAGCAATATACTGGATGTTATCCCATTAGACTTATGTGAATTATATTATTTTTCCATGCAAAACAAAACTTCAGTACAGCATTTAAGATTGAGATATCAAGCACTTTGGAAATGCATTACAGTTCAAAGCTTATCTTTCTCCCTGTCTGCTTGCGCTTAAACCTTAAAATATTATCTTTCTAAAATTATTTGTCAAGTAATAGAACCTGTAATTACAGATTTCAAACAAATACCTGGTTACTTCTATGCCTGGGCCCTCAGAAATTGTACAGTCTTAACCTTTCCCCCCCCCCCCCCCCAGTTGGCTCATTTAAAAATCACTTATTTTGTTTTTAAAAACATCTTTGTATGAAAAAAATATATAAAAAGCATTGTCCCTGACTCAGATTCAACAAAAAACAGGTTAGTGTGTTCCTTTCCACAGCTCTGTTATAACTCGTGCCTTCTCCCATACCCTCACTCCTTTTTCTTCAGGTATTGAAAGATGACGGAAAGTACTTTCTGGATGCTCCCAATGAAGACACTGGTAACTGGATGATGTTTGTCCGACTGGCCCGGAACCAGGAAGAACAGACCCTTGTAGCCTATCAGTACGCTGGAGAAGTCTACTTCACAACTGTTAAGGTAGTTAAGGCTGCACCACCTCACATTACTACCATTCAAATGATAGTTTACTGTAACCAAAAACTCAGGAGACTAGCTCACCTCATTACAGATGAGAGGCTGATTATACTTAAGTAACCTCCTCTCCATTACACACCCCTCTTCATAACATTTAATGTACAATCGAACAGGCCGCTTTCTGACTAGACTTAATGTGTCATGGAATCTGCTGCAAGGGATAGGAAAGAAAATGATAGATAGTGGTGGTAAAAACAACTCAAATAGCATGGTTGATAATTGTAGTTTAAGCATGGATGTTATAAAAATATTCTTTTTCAAATCTGAATTGGTTTGTGATGAGCTTGCTCTAGCAGTATTACATCCAGCACAACTTTGTTTGGGAAAGGACAAACAGTACCTTTCTTTTCTTAGTTATATAATGAAACAACTTGTGGGAGACCAGTTGCTCAGAAACTGGATACTAAACAGAAAACTTTGAAAGCTCTACAATACTGAATACTATACTCAAGAACAGTGATTTAGTTGGAGACTTACTTTTCAGAATTTCTAGCACTGTGATCCTGTTGCAAGGTGACCAGTTTCTGAGAGAAACTCTGAAAATGAAATATAGCACCTTGCTTCTTGGCTTTGTTTCTTGTTTTAACCACTATAAAATGGATCCTAAGACTACAGCAGCTGTAAATCTTAGTTTACTATAAGACTGCAATTTTATTCTCTTGCTGTCTCACAAATAAGATTCTCTAGTAATGGAGTAAATGTGACATTTTTCTTGTTTCGCATTTTTTATTAACTATATTTTACTTGAGCTACTGTATATCATGTCTAAAGATGGCATACTTTAGAGGCCTAAGAGTCAGGAACTCACAATATCTAATACCAACTCTGCCCCAAATTTTCTGTGCGACTTTAGGCAAGTTATTTAACTGATTTATCTCCGTTTCTCTATCTGTAAAATGGGATTAATACTTACCTACTTCACAAGAGTGTTAAAAGCACTTTACAAGCATTAACTAATTCTTGCAAGATATACAGTGCTATGGAAGTATTACTGGTATTTGGCTACGTAAGAAAGTTAGTGTAAAAAGGGACAGGTGATAACATGTAACAGATTGTCACATTGTCTTGTAGAGGTGAATAATAGTTCTGTGTTCAGAATTCTGGAGCAATCCACAGTACTTTTGTGATTTTATACAAAATAAGATTACATCTATGCCATACAAGTAAAAACCAGTAGTATTATCATGATTTGGAAAGCACGAACAAATGCTTTTCAGGGCTGTCAAGCGATTAAAAAAATTAATCGCACTGTTAAACAATAATAGAATAGCACTTACTTAAACATTTTTGGATGTTTTCTACATGTTCAAATATATTGATTTCAGGTACAACACAGAATACAAAGTATACAGTGCTCACTTTATATTTATTTGATCACAAATATTTGCACTGTAAAAAACCAAAGGAATAGTATATATCAATTCACCTAATACAAGTACTGTAGTGCAATCTCTTTATCATGCAAGTTGAACTTACAAATGTAGAATTATGTACAAAAAATAACTGAATTCAAAAATAAAATGTAAAACTTTAGAGCCTACAAGTCCACTCAGTCCTACTTCACCCAATCGCTCAGACAAAGAAGTTTGGTTACAATTTGCAGGAGATAATGCTGCCCAGGTCTTGTTTATAACGTCACCTGAAAGTGAGAACAGGCATTCACGTGACACTGTTGTAGCCGGCATAGCAAGATATATTTATGTGCCAGATGCGCTAAAGATTCATATGTCCCTTCATGCTTTAACCTCCATTCCAGAAGACATGCGTTCATGCTGATGACAGGTTCTGCTCGATAACCATCAAAGCAAAGCAGACCGATGCATGTTCATTTTCATCATCTTAGTCAGATGCCACCAGCAGAAGGTTGATTTTCTTTTTTGGTGGTTTGGATTCTGTAGTTTCCGCATCAGAGCGTTGCTCTTTTAATACATCCTCCACACCTCATCCCTCTCAGATTTTGGAAGGCACTTCAGATTCTTAAACCTTGCGTCGAGTGCTGTATCTTGCCGTAGAAATCTCACATTGGTACCTTCTTTGCGTTTTGGCAAATCTGCAGTGAAAGTGTTCTTAAAACAAACATGTTGGGTCATCATCCAAGGCTGCTATAAAATGAAATATATGGCAGAATGCAGGTAAAACAAAATAGGAGACATACAATTGTCCCCCAAGGAGTTCAGTCACAAATTTAATTGATGCATTATTTTTTTAACAAGCATCACCAGCATGTCCTCTAAAATGGTGGTCGAAGCACGAAGGGGAATATGAATGTTTAGCACATCTGGCACGTAGATACCTTGCAACGCTGGCTACAAAAGTGCCATGCGAAGGCCTGGTCTCACTTTCAGGTGACATTGTAAATAAGAAGCAGTCAGTAATATCTCCTGTAAATGTAAACAAACTTGTTTGTCTTAACAAGGAGGAGGACTGAGTGGACTTGTGGGCTCTAAAGTTTTACATTGATTTGGAGTGCAGTTATATAACAAAGTAAATCTACATTTGTAAGTCACACTATGATAAAGAGATTGCACTGAAGTACTTGTATGAGGTGAATGAGAAATACTATTTCTTATTTTTACAGTGCAAATATTTGTAATAAAATAATATAAAGTGAGCACTGTACACTTTGTATTCTGTGTTGTAATAGAAATCAATATATTTGAAAATGTAGAAAAACACCCAAAAATCTTAAATAAATTTCAACTGGTATTCTATTGTTTAACAGTGCAATTCATCGTGATTTTTTTTTTAGTTAATTGCATCAGTTAACTGTGATTAATCGACAACCTTGAAGGAAAAGCATTAGGGCTGTGATAATGAATTAGTCAATCTATATTTAGGGTGACCAGATAGCAAATGTGAAAAATCGGGATGAGAGGTAATAGGAGCCTATATAAGAAAAAGACCCAAAAATCAGGACTGTCCCTATAAAATCGGGATATCTGGTCACCCTATCTATATTTTCTTGCATAATTTATATGTTACAGGCCAAACTCTTTGCAGGTGTCAACGAGTGCTGCTCTATGGACTTCAATGGAGCAGGACTCATTTACTCCAGCAGAAAATTTGGCCACACACATCTAATTTGAAGAATGTGGTATGGTGGATTGAGTCTTACCAGCCTAGCTGTACTCCGCATCATACGAGAGGCTGGTTCAATAGTGACCTTGCTCCTCTCACTTCTGAGGAAAAGCATTGCTCACTGTATTGTGGGAGTGTGATGAACTGTCCTGGAGGAGAGAAAGGGCCACTTGCTACACTAAAGCACATCCTGCTGTTTACTTCACAGAGTAGCCATGGAGTTGGTCACAGAGAAAGCTATTTCCTACAGGTAGGAGAAAGAACACCATAAATAACGTCTGTTAAGAGTGGTAAAAAGTGGTGACACCTCCCCTCCCCTTTATAATACAGAGATGAAGATCCTTAAGATTCAGTTTGGAACAAAGAAAGGAAACTGCAATGAGACAAATCTGCTGCTACGAAATGTGTATATGTACATGTATGTATGTAATTTTTGTTTAAGTGACTTATTTAGCTCTCATTTGCCTATTGAGTGACTAGAGAACACAGTTAGAGAATTTGGTGAAATACCACCACGAATGACAAATCGCTACAACACATTTTTAAAACAAAAATCCTACAGTATACAAGCGAATAAGCATCATCCATGATCAAAGTCCATCTGCCCACTTAAGAATTTGTGTGTATTACCACATCATTCCCATGTCTAACACTGATGCTAGGAAAGAACAAAAATATTGATGTAAAGAAGTCACACGTAGCACAAGACCCAGCCATCAATCTTCTTTGCTGTTTCCTCCACAGAGCATGGAAATTATATAAAAGAGTGAAATGCTAATGTATTTACTGCTGCTCACTCTGTATTTTTCTGTAATTTATCATATCTTTAGCCAATAATAATGCATAGTATTTACCTTGGTCTTAACCTCAATGACTTTTGTTAAATTTCCTCCTCCCGGACTTTAAGAATTGTACAAATAAATAACTGATTTTTCAACTCACACTGAATAGTAGTTTAAAAAAAAAAGTTGAATTTTGAAACTAGGCTGTAAACCAAGGTGCTTAGGGTAGCCCACCTTGAAAATGCCAAGGTCAGGGCAGGCTGCTAAAAGGAGAGCAGATTATCCCTAAACTGTGCTTCTGCCCCCCACAATGGTTATCAAGAAGCTAAAAAAAAAAAAAATAAAAAAAGTCACCCAGCTCCTTTTATTGAATTCTAGTCTCTGGCTCCCAAACAGCAAATAGGTCCAGTAAAGTGAAAAGTTATTTAAAACTCTAGTCACTAAGCAAAATGTTCTTCTGATCCCGCAAAGGGCCACCCATATAACATAATATTAGGTTGGAACTTATACAAAACTGCCAGCCAATCCTTTAGTATCTAAAACCAAAGGTTTATTAGAAAAGAATGAGAAGAGTGGTTAAATGGTGAAAGCAATTATATACATACATCATATATCAGGTTCTTAGCAGAACTGGTGACTTTGCCGGCTTGTAGAGTCCCTCTGGAACACATCCAAAGCTTGGATGGGTCTATCAGTCCTTTGTTCAAAGCTTCAGTTTGCAGAGAAATTACTCCAGAGGTGAGAAGCAGGATTGAAGACAAAATGGAGAAGATGCAGCTGCCTTTCAATATCTTTTGCCATGTGGCCTGTACATCTTCCGTCCCAAACCCAAGCTCATGGGCGTGGAAGAGCTCTTGTAATCCCCTGTCCACAACATGTCCCTCATGTCTTGCTGACTCATAGGCATAGCTCCTGGCTTCTCTAAATGGGTTCATTGTAGAGTTGATTGCCCTTGATTGGCCATCCAATAGGTTAGATGGTCCCAGACAGATCGGCCTCAGCAATGTCATCCAGAAACACAGCACGGGTTGGAGATGCAGATATATCATACATATTTGTAACTTACAAATTAAAAAAACAAGGCCATCATACTTAGCAAATCAGAACTTTTCCACTGATACCTTACATGGTGCATCTTGTAAGATTCATTGCAATTTTATAATATTGGTATCAATAATATTATAAATGGTCACCCATATTCCATACAGCATCACATAAGCTATCAATGGTTTAAGCAGATATGAAGAAAACAGTTGCTGTAAAGGTAACAACTAGACTATCACCTGTTTTAAAAAAGATGTAAAAGTTTCCTATAGAAACAGACAATACAAGTAAATACTGGGGATTTTTTTCCATTCACAGCCAATTGAACCCCACACAGAATTAAAAGTGTGGTATGCTGCAGATTACGCCAAGTTTATGGAAGCTTCTGCAGTTGTCATCAAAGAAGAGTCTGATAGCTGTGCTTTATCACCAGTTTTAACAACAGTAAGTGTCCAAGGATTGCATCCAAGCCAACACCTGGCCTTATCTCAGAAAACTTACCTGCTCACCTTGCCTCAGTTCACATGACTGAAAATGATTGTCAACTAGTCTAACGTTGAATTAACAGTTTCAATCAAATAGCAAAAGAAAAAAGTATTACCTGGAGCTCTATTACTTTCTGTACGGTACTTGTACTCTACACAGAGCACGATACAGTGTTGGCATGTAATGGTAACTTTGGAAAGGCTAACATGCTGGCACGTATTCTTGGGAAACTGAGTACACCAATCCTTAAGGTTGTCCTCTCACCCATTCACTGCTCTAGCTTATGTCCTAACTCTTTGTCATACATGTGCTGCATGTTACAGCCTGTCTCCCACCACCCAGTGTTAAAGCACAAAAGCTTTTACATCTCATTATTTTCTTTGTTCTCCATGTCTCTATGGGGAGAGAGAGAGAGAGATACATACTCTGCATTGTTGGCAAAATAATCCCACAGGCCCATGGTTTCTGTATAGCTGCAGTACTGCAGAATGCTCTCAGTGTAAAATTAAGTGAAAAACTTGACTCAGTCTTAACTATGGAACTGTGACTGTGCTTGTTCTTATTATGGAAGCGCAAGAGACACTGAAATTTACTATGCAGAGAAAAAAAACTCACCCAAGGCTCAATGAGAACTAGAATAGCAATAAACACCAGACAACAACATGGAAATAATCATTTACCCAATCATTTGTTTTCATGCTTGTACACAGCTAAGATTACTACGTCTCCAACTGAACACCAGTCTGGGTGGCACAGTTACGAGCTGTGCCTGTCACCAAGGGAAGCGAGAGGCCTTGGGAAGACTAAAGACGACACAGGGCTGGTGAGAAGAATGTGACCTCTCTCTCTTTGTAATGGTTAATCTGAGGGGACTGTTTCTGTTCTCATTGCAGAGAGAGCGTGCCGACGCCTGGATATGCTCCAATTGTAGTAACGTTTTTGGGACTTTAGCTCTGCTGGAATCTCACCAATGCATCAGTAAAGACAAAGCACTTCTCACCAGCTTCAGAGCAGCAAATAAATTAGAACCTCTAAAAGCCAAGGGCAAAACCAAAGGCAAACTGAGTGAAACTGGCTTGGGCACAAGCATTGTCCAGTGCTATGGGGCCATTTCCTGTTCCCCTAGTGCAAAGTCTACCTGTGCCAGCTCAGGAAGTGTTTGCGGTTCCATTGTGAGGTTTGTGCCTACATGGAGAAATGATCAGTCTTCACTACCAAAGGAAAGAGAAGCGAAGCAGCCAGACAGTTATCACTGCCGCCTCTGCGGGAAGATATTTGTTTCTGTTGAAAAGCTCACAGCCCACACTTACGCCCACACAGGAGAGCGTCCCTACAGGTGTTCCCAGCCAGGATGCATGAAAGCTTTCATTTCCAAATATAAACTGATAAGGTACAGCTCCTGAAGGGATAGCAGCCCTTCCCAGTGGGAGTGTGGGGAGGAAAAGATGTCTTTTCTTGGCACTAGTGACATCTACTCGCCAAACTCCATTGGTCATATGTCTATACAGGATGTTAAGATTTAAATAAATGCTGTTCAAGGTGCATGAATAAAACAGATTCACTGCCATGTGTTGCTTACAACTATCCATTCTGAGCCCCAAGTAGGTGGGCTTATATATGACTCCTTTCTTTTAAGGAACTTGAGCACTTCACAAACATTAAATTGATTACGTCTCACCTCACTTTTGAGAGTAAGTGTTATACCCCTTTTACAGATGAGAGAACAGGCACAGGGAGGATGAATGAGTTTTCCCATTGTATTCCAACGAGTCAGTGGCAGGACAATAGGTATGCCAACTCCCAGTCCTTTGTTGTAGCCACTAGCTATTCTCTGCCTCTCAAGTACAATTTATAATTGTTTTTCAAAAAGGTGTTTTTTGCAGTAATGTTAATCTAACTCTACAGACTATAAAAAACCCACTGGTTTGCTATTTAATAGAGTCTGTCTTCTTCAAAACTGTTACCCTAGAGAGCGCAAGTGCCTTCACATTCTGAAGCTGTATTCCACTTGTGTGCATGAGTTCCGTAAACATGTTGTTGTTCTTCTGTTTTAGGCACTCGGCCACCCACTCTCCACAGAAATCTCACCAATGTGGTTACTGTGAAAAGACCTTCCACAGAAAGGACCATCTGAAAAATCACCTTCAGACTCACGATCCCAACAAAATGGCCTTCAAGTGTGAAGACTGTGGCAAGAAGTACAACACCAAGCTGGGTTACAAACGCCACCTGGCTCTTCATGCAGCCACCAGTGGGGACCTTACCTGCAGGATGTGCTCCCAAGACTTCGGAGGCACAGAAGTGTTGTTAGAACACCTCAAAACTCATGCAGGGAAGCCAGGCAGTGGCACCAAGGAAAAGAAACATAAGTGTGACCATTGTGAACGCTATTTCTACACCCGCAAAGATGTGCGGCGTCACATGGTGGTTCACACAGGCTGCAAGGACTTCTTCTGCCAGTTTTGTGCCCAGAGATTTGGGCGCAAGGACCACTTGACTCGCCACATGAAGAAAACACATGCACAAGAGCTGCTGAAGGGCAGGTTGCAGAATGGTGACTTTCAGGGTCTCTTTGACCCTCTCTCTCCATTCAGACAGAAGGAAGATGCCAGTATCCTGTCCTCTTTTCCTGAGAGGGCTTCTATGCAGCATGGGATTCTGAACACATTGGATGCAGAAGAGTATAGCAGCCCACATATTCACTGTCAACAAAGCCTACAGTCTACTCATCCTCTGGAACCTCCTCACTTGCTAAGGATGAGCTGTGTAGATAGTCTCTCAGCCACTCATTCTAAACCATCTCCACCATCAATTCCTACCAACCAGAATCTTCATCAGCACAACAAATATGAACTGAGTACTACCTCATTTGCACCAGCATCCCTCAAAAACCTACCCATTGAAGTGGATGTTAAAGCTCACAATGTGAACTTGCTCGAGGACCTGCCTTTACCAGAACCTCACAAAGTCAATCTGGAAGAAGCTTCCTCGGGGGGTACAGGCGATGCTGGCAAGTACATATTGCACAAGGAGACTGTGACAACAGTTGAATCTATTAACATGCCCTCCATGGATCTTACTCATATACTGGGTTTCTGGCAGTTCCCTCAGAGTGATAACCAGAACAACAGTGGGGACATCACAATGGCATTTGGTCATGAGGAAGCACCACACAGGCTGAGCTGCCTCAGCCAACAGCAAGGTGCACAGCTAGCTCTGGGTGGAGTGGCCCTAAACCAGCTTCATCCCCATTCTTTTTCATCCAGTACAAATTCTGTAACATTGCCTCATTTTCACCATGCATTCAGATAACTATCATCTTTTTTAGGGCTCCTTTTCATACCCAGATTTCTGAAGGAGAAAAGCCCCAAACCATTTAAGAACTTTTAAAAAGGACATTATAAACATTGTAGAATGTTCCAGGAAGTAACAGAGTGAATAGATGTATTTTATCTAATACTTACTAGTTTCATAGCATATGACACTTGCAACAATGCCATCTTTTCTGCTCAATACCCTCCATGTTTTCACACTTAAACTAAATAGCTGAACTAGTGTTCTTCAGTGGAAATACAAATGTATCTAGAACATGCACAAAACATGATGGCTGCTATGGGGGTGAGGGTGGGAAACATAACTTTTTAAATGAGCCATGACTCGCAGTTAGTTTATACAAATGACTTGAACATTGTTCATATGTAGAATCTAGGAGGGTCCAGTAGGTTTTAATGGCAAGCACTTAATCACTGAGCTTTAAGAATTTTTAATTTAAGTTGTGACTTCCTTCAATTATTTTATCTCCTCTCACTTTTTTAAAAACAAAATATTTGCTCTGGTGATTAGGTTGAACTCAGATTTGTTTTTTTTGAAGTGCACTTCCGCTGTGTGTGGAGATATGGTGTTTTCTCCAAGGTTGGAAATAACTACCACTGTTGTAGCCTAAGAATAAAATGTCTTGTATAAATGGCTTTTTCTGAAGAGGAAGTATATGGTTAAGACAACACGTTAATTTTCATTTAGACCTTGATCCTGCAAGATGCTAGGCATTCTGGACCTAATCCAAGAAAGCACTTAAGCCTAAACTTAGCTTTAAGCACGAGTGGTCCCACTGACGCCAGCACTCAGCCCCTTGCACAATCTAACTCTCAGGCTATGTCTACACTAGCTCTTTTTTGTCAGCAAAACTACACCCCAACCCCCAAAAGCACCAGTGTAGACAGCACTATGTCAGCAGGAGATATGTCCCGCCGACATATCTGTCATTGCTCATTGGAGGTGTTTTAATTATGCCGGCGGGAGAGCTCTCTCCCGCTGGCATAGAGCAACTACATAGGAGACCTTACAGCTGCGCTGCTGTACAGTCTGTAGTGTAGACACAGCCTCAGGAAAGATTATGTTCCTCATCCAAGCAAGCTCTGTTCACTTTTGGTTGATAATGATGGCCTTTGTTTAATCCAGACAAGTGGTAATTCATCGTGAAAACAATGAGGAGTCTGGTAGCATACAGACTAATACGGCTACCCCTCTGATACTTATTCATTGTAACAATCTGTAGCATAAATGTTCCTTGGCAGCTAAACTACTCTAGCAACATGAGCTTGATGTTACAGTCCTCCACATACGCACGGCAGCTCTTGTTGCAGTCAATGACTGGTCTAAAGTCCTTCTGGATGCAAGATCAGAGAAGGTCCCACCGTGACTCTTCCACAGCTACAAATAGTGTCAAACCTCCACTAAAGTTGGATAAATATATGGCAGGTATGAAAATGTTAAGTAATTTTATATTCATGGTTTCAGCACAGTAGTAATTAACAAGTTATATCTAGCCATTAAGTTACATTTGTTTGTATAAACCAAAACAGAAATATGCTCTTTTTTGTTTGTGTTTTGTTTTTGTAAATTGTCTGTATATAGTTCCTTTCTAAAAGTCTTCAGGTGTCAAAGTGCCATCAACTGACAAGACCTGGTGAACTCACGCAAATTGGAAAAGATAACACACTACAAACTCTATTTTTTTCAAAAGAAAACCTTCAGGGTTCATTCATCTCCCGTAAACCACTTCACAAAGATCCTGTGGTTTTTAGTTTGCTGCTGTTGCTGATTAGGTTCTTCTGCATCAAAAGAAAACACAGAAATGTAAAGTCCAAATCCTGCAAGGTGCTCTCTGCCCTCAAGTCCTATTAAGTTGTTTAAAAATAGATTGATGTATTAATGAACTACTAAAAAAAGCCCTTCTCCGAAAACTTCAGGAATGCTAGTGTATGCCTGTTGTGCATTTTTAAATTATTCTAGGACTTTATGGATAAAAGCTTTAAAAATTTGTTTTGTGGGTGTAGATTTAGATGAATTAATTTACTGTGTTGTCCTTTCTGATTGCACATTGTATTCACTTTGCTTCATCCACTATTGTATATCTTTAACAATATGGATTTTTATAGGCATTGTCTAAACATATAATATTAATGAGCATTTTATCAGTTTGGTTTGAACTTCTGCAAAGAGTTGTAACTAAATATTTAAATCATTTTCCTTCACTTAAGGGTCACGGTTAAAAGAAATGCAACACAGATACTGAGCTAGAATCATGACCATGTTCTGTATGGAAATGTTCATCTTTAGCAGGATTCCACATTTATGATCCATCAAGAGAACCTGTGCCCATACCTGCTTACAAGCTATTCTGAAATACAGCACTGTGCCTTCTAGAGGGGTGCTAGTCTTCTGTAGTTAATGAAGAGTGCTTCAAGTTCAAATAAAAAGTAACATGAATCACCTGTGTTAGTAGAGCTCCTAGATAGCAGGAGGTAATGGTGATTAAAACATTCTAATGAAAAAGGTAATCAGTTATTTTAATTCAATTCAAAATAGCTTCTAACATTCCCGAAAGCTTAAATGTAGGGGTAGCCTAAACACAGGCCCTGTTTTGTATTGAATCACTAAGGGCACCACAGGTCATGTATCCAGTAAGAATTTTTATCTTTAGAATCTCAGAACACTACAAATACTAAAGAGGTGTGTCATATTCTAAAGTAGGAGTTTGGGGCAGGATCAGGGGGAGATTTTCTTTTCTTTAAATTTAGTGTTCTTAAGAAGGCCTCCACTGAAAGCCCTGGAGATTGACATGTGTTCATCCGTAGGACAAGAACAACTCACACAATAGCTTCCCCCACACTGCCCACTTGCCTCAACAGACCATCTCTTTATGCAAAGACTTTAACGACTGAGCTGCTTTAGGATCGAGACATCATGTCAGTGGAAGGAAAACGTTAAAAGATGTAAAGTGACATTATGTTGAGGAGGGTGTTTGGAACGTCTGAGCTTGGGAGACCAGTCTGGGAACCAAGAACTCCCAAATTCTCATCCCAGCTGCGTCACTTCACCTGTCTGGCTCCATTTCCCAATCCATAAAATGAGCATAGTGATACTTACCTACTTCACAGGTTTGTGTGAACATTAATCTCTACATAGTTTTGAATATGTAAAGTACTATATAAGTGTGAAGCAGTATTCTGTACAGTATATAGCCCCATACCCATGTATTTTTTCTGTAAACAGGATTATTCTTTTTCTAGATTATCTGACAACTCCATTGTGAGGGTTTCATTTATGCCTGAATGCAAAACAAAAGTATGGATTAGTCTAGATTATCCAATACCAGCACAGCAAAATTGCTTACCCTAACACAAAGTTGCAGAAATCATGTATACATTTATGGGTTTGGTTATGCACAGTTGTAAATCTGGGGGCCTATTGTGGGTATTAATACTATTTCACTTCAAGTGAGGGACACTTTGTAAACTCAACAAGATAATCAAGTTCTAATAGCATCCTGGGCAAAATTTTCAAAAGTGCCTTAATGATTGATGAGAAAATCAAGAGAACATGAGCTCCTAAATCACCAATGCACTTTTGAAAAGCTACTCTACCCAAGTTAGCCTCCTAACAAAGGGGTTTGACTTAATCACATTAAGCTACCTCAGCATACAAATCAAGCTACCTCTACAAGAGTTTCCCAACACAATTTTGTCATTTCACTTCACACCACCACTCCTTATATCCTTTATCGTGGGGGAGTCTCATCTCACTAGCCTACTAGCATAATCTGTAATAAAGTCTCAAACAAAATTAGAACAGAAAAGGGAAGTTACACTTATCACTACTGTAATGCATCTCACAGAACTCCTCTGGTTCAATAACTGAGCATGAGTTACACATTGTCACTATTCTGGTTAATACATAGCCACTGTAAGCATGCCATAAACCGTGCTTCCAATGGCAGGGGTGGGTGGGAAGGAAAGAGAGGGGGACAGATGGGGATGACACACATTAGAACAAGGATGATCTTAAAATCAGAGCTCAGCATCATGTAACTGTTCTTTGCCCCAACTTGAGTAGTGAAGCTGCTGATTTTTCTCGTATCTGCTCTATTTTTGCAGTATTTATGTGTATCACTCTTGTATTGTCAGCTTCCCAACATGGCAGCGCTGCTGCTGTTTATCCTTCGTGTAAACCAAAACCACAAAGGGTACATCAGTACTGCAATCATGGGGTGTGGTTACAGCTCAAATAGACACACCTGAGCTATCTTAACTCTAGTTAGTTTGGGTAACAGAGCAGTGAAGCCGTGGCAGGGTGTGCTTTAGTGTGGGCTGTACGAGCTCGCCCAAAACCCTAATTGCTCATGGAGCTGGCACGCATTGCTGCAGCTTCACTGCTTGTGGACCCAAGCTAGCTAGATTAAAGTTAGCTCAGATATGTCTACTCAAGCTGCAGTCACACCTCATGTGATTTTTACATATCCTGCACTTTTTTTCAGGAACAGGCAGGATAAGTTACCTAATTAGGCCTGAGAAACAAGGTGGGTGAGGTAATACCTTTCATTGGACCAACTTTTGGTGGTGAATGAGACAAGTTTTTGAGCTACACAATGCTCAGGTTGAATTAAGCCTGGGCATTTTCTTGCTGGTTTTGGTGATTCCCTCTTGTTTTCTGTAGATAACCTCTACCATGACTAACAGTTGGGATTGAACTAGTGATCTCAAGTGCTGATTACATTCATCCCTACAACTAGAGTTAAAGAGACAGGCTCTATAGCAAACCCTTGTCCTCTGTGGAATGGGCATTGAGGGAGAGACACCACACAGTGATCAGTGGGTTACACCATCATATCACTTTAATATCTAATATGTCCTCTACTGCAAGACTAGTTTTTGTGCTTGGAGTAGACAATGATCTAATCACTCTTTTCTATCTTTAATACGAACCTACATGCCACTTTGAAGCAATACAGTACAACAGGGCAAAATACCTCATAACATCTGTCAATTCTCACAATCCCATTTGAGACCTAAAGTCTAAAATATTTTCTGTGTAACATTTACATGTAGTTTATAAACAACTTTTATATTGTAATAAAATAAGCTATGTAGAGTAGAATTATTTTAATGTGTAATGCTTACTATGTTAATCAGGGGATACTAACTGAAAGCCTGTGGTGACAGCATGAGAGAGATCAGGCAAGTGTTAGAACCTCAGATCTTACAGGACGTGATGGCTTTGACTCTAACAAAGATTTGAGTGCAAATCAGGAATATAGCTATCAGGCATGGAAAGTGGGTCTCTTGGAGCCTGCTCCCTGGAAGTCAGTGAGAGTTTTGCATGTGAAATCAATATGTTCAAGTTAGACAGAATGAAATACCGTATGTTATCTTATATTTATATTAAATTGGCAAAACACTATTCTATTCACTCATTGAGTGGGGGAACATTTTCAGAGGCAGCGTGGCCCACTGATAGTGCCTTGGGCTAGACAACAGAAGGACTTGAGTTCTAGGCTCAGCTCTGCCATTGACCTACTATGTGATCTTGAACAAGTTATTTTACCTTTCAGCACTTCACTATCTATAATACAGGAATGACAATACTTCCCTCCTATGCACAATACAGATAAAACTTGCTATATAACAGCTAATGAATAGAATGACCATCAACAGGCAGAGATTATAAAATATAACAGAAAAAAATGGGTGAATTAATTGCCATATATTAAAGGTAAGGTAAGGTAAAGGTATGATGGAAACCATGCAACCCCAGTAAAACACTAAGAGGCTCATATTACATCACTCACAGCAAGAGATTTGCTATAGGAAGCAAAGGTTACACCTACATTTAAACATGTAACTAGAATGCACCATCCATCCCATAGATAGAAAGCTAAAATTCAGAAGAACCTTAGCACTCCAAGGGGTTTGTTTCTCTATCATTTTGTCTGGTTTCATTTCATGGACTGTTCTTGTTTAGATTCTCTCTCTTCTTAACCAACTTACTGTTGCTAATTTTCGAGAGAGTTTTTTGAATTCAGTCTGAAATATTTTGACAAGTTTCATGTTACTGCTTTATTCATTTTTTGTTAACATGGAATTTTATTTTAAATGTACGTTTTCTAATGTAACTGAGCTAAATTTATCCTAGCTGTTTACCCCTGAAAGTCAATGGAATTATGCTAGTTTGAATTTGGCCATGTGTCTCTTATTTTAACCTGTCATAACTGCAAACAACTCTGATTAGTTTACTTAAACTGTAAAGAGTAATACAGACTATAATCATTGTTGTATGCATTATTTGAGAATTATTTCTGGTCTTTCATTTACTGTATAAGCATTTTATATGAAGAAGCAGCACCTTCAGGATTTTTTTTTTTTTTAAATTAAGGACAACTATTGGGAATCACTGTGCTGAAATTAGTGTATTACAAACAGAATGATGGAAGGTACCCTCCTTTTCCTATCAAACAACTTGTAATAATGATTACACTTTTTTTTTTTTTTTTTTATGAAGGAGTTACGTTTGTGTATCCAGAAAAAGAAATCAACTTGAGAATTAATCAGGGAACATGAAGAGCATTGAAGCTGAGAGACAAGATTGAGTTTACACCTCTCTCTCTTTTTATTGGAAGGAGGATATGAGACTATTAAGAATATGAATTGGATTCACAGTTCATACCCAAGTCATTAAACTAATGAACCTCTCCTATCCTGTCTAAACAAAATGAACCACTGCTGGATCATATTAAAGAAGTTCTGTATTTAAATCACAAATGGAGTTTGATTCCCCATAGTTTAAATTCCAGGGTATTACTAATTAAGAGATCTCTTGGTTTTTGGTACTGTCTCTCTCCCTCTGTGTGTGAAACTTGCAAGCTGCTAATTGCATTAGTACATTCTAAGACAGAGTCTGTTCTCAAAACAATTCACACAGAGAGAGACTCAAAGCAATACTCTAACAACAGAAACAGCACCCAGAGACTCCCCGCCCTTTTGTTGTATTAACAATTGTGATTAAAATAGAGCTAGAGGATGTATGTGGATGGATGCTTGGTGTGGATAATAACTGAATGATCAGGGAGGTGCCAGCCTAAGAATCCAGTGTCCATCGGCTGAAGAAGGCGTCCAGTGGAAATAACCAGAGGTCCCCCGGAGGGCAGACTGGAATCCACCCAACAGCCTCAAGAATGGGAGAGCCAAAGAACAAGATAACATCTAGCAGCACGGAGCCGTCAGGAATGTGCCATCTGCTGATTGATTCAGCAACAGCATGATGAAACAATTCCCATAGACTGGCATAGGAAGAAATTCCTATAAAAATAGACTCTAAAAAGTGACAACTTTGGGGGGTCTGATTCTGCAAACCAACTTCCAGGAGCATCAGATGAGCATCTGACAAGGCCCTGCTCCCTCCTCATGTCCAGGCCACCTGGCCAGTGGCTTGGCATGAGCAACTCTAAGGCTGGTAACTATGATAACAACCTTGCAGAACCTGTGTGTGTGTGTTTGTATGAATGAATGTGTGAATAAATATGAGATTGAATGGAATGTTATAGTTATAGCTAACTGCTTACTATGATTCTTTCTGTATTCACAATAAATGTGGTATTTTGCCTTTTTCCCTTTAATAAGATCCTGCTGGTTTTTATTTTATTGGTATAACACCACTAGTAACTGAACTGGTGGGACACCACCGATGTAAGTTATCAACAGGGCAGTATGCTCACACCAGCCAGGCTGTTTTTTCAGTTTCAGTTTTTGTCCCATGTCTGTGCAGTTGCAGTGTCATTTCCTGGCCCAGCTCCCTAAAACAGTGGATTTTGGGAGATTTCAAAAGACCTGGGAAACCACAGAAAGGTTCTGAGAATATAGCAAACTCCCATAATACCCCAGTGAAAATCCCAGAAGTCCTGGTACCACCATTTCCTAGAGTTTGAAGGGTGAACATTCAGCTCTCAACCTCAGTTCTTGCTCAGTTAAAAAAGGTTTCTGCTGGAGTTTTTAAAACAGTCAAGAAGTGACTACGTATGTCCTAGCTCTACCTTCAGAGAAACAGGGAGACCAGCAGTACACGGAGTTCACGATGCAATGGCTGTGTGCCCAAGTACATTCTTGGGAATGGTCTTTAGTGGGTTGAACGCTGCTTTTGAATCAAGGCCACAGTTTGGAGGGACTGAACTATTATTATGCACCTGAAATTGCTGAGAGCAGCACATTCAGATACTGTAGTCCAGCCTATGGGCCAATATAATGTAATCTAAATGCTTTGGCCATCATGCCTAATATGTAATTCTCACAGTAAAATTCTATTTTTAGACTTTTACATTATGGTTTCTGTGTTACTTTTGAAATTTCTCCCCCTGCTTGAGTCCAGCCACATGGCATGGCTCAGCTAGCTGCTGTATCTGCCAAACTGCAACTTTTGCCCTGACCAGGAGCAGGCTCATGGATCCCGAACGGGTGAAGATATACAGAGATCTGGGAGTCAGGCTTAAAAGCTGCCCCTCTTGCTACAGAAGCATGTGGAAAGGGGGAGGCATTGGAGAGCAGGGTATGGCAGAGCAGTGGGACAAATGGACACTTGCACCTACATGAGGCTCTAACTGCACCTTTGCAGATACTAAAAGCAGTACTCTTAAGAACTTGGAAAACTCTTCCTATCGACCCTGCAAAATCAGCTCTCACAAGTACAACTTACAGAGAAAAGCAACATACCTGCAGTAGCGGGCCCCCGGTTCCAGATTCCTCCTCCTCCCAAGCTGGCTCAGGTATCATTCATCTGTGCTTCTGGGTTGGGATCCCAGATCCACTAAATTGATTCTGAGATCCCAGCAATGCATCAGGCATCTCCTGGTCCATGGAACAACTATTTTTCCTCCTCTGTGTCCCTCACAATTAAGCCTCAAGATGCTTCTGCGCAGTATCTACCAGCAGATTGGTTTCCGTTCTGAGGATTCAGTCCAGCTCATTGTAAAAAACAGGCAAGTTTTCTGCTCTGAGCAAAAGCAGTTGGAGTCATCCTGGGTCTTGTGTTTCTGGATCCTTTATCTTCTCATGGCCTGTTTGCCGGTCTCAGTGGTGCCCATGCTGGCCATGCTTGGCTGCCTTGTCACATGCCAGGATGTTACATATGATCAATTTCAGATGGACTTGGTCTCCTTCTCTCCCCAGAGGGATACCAGAGATTGCATATTGCTCTCACATCAGCTGGCAGCAAGTTCACAGGATGGTGTCCCCTGAAAATATGCCAGCAATGGATAAACTGGATTACAGAAGTGGGGACGAAAGGGGGGGAAAAGGGGCAAAGTTAAAGCCCAGTGGCTCTGTAACCTGAGCCCTGATACCCAGGGCTAAAGTGCTCGGGCTTCAGCTTCAGGCGGTGGGGCTCAGGCTTTGGCCCTGAACCCCAGCAAGTCTAAGCGAGCCAATGCAACCTCCTACCATATTATTTCACTGAGGGCATTTCAAGTAGATCCTGGGGACTGACATTCCTTTCAAGAGGAAGGGTTGCTTAAAGAAGAGGACACTGCAGTGTCTACTTCAGGGACTGAGGACCTTAATTTTACCTTAGCAACTTGGAATTTAAAGCTTAACTGAGTGAGCAGAAAAGGTAGAATTTGTATGAATTCCCTAGGTGTTTTATCAATAAGGGAATTTACTGATCATAGAATATCAGGGTGGGAAGGGACCTCAGGAGGTCATCTAGTCCAACCCCCTGCTCAAAGCAGGGCCAATCCCTAATTTTGGCCCTAGATCTCTAAATGGCCCCCTCAAGGATTGAACTCACAACCCTGGGTTTAGCAGGCCAATGCTCAAATCACTGAGCTATCCCGCCCCAGACTTTTCTCCTTCAATAAAGGGAGAGTTCTGCGAGAAATTGCAGACTGAATTCTAATAATATTCTTTGGTAACATTCGGACATGTAAGCAACTCTTCTAGCAGAACTCATCAGCAGGAACTGGTCTTTCTTGCAGCACTTTTCCTGCTCAGAATACCATATCCCTCACAACTACCCGACTGGTAGAGACTATTACTACTACTTCAGTTTTCAGAGTAACAGCCGTGTTAGTCTGTATTGGCAAAAAGAAAAGGAGTGCTTGTGGCACCTTAGAGACTAACCAATTTATTTGAGCATGAGCTTTCGTGAGCTACAGTTCACTTCATCGGATGCATACTGTGGAAACTGCAGAAGACATTATATACACAGAGACCATGAAACAATACCTCCTCCCACCCCACTCTCCTGCTTATCTAAAGTGAGCACTCTCCTTACAATGTGTATGATAATCAAGTTGGGCCATTTCCAGCACACATCCAGGTTTTCTCACCCTCCGTCCCCCCCCCCCACAAACTCACTCTCCTGCTGGTAATAGCCCATCCAAAGGCTAAAAAAAGGGGTAGGGGTGAGAAAACCTGGATTTGTGCTGGAAATGACCCACCTTGAATATCATACACATTGTAAGGAGAGTGATCACTTTAGATAAGCTGTTACCAGCAGGAGAGTGGGGTGGGAGGAGGTATTGTTTCATGGTCTCTGTGTATATAACGTCTTCTGCAGTTTCCACAGTATGCATCCAATGAAGTGAGCTGTAGCTCACGAAAGCTTATGCTCAAATAAAATGGTTAGTCTCTAAGGTGCCACAAGTACTCCTTTTCTTTTTACTACTTCAGTGGTTGAGAAGAAAGAGGCTCTAAGCTAATATTTACATCTTGATTGTCCACACAGTTCTCCACTTTTCTCCAAAGACTGGTCATTATCCCTCTGGTTGAGGAAGTAGGCCTGAACTTAGGTGGCAGAGTAGGGCTAGGCTGAATAAAGAATTCATCTTGTACTCTAACGTCTACAAAAGATTTAACTATGAGGGAAGCTAAGTTAGGCAGGAAAAAATTGAAATCAGCATTAGATGTACCAAAATTAAACAGACTGAGCTGAGTTGCTTATATTTTTGGCGGACTTCAGCATGGCCAAGAAAGGTTCACCATAACTACTGGAAGTTGAGTGTCCTAGAACACACAATTCTGAAACACTCCCACAGCAGCAGTTTGGAATCCTGATGGCAGTGGAGGTGAACAGGGCCAGCAGACATAGCTCTCAGCCTATCAAACATTTTCTGCCACTTTCTCAGTTTATCTGCCTTTTGACTCACAAGGAGTTCCTCTTCTCCTGCAGTATACCTCTTTCTACGAAGAAGGAGCAGGAACACATTCTTATGTCCCAGGTGAGTCTGCATAGTAGGGTACATAACTATAAGACTTATTAATGTTTTCATGGCATAGCTACACACCTGGCCCAGACTAAACTTTGTAGATCACTCCTAAGCATGCCACTGGGCTTAGTGTAAAGCACATAATGATTACTTCAGGACACTCTACTTTTTTGGAGATTCATAATTTCCGGTAATATTCCAGGGACATCCCTGTGCTCTAGAGGCATGTGTATAGTAAATATTAGGGAATTTTTGGAGGGGTCAGAAAGAAGGGCCCATGGCAAGAATTCTTGGTGCCAAAATTTTAATGCAGTATGATTGGTGCTCTGGTTATCACCCGATGAGAGCAATTCACCCCACCCAAGATTTCCAAATAGGTGTATTGGAGTGGCATAAATGTTTTTATGGTATACACAAAGACATGCAAGATGGTATTTGCATCTTGGACTTATTAACTGTGGTGAAGCTGAGAACCCTCACACCAGTACAAAAAGGGTTAAAAAGAGCCTATGCCCTCCCTATTCCTGCAGCCAATGCTAGGCCTGGAGGAAGAAGAAAAGGAGAGAGAGAACCTGGCACAGTTCAGAGCTGACTGGTGAAGAGGCAGGAGCCAGCTGCCTCCTTACATGAGGGGAGCATCACTAGGAGCCTGACAGTTAGGACAGCCCCAAGGGAAGAAACATTGTGTCCCTGACTGAGGGAGATTGCTGAAGAGACCGAGGAGCTCTCAGCAGTGAATGAGCTGTGTGACTGACGTTGTCAGGTTAGACCCCTCCAATCTTACATCCGCTCTGCTCAGAGGAACCTGGGACTGTAGCAGGATGCTACAAAAGGTCCACAAGGGGATGCTATTTGAGTTGAACCACTACAGACTATAGTGGCCATTCTCCAAACTGAAGAGACATAGACAGGAAGTAGCCCGGGGCAGTGGAATTAGGGTATATCTACACTTAAAATACTACAGTGGCACAGCTAAGCCACTGTTGTGCGTCAGTGTAGATACTCCCTATGGTGATGGGAGGGGTTCTCCCTTTAGTGTAGGGAATCCACCGCCCCGAGAAACAGTAACTAGGCTGGCAGAGGAATTGTTCTGTCAATCTAGCGCTGTCTACACCAGGGGTTAGGTCATCTTAACGACATTGCTCCAGGGTGTGGATTTTTCACCACTGAGCATCGTAGTTAAGCTAATTTTCTAGGGTAGGACAGATTTTGGACTCTCTGATGGGAGGACCCTGCTGGCATTGCTTCACACAGGGCCCTGGGCTGGAACCTGGTGGAGAGGGAGGGCCCAAGTCCCCCTATCATACCTTCTAAATGACTGAGGTACCTCTGCCAGGGAAAGCAAGGGGCCAGAAGTCAGGCATGCCAACCTGGCCCTCCGGGCACCCTACTACATTCACCATGATGTTTAAAAATAATTTTAAATGTCTTGATGGTATCCTCTTATAACCAGTCATAAATGGGGAATAACAAATTTACAAAAAAAATTTAAAAAAAATCAATTATGCTTTAAAAAGGGCACTAGAAAATAATTTGTATCCCACAAAAGAAACTAAGTAAACTTTTGTAAACGTTTGTAAACTTCTGCTTGCACATTGTATTGTAATCAGTAACACACAGTTGTCTTCCATATAAAACTGTGAGACAAGTTGGAATGCAGATGGTTTTATGGAACTGTTTTCCTAGGACCTTCAGTAGCAATGCCGTACAAGTAAAGGCAGTCATTTCAAGTCATGGGTGATCTGCCACCTTATCTTCCGCTTTGTGCTGGGAGTCTGAAATCAGTGAAGTGACATTTACTTACTATTAGTACTGGGACAAACCCTTCATACCGTGTTACTTATATTTTTTCCTCACAAAATAAGGTTAAACCAAAGCAACAGAAACAACAAAATTATCACAGCCAGTTAGATGAATTCAGCCAACCATGGAACAACAACTATTTCGGCATTCATGAAAGGCTCTATAAATTCATGAGCTGACGCGGAGTAGAGAAAAGGAACAACAAAAGGTGCTTAACCCATAATCAGACACCTTATTCTGCTTTTAAATTAAAAAAATATTAAACATGCTGCCCGTGAACCTGCCATTCCTTTATATGTAATACAAGAATAAACTGAATGGGCCGTGGCCAGGTGCGTGAAAGCTCGGGCACTTCTTATTAGACTGCCCCACCCTTTACTTATGCTGGAGATGACTGGACGCTTTCAAACTTGACAAATTCTTTGCATACATTTTTTGGAAGTTTTCACAGAAACTGCTTGCTCTGTTACCAGTTTATCAAGTGGTTAAAATTTTTCAAAAATTTAAATTTCTGTGAAAAAATTTGATTTTTCAGAATTTTTCTACTTTCTAACCGATTCTGTTGTTGCTTATGGATTATGGAATACTTCTCGGAGTGGTATTTTCCCTGGTATTAAATCCTGTCATGCCTAGGGCCAGTGGAAATTGGCAGCAAATTTTCCCTATTTACTGGAATTTTTGCCCTGGATTTTGCAGATATTTTTGGAAAAATCCACTAGATTTTTAAAAGAAAATTTATACCAAATTATGTTTGTTTGTATTGAATAATTTGAAGTAAAACGGTCACTCAGTCTTGTTTTAAATTTCTTGCCCTCCAAGTTCAGAGCTTTCAGTGCCTACTTGAGATTTTCACATGAACCCTCCCCTGCCTTAGAGACCTTCCACTCTCCCATCAGACATTTTCCTGCCCTCGACCCCGCAGGTCCCATGCTAAGGACAAAAATTATGTTATAGACATAATATTCAATTTTTGGTAAAATTTGGTAAAACATAAAACTTGAAATCTTAGCAAGTCTGGGAAGGCTATATGAAAGTACATTCCATACAGATAAGTATTGTAGCTGGATGTTTCTATTAGTATACTTCAGAGTGATTATTCCACTGAGAGCAACAGGGAAGTTCATAGTTCTTAAAGCTAATGTTTCTTGGTGTATGTCTACACAGCAAAGAAAAACCTATGGCTGGCCCGTGCCAGCCAACTTAGGCTCACGGGGCTCGGGCTTCTTTGCAGTGTAGACTTCCAGGCACAAGCTGGAGCCTGGGCTCTGGGACTCTGCAAGGTGGGAGAGTCCTAGAGGCCAGGCTCCAGCTGGTGCCTGAAAGTCTACACAGCAATGAAACAGCGATGCAGCCCAAGTCCAAATCCCGCAGCTGGCCCATGCCAGCCGACTCGATGTCTAGGTGCTGTGTAGACATACCCACTGTGTCTGCAGTCTCAGGCAGAAAGCACTATCAGTTTACATTGAAACTGTTCCCTTACCAGCCAAGAGTTCCACCTAACACTTGAGAAAACTCAAGTTCTGTAGAAAAGAATACCAGAAAAGCCCACAAGGAGACCCTCCCTTCACAGAATGGGTGGAAATTCTGCTACATCAACTTCCAGTGGCACTAGTTGCGACATATTTCCTACATACTGTATATGTTGTTTACATTTAACAAGCCTAGCAAATCTGATCATTTGATTAACCTTACTGTAAAATATACATTGGCTTGGCAAAATGAGTTTTTTAAAAAATAATTTTTATGGATAATATCAACTTTTTTCAATTTTTAATCAATTGAAATTTTCACGATTGTGAGAATCTAGGCTCAGAATTATTTAATGACAATAGATGTTAAGATTAAGAAGTTAAATCTTTATAACTGTTAAAACAAATTGTCAACATCACATGTCAAAACATACCAAGTAAATATCCTTGAAGCAAACTCTAATAACTTCTCAAGCATTGTTTTTGTCTATCTGTAAATTTTATAATTTGATCATATGTCACTTTGTACGTGTGTACAGTGAAATTGACGTTTAACAACATTTACTCATAAAAATCTAATCCTTCCAAGCCTCAATATAAAGTATTTCTTACCGAGAATCTCCTTAAGTATTTTTTCCAGAGGGTACACTGGATGTTTTTTTGGTTCTCTCTGGCATTCCAGCAGAGGACTGCACAGCAGGTCCTTTAAAAGCACAGTACTATATCTCAATTTTTTACATTAAATTACTTATTGCAAAATACACACATACATATAACTGCCTGGGTTATACCTCCAATAATCATTAATGTAACTTTTTTTTAAAGGGACTTTTTAAAAACAAGTATTGCTCCAGATAACTGAGCAACTGATTACCCATGGATGTTGACAGACATGCTAAGTGGAATGGTATTTAAAGAGAATGAACAGCTTTAGGAATGTGGTGTAGGTTGCTAACAGAGTCTGATGGGGGCGGGTGGGTGAAACCCTGAAAGAAACTTACCAAGCCCAACAATGGGATAGATAACAAATAGCACCTGGTTTCTAACTTCCCACCCTGCTCCAAAAAATACTGAATGCCAAATTCAGCATGTTTGGTGTGTTTAAGGGTTTTCTTGTTTTGCATGGGAAGACTGCCATAGCCTCCATGTTATCATTACTAATTTGTTGTCTCATGCACCTATATGCTTTAGATAAAGGGATGTCAAAAATAAAATAAAAATAAATCAGAGTAAGAGAAGAATGAACAAGTCATAAGGTCTACTGACTGCAGTAAGACTAAAAATTGGGGTTCCCCTTGTGGGTCAAAAGAAACCTTGTCACACAAATTACGTGCCAGCTGACAGCAGTGTCATATCAATAATACTTGGCATTCATAGCACCTTTCATTCAAGGATCTCAAAAGGCACAAGGATAATGGGCCCCCCTCTTATAATTTGAGTAAATACTCATCTTTAAACACTCATTATAAAGATCTCAGACAGAATTACAAGGAAAAGATTCCAGTGTTTCCAGCCCAATACTGTGCAATCGCAATATATGTAAGAAATGAAAATAAGGACAGCAGATATATTGGAATTATAGTGACACCAAGTGGCAAGGGAAATTAATCTCATTTCTGCCCCATTCCTTCCACAAGGTCCACTATAATGGATAGAAAGATTCAGTTTATTAAGCTGTATTTTTATTTCACATTAATATTAAACCTACATCAAGCTTGATCCAACAGATTTCAAATTGCTGCCATCTACAAAGTAACTATTATAGCATATAGAGGAATAATAATGGTGCAATACCCTTCTCATTACTCTTCTCCTTCTATTGCTTCTAGTCACAACCAGGTTCTTTGAGCGCATAAAGAAGATGTTGCAGCATTACTGAATTCTTCATTCAGCAAAATCCTTCACTGCCATTAACCTTACTTCTCAATAGTAGAGTTCAAATGCTAAAAACTAATTCTCTTCCTCAGGGACTACTACTGAAAAACTCTCCTCAGTTTCACTTTCTGGTGGTCATGCATTTATTTGTATCAAGCTGCAAGTACTGGGGTTTCAAGGCATGCAGGGGAATGTTTACATTTAAAATATGCCTAGCTAACTTTTAATGCATTTCTAGTAATTTTTGAAAACCCAAAGACTTAGAAAAAACCTAAAGTACAAAAGGATACAGACAAGTAAGTTTTAAAAACGCCCCAATGCTTCCTACACGGAAGCTTTAAAACCTCTCCCTCCTTCCCCCATTTCTTTTCTAAAAAGTGTTCTAGAGAAGTGAGTTGAGAACTAGGGCTGGTTGAAGATTTTCAATGGAAATTTTGCAACTGGAAAATGGGGTTTTGTCAAAATTGAAGATTTTCTTTGGGAAAAGATTTTGTCAGAATTTTCCATTGAAAAAAATGAAATGTTTTTACTTTGGGTTGACATTAATCTCTGCGTCTGCCTTAACTACTGCAGTGCCTTATGAAAGTTGTACTTCTGGGTCCCATAAAGAACCACACTGGTTCAGCCACAGAAGTCCCATGAAGCACTGCAGCATCTCAACCATAAGGAAACACTGTGATACATCAAGGAAGATGTAATCTGCCCAGGATGCAGAGGCGACCCAGAACAACAACTACCATGAGACACTGCAGTGGCTCAGCCAAATGCAGAGATTAATGACAACTCAAAACAAAGCATTTGGACATTTCCAAGTTGGAGTTTTTCATTCTGTGAAATATTTTGACATTTTAACTTTGTCCTGATTTGGGATGAAAATGAATGTAGAAAGACTAGTTTCCAACAGCATGGAAATCCCCTTTTGTGATCAGCTCTAGTCAGGACCTCCTGAGTTCTAATTCTGCTTCTGCCACTGATTCAGTCACTGGCCTTGGATCAAGACACTTAACTGCTCTGCCTCTGTTTTCTCACCCTGCGCCTCCCAGGATTATTGTAAGGATTCCATTAGTTTTTGTGCAGCACTATGAAGATGTGAAGTGCTAAGTATCATTAGTTCTGTGTGTTTGTCCTTTTCAGTGCGGGGGGTGGGGGAGAAGAGGAGGGAAATAGCTCCTCCTGCTCATGACAGAATTAAGCTAAGATCTAAATTTATTGTTCATTTACCAAGTTCTACACGTATAACACCACCCCATCCTAGTCGACAAACACAGCCATATTTTCTTTGCCAGTCTGTGACACACTCACGTGATCCCATTACAAACATGGTTACATTCTGTCCACACAGCAGAAGTGTTGCTTTAAAAAAAAAAGCCACGAAAACAACAAAATTACATTTGTGCAGCCGCACCGACAGTGCTGCCTAACTGGCTGTTGTAGTGCATTCTAGGAAAAGTCTCAGCAGCTACTCCATAGTGCCTCAGCAGGTGTTACCGTGCCTGAATGATTTCTACACAGAATGGCACCAAACAGCGCAGGGGCCAATGCGTTCTGGCATGTGTTTTCATAGAGAGGGTCTGATCCTACAAGTTGCTGAACACCCTCAAGGCCCATTGAATTCAATGAGAGCTGAAAGTGCTTGATGCCCCATGAGCTGCTCAGCACCTCGCAGGATTGGGCCCAGACTGCACAGACAGCGAGTGATGACTGGTTATAGGAAGACAGCCATCTACTGTAACTAGTCTATGCTGCTGGCAGGAGGTAACACCGTTAGCTGCCAGGGTTACTAAAATAATGTTACCCATGTTGCTGGACGACACAAACCGCTGTTAGAGCCAACCAGCTCACTAACTGGGTACAAAACTGGCTAAAAGTGGTAGTGCGGACAGGGTGATGCTACTCCGCCACATGTGAGCGGTAGCAGTAACTGGCGCCCAGTTGCAGAGTAGTAATGACCTTGTGCAAGTATTTCTGAATGTTCACTCGCCCAACCGACTGCAACTCCTTACCTGCAATGGCAGCTTCTTGGACTCTGTTCTGAAGCAGTGATTCCACAGCACTTGTTAAGGTTGGTTCTCTCCTTTGAGTCATTTGTTGCTTGCCCTGGTGAGGATAACACAAGCAGTCAGCATAGTTTCATGACAGAACTGACCAGGACTCAACTCAAGCAGAGATTTCATGGAGGTATTGAGAGGAGTCCATTTTCTTAATCCCCTCAGTGACAGCAGCAGCAGGCCAGACCAGAGTGAAAGGCCACCAGTAGCTTGCTCCTTCCCCAAAGCATTATTCTCCCATCCAGTCTAAAACAGCCAAGACACTCAGAGAAGCAGCCCTTCAGTGACACACGTAGGCATCTCCCCCTCAACAGCACCATCCCTTTGAGACACCCGGTTCTCCAGGAACTCCCTTTATTAGACACCCACCATCTTAACTATGGAGTTTTTTAAGCCTTTTGGTGGTAGATAAAGAATTTTATCCTTGTTTTCCCCCTCCATTGTAGGATTTACCTTTCCTTCCATCAGAAAGCTCACCCTCCTCCAAAATTGAAATACTTAAAAGAAAATGAACTGGTGGGCATAACAAGATTTTTACTTTGCTGATTACTAGTTACTAACTCCGTCTGTCACTTATTTACTCTTTTTTTAATTAATGAACAATTTATGTTTTAATAAAATCTTTTGACAAAATCTTTCAGTAGAAGTTGTATAAACATTTAATAAACACAGCAGCACAGCTCAAGACACAGAGGATTAACCCCACTTCGGAGGCTACCAAAGGAATTCGGCCTTTGATATATCCCTTAGCATAGTACAGTAGTACTCTGTATCCAGCATGGAAGCTGTATTCGTTTTCATTACTCTACAGTTGCTTTCCTGGAATCGGATTAGAAAAGAGTCTGAAGAAGCTATTTTCTCCTCAGCGTTTGCTACCATACTTTTCTATAACTTCCTGCAGAGAAAGGAGCTCTTTTTTGAAGCAACTCACATTGCATTTAATTAAAAAACCAAAAATATCATTAGCTTCTCTGTGGTTTAAAGCTACATATGAATGTGGAGCTTCCCTCCCTACATCACAACCCATTCTGTCTGGTGAGCCTGTCTGCAAGAAAACACAAGGCGAGTGTGTTACTTACCGGGGCCTGTTTGCCTGCTTTCTGGCCTGGTGCAAAGACGCGTCGTGTAGCTTGTTCTTTGCAAAAACTGATGTGCCGCTCTGCTGCAGCTTCGTTAAACCTTCTCAAGCAGTAAGGACACTGAATATAGTCTGATTACAACAAAGGAATGGGTATGATTGAATCAACAGCTCATAAGATATTGAGAGAGAATTGACTACTCTCTGGGAGACTAGGACTCGGGAGACCTGGGTTCAATTCCCAGCTTTGCCTGTCCTGTTGGGTGACCTTGGTCAAGTCACTTCCCCTCACTGTAACTCAATTTCCCCACCGATGCTAAGAACTGCCCTTGGCAAAATTCCGCACACCGTGGCAACTATGTTAATTTGATCTGTTTGTTGTAGAGATGAAGGCTGGGTGCCATGATCAATTGCAAAGTGTTGAGATTCTTGTTGTTGACATACAGGGCTTGGTCCAAAGCCCACTGATGGGAGTTTCTCTCCCCTCCGATATTGCACTACAAATCTCTATTTTGCATTCACTGAGCACAACTGGAGTTCCACATGTGGAATGAATGCAGAGTGGGCAAGAGTGCCACATTGAAGATATTTAGCATGGATCAGAGAGTAGCATTACTTCGTATAAATGTGGAGGACTATATTATGCTTGGCTTTTAAAAAAATAAAATGGAATAAAACTCTAGAAAAAAACCAGACATTTAACAAAAAAATGGCACTGTACTATATACACTATAGTTTCAACCAATTTGCTTGGTACTGAAGTTAGGTTTGCCAGCCTGTAAGTGCCAGGATTGCCTCTGGAGCCTTTTGTAAAAATCAGCATTACATTTGCTATCCTCCAGTCATCTGGTACAGAGGTACATGAGTTAAGTCAGTTTAAACTAAATGGAAAGCTAAACAGAAGTAGGTCTGCAACTAGGGTCATTGATTTCAAAAAGGAAAACTTTACAAAATGAAGGGAATTAGTTAGGGAAGTTGCCTGGACTGAAGAACTCCGGGATCTGAATGTAGACGAGCCTTGGAATCATTTTAAGTCAAAGTTGCAGAAATAATCTGAAGCTTGCATTCCAAGCGGGGGGGGGGGCAGGGCAAGGGGGAAATCTCATACAGAAGGGTTACAAGACCAAACTGGCTCAACAAGCATCTCAAACTGGCTATTAAAAGAAAGCAGAAAGCCTACAAGGAATGGAAAAAGGGAGGGAAACAGCAAGGAAAGCTATCTCTTGGAGGTCAGAAAATGTGAGGATAAAGTGAGAAATATGAAAAACCTTACAAAGGAAATTAAAACCAATAGTAAAAGCTTCTTTTTAGTTATATGGCTAAAGAAAACAAGGAAAGAAGAAGTCGGACTGCTAAGCACCGAGGATGGGGTGGAGATTAAAGATAATTCTAGGTAGGGCCCAACACCTAAACAAATACTTTACCTCAGTATTAAACAACAGTAATGAGGAGCTTGGGGACAATGACAAGGTGACTAATGGGAACAAGGATACAGAAGTAGAAATCACATCCAAGGTGAAAGCAAAACTGAAACAGCTTAATGAGACCAAATTGGGGGCCCAGATAATCTCCATACAAGAACATTAAATGAACAGGCACATGAAATTGAAAGCCCAACAGAAAAGATTTTTAATGAATCCATAAACTCAGGGGTCATAACCTAAGACTGGAGAACTGCAAATATAGAACATATATTTAAGAAATGGGAAAAAATGATTTGGGAAGTTAAGAGGACTATTAGTTTGTTCTCAGTTGTATGCCAGGTCTTAGAACAAATTTTGAAAGACAGTGTAATAAAAGACATGGCTTTACAAAATGTAGACCAACCAGATCTCTTTCTTTGAAAATATCTTCAATTTTCTAGACAAAGGAAATGCAGTAGATTTAATCTATCTGGATTTCAGTAAAGCATTTTATATAGTTCCACATGGGAAATTATTCAGTTGGAGAAGATGGGAATTAACATAAGAACAGAAAGGTGGGTAAGGAACTGGTTAAAGGGGAGACGACAGTAAGTCATACTGAAAGGTGAACTATCAGGATGGAGGGAAGTTACTAATGGAGTTCCTCAAGGACCAGTCTTTCGACCATTAATGACCTTGATACAAAATGTGGGAACGTGCTAATTAAATTTATGGATGACACACGTTGGGAGATATTGCCAATACAGAGGAGGACTGGAATGTCACACAAGAAGATCTGGATGATCTTGAAAGCTGGAGTAATAAAAATGGGATGAAATTTAATAGTGCAAAGTGTAAGGTCATGTAGTTAGGGACTAACAACAAGAGTTTTTGCTACAAGCTGGGGATTTACCAGTTGGAAGTGACAAAGGAAGAGAAAGACCTGAGTGTTTTGGTCCATCACAGATCACTAAGAGCTGCCAATGTCATGTGGCCATGAAAAAAAACTAATGCAATCCTAGGATGCATTAGGCGAGGTATTTCCAGTAGAGACAGGGAAGTGTTACTATTGTACAAGGCACTGGTAAGACCTCATGTGGAATAGTGTGTGCAATTCTGGTCTCTCATGTTTACAAAAGATGAATTCAAACTGGAACAGGTGTAGAGAAAGGCTATTAGGATGATCAGAGGAAAGGAGAACCTACTTTACGAGAGGAGACTAAAGGAGTTGACTTATTTAGCTAACAAAATTAAGGTTTAGGGGAGATATGATTGCTCTCTATAAGTACATCAGAGGGGTAAACACCAGGGAGGGAGAGGAGTTATTTAAGTTAAGGCCCAATGTTGGCACAAGAACAAATGGATATAAACTGGCCATCAACAAGTTTAGGCTTTAAATTAGATGAAAGTTTCTAACAATCAGAGGAGTGAAGTTCTGGAACAGCCTTCCAAGGGGAATAGTAGGGGAAAATTACCTAACTTGTTTCATGATTGAGCTGATACGTTTATGGAGGGGATGGCATGATGAGATTGCCTAAAATGACACATGGCCCATCTGCATCTGGTATTAGCAGATATCTCCAACAACCAGATATAGGACAATAGATGGGGAGGTCTCAAAGCTACTAAAATAATTCTTTTACTGGTCTGGCTGGTGGGTCTCACCCACATGCTCAGGGTCTAACTGATCACCACATTTGGGGTCAGGAAGGAATCCCCCCCACCCCAGGACAGATTGTAAAAGACCATGGTGGGTTTTTGCCTTCCTCTGCAGCATGTGTCACGGATCACTTACTGGTTTGAACTAGAGTAAATGGTAGATTCTCTGTAACTTGAAGTCTTTAATGATTTGAGGACTTCGATGACTCAGCCAGGGGTTATGGGACTGTTGCAGGAGTGGGTGAAGTTCTGTGGCCTGTGATGTGCAGGAGGTCAAACTAGATGATCATGATGGTCCCTTCTGGCCTTAAAGTCTATGAGAAGCAAGAGGCTCAATTTTCAAAAGGTGCTGAGCACCCACACCTCCCTCACTGACCTCTGAAAATCCAAAAGGTGAAATTCATCCCAATGCAGAGGGCCAGCATGGGGCCTATGCCTGACTTACAGTTTATTCCAAGTAGTAAGCGCTGAAATTCACCCTTTGTTAGTCAATGGCAGAGTCAGGACTAGAACCCAAGCATCCCAACTCCCACCCCAGAGCTCTGCTACTAGACTAGGGTGACCAGACAGCAAATGTGAAAAATCAGGATGGGGTGTGTGGGGGGGGGGGTAATAGGAGCCTATATAAGAAAAAGACCCAAAAATCAGGATTGTCCCTATAAAATTGTGACATCTGGTCACCCTATACTAGACTGATAAGTTGCTACCATTAAGGTTGAAAGGTCCAATTATTTTGCTTCCTCTGCAATTCATCTATGTTGCTCCACTTTTCCCTGATGCTACTACTCACTGAATGCAGAAACCCTCTTTAGCTGCTCCCAGGGTTGCCCCTAATTCATGCTCTACTCCACCACTACATTTTAAAAACAATCAGGAATGAGGGAGTTAATGTTCACCTTGGATTGCAGAGAATGGAGTAAAGCTGAAGCCCATCTGTGAATAATAGGAACTTATTGTTTTATCAAGGAGAAGCAAACACAAGAGCAGCAGTAAGTGAAACTAAATCACAAACCTGGATTGATGCTTGGAGGTGGAGGAGGAGGAAGGGGTCGGCCTTCTTTCATGGCTTTCGTGACTTGCTTGGCTGATTGAATAGCATTAATAAAGTCCTCATGCAGCTGTCTCCAGTTAGATTTCTTTTCTGGTTGTTTCTGTAAAGGAAACGTATGGCAACAAACTCTATATACCCATCTATGAGGCTATATAAAGACTTTGACTGAGGGTTCTTTTCTAAATAGATTTCAAAAGGAAAAAGAAATATTAAAAACAAATCTTAGGTCAAATCCACTTTCCTGAGTCTTACTATTTCCCCAACCACCCCTCACAAATTAACCAGTGCTCCAAGGGACCAATAAAGAATAGCCTCTCATATCAAGACATTTAGGTCACAGACGACTATAGTTTATACTGGATGAAATATGAAAGTTAGCATGACAATCCCTTCTCTCTCTCCCCCCCCTTTTGATCTCCTCTTATATTTTTTGCCTCTTTCCCCCAATCAAAGTGTGAAACTGATTTCTCCATAGCCTGCTGCTGTTCCTAGTTCAGCAGCAGCAAACAACACACAATACAGCTACCACAGCAATACAGATAATGACCTTCCTTGAATAAAGGAATAAAAATTGCTTACTGTTTGAATTTAATAGCAATGAAACTCTGCAGCTTTGTCCTTGGGACTTTACAGGCCACAGAAGGCTCAAGCTGAACCTTGAGCATTCCTGCACCAGATCAGTGTCCTGCCATCACTTCCTCTCACTGACCTAACTAGAGAGGAAGCTGTAAGAAGCTTGTATGTTATTCATATGTTTCATTTTTAAGGAAAACTCCTATAAGAACTGAGGCCTCCATGTGTTCCTACCGGTTTCACTGTGCACCAGCATGGCTCTTGCACTGAGAAGACGCCTTAAGTTACTGGAGGCAACAAGCCACTTATTAGCACTTGATAAAGCACAAAGGCTAGGGCTGGGGACAGGGAAGGCATGAACAGAGCCAGACCCACAGTCGAGGAGACATCATTTCCCAAGAGAGAATGCCACGCACAGCGAAGAACCCTAGGCTCATTCAGGACACCCACTCATCGCTGGAGTGAATGACAACATTCGTTGACCAACAATATTAGCATGAAGTCAACATGCCTGCTACAATTTAAACAATACCTTTGGTGGTGGCTGTTTCTTCACTGAGGGAATTTCAGTTCCCTGCAGTCTCTGTTTCAAAGAATTGAAAGGCTTCCGCTTTTTGGTGAAGACTTTCTTGCATATTGGCTGGTGCCTTAACTGGGATGCAAAGAAAAAACAAAATCTTATGGCAAAACCCTTGTGTTCTGCTAATGCTGCTTCCGTTTAAGGCATTATAATTATTTCTGCCACACTCTGGAATATTGCTAGATGAGAGAGCACAAATAACTTATTTACACCACAGGACAGATCAGTACTCTGAACACTGATCAGATCAGTTTGTCTCCTTTTTCACAGAGTGAAAGTTTCTTTCAACATCTGTGTTTAACCTACTGGCATTTACTGCCCCTTCTCCCCCCACCCAAACCCTCACAATTCCTCTACTTTCAGTTTTATGCACCGGGGGAGGGGGGGTGGGGCGGGGGGGGGGGGGAGAAGCCTTTGTTTTACCAGAACATCTTGTGCAAAATGTCTTCCACAGGTTTCACAAGCTAGCAATTCTTGACTTCCAGCAGCTGTATAAAATTCAACGTATCAAACTATTAGTTACACAGGATTTCTTAAAGGTCCCCCCCCCACCCCCAAAAAACAAAACAACACAAAACAATGGTAAGAGCAGGCCCTATGATTTCTGGAACTGATTGTTTTGTTGTGAGAAAGCACCCTTTATACAGTCACCCATGGGTTTTATTTTTCTTCCCCCTTTGTGATCTCTTCACCTCAGTGGTGGGGTAAATTTCATACCCCACAGGTCTCCCTTGCCTCTGTTTGTCTTACTAACTGGGTGAAGCTGGCTCCTCATTTCCATATGACAGTTATATTAAAGTTTCTGAAAGTAAGAAATATTAGGGGTTACCATTCAACTGAAGACTTACCAAGTGGCACATTTAGATCCTAGGATGATAAATGCCTAGATGGATAAAATTGTAACTTTAAGCCAACTGATCTTCTACTATATACCTGTTCTAACGTCCTACTCTCTGCTATTGAAGACCAGTATTTTTGGCAGGTCTGACATCTCACCCTCCGAGCTGTTGACTTCCTTCCCAGTCCTGTTCCTTCCCCACTGCCCAATGGAAGGAGAATCTCATAAGCCTCTCTCTCCGCTGCCCACTTGTCAGCTCTGTTTTAACTCTCCACTGTTCCCTGCCTGAGAAAGGAGTGATGGACAGGTCATGTTGTGATTCTTGGGAGATGGTGTAGTGAGAGGACGAACACAAGAGCCATGTTTAAGCACCAACTGGAGAACTCCTCAACCAGAAAATTCCTACCTCTATTAAACTCCCAGCTGCAACATATCCTGGTCCTCTCTGGAGAACCAGGTATGCTATAAACCCTCCACATCTTCCTTTCTTTATAAAGAAAGATTAAGACTAAGAATGTACACACACACACACACACACACACACACCCCCCCCCCACAATTCAAAATGAATTTCTAATTCCTTAAAACTATTTGCACGACTATGACCCTTTATCAATTGCATTTAAATAGTCCTGAGCAGTATTCTAAAGTTCAAGTCTTTGAAGTCTGGATCAGTCTTCCAGGCCATGTTCTCATTTCCATATTGAGTTTGTGCAGGGAGTTCCCTGTGGAGGAGGATCACCTCCCGACAAAGTACTTGCAGGTTCCAGATCTTCTCTGTATTGTCAGGAAACACTATTGTCAGAGATGTACCTGATCCCTCCAGAGAAGTACTTGCAGAGTTCCCACTAGGAAGAATGTGGGAATTTCTGCCAAATTCCAAACATCTCGGAGCTTTTAAGCCAAACTTTGTTCCCTGGTCTCAGTTCAGGTAGTGCTTTTGTTCTGTGCTGAATATTCAAGTTTTATTGTTGCTGAATTTTTATTTTGGCATACTGTTTTTTAAATTCCTTCAGGTTGCAGCACTTAGGTTTAAGCTGAATCAGATAAAGGCATCCTGAATCATCTTCCCATCAGAAGTTCTGCTGGAGATAGTTCAGACACAAACAGTGTTGACTGATATGCCAAGGAATGCTTTTTATGGGTCCAGTGATTTTTGCAGAAGTCTTTTTTGGAGTCCACACTGTTCTCTGCACTTCCCCATTACTCTGGGGTAATGTGGACTATGAGTACAATCTTCAAAATCAAGGTCTTGTGAAAATGCTAGGAAGGTTTCAGAGGTAAACCAAGGCTCATTATGAGATATGAGGACTTCTGGAGCTCCATATCTTTCAACTTTGGTTTCTGGATGACCTGTGCTGATGAAGTCTGCCAATATATCTGGAAAAGTAATCAACTACAATACATGTATGTGTGCCCTTTCCAGAAAAAACAAATCTGTGGCTAACCACTGCCAAAGTCTGTCAGGTAGCTCTGCAGAGAGTAATGGTTCTGGTGATTTTTTTTTCCTTTTACATATCTTGCAGCCCTCTACTAAAGTCTGAATTGGCCTACTCAGACCAGGCCACCATATGGATTGTTGTGCTTGTGCTCTGTGCTTGTTTATACTTTGAAGTCCTTCATGAATTTTGGCGAGCATCTCTTTCTGAAGTACCACAGGGATAAGAATGCATTGTCCTTCCACTGTGTGAAGGTCATTTTGGTCCCCTCAATATGGGTCTGCTGAAAGGTGACTCCTTTGACCTCACCTTCTTTGGCAGAGTTGAGTCAGTTTCTGGCAAGTCTCATCCTCTAATTGTTCATCTCTAATTTTCTAACGTTAGCTGGCAGATGCTAGAATTGCTGCCAGAACAAGGTCATTAAAGCCTTTGACATGTTTCTCTAAAGCCCTTTCATCTTCTGGTGCTGGCTGCTCAATTTGGGCTCCAGACAGAGTGTTTGTTTCTGGGTGTTTTCCCTGGTATGTGTTCAATGTTGGGGGGAAAAAAAAATTTACATCACCCACAGTCAAAATCTCTGAATCATAGGTGGAAGATATGACACCCTGCTCATGTCACCCAGAACTGTTACCGCCCTGACTCAGCGAGCCTTGCTGCAGCTAAACTACGAGTCAGCCCACTGATACACCAGCTTGGCCACCTTGCCAGAAAACTGCTCAGGACTCTGCCAGCCCAAACCTTTCCTTGCAGGTAACACACAGTCAATCCTAATTGCCAAGTTCCCCAGAGTCATCTTTTCACTGGACCCTCACAGAAGTTCACTGCCACGCCAGCCTGTTACTTTGGCTGAGGATTTTATTCTTCAGTTTAATACGCAGCACTGAGATGTTTTTGTAACAAAACAAGAGTATGTTTATTAACAAAGAACAGATATTTACGTGATAAGTAAGAAAGACTAGGAAACAGTTATAGTTGCAAGTAAAAAAACAAAACAAAAACATGCTTTCTAGTAACTAAACTGTAACTTCAGCAAATTGTAATCTTGGTCTAAGCAAGGTTTCAAACCCTGGAGATATTAATCCCCTTGGTTCAAAGATCCAGCTCTCTCAGATTACAAGAGCTCTGGCTCCTTGTATCCACCACAGCAATGGATAACCAATATATATATTTTGCTTCTGCTTGTACCTTCCTAAATATCATTGAACCTGTTTCAAAAGGCAGGAAAGCTTCCTGGGGTGCAGCCTCCATCCACCCCTTGCAATTGTTAAATGGTCAGCTTTCCTTACTTGCTGCCTGATGGGTTTATTTGACTTACATGTAAATGTCATTTTCAGTCTCACCTTGCTTAGTTTATATTGGAGACTCACTCAAGCCAAGAAAACAACATTCCTTTGTCTAGGACAAAGCCTGGACTTAGGCACTGTTTGCCAAACACATTAAGAACAGAATTATAGCTGTGTGCTAGAAATATTTTTACACTGCACCTACATCACACAATACTATTAATGACCAGCAGGTTACCAGTTTGCATATGACACTTTAAAGATACAGATTATGACACTAGCAAATTGGGGGACGGAGTGTATCAGGGCTGATGAGAATTATGGTATGGTGTGCCCTCTGCCACTTGGCATTGAGGGGCTCCCTCACTTACAGGTCATCCATTGGTTTTGAACCCAATAATCCTCTTAGGGCTTGTGATTGGTCTCTGAGTTAAAATTCAAGCCAGATATGCAGGACCAAGGGATTGCTAGAGCTTCCTTTTCCACCTGAGTATGCCACTGATCAGTTTCTCTAAAGCTTCTTGATATGAATGCAACAGGTCTCCTGCCTGCTTTTTTGTGAGCACTACCCCAACCCATATGAAGAGGCATCTGCTGCTACTGTTGATGGATAGTTTACTGAATAGTGTTTCAGAACAGGCAGAGATGTCAGTAGTTCTTTTATACAATTAAATGCATTCTGTGGTGCAGTCCACCAGATCACATATTCTGATCATTAAGAAAAATCTCTTAAGGATTTTGTTAGAGGAGCTAAAATTGGTAAGAATTTTCCAAAATGATCTGTTGTGACCAGGAATCTTCTTACAGTAGAAACAGCTTTGGGGTCAGGTAAGGTGAGTAATGCCTTTAGTTTGTTGGAATCTAGCTGAATTCCATTTGCTAAGTATGAGTCCTATAAATTTTATCTTCTTCTTTCCAAATTCACATTTCTCATTCAGAGTGAGCTTGTTGAAAACATCTCAAAACTGCATGTAGTCACTCAAAGTGTTCATTTTTATCTCTACCATATACCAACACATCATCTGCATCGCAAAGGACACCAGACAAACCTGATGCAACCTGAGACAGTCTTTTTTGGAAATGTTTTGGTGCTGAAGATATGCCAAATGGAAAATGATTCAAACAGTACTTTCTAAAGGGAGTGATGAGAATAGTTAACATATAGATTCTTTAGCAAGGGGGATTTGCTCAAGGTTGGGATAGCATCTAACTTTTAAGACTTTTGTGTTTGGTTAAGTGCAGGAAGCACATGTCTTTCTCTACCCATGCTTTTATTAAGTTGCCTAAGATCCACACGAATTGAGATTTTGCCAGTGGGCTTTGGTATACAGCCACCCCCCACACCAGTCACAGGGGAGGGGGGGGATCTTGCCATTCTTCTTTGACTTTCCCTACCACAGCTATAGAAATGCAGCATGGGGCTGTGAAGCAAAGGGAGTGGTTGATGACAGTCAATTTTATTTTGTACTCCCCTGACAGCTTTCCTAGCATAATGCAGACATGTGGATACACCTCCTCTATAGTTTGCTTTGTGCATTATTACCAAATCTCTGTACAATTTCTTATGAGTTATGTACCTGGATACTTGGATGCTAATATCTAAACTGTATTCTTAAATTTATCCACCTAAATTTGGGTTATTGCTGATTATGTACTCTATGTAGCATGTGACTTAAAAACAAACTTTGTATCTGTGGATAATCTAAGCACTGTACCCAGATGTACACTCTTTTCTCAACCTATGTCTTACATAATTATTTTAACATTAGCTTTAAAAAAAAAATTAATTTACCCATTGTGAAAGGTAGCTGATTGGCAACCCTAGAGACTGGAATGTAGGGGCAAATACAGCAAAGTACCTTGATGTGGAGTGGCCACCTTGAGGCAGTTAATCTTCCATGGCAATTTGCATCCTTAGTCTCTCTACTGACTTTGCACACAAGCATGCCAATTTCGCTCGTGGTGACACAGATAGTTTCCCCTCAAGAACTGACTACAACAGTTTATTTTCCATAGGCCAGAACAGCCATGAGGTAAGTAGCACATTTTAGTTATTATTACCCATTAGAACTGGTAAACAAATTTTTGCTGAGCATTTTCCATTGAAAATTAAATTTTTAAGGGGAAAAAGGGCATTGGAATATGCTCTTAGTTTTCAAAACAAATTTCAAGTTTAACATTTCAAGCTTTTTCAAAACAGCGAGAAAATTCCCACTCACTTCCTTTCCACATCAGAAAGCAGTGACATTTTTTTTTAAAATTGAGAAAGTACCGTTTTACTTCCCTCCCCCTGACTTTTCTAGTGGGTAAATGAGTTCACCGGTGAGAGAAAAAGGGGGAAAACCCTGTAAAACCTAAACTGTTTTCTGAAACACAAATTTTTTTAAGCAAAACTTTTCATTGAGAAATTCCATTTTGAGTTCTCATAAAACAAATGTGTAAAAAACAAAAATCAAATGATTAACTCAAAAACAATCACCTCCAGTGACCATGAAGGAATCAAGTCTTCTACACAGAGCTGAAAGGCTCTCTAGGCAATTATCTAGTCACCCAGGAACCATCTTTAACAAGTGCTATTGAGGCTTTAGATAAACCTGGAACAAGGAGTGGTGTAACTTACATTTGTGAAGGTGTTAATTTTTGATTTCCCTAGTATTTTAATATCTGGAATGTAGTGTATGAGACTGGAACAGTAACTTTTACAAACAAAAGCTGAAATTGCCATATACACCATGAAACAAATTTAGGGGTACCTTTGATTCAGACTACAAAGGAAATGAGTACTGCAAAACCATATACTGAGATTAAAGTCGACCTGATCTTCCTCATGCTGCTTGCAGCATAGCAAAGGACCAGGTCATTCTATGACATCATAATGGGAGAGTGTATTGTATCACATCTCCAGATAGTATGTCACTACAGAGATTACAGCTCAACAGAAAAAGGAGAAGCTGGATGCCCACACTGAGGTTTTGCTTTATTCCAATCCTTTTAATTTATAAGCCACAAAAAAAAAAAAAAAAAATAGGATCCTTAATGATGCACTGACTGAGTCAACTTGAAGATGATTGCCTGTATTTTTGAAAGCAGGAAGACACATTTTGTGGTTATTACAAACGTGACAGCCTTTTTTCTTTAGCAGACAATATTTAACAGATGAATTAAATAATGTTCAAGATAGATTATATTTTGTAGCAGATAAGTAATGTTCATTTGCAAGTTAATTCTGTATTAAGGGGCTAGCAGAAGTTTAGTATTTGTTCAAATAGCTGGGAGTGATCCAGACTAAGCCAAGTAGTAGGTGCATTAATAAATAAGCATATATAAAAATGCATATCAGCTAACAGCCTGTATCACAACCCCAATAAGTTACAAGTTTGCATATATTTAGACACAAGCCACCTCTATTTTAAAGTTATGCTGTACCAAACCCAATATGGAAGATAACTGCAGGCATTTTGGGAAGCCATAAACGTTTGATCAGTTCCATGTATACAAGTATAAACTAAACATAAAACCTCACATGCCATATTCCTAATAGTGTCCTTATGATCTTTCGTGTCATAAGAAGATCTGGAGGTACAAGGAAAGAAGAGAGCAGTGTGTATTAGTACTTACCCCTAATTTCTCAAATTTCTGAGGGAAGCAAAACCATTTTCAAGTGCTCTTGAATAGGTGCTTAGAAGAACTGGTCAGTGCCAGCTTAAAGCTGTATACCGGAAAGTCAGGGATCCAAAGGGGTGGGGTGGTAGGGAGACGGACATGAAATATTTCTCCTATGACTTCAGGGAATACCTGAAAAAATCCTAGGTAGCCTAAACATGTTCTTAGAGCAAATTGCAAACTTGATTCTATAAGATGAAAAATATGGCCTAAAACCCCCCAAAAACTATTCATGTACAATGTCAGAATCTAATGAATCTAAACTTGGGAATTAGTTAAGATATGTTCAAACTAAAATATGACAGTGGAAAGTAGAGCTGTGGAGGATGGAAATTCCATTTTGTTTTTCACTGTAATTTTGAAAAGCCTTCAAGTTCAAAATTCTCTACAGAAGATTGAGAAAAAAACCTGGATAATCAAAACACTTCAATTTTATAATATACCATACAAAACACAATTTTCAAAACAAAGTACTGTAGTATCAAAGTGAAGTATCAAAAGGTTTCATTTTGAAACTGACAGAATGTCACTGTTTTCCTTCAAAGTAAAATTTCAGTGAAATTGACATGAGTTTGCTAAGCATCTCAGTTTTGACTGAATGGCATTTTTCAAGGGGAAAATGGTTCTCTCAAAGTTTTCTTTCAAACCAACAATAGTACCATGTCTTAACACAACACAATTCTGATTTCATATCAATCTCTCTGCACCGAACACAGGATTAGGCAAAAAAAGTAGATTGCTGAAGTTTACCTGTAAAGAGGTCCAACCCCTCCCCCCTTATTTATGGGGGGAGAAAAACAAAACACACAGACTTGCAGGTCTAAGGGACTGCATGTGAGCTCACAGAAGTGAAGGCAAGGTTTGCCACTCAGCAGTATGAGACTCTTGGCAAGTTTTTTTTTATTGTAGCAGACATTAGGAAAAGAATACCGAGGTATATATAGTAACTTGATTACAACAATTAGCAGGGACATTGTTAACAATGGAGGACCAAAGTAATTCTATAACCTTTTGCTCTATACCATTAGCTCTCCTCAATTTCATTGTTTCCAACCAACATCTTTTTACCCCTCTATTCTACCCACTGTTCTCTCTCTTTTAGAAACACTCTTGACTTCCCCATTGTGTCTTTGTTCCTGCTCTGGCCTGCTCTTGTTATCCTTACCTTTCATTCATTTTTGCTCTATAGAGGTGGTAAATCAAGAGAGAAAGGAAATAATGCAGTAATGAAGCAGCAATGGGAAAAACAGGCCTGTTTCACCCTCCTGTAGGCAACTAGAGCATAGAAAAATTCCCAGACTGGCTTATAGGATATTACCAACATTCTCATGGCATAATGCAAGGCATATCATGACACTGACTGTGGCAAATCGAATAGCCAAAGAAATTGTGATTATTCTTTAGGTATGTAGGACAAAATCAATTAAGATTTTCTTGCTTGATCTGGTTCAGAGTTTTGGCAGCAAAGCCTAGCTACAAGCACATATACCCTTTTTCCATTACTTCCCATCTCTGCTTCAGCAACTGAACAGAATATCCAACTGCAGAGGATTATGGTTTGTCTACTTCAGAACTGTACACAACAGCAGACAGATCATAGTACTCTTTTAAAACATGTGGAAATATTTCTAATAAACTCACAAAATTATACTTAACTCAAAATATTAAGCTTTGCACGTTACTCACCTGTTCCATGCATCTGATTCATCTCTATATGCAAATTTCTCAAATTCCCTCTTTAAACACTTTCAGGAAACATGGGTGCTAGGTGGTCAACTTTTACTTACGCAGTTCAAGTGTTTGCAATAATCCAAGTTGCCAGTTATTAGCAACCAAATAATCAACAATTATGACACATACATCCCTGCCCTATCCTATGAGATACATGAAAACTAGTATAGCTAAAAGTAAAATGAAAGCATGAACAAAGGTGTTTTTGTCATACAGGACTTCTACACATTTTTTTCCCCCAGATATCATACTTCGGTGGGCTAATTTCTACAGATTTGGTTAATATAGACCGTGGGAAGAGATTTGAGAGAAAAGGAAACCTGTTTTAGGTTTGAATTTCAATAGTTCAATCTCACAAGCACTTCAGATGTTATAACCAAAGCACTTCTAATAGTTTCTATACACAGAGGATTCACACTGCTTTCTGCTATTTGCTCACCCTCATTTAGTGTTTGTAAGGACAAGGGAAATACACGTACTGCTGTGTCAGTTCATACTAGGGATAGATAGAAATTAAAACAATTGCATCAGACCCATCAAGGAGAGAAAGCTTGTGTTGAAGAACTTAAAGAAACTTCCAAAAGCAATAAAACAATCTGACAAAAACTTAAGAACTATGGGAAAAAACCTTACCTTTTTTTTTCTTTTTTAAGCCTCACAGGCACCAGTCCTAAAGTGCTCAGGATTTAGCAGCTAACTGGGATGAGATTAAATTAACCGTAATTTAAATTCTCTCCTCTTATATCCTGGGCACCAGTCCAGAACTCTTCCAAAATAGCACCCGAAATCCTAGCAATAGGTCATGATTCTACCAGAATCTCCCACCCATAAGCAGCATACACAGACTTTTACATTGAGCTTGCCATGGCAAGACGGCATAAATGGATGTTCATGTTGTGGTCCTATGGAACTACAAAGATGAGGTATTTTTCTGCTCATAAAGGGGCAACGCTTGTTCACCTTTCTGAGGTGTATAGGTCCATTGCCATCAACAGAATGACAGACATCAAAGCCAATGCAGATTCAATGCTAGAGAGAGTCAGAACAAAGGTGTTTACGGTGTCTGATTAGGATGAGCCACCGCCTATCTCCAAGAAGTTCCTGCCTAGGACATGGACGATTTAGACCCCATACAGCACCAAAGGTTGTATTTGTAGTTTAGCTTCCTCACAGTGCACTTCTAAGGCTTCAGAGTTAAGGTCCCAGAAAGTCAGGAAATGCAACAGAATTATTGTTGCACCACATACATGTAGCATACTCTACTCCTTTTTTTCTGGTTGTGTATAGTTTTGACTTATTACTGGTTTCAGAGTAACAGCCGTGTTAGTCTGTATTTGCAAAAAGAAAAGGAGTCCTTGTGGCACCTTAGAGACTAACCAATTTATTTGAGCATGAGCTTTTGTGAGCTACAGCTCACTTCATCAGATGCATATGCATCTGATGAAGTGAGCTGTAGCTCACAAAAGCTCATGCTCAAATAAATTGGTTAGTCTCTAAGGTGCCACAAGGACTCCTTTTCTTTTTGACTTATTACTGTTTGCTATAAAATATTCAAACACTGTATGCGAGACTGTTCAATACAGCCAAGTTAATTTCATGAGGAAATTATGATGTTAATGTTGCTAACTTTGATTTTAAATGCACAACCTAAATCTTCCATTAAATATCTTTAATTATTTCACCAGCCAAATGAAATGGAAATTTTATTTAAATTTAAGCGTTGTCTAAATTCACAACTGTTTTCTAAACATCTCTCTTAAAATACGATTTTCCAATACGCTTCACAATAGTATTCAAACAGCAACAGATACTTCAGACAGGGCTTGGGAGAAAATACTGCATATTCTTGATATACAGAACCGTACTAATGCCAAAGCGTGGTTTCCAACCGAGCCTGCATGTAAATACCATAGTAAAGGGAGGGAAAGAATTATTTTATGCACATTCAGATAGGTAAATCTAATTCAGAAACAGCACCGAGATCTCTTGAATCACAAGAGCAAAATTCTCAATATGTACAAAACTGGCTGCATAGAAAATATATATTTCTGTAACTTAAGTACCATAAAACACTCCCAGTGCAACTCTGTTTATAAATAGCTGCCATGTTATGTCCATGACAGAAAAATACTACTGTACATTTTAATTTGTAACCAAAAATTGTTTCAGCTGTTTACATTTAAAAAGAGATGGTAAACTACTTGATCTGGTTATAGAAAAATTCAAATACCATGTTATGAACTTCTATCCATGACGGGACAAGGTTAAAAGAGTCAGCATCTTCTCAAGATCCTAGCACAAAGAACAACACAAAGAACTTTCCACAATATGAAAGTCATCAGTTCCACTATGACAGCTTGAGCCCTTGAACATTCTGTCTCAGATTGAGCAGTTCTTTTTCTTGCCTTGTTTTTTCCAACTTGAAGGCTAATTTGTTGGCTTTCTTCTCCATTCTGCGTTCCTGCAAACATGAATGACTTCCACATTAAAAACCTATTTTCGAGATTTGCAGAGAAGTATATAATTCACTCCCAACACCTTTACAATCCAAAAGAGATATCTGAATAACTTTCAGAAACATGCTAAATAAGGCCTGCTCTACACACAAAACTTAGGTCAACTTAGCAACATCGCTCACAGGTATGAAAAAAATCAATAGTTCAGACAACCTACGCCCCAGTGCAGCCACCGCTGTGTTGAGGGAAGTAAGGGTCTACGCTACAGCAGAATAGTTGCCGTGCTGCAACAGTACTGTTGTAGCTCCTGTAGTGTAGGGTGCCACACATATCTTACTTCTGGTGGCACTCTGCACCAAAAAACTTAAAAATTCTCCAAATTTTATTTGTCAAAAGAACACTATATAATCACGCCAGGTTTCAATTATTTTGGTAATTTATTTCAAAATACCTGTCAGCAAGTATGTTTGTAACAATTCAGACACACAAAATTTCCCCCAGGAGTAGAGTTAAAGAAACCCCTATGACAACCCAGTTCCTGTTTCTCTGCCCGCCCCCCTCCCCCCTGCATTCACCCAAGCCCCATCCTCCCGAGTCCAGTCGCAGGGCCCCCCAGCCCAGATACTCACACCCCGTCCCTGGCCTAGATACCCACACTCCCTTCCCCACTAGAGCCCAGCTGTGGGGGCCCCCCCTTCTCCAGACACCCTTTTCCCACTCTGCAGGGATCCACAGGGAGAAACAGCCTGGTCCCAGGCTTGCAGAGTTTCCTGCATGCTGCCCTCTCCTTCCCACAGGGCATGCTGGGAACTGTAGCTGCCAGGAACCCTTTAGCTCCCTCTCCCTCCCCCCAGCAGTGTCTTGTGTGCAAGCTGTGCTCTGCTGAGTCCAGTGGCCCCTGGTGGCAGCTATCAGCACTGCAGCCCATTTCTGTGGGGAAAAGGAAATTCTGCGTGCACATTAATTTCTGCAAAATTCTGCATTGCGCAGTGACGCAGAATTCCCCCAGGAATAATATCTAAGTTTTAGAAGACACGCTGCTTCACATCCTCTTTTCCTAGGTTGAAGCAAATTAGACTTTTATATAACAAAAGAGTCCAGTTTCAGATCTCTCTTCTGTTTTTCCTTTGCCAGTAGCTGGCATGATCCAACTTTTAAAGGTCAGAATAAATGAAACAGGGGTGGTGGTAGTGGCAGTACCAGAAAAGATGAAAAGTGGGAAGTGAATTTACTTTCTGTAGTAACAGCCCCAAGAGAGGGAGGGAAAAAAAGAAAAAAAAAAATAGACTAAAGACAGAGAGGGAGAAACTAAGAGCAGATAGAAGAGTAAAAACTAAGTAGAGAAAAAGGGATATTGAAAAATCGAGAATCTTTGCGGAATGATTGACAAGAAAACATTTTCCTACTTTTGGGGAAAAAAAAAATAATCAAACTTTCCAGTGGATGGTATTTTCCAGAAAGATACAGAAATCAACCCTTGAAGACGAGTGGATTTTTCCCAATAATTCCCAGAAACTAAATTGGTTTAAAAGAAAAAATGTTTTTTAAAAAAACAGAGTAATGAGGAACAGAACACATTTTCCTGAGGGGTTGTCTTAAAATATTCAAGACTAGATTTTACCTTTCGTTCTTCCTTTATAGCTTGTTTTCTAGCTTTTCGATCCTCTCTGCTCTCATTTTTGGAACGTGGTTGTGTGGATACTCTTGGCAGATCACTTTGATCAATCATTTGCATGCGTTCAGTCTGCTTAGCCGTAAGACCTCTCTGAGGCAAGATATCCAGTGGGATTCCACTCTTCTGAGAAATTTTGATTGGTTTGGACTAAAATATAGACAGACAATGTGCCAATGAATTAGTTGTCTTTAACCCTCCACCTTCCCTCTGCTTTTCTTATAAGGTGTATGGATCACCCTTGCTCATCAGCAATAACATAGAACCACCAATAATGCTGCAAATTTTCCAATAGTGAACACACAAGCCAAATTCTGCCCTCAGACAGATGTACATGATTTCCCATCAAACTCAGCAAGAACTACAAGTACCTATCTGTGGCAGAAGTTGGCCTTAAAGGTAAAAAGTTATTTTTAACATTACTTTCCATCCCTTCTTTTATTTAAGTTTTACTTAAAGGTAACTAGAGTAAGGAAAAAATTAGGGTTGTATCCTCTTTGCTTCTTTATGAGGAGGTCTCAAAAAAGAACAAGGTTTGCTTTTTTTTTTTTTTTTTTAAACTTTAGAAATATCAAGATGTATTTTAAATTTTGCTGGGGAACTCCTTGGAGGACAAAAGAACTGTGATGGGTGTTCTCAGTCCTCAAAGGGACAGTAGAGATCCACCTCCAAAAGAACTGATGTCTTGCAAGTGTGCGCAGGTCATACTCTTGATATTTGTGATATAATCTTACTAATTCTCCAGGAAAAACAGGTTATGCAAATTTTGAATTTTCAATGTAAAAATTATTCTTCCTCTCTTACCTCCTTCCCCATCTAAAAGAAAAAAAAAAAAAGCCACCTGCTAAATGTTTTATAAATCATGAAGCAGCAAAACGGAACACAACATTCCTATCTCCACACCCCATTTGCAGGTCAACTCAAAGACAAATATAGCCAACAGAAAACTAACTGTCTTTGTCTTGACTCTACAAGCCATGCTGCTGCTTAGACTTCTGTAAGCTTCATATAATATAGAAAATAAACCTAATGATTTTACCTTTGCTGGCTCCTCAATAAGTTTTGGATGATTATACAAGTTTGAGTATGTACCTAAGGCAAGAAAGAAAACAAAGATAAGGGAGAGTTGTACCCTGAAAAATACCACCTCCATTTTACATAGCAATTTTTTAAAAAGTTATACATTAAATTTGAAAGACTCGTGGCAAGTAGTTATCTTTTAGTGCACTTAATACACCCTTGGCCAAATTTCTTTAATGAGAATGTATGCTGTTATGCACTCTCAAAAGCACAGAGAAATGCAGAAGCTATTTAACTAGAAACCTTGCTATAAGTAACAAGACAATATACCATCTGCTTTACTTTTTCCAGGGATAGTAAGAGCCTCACATACTTACTCAAAATGGATTCACAATCCCACTTCTCTTTGGGTTCCTCAATAACTAAAGTTATGATTTCTTCTTCTTCCTCACCCTTCTCATTAAGGGGAGAATCGAAATCCTTTCTTGGTTCAAGAGCATCGGGTTTCACGCAGCTTTTAAAGAAGGTAAGAAGAGAGGGTGGGAGTCAGGGAAAAGAAAAATAAGAATTTCATTATAACTTCTTAACACTGAAAAAAAGAATAAAGGGCTGACCCTTTCCCTCCACCCCGTTTATTTTAATCTGTGACTATATTAAAAAAAACCAAAAGACAGGAAAAACATTCCTACATGTGTTAAACAAAAACAAACAAAAAAACAAACCACTCAGTAATATGACATGGGAATTTCTTTTCCTTTCCCCTATCCCACAAATCTCCAAAATAACCAGACTATTTAAATATATGCACTGTCAGAGGTAGATTGCTAAGAATATTTGGCGCACCTTAATGCAGGAAGGAGGAAACATCAGTGAACCAACTGGCTGGCTGTCATCCCCCCCAAATCTGAATGCAAAGGATTGGGTCATAAGTGTTCAACTAGGTATGATACACAAATCATTCCACTATGTACCTAACAGGTTCTGCTGTTGTATCAGATGAAGATACTCTGCTGCAGTGTCAATTACAACAGCAACAACAGAAAGACACATGGTAGGGGAAAACCTCAGTCCAAATCAGTAACTTCCTTGCAAATCAGAAGGGCTAAGGCGGCCTCTGAACATTAGCTGTAGTTAATTGTATCCCACTTATGTCCCCTTTTCAACAAGACTTCAAGCACCAAAAAACCCACTCCGCATCACCACGCAATTCAACTGAAATCCACTGCTAAATAAAAATATGAATACTTTACAAACACTAAATAATTACATTCTACAAACAAAAATATTGTCTCCAAAGTAAATGAAAACTTAGATAGATTTTATCTTAATAAGTGAGATAACATGTAATTGGAAAAGGAGTACTTGTGGCACCTTAGGGACTAATCAATTTATTTGAGCTTAAGCTTTTGTGAGCTACAGCTCACTTCATCAGATGCATTCATAATCAAAAAGGCTGATAAAGGAGGTGCTGTCGTCATCATGAACAAGAAGCTGTTCGGCAGCTCTCCAACACCACTTTCTACAAGCCATTATCCTCTGATCCCACTGAGGGTTACCAAAAGAAACTGCAGCATTTGCTCAAGAAACTCCCTGAAAAAAGCACAAGAACAAATCTGTACAGACACACCCCTGGAACCCCGACCAGGGGTATTCTATCTGCTACCCAAGATCCATAAACCTGGAAATCCTGGACGCCCCATCATCTCAGGCATTGGCATCCTGACAACAGGATTGTCTGACTCCCTCCTCAGGCCCTACACTACCAGCATTCCCAGCTATCTTCGAGACACCACTGACTTCCTAAGGAAACTACAATCCATCGGTGATCTTCCTGAAAACACCATCCTGGCCACTATGGATGTAGAAGCCCTCTACACCAACATTCCACACAAAGATAGACTACAAGCTGTCAGGAACAGTATCCCCGATAACGTCACGGCAAACCTGGTGGCTGAACTTAGTCACGGGTGAGGACAGAGTCACAATTTCACATTTGGGGACAATATATACCTTCAAATCAGCGGCACTGCTATGGATACCGGCATGGCCCCACAGTATGCCAACATTTTTATGGCTGACTTAGAACAACGCTTCCTCAGCTCTCATCCCCTAATGCCCCTACTCTACTTGCGCTACACTGATGACATCTTCATCATCTGGACCCATGGAAAAGAAGCCCTTGAGGAATTCCACCATGATTTCAACAATTTCCATCCCACCATCAACCTCAGCATGGACCAGTCCACACAAGAGATCCACTTCCTGGACACTACAGTGCTAATAAGTGATGGTCACATAAACACCATCCTATACCGGAAACCTACTGACCGCTATTTCTACCTACACGCCTCCAGCTTTCACCCTGACCATACCACACGATCCATTGTCTACAGCCAAGCTCTACGATACAACTGCATTTGCTCCAACCCCTCAGACAGAGACAAACACCTACAAGATATCTATCAAACATTCTTACAACTACAATACTCACCTGCTGAAGTGAAGAAACAGATTGACAGAGCCAGAAGAGTACCCAGAAGTCACCTACTACAGGACAGGCCCAACAAAGAAAACACCAGAATGCCACTAGCCATCACTTTCAGCCCCCAATTAAAACCTCTCCAGCGCATCATCAAGGATCTACAACATATCCTGAAGGATGACTCATCACTCTCACAAATCTTGGGAGACAGGCCAGTCCTTGCCTACAGACAGCCCCCCCAACCTGAAGCAAATACTCACCAGCAACCACACACACCACACCACAGGACCATTAACCCAGGAACCTATCCTTGCAACAAAGCCCGTTGCCAACTGTGTCCACATATCTATTCAGGGGACACCATCATAGGGCCTAATCACATCAGCCACATTATCAGAGGCTTGTTCACCTGCTCATCTACCAATGTGATATATGCCATCATGTGCCAGCAATGCCCCTCTGCCATGTACATTGGTCAAACTGGATAGTCTCTACGTAAAAGAATAAATGGACACAAATCAGACTTCAAGAATTATAACATTCATAAACCAGTCGGAGAACACTTCAATCTCTCTGGTCACTCTATCTCTGACCTAAAAGTCGTAATGTTACAACAAAAAGACTTCAAAAACAGACTCCAAGGAGAGACTGCTGAATTGGAATTAATTTGCAAACTGGATACAATTAACTCAGGCTTGAATAGAGACTGGGAGTGGATGAGTCATTACACAAAGTAAAGCTATTTCCCCATGTTTATTTCCCCCCCACCCACTGTTCCTCAGACCTTCTTGTTAACTGCTGGAAATGGCCCACCTTGATTATCACTACAAAAAGTTTTCTTCTTCCTCCCCTTCCCCCTCGCTCTCCTGCTGGTAACAGCTCATCTTAAGTGATCACTCTCCTTACAGTGTGTATGATAACACCCATTTTTTCCATGTTCTGTGTGTATATAAATCTCCTCACTGTATTTTCCACTGAATGCATCCGATGAAGTGAGCTGTAGCTCACGAAAGCCTAAGCTCAAATAAATTGGTTAGTCTCTAAGGTGCCACAAGTCCTCCTTTTCTTTTTGCGAATACAGACTAACACGGCTGCTACTCTGAAACATGTAACTAGAGTTAGTAACATGTAATTATAGTTAGTTCGGATTCACATAAGTAGCTCTAAAAGTGATCCTACACACTCCTTAGCTTTCTCTTTGTAGTAGTCATTCAGGACTTCCTGCAGCCGAGTGCTGTCGGTGTGAATAAAGCCTTCTAATTCCACATTATCCAATGCTCCGATCTCATCATCATCAAACTGTTCAAAGAACTAAAAAGGAAAAAACACAAAGCTAAACGAACGATGAATGTCTGTGTCTAGATTGCATTTGTGAGACAAATGCAATGTTGTTCAAAAGCTTCTCTTGACATTAAAAATTCATTTTCACACTATATGTAACAAAAAGTTCTGCAGGGCAGAGACTGTCTGTTCTGTGTTGTTACAGTGCCTAGCACAATGAGGTCCTGCTCCAGGAACAGGTCTCCTCAGCATTACGATAACAATAATGGTAATTTCCTTCTCCCCTCATAGAATTCTTTGAAACAAGTCTACAAAACAAATACAGTAGTAGTAGTAGTAGCAGCAGCAGCTGCTAAGGGTAGACCTGCAGCAGATTTTCGCCTTTACCTCCGATTGACATGAGACTACCAACAGTAAACTAATCATCTTGTAATGTTATATAGTCAAATTATTCATCATCTCTCTTTTGGGACATGGTTTGGGATAATTAAGTAAATTAATAGACTGCCACTGCCTAGTAGAAAAGTTAGAATTCATGCATCCACCACACCTTTCATACAATCAAAGCACTTTAAAAAACATATCTTACAAATCCATCTCATAGGACTAAAACACCATCCCCACTTCACAGATGGAAGCATGTGATTTGACAAATGATATACCCTTCACTGCTTGAGATTCCACATCTCCCCATAGCAATAGAAATTATAATTGTTGGAGGCAGGAAAAGAGGAAATCCATAGTTAGGATTACATCCCTGCAGCCTTTTAATGTGAATGAGACAATACAACCACGCATTGGATGAGAACCATTTAAAACTCAGACTCAAACTCATTTCTTGTAATGCAAAATATCTTCAGAGAAGAACAGACATCTGCCACCACTATGAAATTAAAGGAGCAAGAGGTTGCACAGGCATAATGGTCTATGCACATGATCAGCTTAGCAGTGGTTTTCAAACTGGGGTATGCGAGAAAAATCCTGTAATGCCAGATAACACATCTAATCAGCGTTTAATCTCCTTTAAATTAAAACCGCAGCTGCATTGGTGTACATGTCCTTTCTATACATGACAGAGAATCAGACATTTTCAAACTGTAGTGGGTGTTCCCTGGAGGGGGCGGGGGGTGGCGGTGGGGGCAGAGGAATGCTGGATTAGGGGGCTGTTTTCAAACTTTTTGTAACCCCTGTCTTGAGTTCCAATTTTTGGTTGTAACCGACAGGCTGGGTGTCCCACTGAGGGGAGTAAGGGAGCAGAGGTGGTGCTCCCTCCCCAGGGAGCCCTGCCATGCAGGGCTGGACCAAGACACCTGATGTACCACTTGCCGCCGCCCCCCCCGAACATTCCTCCGTGTCCCCCATAGTTTGAAAACCTCTAGAAGCTGTTGCTAAGTGGCAGACAGAATTTTGGGGGGGGTGTCCATGTGACCCTGCATGGCTCCCCTCCTCCCCCAACATCACCTCCGTCTATCTCAGACGGGGATGTACAGTAGACTACCTTATTTAGAAAGGGGTATGCAGCCTAAAAGGTTTGAAAACCACTGGCTTACAGGATTTGGGGTGAGGGAGAGCAGGATGGGGCAAAAAGCACATAGAAATAGCTTTAAAAATGTCCTGTCTCTCATGTTTAGGGCTTCTTAGCATTTTTATCAGTGAGTTGCCTTACCTTCTCAAATCTCTCATCTAGCAGGGTCAACTGCTCATTCCTTCTCATTACAGATGAAGTCATGGAGTATTCTGTGAAACGGCTCTTGGTCTCCTCTTGCATGAAAAGAAACTCTTTCATCTCTCCACTAATTCCCTCATCATCTGACAAAGGACCCTCTGAATCATAATCTTCATCACTACCATTGTTGTCCTTTCCATCATCATCCATATCCTCCCACTCATCTTCATCCTCAGTATCAGAGCCCCTGAGTATAATATATATATGTAGATCAGCCACTTAAGAAATGGGCATAGCCTCTCAGTCTACCCAGTGTTATTTTATCACTTCACAAACTTATGCCAATTAAGTTAAAAAAAAAAAAAAAGATTCTTCTCATGTAGATACAAGAATTCTAAATGTTTAGTAGTAAAAGTGCTCCCAAAGTTAAAATCTGTGTACCAATAAATATTTGATTAGGGTGGACAGAAAGAAATGCTTTCACACTTGGTCGTTCCCTTGGTGTTCCAAATGCAGCATTTCTGGTTAGTTATACATTAGGAAACGGGACCAGAAAAGAGAGAGAAAGCAAAGGAATACTGGAATATGGAATATTAATACAAGTAAAACTATGCATGTCCTTATGAAACAAGTGGTACCAGTAGCTAATACCTCACTTCATATTATTTCTAGCATCATGGGTAGCAAGATGTTTTCCAAGGTCTTATAAACACACTGCAATGACCACCTGTAATATTACTGCCTATAATACTGGAAGTGTTTTGAGATTGTGTTAGGTTTGGAAACAGTTTAGATCTCATAATCCTGTTCACAAATATATGGAATTTACTTAGTAAGTTTAGTGCTGTTGTTTCAAACAGATTAAAAAAACCTAAAAACAAACTAGGGACAACACTGTATTATTTGTTATCACATTAAAGAGTTCTGCAAAGCTCCATATACCGACTATCCTCTCCTTTCCAGTCCTCTTTCCCTGGCTCATTGGCCTTTAGGACAAAGTCATCTTCGAGAAGATTATCTGGATTATTGAAGTCAAAGTCGTCATCAAGAGCTGCGACAATATCAGGGTCAAAATCCAAACGGGGTCCTACAATGGAAAAGAATGCTTTAAAATAGGCATCACATCCACAAGCCACTACCCTGAAACAAGGGTTCCCAACTATAAATGCTAATTTGTACTAAGTGGAGCTATTTGCTGAGCTCAGATAATAATCCCTTTTTGGGGAGGAGGGGAAGAATTTTTAAGAATTCATTAGAAGCACAGCGCAAAGTTGCTGAGTTGAATCTGACGGCGTACAATGTTTCAATTAAAAACAACTCTGCTCATTAGAAGTCAGACAAATGTGTGGTCCAATAGTCTGAACACATGGTAACATGTGACTTTTCTTACCAATTATACATGATTTATTCTAATTTGGATGACTGCTTCTCTTATGTTTGGAGTACATACATCTTCCATTGCAGACAATATAAAAAAAAACAACTAACTTTCTAAATTACACACACACACAAGACACAAAACTAATCCTCTACTTCACTTTGTGGCACAGTTGTCATTAAAACTCCCATTCTTAAACCCCAAGCAGAGAACATGTGATAGATGCTATAGCAGAATGGCACACATAGGTATATTATGCAAGCACAAGCACACTGTGCATCTTTGTAACCCTGAAGACTTAAATCATGCTACAGTTTAAACACTGGGATGCTGAATGGAATTTACTTTCATTTAAAGGAAGACAAACTTGGAGAGTGAAGCCACAGTTCTATATTGGGATGCATGTAGATGAACTTCTGCATCAGTGGGACTCTACAGGTGCACAAAGATATACTTGCACATATCCCAATAAAGGAATGGGGCATTAAAAAACTGACAAAATCCCTAAAAAAAAAACACCCTCAGAAGGATTTTCCCTCTCTTTTTCCTTTCCCAACTAGGGTTTCCTGCACAGTATAACAAGGCCAAGGATTAGAACCAGTTATTATATAATGCCAAAGAAAGGCACCAACTCAATTACTGAGGAAAATAAATCTCGATTCACTTTTTAGTTCTCCGCAATTTGGAGACATTCTTCTCTCTGCTATTGAGCAGTACCTGAAGCAAAACAAGAATATCAAATATGCAAGGTTCATATTAATCAACAGATGAACAACCTTAACGTTTAACAAAAATAATTTCGCCAAGAGGACCATTAGCTTCACAAAAGAAGAACAGGTAAAGAGTTGTATGGTACCTGAAACAGGAGCAGCTTTATTTAACAGTCCCACATCCTCTTCAAACTCTGAGGCAAACACTGAGGAAGGCAACTTAATAGCGGGAGCCTTTAAACAAAAAGGAAACAAAAGAGTTATTTAAAATAGTCTTAAAGATGCAAGAGTGATCATATGTTTTGAGTACTCTGACAAAGAGACAAACCTTTGAAAATTACTGCTTACTTACCTGGAGAAAACAGGATTTTAACTATGTCTGAAGTTTCTTAGTGGACTTGAGAAGAACTCTGTATAGCTCAAAAGCTTGTCTTTTTCACCACAGAAGTGGGTCCTATAAAATATATTACCTCATTCACCTTATTTCTTTACTGAACTAAGTAATGGAAGTTAGCCAACGAAGAATTTTTGCCCTTAGTATGTATATTCCCTGAGTACAAAGATTGTTTGAAAGCTTTCAGGATGTGACTGAGGAAATGGTTGTGCAGGAAATAACTAGAAGCAACTTTCTACTTCCTTAATAGCATGAGCATTACTAAAGACCATCTTTAAGATTTCTCTTCTAAAGCCCTTTCTATTTGGAAGACTTTAAACTTACAAACAGTGCTTCCAAAGTAATTCATTTTATGGAACTTTTTATAATGTGGTCAAAATATACTTAGTTTTCAAAACTGGCATACATGCCAGTTTTCATCAATACTGAAAAACTCTGTAGAGCCACACTTTCCCAGGCCCTTAAAATAAGATATTGTTGATTCAGTTTGTACACTGTTCTTGCATACTCCACTATGTGTCAGGGGTTACCTAATAGCTTTCCAAACCAGTAACATACAGTGTTCTGGCACACTACTGAATGTCAAGACCTCACTGTACTCAACATTGGAAGTATTCACCTGTATTTTCCCCAGATTCTGTTTCATTACTTTTTTACCAATATTTGACATAGTTTCTAGTTTATTACTACTTATTTAAGATTTCTTCACAATCCATTACTACAGCATCTGAGTGTTTTATAATTGTAAACAAATGCAAAAGTAGTGTGAGCAACTCACACTTTTTTTTTTTCCCCCCAATACAACTATTATGGGATCCCGTCCCTTTTGGGTCACACAAGAACCCTCACTGTCATGATGAAAATCATATAAGTGCTTTGCAGCTTCTAAATAACGAATGGATCATTAATTGCCATTATAATACTTTGGCATACCAAATTTCCTATTTGATCATAGGCAAAAGTGCCTGGGAAAAACAGAATCATTCATAAGTAACTTATAACCACATGAACACTTGTGGAACAAGGTTATTAAATTTAAACATGTAGCTGGATTTGCAGGATGTTAAACTCAGCAAGATACAACACAAGAATGGTCAACAGTGCACCAAATATCATACTTACTGGAATCTGTTGATTTTCTTCCTCTCTCTTTCCTTCCCCTCTCACTATAATCCTGTTCTGTTGACCAGACACATCAGACAGGACTAGCTCTGAGGGACCAGAGGCTTCTTTTAGATGCTGCAAGTAGTCATAGTCATCATCAAAAAACACCCCATATTTCCTCTGCTCTTCTCTCTTCTGTTCCTCATCTCCCTTGAGATTGTAAACAAGATTAGGATTAATAAATTAGGTCAGATTCAAATTCATTAGCAATAATATGGATCTCAAATACATAACCTGGGAATCCTCACCTTGAAAAACAAGGATATCTTACAGAAAAAAAACCACCCAAACAGATAAAAAACAGAAATGAAACAACCTTAGTCTAAAGAGTTGAGGAGGAAACCTTTTTATAAAAACACATAAGAGAAGATCAGTTTTGTAGTATAACTAAACTTTTGTTTTAAAAACAATCCAACACACACTTAACAAGGTGTTCAGCCCATGAGTGCCCATAAGCAAAATATTTACTTACAAAACTTTTGCAAATCTCTGTGTGTACAGAAGCTATACAAACACACATTCAGTGCATACAGATTTGTTATGACTGTTCACTACACACAGGCAGCATGGATTAATTTTGAGGCTGGGAGCCTTGAGGATTTATTTAAATTCCAGGATTTATCAACGGTACATCGTCCCTGGACCTCCCTGGTGGGTTCTGCACACCCCCTTCCCTTGCGTCCACCATAACTACCTCTGGCTAGGTAAAATTCTCTCACTAGGAAGTGTTTAGTAAAATGCTGAGGACTTGCCTGTATAGGAGTGTAAAAAATTATAAAGATTTGAGTGTGTTCTCAACAACACAAACATCCAGCCTCTTACATTGTGGTAGATTTCAGCCCAATCTTCTAACTAAAACCTATTTCCAAAATATCCCCCTTTTTCTCAAGTTATGACTCTGAATAGTAAAATCTTCTTATTTTACTCTCCTGCAATATTAATTTCTAATCCAAGCTTCCGTGACAGAAGTGAGCATTTACCTTCTGCGAAGGCAACAGAACTCTCTGAGGTGCAGTATCATCAGCTGCCAAAGGGTCCCTCTGACTTCTGTGTACCAGGTGAAATGTTACAGCTTTCTTTTTCTCTATAAAGGGTTTCTTCCTTCTGTGAGGCTGCAAAATGAAAGTTATGTTCTGGTTATAAAAAAATACATTAAAAACTTTTCTAAGGAACCCCTTTCCTCCCCAGAACATACACACACATTCTTTGCTATAAAATTTCAGAAAATGTTACATACTCTTGAACAGCTGGGCTTAAAAAGCAAACCAAAATTAAATGTGTTCTTGCCACATGCACACTTCACAGGTTCTACGTGTCAACTGCAGATAGGTATTTGTGTACTGTAGAATTATACATTAAACATGAATTACAGACTAATTACAGCATATGATTTTCAGCTTTGCTCTCATAGGTGTTCTTAAGTAACAGCACTCTGAACATCAAGGCATGTCTGACAGAAAGTTCAAGCTGGGAAACAGGGAAATGGACAGCTGGAAATTCCTCAGCACAGGCAAATGTAGCTTCCCATATATCGTTAGACAACAGTCCATTAAATATTTATTTCTAGCCCAGTTATTCATAATGAAATTGTCAACTGAATCACTACCACATACAATACACCATCCCAGCCTCTCAGCATCCTGAATTCCTCAGCAATCTGAAGCACTATCTTGTTGGAAATATATTCTACAGCTCTCTATACAACTGTGTGAAAAAATATATATATATATATAACATTTTCCAATCAGCTCTACTATTGAGAGCTCAGATGTTAAAAAAAAATAAGAACATTTTCATTGTGTAAGTTACAGTATAAGCTTAACCTTCCCCTCCTTGCTTTTTAATTTTAAAATGTAAATCAAATAATGTAACATGTTATGCAGCATTTGGGATACATTGGTGTAAGAAGGTATCAGCTGCCAGGATATGCTTTTAATATTGTTTGCATTTTGGCATCTTAGGTCTGGAATTATCAGAAAATGAGATGCAAGACTGAGTATGCAGACATATATGTCACTACTGCTAATTGTGAATTTCCAGGAGAATGCTGGTACAAATGCAACGTTTAAAATCCAGGTCCCCATTCCCGCAGCCCAGTAGATTGTGAGTTAAACTATTAAGTGTGCCTCTAAAGCCCATTCTGTGGAAAAGGCAGAATTTCACTTATAATTATGGTCTGTATAGGACCAGGAAATAGATTCAGACCTATATGTCATCCTTATATACATTCCTCTAATGTCAGTGGTAGGTTTCCACAGAGATAGAGGATAGAGTATTGTGTGTATGTAATAAACATACCTTTTAGTTAATATCTATTCAGTATTTTATCACACTGGAAAGTTATGCTTCCTTTTAGGGCTACCACTACTTCTACCCTTGGTTTCTCTTCATTACCAATCTTTCCTCTTCTTTGGGTCTCTCCACCTCCCTTCTCCCTGTGACTCATCACTGTTGCCAACTCTCCTGACTTTAGCACAAGGCTTGAGATATTGGTGTTTTTCTTAAAGACAGGCACTCTCCAGCAGCCAAAGGATTATCTGAGAATCTCAGTGGTCATTAGAAAATCCTCTGAATGTCTAGTCCTCGTGGATGTAGAAAAACAACTGAACTTCTGAAGAAAATATAAGCCAGGTGCTCAGAAACAAGAATGTAATTAAAAGATTCCCAAACGATTTTTTAAAAAAAAAGTCTGATGATTTTTAGGCCTGCTTGATGATTTTTTGAATACTTGGGGATAGCTATACTTGATTGTACATATACCCCTTCCTCCACCTTGCGTCTGTCTTGGCTACTTGGACAGTGAGCACTTCCGGGCAAGGTGTGGCTGCTACTCTGTGTTTGTACAGCATCTAGCACAATGCAGGCCCGGTGGTGATGGGTCTTAGGTATGACCTGACAAACAACAACTAATCAAAGACACGGGTCTTCCTCAGCAGTTCCTTCTATTTCCCAGCAGAGACCAACCCCCACCCCAGCATTAGGCCGTTAAGTGGCCACAGCCACCATTAGGCTCCAGAGTTAACGCCGGCTGACACCAGGTGCAGGGTGCTCCGCCCTCCCTGCGGACTCGGCGGCCATGACACGTAGTTCCCTGGGGAAGGTTTTTCCTCACAGCGCCCTGGGGCAAAGTGCGGACAGGGGAGGGGAGCGAGTGATACAGCGCGCGCCCCTTCCCCGCGAGGCAGGTTTCATGCTCTTTCCCCTCCCCCCTCCGCGGCCGTTACTCACCATGGCTCGGAAGCGGGTGCAGCGGCGCGCGCGCGTGCTCTGCACAGTGCTGGCGCGCCACGCTACAGGAGACCCTGAGGCCGGCTCACTCCCACGTGGGCCGGCCTAGCCCGGAACTGTGCTTTACGGCAGCTCCGGAACCGCCGCCATCTTGGGATAAACCAGTTACTGTCCATTGGCGAGGGATGGGATGGGGTGGGGGAGGCGGATAGACAACTCCAAACCAACATAGTGGCAGTAAATGAGCCTTCTGCCGCAGAGTCAAAAACTCTCAGGGGCGATGGAAGGCAGGGTTATAGAGCCGCAGGCGCTAACACAGCCCCCAACGTTGCATGAATGGTTTTGCCCGCCGGGGTGTCGCAGTAGCGGGCAAAACCATTCACGGCCGCCACTGGAGGTGGAAGGATTGGAGGAGCCCACAGACGACAGCGGGCATGCGTACCGAGGGAGGGAGATGTACGTGGGACTGGGGGGCGGGGCAGATTCCTCAGGGAGACGCGATCACCTGCCCCCGCCCCACCCGCCGGCGTTTCTCAGACCCATGCAGACGCCGCGGAACGGTTCTGAGCGCGGCTTTCCCCCCTGCAGCGCATGTGCAGAGTGGGCGCCCCAGCGGTGCGACGTACCAGCCAGCCCAGCGCGCCGAGGGCGGCCCCTCCGGCTGCCTCGACCCGGCGGGGCCAGGCCCCGCGCGCAGCGCCGGCCGGGGTGGGCTGACGCTGTGATGTTGGGGGTCGGCGTGACGCGTCCCTTTTTCTCACCTCCCCCAGCAACACACGCCGGGGGGAGGGGGGGCATCAGTGTGTGTGACCCCGCCCCGCCGAGTACGTCACCACACAACACGGGCAGCCCCCTCACGTGCCGATCTTGTTTTCCTCCCGCTGTCAGGGACGGTGCCCCGCAGGGGGTCGCCCCCGCCCTGGCTCGCTAGCTCGTGGGGCGCCTCCAGCCACGACGTGGGCAAAGGGGGGGGGGGGAGGAATAGGAGCTGGCCAGAGTTTGGCTCTCGGGGTGGGGGGAGTGGGGCCAATACTCACCGCCACCAGCAGCAGGCGGGAGCAGGCTCGGGTAGCGCTGACGCAGGCTGCTCCCCAGCTTAAGCGGGAGCTCCAGAAAAGTCGTGCCTCTGAAGCACAGTCAGTAGGGTGACCATGTTTTCCCAAAGGGAAAATGGGATACCCCCAGGCCAGCTCGAGCCCCTTGACATGGGATGGACCCAAGCCCTCCCTGCTTTCTGCCTTTGCAGGGCTAGCCTGAACGATCGAGGTACAAGAGGAGCACTTAAAGACGATAAAGTCATCACAGAGAAACTAAATGAATTCTTTGCTTCAGTCTTGACGGCTGAGGATGTTAGGGAGATTCCCAAACTTGATCCATCTTTTGTAGGTGACAAATCTGAGGAATTGTCACAGATTGAAGTGTCACTGCAGGAGGTTTTTGGAGTTAATTGAGAAATTTAACAGTAACAAGTCACCGGGACAAGATGACATTCACCCAAGAGTTCTGAAAGAACTCAAATGTGAAATTGTGGAACTATTAACTATGGTTTGTAACCTGTCCTTTAAATCAGCTATTGTACTCAATGACTGGAAGATAGCTAATGTAACACCAATATTTAACGTGGGCTCTAGAGGTGATCCTGGCAATTACAGACCGGTAAGTCTATCATCAATGGGGCAAATTAGTTGAAACAATAGTAAAGAATAAAATTGTCAGACACATGGAAGAACAAATTATTGGACAAAAGTCAACATGGTTTCTGTAAAGGGAGATCATGTCTTACTAATCTATTAGAGTTCTCTGAGGGGGTCAACAAACATGGACAAGGGGGATCCGGTGGACATAGTCTACTTAGATTTCCAAAAAGCCTTTGACAAGGTCCATCACCAAAGGCTCCAACGTAAGTTAAGTTGTCATGGGATAAGAGGGAAGATCCTTTCATAGATTGAGAACTGGTTCAAAGATAGGGAACCAAGGATAGGAATAAATGGTAAATTTTCAGAATGGAGAGGGCTAACTAGTGGTGTTCCCCAAGGGTCAGTCCTAGGACCAATCCTATTCAACTTATTCATAAATGATCTGGAGAAAGGGGTAAACAGTGAGGTGGCAAAGTTTGCCGATGATACTAAACTGCTCAAGATAGTTAAGACCAAAACAAACTGTGAAGAACTTCAAAAAGATCTCACAAAACTAAGTGATTGGGCAACAAAATGGCAAATGAAATTTAATGGGGATAAATGTAAAGTAACGCACATTGGAAAAAATAACCCCAACTGTACATACAATATGATGGGGGTTAATTTAGCTACAACTAATCAGGAGAAAGATCTTGGAATCATCGTGGATAGTTCTCTGAAGACATCCACGCAGTGTGCAGCAGCAGTAAAAAAAGCAAACGGGAGGTTAAGAATCATTAAAAAAGGGAAAGAGAATAAGACGGAGAATATCTCATTGCCCTTATATAAATCCATGGTACACCCACATCTTGAATACTGTGTACACCCTCATCTCAAAAAGGATATATTGGCATTAGAAAAGATTCAGAAAAGGATAAATAAAATGATTAGGGGTTTGGAACAGGTCTCATATGAGGAGAGATTAAAGAGGCTAGAACTTTTCAGCTTGGAAAAGAGGAGACTAAGCGGGGATATGATAGAGGTATATAAAATCATGAGTGGTGTGGAGAAAGTGAATAAGGAAAAGTTATTTACTTGTTCCCATGATATAAGAACTATGGGCCACCAAATGAAATTAATGGGCAGCAGGTTTAAAACAAATAAAAGGAAATTCTTTACTCAGCTCACAGTCAACCTGTGGAACTCCTTGCCTGAGAAGGTTGTGAAGGCTAGGACTATAACAGGGTTTAAGAGAGAACTGGATAAATTCATGAAAGTTAAGTCCATTAATGGCTATTAGCAAGGATGGGTAAGGAATGGTGTCCCTAGCCTCTGTTTGTCAGAAGGTGGAGATGGATGGCAGGAGAGAAATCACTTGATCATGACCTGTTAGGTTCACTCCCTCTGGGGCACCTGGCATTGGCCACTGTCGGTAGACAGGATACTGGGTTGGATGGACCTTTGGTCTGACCCATTATGGCTGTTCTTATGATATCCCCTCCCAGTTGCCTGCACACTACCCCCATTGCTACACACCCCTGAGGCCACCTCCCCATTGCTACACTGGTTGTTACACACGGTCCTGAAACAGCTTAAGTAAATGGGGAAGTTAGCAGTCTCCGACCCCAACCCATTGATAGGGTAGGCATGCAAATAGTTCAGGGGCCAAGGACCTCAGCCAGGGTAGGGCACCCCACAGTCAAAGGCTTTAACCCTTAGGCCGGGTAGCTGCGAGTGGTTCAGGAGGCCCAGGCCCTCAGCCAAGGCAGGGACCCCAGCAAGCAGTCTAGGGCGCTAGCAGGGGGTTGAGCACCCATGGAGTGCAGGCCTCCTGACCTAAGGACGGGGACTACTGCCACCCCAGGGGTGGGATGGCAGGGGGAACATGGGCCTGCCCAAGTCCACTGTGTCCTGGCCCAGAGCCCAAACAGCAGCAGAGTGATCTGCCACTGGGTCAGTGGGGAATCTCTGGCAGCACCACAGCCAGATGGTAGTGTGGTTCCCCTAGGCTGCTTCCTATACTCCCCCTTAGGTATACCTGTGTCCAAGGGTCGTCCTCCAAGTCTCCTGGGTGCACTGCGAGCAGCAGTCCTAGTAACTCCTCAGTGTCAGGTAGTCCTGGGCGGTCTCATCAGGACAGCTGATGTCTTCTGTGGGTTCCAGCTCCAGCAGCAGCTAGAAGCGTCTGCCTCTCTCGGCGGCTTCTGTTCAACTGAGCTGCAGGGCCTGCCTCTTGTACTTCCCATTCCTGTCCCGTGCTTCCAGCGTGGCGGCCTAGGCCTTCTTGGTTCCGCCCACCAGGGGGCATCTGGCTCTCCCTCGCAGTCAGTCTCTGAAGGACACCACTCCCCTTTGACACCTTTAACACATCTCCAGGGCTGGTAGGTTCCCTTCCCCCAGCCGCAACAAGGCATCCGTGTTGGCATGCTTCTTACTGGCTCGACGTTATACAGTAAAGGTGAATGGCTGCAAGGCCAGATACCATCGCTGTAATTGGGCATTGGTGTCCTTCATTTGTTGGAGCCATCTCGGGGCAGTGGGGAGGGCGTGGTCAGTTACCACTACAAAGGGGGTCCCAAGGAGGTAATATCAGAGGGCCCCTGCTGCCCATTTGACAGCTAGGGCATCTTTTTGATCACCGAATAGTTTCGTTCTCATGGGTATAGCTTCCGGCTAATAAAGAGGGCTGAGTGTTCCTCCCCAACTATGTCCTGGGAGAGGATAGCTCCCAGTCCCACTGCCGAGGCATCGGTTTGGACAATGAAACTGCATCTAAAGTTTGGGTATATAACATGGTTCTTGGCACAGGTGGTCCTTCAATGCCCGGAATGCTTTCTCACAGTCAGGACCACCTGGATGGCTGCAGTTGGTCTTTGGCAAGCAGATTATTTAAGGGGGCAGCAATTGTGGCAAAGTCAGGTACAAAGCGCCAGTAATATCCCACCAACGCCAGGAACTGTTTTAGTGGTTGGGGTTAGGTGGTCTTGGAGAGCCTGCACCTTCCCAAGTAGGGGGCATAACATACCTCGCCCCAAGGTGCAACCGAGGTAGGTTGTCTCTTTCCACTTGATCCAGCACATCTTGGGGGTTGCGGTGAGACCTGATCCCTTTAGGGGCCTCAGGATAGCTGCCACCTGGTTCAAGTGGTCCTTCCAGCTGCAGCAGGGGGTTGAACACCCAGCAAATAGTCTAGGGCGCTGGCAGAGGGTTGAGCACCCATGGAGCACAGGCCTCCTGACCTAAGAAAGTGGAGTACTGCCTCCCCCAGCCGACAGTAGTCTGGTTCCCCTGGGCTGCTTCCTATTCTCCCCCTCAGGTGTACCTGTGCCCAAGGATTGTCCTCCATCTCCCCTGGGTACACTGCAAGTGGCAGTCCTGGTACCTTGGCGGTCTCTTCAGGACAGCCAAAGTCTTCCATGGGTTCCAGCTCCAGCAGCAAGCTGGAAGCATCTGCCTCCCTCAATAGCTCCTACTCAACTGAGCTGCTGGGCCCACCTCTTATACTTCCTGTTCCAGTCCTGCCCTTCTGCTTCTAGCATGGCGGCCTAGGCCTTCCGGGTTCCGCCCATCAGGGAGCATCTGGCTCTCCCTTGCTGTCAGTCTCTGAGGGAGGCCACACCCCTTTGCTGCAATCACCCTAAGCACAGTTCTTTCCCAGCACAGTTACCATCCCATCCCATGTTCAGGACTGAGTTTAAAGGCTCAATCCAACTCCTAACTACGTTACCTTTATTACTGGTATTCCTGACCCATTTTGGATAATGAGTTATCTCCTGCCCTACTGATAATAATGTCTCTGTATATGATTTATATGTGTGCACACACAGCATGCCCCTAAGGAAAGTGGAAGAATTTTTTACCTTTCATGTGTCTAGAGAGAATAAAAGAATGTTAGTTGTTGCAAACAAAGAGATGACCATTCTTAATTTTGAATAAATGTTTACATATCTGCTACTTTATATATGCACCTGGGAATTATTAATACCAGTTGAATTATCTTTCGGGTGTATTTCAGTATTTTTCAGTAGGTGTCACCAGAACTTCATAAGCTTACACATATTCTCTCTTTTTACTCTGTTGATACTTTCTGAAGTCTGGAAGCATTACCATGATTTAGTATGCTATGTGCTCTCTTCACTGGGAGATATTCAGCTTTATGGAAATGGATTAACTAATTTGATTTGATACTGTGTTTTGTCTGGTAATGATTTTATAATAGCTCCTGTATTACTGTTATTTATTGGGAGGTGACTATAGTTGATGCTATACAGATCACAGAGGAGCCACAGGACCTGCTCTGAAGGAGCTCACAAACTAGGGACCTGATTTTGCAAGTCCTTGGGCAAGAATTCAATAGGACTACTTGTGTGAATAATGACTATTGCTAAAATAAGGATTTCAGGCTCACACACTACAGGAGCAAGTGCAACCCACCTCACTGTTTCTGCTTCTCAGCCTTATTACTGCAATATGGCCAACCCTAAATGTTCAAAATAATGATTTAACCCCCAAAATCACGGTTTAGGGGGTAGGGTTTTGCCTTGGAAGTTAGGAGAACTGGGTTCTAATCCCTGCTTAGCTTGTAACTTTCAGTCACATTTGCATCTTGGGCACTTCACATCTCTGTGTTGCCTCCATTTCCTCTTCCACGCTTTGTTTGGTCTTATAGTGTAAAATCTTTGGGGCAGGAACTATCTCTTACTATGTGTTTGTGTAGCGCCTAGCACAATGGGAGCCAAATCTTAGATGGAGCCTCTGGGTGAAACTGTAATCCAAATAATAAATTAGGAGATTTGTTTTGAAATAATGAAATAGAAATAATACTTAAATTACACTGGTGTTTGGACTGCCTTTTAATTGTTAAACTTTAGGGGGAATTCAGCTGCCTCCACCAGTGTGTGGTCATATGAGATTCAAAATTCAATTTTACATGTACACAAAATGCACATACAAAAATGCAGGCCACCCTCCTGCCTGCTGGGCCACGGGCTCTACTTACACTCACTTAATCCCTGGGATGAGGAAGGCATCATTCTTTTCTTCTCCAGTCCCTTCTCCCAGTCCCAGCAGTCACCCTTCCCTCATCTGCTCGCTATATCCACCCCTTTATATTTTCCTTTCCCTTCTTTTCAGTTTCCTAATGCTCACATTCGACATCTCTGCCTCTCCATCCCAAGCCTGCCCATCGGTCACTCTCCCACACCACACATTCCCCTGTCCCCTCAGGCCCCTGTCCAATCTGTGACCCAGAGGGCATGCTGGCCTTATTCAGCATGGTAGCCATGGTGAATAAGGGTAAAACCTTGCAAGAGAAGCCTCACAGTTTTTGAAATGGTAAAAGGCTTTAAAAAACCCAAACCCCTCCTCCCTGCCAAAGTCTGTTCAATCACAAGACTCCCAATAATGTTGTCAGAGTTGGCAACTCTGATTTAGGTGCCAACATCTAAAGCAAATTTCCTGGTATAACAAACAGAAAGGAACCTAGAGCTGGAGTTGCTGGAATGGAGTGTGCTGTTCACACCTGGGGAGTTTTTTGCAACTTCCATATGAACCTTTCAATTCTCAATGTCCCAAAGAGTTGGGCTTCAGCAAAGCAGCCTGAACTCATGGAGACCTTGTCCTTCCCTAACAGGCTCCTCCTCCTCCTTACCAGTAGTTGTCTTTTGGGGAGGAGGAGGGGGGAAGGGGTGGCTAGTGACGTGCCCTCTCCCTAGCCCCAACATTTTCAGGGCGGAACAGTAGGCCCATCTCTTACAAGGTGTCGCCGGATAGCATATCCTGCATGCTCTGTAGCAGCTGGGCCTCTTCTGTTTCTCTCTTGCAAATTGGGGAGGTTTAGGATACCCCACTGCCACCTTTGTGTGATCCCTGCCCATATTCCACTGTCTCCGAGTGTTCCCCATCCCCATTAAATCAACTCTCCCCACATTCACTGTCTTCCCGCTGTGTTTCTTCTGCACCCAGGTTAACTGTCTTCCCTTAATAAATCCTACCATTCATAACTGCCCTGCAACTCAATCTCTAGCTAGCCAGTCAGGACCATCCCTCCGAATAGTGTCTTTCTACTGTATGTACAATAACCCTACCCAGCCACAACCTTTTGAAGCTTGAGCATTGATACTTATATTCAAATCACCTTAAGTTTCCCCAGGATTTGCACACAACCCCCTTCATTTCCTTTGCTGCTCCTAGAGCTGGGGCTCTTCAGAATTGTCCCAAGAAAATATTACAAGTGTTAGCAAATATGGCCTTGCTGCCTGTATTCTCTCTGCATACCGTAGAAGTGCTACTCCTTTTGGAGCGTGCTACCAGCGTGCTATTGCTACTGCTGGCTCTCTTTGGAGCCTCCCTTCATGATGGGCATTAGGGTGTGTGTGCGGAGGGGTGTTTCACAAAGTAGAAGAGGAAGCAGTGTACTGCAAGTTACTACAGTTGTTACATTTGGCCTCACTGATGAATATCTAGACTTGCCAGGATCACTGTGCCCCCTGTCCCCCCCATCCTTTTTCCTTCACCAGTTGTAGTCTGAATGCAGCACAGAGGTTTCAAGAAAGAAGGAGCATGGCATTACGCTCTTCCTGGCCTTCTTCCAAACACCATTTGTGGGTGCAGGTTCCCTTCTGCTTAACAGTGCAGAAGGTTCAATATTAAAAGCAGTCTAGCTCCGGAGGGTTTCCTGACTGTAGCAGTGGCTCGTAAAATAACATTTTGGGGTAGTTCATATGCATAATTTTCTATTTTTTAACTAGATAGATTACTTTAAAAACCTAAACTTCAAATACATACATAATTAATTGGAGGGGGAAGTAGACATTTCCTCCATTGTATGTATTACTCCTTATGGGTAAAAAAAATATGTACTATTAGTATAAAAAAACCTCAAGTATACTGGCCCATTTTCTGATTTCAGTTAAATTCAGAGAAACTCTTAACTTTATTATAGTTTACTTCAGTGCAAAAAAGATGAGAATAAGGTTGCTAAGTATACATTTCTCATATACATCATCAAGAAACAGCCTGTTCTGAGACAAATCCATTTAAGGAAATTGTTTTGCTAAGTAATTGTTTTGCTAACTCTTGCAATAATACTAATGCCATGCTCATAAGCATAGAGTTGTTCTTTCTCTTGCAGTCACCTAATGAATGCTGCTGCTTGTGAAATGTCAAAAGAGTGGCAGGCATGCAGTGGTCTTCCATGAGCTCTTATGCAGTTCAGATAAACATTGCCAAGTTAAATACCTGGGGCTTAATTCTGCTCTGACATTGATGTAAATCAAGAGTTACTTGACTAACGTCAGTGAAGGGAGTCAAACGGATATAAAACTACTGAAACTGAGAGTAGACTATTGCCCCTCAATTCAGTTGAATATAATCATACTATCTAAATATTAACTCATCAGAGTGACTGAGCACAGCTTTTAATGGGCAGAACTATCTACAGAAGAGCTGTCAAATCAAAGATGTGTGAGGAGCTTCCAAAAATTAAAATGGAGACCAGAAAGATAATTTCACTTAGTATGTGTGGGAAAATGAACCCCCTCATCTGCAGTAAAGTCACTTTTAAGACAACCATCAGAGGTAAACTTCCTACAAAATAAGGCCTATCAGAAACCAGATCCATTACATTTGCATATGTAGTTACTACAAATTCAAGAAGAAAATGTTTGTGTTTCCTAACAGTTTTATTGAGGTAATTTTTTCATTTTATATATATTTATATATATAAGAGCTAAACAGTTTTCTAAGGCACTTGAAACTGTGCACAGCAAAGTATCCTACAATATTGTACAACTAGGCAGAACACTGTTAAATAACAGCATAAACACAAAGGAAAGATGGGTACTGTATAAAAAAAGGTAATACATACTCTTTTCTGATGACAGTAGTGGAAAATATATACTGCAGAACAGATCAAGAACCAAGAAGAAACTGTGCTATTAATTAATGTGTAGTTCCAGTTATTTACATTTGCAGATATCAATACACCTGTGTAATATGGAGTATTGGATTAGTCACTGGAAATGATAAAGTCATTCATTTGGTCTGAGATTTTCATCAAAGTTGCCATAGTCAGTCACTAACCAAAGCTGTTACGATACAAAGGGAGGCATACATGTCTTTACTTTACAATCACAATGATATAAAGTACTCTGTATAAGTTTAAGACTTGATTGTTTGATTCTCCATTGCTTTGCACTTTGTATGGTCTCTTACAGCTGTGCAAAATGAGTGTAAAATACCACAGTTCTGAACTGGTGACATTTTACACCTACTTGGCATAGATACCAATGACTACACAACTCGCAAGGAAGGAGAAAATCAACCCTGGAATGTTGTTTGCTTCTTTCTTTAGAGTTTTAAGTATTGAACTTTGGTGAAATTCAGGCAGGATACTTTGAGCGCAACTGAGCATGTTTTGTTTGTGTTTTTAATCCAACTAATAATAATAATAATAAAGTGAAGTGTCAGCACTGTCCTAGTGCCTGTTGATATAGATAACAACCTTGATTGTATATATAATACAATACATATAATGACAACCTCGATTATAGTCTGCAAGTGAAATCCTGATCGCAATGAAATCAATGACAAAACCTTCAGTGGAGCTAAGATTTGACTATGGGCCCTAATCTGTTTCAAGAAGCAGATGGCAAAACTCCCATTGACTCCAATGAAAGCCCGATCAGCCCCTGTAGGAACTCTATCACTAGCTCTAGTTGGATGTTGCACATAGTAGGTTTTATTCCTGTCTATTGTTTTAATGCTTGGCTAACCCGGCAAACCCCTTGCAAGGGAGGCATCCCTTTGAAGTGTCCCAGTGGACTTCAATGGAAAGAGTCACATGAGCAAAAATTTGCAGTATCAAGCCCTAACTGTGGTGCACTTCAGTTCTGCATCAGAGAATACTTTATCTTGAAAGTCCAGTGTACTAGGTCTGCAACACAATGACATATTGATACTGCCAGGCTATGCTAATAGCCAGAGCAATTGGTCAGTAAAGAAAAAAATTGGCAAGTGGCACAAAACTGTTGGCTCTTCAATGTACAGCAATGTCCCATGCCTATCCATCAACTTGCCTAGATTTAACATTTTGCTGCAAATAGAATTCTTTTTCTCTTTAAGAAAAATAAAAATTCATAACCTCTATTTTAATGGAAATATTAAATTAGCTTTTGCTATATCAAAAAAACCGGTACACCTGGCTGTCCATCAAAACAATGCATTTAAGTCACAGATGTTGTTGTGTGGCTCAAAATCATACCAATTAAAATAACTGTCCAAAACACAATGTTTCTTTAATTCAAAAATTTACACAAATTTACAAATCAAAATACCACCACACAGAATAGCAAAAGGAAGAAGATATGTTCAGCATCATTTTACTCTATTATAACAATACTTAACCATGGTTAAATTTGACATAGTATTGCAAGATGGTGAATCAAGAAATAATGATAGAGTAAAGACAGGCATAGAATATCATTAATCCCTTTGTTCCTACCCAATACAGTATTTAGCTTCTAGATGGAAAAACAAAAAAACAAACACACAAAGAAACCTACTGGTATAAAAACAACTTTCTTGCGTTGCTACAAGTAGCTCACATGAGCTATATTTTCATTAAAGTTCTGGAACAAGATATAGAGATTGACATAATAAAACATGACCTCATTCATTAAAATTAATAAATAGAAACCTGCCATAATATTATATTGAAGTTTGTTTTTTCTACTGCATCTCTCCCTCTTGATCTATATCTATATTTTCATAAGATTTTTCAGATGCCTATTTCTAAGCAGACAATTTAAGCTATTCAAGGGGATTTATTTTCCTTCCTTTTTATTTTATTCTTCAAAATATTTTCACTAGCAACCTGAAAACATCTTTCACAACTGGTTTCCTAAATACCATTCTTGTCCTCCAAAAGCTAGTTTTTAAGTCCCAGCAGTGAGTATTGCACTGTGCATTGTACAATAAAAATACCAATATCAACAACAGTAGAGCTAAATCTGGTGGCTCCTAAAGGCAGGAGGCAAATTTGTTTTTCACCCTGAGAACATCTTAATTTTGATTTACAGCAGCTGCAAAGGTTTAACTCCTTGAGATACAAATAAAAAGGGTGTTAAAGCATTAAATGATGCAGTTGTGTTGCGCCAGGACAATCATTGTGCTGATGGATACAGCATAAACCTTTAACTCATGATACTATCTGATAAAAGTACTAAAGTGGAAATTAAGGACAAAAGGCCAGATTGTGATACAGCAGCATAAAGCTCTATATCTATACTACACAGAGACAATCATGTCAGGGCTTCTGATTACAACACATTTGGTCACCAACGTGATTACAAACATGGGACGGGCTCTAGTGTCTACCAAAGTGAAGGGAATTCTTTCCATTGACTTCAATGGATGCTGGATTGGTACTCTGGTTCCCCCATATACTGTAATATAGACTTAGCTGTAAATACGTTTTTATTCATGCTAAATCCTTGATTAGACCAGGTTTGTAATTAGGTTGAGGGACAACTATGTTGTAAGCAGGTTCCTTAACATGGATGTAGCATAAATGTTGACAAGACTTGTCTATGAAGCAATTCTATTGAAGATGGAATACTCTGATGAAAGTGAGTTCAGAAAGGGCATCTACCTTAGGATTTTTTTAAGTTTGGGTCACAGCTTTCATTTGATTTTAAAGAAAAAAATATTCTTTAGAGTTGATCTGAAAAGATTTGTAGCTGCCAATGAGCGAGTTCAGTATTTCTTTTGTAATAATTGACGTAAGCTTCACTAAAGCAGGGCAGGGCATGGCCTTAAGTTTTTGCACTGCTTTAGGAGTTCATAGTGTCAACTATAGGAGAGCACACATGGAACTTTGAACTTTGGTGTTTCTAGGTAAGTGCCTGATCCTTCAAACACTTACCTCCCCTGTAAACCCACTGTATGTCTTATTACGGCAAGTAAGCTCATTGATTTCATGGCAGTAATCTCTGTCCCTGGTAGTGCTGCAGGATTGGCCCTAACAGACTTAGACCTACAATCTCTGTCCAAAATTATTTTTAGCTTCTAGGTATCTTGTCTTAAAACAAGTTTAATTTTTAAGTCTACATGTATTTCCTATTAATGATTTAGGATTTTATACCATTTTTATAAGCTTCTCAGTTCACCCATAAGGAGATACAAATGTCATCTAAGAGGCCGGAGTGACTCCTTCAGACATTTCACTCTGCTTTGTACATAAGCGTTTAGGATTTTATTAAGGACCCAATCCTGTGTACCCTCAAGTACAATACAGTGGGATGTCTGGGTGCAAGACAAATGCAAGACTGAGACCTGAGTCTATTATATATCCAATAATTTTGAAATGGTTACTCCAGTCTACTGCGTGTGTCTGTATATATATTTATGTCCACTTGGATTGCTGAACACAATACAGGTACCTAAGCCATGGTCAAGTGTCCTAAAATAGATTTGTATTAATTGTCTATCTGGACAGAAGTTCAAACTAACATTGATCACATTACCCATTTCAGCTAATTGGATTGTGTTTGGCACCGGGGTGGGAACTTTTTCACCTTTTTTCCCTCTCATTTTCTACTGTAGGGACTGCCATGTTGACCCTCCCCAACCAGTTTCTCCCCCCTAGGCCTCATGTTACAGTACTTGTGATTATTTCCTGCTGAGTTGCATGCTGCCAGCCCCTCTGGGGCTTAGATACGCACCATATTCCTTTCCACGACAGCGATTTGAAAAAGACTCTGAGGCAACCTGTACAAAGGACCAAGAGACATATCTGAAATCTGAAGCTGTGCAGCTCAGCAAGAAAAAGCAAACTTGCCTCATCAAACACTACAATGTATCACAATCTCATTAACTTGTCTATCGCTTGGTCAATACTTTACAGCTTTTGTCCTCCAAACCCGTTGCTATTTACAATATATAAAATATATGTACAGGGTTAAACGTGTATGTATATCATACATAAACATGTTGTAAGTTCTAATTAAGCAAAGCACTTAAGTGTGTGCATAAGTCCTACTGAGGTCAACTTCCTTTATCCCATTTTAAGCATGTGGATAAGTACTTTGTTGAATTAGGGCCATAGCTTGTACCTTATTTTAACAGTGAAGGCCACGGTAGCTCCTAGTAGTCAAATATATAAAATGGCATATGTTCTCAATGGCAAAGCCCACCACTGATTTCACTGAGAGTACAAGGGGGCCCTAAATTCCCAGTCCTGCTGGCTTTAACTTACATGGGTAGTCATTACTCACACAGTGATATCAATGGGACTACTATCCTGCATAGCATTTGCAGAGTCAGGCCACACATTTGTGAAAATTCTTACAGGACATATGTCATAGCCACTTTTCTAAATTTAATCCCTCGGTAATTTTTTTTTAAACTATCAAAGTGATTAGGTTGTATTAAGGACCTGTCAGTTGTCCCATTTAATTTTTTTGAAATAAAAACCTCAAATTATATTGTTCAATGTCAAAATAGTAAACTTCTACGCTATTTTGCACTCCACACTTTCTTCAAAATTTGGCAACAAACAAACAAACAAAATAGTCTCTGGAGAAGTATTGTTTTGCCAAGCTTTAATCCAGGGTACAGTTTTATGGCTGGGTTTTAAACCCTGAAAATAAGGGATTTTAATAGGAATGCGGTCACAAGTACAACTAATGGCTTGCACATATCTGTATGATTTAGTGTGGTATGCATTTTCATTGCTTCCTTGATGTAAAAATGCTGCTTCCATAGTTACAAAATGATGGCATTGCAGAAGCTGAATTGTTTTCTACTAATTCTATTTTTAATACACCTAATTGATTCCAGTAAGAGGCAGAATGATGCTGATTATTTTTATTTGCTACAAGCTTGTAGTTGGATGTTTTACTAATTATTGATATTTTTGAGTTCATACTCTGCATTTTGTAGGATTTTTACCAAAATTAAAGTGTTCTTAAAAGGTTCTATCAACCTATTTCCTTAAAATGTTTAAATCAATCTATTTAAAAATAAACAGAAAGCCAGCTCATGGCAAGCACTCTGCTATTACTTGATTGCCCTTTACAAAAATAATACATCCCATTTAGGCAAACCTGTTCTTGTTGTAAATATCAGTAAAGAGTGAGATCTAATTTTAGCCACTAAATTGCATTCCGCCTTTAGGCTGACATCTAAAATGACAATCTTCAATTTTATAAATTAAAAACACTCCTCAAGAACCTATTGCAGAATCTGAGGTAAAAATCACTCTGCACAGACCTTTTATTGCCTGAAAAAATACTTAGCTTTCATAATTAAAAACTAAACAGGGCACATAATTACAATTTATTTTTGTCTTTTATGTACACATATAAAAAGGATAAATAGTATATATACTGTAATACTGCATTACATGTATGTTTATGTGTACTCTAGGCCCAGAAAAATCATTGTGTACATAAACCAAAGGATAAATAAGTGCCAATATAAGACAGAGAATTTTTTAGTGTAAACAATGCCAAAGGCTTGTAATAGGCCTTAGGGCTGACATAACAAAAACATATATTGCCTTTCACGCTCCATACCATTTGATTTTAATAGTATTGTATTCACAAATGCAATTTCAGAAGTTATGAGTTAATAAGCATTCTTCACATACAACAAAAACAGGCTGTGGACACTAAGGATTTTCTGTAGCTTTTACAAGGCCCTTGATGAAGATGTATTGATCCACATGTTAATTCTTTCTAGAAGCAATCCAAGGGATCCATCTAATGTTACTCTTAAAGTCACATTGTTAACCACTTTCCAAACCTACTTATATGCAAATTCATGGCCAATTTCAGTTCTAATTTTGGAGTCAAATTAGAATGTCATGATTGTCAATACTGTCTGCCATAGTTCACAGAGATATTGGTGCCACTACTTTGACAACAACGTGAGTGACAGGCAAAAGAAGAGTGTTTCAAAACATGAATCCTTTCATTGCACTCACAGTTTCTCGTTATTTGTCCTTTGAAACCTACTTGTGTAATTCTGATGCATCATCATGGAGAATCCAAGGTGTAATTGTATTAAAAAATCACCAACCATATTTAGCTGTGCTATATGAATACTCAATGTATTTTCTTTAAGCATGCTTTTCAGAATTTTAAAAAATATATCTGAATTATAACAAGAATATTTTCTGGCAAGTAGGTTCACTGGTACCACAAAAATTACTGTATTTCACTAAAGTACTGATGAAATGAGGACTTGGTGGCTTACTGTCTTGCTAGGACAGGCTGAGGTCTCTAGAAAACACACACACAGTTGCTCAAACTCCCAGATTTACAAATTTTTTCCTCCCGCCATCCAAATATATAATTAAACCAATTTCACAAAGAACTTACTATCAGTTTGTTCTAACTTTTTTCTGTTAACTTACAGGTGAAGTCTCTTTCCCTGCCCGCCTCTCTCTGTGTTCCCACTGTACCCACAATTACACTCAGTCACCATGATGTGAAGTCTGATGAGTTCCTGGCCACAGGCTGTCAAACGATTGTCTTCAGCTCTTCCTGTCTTCTCAAGCTTTGATGAAAAAATATCAACATCTCTGTGTGAGCTAGCCACAGAACCACAATCTCTCTTACCATCAAGACATTGCTTAGTTAAAATGGAATGCTACTCCCACTTTCCCTAGGTTCTGGTCCCAGTCAAATCTCTTGTTCTCTAATCAAGATGAGGGCCACGTTCGTCATTATCCTCAGAGTAAGCTGTAACACGCACTCACGCTTGTTCAAGTTCCAGTGCAATCTCAGGTCTTCATGATGCAATGATTTTCCCAAAGGAAACTGGGGTGTGAAGTATGGGATACTGTCAAACAATTATGGACGATGAAACCTGAAACATTAAAATCAAATAAAAAGTTATAAGTGTTATTGTTTCATCAGATGATGGCATTGAGCCTGGTTCTGATTTCACACCTATTTATTTCCATTGACTTAACAGAGCTGTTCCTGATTTTCACTGATGTAAATGAGATCCAAACTAGATCAATTGTGTCTCATGTTTGAAACAACTGATTGGGAATCAGAAAAGCTTAGCATCTCTGAAAAACAGGTCACTACTTTTAAGTCTGCTTCCTTATCTGTAAAAGGGGGATAACAATACTTAAACATCTTTGCATGTTGCTTTGAGATCTTAGGATGAAAGATACTTTGCACTTGCACAATATTATCTTCTCATTAGTTCAGTCAGTTATGCCAGATAAAGCATTAGAAGAGCACCAGGACCTGGTAATATAACCTATCATCAAGGATATGAATTTCTGTTTAAATAGTTTCAAAATGTATACACACGCATGGAAAATATAAAAATACTATATTGAGAATAATTCATCCAGTGCAGGCAAAATATTAAATTTTGGGTAGATATGATTATATGTTTTCTTCTGATATAGAGGGATATTTCAAGGCAAGAGAAAACAAGCTACACTCTACTGCAATATAATATAATTCATAGTTATATATAGGGTCACTTTTTAAAGTATGGGCACAATGGGTTTATCTGCAAAACCCAGTATTTGCATGTTAAGCAGGTGGATAACTAGCTGATGTTATACTGATTTGCAAAGGCAGATGTGTGATTTTAGTATTTATATTAATTAGAATGGTGTCTAATGACTGCAGAGGTTGAATGATGAAACTCATGTGAGGGTGAGACTTTTTAAAAATAACACATAGCACTGTATAAATATACACTGTGTTGTCTTCCCAAATCTGAGTGTTTACAAATTGGTAAATTATTCTGTTAATAAAATACTGTACATTTAGGAATTCATTTTCTTAGGTGTACATCTAAAATGACCTAATTAGTGTAATTACACAAGGAATCAGGCTACATTATCATGACTAAAAGGAAGGCTTTGGCCATTATACTTTGTAGACAAATAAATGTCAAAGCTTTTCTCTTTATTGTGTATCCAAAGCTCAGTGTTAAATCTGGGTAAGGCAAAAGAACTGTAAAAACAGATTAACCTATAGAAAGTAGCTCCTTTGTCTTCTCATCCTACCACTGAATTTATGAGCAAATCTGTTCTGACTAGCTGCAGGCTGCAACTCACTTTTAATTTTTTATTTCTTAAATAGTTCTTTTTTCTTTTAAATGAATAATTCATTCTGTGCCGCAGAGTCACTTGCCCACGATACTATTAGACCTAAGCCTACTTTTGCTTTTTCAGTCCAATGTTATTAGTGACCTACATGAGTTACATTCCTTTTAACAACAGGGCCTTGAGGAGATTGAAGCTCTTTCCTTTCTCCCAGAATTGCAATCCTACAACATCTGTGCTTGATTCTGCTCTTAACCGCAATGGTTTTTCTCTAGTGTTACTCCACTGACTTCAGTGTAATTACTCCTTCCTCTCACAGGCCAATCAGAGAGAACAGAGGGAACTGATGGGCAGGATCCCCTGGGAGGCTAATATGAGGGGGAAAGGAGTCCAGGAGAGCTGCCTGTATTTCAAAGAAGCCTTATTGAGGGTGCAGGAACAAACCATCCCGATGTGCAGAAAGAATAGCGAATATGGCAGGCGACCAGCTTGACTTAACGATGAAATCTGTGAGCTTAAACTCAAAAAGGAAGCTTACAAGAAGTGGAAACTTGGACAGATGACTTGGGAGGAGAATAAAAATATTGTTCAAGCATACAGGGATGTAATCAGGAAGGCCAAAGCAAAACTGGAGTTGCAGCTAGCAAGGGATGTGAAGGGTAACAAGAAGGGTTTCTACAGGTACGTTAGCAACAACAAGGTGGTCAGGGAACGTGTGGGACCCTTACTGAATGGGGGAGGCAATCTAGTGACAGATGATGAGGAAAAAGCTGAAGTACTCAATGCTTTTTTTGCCTCGTTCTGCACAGACAAGGTCAGCCCCCAAGCTGCTGCACTGGGCAGCACAGTATGGGGAGGAGGTGAGTTGCCCTCAGTGGTGAAAGAACAGGTTAAGGACTATTTAGAAAAGCTGGACATGCACAAGTCCATGGGGCCGGATGCGCTGCATCTGAGGGTGCTGAGGGAGTTGGCTGATGTGATTGCAGAGCCATTGGCCATTATCTTTGAAAACTCGTGGTGCTTGGGGGAGGTCCCAGACGATTGAAAAAAAGGCAAATATAGTGCCCATCTTTAATAAAGGGAAGGAGGAGAATTTAGAGAACTACAGACTCACCTCAGTCCCCAGAAAAATCATGAAGCAGGTCTTCTAGGAATCCACCTTCCTCTCCTCCAAGTGCTTCAAAATGATCAGGAACAATCAGCATGGATTGACCAAGGGTAAGTCATGCCTGACCAACCTGATTGCCTTCTATGATGAGATAACTGGCTCTGTGAATATGGGGAATGCAGTGGACGTGATATACCTTGACTTTAGCAAAGCTTTTGACATGGTCTCCCACAGTATTCTTGCCAGCAAGTTAAAGAAGTATGTGCTGGATGCATGGACGATAAGTTGGATAGAAACTAGATTGGCTACGTTGTCGGGCTAGATTGTTGGGCTCAACGGGTAGTGATCAACGGCTCGATGTCTAGTTGGCAGCCGGCATTAAGCAGAGTGCCCCAGGGGTCAGTGCTGGGGCCGATTTTGTTTAATATCTTCATTAATGATCTGGACAATGGGATAGATTGCACCCTCAGCAAGTTCGCGGATGACACTGAGCTGTGGGGAGAGATAGATACGCTGGAGGGTAGGGATAGGGTCCAGAGTGACCTAGATAAATTGGAGGATTGGGCCAAAAGAAATCTGATTAGGTTCAACAAGGACAAGTGCAGAGTCCTGCACTTAGCATGGAAGAATCCCATGCACTTCCACAGGCTGGGAACTGACTGGCTAAGTGGCAGTTCTGCAGAAAAGGATCTGGGGATTACAGGGGACAAGAAGCTGGATATGAGTCAACAGTATGCCCTTGTTGCGAAGAAGGTTAACGGCATACTGGGCTGCATTAGTAGGAGCACTGCCAGCAGATCGAGGGCAGTGATTATTCCTCTCTATTCGGCATTGGTGAGGCCACATCTGGAGTATTGCATCCAGTTTTGGCCCCCCCACTACAGAAAGGATGTGGACAAATTGGAAAGAGTCCAGTGGAGAGCAACGAAAATGATTAGGGGGCTGGGGCACATGACTTATGCAGAGAGGCTGAGGGAACTTGGCTTATTTAGTCTGAGAAGAGTGAGTGGGGATTTGATGGCTGCTTTCAACTACCTGACAGGGGGTTCCAAAGAGGATGGAGCTCGGCTGTTCTCAGTGGCGGGAGATGACAGAACAAGGAGCAGTGGTCTTGAGCTGCAGTGGGGGATGTCTAGGTTGGATATTAGGAAACACTAAGAGGGTGGTGAAGCACTGGAATGGGTTATCTAGGGAGGTGGTGGAATCTCCATCCTTAGAGGTTTTTAAGGCCTGGCTTGACAAAGCCCTGGCTGGGATGATTTAGTTGGGGTTGGTCCTGCTTTGAGCAAGGTGTTGGACTAGATGACCTCCTGAGGTCTCTTCCAACCCTAACATTCTATGATTCTAACAGGGAGGGGACACTTTGGGGCCGAGTCTTCCTCAGGTAGTAGCTCCTTGAGGACCACCTGGACTCACTGGTTACGTGCACGATGGATAGGATTGGCATCCCTGTTTCAAGCCCCTCCCCTAAATACCTTTCTCACTGAGTTGCTGCAGTATTGGATCGCTTCAGACCTCTGGGCCCAGCTTCTGAGAATCCTACTGCAATCTGTGTCCATCAACTACTGTTTTCAGTGTTGGTGAGAAATGCTTCCAAGTTCCTCTTTGGTGTCTCTTGTACAAATATGTGTTAATTTCGCCATATAATTTGTAATGATGTAATCAAGGAGTTAAATTTCAATTGTATCAGTTCATAGCACAGAATAGTCTCTTGCAATTTACTTTATATTGCACTTTTCTAAACCTGTATTTTTACATATCCTAAAGACTAACGAATACAAGGAATACAAGACACAGGGAGCCAAATGGAGATACACGAGTTATGCACTTGGCCTAGTGATCTGTATCCATATTCGTTATGGGCATTTTCTAATAGTCTAAGCAAAACACTGGGTTCTAATCCCTAACTGTATGTATGGTTATAATCCTTGGCTCAGTTTTTCCATTTGTAAAAATGACAATGTTTCCTTACCTGCTTTATGCGGTGTTATGAGAATCAATTAGTTCATGTTTATAAACTGCATTGAAGTGCTAGGTGTTGTTATAATTACATTAAAAACCTTATTTTAAAAGATGATTAAAAGTTGTAAAGTCAAGCACTCAAAAATTAGGAAATGCCAGAATTAAAGTTGATCATTTAGACCAATTCAGCCTCACTGTGAGTATGCATTCTGATACAGTCTAGCTCAGGGGTCTCAAACTCAAATCACCAGGAGGGCCACATGAGGACTCGTAGTTGGCTCGAGAGCCGCATCACCCCCTCCCAGCTGCCCCCGCACACCACCCCCACCCCTGGGGTGCAGCAGGGGGCTCAGAGCAGGGAGTTGGGGTGCAGGAGGGGTGTGGGGTGTGGCAGAGGGCTCAGGGCAGGGAGTTGGGGGGAGGGGTGCAGGAGGGGTCGGGTTCTCGCCTGGTGCCGCTTACCTTGAGCGGCTTTGGGGTGGCAGGGGCGCCTGCCTGCCTGTCCTGACCTTGGCCCTGTGCTGCTTCGCTCCGGGAAGCGGTGGGCACCCTGTCCCTGCGGCCCCGGGCGGAGGGGGAGCAGATAACTCCGTGAGCTGTTCTTGTCTGCGGGTACCTCCCTCGAAGCTCCCATTGGCTGCGCTTCCCCGTTCCCGGCCAATGGGAGCTTCAGGGGAGGTAACCACAGGCAAAAAACATCTCACGGAGTTCTCCTCTCCCCCTTCCGCCCTGGTCATAGGGAAGCGGTGCCCACCGTTTCCCGGAGCAGTGTGGGGCCCTCAGCACCACGGGGTTGGCAAATCCACGGGCCAGATCCAAAGCCCAGAGGGGCTGGATCCAGCCCGGGGCCATAGTTTTCCCACCCCTGGCCTGGAGGTAGGCTGGGGACACGGCACGCTGGGGAGGGGCCGCGGGGAGCTTGGCGGGTCTCAGGAAAGAACTCCGCGTGTTTGAGACCCCTGGTCTAGCTACAGGATCACACACAATCACGGAGTGGTGGCAGCAATAGCAGTGGGAGGAAGGGACCCAGTTATGGATCAATTTTTGTGTGTGTTTTATCTGAAGGTTCAGTTTTTATAGAACCATAGAAATGTATGGCTGGAAGGGACCTCGAGAGATCATCTAGTCCACAACCTCTCTTGATAACCTATTCCAGTACTAAGCTATCCTTCTAGTTAGAACATTTTCCTAATATCTAACCAAAATCTCCCTTGCTGCAGATTAGGGGAGCATGGTGTATGCAATGGTGAATGCAGGGTTTAATTTGTGGTAGGGCTTGCCAGGGCTGAGCCCCAGCACCTCTCGGCCTGGCAGTTCATAGCCCTAGCACCTGTAGGCTCACTGCATCTGTTATGAATGTAAAAAAATTGCTTGAGCCCCTGCATCTTTTTCATTACAAATCAAGCACTGGTTGAATGATTTTAGCAGCAAGCTCTACTGAGCATAATGCAGACTGCTAAATGCAATCTTCAGAAGCTTAGAATTTGGATAAATCAGAACAGCTTTTCATGGGGACAGCAAAAAAGCATACACCTGACCTCTGGAATAACCCTCTGTCAAATTTCAAAATCCTGCTGCAAATCATAGAGACATTAGAGCTCCTCAAAAAACTGTAAGAAAAAATAATTATAATGGGAATTGTTAGGGGACCTAAATAAAGGATACCACTTTCTCTATAATGATCTATTTGATAATTATATAGTGGTTTTAAAAATATCAGGGCCTTGTTTATTATTAATACAATAACACTATATTGAGTAATCCTTATGGAGTTGTAGTAGCTTGAGTGCAAAATTGGTTTACACTGTTAGTACCTTCTGATCCCTAATTTAAAATCCACACTAAAACTCCTATTAGCTTCACATTTGTTTTGTTTGATCTGTAACCAGCAAACTATTTTTAGACCAAATTTAAGGTTATTTAGACATGCCCTTTTAAAGATATGGGATTTAAGAAAGACAGGTATTAATCATAGTTCGAAAATTCTTTTAGTTTTTATTTTGCCACATCCTAGCTGCAAGATAACGTATCCTGAATACTTCAAACGAGGCTTATTTGAAATATCTTGGTGAGATCTACGGCACAGGTCCAAACAGAGATGCATATTAAAATGTTATTTGTGTCAAATTAGGTATGTTAGAATGGAATGTCTGAATCTGGCAAATTTCCTAAAGATTGCTAGGAGCTCTGGCAATTGTTAGGAAGTTCTCCAGAATGGGAATGGACTTTGTGAAGTTTGCTAGACTGCTAGCTTGGTTCCAGTGTCCCAAAGCACCCACTAACACATACTTTCATATGCAGTGGTTCTATGGAAGCAGGCCTCTCCTCCCACACATGCAGACTGTGAATTTCATCTGGGACATGCTGAATCCAATAAAATGTATGAAAGGATTATTTTTCAGATTTCATAAGCAATCTGTTCCATTTAAAATCTGTTCAATTCTGGTTACCCTCATTGCCATATCAATTATGTGGTTTCAGTGATCACATCAGCAACACTGGGAAATCCCACCAGTCAAGGAATTAATTACAGCATAACTCTAGAGGACTTGGGAAAGGCAGAGACTAATACATTCACCTCTCATTGGCTTTATGCCAAAAGGTACTTTTACTCACCTTGTAAACTGTCGACTTTCCTCATGTACTTCCATTTCTGTGCTTTTAAATTCATTCAGTTCTTTCCGTATTGCTGCCTAATTAAAAACATGCACAAACAACAGAAAGGTGAACATCCAATAAAAATACATTAACAGAACAAATTCCAACTCCTATGAGGTGCAAAATACCCTCATCTCTGTTGTTTTCCATTTACTTTTCACTTAAATCCTTTCATTTAATCCATCACTCTTGCACACTTCTGATCCCAAGAACACATTGGCTCTTTCAATTATGGTTATTTGAAGCAGTAAAACCATTTTTAGGAAAGCCATAAGAAAATATCTGGGGCCAGAAAATCCCTCCTCCAAAATATGGCATTTGCAACAAAAGAAGCAGGGAAAGGGAATTTGTCACCCTCAACAGCCACCTGCTTAGTATGCATCTGCAAAGAGATTATCACAGCATACAGCCCTGGAGGGGAGGATGAGTCATACTTCATGCATAGCAATTGCATAAACTGCAAGATTCCTATAGCTCCCGACTGGAGACAAGATTTTAGGAATGCTATATGAATGCCACTTTTCAAATGGAAATTAGTCACTCTGTTTGATCAATTTTATGTAACATTATGTGAGGTGTTTGGACATTCCAGGGCCCTGTTTTCAGCTGGTAGATACTAAAGAACAGCAAAAATTCAGCACACTTTAAAATGTCAGTCCTTAATGCCTATGAAAAAGAATGGTAATCAATTTAATTCACTATGTAATTCATATAATTTCTTAAATGGCCACTCTACACACACAGGTATTGCTACAAATGCTTTTGGTCCAAATCTATAAACATTTTAAAACCACTGCTTTCAGACCCCGCTGTTCAGTGAAAGGTTTGTTCTGTCTTTCTTCTTTCTGTATGTCAAATACAAGTAATACCATTTGAGTAATCCTTTAAAAAAGCAGCTCATTAAAGAGCAATGTCTTTCAAAGCAGGACAGAATTCCAGTGTGGTAAGTTTACACTGTGTCATCAGAATGCCATCTCCTAAATGATAAATTTCACATTCCAGCAGGGGACTGTCCTGCTTAACACCAATGATACACTAGCACAAGGCTGCTGAAATAGTAAGGAAAGAGACAGCTCAGATATTGCATCCTTCCTTGTTTTTAAGCATATGCCATACTGATTGACAAGATATCAGAGTCCTGAATCCACAGAACTGGTATAGTGCAAGCTTCATAGATTCATAGAATATTAGGGTTGGAAGAGACCTCAGGAGGTCATCTAGTCCAACCCCCTGCTCAAAGCAGGACCAACACCAACTAAATCATCCCAGCCAAGGCTTTGTCAAGCCAGGCCTTAAAAACCTCTAAGGATGGAGATTCCATCACCTCCCTAATGAAATAGTTCCAGTGCTTCACCACCCTCCTAGTGAAATAGTTTTTCCTAATATCCAACCTAGACCTCCCCCACTGCAACTTGAGACCATTACTCCTCGTTCTGTCATCTGCCACCATTGAGAACAGCTGAGCTTCATCTTCTTTGGAACCCCCCTTCAGGTAGCCGAAGGCTGCTATCAGATCCCCCCTCACTCTTCTCTTCTGCAGACTAAATAACCCAAGTTCCCTCAGCCTCTCATAGATTAGGGCTGGAAGAGACCTCAGGAGACCTCTTTTCCACTGATGTGCTTCAACTGGACCTAGAGGAACTACTTCTACGGAAAAGAGGTAATGGAGTCTTCAGATTCACTGGACCCTTTGCCCCTCTGCTGAGACTGAAAACATGGAGACCAATTTGTGCCAACTGTGCTGTGGAAACCTGTTCATTACAAAATGTATTGAGCCTAAAAATGTATTTCAGGTGGGTAATAATGTATGCAGTGTTGTTGGTCCCAGGGTATCAGAGAGACAAGGCGGGTGAGGTAATCTCTTTTATTGGTCCCTGTCTCTCAGGTGGTGAATAATGACTTTCAGCCACTATTAGCCAGACCTGAGCATGTGACCTACAACTGAAAAAAATTCCACTGCTATCATGAACAATCAAGCCCTTCTTGTATCATTTCTAAATGTGGCACTCTGATCTGCTGTGACTTGAGGCCTCATCTACACTGATTTGACCTATCAGCGCTAGCTACCAGTGTAGTTTGCTTGGTGCAACTCCCAACGCAGATGGATAAAGCTGCTATTTGCACCAGGACTGCTCACCTCAGTTTCCTGCAAGGTGCTGAGTGCTCTAAGCTCCTGAAGACTTCATGGGGAATAGAGAATGTTCAGCACCTGAAGCCCAGGGCCCTGAGCCCCGCCACCCGGGAAGAAGCTGAAGCCTGAGCAATGCAGCTTGGCATGGGCCCCTATGGCATGGGGCCCCAGGCAATTGCCCTGCTTGCTACCTACTAATGCAGGTCCTGGCTTTTATATGCGGAAAACCAGTTGTTGTGGCACAGGTGGGCCGTGGAGTTTTTAATCGCATGTTGGGGGGGGGAGGCTCAGAAAGAAAAAGGTTGAGAACCTCTGCCTTACTTGGTATTACAGCATCTTGAATTTTCTCCACAATTTAGTCCAGAAACGGTGGTTGGTAAACCACCCATTTCTAGTAGAGAAATCCTGCAGGTATCTTTCAGGGGGAGTGGTGGTCAAAGAGGGGAATGGGACAGCTGACTAGATTTTTCTGATATGCCCTATTGATTTGACTTAAAAAAAAAAAAGAAAAGTAATTCCTTCCAGAAAGGCAGAGGAACAACCAGCTTAACAGAATTGCACCCAAATAGTGTGTTGTACTGTGTAAGGTACAAACTTCCTGAAGAAAACAGTGCTCTTCACAGCATGATCAACAGTAACAGGAATGGCCAGCTCTTTCCTTGTGGGCTAATGTCATAACTGGATCCTGAACTTTACAGCCATTTCACAACAAAAATCTGAGGATTCAAGCCAGCTTCTCTTGCCTCTCTTCCCACCCCTACATTCACCTCTCTCAACTTGCCCCCTTCTTTTGTACAGGTTAGAGATATCCAATAATGTGAAGCACCCGGGATTCCTTCAGATCTGAGCATGGCATGGAAACACCATGGCTGAGGATCTCCTAAGGAGACTTAAGGCCAAATGTCTTTGGTGACTCTACTTGATCTTTCAGAGGCCTTTAAGACAGTTGATTATGAGGGGCTGCTGAAGTAACTGCAGGCTGGCAAGAGTAGATGGGATCACGTGATAATTCATCCACTCATTCCTTTCAGAGGAATAGTGACAGGAGATGGTGTTGGGTAACTGGTCCTCTCTTTCAACTGTGAAGTCTTGCAGGGCTCAGTTCTTACTGTGTTCTTACTCAGTTCTTACTGTTCAACCATTATAAAACCACGAGGGGAGATCATGAGGAAATACGGGCTACAGTGAATTCAATGTACTGGTGACTTTCTGCTCTAGAGCCCCTTTTCATCAGACTCAGATGTACCAGTCTACATGTTCTCCCAAAATCTGGCATAGATGGGGCCTGAACAAAAGCCAGTTGACCTAAATTCAATTCTGAAAATAGTGATAATGCTGGTTGAAAATATTGTGAGGATCTGGCAAGGTATATGACTGCTTCCTCCTTTGAGAGTGTCCATCGGCCTGTTGTGAAAGCAGAAGGTAATATCAGGATTTAAAGTTAGTGACACCATTGCACATAGATGCTCAGATGGCACCAGTGGGCACAGCCATCTTTTCTTCCCCATTTGGGGCTGGCATGGACAGCCCTTTCTTCTCTGATGCAGACACTGCTACAGCCACTCAGGTCTTTGTTCCCGCCTGGCTACAACAGTGTAACTCACTGAACTTGGAGCGAACTGCTAAAGTCACTTGGAAGCTAAGACTAGTAGCTGCCACTGCCTTTTGAGTGGGAGCTGGTTCCTTATGCTCTGCCCTCTGAAGTTATCTGCAGCCACAAAGAATGAAAACACGTTGTTCTCAGACTTGAATCCATTTTTTAGCAAAGTAAGCCTGAAATATTTTATGACTTTTCACCAAAAAGCATGACTTTTCTTCTGAATTATTTTACCTAATTTTTAAAACTCTACTTATAAGTAAAAAAGAAACCTGGTAGCTTCTCTCACTGTTTAAAGTTCTCTCTACTACCGAGTTAATCTCACCGCTCTGTTAAATTGCAGGGTAAAGACATAGGATTTTGACGCTGAAGGCTGAGTTTATTCCCCAATGGTGCATGAATGCAGTTGGTCACCTGACAAATGTAGTGATGGTGTATTCATGTGGCCAAACATTTTACAGTAATGGGAGAGCCTGTTATATTTCACTGTAACTGGTTTTAAAAGCAGCACTTAAGGGCCAGCATGTAGGCCTCTAACTGCAGAAACATTGGTTGAATTCCAAGGACTGCAACTAAAAGCTCACAGCAGTGATGTAACTGGCCTAGGAGGGATTTTAAAAGTGTGAGAGATTCATCTCTGAACTGCCACAACTGAGCTGGTAAGTACAATTTTAATAGGCATCTGAGTGGGTTCTGCTATGTGTGGGGAATGCATGGTACCCTGTCAATGTCACTGCCTCAAGAAGATGTCATTAATGATACTAGTGTGGAGGGACTGAAAATAAGACCAGAGAAATATTTTGGAAGTTATAGAATTCAATCTCTATTTGTCTCTTGCCTTGTCTGCAGGCGTTAACCTTGCCCAGGGCTTGTCTGCTCGGCGATCATAATCTGGGGAATCTGTTACCTCCACGTACTCATTGAAACGTAGGATTCTTCTTGCCTGCAGTTCAGCCACTGTAGGTCTCAGACTGAGCTGTGAACAGGAGGTGGAAAAGAGTAAATTGAATAAGCCAAAATAAAACCTCGGGTATGACGTAACCTCAAGAGAACATTAATGGTATTTCTAATCAGGGTCACTTTCAGGTGTCTAAAAAAAGGCACCATCTAGGGAACATCAAACAGGAACTAGAAAGCAGTGCAACCTAGTTTCTTAGAGTATAAAATTAATCTTTGTCAGACAGGCCACAAAGAATCTTGACAGATCGTCTCTAAAACATTAATTTTTACTTTGCTACACTGGTGCTATTTACCCTCTTAGACAATGCTAGTATTTACATTAATACCTACAATCATCTGTTTTTCACTACAAAAAGAGAACATGTTTTTGACGGGTTTCTCTAACTAAAAAGAATTTGTGAATCAGAGAGTCTATCTTTATTATGATATTGAACCAAATGATCTGAGTCACCCCAATCAAGGTACACATTAACTAATGTGAACTAATGATTGTCACAGTAAACAAAATTCTGCCATTGCACATATATTTTTGAAAGTGTAGGGAAATTGTATGTCATACTACGGGGCTTCCTCATCTCAAAAAGGATAGAGCAGAACTGGAAAGGATACAGAGAAGAACAATGAGAATGATCAAGGGTCTGGAAAAAAATGCTCATATGGAGAGAGACTAAAAAAGCTAGGAATGTTTACCTTAGAAAAGAGACCCATAAGAGGGGACATGATACAAAATATATAAAATAACAAATAGAATAGAGAAGGTAAATTGGGAACTTCTGTTCTCCCTCTCTTGTAACCCAAGCACACGGGGATATTCCATGAAATTAAAAGGTTAAAATTCAAAACCGATAAAAAGAAATACTTTCACACAGGTTTCAGAGTAACAGCCGTGTTAGTCTGTATTTGCAAAAAGAAAAGGAGTACTTGTGGCACCTTAGAGACTAACCAATTTATTTGAGCATAAGTATTTGTGAGCTACAGAAGTGAGCTGTAGCTCACGAAAGCTTATGCTCAAATAAATTGGTTAGTCTCTAAGGTGCCACAAGTACTCCTTTTCTACTTTCACACAGAATGTTTGATTAAACTGTGGAACTCATTGCCAGGAAGTCACTGAGGCCAAGAACTAAACAAGATTTGAAAAGGGATTGGATAGTTGTATGGATAGCAAGAATATCCAACATTATTGCAATTAACTCAATTTTGGAAGGGATATTAAACCTTCTGCTTCAGGGGGTTTAATCTGTAACTGTTAGGGACCAGGATGAGCTCAGGTTAGGGGGCAGACAATCTCACATCTGTCTACTATGGGATTCTTACACCTTCCTCTGAAACATCTGGTGCTGGTCACTGTCAGAGACAGGATATGAAACTAAGTGGACCTTGGGTCTGATCTAGTATGACAATTCCTGTATTCCCAAAATCCAGTTGATATCACTGGGTTTGCATTGGTTTAATGGAGAGCAGAATATAGCCCTAATCTGCAATAACATGCACGTTTACAAGCAATTTAGACACAATTAGAAAAACAGTAATTTTTTATGTGCTTGTTGCTTCAGGATCACGTATATATAATTAATAATATATATGTACACACACATCAAATATGTGCATTATATATATATGTAAAATTATTTTTTAAGGTTTTAAACTTCTCATTATTCAGAAAAAAGAGACATCCATGAGATTAACAGGACGATCACAATCCAAAAAAGTAACACAATTTAACAATTGACTTGGGCACAATGATAAATATTTTGTATACTGTGGTTCTCTCTTGTACTAGACTAGGAAAGACAAGCAAAAAGTTATACATTACCTGTTGAGAGAGCCTTGCATTGCAATGTTTTACATGGTACTACCCACTTTGCTCTTGATGATCAATTTTAGTGATTTAGATATACTCGATGGATCAGGACTGTGCTGTTGTCCCACTAAGAGCTCTGAGAGACACTGTGCATCACTGAGGCACTGTGGGTGGGATTTTCAGAAACCTTCAGTGTTGGCTTATGTCTGCTACCACTGAAGTGAGTGGGAGATTTACCATTGACTCGAATGGGAACAGAGTTAGGCCAACCCTGAACAGGAGAATGCAGTATGTGCTCCCATCTGTGATGGGCAAGCTCTACTGGCTTGTGTATCGGATAGTGGTGGAGGGCTCTTCAGGGCCTCACACCTCTTCCAGCACCCTCCTTTTCCAAAAGAGGCAAGTACCTACACCTGGGGTTGCATGGGCGTGTGTGCGCACACTCGGGAAAGCTCCTGGTACTCACACCCCCTCCTTACACACACATGCAAAGGCTAATCACAATCGGGCCCTACATTTCCTTCAAAGATGGCAGTTCTGCCCTGTAAAAATGCTAGGGAAAATTGGACAGACTGGATTTATACCAAGGATGACTTTGGCCCATTCTATCTTTTACACAGGGTTTACCTTTTGGGAAAATGGAGCTGGGAAAGGGAATTTTGTCAGTATGTCTGAATATACTTTAGAATAATATAAAGAAAAATTCTCATCCTTTATTATACATACAAGTATACTACACATAAAACATTTTATCACCTTTCTGCTGAGTCTGCGTTTTAATTCCCTCCTGGCTTCCTGTTCTTCTTCTTCATTCTTCTCTGTTTTTGGAAGAGAGAAATAAAGGGGATGAGAAAGGGGCTATAACTGTATATGGTATATTTCTCCTGGCAGTAAGTTTCAGGCCTTAGAATATTGGCTCATGCATACTCATATTTCTGAGCTATCCTATTTTTGTGTGTGTGTTCTCATTGCCTTTCTCTGTCCTCTCCAATTCCCAACTCTGTAGCCTTCTGTAGCTATCACCCTGTGCCTGGAATATAGCAGAGAGGCTACCGTCATTTCCACTCTGTGAAATAACAAACAAGGAGTTGCACAGCTGCTTCACCTACCTGCCAAGAGACTAAGATCATCATTGCCTTTATTCCCAAGGTCCCCTTTACCTTAGTTTAGAATCAGAGTTTAATTGTGTTTACTAGGGCAGAGAAAATAATTTGCAGTGAATAACCTACCTGATGAACCTAACCTCTTTTTTTTGCTCCCAGAATATCCATGAGCAGAAAGCAAATTCCTCAAATTTGTTTGTTAGTGGAAATTAGACAGTGAACTGCTTTGTTGTTGTTGTTTTTTGTTAGATTCCATGGATTGATCATTAATAGTTCTCAGTGAGCATCTGATTTTCATAATTTGAGCTGTCTTGGTTAATTGTGATTAGTCAGACCAATCACTATTTATTATTTCTGTTCCTTGGTCAGATGAGGCAAATAATTTCATACGCAACTTTAAAATTTCTGCAGATATTTGTGCATGTAACTGAAATTTGCTTTCCAGAAACTTTTGTGTCAGTGAAAACTGATTGCCTGAATGTCTGTGGAAAGCAAATTAAAAAGGGGTACAAACATGGGTGAAATAAATTATTTTAAACTGATGAATGTTTGCAGAAAATTATTTGTATCATTTGCCCAGCTCTGTTGCTTATGTCTGAGTGTATCTTTACTGTGGATGAAATATTCCAATCAGAGATGTTGGCTGAACTGCAAAGCTCAGATCTGGATCCACATTTCCCCAAGGTCATGAGTTTGGATTGAGGGTTTTGGTTCAGGACCAACTCTAGTTCTAAAGGAGTTTATCTGTCCACTGCGGTTGTGACCAAACTGCGTTAGAAGAAGGTGAGAGCACAGTTTTGAACACTTGTTCAGTATGATTTGCCCTCATCCATAATAAATGGCCAAACTGTGTGAACATACAGTGTTTCCAAAACGAAGTTTGAATCTCGCGTAGGCGTTAGGCTTATGGTTGTTCAACAGGTACACCTGTTGTAAATGTTTTCACAGAGGGTGACCTGGGTATCACTGAAGACAGAACATCATTCAGGACTTGTAAATTTCCTTTGATAAAGCATGAGATGCAGAGAAAGAAACAAACAACAAAAAACAGCATCAGACGAAAATCAACACCAGCATTGCTCCTCAAGAAGATTTTGCCACCAAACTTCAAGCTTCAAGCGAGATAAAATCTTGCAAAGACTGCCAAGGCTAGGTTAACTCTATGATTGAAATTACATGTATTGAGATATGGAAGTGAATATTCTTCATATGACTTCTTTAAGTAGTCTAACTAAAGCTCTCTTTCCTTTACTGTATTTCACAGAGTTTAACAAGATCACTTACCTTTACTCATTTATTAGCTGTTTTAGTATATTTATGATGACTCACGTGGAAATGACTTACTTTTAAACAAACTTCCCTTTGTAATCAATAACCACAATATCTAAGGCAACTAAACAGGATCTATTAAATTAGGGATTAAGTCACTTGGTTTTAGCTCATTTAGAGAAGACTGTCCCTACAGGAACTGGATCTCCCGGGTGTAATCTCTGTTGCAAGCTCTTCATGAGGGAAGAGAGAGCCCAGAGGAGATTGTAAGTGAACACACACGTTGTACTGTTGCCTGTTTTTGTTATTTTCTTTCTAGAATTAGTTATTATTCATAACTTTGAATTCTCTTGCTTGTCTAAATCACTGTATGTCCTAAAGCATGGTAAGAACCTCCATATGAGAAATACTGGGATTATGTCTCTGAATTTATATCACAAGGAACCATTACTAATCATTTAGTCTACCGGATCTATGTTTCTCTAGACCATAATTCTTTTAAATTTGGGGATACAATTACTTGGCAATAGGCACAGGATGTGCTGGCCTTTAAAGGGGGTCAGAGCTCAGCTGCCCTCTGTGCCACCAAGGTGAAGGGAATAAATTCTGGGGTCACGTGGTTGAAGATTGTAACTCAGAGCTAGGCCTCTTGCAAAGCTTGAGTTAAGGGAGAAGGCTAGAGATGAGAAAAGAGCAGAGAGTTTCTCCTTAGCAACCAGGCCTGGGAGTGTGCACCTTGAAGGGAGCAGGCTAGGAAGGCTGGAAGTAGGACTGGCTAGAAAGAATTCCATTTTGTGAATAATTTTGAGATTGGGATATTTGTTTTTGTTTTGTATCTGAGTGAAAATGAGACCTTTTGAATTCTTTTGTGAAAAATTATTAACAAGAGAGAGACTGCCCCCACTAGTAACAGCCCAGTGGTTAGCGATGTGGGAGACCCAGGTTTGAGCCCCTACACAGCCTGATTTGGAGCAAGGACATGAATGTGGGTCTCCCACATGCCAGAGGAGTGCTGTAATCACTTGGCTATTGGGTGTGTGTGTTTGTCTGTTTCTCTCTCTCCCCCGACCCTTGTTCCTTCACCTGAAAGTTCATCCCAGACCGAAGAAATCTTCGCACTGAAATTTTAGTGGAAACTGAGACATTTCCACAAGAACATTTTGGTTTTGATGAATCCAAAGAAATGTTTAGTTGAAAAATTCCTGAACAGCTCTAGCTGGAAGCCACTCTGTTGAAGGAAAGCTCCAGCAGAAGGGAATAGAGAGCCTTCTTTATACCCACACAGAGGGTGTAAGGAACGAGGCCTGCATTGAGTAGATGAGCTCCATCAGGAGACCCTACAGTCAGGAGAAAGGACATGGCTTATATGTTGAACTTATGTTGAACTGTTTTGTTCGGAGAAATAAAACTCAAGCCCTAAAGAAAAAGGACTGAAATCCTGTGGCTACGTAGAGTTCTTTGATACACTGGCTGAGGAGCTGGCTCACTGACTTAAGGCACTCAGCACTGTAACTCACGCATAAAACACCCTTTTCACACTGTAACAGGGTGGATTGCCCCTTCAGGGCTGGAGGGCTATGGCTAGTCAGCCCTGATTACAGCATGATCCCCATCTTGGAGAGATTAGGGATTCCAGGTGGTTTGCCCTATAAAGAGCAGCAATGGGCTGCTCTGCAATGAAGGGGAGAAGCTCAGGAAGCTGTGGAGTCTGCAAAAGCTTCTGTGAGGAAGACCCTCAGACTGTGGGAGTTGATCATGGTAGGGACCCCTGGGAAAGATCTAGTCCATGCAGAAGAGACAATGCAAAGGCCCCAAGCAGGAAAGGCTGGGAGGTGGAAGAGAAACCTTGTGTTGTGTGGGATTATGAACGGACTTTGTTTGGGATTTTAAATTTTATTTAGAGTTCATTTTATATTAATAAACCCAGACTCCAAGAAGGGATATTTTTGACCAAGAAAATGCCTGGGTGAAATTTTATTTGAACAGTCCAAGAGGGAAAAACTGAGACAGGCTGCCTGTAGTAAGATCCTAGACCACAAGAGGATGCACAGGAGATAGTTGGCCAAGAAGACCAAACATTGTTTTAGCGTAATTCCTACATAAATACTGTCCTTAAAACAGTTCTCAGCAATAGAATAATGTTTTTGTTTTCCGTAATTGGCCATACAGGGTGAGATTTTGAAAGATGCCTAAGTGATTTAGGAGCATGAGTACCACCAAAATTCAGATGTGCTCCTAACTCACTTAGGCACATTAGAAAATCCCTCCTCAGTGCCAAATTCTGGCTGCAGGTATGAAAGTGGCTGACTTGCCCAAACAGGCATACACATTCATGCTGCAAAAGAAGTGTTCATGGGACCAGTTTGGCTGCTCTCCACCGTAGGAGCAGAAATCATCTGTATGGGGCTGAGAGTTAAATGCACGCACCATGCTCGCAATCTGCAAGCCCTATCCTGGAATGTCCCTCTGCAGCTCCACCTACAGACGACCTGCAGAGTGATCTCCTCTGGTTTGAAGGGCAGCTGGAATTTGACCGGAAAAACTATTCTATGGTTTCCTTCCTCTCCTGGCTGCTGCTTCTGGAACATACATGAAGGCACTGCCCAAGCCAGAATTTGATCCTAGATGAGAGGAATTTTAAATTGATGTCAATTGTGGGATATTTTTGTGTCTCTTTAAATCAGTGACCTTGGAGAAATAAACATCTATGCCACGACTGCGACAGAAAATACTGGCATTTTAGACCCTGGCCTCATTATGGGATTTTTAATTCACCACAGAAAGTCAGGAAGAAAAGAGAGAAATCTTTCCGCATAAGGACTGTTCTGTTTTCAACTATAAAGTAATCCAGGAGCGTAAAACTGAACTTTCCACTAAGTCCCTGTGGGGATTAGCTATGTTTAGATTACTTTGTAGGATTGCTAGGGAAATGAAAAAGACGACAAACAAAGCACTAGGATCCTGGAATGCTGTCAAAAACAAAAAGCAGTTTCTGTTTTCACATTCAAAGATAATCATTAATATTCCCTAACTAGCACCAAAAGCTACATCATGTTTCTAAAAAGCCAGGCTTGGCAAGAGGACAGGCACACGGTCCAAAAAGCCTTGCTATTCTTTACAGCTACAGAAAAACACAATGGCTGTAAACTTGATTCCTTGTGAGAGTTGAAAAAGCTTCCTTGCTGTAATGCAACACCATAATTGATTCAAGGATGCACATCTAAAATGTTTCAAAGTCAGCATGCAAGAAACCAGCCTGTGTTAGAACTCATTCAAGTTACTACTTAACTTTTCATTTTTAATGTGGAAGGGTACAAAAGTCTGGATGCTTATACACACTTATCCAAGGGTCTATGATCTAGAAATCAGGCTAGAATCTCTGTCACAGGATTTCCAGTACTTCCTGGTTTCGCTGAAACTATAAAAATAAAAAAATATCTTTTGACATCATAAATCTTTGCTTTAGCTAGAGGTGCAAAAAACCAAAGTATTAAAAACTTTTTTGAACCTTATGAAAGGTTTGGATTCAACTTAATTTTGGGGCAAACATTTGGATCAATTTGATCTGTGCATCAGCTAATCTATCCCAAATGTATGCTAAAAAATAAATCAAATCACAATTTTTCTCCAGCTGCAGTACTGCTCTGTTTATGGGTAGTTCTAACACTAACACAACCCACCACAGCAGAAAGGAAGCTTTATGAAAGAAATTCTGACTCACTCACAAATCCTGCACACAACAACAATACAGGAATTAAGGGATGTTAACATTTCAGAACTGTCCATAGGAAGTGGGCACAATAAACCCATAAACAATACATTTGGTTTAAGAGCTAAGAGAATTTCAGAAAGCTCACACTGGTAATGGGCTAAGGGCACTGTCAACATAAGCAACACACCTATTTGGCATTTAAAAGATCACCATCGACTTGAAATGTGTTAAATTTAAAAAATGAATAAAAAGTAGTTTCAGGTACTACATGTGCTCTTGAGTGCCCACGCCACCTTTTACAATAAAAATTTCCTAATTTTTGAAATGTTTTTCTTTCTCCTGCTTCTCTGAGCAAGACCCACACAAATACCACAGGAAAATGAGAGAGACCAGGTAGGGTGAGGATATGTTTACACTTAAACCATGAAACTAGTAGGAGAGCACTTCAGTCTCCCTGGACACTCAATAACAGACTTAAAAGTGGCCATTCTTCAACAAAAAAACTTCAAAAACAGACTTCAACAAGAAACTGCAGAACTGGAATTAATTCGCAAACTTATCACCATCAAATTAGGCCTGAATAAAGACTGGGAGTGGCCGGGTCACTACAAAAAATAATTTTCCCTTTGTTGATATTCACCCCTTCTTGTTAACTGTTGGGAATGGCCACATCCACCTTAACTGAATTGGCCTCCTTAGCACTGACCCCCCACTTGGTAAGACAACGCCCATCTTTTCATGTGATGTGTATTTATACCTGCTACTGTATTTTCCACTCTATGCATCTGATGAAGTGCGTTATAGCCCACGAAAGCTTATGCCCAAATAAATTTGTTAGTCTCTAAGGTGCCACAAGGACTCCTCATTGTTTTTACAGTGGTGTAGACACTCACTACAGCAATGGGAGGGATTCTCACATTGTTATAGTTAATCCACCCTCCCTGAGGCCATGTCTACACTTACAAGCGTACAGCAGCACAGCTGTACCGATACAGCTGTGCCACTGTAAAAGCGCTCATGTAGCCGCATTATACCAACGAGAGAGAGCTCTCCCATTGACATAATAAACGCAGCTTAACGAGTGGGAGTAGCAATGTTGGTGGGAGAGTGTGCTCCGCCGACATAGCACAGTGCACATGAACACTTATGTTGGCAAAATTTATGTCACTTGGGGTGTGTTTTTTTCACACCCCTGAGTGACAAACATTTTGCCGACATAAGCACTAGTACAGACCTGATCTGAGATGTGGTTCCTAGGTCGATGGAAGAATTCTTCCATCAACCTACCGCTGTGCACATAGCAGGGGGTTAGGTCTGCATAGCTACGTCACCAGGGGTGCGGATTTTTCACACCCCTGGGAGACGAAGTTAGACCTATGTAAGTTTTCATTGTAGACCAGCTCTCTTCAAGTCTGGGGAAAGTAACCTGAGTGTTCAAGCTAAATTCAAGGTGTTAAAGATTGTTAAACATAACAATTCTACATACACACACTGTAGGAGACCACTTAAAACAAAGTGGGCAATTAACACCTCTGCAGTTGTAGAACAATGGAGGGTTAGCAGGCAGTAGGGTGTATTACAAACTGTAATGAGCCACAAAACCAGTGTCTCTGTTAAAACCATGGTTTTTAGTGTCCAGCAGAGTTATAAATTTTGACGGAAAATGACTGTTTATTCTATGAAAACAGTGAAAGTTACTATACACAAAGTGCTGTCAAACCCACAACGTAAACTAGCTGAAACGACAGAGAAAATATTTATCTTCTGTTAATCTCTATCATCTATATTCATCTTTTGTGTTATGTGTAACAGTAGTAGGTCAAAAAATTAGTTCTAGGTGTAATTTTTAGTTTGATTGTGTCCTTTGACATGTTGATAGATCACGTTTATTAGACCTGGACAGGGAAAGTGTAACTCGTGTCCTCAAAGTCAGCAGAAGTAGCTTGTGATATACTGGTATGAGTTTTTGGAATTATCTTTCTCGTGTACACAGGGCTTAAATTCAGCTGGAGTTGTCCAGAGCGGAGCTCCGGTAAATTTTTTCAAAGGCTTTAGGCGGAAGCCCCGAGCCCCAGCACGCCCCACGGGGCAGGAGCCCCGAGCCCTAGTGTCCCCTGTGGGGCAGAAACCATCAGCCCCGGCACCTCCTGTGGGGCAGAAACCCCCAGCCCTGGGGCTCCAGGAAATACTATATGAGATTTTAAACCCTGCATGTGGTCCAGTGTTTGCTGACTGGTTATCAGATTAATATGGTTATACTTCACAGTTTATCTTTATTACATTTGATAGTGTAATGCAGAGATTCAAAATTTTCCTCATTACAAAATATATTGCAGATCACCTCTTGGCTAGGAGTTTGTTGAACCCTCTTTTATGCATAGCAGATAACCAGAAGCTACAATTTTAGTAATTATCCTAAAGGCTGGATGACATCACTGGTATTTTATCAGCATTATGGTTTCTCTGAAAGCTGATAACTTTTTTTTTTTTTTTTGATTTGTTGGCCTGATCAAGTGATATTGCCAAAGTCACTTGGATTTCACAAGGCATGCCATCCATGCCTTCTTCTCTTCCTCTCTTCCACTCACACATTCTGTGTAGGTATTTCGAGACGGATTCCAGGCATGCAATGGTTGACTATGTGCTTGAAAATGTAGCATTACACACATTGTATCATTTATGTCATGGTTAGAAAATTTCTACACATCTAGTCTACATGGTGGGTTTTTTTGGTTGTAAACGGACTAGTTTTCCTATTATTATTGCTGTCATTTATTACTCATATGCTGGTAGAACCCACAATATGGTAGGTATTGGGCACTCACAAAGGAAGACACAAGTCTCTACCCCAAAGAGCTTACCCGTTTGAGTAGGCAAGCAACATAAATAAGGGTGAAGATGGGCAAACAATCAAAGTATGTACAATATACTTCATACTCATTGTTTTTTTCAACAATTAAACAACACATCAGCTATACTCAACCTATTCAGGATAATGGGCCGATTGCTTGTAGATGTCAGGGAAGGTCTGAGTCCTGAGAGGTGAGTGGCAGCCTTACGGATCAGTTGAGCGAGGATGTTCCATGCATGGGGGCAATATGGAAAAATGCATAACTATAGTTATGGGAGAAGCAGATCTGAGGGTGGGCAGGGCTGACATCACTGGCGGCATGCTGCCTCTCCTCCTCCCTCCCCATTACAAAGGAAACCAGCAATACTAATACAGCTTTAGGGAGGCATGGTTTCTTTTACATCTTCAAGGAGCTGGAATGTATTGTCTCCTCTCCTCCAGGACCCTTCACCTCCCTTTTTGCTCTTTGTACTTTACTCACTCATGTCTACCCCTGTTTGGGGGGCACAGAATATTTCCCTTCCTCCTTATAAAAGTTAGTGGGGTGTGATGAAAAGAATTAAAAATACCTTTAAGGAGTACCTGTCTGACTGATTTTTACAACAGTAGAAGCAGATTCTGCGCTCAGACACACTCATGCAGCTCTACTGAAGTCAAGGGAAAGAGTATGGGTGTGACCAATGACTCAGTTTGTCTCCCTGACTACAGCCTGTATTTAGTGCTGCCATTACAGATTTATGATGGGTCTAATGTCAAGATGCTACTTCACCAAGCACCAATCTCTCTCCAGCCATGAATCTAGCATTTTATACTAGCAGTCAAGGTTCCTAATGAATCCCACAGTTGTTGTGCTTTTTTGCTGAATAAATAATTACACTAATCTGCACAGAATACTTACGCTTCAGGATGTTTCTCTGCTCTAGCTCTTCAGTTGTGGGCCTCTGGCTAAGTCTCCTGTGAGTACAAATTAAATGACCATTTATAAACCAAGATTTCTCAATCAAAGGTTAACAATAAAAACAGCAGGTTGCTTTGTTAAAGTCTGCAATGCAACTCCTTTAATTAGTCTTTTAATGCTCTTCATTTTCCACTGAGGGGTAGGTGTGCAACTGCACGGTTAATCTGAATGCAGTTTCTACAACTGAGCACATACACTGGGTACTGAGCAGGCATATGTCTAGTTTGAGGCATGGTTGGCCACTTAGATATGCCAGTGACCAATGTGAGGATGCAATCATGATAACTGTGTGTGCAAACCTTTAAAAAAAAAGGCTCTAAAATACTCCACTTTGGGATCTAGTTTGATGGAATAATCTGTACAAAAAACCCCCTGTACTGTATTGTAATATACTGTGCAGCTGTTGAAATATTTTCATGCATTTATAAATTCTTTCAATTTCATTTGTTTTAAACACAGCAAAATGCACACTACTGACTGAGTACTACATATTTGCAAACTCTGGAGATTTAAATCAAAACTATTTTAGTTACCTACATGCCAAAAAGTATCTGAACATTTTAAAAATGTCTGAAAACCACTTATTTTCAGGCTCGTATCCTATAAAACATGGTTAATATTGCCATAAATATACTAAAGAAATTCACTTCTGGGCTGCAAACAAGCAGGAGAAGTTTCAACAGGAAAGTTAATGTTGGGTATCTGTGCAAGTTAGGAGACCCAGAGGCAGCTTCTCTGTCTAGTAAACTCCTGTGATTCACCAAGGAGCATCACTGGCATAATTAATCTAATCATGTCCACCAGACTGCACTAGAAAACCTTAGCTGGTCTGTGGGAAAATGGAAGGAAGGGGCAAAGACAGGGGTGGGTGAGCGCATGAAACTTCAGCAGGGGCTGGAGCCACAGAGGTAGGCTAGAAAGTGGAATTGAGTGGCTGAGCTCTGCAGGATGGACTTTCTGGTAAGAGAAGCAGGTGAGATGTAGCTACAGGGGACTGGCACTGAATAATGGAAGTTCCCCACAAATACATAGTATTCCATTGATTTGCATTGTAGAGAAGAAACCTGTTAAAGCAATGGGCTGCAGTAACTGTGTATATATATTAAAGTAGCCCAGGTCAATGGAGGACTGAGTTATGCACAAATTTTCAAGTGTGCACATGACTATCTCCAGCTTACAGAGTTTGAACAAAGTCAGACAGGGTTAAAAATGAGTGATTTTAATCTGTTTAGCAATCACTCATTGTGAAAAGTACATAGAAAATTTGGACCTGATCCAAAGCCCATTGAATAACAACAATATTAATAATATAAAATAATATAGTACCTAGCGCTTATATAGTGCTTTTCATCAGTAGTTCTCAAGACTTTCATTGACTTCAGTGGGTTTTGAATCAGACCCTTAAAGTGCCAGGTGCTGACTGAAATGTTAAAAAGTTTGATAAGAGTGTTAAACTTCATAGTGCTTACACAGGTTTACACTCCCCTTTAAGTGTAAAGCTCTACATGAACATAACCATGTAGCCACTAGGGTGGCGTAATAATCTATTATCCATGGCCAAAATTCAGCCACCTCTGGAGTGGAGCACATCAGTACCACCACTACTAAGCAAGGCAGCTTAAGACAAGAAGTTAAGAACAGTGTATTCATTTTAACCTATGGTTAACCTATGGAGGAAATGTAGGTAAGCACAATATGATTACTGGAGTTGTAATTTGGCCGGGACACTAGTGATAAGAACCACATGCCTATATTTATTATTAATTAATTATTATTATTATTAAAGGGAAAGTGCCCCATGAATTCCACACATATGATCATCACACCTACCATTAAGGAATAAAACATGTTTTTTAATCTGTCTCTCAAGTACACAAAATAATTTAGTTCATGCCATAAGAATGTATCAGATGCTCACAGACCTGGCAACCCAGAATATCCTGCACCAAATACCGTGGCTGCATTTAAGATGTGATGCCAGTGTTCTTGTTTTTTTCCCTACCTCCCAAACCCACCCTCAGATTGCAATGGATACCTCACTAGCTTCGTTCCAATCTGATGTCTGATTTCCTGCCTCTCCTCCTCAGAGGTACGCTGCAAGATATTTTTGTCTTCCAATTCTTTTTTAGATGGTCTGTTGCCAAGTTTGATAGCAAGAGTATCCCTACGACGGATTTTACTTGCCAAAGAGCCTGAGGAAAAAAGGAGGGAGACAGTCAGTTCATTCACACTCAGGTTACAGATGCAAACTATCAGCAAGAACTTTTAATACATCCCCACAGCAGCCGCTTTTTCCACATGCAAGAGAGGAATTTTAATTAACCTCAGAAGAAAAAGAGTTCCAACTTGGTTCATGCAATAAAAGGCTGAAGGACTCAGAAAAGAACAAGCTGACCGCCAAGATGTTCAAAGGTAGTGAGTGAATTTCCAAGCTTCACCCATCGTCTGTGAAGTGATATGATAAAAATGAGAAATCTGGGCTTGAATCTACCTGAAATCTGATACATTACAGGTTACTTTATTTTCTTTTTAAAAACAGCATGTTTAGCAAACTGCTTCTCTTTTCTTAAGCCTTACACTGTTCAGTCTAATTCTCCTCTTCTCCCTCACTCCCCCTCCTCATTTTTTAATGCTACTTAGCACTTTTATAGTGCTTTTCCTCTTCAAAGCACTCTGCAGACATGACCTAATCTGTGAAATTATCACACAACAGCAAATCCATTTTTTAAAAGTGCATTTAGTGCATGTAAAGTATTTTAGATGGAAAGCTGTGGGGGCTGTAGTCATCTATTCATTAAAAACCTGATACAGCATGGACAATGACAATGCAAGCCTCCCAACACTGTCCCACCAAAATACTTAAACTAAGGGTGGGACCCAATCTCAAAAGAAATCAACTGAGCTACCCTGTACCCCTATGAATAACATTTTTCATACTGCTTGCCTTGTATTGGACCAATGGGCAAATGAATGAAATACTCAAGCAATCGCATAACCGAGACTGCCATTCCCCTGCATCCCAACTCAGCACAGTGACAAACAGCTTCCTCCTGATCATTCCAAGATAGGTCACTCCGATGAAATTTCAAAACTTTCACACACACAGTGTATCATCTGTGCTAAGAGAGTCAAGTGCCTGAAAAATCCATAACCAAAGATGAAGGAGGCTCTTCCAGAAAATAGCTGAGTTAAACTACCGGCTCACTGATGGGTTACTTTTGCCATTCATATAAAGTGACCATCTCTCCCCCACACATCCCTCTTTAAATTGTCTTACTTTCTGCACTTGTGTTGTCATCGTCATCATCGTCATCATCAGTGTAGAGTATTGGCCCATCTGAATCGGAGTCACTGGTGTGGCTCTCTTTGCTGCTCTCACTTTCCGGACTGGCCATAGGCTCAGGAGGTTCTTCTGTTGGTTGAGGACTTGCTAGGTTAGGAGTCTCCTCTTCTTGGTCTTCTTTGGTAACTGAACTGTTGATACATAATAAAGATGCTGTAACATTAAGGTAAGCAACACAGAACACCAAAAGGAGACCGCCTGGATAAGCAAGCATGAAAATACAAGCTGTTTTATTCAGACTGACTTAATCTTATATATAAAGAGATGCAAATGGTCTTAATGATGAGCTGCACCAGTAATACATAAAATGCATTGACAGCCAACAATCGGAGGTGTATACAGTGCAGGAGATTCTCTCCTGAGCCAGAAGTCTGCTTGTGGTAGGGGGATGGGATGGTACAAAAGGGCCAGTTCCAGCTTCCTGATCTGAAGGCCAGCCTGGCTCCATCACTGACTGCTGCTACTAGGTAGTTCTAAGTTACACCACTCGTGTATGCCTCTCCTTAGTGGAGCCTATATCAGTGGAGGACTGGGGCAACTGAGTACAGCTGCACCGTGCCCACTGCCCTTCCACCCTCTGTGTGGGATGAGAGGGAAGGACAGAGGCACGGGGGCTTGATCGTGGCAGAGATGTGCTAGCCAGGAGTTCCCCTATACCAGGGGAATTCTTTGCTGGTGATTAGCATCTGGATTACAGCCCCTTTATGCCATCTAAGTGCAGAAACTAGAACTGCTTAGTGTGGTTGTGAATGATGCTGATTTCTCTTGTGAGGAAAACAGAGCACGGTTGTGATAATGGGGCTGACAAGTTTACCCTAATTGTGAGCTCAGTCAGTAAGACATTACAATAACCTAAAATAACAAATGTTGATGAAAAGTTGGTCAAGTTGATTTCAGTAATTAATGTTATAAACAGGTGCACGAGAACCAGACATAGACACTAAATTAGTCCAAACAAAAACAAAAACAAAAAAAAAAAAACGACCACATTGATATGATTCAAGAACTATGTTGAAATCATGCTTGGTAAAAATAGAAGCTGCACAACCAGAAATTAATGAGCCAAAATTGGTGTGTCGGATACTAGGCCTAATTAGTGGACAAAATAATGAAGGGATGGGCTATTCCACCATCATTCCCTTTTTGGGTCCTTAAAAGAAAGAGACTGGGGTGGGGGTGTCAATGGAAGAACAGATGGAGACTACTGGAGTGAGCTTTACCCTCATGGCTGCCAACTCCACCATATGCTGGGACCCCTCAGATCTTCTTTGTCCTAATCCCGAGGGATATTCTGACCAGACTGGGCCAGAGAGAGGGACCCAGTTACATCACCACTCCAGATGAATCCCAAACACTGCTTTAGATGAAATGGGATCAGACTTTAACAACAGACACAACAACAGCAGCTCCAGCCCATCTCAGCTAACTTCTCTTCTCCCCAAATGGACAATTATTGCCATCTTTGATACCATCTAAGAGACTGTCAAACAAAGGGGGGTGAAGGTTTCCTTCTAAATTTTCTCCAGCTAAAGGGAAAGGGAGAAGGGATGTTGTTAAAATGAAAGCCTTTCTTAATACTTTACATTTCCAGTGCTTTAACTGTTCTTCCTGCTTCTCTGTATCTTTGATAAAAGGTTGAATGATTTTTAACTGTACTTGCCATGGTACTAAGAAGGCTACGGTCTCTGGATACCAAACCCCACACCTTGTTTAACACTGTTTAATGCTGACCGTGACTGGGTTCAGGGGCACCAGAGCAGGGGGGACAGGGGGCTATGGCCCCATCACTTTTAAAAGTCGGGGAGCTATGCCTTAAGGGTGAGTGATGGGGGGGAGGGGGCAGACAGGAGCGAGTGCGAGGTGGGGCCTTGGCGGAAGAGGTGGTGCAAGGGCAGGGCCTCACGGGAAGGTTATTTAGGGTTTGGTATTGATGCCCATCACTGTAATATTTGGGCCCCTTCCTGTTACTCAGAATGGCAATAGTGAAGTCCCTTCTGGACTTTAGAGTCTCTGATTCTTCTTCCTTTCTGGTTGATAAAAAAAAATACCCCAAGCAGATATTTCTATTATTATTCTTATAAAAGGGTGGGAGAGGGGAGCAGTTGCCATTGCAAACGTCATTCTGGTTATGTTGAGAAAGCATTTTCGAGTTTCATTCATGTATTTTGCCACTTCTACTTTTGACTGGGACATGGAAGTGTAAAGGCAAGTGAAAATGAATAATAATGAAAAACAAGTTAACTAAAGTTTTGGATCTGATAGGCAAAGGTGCAAGACTGCAAGCATTTCTTACTTTATCTGAATCGTTTCGCCACCCCTTGCAATGAACTGAGCACCTTATTGCTTATCAACGACAGTAGAGTCTTACCATGTTGTGTTTTCTTCACTCCTATCCAGGCCACTGTCTAGGGCTGCCCTGCTAAGGTTTTCATTGTCTGTTTCATGTTCAGTCTGGAGAAGAGGATTAGAATCTGAGCCTGGGACAGATGCTTCGGTGCTAATGGGTACATCTGGTGTTTCTGGAGAGTCAGTGGACTGACTGGCTGAAGGAGGAGAGGAAGGCGGCGGCGGCAGAGGAGGAGGAGCAGTGGGAGGAGGAGGGACAATCAGTTTGCTCTGCTGGTCTGTATCTTCAGCTTCAGAAATTATGAAGGGAGGTTGCTCTGGATGAGAGTTTTCCACCTTTGTTTCTAAACTGTCTGCTGCTGCATTGGAGGTGGAAGAAATGTCCCCATCTGCATGGGTTCGTGGGGTTGACTGCTTCCCGGGTTTTCTCTTGCCCCTGGAAGTTCCTGATGTGCCCGTTTTACTAGGTGCTGTCTCCTTAGAGGCTTTCGGATGAGATGATGTGGATGAAGGAGATTGTGAAGAAGATGACTTGGAGACAGATGATTTTTTTACGTGAGAGGAACTAGCTAAAATGAAAAAGGACAAACATTTTACAACCTCAGAAATGCAGTTTTTCTTTAAACCATTTGAACTGTATCGTGACTTGATATTTTAATAATAAAACAACTATACTTAGTACTTCTATAACTCTAAGCATTTGACAAACATCAGCTAACTACTTGATCCTCACAAGTCCCCTGTGGGGTAGGTAAGTCTTATTAGTTTCAGTTTTAGAGGTGGGTAGAGGCAGAAGGTGTAAGTAGTTGCCCAAGGTCATTAGAGCTGAGGCTAGAGATCCTGATTGTCATCACTGTGTGGTGACCACTAGGCCAATGCCTAGTAATAATCTTAAAAATCCAGTTGTTTAAAATAATAACACAGTTGTCCTGACTGAATAGCTAGCTACACATCGGGAAAAATTTTCAGAAGTGCTTGGGTGACAGAAGCCTGTCTCATTTTCAAAAGTGACTCAGAGACTTATGAGCTACTGACTTTCAGTGGGACTTAAGCAATCAGTGCTAAATTACTCTTGAAAATGAAACTTAGTTTCCTAAATCATGTAGAGGCTTTTGAAAATGTTATTATGTCTGTGTATAAGTCTTGATTCACAATCATTAAAGCATGATTGTACTGTACATCCTCCTGTAGATGTACATGAATGTAGAGCATTTGTGAGAATTAGTTGTATGCATTCTGTGGAGAACTAGTTCCAGTGAAAACTTCCCTAGTCCCTCTTTTCTAAACAATGCTGGCCCCAAAAAGATACAAATAATCCCAGTTAGTCTGCAGCTAAAGTTAATAATCTTCAACACTAACCTTTCCTATTACGTTTTTTTGTCAGAGTATTATAGACTGTCATCATTATTGCCATTCCATAGCACCTTTCATATGAAAATCTAAATGCACTTTATATCATCCAATTATGTCTTGCAATGTTCTTGTAAGGCTTTTCTCCCCCATTTTACAGATGAGGAAACTGAGGCACAGCTAGCTGTTTTGCCCAAGGTCACACAATGAGTCAGTGGCTAAACTGGGAGAGAATACAAGAATTCTGACTCTCATTTAAACACAAAACATACAATTAAATCCTTTTAATCAAAACACTGGTGAAGTCAAACACAATTTTTGGTAAGGGGAAATGCACTAAAATTAAGACAATGGGAGCATTTAAAAAAGAATCACGTAACAGATCAATGGATTAACATTCTGAGAATGGAATGGGGTCAACAGGTCCCACACTGAACCAGGGTGGGGAATAGAGGAATACTGCGCTAGGAGGCCCTGGTCCTCAACAGATGCAAAGCATGTTCCCAGTGGAGGAACATTTTAGGGGCACTGGCAGCCCAGAAGGAAGGGGTGGGGGAATGAACTGTTCTGCACTGCACGTGGCACCAGGCAACAAGGCTGATGCTGAGAACTGTGCAGGGAGTGGCAACAGCTTTGTGAAGGGGGATTTGGGATCCCTCGCTCTTTGAGAGTTGAAAGCCCTGAGACAGATTGACTAACTGAACTGGACACTGATGACATGTCTACATTGCTGTTAGACACCCAGGGCAGTCCCATGCCAGCTGACTTGGTTTCCTGGGACTCAGGCTGAGGGGCTGTTTAATTGCAGAGACAGGGTTAGCTCTGGCACCCTCTCACCTCACAGGGTCCTAGAGCCTGGGCTCCAGCCAAGGCATGAACATCTATACTACAATTACACAGCCGCTTAGCCAGAGTCAGCTGGCACAGGCCAGCTGTGAGCTTTTAATTGCAGTGTAGACATACCCTAAGAGACTGAGGAGCGTCTGCTTATCCTGTAACCATGCCCCAAACTGGAGAGCATCAGACTGATAGGAAATGACCAGGGGGATACATAATTTGGGGTAACTCAGTAACTGGGCTGGCCACGTTGAGAGACTCCTGGGGGCTCTGGGCTGGTATCTGTTGGAGTGGGGGTTCCCCCCCTATGTTGCCTCCCCCCCAGCTCCTTTGTAGTGATGAGCTCTGGAACATGAGGGGGTGAATGAGGCTGCAGCTGGGGCTCCCTCTGGGATGACTTGACTGGCAGAACTTGTAAAGTCATGAGCTGACCACTAGGCCAGATGGTCACCAGACCTTCCTGCTACAGAGTAGAACAGAAGGCTAACAATGTGTAACAGAAATTCACTTAACTGTATCTTTAAAACAGTAGATTATGATGGGAACCAAAATAAAGCTATTTGCCAAACTTATTTCAGTGAAATAAGCTCATGATACAAAAACAGCTTCCGCTGCATGAAGTCTGAAACAGGAAAGTAATAGAGAAAGCCTATTATGCCATTTTCTCCTCTAACACAATTTTATGAGGTACAGACATTTAGAAGGTTCTCTGGTATAGGGTGCGACCTTAGGCAAATCACTTGCTGCTCTCTTTATGTCACAAACTAGCTGTAAAATGCACAAAAGCAGGACCTGACTGTAAAGCAGGTATTGCATATGAGCGGAGCTTTAGGGGTAACTAATTTACAAATCAATCAATCAAAAAGAAAAGAAATGTAAAGGCAGAAGTGGGAACTTGCAATGGAAACAAATAGTATCTTATTCCTCCTCAATATTTAGTAGAAACCTTTCTGTGAAGGTGAAGGGTGCTTACAAAGGGCTTAATCCTGCAAGATGCTGAGATCCAGCATACAGCTTGATCCAGTAAAGCATTAAGCACAGGGTTGAAATCAGCGAGGCTAGACACATGCTTGAAGTTAAAAACCGGAACAGAATCTACAATCAATCTATAATAGTCACTGGTTAAACTTCAAAAGGTGAGGGTATTGAAAAATCTTGTCTCTTTCTTAGAACCTCTCTGGACTTGAAATCAGGCTGGAAAACTGCAAGAATGTTTCCCTGTGACATCGCCTGCCTAATTTCAGCTGGGTCAGAAGTATTATCATTCTTGTCATTGTTAGGGCTGGCTGAAATTTTTCCATCAGAACTGGTCTTTTGATGGAAAATTGGGTTTTCAACTAAGTAAATTTTTTTTGTGTGAAAAATGTTTGCTTTCCATGGAAAATTTCAATTTTTCATCTAAATAAATAAATAAAAAATAGTTCAGCTAAAACCAGATTTTTTTTCCAATTTGGAAATATTGCCATGGTGCCTCATGAGAACAGAAGCTCAGCTGACTCATGTCCCCATTCTCCTCCATGGGCTGGGCTCACTGGCTGGCCTATATATTCTAAGATGTATTGTGGCTGGGGATTCCCATGATGCATTGCCTCTCCTCTCCAGGAGGCAAGACCATGGTTCCTCACTGGAGAAGTAGTCCAACCAGAGAACCCTACAACTCCCATGAGGCACCACAACAGCATTGCAATTTTGGGGCAACATATTTCAGTTTTCAATAAATTGACATTTTCCATGGAAAATTTAAAAGAAAATTATTTTTTTCTATTTTCATCATAATTTGTGATGGAAAACTCGCTATTTTCAACCAGCTCTATTTATATGTATTGCCATAAGTGTACTTGGGGCCTTACAATAGGTATAGTGTGCTAAATATTTTGAAAGCCACCAGTGTAAAACAGGTTTCAGAGTAACAGCCATGTCAGTCTGTATTCGCAAAAAGAAAAGGAGGACTTGTGGCACCTTAGAGACTAACCAATTTATTTGAGCATAAGCTCACATGTAGCTCACAAAAGCTTATGCTCAAATAAATTGGTTAGTCTCTAAGGTGCCACAAGTACTCCTTTTCTTTTTGCAGTGTAAAATGGATAATTTTTTTTCCATCTTTTAAAGGAACATGATATACCTAATGTTGAAATAAATTATTAGCACAGTCTGTATTACTTTAATAGCCAACAGATCAAATGCAGGTTTCAGTTATACTCATGCAATCTAAATAATTTTATGGAGTTACTCCTGACAGAATTCTGCGCCCAGGAGAGGGTGCAGAATTCATTTGGCCCGCATATTTCTGTGGCTGCCGTGCAGAAAAATGCAAAAGAAATCTGTGGGGGGACACGCGTCTCTTCCCCGGCAACCCAGGCAGTAGGTCTGTTCCAGCGTGCCTGGAGCAGCTTCAGAGACGCAAATCACTGCAGGGGGAGGGGGACTGGGCATGCGTGCCTGCGGGGCAGACGTTGATCACCGTCAGGGGGCGGGGCTGGCCAACAAGTGAGAGAGACTCTGTCCTTCTCTCTTGATACTGCGGCTCGAGAGGTGTGGACGAGGGTAGGTCTTTTTTTGTCATGCAGGAGGAAGGCTCTGTCCCAAAGGCAGAAGTGTAGCAGCCTGCATGCTCAGTAAAATATAACTTCTTGAGAACTGAAAAAACAATTAAATATTAGTATCATGTTACTGAAAATTGTTTGTTTTTAAATTAAAGAAAGTAGCTTTTGTAAAAATAACCACATTTTGTTAATGTTTCTGTTGATGGTTAATTGATCTCATTCTCTGAGACAGATATGTAGCAACCTGCCTGCATAGTAACATTGTTAATTATTCTATTATTAGTTAACTGTTCTCAGTCTCAGTCAATTCCCCCATGAGCATAAAAACCTGTAAAAGTTTTAAGGCCCCTACATTGCCAGAGTGATGTAAGCCTTATAAATGACAGTAAGGGAATCAGCTAGGAAGATCTATGTGCTTTCTCACTTTTTTCCTGTGCCAAAGTGGCATAATGGGATTATATTTTTAGTTACCCATTTAAAAAAAAATAAAAATAAAAGGACTTCTGAGGGCAAATAAAACATTTACCAAGCAGTCAATAAAATGTCAGGAAAATCAGAACCAAGCACTTTCCAAAGTACCCAGCTAGGTCCAGGACAATGATTAGCAAAACTGTATGACTTTCATGTGTGAAAAGTCTGAGCAATTTAGGGCTTGTCTACACTGGATATTTACAGTGCTGTAACTTTCTCACTCAGGGGTGTGAAAAAAACACCCCCATGAGTGCAGCAAGTTTCAGCGCTGTAAAGCGCCAGTGTAGACAGTGCACCAGCACTGGGAGCTACGCCCCTCGTGGAGGTGTTTTTTTTAGAGCCCTGGAAGAGCTCTTTCCCAGTGCTCTGCCGCGACTACACAAGCCACGTTAAAGCCCTGCCATGGCAACGCCGCTGCTGCAGCACTGTAGCGTTGCCAGTGTAGACCAGCCCTTAAAATGACATTCTACTTTTATTTTTCCGTTTGGTGTTCTGTAATGTAATTTAAATGAAAATCCAGGATTATAACTGGAATGCAGGGTATTAGTTACCAAGTATTTGTCATTTAACTTTCATGTATTTAGGAAATGCTGAATAGTTATTGTGACTTTTTTTCCTGTATTGTAGTTTAAATAACTTACCAAAACAATTGAAACTGGTGTGATTATACTGCATTATTTTGACAAATACAATCTGCAGAATTTTGCAGTATTTTTTGGCGCAGTATTTTAATTTTTTTAGCGCATAATTTTTAATTTTCTGGCACAGAATTCTCCCAGGAGTGTGAGTTGTACAAAATCACTGAGGACAGAATCAGGCCCCAGGATAGCACCTATTTTAAGCAAACAAGTAAGATAATTATTTACCTAAATTCAAAATATGGATCTAATCACCTTCTTCACCTAAATCCATTGCTTTATTTCTATAAAAAAAATCTATTAGCTTTACCTTGTCAGAAAGTTTCCCAACCCTGTAAGAACTTAGTTTTCCACCTGAATGTGGAATACAAGCAATGCATTCTGGGTTAAAAGTGAACATTTGGGTAACTGGTGTAGTTAATGTCAAGTTCATGAATGAGACTTTTTCTAGTAACGTGACTATCAAAACTTTAGCAGCTTTGTAGTGTCTTCAATAGGATTCTTCTTTCATGCTTCAAACGCAAAACCTGCCAACATCTGCAATCTATCAATGGTGATATATTTGGAGAGAAAAATGCAGGCACTGAACGAGCTTTCCAGTTGGCCTAGTGCATAAACAAAGTGCACTGATTATAAACTCACTAGTGTTTTAATTGCCTTCTGGTGGTTTTACTTTTTTTTTTTTGGGTCATCCTATAATTTATAACCACTCTCAGTCAAAGGATATTAGTGTTGTAGGCTTGACTGCTTACAATATCATTGCTAACTGATAGCTAAACAGTATCCCAATGGGTAGGTATATCTGCGATTTATCTGGCAACATAGTTTGTCATGATAAGGGTATTCTGTATCTTTGAAAAGTATCCATCAACTGAGGGAATAGTTGGACTTTTTCAATGAGCTGTAATCATTCTAGCAGCTAGAGGCAAATATATTTGAGTCTCTAGGGCTAAGTTAGTGGTTTTAGATTCTGCCCTCTTAAGAGAACTTGTAGTCTTATAAAATTTACTGAAATGTTAGTTATTTCCAGGAGAAATATGTAGTGATACATTTCCCAGAGCTTTGGAGGAGTAACAAAGATAAATTTTGTCTTGGAACTCACCCTTTCCTCTGCAGCTTCTCCCAACACCTCTACCCTCAGTTTTTGCAGTTAACTGTGTATTCTACATCACCTCTGCATAGTACTTAATCTCACATATCCAGACATTAGACAGCAAAGTGATTTCTCCATTTTCAGAGGAGCTTTTATACAGCAAAGTATGAGCCCAATGGAGAGCTAGTAAGGTGCAGATTCATTAGTAATTACAATTTACACAGAGAATAATTAGCACAAGCAACCCCATGCACATGCACCCACCATTCTGGCACTGCCTATCCAGTACTCACCAGCTTCTCGATTTGCATTGTGACCTGTTGGCTTGGGAGGTGGGACAGGGGGCTGCTTAGCAGGAGCCTTGACTTTTTTTTTAACATGAGGTGCTTCATTACTCTTATGGCTGGTGGCAGTGGCAGCAGTAGGAGCATTTTTTGAAGGTATTGATGCTTTTTTAGGCTTAGGCTTAGGAGGCAGTGGAGCATGGGATGCTGGTTTTTCAGGACAGTTAACAGTGCTCTCTACAAAGAAGAAAGTGAACAGAAGCCGACTGACACAGACATACACAATGTAAATGCAATGACAAGCTAGATGCTGCTGCTTAACCTCTTGGGAATCGGAAGAGAGTTCCTCTTCTCTTATTTAATAACAATGCATCATCCAATGAAATGTTACATTAGGTCTCAACTGAAAACCTTTTTATGGAGGATGGAGCACGTACCCTGCTTCTCTCAATTTTTATCTATCCCATAGGTTTCTGAGTTCCACCCTTGACTTGCAGTAGCACTGATTGGTCTGCTAACTACAGTCTGAGTCAGTGTTAGAATCCAGGAGCTTCATTCTCCCCTCAAACAAATTCCCTGAGGTTCTTTTTCCTTCCCTTGAGAGCAGCAAAATGTATAGTGTTGTATTAAATTTGTGACCATTCAATAAATGGGGGCATCTCCACAGTCACAGGTTCAATGGTTACCAAACCTGGCAGTGGCTGGAAATTTCAGCTGCAGCAGCTAATTCTCCTGTACCACAGCATGTTTGCTAAAAATGGTAACTTTATTCAGGCATCTTCCTCACAGTACCTCTATTCTTCAGGCAGAACTGAAGCCAAATTAAATGGAATGTTATTTGGCATGGGAATACTCACCCACCCTTGCACGGACTCTGATTGTGACTGCCAGCACTGACAGTGTTGTCAAGAATCAATAATTCCTAAATCAAAGTAGATTTTGTAGTCTCCATAAAATTCTGCATCGTGTGGTTGTGTCTAGGTGCTTGCCAGATGGAAATTCTATTCTACTCCATCATTCTAGCCCAGCACTTGTTCAGTCTCCAGGTAACCTTCCTGACCTTTTTCAAAAACACTTTATATAACAGTAAGCGTGTGTCAAAAATCACAAATGTCTTACCTGCCCGTTAGTGACAAGCACAATGTTTGGGAAAATAGAGGAGAAAAGTGCATAGTTAAAGTATTTCTAAAAATAGCTACCTTTGATATTGGAGGTAGCTATTTTTGGCAATCAGTGGCAATCTGTGTACCAGCTCTTACAATTAAGATCATATTAGAACCAGATTCTGCATGCCAAGTGGCCATTTCTGGATCTCTTTGTCCTGCCTTCCACCCTCTATGTTACTACATCTCTAATCCATTCCCAAAAAATAAGCAGCATTTCTTCACTGTAAAGATTAGTAGATGAAAGACAAATAACATGTTAGACAACAATTACACTGCTTTATCGCAGGAGCAGGGATAAAAGATTAGGACCAATGCTGTGGTCTAGCAATGGTGAACTTGAGCCAGTGTGTCATTGGTCATAATTACACGCAGCATGCACACTTATTGGTTTTCACATGTTGTGGGAATGAAGACAAACAGTTCATTCCTTTTCACTTACTGGGTTATCTAGTACAATCAGTTTACACTAACTGTTGATTTTGTCATTCTTTATTTCCAGCCTAAGCTTACAACATTATGGACTTGGCTGTTCTTGCTAATACTTTTGATACATTATGACAACCTTTTACAACTATTAAACTGAGGGCTACTTTTGCTCACTGACCCCTTGAACTATCTCTCAGCTCTCTTGCTTTTTGTTCCTGGATCAGACACACTCAGGGAGAAGGAGGAGATATATTTATTAAACATTCCTTTCCTCTTTTATAATACATTTTCTGTGCATATCTACCTAGTCATTACAGCACCTATGCATCTGCCTCAAAATTCTCCCCAGCTTCCCTTTTCGATGATGACTTCTACTTTGATGCAGTGGAAGAAAGTATCAAGACAGTAGTAGAAGATATATGAAGGAAGCCCGCCTATTTTTAAAAGGCAAGATTATGACAGAAGCTGCCAGTGGGAGAGAAAAATCAGACGAGAGATTTCAGTCCTATGGCTGGTTCAGTGAAATTCCCAACTGGACCCTTTCTGATGTCAGCCATTTAAAAAAATCATGAATTTCAATTCCCCCAGCTCTGGACTAAGAGTGCAGAACTTAAATCAATTAATAAAATATCTTCCATTAGCTCCACACGGTCTTCAGGAAGTAGACAAACAGATTGGTCTTTAATAGCACAGTCCCATCCATCCACACAACTGGAAATCTTATTGTCTCACATCTCAATTCCTGCAGCATCATTTTCTCTGGTCTTGATGAGTGCAATCTTGCCCCAGTCATATCTATCCAGAATGCTGTTGTAAGGATCATTTCTCTAGTCCATCACTTTGACCATGTCACATCTCTTCTTGCATACAGCAGAACCTCAGTTACGAAAACCAGAGTTACGAACTGACAGGTCAACCACACACCTCATTTGGAATTGGAAGTACACAATCAGGCAGCAGCAGAGCCCAAAAAAAGGCAAATACAGTACACTACTGTGTTATAACATAAACTACTAAAAAAAAAAAAAGGGGGAAAAGCTTAAAAAAAGACATTTTACAAGGTAAGGAAACTGTTTCTGAGCTTGTTTCATGATGGGCAGGGATGGTGCGCCTTGCCTCTGTTTGCCAGAAGCTGGGAATGGGCGAGAGGGGATGGATCACTTGATGATTACCTGTTCTGTTCATTCGCTGTGGGGCACCTGGAATTAGCCGCTGTTGGAAAACAGGATACTGGTCTAGACGGACCTTTGGTCTGACCCAGCATGGCCATTCTTATGTTCTTATCTGAGTCCCCCAGTGTGATTCTGCTTGTACATGACTTAATCTTAATGACTATTCATTCTTTGACACCTCAGCTGAGACTGACAACAGCAATAGCCATCAGAGCCAACTCTATCTGTCCGTTTCTCCATACCCATCTCCATGGTATGCCAGCACCAGCTATGAGGTGCTATTTTCTGATTTGGACATCCGTCCACTTGGAACTGGACCAAGATGACCAACTCATTTTATAAAACAACCTGAAACAGCCATCAGATGGGAGTAACTTTTAGTCACTATCACCTTGTACCAGATTCGGACAGGGAGCAATCACTTGGACCAAGACAATCCACCCATAAATTACCCTTTTAGAAACAAACAAAAACAAAGCAAATGTTAATGCCTCATTCAGAGCTTCAATCAATATTGCATTTATATTTAGAATATATTTCCCTAAGGGCCAGATGTTCTGATGCTGAGCACCCACAACGAGAGCCAGAGAAAGCTCTGCTCCTGCTGTGTAGACACCTAAATGACGTCCAGGTTTACAAAATGTTCACCATCCAGCAGCTTTCACTGTGACACTGTGGCCTGATTTTCAAAAGGACGTGATACCCAAACATGCTGAGTTCTTTTGAAAATTTGACTATTTATTTTATAAGTGACAACTGAAGTCTTTTTAAACCAGGGTCCCAATGGTGGCGGTCAAACCCTTCTGAAAATTCTGGCCATAATGTTTAGAAATAACTCCCTGCATATTCATAAATTTACTGTTAACTTGTTGTTAATTGCTGGGGATATTTAATAATGAAAGACCAATGTTTTTCTCAATCTACCACAGCATTATCTCATAATGTTCTAGTAGTATTATTTCTAATGCTAGAGGAGCACCACAAGGAAACAGCAACACAGCAGACTCAGGAAGAGAGAACAGCTAGAGTTGCAACTCAGGCACCTAATTCACATCAACAGCAAAGTCACCCCCTCCAGGAAGAGAAGTGTAACTCAGCGGGTGATGCTATGGAAAAGGAGTGTTGCAAACAGCATATGGTTATCACAGCTTACTACAAAAATGAAACTGCTGTGAGAAGAAGAGGGATTTTTCCCTATGGCTGCTTGCGTACAGAGCATTGACATGGTTAATTAAGAACATGGGGGTAGCCACTTGTGGACTTCTAACTCTATGTCACCACTTGTATCAGCAGCACAGTGCGCAAGAGGCCTTGTACAAGGGAATCTGCAGGAGTCTTTGGGTCAGGGGAGAGAGGCTAGTTTACATATGCCTCTCAGTGGAATGGTTTGCAGAGTGTAATTCTGCAGGGAGCAACTTATGAACGAGAAGGAAACAGAGACGCTTGCCTTGACTCAGGCTCCACAGGTCTGGAATCCTTTAAGGGGTAGATAGGCCCCTGCAGAAGTCACTGGGTGAGGGGAAAAGGATGTGGTTGATATGCTGAACTTGTGTTAAATAGTTTTACTTTGAAGAAACCAAAGCCCTGAAGAAAACAGAACTGAAAATCTGTGGCTGGAGAGTGTTTTTTCATGCATGGGCCAGAGAGTTAGCCCACTGGCTTACACGCTCAAATAAAAAACTACACTAAAGGAAGATAAGGGATCGGTGGACAAATAGAAGGGGTAAGAAGCTACATCACAATGAGTTAAAATGCAGAGCTTTTGTTGAAGCTTGGAATAGAACTCTCCGTTGGAAAAAGACTCACAGATGTTGTGAAATCCAGCCGGAAATCAACATGCAAATTTCCTGCAGTGGGGGACATGCAGAAATCCACCAGAACACACAGCATTGTTCAGCTGATCTACTGTAAATGCTTAGGAACATTTCAGAACCTTGTGCTCAGTCTCACAGCATCCAGACACCAGCCCTGGCTTCCAACATTACTATAGTTTTTTACAGCACTAATAATCATGGCTGGCTACCAAGCTGCAAAATTAAACTTTTCCGTCCCCGTTCCCATCACTATCTTGCTCCTGGGTATTCAGCCAAATATTTCCTCAAGCCCAAGAAAACCACGAAGCGTGAAATTAACTAGCGGGGATAAAAACAGATTGAATCAGTTTTGTAAACTAAACTGAACTGAAAGCTTAAGGTTCTAAACTAAGACAGTGAGCCAGAGACGGAGAAGGAAGAGCAATCCTGCCAGGGGCACTGGAGGTATTATGCTGTGTAGTGAGGAGTAAGCACACTGCCTCAGGAGTGCTTGGGGAAGGGATGGGAGGATCGTCCTTAGCAGTTACAATTCTGACACTTTTTCTACAACAAGTGTAACCTGTGCTCTCCCTAGTGCTGCTTCCTGTCCGTGGGTGGGACAGTGCACATGAGGGGGAGGGGAAAGCACAAGTCCTTGGCTTTACCCCTCCTCCACACTTTTGCCCAATCTGGAGCCAGACTGGCGATCTCTCTGCCTAGCTCTTCTGTAGCTCCAGCAACCCAATTACATCTGCCTTCTGTGTGGGTGAACTGGAGTGGGGAGGTACTTAGAAGCTCCCTATTCCCTCTTCTCCACTCCCGTGTACCTACACAGGACAGCCATAATTAAGCTCTTCATTTTCCTTGAAAGGTGCCGGGTCATTTTCCTTTTAAAAAACACTGGAGTTCACAGAGTAAATAAATGATCTATAACAATATCCAGGTTTCGCATCTGCAAAGGCTCAATAATCAATTACCCGTTGCATGTAAAAACTGTCAGCAGCTCCTCATTATCCTTATGCCAGGGAGGAATTTCCTTTTAAACATGCCACTTGGATGACTGACACCCTATCATTATTTCAAATAGCAACAGTTACATTATTAAGCTGCCAAAGGGAATTTTTTCACAAAATGTTAGAAGCATCTGTAAACTGACAAGCAGCAGATGGGTTTATAGTTTATAGAATTGTTTGGCAGCACACAGGACAACTTGGAAGGTTTTTTTTGTTTCATACACTTTTGCTTAATTCATTTTACATTGTATGTTTCAGTCTATTCTTTGCCCCTGTTTCTCTAACTCTACAGATCACCATGGGATGGTTCTTCCTTTAACTCCTAACATATTCCATTTCCACAGTGTTGCCAACTCTTGCAATTTTACTGAGAGTCTTGTGATATTTGTTGTTTTTCTTAAAAGCCCCAGATCCTGGAGTCTTGTGAGAATCTCACTTTTTTTTTTTTCTTTTTTTGAAAAGTTCCTAGCCCTCCTGGTTGTGGGGAAAACTTGAAAACATGAACTCTACAGTCTCAAAATCCAGAAGACAGGTAGAAAGACCCCTCCACATTTTTTAAAATCTCATGATTTTTTAAAAACACTTTGGTCTGTCAATATTGATTACTGCAGCATGCCCTGATACTAAATGAAAGGAATTAATCCTGTCTCCAGTCCTCATATGCATGTCAAGTAGGCAAAAACTCTCCTTTAAGATTTATGCACAAGTACAGTACCTCTAAAATGGTTAAGAGTATCTGCCATGGGATTGTACTTCCTGAATACGTTACCCTGAATTTTCGAGCTAACTTTGAAGCTCTCATATTTTGATTTTTATGACGGAGTGTGAGTTGTCATCAGAGAGAGCAGCATGTTCCATGAGCTGGGCACAGGACAGTGAGTCAAGAATTCCTGCATTGCAATTCCAGTTCTGACACAGACTCTTTCTGAGGCCACGAGCACATCATTTCCCTTAAACTCCAACTGAAGTTAATAGGCCCAACTGTCTTTTTACTTAATGTGGTGTAAGTCAAGAGTAACTCCAGTGAAGTGCAATGGGCTTATGCTGCTTTTGTTCAGCAAGTGGGAGGAGTGCGTTCACCACTTCTTGCAGGATTGGCCCTCTAACATTTCCATTGTCCTATTCAAATTCAAAGTGCTTTATATCCCCTATGTAATACTACTAAAACTTTATTGAAACTAGAAGATCAAAATCCCACTTTTCTTATTTTTATTACATCGCTTCCCCAAAGCATCTCAATTTCTCAGAGGAATTGGAGAGAAGAGGTATCATAGTTACGTATTCCTCGATTCTCAGATAGCTTTTGTGGTAAGGGTTTGGAATGGCTCTCTACAAAGCAGTCACAGTAGGTATAGAAGGTAGCAAACATATGTAGACTTTGAACCTTCTATTTTAACTAGAACTCTAAATTCTGCAGGATCAGCCATGTAGGATCAAATCACAATTAAAATAAAATGTTATTTTGCTCTTAAATGTTTCAAGGAAAACCCCGGAGTAGAAAAGGATAAAATAATAATTGACATAATCTTTAGCCCCAAAATCAATGTGAACTCTTTTTTGGTGAGTTTTCCCTTCCCATTATTTTCCATTCTACTGAATCTACGCATTCCTAGTCCTGGCTGGGACCAGAAGCAGGATGTGCCAAAATACCATGAGAAGGGCTGGTCTTGTTTTTCTGGCTCAACTGAGGGCAGCAAGTACTGGAAATCTCACAAGAAAGCCAGTTCTCAGATTTCCAGCCACATTTTGCAGCTCCAAAAGGTTTGCACAGTTTGGAGAAGGATCCAAACTTTTTGTGTGATTAGCTGAATTGACACACTCAACCTTCTGAGGAGCACTTCTCACTAGACAAGCCTACCAGAATATTTTGGAAAGGCTGTTAAATCAAACATCCAGAAATAGAGAGATCCTGACCCTTTGCATTCCTGATACTTTTCAGGAAAGTCTAACTAACAGGCTGTAATTCAAGAGTAATTTTCACTGACAATGAAATAGCAGTGTGCATTACCAGATATGTTGGAAAAGAAACAACAATTACGGGACAAATCCTGTGATCTTCACTCCGTGTTTACTCTTGCTTATTCCATCAAACTTCTAATGAAGTCAATAGAAGTTTGAGTGAAGACAGTATAAGCTAAACTGACTTCATGATTTGGCCAAATAATAATATTTAGCATGTATATGTTGCCTTCTACAAAGCACCTTACAGACATGGGATCAAATTTTCAAAAGCACGTAAGTGACTTATGAGCCGAAGTTCAATTTTCAAAAGTGACTTAGACACTTAGGTGGCTGAGACTCACTGAAAGTCAGTGGGATTTAGCTTCCCAAGTTACTTTTGACACCGAGACATAAGCTCATAAATCACTCTGGGCACTTTTGAAAATTGTACACATGAACTAATTTCTTCAACAATCCCAAAAGGCTAATGAGTATGTGTAAAGGGGCTTAACCACCATCCACTAAAGGCAAGGGGAAGAACCCCAATTAGTCATGCTCTACAGCTGGGGAAGTGATTAACTAATTACCTCTTGCCTAGAGAAGGCAAAATTAGGCCTTATAAGTAGCCTGAGGGAGCTCAGTTATGAGAGAGAGGTCTCTCTAGTGGGGGGGGAAGCTCTGGGCTAAGGCTTAACAGACAGGATATAACAGGGGAACTAGTGAGAGGGGTGGAAGGGCCATTAGTTTGAAGACTTGTTTGAACCTCCATTTGGACTAACTCATGCTTCCTTAGAAAGGCTTTAGACTTTCATGTGACTTGACCAGAAGGCCAAGCCAAGTATGCCCTGAGCAGGATTTAGACAGTTGCAGGTTTGAGGAAAAGCCTTATAGAGAGTGCCAGAGACAAGAGCTCTGTGCAATGCTGTGACCAGCAATGAGGGGGTACCCATGAGGTAAGGATGCACTCTTACACTATGTATTATTATCCCCATTTTACAGAAGGAGAATCTGAAATAGAAACTTGCCTGAAGCCAGAAATGAACTCAGCACTGGAGTCAGGGATTAGAAATCAGACCTTCCTGACTCCCACTTCTGTGCTCAGACCACTTTCCCCTTTATGACCCATAAAGGTTTGTGAGAATATGAAGATTTGTTTGTTTACCTTTTTTATCTTCTTTTTTTCCTTCCTCAGCAGATGCGTTGGCTGATAAGGAGCCATTGTCTTCTGTGGTCTTTATTACATTTTCTTCCTGGATGGTTTCTTCACTGATTGTTATGGTGTGTCCATTTGAGGTTTCAAAATTTACTGTTACATCACCAGCTAAAATGAAGATTAAAAAGCCATTATCCAATTTTACAGTCTGCTCAAGAGCTAGTTCTCCATTTGTTGTCAACTCAGTGATTTTTCAGGTTTTAAGTTTCCATGAAAGAAAAGCACAATTTCACATTAATTTATTTTATGTATAAAACATTTTGATGAAGTTCTACTCTAACCAACTCTGTAATAGTATGTTATAAGGCTCTCCATTCACTGAGTTTGTGACTTCCAGATCACATGTGCCCAGTTAACAAGTAACATAGATTATTATCATCCAACTTCCCGCTCTTCAAACTGAACCTTGAAACACAAGATGAATTCTAAGTCATGCATCAGACAAGTAATAAAGATTATGCAGACCAAATTTTGCCCTACCTCTTACAACAGATTATCTTTACTTACTAATATTTATCTATGGTTTCCTCAATCTTTTTAAGAACCTGTCCTTAACACACACACCCTCCCTTCAGTGCATCTTGCTCCTCACTCTTTGCCTCCAAACATCTGGAGGACATTATCTACTTATGCTGTCCTTGACTAACTACAATCTGATTTCCACTCCTTATTAAGATACTTCACTGTCCTTATTAAGATAATCAACTATGTTCTTTCTGGTCATTTCTAAGACATTCTCTTTTACCTTTCTTCTCAAGTGCCTCCTGCCTTTCCCCTCCTACTGAATTCTCTCCCTTCTAAAATTTATTACTTTTTCTATCTCAATTCTCGTCTTCTGTCTCCAACTGCTGCTTTGTTGACTTTTTCAATAGCTCCTTGTCCTCCTCCTGCTCTGCTGGAGTCTTGTGGCATTCAGTTCTTGGCCTACTCTGCCTTCCCTTTATTTTCATCCTCTTACATAGTTTTTCTTACCATCTTTATGAATCTCAAATCTTGGTCTTTATCCTTGATCTCCCCCGTTGTTCAGTCTTATGACTCTGATTCTATCATTCTGGCTATCGAGACACCTGCTCCCACTCAACGTGATAAAAATAGAACTCCACTTTCTTAAATTCCTCTCCCTTCCTTGTTCATTACTGCTGATAATTCCACAATCTTCTTTTTCACTGTGCTGTCATAGTTGACTCCTCCGTCTCTCCTTCAGTCCTTTGTATACTGAGACTGTCATAAACCCATACTTTCCTCTCCACCTCCAAAGTTAAATACCTTCCCCCACAGCCTGTTCACCTGCTGCCTTCACTGCTATAAACTTGTCCTCACTAGCCTCACCACTTCCCCCCATCCACTCTTTAAGCTACACAAAATGCTGTCACCAAAATTATCTCCCTCACTGATTGGCCTTATCATGCCACTCTCCTGACCACCTTCCACATCTGGTTCAGACTTCTCATTCTCACCTTCAAGACCTGGCAATTCCTTTACCTGTCTACATCTCTGTGCTCATCCCTTCCTCCTCTCCATCCTGCTTAACCATTCCCTTCCTTCCAACTTTTACTCTCCTATCTTTGTGTGCCTTCTTTCTCAGAGCATCAAGCGTCTACTCTGTCTTCTTTTAGATTGCTCTTTAAAACATACATGTTTATCACATGTAAAGCAAGAAGCATTCTAGGAAGCATAGAAATGAACAGATGCCCCTTCTTAAACAAGGGAGAAAATATTTCACCTTCCTATCCTTTTCTCTCTTTGTACTGACCCAATCTGAACAAGAATTTAATGTGTATTACAACAGAATACCGAGTACTCTGGGTAGGGTGACCAGATGTCCCAATTTTATAGGGACAGTCCAATTTTTGGGTCTTTTTCTTATATAGGCTCCTATGATCCCCCCACCCCCTTTCCTGATTTTTCACATTTGCTGACTGGTCACCCTAACTCTGGGGTAGGGGGAAGGAAGGCAGGCTAAAGAAATAACAGCCGTTGTGTGTCCATTTTTAGCTCATTTATTTTAAATCTTGTTCTAATCAAAGTTAGAGATTAAAAAACATTGCACTTATTGCCCTTTCCCACCAAAATGCAATTTACAAACATCAATCAACTAAGCCTCACAGCACCACAAAAGAAAAGTATTTTTAAAAATTTGGTTTTACAGATGAGTAAACTGATACACAGAGCAATTAAGTTCCTTGTTTTAAGCCACAGAACAAGACAGTAGCAAAGACAAGCTTAAAACCCAGATGTGCTGAGTGTAATGCTCTGATACACACACTGCAAGGGTGTCTAGAGACACGCCCCAGCACTAGCAGATATAAAAATAACCCCCCGTTTCTAAATATTAATGTATATGAAGCTGCAGGGAATATAAATATTAAGCTATCCCTGACTTCACACCTAACATTCATTACACTGATTCCTCGGGTCAGTCAGAGTAAAACTTTTTTTTTTAGTGGAAATCTATTTTTAGAAATATCAGAACCTATCCTCTAAGACTTTTATAGTCCACTAGATTCTTAGTCAGTTCCTTTTACTGTTGTCTTTTTAGTCTTCATGACAAATGGATTAATTTTAGGAGATGGAAAAGCATTGCAGTTACTAAAATTATATTAGACAAAGATTATATTAGATCTAGATTTTTTTTATTAAATCAAGAATAGTACAAACACTACCACTATGAACAGCAGAAACAAACAACATTTTAAAGAGAGATGTGCATACTGCTGAAAACCTTCAGGTATAATCGGAGTTAGGTAACAATGCTTTACACAAGCTTTACATAATACATCTTTCTATGTTTACCATTTACTAAACCTGGTTGTGTTTTTAAACAAAGGGAGTTTTCCTCAAAGCTCCTTATGCCTCTGCTATTTGAATGTAGCATGTGTGATGGTGGTGGTGTGTGTGAGATACTGCACCTGTTACCTCTCAATATTGGAAACACCAGCTGTTGAGTTGCTTGCTTTGGTTTACACTTGTGACACATAGGGTGTTTCTACTCTGCAATCAGACAGCTGTGTCTGCCCCGTGTCAGCTGATTTGGGCTCACAGGGCTCAGGCTGTTTAATTGCCGTATAGACATTTGGGCTTAGGCTGCACTCTGAGCTGTGGGACTCCCCCCAAAACCTTGCAGGGTCCTAGAGCCTGGGCTCTAGCCTGAGCTCTAATGTCTACATCACAATGAAAGAGCCCCTTAGTCTCAGTCAGCTGGCATGGGCCAGCCATGGGTTTTTAACTGCAGTGTACACATACCCCAAATGCAAAAAGAAAAGGAGTACTTGTGGCACCTTAGAGACTAACCAATTTATTTGAGCATAAGCTTTCGTGAGCTACAGCTCACTTCATCCGATGAATTTGTTAGTCTCTAAGGTGCCACTAGTACTCCTTTTCTTTTTGTGAATACAGACTAACACGGCTGTTACTCTGATACCCGGTAAGTGGCAGGGCCCCAAAGTTTTTAGTTTTCTCATCCATAATCGCCATATCATCCTCCAGCTGTTTTGGAAAGAACTGCTCAACTCAAAATATCCTCTGAATCACTGATTTCAAAAAGTAACATTAATTACTTAGCACTTTTCATCTACAGAACTCAATTTGCTTTACAGAAGTGCTAAGTATTACAGAGAACACAGAAAGGTTAAGTAACTTGTCCAAGAACACACAGCAAGTCAACAGCAGAACCAGGAACAAACTCCAGGTCTCCAGACTCCAAGTTTGGTGCCCTATCCACTTGGTCAAACTGCCTCTCCCACTTGCTGCCAGTGTTTTGCCAAATCTGCCTTTTTATAACTGGATAGCTGATATTCATTATAAAATGGAACAACATGATAATAATGTCCATGCTTAGAGTTTAAGATCTAAATTTTAAGTTATTTGTCATCACCTTGCTCAGGTATTTCCTTCAGAACTCCCTTTCTTATCAGCTCCTCTCTGCTTTGTCTTGTCGAAATCTTCCTTTCCAACACTTAGAAAAAGAGAAAGCACAGTTAAGAATACATCCATTCTGGTACCGAATGTAAAATTAAAAAAACAAAACAAAACAAAAACACTCTGCAGACTCTTTGATTTTGCTAGAAAAAAGGGTTATTTTTTCAGATCTCACAAACTGGAAATATTCTTTATTTTATTAGTCAGACAGTAACCAATATCCTCAGCAATAATATTGCTTAGCATAACCTGTGCGGTGCCCTAACTGTATGGGAAAAACAGCTTTAAATGAAGTTAATATGGCCTGTTATAAACAGGAACAAAATCATCATTTTGGCTGATTATCACAGCAAAAAATGCAAAGTCGTGTTTTTAGGTTGGGGAAAAAATCATGGCAAACATTTTAATTAAGTTTATTTTTCATTAAAAATAAATAGCTTTGCAGTCATTTAAAAACATATAAAGATAGCAACATACCCACACAAACAAAACACACACCAAAATAGAGCGCAGGGTAAAAATTGATGGAGACATCTTGTTAACAGCAGACAGTGCAGGATGAAAGAGACCATGAGTGAAATTTTCAGAAGCACCTAACTGACTTAAGAGCCTCAATCTCATTTTTAAAAGTGCCAGGCACTTACAGTCTGATTTTCAAAGGTATTTAAGCACCTAAAGAAGCAGATAGCATCTACTGGGATTTTCAAAAGCACCTGGGTACCTACTGCAATTAAAATCAAATTAGTTAGGTGCCTAGGCACTTTTGAAAATTCCACTAGACACCTACCTGCATCTTCAGATGCCTAAATACCTTTGAAAATCTGGTCCTTTGAAATCCTAGGTCTCACTGAAAGTCAATGGAACTTAGGCACACAGGAGTCTAAGGCCTGGTCTACACTACGAGTTTATGTCGGATTTAGCAGCGTTAAATCGAATTAACCCTGCACCCATCCACAAAACAAAGCCATTTTTTTCAACATAAAGGGCTCTTAAAACCCATTTCTGTACTCCTCCCCAACAAAGGGATTAGTGCTGAAATCGACATCGCCGTTTCAAATTAGGGTTAGTGTGGATGCAATTCAAAGGTATTGGCCTCCAGGAGCTATTTCACAGTGCACCATTGTGACTGCTCTGAACTCCGATGCACTGGCCAGGTGTACAGGAAAAGCCCCAGGAACTTTTGAATCTCATTTCCTGTTTGGCCAGGCAAACTCATCAGCACAGGTGACCATGCAGTCCCAGAATCGAAAAAGAGCTCCCGCATGGACCGAACGGGAGGTACTGGATCTGATCGTTGTATGGGGAGAGGAATCCGTGCTATCAGAACTCCGTTCCAAAAGACGAAATGCCAAAACATTTCAAAAAATCTCCAAGGAGCTCAGACAAGCGTACTAGAAAAACAAAGAATCAAACCGACGCTCTGGGACAAAGCCCCAGACATGTCGCTTCTATGCTGAGCTGCATGCGATTCTAGGGGGGGCCGCCACCACTACCCCACCCCGTCCATGGACTCCAATGATGGGAGGATTTTGCGGATGGGGAAGATGAGGAGGAGAAGCTTGAGGAGAGCACACAGCACACCTTTCTCCCCGACAGCCAGGATCTTTTTATCACCCTGACTGAAATACCCTCCCAACCCAACCAAACCGGAGAAGGGACCTCTGGTGAGTGTACCTTTTAAAATATAGTACATGTTATAAAAGCAAGCGTTTTTTAATGATTAAATAGCCCTGAGGACTTGGGATGCATTCGTGGCCAGTACAGCTACTGGAAAAGTCTGTTAACGTGTCTGGGGATGGAGTGGAAATCCTCCAGGGACATCTCCATGAAGCTCTCCTGGAGGTACTCTAAAAGTCTTTGCAGAAGGTTTCTGGGGAGAGCAGCCTTATTCCGTCCTCCATGGTAGGACACTTTACTATGCCATGCTAGTAGCAAGTAATCTGGTATCATTGCATGACAAAGCCTGGCAGCGTATGGTCCCGGTGTTTGCTGGCATTCAAGCAACATCCATTCTTTATCTCTCTGTGTTATCCTCAGGAGAGTGATATCGTTCATGGTAACCCTGGTTGAAATAGGGGAATTTAATTAAGGGGACACTCAGAGGTGGCTGTTCCTAATGGGCTGTTTGCCTGTGGCTGAAAAGAAATCCTCCCTGCAGTTAGCCATGTGGTGGTGGTGGTGGTGGTGGCGGGGGCATTGGCGCTGAGCTGTTCGCGTTTGGCTAGCAGGGATCTTCCCTGATACCAGCCATGTTGTGGAGTGAGGAGTAAAGCGATCATCCCAGAGAATTGGATGGCGGGGGGTTAGTTTGGTTTCTGCTGCTGCACATTAACAGGAAAACTGCAGCACTGCACTAAATGGCCAACTCAACGTGCTTTGCTTGGTATGGGAGAGAAGGGCGCTGCTGTTATGAAGGTTGCAGAAGCCGAAAGACTATGGCTTACCATGGCCGCCTGCAAGCCGAATTCTGTTGCCCGGCCCTGCGTGTGTGATCCCTAACACCAAAGCCGCAGGCACTCAATATAAGATGCAAAATGCGACCTTGTACCAAAATCACATGTGCTATGTAATGTGAATAGTGTTGTTCACCGTGAAAGAGTATAGCCATTGTTCTGTAAAATGTACCTTTTTAAATACTTCACTCCCTTTTTAACTCCAGCAGCTAAAAATGTTTCAAGCCTACCTCCTCCATCCCAAAGGCTATCTCAAATAAGGCAGCAAAAAAAAACGCACGCGCGATGAAATGTTCTCTGAGCTCATGCAGTCGTCCGGCGCTGACAGAGCTCAGCAGAATGTGTGGAGGGACACAATAGCAGAGTACAGGAAAGTGGCCAATGAATGTGAGGAGAGGTGGCAGCAGGAAGATCAGAGGAGGCATGATGCAACGCTGGGGCTACTGCAGGATCAAACAGACATGCTCCAGCGTCTGGTGGAGGTTCATGAACAGCAGCAGGATCACAGACTGCCGCTACAGCCACTGTTTAACCTTCCTCCCTCTTCCTCACGTTCCATAGCCTCCTCACCCAGATGCCCAAGAACGCAGGGTGGGAGGCTCTGGGCACCCAACCACTCCACCCCAGTAGACAGCCCAAGCAACAGAAGGCTATCATTCAACAAGTTTTGAAGTGGCCTTTTCCTTCCCTCCTACCACACCCCACCCGGGCTACCTTGTGAGTTATCTCCCTATTTTTATAATCAATTAATAAAGAATACATGTTTTTTAAATAATAGTGACTTTATTTCCTTTGCAAGCAAGCTGTGATCAAACGGGGGAGGGCGGGTGGCTTACAGGGAATTTAGAGGCAACCATGGGCGCGGGTTTTCATCAAGGAGAAACAAACAGAAGTGTCACACAGTATCCTGGCCAGTCATGAAACTTGTTTTCAAAGCTTCTCTATTGCGCAGCGCTTCCTGCTGTGCTCTTCTAATCACCTTGGTGTCTGGCTGCACGTATTCAGCGGCCAGGCGATTTGCCTCAACTTCCCACCCCGCCATAAACGTCTCCCCCTTACTCTCACAGAGATTGTGGAGCACACAGCAAGCAGCAATAACAATGGGAATACTGGTTTTGCTGAGGTCTGAGTGAGTCAGTAAACTGCGCCAGCGACCCTTTAAATGTCCAAATGCACACTCTACCACTATTCTGCACTTGCTTAGCTTATAGTTGAACAGCTCCTTACTACTGTCCAGGGTACCTGGGTATGGCTTCATGAGCCAGGGCATTAAGGGGTAGGCTGGGTCCCCAAGGATAACCATAGGCATTTCAACATCCCCAACAGTTATTTTCTGGTCTGGGAAGTAAATCCCTTCCTGCAGCCGTTTAAACAGACCAGAGTTCCTGAAGACGCGAGCGTCATGAACCTTTCCCGGCCATCCTACCTTGATGTTGGTGAAACGTCCCTTGTGATCCACCAGTGCTTGCAGAACCATTGAAAAGTACCCCTTGCGGTTTATGTACTGGCTGCCCTGGTGGCCCAGTCCCAAGATAGGGATATGTGTTCCGTCTATAACCCCACCACAGTTAGGGAATCCCATTGCAGCAAAGCCATCTAGTAGGACCTGCACATTTCCCAGAGTCACTACCTTTGATAGCAGCAGCTCAATGACTGCGTTGGCTACTTGCATCACAGCGACCCCCACAGTAGATTTGCCCACTTCAAATTGATTACTGACTGACCGGTAGCTGTCTGGTGTTGCAAGTTTCCAGAGGGCTATCGCCACTCGCTTCTCAACTGTGAGGGCTGCTCTCATCTTGGTATTCTTGTGCTTTAGAGCAGGGGAAAGCAAGTCACAAAGTTCCATGAAAGTGCCCTTACGCATGTGAAAGTTTCGGAGCCACTGGGAATCATCCCAAACCTGCAACACTATGTGGTCCCACCACTCTGTGCTTGTTTCCCAGGCCCAGAATTGCCGTTCCACAGCATGAGCCTGCCCCAGTAACACCATGATCTCCAAATTGCTGGGGACCGCGGTTTTAGAGAAATCTGTGTTCATGTCCTCATCACCGCGCTGCCATCACCTCCTCACCTGGTTTTTCAGGTGCTGGTTCTGCATAAACTGCACGATAACGTGCAAGGTGTTTACAATGGTCATAACTGCTGCGGTGAGCTGAACGGGCTCCATGCTTGCCATGCTATGGCGTCTGGCTAGGGCAATCCAGGGAAAAGGGCGCGAAATGATTTTCTGCTGTTGCTTTCATGGAGGGAGGGAGGGAGGGTTGACTGACGACATTTACCCATAACCACCCGTGACAAATTTTTGGCCCCATCAGGCATTGGGAGCTCAGTCCAGAATTCCAACGGGCAGCGGGGACTGTGGGATAGCTACCCACAGTGCACAGCTCGGAATGTCGATGCTTACCACAGTACTGTGGATGCACACCGCCGAATTAATGTGCTCTGTGTGGACACGTGCACTCGACTTTATACTATCTGTTCCCAAAAATCGACTTCTGTAAAATCAGAGTACTTTCGTAGTGTAGACATGGCCTAAGTCACTTTTGAAAATAGAACTTAGGTTCTTTTGAAATTCACAAAAATCATGGCCATGACAAGCATACAGATTAATGCCCAGTTCTTGCAAAGAGATGTGTGTTGGTGGACACTTATGCCGCCTGGAGAGTACCATTAAAGTCAATGGGACATGACAAAGAAATAAAGGCCCACCTGTGCACATACTGTTGAAGGACTGGGGTCTTAACCATCATAGTAAGCAGGTTTATTTATGATAGTACTGCACTGAATGCATCATTCTATCACATAGGTTCCAAGGACAATAAAGGAGGCATGTAAAAAATTGCTTACCTGTTTTACTAATAACAATTTAGATTAAAAATCTTGCAGTTTTCAGAACCTAATTCACTTAATTCTTGCATTTATGCTTACTGCTTCCTTTTTGCATCTCACTTGCCCTGGACAACGAAACTAGACTGATCAGTATCATTTTCTGCTTATAGGGCTTGATCCAATCTCCACTGAAATCAATAGCATTTTTTACACTGACTTCAATAGGCACTGGATTGGACCCATAATCTGGTTTTACTCTTCATTTCTCATGATGATGTTTTTCCAATGCTACTGGGTAACACTTGAATTTAAAATTGTTTTAAAAGAAAAATAAAAAGAACCATGAAACACTTCCTTTCATATTAGGATGAAACGCTTTACACTTTCAAAGCACTATACTACCATTACTACACATATTACCTAGAAGATAATACGGTGATAAGTAACAGTCAGCATGGATTTGTCAAGAACAAATCATGTCAAACCAACCTGATAGCTTTCTTTGACAGTGTAAGAAGCCTTGTAGATAGGAGGGAAGTGGTAGATGTGGTATATCTTGACTTTAGTAAGGCTTTTGATACTGTCTCTCATGACCTTCTCATAAACAAACTTGGGAAATACAACTTAGATGGAGCTACTATAAGGTGGGTGCATAACTGGTTGGAAAATCATTCCCAGAGAGTAGTTATTAGTGGTTCACAGTCATGCTGGAAGGGCATAACAAGTGGGGTCCGCAGAGATCGGTTCTGGGTCTGGTTCTGTTCAATATCTTCATCAATGATTTAGATAATGGCATAGAGAGTACACTTATAACGTTTGTGGATGATACCAAGCTAGGAGGGTTTGTAAGTGCTTTGGAGGATAGAATTACAATTCAAATGATTTGGACAAACTGGAGAAAAGGTCTTAAATAAATAGGATGAAATTCAATAAGGACAAATGCAAAGTACTCCACTTAGGAAGGAACAATCAGTTGCACACATCCAAAATGGGAAATGACTGCCTAGGTAGGAGTACTGCGGAAAGGGATCCGGGGGTCATAGTAAGAAGAAAAGGAGGACTTGTGGCACCTTAGAGACTAATAAATTTATTTGAGCATAAGCTTTCATGAGCTACAGCTCATTTCATCGGAAGCATTCAGTGGAAAAATGGGGTCATAGTGGATCACAAGCTAAATATGAGTCAACAGTGTAACGCTGTTGCTAAAAAAGCAAACAACATTCTGGGATGTATTAGCAGTATTGTAAGCAAGACACGAGAAGTAATTCTTCCGCTCTACTCCGCGCTGATTAGGCCTCAACTGGAGTATTGTATCCATTTCTGGGAGCCACATTTCAGGAAAGATGTGGACAAATTGGAGAAAGTCCAGAGAAGAACAACAAAAATGATTAAAGGTCTAGAAAACATGACCTATGAGGAAAGATTGAAAAAATTGGGTTTGTTTAGTCTGGAAAAGAGAAGACTGGGGGGACATGATAACAGTTTTCAAGTACATAAAAGCTTGTTACAAGGAGGAGGGAGAAAAATTTTTCTTCTTAACCTCTGAGGATAAGACAAGAAGCAATGGACTTAAATTGCTGCAAGGGAGGTTTATGTTGGACATTAGGAAAAAATTCCTAACTGTCAGGGTGGTTAAGCACTGGAATAAATTGCCTAGGGGAGGTTGTGGAATCTCCATCATTGGAGATTTTTAAGAGCAGGTTAGACAAACACCTGTCAGGAATGGTCTAGATAATACTTAGTCCTGCCATGAATGCGGGGGACTGGACTAGATGACCTCTCGACGTCCCTTCCTGTTCTATGATTATGTAAGCTTCACAGCACCCCTTAAATATATTTATCCCCATTTTAAAGACTGGGAAATTCATGCAGAAGGAAGCTATGGTCTTGATCCTTCATCATTCCTAGTATTAACTGACCGTGTTTTATAAATTACTTTAAATAACTTACGTTCTGTTAGCCCAGCACGATAATATAATGTTCTCAATTTATTTGATTATTGGAAAGAACATTAGAAATTACGTTAATATTTGCTATGAATTTAGTTCCTATGAACAAAAAAGGTTGCATAACAAATACATCTGACCAAGATTCTGTACTCTTGTATAAGAAGTGTATTGTGTCTACTTACGTTACCTTAATATGAAGAGACGCCAGCATCTAATAAGGTTGAATCTTAATAATAATTTATGGCATATCACAGATATTAGATTATACATTACACTGCATTTCACAATCCAATATTTTCAAAAAGTAAAAGCACTTATGCTGGGATTCATTCACTTAAGACAATAATTAAATCCAAAAAAACTATTTTAGAAGACTTAAGAATGTACAAGTCAAGCACTCAAAAGTCAGGAAATGCCAGAACTAAGATTGCCTGTGCCTTAATTCAGCCCCCTTGTGCTAGGCATTATGACAAAACCTTTCATTACATGATCACATGCTATTTTTTCCATAGGATCTCTGCCTCATTCAGTGCCTGGGATGAATGGTGTTCACTGAACAAGTTGTTGTTCTTTCTTTTTCTTTTAATCCTTACTATTCAATGTGTGGCCCTAGGTCTTGTTCACTGCACACCATTCAAACACTGCTCTGAAAATTATTAATTTCCTCATGGGCATTTCTATGGTGATCTCACCACAGAATCTAAGTGCTTCACAAATATTAATGAAGTTACCTTCACAACACCCCTGTAAGGTCAGATGGTATTATTGTCCTCATCTGTAAAATGGGGAAGAAAGAACAAGGCCAGAACTGTCAAAAGAATCCACCCATTCTGAGAGATATTTTTGAATGTAATTTCCTAAGTTTAAATATGCAAACTGAAAAAAACCAGAAATTCTGTGGAACCATATTGACACCCACGTGGTTCATCAGCTGGCTCGGAACCTTGCATTGCATAGACCTCCGCCATTAGAGCTAAGGGAGTTACTGATAGAGGTATCAGGCTGTTGTCTATGTGGCCCAGCCACTAGAAGCGGCGGGATGAAATGCAGTTTCCTAGTGGGTTTTGCTATTTGCTGGTAGCAGAGAAATATCAAGACAAAAATCTCCTTGGTTCAAGTCCAGATTGTGGAAGGTGGGCATGGTCTAATGGTTATAAACCATTTTGCCCCCTCTCTAGCTCCTGTCCCTGGGCCCTCCCATCCTACCCTAGTTCTGACCCCTGTATCCTCTCCCTGGGGTTGATTCAGGTGGCTCCTACTCCCCTCGTTTTCCCTCTTCCCTTTATTCCCATCCCCCTTCCATCCATCCTCCTGCATGTGTCTTTCCACTCCTAATCCCAGCCCCTGTACACACTGCTCCTATCCTCCCCTATGCTATTTCCCTCCCTCCTGCTCCTGCTCCCTACTTCTCAGCTCTTGCTCCTGCCTGCCCCCCACTTCTCTCACCCTCTGCATGCTAGTCAGGTTTCTTCCTCCTTCTCTTCCATGCTGCCTGGCCGCTAGTGTAGCTCAGTTGCTCTGTGGGGATGGCACAAATCCAGTTCAACTGACACACAGGCATTTAATAGACAGCAGGTTTAAAACAAACAAAAGGAAGTATTTCTTCACTCAACGCACAGTCAACCTGTGGAACTCCTTGCCAGAGTATGTTGTGAAGGCCAAGATTATAACAGGGTTCAAAAAAGAACTAGATAAGTTCATAGAGGAGGGGGTCCAACAATGGCTATTAGCCAGGATGGACAGGGATGGTGTCCCTAGCCCCTGTTTGCCAGAAGCTGGGAATTGGCCACAGGGGATGGATCACTTGATGCTTACCTGTTCTGTTCATTCCCTCTGGGGCACCTGGCATTGGCTACTGTTGGAAGATAGGATACTGGGCTAGATGGACCTTTGACCTGACTCAGTATGGCCATTCTTAAGTTCTTATTGAGAGAGGATGGAGCATGCTCAGTGCAGACAGACTCTATGGAGAATGTAGCCTCCATATTTCAAGACGTCTCCATTGAGCATATGCGAACTTCAATTTTCAGGGATTTATAATTTGGCCAAATTTGGCTGGTTTTCCATGGGATGATAAACATTCCTGAAACCAGCGTGATCGCTCTCCCCCAACACACCAAATTTCAAGCTCATACTCCAAATCACAAAGCTGCTAGAACTTCTCAATGGATAGTTGTAAGATTTTTTTTTTTTTAACATGGGCAAAACAATATATATTTTCCCTATTCTCATTCTCGGAAATGGCTGAATTATTTTTGGATGAAATTTAACACAAAAACAAAAAGCCCACACACAAACTCAGACCAAGTCAGATACCCAGCATGGAAAATTTGAGCCCAAAACATCTTAAGTTTGGCAAAGTTATAAATAATCAAAAATAGTTGTCTTGTAATGGAATGTGTTAGGCAGGCTAAACTATAGGCTATGCGATGGACACCGCTTACAATACACCAAGGGAATCTGGACACAACCAGAAGTCTCATCCATGCCTGATCATTTCCTGTCTTGATTACAACAAGGCTTCCCTGATACTCAGTCCATTAAAAATACAGTGGCTAAAATTACAGAACCATAGACATGTAGGGTTGGCAGGGACCTCAAGAGGTCATCAAGCCCAGCACCCTGCACTGAGACAGGACCAAGTAAACCTAGTCTATACTTGACAGGTGTTTGTTCAACTTATTCTTAAAAACCTCCAGTGAGGGGGATTCCACAACCTCCCTTAGAAGCCTATTCCAGCGCTAACTACCCTTATAGTTAGAAAGTTTTTCCTAATATTGGTCCTGAATCTTTCTTGTTGTAGATTAAGCCCATTACCTTTGGTCCTACCTTCAGCGGACCTGGAGAACAATTGATCACTGTTCTCCTTATAACAGCCCTTAACATATTTAAAGACTGAGGGGAAATCTGATAAAATTAAGTCATCTTCTTAAGATTAAACATGCCCTTTTTTTTAACCTTTCCTCATAGGTCAGGCTTTCTCAACCTTTCATCATTTTTGTTGCTCTCCTCTGGACTCTCTCCAATTTGTTCACATCTTTCCTAAAGTGTGATGCCTAGAACTGGACACAGTACTCCAGCTGAGGCTTCACCAGTGCCGAGCAGAGTAGGACAGTTACCTCCAGTATCTGAAATGCAGTCCTCCAGAATATCATCCTTTTTCACAACATCACCACATTGTTGACTCTCATTCAACATCTTTGTGATACACTATTACCTTTATTCCTTGCCTGTTGATTTAACCATGTTGTCCCCACCCACACCTTTCAATACTTCTGCTGGCTCTCTCTCCTTCACTACATGGGCCGCATCTACCATGATTGAATTGGCCTTGTTAGCACTACAAAAAGTAATTTTCCCTCTGTTGATATTTACCCCTTCTTGTCAACTGTTGGAAATAGGCCACATTCACCCTAATTGAATTGGCCTCGTTAGCACTGACCCCCCCACTCGGTAAGGCAACTCCCATCTTTTCATGTGCTGTGTATTTATATCTGCCTACTGTATTTTTCACTCCATGCATCTGATGAAGTGGGTTTAGCCCACGAAAGCTTATGCCCAAATAAATTTGTTAGTCTCCAAGGTGCCACAAGGACTCCCCTTTTTCTTATTCAGACTAACACCGCTACCCCTCTGAAACCTGTCATACATTCAGCTTAAATTTCTTAAATTTGCCTTGTAGACCCAACACAACTCTATCCCCTCCTGCTCCACTAACACCACGAGCCTCAGTGCACTATTCAGCTAATCCTCCCACAAGCATTTCTGTATCTTTATTCATGCTGTCTCCCACGTTTGAAATGTCTCCTTTTTCTGATTTTCCAAGCTACCACCTTCTCCTTATTCAGAGTGGTCACAATATGAAATTCTATCCTTGCAAATGCTTTTAAACTTAACCACCAGGATGTACACATGACTAGCTAAGTGACCACTAGATCTTATTGCTGTTACCTTTGTTCTCCCTTAGATCCCTTCTTTACTGTTTTTTATCCCCACTCCAAGCACCATGTCGGATACTAAAGCCCCAGTCTTGCCAAGGGATCTGCCCTTGTAGACCTTTACGCTTACTTGGAGTCCTGTTGAAGTCTCAAGGACTCCATGAGGGCATAGGGGTCCACATCAATAAATCTCTTTCCAGGTTCAGGGCCTTAAATTATACAGTTTTTTGGGACAAGACACCAGGGCTTTCTACCTGTACTGTAATCCACTTAGCACATTTCTGGAAGCTGTTAACGCAAACCACAAAAATTCTTCTATATTAAATTCCATCATCAAATATGGTGATTTTAAAACAATATTAATGTGAAACAGATATGGCAATATACAGTATTTTAACATAGCATGTTTTATATACTCGTGCAGTATAACTAATTCAGTGTTGTTTGCTAGTCTAACTGACCTTGTCGACAATATTCATTAAGTCTAATAAAAATTGGCCTTAGAGTTGAGATCTTTATAGCATAGTTGCCTTTTACTTGATGATATGATCCTTGTGATTTTATAGAAATGCAAACTCAGTTTGGAGCTCTAGTAAACTAAATAGCATTGTGCCCCATACTCATATTATGAAATGCAACCAATTCCATAAGCACAATGTGCTTGCCTGAAGAAATGCTAATGTGATACAAACTCAGTTCCCAGAGGCCCTTCTCCAGCAAGCTCAAAAATCTTAGGGTGAAGTCCTGGCCACACTGAATTCAATGGCAAAACTTCCACTGATTTCAGTGAGTCCAAGGCTTCATCCTTAGATGGGAAGGGTTGGGTTTTGTGAGACAGTACGTGAATATAGCATATTTTGTGTAAACCTAATCCTGCAACCCCCATTCACTCCAGTAAACCCTACTCGTGCAAGGGATTCCACTGACTACTACATTTTTTGCAGTAGCCCAATTCAACATAGGACTTACTTTTCATGGAAAGGTGAAGAATCAACTTTATTTATTTATTGCAAAAAGAATGCTTCGTGCCATTCAGTAATCATAAACCTCAAGCGGTCTTAAAAACCCCATTCTTCCATTTAAAAAGTAATCTGAGAGCCTAGATACCTGCCAATTTTTTTTGTTTTGGTCTTTCCAAGATGAGCCCCAGCTGATTGTGATTTAGTTTTGAGTTTTTCTCTGGTCTTAATCCTGATCTAATCAGGCTAAAAATGGTTTCTGGCCCCAATTCCATATACTCTTACCATGGGGCTTTGAAGTGGCAGCTGCTTCATGCCAAGATATAAACTGCTGCCTTCTTTTGCTCTCCAGCAAATAGACACTGAGAGGAAAAATCTTGAGTTGATGCCATTCACTGTTTGTTTTTACATTATTTTAAAAGCCCTTTATACAGAAAGTGCACAACTAGGTTCACAGTGAATGGATTTTATGAGATACAGCATGGAAAATATGTTGCTAAAGGGAAAAATTCCAACCATCATTCCACATCAGTACAAATATTTCCATATCTGGTTCTCCATCTTTTGAAATATTTGCACCATATGTTATGTAGATTTTTCAGCTCTTAGCACAATACAATTACGTGAAGATTTCGTAAAAAAACTGCATGATACAGCCTGGTCAAGCCTATACCAAGGCCCTATTTCAAAGGACTGATCCAAAGCCCAGTGAAGTCACTTGAAAGACTCTCTGACATTCTATTTTCTGACTGACAAGAAGTCTTCTCCCTATACACATATTTACCAGGGTAGGATATTTATTAGGCCTTTAAGAGAACAAGCTAAAAACAGGACAATAATTCTGCTAATAATCTTAGGCCAAGTGCTACCTTCATAGTTGTAATACACACAGCCACACCTCTGTCCAAAACACAGGTAAATCTCCCCTCCCAGCTGTTTGGGGAAGAGGCCCTTCTGCCCTGCACCTGTGACCTCCCTGCTCCTTTTCCATCATAGATCAGCAGGTAATATCTTTCCTGCTGCGTTAATTGGTGGGGCAACAAGAGCCACCTGCTAAGCAAATGCAACATTTTAACTTCTGCTTTTCCTAGGAATCTCTCTTCAGTAGGTATAAGGATGAACTTTTTATCTCCAGGAAGCAGCTTGTGATAGGATGCATTCAGCCCAAATGAGGTTTCACTTCAAACCCCACCTTTAAGGAAAAGTACTATAGAATTTAATATGAGTCTATAAAAGTTATTCTATCTATTTAGAGAATTTAAGAGCAGATCAAGTCATTCCTATAGGTCTTTTGTGTGCATACGTCTTGACAACAGGCTCCATAGTAGATAAGAATATTTCTTCACTGCAGAGTTAACTTGGGTGATTTGGCACCTGGGCCTGAGCACTCAGGTTGGCCTAGGCTGGGTGGGAGCAGCCACATTGCAAACCCCTAGCCGAGTTACTAGGTCCTCATTGGTGCTGTGCTCATCTACGTGTGTTGCTAAGACTTTTGAAGACATGGCCTATAGTTCTTTGTGCTGCAGTAAGCTGAGCCGCTCTGTGGTTCTTTCTCAGTGAATTGTGGGAGAACTTGTCCGTCCTTCTCGGCACACAGGGGGAAATGTGGGAAGGCACTGGAGGATTATTAGCACTGGAGCGATTTAGCTTGTGTCCTTACTTCAGATTGGGTGGGTTACCAGCCCAAGTGATAGCAACACCTGAGTGCTGGCCTGCCGCTCTCAGACAGGCCAGCTAGCCCAGGTTGAAAGCACTACCACACTCAGCTGAAGAGGTTTTGTATGTAGACAGGAGGGAAGTTTGAGACAACAGTTGAGTAAGAGCCTGAGGTAACTGTACAGTGAAGAGAGACCCTCAGAGTCTTCAGTGTAAGGAGATGTGGCTGCACTTGGGAACAAAGTAATTAATATTAAACAGTTCAATAATACTTTACACTTTCAAAGTGCAGTACAAATACACCTCTACCCTGATATAATGCGACTCAATATAACACGGTAAAGCAGTGCTCGGGGGGGGGGGGGGGGCTGCTCACTCTGGCAGATCTGCAAGTCTGGCTCTGACATGCTGCTCTGAGCGGCGTGTTAAGGGTGCTGGGCTGGGGCCGAGGGTTGGATAAGGGGCAGAAGGTCTCGGGGGGCGGTCAGGGGACAGGGAGCAGGAGGGGTTGGATGGTTCGGAGGTTCTGGGGGCGGGGCGGTCAGGGAATGGGGGCGTTGGAGTCCCGGGGGGCCTGTCAGGGGACAGGGAGCGGGGGAAGGAGGGTTGGGGGGTTCTGAGGGGTCAGTCAAGGGGTAGGAAGTGACTATGAATAACGGAAATGCTCAAGGCCAAAGAAAGTTCGATATAATGCAGTTTCACCTATAACGCGGTAAGATTTTTTGGCTCCCGAGGACCGCGTTATATTGGGGTAGAGGTGTAACAACATGGGTTTAAAATGGTATAGGTTTAGACATGCTAGCTTTGCCTCTGACTCCTTTCTTTTGAGCATTTTTGTTTGACCGTTACTGCTATCTGAGTGGTGGGAGGAGGAGAGGTTTGCAATCCTATTTTCCCAACTGACATTTCTTTAAACAACAACAGTGTGCGTGAGCCACAATGTTCAGCTCTAAATCTGGTTCTGAATTTTCCCATATTCCATTCCAGAGGTTTATTTGGGCTCATCTCTATTAAAAATCTTAAAGAAAAGGGAAAAAATAAGAATATCTTGTCAATGGATCAACTTATGTGAATCAGAGTGGAGTGTTTTCTTGACAGGGCTCTGATGGAGGCAGTAGAGCACACTGGCACCTCTCTTAATGTACTATCTTGTTGTCCAGAATCTTAGCTTTCTTTTTTTCTTTTTTTTTTTTTTAAACAAAGGAAGTCTCTCTCACTGTTATGGTTGTGAAGAAAACCTCAAAAATGTAATTGATGCAGAAATGTCTTCCTGAGCCTGGAACAATAGCTCTAAGATGTGAAAGGGCCCAGTCATCATAGGGAAGTGTTAATTCAGATGCCTAGTGATCATTTAAATGTCCTGATAGTTAACTAGCTCATTCCTCATGTAAAAAAAACAAAAATATCACAAATCTGTGCAATTTACTATGAGTGAATATTCATTTTGGTATCAAATGTGTGGAATGCATTTGACACTATCACCCCTCATTCCCTGCCCCAAATCAAGAAACCAAGTCTAAGGAACGTAGCAGATCCAAGGGGCATAATCAAGCCATTCCAAGGGGAATCAAGCTGAAAGAGCCCAGAGATCATGCATGGTCATATTTTGACATTTCCACAATGTACTGTGAGCAGCATCTCATTTTGGTGACTTGCAAGGGTGGATCTTATTTTGTATGCAGAGGCTGGAAGCGTACCAGCACCATTTTCTCCTCAGTTCAACCCCGCTTCTTGATATGTTTTGTGCTGCGAAAATATATTTGCAGACAGTAACAAACCTAGAAGACTGTGTAGTGTATATTTAAAGATGTGCACTATTTGATTATTTAGTGCTGCGTTCTGCAGCTCTTAATCAGGCAAACTCCAACAGAACCCAATGAGAGTTTTGCTTGAGTAAGGACAATAAGATAAGGTAGCAAATATAGACCACCTAATGGCCCTATGATTATAGATTTATTAAAATTCTATGCATATTATAAACTATTTTATTCATGTAGAATGAGGTAGTGTATTTCCTTTACACTTTCTTTCTTAAAGTTAAATACTTCAGGCCAGATTTTCCAAAGTTCACACACCATTTTTTGTGAACCTATCTTAACAACACACAGGCTACAGTAGTGTACATGTGCAGTATTGCAAAACGCAGGCATTCAAAATCATGAGTCAGACTCCCAAAAATCATGGAGTGTATTAAATACAACTTTTTTAAAAATTGGGGTTCTTTTTACTTTTTTGAGCCTTTCAGGTTCACATATTCAAGTTTTTCTCTGCAACCAAGAGGGCTAGTAATCTAAATTTTCTTTAAAGTGAAAGCTGAGAGTCTCAGGTAATAACATGACTCCAGGAGTTTGGGCTTTAAAAAAAACCCAGTAAATGTTGAAAACATTGGCAACAATGCATTTTTGTGCATATGTTCACTACAAATAAATAAAATACACATTTATGTATAAATAAATACAAAAAAATACATTTAAAAATCTGGGACTTGATCCTCCATTCTATCCTAATGGTGTAATTGCATAGAAGTAAACGGAATTTCATAGTCATATCATCAGTGAAATAGAGTGGAGAATCAGGCCCTTAGTCTTTAAAATAGAATATATGTACTCATTAGGAAAAATAAAAAAATTAACCAGTCTACTAAATATTAAAGCAAATACCACAAGTTCCTGGGTCTGCTGTTTACAATATTAACTTCATTCTCTAGAATATGCAGAGAATTTTCTCTGTTGGCACTTTGTGAATAAGAAAGGCAAGGAAATATTATAAATTCTAAAGTGTTGGGTTATACAAAAACTTTTGCTTTTAGAATTATTTTTTGTAAACATTCAGTAAAAAAAAAAAGGGGGGGGGGCAGAATGCTGTATACTGGCTTGAATGGCATATTGTAAGGGCTTGTAGTAGGAAGCCTTAGCCAAATGCCAAGTCAAGATGATGAAATAAAAGTTAAAGGACAACTCGGCCCATTTCTGAAAAATTCTATGCACCTGAAAGTCCTTTTGGGAGTGGAGGAAACTTAGTTCAGGAGGTGCTTTACAGTCAGGTCCACTATTTGGTTGTGGCTAATAAAGCCAAGTTAATAGAGAAGTTCAGCTGCCAACCTTGTCACTGAGGGAAAGGGATTAATATCCATGCAGGTGACAGATCCTAAACTCCTTTCTATTTCTGTCATTCCCTGCTAGAGGGATCTTTACATTAGCATTACCTTTTTCGCGTCATTAATTTCCACAGCTCATTAGAAGACTTAAAAAGTCTTATAAAATGGGTTTGATGAAAACAATGATCCAGTTGACAGAGCTCTCCAACAAGAGCTTTCAGATCCATGTAAATATCTACTAACACATACCCATGGTCTATACTCCTTCATTACCAAGCACATTGTGTGTCTGCCACTTTTTCAATGTAAAATCTCTTAACCTGTATGTGAGTTCTACCTGCAGAATAGAGCTCTATACTAAGAAGAAAAGGAGTACTTGTGGCACCTTAGAGACTAATAAATTGGTTAGTCTCTAAGGTGCCACAAGTACTCCTTTTCTTTTTGCGAATACAGACTAACACGGCTGTTACTCTGAGCTCTATACTGTAATCTGAAGATGAAAAAGTTGAAAAATTGAAATCGTGAAGAGGCAAAAAATTAAACCTAATCTATAATACTGTTTTGGTCTCTCAGACCTGAAGGACTGTGTTGTGAAATCGCTGCTGAAATGAAGAAAACAGTTTGCATGATTTAAAAGTGTTCCAGGAAAGTGATTCTGTTTTTCCTCTCTGCTGTACTCTATTATATCAAACAAAGCCACGCTGCCAAAATAGAAGTCCAAGAGATGGTCTTTGTAAAAAGAAGTTAGCTTACATATTTCAAAGCCTCTCCTCTCTGTCCTTAAAAAAAAAGTCTGATAGATTACTTTTATTTGTCCTAATGTTTTCCTTCTGCAGCCAGTGTGAGCAGAGTATTCAAAATCACAAGTAATGTGTAGAACATACAAAAGTGTTACAGAATTTAACAGAAATTGATTCACTTTCCATGTGTTTTTTGCACCATGATATACAATACGATAGGGAATTATAGTCCTTCTATAGAATTCTAAGAATGATTAAAAAACTACTTAAAAGAGATTACCCTCTGTTTTATTATATATGTTTTAAAAGTAATCTCAGACCATCTTTTTGTTCTGTGTTTGTACAGTGCCTAACACTACGAGCTTCTTTTCCATAACTAGGGATCCTAGCTGCTATGGGAACACAAATCATAAATGATACATAATAATAATGACCCTATTAATTTTTATAGTACTCCATACATTTAATTCCTGGGCCATTCCATAGAATTTTTCCATATGGGGCAAGACAGGCCTTTCGGTCTCACAATGGTCCCAGCCACAACATTCCCCATTTTTGAGACCTTTTAAATGTTAATCACAGTTTCCATTTTAAGACAAGATAACTTCCAAATATAAAGCATCTGCCTTACTAGGCTCATCCTTACAAGACAGCCTTTACATCTTGGTCTTTACAGCCTTTGGTAATAGTTTACTGTCGCTGCCCTCCTGGTCTGGAGTCAAACCACTGTCACAGAAATTAAACGTTCCATATCCAATTACCCAACATTTGCGCATCTAGATCCCTGTGCATTGTGTTTACTGAATGTGATGTATGGTTGTGTGGGGTTTTGTTTGCTGGCCTATCAATGATATGGGTTTAACATTTTAAGGGATCAGGCAACATTAGAAATAATCTTTGGATTTCTTATTTCCAGCTTGCTAAAGAAAAATGATACATACACGTAAATACCCAATTTCAACAGTAGCCATCTTACAAATAGCTCTTATATAGCAGATCAAATATGAATCAAGATCTGACTCAGCAGCCTCGGCTTTCTCTCTCAAGCTGGGTCAGAGCCTGGTGTTATGGTGTTAGACCCAATTTAAAGTTTAACTCTAATCATGGGGTAAACAGCTGCTTTGCATTATTTGTTTGATTAAATCCAGACAAGGAAGGCTTTTAAAACCAGAAGTGCCACAAGTCAGGAATTGGAACTTAAAAGTTGGGCCAAGTGAAAATTGATGCAATTATCCTTTACATGAACACATCAGAATTAGTTATTCAGTATTTAAAATGGTCACATTAATAATAATAAATATAGTTGTTAATCAGGCAGTAATTATTGACATATACATGGGAACAGAACCTGAATCTGAAATGTTACCTGTAGTGTAACTTTAAAACACAATTTTAACCTAAATTCTAGAAATATTGTTTGCTCCATTATATCGGCATGATAACTAAGTTACCCCATATCCTAGTTGTACCTTTACCATAGTACAATTTATTGTTATTTGAAATAACTGAGTTATTTGAAAGCTGTTTTAAATAACTTACAGGAAAATAGCCCATTACAGACTAACAATCAAAGCAATTTAGAAATAAAGGGAAGATTTGCCCTAGTTAGAGGAAAGTTGCAGAGGATGATAGGTCTCTGAAATGTCTATGATTGAAGAAATAAGGAAGGCGCTTAGAAAAAATATGACACCTAGGAGTAAAGTACATTTCAGAATTTCGGGGTGCTTCAAGGGAATGAACTAGTAACTGTAAGAAAAAATAAATTGGGAGCAAAGGTCCATGCAATCTTAAAAACAAAACACACTAACGTCAGTACCAGGCAAATTAGTTGAAACAATAGTAAAGAATAAAATTGTCAGACACATAGAAGAACATAAATTGTTGGGCAAAAGTCAACATGGTTTCTGTAAATGGAGATGATGTCTTACTAATCTATTAGTGTTCTTTGAAGGGGTCAACAAACATGTGGACAAGGGGGATCCAGTGGATACAGTGTATTTAGATTTCCAGAAAGCCTTTGACCAGGTCCCTCACCAAAGGCTCTTATGTAAATTAAGTTGTCATGGGATAAGAAGTAAGATCCTTTCATGGCCTGAGAACTGGTTAAAAGACAGGGAACAAAGGGTAGGAATAAATGGTAAATTTTCAGAATGGAGAGGGGTAACTAGTGGTGTTCCCCAAGGGTCAGTCCTAAGACCAATCCTATTCAATTTATTCATAAATGATCTGGAGAAAGGGGTAAACAGTGAGGTGGCAAAGTTTGCAGATGACACTAAACTGCCCAAGATAGTTAAGACCAAAGCAGACTGTGAAGAACTTGAAAAAGATCTCACAAAACTAAGTGATTGGGCAACAAAATGGCAAATGAAATTTAATGGGGATAAATGTAAAGTAATGCACACTGGAAAAAATAACCCCAACTATACATACAATATCATGGGGGCTAATTTAGCTACAACTAATCAGGAAAGAGATCTTGGAGTCATTGTGGATAGTTCTCTGAAGACGTCCATGCAGTGTGCAGCGGCAGTCAAAAAAGCAAACAGGATGTTAGGAATCATTAAAAAAGGGATAGAGAATAAGACGGAGAATATTTTATTGCCCTTATATAAATCCATAGTACGCCCACATCTTGAATACTGTGTACAGATGTGGTCCCCTCATCTCAAAAAAGATATACTTGCATTAGAAAAGGTTCAGAGAAGGGCAACTAAAATGATTAGGGGTTTGGAACGGGTCCCATATGAGGAGAGATTAAAGAGGCTAAGACTTTTCAGCTTGGAAAAGAGGAGACAAAGGGGGGATATGATAGAGGTATATAAAATCATGAGTGGTGTGGAGAAAGTGAATAAGGAAAAGTTATTTACTTGTTCCCATAATATAAGAACTAGGGGGCACCAAATGAAATTAATGGGTAGCAGATTTAAAACAAATAAAAAGAAGTTCTTCTTCACTCAGCGCACAGTCAACCTGTGGAACTCCTTGCCTGAGGAGGTTGTGAAGGCTAGGACTATAACAGGGTTTAAAAGAGAACTGGATAAATTCATGGAGGTCAGGTCCATAAATGGCTATTAGCCAGGATGGGTAAGGAATGGTGTCCCTAGCCTTTGTTTGTCAGAGGGTAGAGATGGATGGCAGGAGAGAGATCACTTGATCATGACCTGTTAGGTTCACTCCCTCTGGGGCACCTGGCATTGGTCACTGTCGGTAGACAGCATACTGGGCTGGATGGACCTTTGGTCTGACCCAGTATGGCCATTCTTATGTTCTAAAAAGTTCCCATTTCACTCCTTTCATAGCTGTGCAGAGCAGAACCTGCAATGTTTTGTCGGTGTGAACTCTGGCCTTGGTCCTGAAAACACACCCAAGAGTAACTATATGCATATATTTGCTCAGTTAGGGACAGAGTTCATGCTATCAAAATATGGCAGACTTCATTCTACATGGCTATAAATGGAGTGAAATAGGAACTTATTTCTTTTATGACATATGTCTGCCAAGCATCTCATCTCATCACCTTGCAGGATCAAGCTTTTGAGGAAAATTCTCTGCCCAACAACTGGCCAGGCAAGAAACAGCTCTGATTTGCACTCAATATTCGGTATTTCCTGTACGTAAAATGGTGCATGTGAGATTATGAACATGCTTTTGAAAAATATGGGCATAGGCCAACATTTTCAAATATCCACTAATTTTGGGTAATTGAGTTTACAGACATCCCTCTTGAGATAGGCTGGGCCTGAGCCAAGTTAATGGGAATCACAGGTCTTAAACATCTTTGAAAAACTGGGCCCCAGGTATCTTAAGTTAGGCCCTCAAAAACTAAGGAAGCTAAGTAGACACTATTGAAAATGTTAGTCTTAACTTCTGTGCCTCATTTTCCCCATCTGTAAAATGTGAAGAATAATAATACTTATTTATCTTGCATGGGTGTTGTGAGAACTGATATTCCATTCTCATAGAAATGCTTTGAAGGAAGGAAGTTGATATAGAATACAAAATGTTATTTAATTACGGATGTATTAATAGTATGATTTTGTGAAAAATATCTGCTGAGGTGCATACAATTTATTATTTAAGGGAGGGAATAAAGCCTGTAACGGTCCATGTGTTAATAAACTGTGACAGTTTGAGGAATTTATCTATGTACAACTTATGAATTCTGACTGATTTTATGAACTATATGTATAGCTCAAACCCACAGTGTGTATTAAATTAGCTGTTTGCTGATGAGGACTTGTGGTCACTGTGATGTTGCACCCAATAATGCTTTATAGAAATATGCTTATGAGTGTAAATATGACATAACTGGAATATGTTTTATGCTAGATATGCCATGTAACATATCTTTGCAAAGGTTGTGTTCTGCTGAATGTATTCATCCTATTCGCATGCATGTATCATTTTTATATATGAAGTTATGAGTATTGGCTCTATGCTTGTATTTAAAGTGTTTGCTGTAGGAAGCACATAAGGCAGATTTGGTCAACATAGTGTGAAGGGGTTATTCAAGTAATTGGGAGTACTTAGCTAACAATGGACCTTGAGAGACACCAATCCACATCTGAGCTTTCCTGGGAATGTTCAAACTAACATGTAAACAATGGCGGCCTGTAAAGAACTGAGTCATGCATGGGCATGTGACTTGCCCAGGTGACTGTAAAACTCCATCTTGTTGAGGGGATTTTACACAGGAAAAGAGAGGGGTTTCTACCCACAAGAGAAACACTATATAAGCCCCTGGAAACCCCGCCATTTTATCTTCAGCTGGCTCAAGAGATAGCCTCTCCACCCCAAAGGGAAGCTTGAAAGAAACTGGAACAAAGGACAGTAACTACATGGGTGTGAGTGATTGCTGGACCCAGTCTAGGAAGGAGTTTAGTCTGTCAAAGAAGCTAATTGGAACATCTCTGAGGGTGAGATTTACCTGCATTTAGTTTCCTACTGTATTAGCCTTAGACTTGCATGTTTTTGTTTTATTTTGCTTGGCAATTTACTTTGTTCTGTCTGTTATTACTTGGAACCACTTAAATCCTAATTTTTATATTTAATAAAATCACTTTTTACTTATTTTAATGAACCTAGAGCAAGTAATTAATTCCTGGGGGACCAAACAGCTGTGCATATCTCTCTATCAGTGTTATAGAGGGCGAACAATTTATGAGTTTACCCTGTATAAGCTTTATACAGAGTAAAAAGGATTTATTTGGGGTTTGGATCCCATTGGGAACTGGGTATCTGGGTGTTGGAGACAGGAGCACTTCTTAAGCTGTTTTCAGTTAAGCCTGCAGCTTCTGGGGGACGTGGTTCAGACCTGGGTCTGCGTTTGTATCAGGCTAATGTGTCTGACTCAAACCAGGCAAGGTACTGAAGTCCCAAGATGCCAGGGAAAACGGGCTTAGAGGTAGTCTCAGCACATCAGGTGGCAGTCCGAAGGGGGTTTCTGTGACCCAACCTGTCACAGTCTCATATTACACATTCTGTCTGGAAGCAGCTACAGAACAAATCCTAGAGTACAGAGTCGCCGACTGGTGGGGGAATATTTTACCTGTCCATCCCAAGTTTCTCTGGGGGAAGGTAGCATATGGCCCTGTGTTCATGAATAAACATATATTTTCTATGTTAAAAGAATATGAAATGCGGAGGTAAAAAAAATTGCTGTTTATTTAGCAAAGTTCTTAGTGACAGAACTGATGATAGAATTTGAATTAGGTTATTCCTCACCTGGTAAGAATCAGTTAAGGAATGTCAAATACTGGGCCTAAAACTCTTTACAATGTCACTTTAGCATCTAACAAACTTCGGTACCTTTTGAAGCATTACCATCTAATGGTCACTTCTGGCCTTAAAAATTGAGCAATCTATGAAAACAATTTTTACAGTTAACAAATGACCATACACATTGTCATAAATATAAAGGGAAGGGTAAACCCCTTTGAAATCCCTCCTGGCCAGGGGAAAGCTCCTCTCACCTGTAAAGGGTTAAGAAGCTAAAGGTAACCTCGCTGGCACCTGACCAAAATGACCAATGAGGAGACAAGATACTTTCAAAAGTTGGGAGGAGGGAGAGAAACAAAGGGTCTGTGTCTGTCTGTATGCTGTGCTTGGCCAGGGATAGACCAGGAATGGAGTCTTAGAACTTTTAGTAAGTAATCTAGCTAGGTATGTGTTAGATTATGATTTCTTTAAATGGTTGAGAAAAGAATTGTGCTGAATAGAATAACTATTTCTGTCTGTGTATCTTTTTTGTAACTTAAGGTTTTGCCTAGAGGGGTTCTCTATGTTTTCTAATCTAATTACCCTGTAAGATATCTACCATCCTGATTTTACAGGGGGGATTTCTTCATTTCTATTTACTTCTATTTTCTATTAAAAGTCTTGGAAAAAACTGAATGTTTTTTCATTGTTCTCAGATCCAAGGGTTTGGGTCTGTGGTCACCTATGCAAATTGGTGAGGCTTTTTATCCAACATTTCCCAGGAAAGCGGGGGTGCAAGTGTTGGGAGGATTGTTCATTGTTCTTAAGATCCAAGGGTCTGGGTCTGTAGTCACCTAGGCAAATTGGTGAGGCTTTTTACCAAACCTTGTCCAGGAAGTGGGGTGCAGGGTTTTGGGAAGTATTTTGGGGGGAAAGACGCATCCAAACAGCTCTTCCCCAGTAACCAGTATTAGTTTGGTGGTGGTAGCGGCCAGTCCAAGGACAACGGGGGGAATACTTTGTACCTTGGGGAAGTTTTTAACCTAAGCTGGTAAAGATAAGCTTAGGAGGTTTTTCATGCAGGTCCCCACATCTGTACCCTAGAGTTCAGAGTGGGGGAGGAACCTTGACATGGTGGCATAGGGGTGGGATTAACCTGAAATCATTTTGAGATCCAGTTGAGATTTTTTGAACTAGAAATACAGATTTTAAAAAAGGAATTTTTTTTTCCTTTGGAAAGCAGCTGAAACTGAAAGCTGAAACTGTGGCCAAGCAGAGACAAAAGGGGATTATCTTTGTGAATTGCAGGTTTTCTTTGCCTGGAGGCAGGGTACTTAACTCCTGCAGGGAAATTCACAGTCTTCCAACCCAGAGGTTTTTTTCTTTTCTTCCTAAAAGTAAATAGGGGGTGTGTGTTCTACCCATTTGCTTTTTCTTTGGGCTGGATAAGCAGGTTTCCAAGTAGTTGGAATTTTTTTGCTTTAAGTTGGGCCCAGAGCAGAGACAAGGGAATTGTCTTTTTCTGTAGGCTGACAATCACTATCAGAGAATAGGTATTCTATTCCAGCACAGCAAAATTTTACAGCCAAGTTTTGTTTGTTTATTTCTAAACCTCGGGTGTAAAGTTAGTTAAAAACAGAGAGGTTAGAATGACCAAATCCGCAGCTCGACTACAGCTGGAATTAGCCAAATTTCAGGCTGAGGAAAAACAAAGGGAACACGAAAGACAGATAGAACTCATGCGGCTGGAGAAGGAGGTACAGGAGGCTGCCCACAAGAGGGAAATGGAGGCAAGGAAGCATGTGGAGGAGGAGAAGGAAAAAGAGAGGAAGCATGTGGAGGAGGAGAAGGAAAAAGAGAGGAAGCATGTGGAGGAGGAGAAGGAAAAAGAGAGGAAGCATGTGGAGGAGGTGGAGAGGATAAAGGCCCAGCAGAATATACCAACAAACCCTAGCAATCCTTCTCCAGGTACCACTTCCCATCCCAGAAAGTTCCCCACCTACAAGGCAGGTGATGATACTGAGGCCTTCTTAGAAAACTTCGAAAGGGCCTGCCTTGGGTACAACATCTCTACTGACCAATACATGGTAGAGCTGAGGCCGCAGCTCAGTGGACCCTTAGCTGAGGTGGCAGCTGAAATGCCTAAAGAACACATGAACAAGTATGAACTGTTTAAATCCAAGGCGAGAGTCAGAATGGGGATAACACCCGAGCAGTCTCGTCGGAGGTTCAGAGCCCTAAGGTGGAAACCAGACATGTCATTTACCCGACATGCCTACCACATTGTGAAACATTGGGATGCCTGGATATCAGGAGCAAGTGTTGAATCTCCAGTAAATTTGCCCTTCCTAATGCAAATGGAACAATTCTTAGAGGGTGTTCCTGAGGAAATAGAAAGATACATCCTAGATGGGAAACCCAAAACTGTAATCGAGGCAGGAGAGATTGGAGCCAGATGGGTGGAGGTGGCAGAGAAGAAGAAAACTGGTCGCAGTTGGAGCGGAGACCAGAAGGGACCACCCCAGACCACACCCTATTACCGGGGGCCGCCCAAGGCCCCACCTACCTCCCAAAGAACCCTCCAGACCCCTTATCGTCCTGCCACCCCGTTCTCCAGCAACCCTCCTCGCCCCAGTGACCCGTCAGCTGGACGATGTTTTAAATGTAACGAGCTGGGGCATGTAAAGGCCAACTGCCCCAAGAACCCCAACAGATTACAGTTCATTGCACCGGAATCACACCAGAGGTCCACAGGCCCAGATACCTCCCAGATACCCTTGGAGCGGAGGGAAACTGTGAGTGTGGGCGGGAAGAAGGTCACCGCGTGGAGGGACACCGGAGCACAAGTGTCAGCTATCCATGCTTCCTTAGTGGACCCCAATTTAATCAACCCAGAGATCCAAGTGACGATTCAACCCTTCAAGTCCAACTCTTTCAATTTGCCTACAGCCAAGTTGCCTGTCAAGTACAAGGGCTGGTCAGGAACATGGACTTTTGCAGTCTATGATGATTATCCCATCCCCATGCTGTTGGGGGAAGACTTGGCCAATCATGTGAAGCAGGCCAAGAGGGTGGGAACGGTCACCCGCAGCCAGGCTAAACAAGCCGTGAGGCCTAGCTCTGTTCCGGAAACTTCTATCAGGACCCGGTCAGAGGTGATGGACCCGGACCCCAGGCCAATGTCTGCAACAGCAGTAGTGGACCCAGTCCCAGAGACCCAGACGGAACCAGTCCCAGAACCGGAACCAGCCGAACAACCAACACCAGACCCCGTGTCAGCACTGAATCCAGTACTTGCAACCTCAACACCAGAGGGCCCCACCGACCCTGAACTGGCAGCAGCCGATAACCCAACACAAGAGGCTCAGCCGGAGCCTGAATCCCAACATAGTGCACCAGCGGAGAGCGGTTCACAGTCAACAGAAACAGCTCCATCCCCTATATCGCTTCCAGAGGGACCAAGCCTAGGTCCACAATCCAATGAGGGACTGATGTCTCCAGCATCAAGGGAACAGTTCCAGACCGAACAGGAAGCAGATGAAAGCCTCCAGAGAGCTTGGACGGCGGCACGGAGCAACCCACCGCCTCTCAGCTCTTCTAATCGATCCAGGTTTGTTGTAGAAAGAGGACTTTTATACAAGGAAACTCTTTCTGGTGGACACCAGGAAGACTGGCATCCTCAGAGACAGTTGGTAGTTCCAACTAAATACCGGGCCAAGCTCTTGAGCTTAGCCCACGATCACCCTAGTGGCCATGCTGGGGTGAACAGGACCAAAGACCGTTTGGGGGGGTCATTCCACTGGGAGGGAATGGGCAAGGATGTTTCTACCTATGTCCAGTCTTGTGAGGTGTGCCAAAGAGTGGGAAAACCCCAAGACCAGGTCAAAGCCCCTCTACAGCCACTCCCCATCATTGAAGTTCCATTTCAGCGAGTAGCTGTGGATATTCTGGGTCCTTTTCCAAAAAAGACACCCAGAGGAAAGCAGTCCATACTGACTTTCATGGATTTTGCCACCCGATGGCTGGAAGCAGTAGCTCTAAGCAACACCAGGGCTAAAAGTGTGTGCCAGGCACTAGCAGACATTTTTGCCAGGGTAGGTTGGCCCTCCGACATCCTCACAGATGCAGGGACTAATTTCCTGGCAGGAACTATGAAAAACCTTTGGGAAGCTCATGGGGTAAATCACTTGGTTGCCACTCCTTACCACCATCAAACAAATGGCATGGTGGAGAAGTTTAATGGAACTTTGGGGGCCATGATACGTAAATTTGTAAATGAGCACTCCAATGATTGGGACCTAGTGTTGCAGCAGTTGCTCTTTGCCTACAGAGCTGTACCACATCCCAGTTTAGGGTTTTCCCCATTTGAACTTGTATATGGCCGTGAGGTTAAGGGGCCATTGCAGTTGGTGAAGCAGCAATGGGAGGGATTTACACCTTCTCCAGGAACTAACATTCTGGACTTTGTAACCAATCTACAAAACACCCTCCGAACCTCTTTAGCCCTTGCTAGAGAAAACTTACAGGATGCTCAAAAAGAGCAAAAAGCCTGGTATGATAAACATGCCAGAGAGCGTTCCTTCAAAGTAGGAGACCAGGTCATGGTCTTAAAGGCGCTCCAGGCCCATAAAATGGAAGCATCGTGGGAAGGGCCATTCACGGTCCAGGAGCGCCTGGGAGCTGTTAATTATCTCATAGCATTCCCCACCTCCAACCGAAAGCCTAAGGTGTACCATATTAATTCTCTAAAGCCCTTTTATTCCAGAGAATTAAAGGTTTGTCAGTTTACAGCCCAGGGAGAAGATGATGCTGAGTGGCCTGAAGGTGTCTACTACGAAGGGAAATGTGCTGGTGGTGTGGAAGAGGTGAACCTCTCCATGACCCTTGGGCGTATGCAGCGACAGCAGATCCAGGAGCTGTGCACTAGCTACGCGCCAACGTTCTCAGCCACCCCAGGACTGACTGAACGGGCATACCACTCCATTGACACAGGTAATGCTCACCCAATTAGGGTCCACCCTTACCGGGTGTCTCCTCAAGCTAAAACTGCTATAGAACGGGAGATCCAGGATATGTTACAGATGGGTGTAATCCGCCCCTCTGAAAGTGCATGGGCATCTCCAGTGGTTCTAGTTCCCAAACCAGATGGGGAAATACGTTTTTGCGTGGACTACCGTAAGCTAAATGCTGTAACTCGCCCAGACAACTATCCAATGCCACGCACAGATGAACTATTAGAGAAACTGGGACGGGCCCAGTTCATCTCTACCTTGGACTTAACCAAGGGGTACTGGCAGGTACCCCTAGATGAATCTGCCAAGGAAAAGTCAGCCTTCATCACACATCTCAGGCTGTATGAATTTAATGTACTCCCTTTCGGGCTGCGAAATGCACCCGCCACTTTCCAAAGACTTGTAGATGGTCTCCTAGCGGGATTAGGAGAATATGCAGTCGCCTACCTTGACGACGTGGCCATATTTTCGGATTCCTGGGCAGACCACCTGGAACATCTACAAAAAGTCCTTGAGCGCATAAGGGAGGCAGGACTAACTGTTAAGGCTAAGAAGTGTCAAATAGGCCTAAACAGAGTGACTTACCTTGGACACCAGGTGGGTCAAGGAACTATCAGCCCCCTACAGGCCAAAGTGGATGCTATCCAAAAGTGGCCTGTCCCAAAGTCAAAGAAACAGGTTCAATCCTTCTTAGGCTTGGCCGGTTATTACAGACGATTTGTACCGCACTACAGCCAAATCGCTGCCCCACTGACAGACCTAACCAAAAAGAAACAGCCAAATGCTGTTCAGTGGACCGGAAAGTGTCAGAAGGCCTTTAACAAGCTTAAAGCGACACTCATGTCTGACCCTGTACTAAGGGCCCCAGACTTTGACAAACCGTTCCTAGTAACCACAGATGCATCTGAGCGTGGTGTGGGAGCAGTTTTAATGCAGAAAGGACCTGATCAAGAATTCCACCCTGTAGTGTTTCTCAGCAAAAAACTGTCTGAGAGGGAAAGCAACTGGTCAGTCACTGAAAAAGAATGTTACGCCATTGTCTACGCTCTAGAAAAGCTACGCCCATATGTTTGGGGACGGCGTTTCCACCTGCAAACCGACCATGCTGCACTGAAGTGGCTTCACACCATCAAAGAAACTAACAAAAAACTTCTTCGGTGGAGTTTAGCTCTCCAAGATTTTGATTTTGACATCCGACATATCTCAGGAGCTTCTAACAAAGTGGCTGATGCACTCTCCCGTGAAAGTTTCCCAGAATCAACTGGTTAAAATCGTCCTTGAGATGTGGAAAATATTGTTAGTCTTTATGTACTCAGTAGTATATTTAGAGATGCATGTGTCTTATTAACTCTGTTTTTCCTAGAGCTCCAGGAAGAAATCCCAGCCAGTGTTTCACCCTAGCTGAGATTTGGGGGGCGTGTCATAAATATAAAGGGAAGGGTAAACCCCTTTGAAATCCCTCCTGGCCAGGGGAAAGCTCCTCTCACCTGTAAAGGGTTAAGAAGCTAAAGGTAACCTCGCTGGCACCTGACCAAAATGACCAATGAGGAGACAAGATACTTTCAAAAGTTGGGAGGAGGGAGAGAAACAAAGGGTCTGTGTCTGTCTGTATGCTGTGCTTGGCCAGGGATAGACCAGGAATGGAGTCTTAGAACTTTTAGTAAGTAATCTAGCTAGGTATGTGTTAGATTATGATTTCTTTAAATGGCTGAGAAAAGAATTGTGCTGAATAGAATAACTATTTCTGTCTGTGTATCTTTTTTGTAACTTAAGGTTTTGCCTAGAGGGGTTCTCTATGTTTTCTAATCTAATTACCCTGTAAGATATCTACCATCCTGATTTTACAGGGGGGATTTCTTCATTTCTATTTACTTCTATTTTCTATTAAAAGTCTTGGAAAAAACTGAATGTTTTTTCATTGTTCTCAGATCCAAGGGTTTGGGTCTGTGGTCACCTATGCAAATTGGTGAGGCTTTTTATCCAACATTTCCCAGGAAAGCGGGGGTGCAAGTGTTGGGAGGATTGTTCATTGTTCTTAAGATCCAAGGGTCTGGGTCTGTAGTCACCTAGGCAAATTGGTGAGGCTTTTTACCAAACCTTGTCCAGGAAGTGGGGTGCAGGGTTTTGGGAAGTATTTTGGGGGGAAAGACGCGTCCAAACAGCTCTTCCCCAGTAACCAGTATTAGTTTGGTGGTGGTAGCGGCCAGTCCAAGGACAACGGGGGGAATACTTTGTACCTTGGGGAAGTTTTTAACCTAAGCTGGTAAAGATAAGCTTAGGAGGTTTTTCATGCAGGTCCCCACATCTGTACCCTAGAGTTCAGAGTGGGGGAGGAACCTTGACACACATACCTGCTGATGTTTCTTTAAATTTGTCACTGGTCTTCTTCTTCCTCCATTTCCAAGGTTTAAAGATTTTGCCAATGGTAGAGAGTTTTCCTTTTCTCTTGAAAGGAGGGGTTTGGGATCCTGGGGTTGGCCCATCAGAATTTGCAATTGAAGCCTTGTCTAATCCATCAACTATATAAAGAAGAAATGTAAAATGTTACTGAAACAAGCAGGACAGGGAAGTCATTCTAAATCTAAACCTGAATGTTATTAGATTGCAGAGTGCAGTGTGGGTGGACTCTCTTCTGAGTCCAGATTGAGATTGTTTCAGTGGACTCAAAGCAATCATCACTTCGGGCCCCTTCGTTCCAAAACTATTCAATAGCCTAGTTAGAACTGGTTAGAACTTTGTTATAAAATATTTCTGATAAAAGCATCAACATTTTTTCAACAAAGATGTGTGATTTTTTTCCCCCCGGAGGTTGAGAGCCTGGTCAGAACATTTTATTGGGGGAAAAAAAATCTTCCCCTGCAAGCTGGAACAATTCCCATAGTTAAAATTTTAGCAGAAAAAATAAATCAGTTTTTCACCCAGCTCTAATATTAACAATTTTAGCAATGGAATGGGACACTCAGAAATAGGTCAGTTTGATATCCTTCATAGTCAGTAATTCACAGTGGAGTCTGTCATGATTAAGGCTCCTTATTAACAAACAGAATTTAACACTAAGCTTTTGGGGCTGAATCCAAAATACTGTAGGCAAATATGCAAATAAGAATTACTGGGTTTGGTCAGCAAAGATTTATTGACAATATCAATGTCAGAGCCAATATTTACCACAACTAACCTTAATGCTGGGGTTTGTGGACCCAGTTAAGAATAACCACTGAGCAGAGGGGGATGGTGTAGAGTTAAATGTATAGTGGCATGAACTTCCCTATGATATCACTTTGACATCTATTATTATTTTTTCTTATTACAGTAGAGGCTTCTTTAAGAATCAGAAGACAACAGGTAGAACATTCTAGCCTGATCCTGCAAACACTTAAATATGTGCTTAATTATGCTATGTGAGTAGTTTCATTGAAATCAGTTGAAATTGTTTATGCATATAGAGTTAAGTACATGCATGTTTATGGGAGAATGGCTTCTGTTAGTACTTTGGTTTATTTACATATTCCAGTTATAACTGGATCAACATTTGATGCCACCACTGACAATAATAATCATAATAATAATAATAATCAGTCTGTACATCTCAAGGTTCTCTACAAAGGGGAGGGGGAGTAGTGCTATCCCCATTTTATTGGGAGAGAAACTGAGGCACAGTACAATTAAGTGCTTAGTTCTACGGTTGAAAGTGAGCCAGTGACAGATCCTGGAAAAGAACCCAGATTTCCTGAAAGCTGATCTTGTGCCCTGTCTACTGCCCCATGCAGCTTCTGGCCCATCACACCAGTATGGACTCTTGACATCATAGTTCCCAGGCAATCAGTGTTTGTTTGATAAGATCTGTACTTGCCCTAGACTTCAGTATTGACCTTGGATGTTTAAAAAATTCCTTGCTGTGGGAGAATTTTGAAACACTAATGTCAGCCAATCCGAAGGCAAGAAATATTATTAAAAAGACATAAAAAGAATATTATGTAAAAGACACTTGGCCAAAATGATATCTCGTCCAACTATATTGAAATCTATGGAGTTAAAAGCAGGGATGAATTTGGCCCAATATGTAGCATTTAATCAATAAACCTGAACAAATTAGGCCATAAAATGTAATAAATCCTGCAGGGGCAGGAAGATGGAGCAAATAACATAAAAGGGTTTTTCCAGCTTAATTGCTGTTATTTAAATGCTTCAGAATAGTAATTCTATACTCAGTTTTTATTTAAGTGTTATCCTTGCACAACTGAGTATTTGTAAAATAGAAAGGCCACTACAGTTGGCTTTAAAGAAGCTTGCCAGCCTTAGAGCCAGACTGTGACTGGCCCTTGCATAGGGCCACAGGATGGGATGACACAAGTGGTCTCCCCACTTGGCTATCCTGGGCAGCCAGTCACAGTTACAGTCTTTCACAGGTGGAATGGCCTTTAAGAAGAGTTGGGCCCAACCCGGTCAGTGACTCATCAGCTGCCTCCCAGCTGAGGCTGCAAGGCTAGGAACTGCTGGAAGATCAGATGGTCCTCACAGAAAGCAGTTCAGAATGAGAGCTGCAGGGCGTCATTAGGCTCCTACAGGAGTTTCAAGGGCAGAGCAAAGAGCCTAGTTTATGACTCTCAGGTGAACGTAACCCTGCAGGAGAACCTGGGTCAGGGAGGAAAGGGCATAGCGATACATTAAATAGTTGGAAGAAACAGAACTGAAGTCCTGAAGAAAAGGGACTGGAATCCTGAGACTAGAGAGTGGTCTTTGGGACATGGGTCAGTGAGTAGCTCCTTGGTTTATACAGAGTTAAGTGATTGCAGGGACTGCATCGTTTATACACCCAAAGTCAGCAGGGAGGACGTATGACCATGGCCCTGCTCTTTTCTTCACTGGCCTGAAGAACAGACTGGTGCTCATTCTAGTGAGCAGGCTGCATCATCCTAAAGGATGGTGCAGCCTCCGTAGACTCTCTACGCACTGGAGAGCTCATGGAGATACTGGGGCTCCTAGAGCGCCCTGTAGAGCAACATAGTTCTGCACTGGCCCCTACATAGGGCTGTGCCTAGAGGGCAACATTTAGCTCTGTAACACAGCTTTACCATCAGCTTTAACTTGACAAATACCTCTCCTTCAAACGAGCAAACATTTTTCATACACAAATAAGATCAATTTAGCTACAAATACTATACAGGAAAAACCAGAACTTTTGAAAACAGGATTCAAAACTAAAATATTTTTGAAGATATATGGAGAAGACTTTCATTTAATAAACAATTGCCCCTGTGTTCATTCCTTCATTTTGAAGGCAACCCAGCAAAGAACTGGCTGCAACAAACAAGGATGGCCAGACCTTGCAGGCTGTTTCTAGAATTACCCCATGATGAGGTATTTGGTAAAATTTCTGAGCTAAAGAAAATATCAGCATTCCAATTAAAAAGCAATAATAAATTAACACATTTGATTTCAAACTAACACACCACCAGGAAGAAAGCTATTTCAGAATGAAATTCCAGAGGATTTATGGAGACTTTTTTCCCCATAAACTATTTCTCTTCAACTTTGTAACTCTTTGCAGGAAATTGGTTTTTAAGATTTACACTGTATGCTTTACATGTCATACATCAAAGGGTATATTTTTACCTCAAAGTGCCCATGGACCTTCTATAAATGTATAAATGAATAAATGCTTACAGTGATTAATGAGTAGGTGCTTAACTCTCCGTGACTGGATGTTGTTTGGTTACTTATGTTGCTCTCTCACTTTTACTCTGGAACCTTATGGGGGGACTTGATACCAGTCAGCTCAGTGTTTTTGGGGAACCACGGCGTAGTATCTAGCCTGTCTAACTCATGAAAGACACCCCCCCACTACCAGTCTCTGCTTGAACCAAAACCGATCAGAGAAAAGGCTTGCAGAGAGCAGTGAAGGGCGTTGGGAGACACACCTAGACCCCTCCTGACAAGGGTGACAAGATTGAGACATCTCCAATAGCATACAGAATGAAGAACAGAGACAACTCCCCTAGCCTCATCTGCATGAAAGATGGGACAGGGATTAGCATAAAGAATGAAGAACAGAGAACTGCACTGAACCCTGGGACCAGAAAAGCAGGGAAGCATGGCATCATGGGAATCTCTGCTTCAGATGTTAATGAACCTATGCCTGCACACACCCATCTCAGCAATTATCAGACCAGTTCTAGTAATAAATCCTTGACTGATATCCAAAATACTGAAGCAGCCTGGTTGCATTGTGAGCTCCCTGGAAGAAAACACCACCCATAGCCAAGAGTGATCAGCTCCTATTGTCTAGTCTAAAGAAAACCCTTAAATCATCAGTTTACCTATAAACAAATCTAGTGTTCTCCCTTGAACCATTGTATTTTCTCTACAAAAATCTCTACTCGCCCTCCAGTCAGTGTTCTGATCCATGGATCCAAACTCTGCATCAGTTTCACTGGGACGCCATCTCCTGACTGATCGTGCTGGGGGCTCTGCCTGTCTCCAGCAATCAGGACCCTGAGCTACCACCATCACCTGGGAACCCCGACCAGTTCAAGCCTCATGGAGTGGGTGAGATCCAGTGATGAGCTGCCAAAAGCTGAAGAACTGGTTCCTTCAGTCGCTCTGGGTCTTCGGTGGCACTGAAGGACCAGCTGCCGAAGTGCCGTCGAAGACCCAGAGCGAGTAAGGGACCCACCGCCGAAGTGCCGCCGAAGACCCGGAGCGCCGCTGGGTGAGTAAAAATTAAAAAGGGATTCTCAGGAGAGCCTCCCCAGCCGAGAGCTCAGGCTGGCTGGACGGGATGGTCCCGCAGGCCGGATGTGGCCCACGGGCTGGAATTTGCCCAACCTTTTAACGACCAGTTCTAAACTCGCTTCAAAATTTAACAACCGGTTCGCACAAACCGGTGCAAACCAACTCCAGCTCACCACTGATGAGATCCCTCTCTCTCTCTCTCTCTCTCTCTCTCTCTCTCACTCTCTGTTTTCTTTTCTACCTCAGGTATTAACCTTTAATAATGTAACTGTTATGTTGGTTTAGGCTCTGCTTGCGTAGTTATCACTATTATTCAATAAATAACTTTTATGGTTAAGCTGGTTGCTTCTCTCTCTCTCTGCACTTTACTCTTTTCTGTTTTTAGCTTCCTCCATTTACTCTGCAGCAACGCTTCTTTTACCTAAGCTAAAGATCCCTGTAGCGCCCAAAAATACTGTGGGGTTTGCTCATCAAGTGGGTTACTACCAGTACAATTGTGACATGAAAGTGGGATAGGGATGTGCTAAACCTGTGGCATATAAGGAGGGGCAGCTGAAAGTGCTGCTCAGCCCAGCCTATTGAGACCAGGGGCACATAAGGGTGACAGCCTGGAAGTGCTGCTTGACCCAGCCCATTGAGTACAGGGGCATATAAGGGGATCAGCTTGAGAGTGCTGATTGACCTGGCCTGCTCAGACTTGCTCTGTTAGTGTGCATCTGCATGTTCATCTGGTTCTAGGGCTGGAGGAACCCAGTCTTGGGGAACATAGGTCCTGCAAGATAGCTCCCTTGGGAGGGGACTTGCAGAAGGAAGGAGTAGAGCTCCATATGAACACACAAGTGACACAAGCAGTACATTAATAGAATTACAGAACCCCCTTTCTCCCCCCTGAAGAGTAACCCTAATAAATGAGCATACCCAAAGTAACGGGCACATCTGGTAGCACCTTTGCCTTCTCCCCCATCGTCAAAAAGCCAGTGAGCCACTCGCTTGCCCTCGATAACGGTCATCTATTAAGTCTGACGTTAGGATTTTTCACAATACAATATGCATGGATTTAGTTTACATCATTTCAATTGTTTATCCCATCTACAGATTTTTCATCTGAAGGCTTAGGTGGCAAATTCCACTGAATGCAGGAGAAAATGATAGGCAATTCATTTTAAATTAAGGAGCTGACAAAATAGTTTTACTATGGGAGAACTAGATGCACTTAAACATTTTTATGCTATTTCACTGAAATTAATTTCTGGAAAACAGTAATGCAAGAAAATTCCCTCTGTCTGGCTCTAGTGCAGGAAAACACCTAACAATATGCTTAAATCTATTCAGGAAAGCACTTAAGCATATCCTTAAGTGCTTTCCTGAATAGAACCTCTACTGGGAAATTCTAGAACATATTCGTTATTAAAGAGCACTTGACAAACATTATGGACACAAAGTGGTTGCCATTAAAAGTCAACCGTTAACCAATGTTACCACACAGCAGTATTTTAGGCCCCGAACCTGCAATGAGCTCCACAAGGGTAGATCTCTGAGCACTCATGGAGCCCCACCAAATTCAGCGGGGTGCTGCATGGGCCCATGGGTTGCCTATGCAGAGCCACTTGCAAGGTTGGGGAATCCATTACAGTGGGTAAATGTTGACTTTTAATGGTGCACACAGTGTGACAGCCATCTGTATTCGTGCATTTCTCTCAGTGATAAGAAATACGTCATTTAAGCCGACATTATCAGGGACCTGTCAACCCAGTGAAGCAAAAGATGTAGGACTATTTACAAGGGAAATTAACGTTATAAATAATATTAATCTCTAAACATACTGGCTATTTCAAAGTGTGCCAAGCTGAAGTTTGCCATCCTAAGCATTTTCTATTTTGTTAAGATTTGTAGAAGGTCAAATTGTTAAAGATCAACTAAAAGCCTGATTCACCCCTGCACTGGTGATGAACTAACCGTAGGAACCAAGAAGGGAAGCAACGCACCTCCCTGAGCCTGGTGCTGCCAGCGCACATTAGAGCAGCCTCAGGGACTGCCCAAACTTGTACCTCAGGTCTAATGGCCCCTATAGGCCGCTCCAGCAGCCAAGGAGAGCCAAGGTGTAGGAATGCTCTGGCCAGGGCCTGTGTAACCACTAGGCGAACTAGGTGGCCGCCTAGGGCGACAAGATTTGGGGGTGCCAAAAAGCGGTGACCCCCAAATTTTTTTCCCCACTATTGCTGGAAAATGAATGAATAAAGAAAAGAGAAACGTCATTGAACTTGTATTTTAACTTGTCGTTCTCTGGTACTTTACAGCTATAGCCTACGCCAGCTCTGCGTTGCAGGCACAAGTGTACTGCTTTATTACGGTACAAAGTGGCAATGATGTCATTTTTCTCATCGCTCGCAGCCGGTAACCCGTTCTGACAGGCTGTTTATCATGCTACGTTTACTAGTTTTCGGAGGTTATCGACTGAGGCTATTTTTGTTGAGTTGTTTCAGATCTAACACTCTGGCAATTGCTGCTGCATCATTTCGCTAATACTTTGTGTCCATTGTGTATGTTCAGTATTTGAGTGTATATGTTTATCAGGTGCAAATATCCATGTGTAGGTTGTTGAAATTTGTCATCTTGATATTGTCAGTTGTTGTATGACGGAGTATCCGCCATTCTCATTTTATAAATTTTATTAATAACAATAACTGGATATTCTAAAGGTAGAATAAAATGCAGTAGGTTTTGATATGAAAAAAATGAAGAAAGGAAGTATACGTGACTAAAAAGGATGTATTTCCGATTACTATCAACATTGCTTAATTTTAAGGAAAAGTCATCTTGATCTCTTAATCAATGTTTACATCAAACAGATGATGAAATTCAAATAGCGACTCATAGTTAGTAAGTGACATGTATTCTCTATCCTTTACTTTTAATAGTGAACAAGAAAAAGAACTGATAGGAAAAAAATTCATTTTTTTCGTTTTCAGTTGATGCAGCCTCATGGCAGACAGAGAAAAATTGTTGATAAAAACATACATGCGAACATCAATGTTGCAACAAAGACTTGTTGGGCTATCTACCTTGTCAACAGAACATAACATTGCTCACAACATTGACTTGGAGGAACTTGTTTCTAAATTTGCTAAACTGAAAGCGCGGAAAAATAAATTCTAAATTATAACGTGTTACTCTGTGATAGTGATATTGTGTATAATATATGTGATTTATTTTTAAGATCCATGCTATGGTGTGCAAAGTGAAAACAATAACAATGTTAACACTTTCAGGTTATTCATTTATTTTCATTAAATATGTAGACTAAATAATGAAATTAATAAATTTTCAAATCAAACATGTATTAATTCTAATGAACAATGCCACATTATGCAGTATTCATTTTTGAAAGGTTATAATAAGTGATGCTCCGGGGGAGGGAGGGTGCTAGGTGGAAGTTTCGCTTAGGGCACAAAATATCCTTGCACTGGCCCTGGCTCTGGCCACGCTCCATCCTAAGCACACCCCCTATGCCGGGTAACAGAGAGCCAGCTATGCTGTTTGTGCAACTCATCATTAATATCCGCTGCCGGGATGAGTTTGTTTTGTTTTTTTCCCCGAACTGCTAAACACTACAAAACCAAAATATCTTTTTACTTGTAAATTGAACTAATTTTATTTGGAATAATTTAGGGAAATATGGGACAACCCCATGCCATATTTACAGTCACTGTTTAGAATAAAGCCACCTTTTAGTAGTTAACTGAAAATTCCTTGGTTATAGTCTGCTTTTAGTAACTTGAGTTATTTCTCACTAAAAAGGAATATAAAAGAAGAGTAATGAAGTAGCTAACAACAATAAACAGTGTACTCAAAGAATTTTTTCTACAAAAAAAGAAGGCTATTGAACTTGCATAGTCATTGCTTTTAATAATCCTTTTCTTCTCCACCTAAAATAGCAATTCCACATGAATACGAACGGAACTTTGAGTTACATGGCTAACATCAGTGCATATTTGGATGTCATTTTAATTAAATCCTACAGAGACACTACATTACCAAGATAATATTAAGCAAAACTTATAGTACGCAAATATATAGAGATTTCATTATGTAGGTATATGTTGAGCTATAGGGGCAAAACGTATCTACAAAGGCTGTATTATTACATCAAATTACAATTACATCAATAATAGTCTAATAGAGCATAAGATTGGGAATTAGACCTTCTGAATTTTGTTTCTGGTTATGTCACTGACTCTAAGTAACCATGGACAAGACAGTTAAGCCATTTCTGCCACAGTCCGTCCATCTGCAAAATGGGGATAAGATTTACATAGATCACAAAATCATTGTGAGCCTTATTTAATTACTGATTGTGAAGAAGAATTTTGAGATTCTGAAGCGAAGGCACTTAATGCTAATAATACTCAGCATTTATATGGTGCTTTACAAAGCATTTACTAAACTAATGAATCTGTGTGGTAGGGAAGTATTAATTATTATTAATTATTATTCTTATTAATAGCAATACAAACACTAATGCTAAGACTTCAGCCCACAAAAAACAAAGTAATTCTGACTAAAGGCTGCTACAGCACCTTGAAGTTTGCCCCGTTTGTTTAAGCATTATTGCAGAAACGCAGCTTGCTGGAACACCTCATAAATGGATTGGATTCATGTGGTCTTTCCTGGTCTCACCTCTATTAGACTCATACGGCTCTGTTAGGTCAACCGCTGTCAAATAATTCATTTAAAAAATGTGGGTTAAGAATGGAAATGCACGTAATAGTTGTTGCATTCCCTCTGAACACCACATATGAAAAATCACCCATGCACGGTGTGATGGGGTGTGCACGCCATACTGTCCTTGCAAGAGCTGAATTAAGCCAGGTAGGCCCAATCAGCTAATTAGGTTACAAATGGGAACTTTAGGCTGGAAGCAGCTAATTAGAGAGAGGCTCACCTATAAAGCCAGGTAGTGGGCTACAGACAGGACTGCTAGGAAAGGCTGCAGGAAGGCAGGCAGCAGCCACTCCCTGGGAAGAGGGTTCTTAGAGCTGGTGCACCCAGAGAGAAGGGGAACCAGAGTTATAGGAAGCAGTCCAGAGAAGGAGCAGTGAAGGCTGAGAGAGAAAAGCCAAGAACTGCTGAGCTGAGGGTCCCTGGACTGGAACCCAGAGAAGGGGGTGGGCCCAGGTTCCCCTACCAGCCACTGAGGGTGTGGCATGGAGCTGAGGCAGTGAATGGGAAGACTGCCTTTGACTGCTGATAGATTGTATCCCAGAAGTGGGAACACTGAGTGACCTAGTACCTAGCTGAATGACTTATCAACTCAGTGTGGTGAACTTTTTTTTAAACCAATCATCGTAGGAACTACTATGTCTAACCATAAAAGAGTTGATTTCAGGCTGGGAGGATGTGCCAGTCTGAAATCAGACTTACTTTATTTTTGTGGATTTATGTCTTAGTATTTTGTATATTTATTGGTTTCAGAGTAGCAGCTGTGTTAATCTGTATTCGCAAAAAGAAAAGGAGGATTTGTGGCACCTTAGAGACTAACACATTTATTTGAGCATAAGCTTTCGTGAGCTACAGCTCACTTCATCGGATGCATCACAAAAGCTTATGCTCAAATAAATGTGTTAGTCTCTAAGGTGTCACAAGTACTCCTTTTCTTTTTTTGTATATTTATTATTTATCAACCAGTCTGCTAGAGATCCAGTTTTGAATGTAGTTCTCTCTCACTCTGGCTTCCTCTGATCTCAGCCTCTCTCCCCAAAAGGATATGCTACAAAAGACATACTGGTATATTGAGATCTCAAATTCTCTTTTGAAGATGTTGTGACTTCACATACAACCTTGCTAGAGGGTGTCAGAGTTTGACGTCATGGTCTCTAACCCAGCAGAATCAACATGTTTATGCAGCTGCATGTTATCCCAATTCACCGACAAGAATAATAACTCCTGGACTTGGTACAAAGTAAATGAAGCTGCTTGTTTCTAGAGCTGATTGGAAAATTCTTTTGAATGGTAAAATGTTTGTGTCTCTGGTTTAAAAAGTCACTTTTGAGATTATCAATGTGATTTTAAATTAATTAAACTCTCAAATTCTATAACATATCAATTCTTCCTGAAGCAAAAACAGGATTCTTTTTTCTTTGTTATTTTCTTACTGGAGAAGAAAAAGAATGCAACTAATCCCCAACAGATAAACTGACAAATGGGGGAGCTGTAATGCACCTCTGAGCAACCCAATCAATTGACATTGTATGCATTTGCCTAGCCATACATCTGGGTGTTTTAACTTTGGGAAACTATCATGATGTAATTGATTTGAGTGTATTTTAATTAAATAGAAGGGAACAACTAAAGTTTTTACGTGGGTGTCTGAATGGTAGTTTCCATACGGGGCTGCCAGTACTGCAAAATGTTAATTAGATCTCCTGCTAGCAATGTGCTCAACAGGGTGGGTAGTGGCACCTCAGATGAATGCTGATTGCTATCTTAAAATAACAGAAGTGGGTAGTGGATATATTCCCTTGGGATAGCCAAAGCTGGAGCTGAGCACAGCCCACCTGAAAGTCACCATCTTGCCACACGGACAAAACTGCACACTGGTCAGGCTGTCAGTGAGATGGTCCTGCAACACACAAGTTCAGAAAGGGTTTCACATGGCTGATTCATGCCTCTCTACCTCATGAGAAGCAAAGTGAAATCTTGCTGCAGTAAGTCCAATCCATAACAGAAGAGGCAAATCTGTCTATGTTTTTTAAACCGCCAAACAAAAGGCCAAATTCTGCTCCTCGATGAGCAACTGCATAGGGCTGCAAACTACCCTTAGTAATGTACATGTGCTTCACAAGCACTTAGCAAGGATCTATTGGAATTCTGTGCTTCCTTGAAAGTGCTACTACAAATACATATGGTCTCTATGCTGTTATCCAGACATCTCAGAAAAAGTCATAGTATCCAAAGAGGTGGGCAGGTTATATTACAGACATGATTTATACTAGCCTCATATCCCCTTGGTCTCAGGAGTATGTTACACAAACACACTTCCTGGCTCTTTTGATAACAAAATGTTATGTACGGCCACAACAGATGCCTTTCACAGCTGTACACGGCATGAGCATCTGCAGAGCCACATGACTTAGGCATGAATATAACCTGAACAATGGTTCCATCTTCCACATGCACTTGCTACTATTTTTTTTCTCTCTCTCTTTTACTCTCTCCCACCCCTAAAACATAATTTTTCTCGCTATCCTCAAGCATGTATTTAGAGGTTTCAGAGTAGCAGCCGTGTTAGTCTGTATCTGCAAAAAGAACAGGAGTACTTGTGGCACCTTAGAGTCAGTGTTAAAAAAACCAGGTACCCTTCTGTGACGTGGTGGGGAGGCCTCTTCCTGGCTGCCAGGAAGCAAGGAGTTAACTTCAGCTCAGTATCCCACTACTCTGCACATGTGCCTAAGGGAAGATAGAATGATGGATGTTCCAGTGGTTTGGGTGCCAGCCTGGGACACGGGACCCCCAGTTCCAATTCCCTGCTCTGCCAGAATTCCTCTGCAACCTGCAGGAAGTCACTGAGGGTTTGTCTTCACTGACAAGTTAACTTAGCTTTGTCCCTAACTCTAGTCCTACCCCCACACAAACTCTTAACTCACATGTGGTGATGATGCTTTTAACTTGAGCTGACTGGCCCATTAGGGGTGTAGGCTACAGCTTGAGTTAGCACTACCTGTCAGCTGCTAATATGATGTAATGTCACTAAAAGAATCACTCTGTTCAGCTCAACCGTAACTTCACAATGTAGTTGGACTCATGTGAGCTCAGCTCATTTGAGTGTAGATAATTCAAATTACCTTTGAAGAACTATGCTGAGTCTCTCTGTGCCTCTGTTTCTCATCTGTAAGATGGGGATAACAGCACTTCCCTACCTCACAGGTGTTGTGAGGATAGATATATTAAAGATTATGAGGCACTCTGATACAATAGTAATGGGGTCTATATAAGTACCATAGATAATGAAGCTAGCTAGGCTGGAGAATGCAGGGCAATCAAATAACAGAGGACACTGAATAAGAGCTACTGCATTGGCTTGGAAGACAAGCAAGCAAGGAGGGCTGTGTGGTGAGCTAGGCTGGGATTTTTCCTATTATGTTTCTAGGCAATATAAGACCAGTTTGTCTTGTCCTTTCGTAAATACTTCATCCTGAAACCCTCAGGAAGGAAAAAAACCATAAGGAAGGATGCAGGAGGCCAGAAACACTGTTTTATTTCATCTGTCCCCACAGCTGATTTCCACATTCAGTGCACCGTGCAGTATGTTGCTGGTGGTGCTCACAAGGGCATCCTGACTGATGACATTGTTTAAAACTGAAAAATAATGAGCATACAAAGAAACAGCTGCGATGAGGAAAACCCTTAGCACCTTATTCAGACTTGTACTTAGTTCTTGAATAGACGAACCCCATACCGAGATTAGTAGGAGTTTGCCTAGGACTGAATACACTGCACCTCTGGATTTGGCTTCATAGTTGTAATACGCACAAATACCAACCTATCACAGACTAGTTATTGCATTCCGGCACCATACTGTCTTCATTAGAGCATAAGATTGTCCTACATACTCATCACTTACTCCCTCTTCAACCAACTGTTCAACTTCTGTCCTTTTTGGCTTCTTTCATAAGGAAAGATTAAGAGCTTATTGTTCCCAGAATACAGATATTAGAACCCAATTTGGATGAAAATTAATAATTCCCACCTGTTACTTGCTCTCTGATTGGAACCCAGTTGGCTCAGATCGGAAAAGAGCAAAGTTAGGCTTACAGTAAACTGTATACTGTCCTTTCCTCCCTCCAATGATTTGTTTTAAAAAAGCAGATGGAAAGCTTCCAGGCAGTAAAGTTTTCCAGATGTAATAAACGTCAAGATAGATCCTAAATTTGACCTAAAAAACTACACAGTAAAAAACCAAGCAAGCAAGCAACCAACCAAACCAGCCGTTGTAAGGAGAAAGGGGGGTGGAAAGAAAAGAAAAAAAAAATTGCTAAACAAATGAAATCACAACCAAACCGCTTTGTTTAATTGAGGGCTGAAAGTTGTTGTACACCATGTCAGTGTATCAGGAAATAAATCTCCTCACTCTGATGCAGAGTGATAACATTTTCTAAGAGAAAAATCTTAGAGAATTTTGTTATTCAGCCTAAAAATAAATTTAATTTTACTTATCTTGTTGAATTTTACTGCGATATATTTCAATGCCACATCTGAGAACAAATACTGCAAAACCAGAAATGTTTCCTTAAATTGATATTTCTTGCTTTATTTCAAGATTAGGGAAAAATCAGTGATGATTGTTTATGGAAAATATATTTAGCAACTGGCAAGTGACAGAAATTCTTAGCAGAGACTGAACAGGAGTGTGAAAATAATTTAAAGTAAGTATGTGGCCACCCTACTTTTCTGCTAAAATAAACAGGAACTAAAAACAAACAGTTCTGGAGTAAATGAAACATGTTTTACAGATGATAAAATGAAACCAAGTCAAGTGTATCACATGGAAGCCTCTGGACCCATTCCCATTTCTCAAGCTAGTTCCAAAATTACCTTCCAGCTGCACAAAATACAGTGGAAACTCTTCAATGGCCTGTCAAAACATCTAGCACTAAAGCAAGGAAAGATAGGAGAGAGCTGAGACCCTCAAACTGGTTTGGTCTTCCAAGAGAAAACACATAAGAGATACACTGTGTAATTTGCCTAAATTAGGACTTCCTATCCCCTGTAGTTCACAGAAACCTGAAAAGACAACATGAGAAACAAAATATGCAGGAATTAGTTTAAAAATATTGAAATGAGTAAGTCAAGTGAGCACCTCCTACCAACACAACACAGGTGCTGCTCACAGTCATTCCAAAATGCCAGGGTCCTTCCTGACTGCCAGGGTCCTAAACCTCCAAATACAAGATTTACAAAAGAGCTCAGAGCCAGATTATCCAATGCTCAACACCTACATTTAGGTCGAGTTTCCAAGAGAGCTAAACTCCCATTTAGGCACCTAAATAATAATGATGTAGTTTCACCATATGGCAATAACTCTTTCTATTCCACCAGTATCTCTAGAGGATGTTAAACTACAGCTACTAAAGTCAGCCATTTTTAAATCAGCAGGTACAGGTAACTTGCATCCAAGGGTTTTAAAAGAACTGGCTGAGGAGCTCATTGGACCATTAATATTGATTGTCAATAAGCCTTAGAATATTGGGAAAGTCCAGAAACTGAAAGAAAGTGATTATAATATTGATTTTTAAAAAAGGTAAATGAGATGACTGGATAGCAATAGGCCTGTCAGCCTGACACCAATCCTAAACAAGATAATGGAGCAGCTGATACTGGACTCAATTAGTAAAGAATTAAAGGAGGGTAAAGTAATTAATGTGAATCAAGATGCGTTGATGAAAAATAGATATTGTCATACTAACTTGATATCTTATTTTGATGAGATTATAATTTCGGTTGATAAAGGTAATAGAGTTGACATAATCTACTTAGACTTCTCTACAGCATTAGACTTGGTACCATAAAATATTTTGATTACAAAATATTGAACAATATAAAATTAATGTAGCATATATGAAATGGATGAAAAAATGACTAACTATAAGTCTCAGAATGTAATAGTAAAGGGGGCCCCAGCACCTCCAGTCAGGGGTGCCCTGAGGGCACATATATGAGCTCGTCAAAGTACGTTATCCCATCCTGCATGGACAGCGTCCCTTGGGCAAGTGGGTCTTTTTTTTTTTGAGGCAGATCAGATGAAGGAGAGCAGGTCTCACTGAACTGTGGCACTGGCAAAGTTACCAGTCTCAAGGCGATAGGTGGGCTTGGAAGTCGATTCTTAGCTTGCCCAGTAGTATTCCCCCTTCCACAACAGAGCACCAGCTCTTCCATTTCAGTTTCCCAGGTAGTCGGTAATTGTGAAATTGAACCAAGAAAAGAACAGAGCCCACCTTAGCTGCCTCTGGTTCAATACTCAGGTCTTGCTAAGATACTTAAGGTATTCTTCAAATGCCGTTTTTATAGCAAGCAGCTCCTTGTCCAGTATTTCATAGTTCATCTCTGCAGGGGTAAGTTTTTGAGAACAGAATGTGCAAGGGTGCAGAACTGACTGGGGTCTGAGTCACTGTGAGAGTACTGTCCCTATGGCCACATTGGATGCATCTGCTGCCACTATGAAGGGATGAGTCAGGTCAAGGTGTTCCAGGATTGGGAATGTGGTGGAGACAGCCCTTAGTTGGTCAAAAGCAAGCTGGGCTTCAGACAACCAAGTGAATCACATGGCTTTGAGGAGGAGGGAAGTCAGGTGGGTTATGAGTTGTGAGTTTGCTGATGAATCTCCTATAAAAATCTGTAAAGCCCAGGAAGTGCTGAAGTTCTCACAGCACCACTGGGGTGCTGTCCAGTTGCAGATGGCTTCCACCTTCTGTGGATCCATCTGGATTTCCTCAGGGGAGATGGTGTACCCCAAAAATTCAATGGTGGTCTGGTCAAGTTTGGCGTACAAATGCTTCCCTAACCTCTCCAAGACAGACCGAACATGTTGGTAGTGCTGCTCCAAGTTTTTGGAAAATACCAGTATATCCATTGAGGTAGATGATTACATACTGGTCCAGGATATCCCTGAACACATCATTTATGAAATGCTGAAATGTTGCAGGGACATTGGCTAAGCTAAAGGGCATTAGCAAGTATTTGAAGTTTCTATATCATGTATGAAAAGTGGTCTTCCATTCGTCCCCAGACCTTATGTCCCCCAAATACCTAGTTTCATAAATATTCTGGCAGTCCTCAGGCAGTCCAGCAATTCCAGAATGAGGGGCAAAGGGTATTCGTTATGAATGGTCACTTGGTTCAATGAGTGATAGTCTACACAGAGACACAGTGGGCCATCCTCCTCCTTCACAAACAGGATTGGTGCCTCTGCTGGAGAGGTGAATTGCCAAAGAAGCCGTAGACTACGTTTTCCTGTAAATACCTACCTAGTGCCTCCAGCTCTGGCTAGGACATGGAGTGTATCTGTCCGTAAGGCACCTTTGACCCAGGCTGGAGATTTATTGGGCAGTTGTAGTTTCTGTGCAGGGGTAGTGAGTCTGCATTTTTCTTTTTGAAAACATCCAGGGAGTTGTGGTGTTGTCTGATTTTTAGGGGATTAATATTATTTATATAAAATGGGTTATAGGCTCGACAATTAATCTGATTAGAAGAAAATAAGATTCTTGTCCCAGAAGCAAGCTACACAGAGTTTTGCAAGGACTGTCGGGATGTATGACAAGGACACTTACACTGAGAACAAAATACAGCCTCAAAGACACTTATTGAGATAAATAGAAAGTAATCAAATGGAAAATTAACCAATCAGAATTAAAAAGGAAATAATATTGTTCTAGAGGTACATATGGTATTATTTACTATAAAACTTCCTCGATTAACATACTCATACCCTGCCTTGACAACCTGGTGGTGAGAGCCAAGGGACCAGCCTTACCTTCGCATGTCAAAAGAGTCTGACGGTCCAGTTTCCTCAATTCTCAAGTGGGACGTGAAGAATTTAGGAGAATCTAGAGAGCTAAAAAGCTATAGAAAGACTATAGAAGGTAACTTAAAACCTGACGAAAACTAACTAAAAAACTAACTAAACATGGTGGGTTGCCCCTCTTATAGAGCCTGAGCACTATGTGCCCACCTTCCATGTCCAAACTTTATTTCCTCATCCAGAAAATATCAGCGTACACTTACTTTATAGACTGGCATGTTCATATGTATTAATGACCATTAGCTCATTCTCACATCTGTTATTTCTGGCCTAACCGGTTATTTCCATGTTCTTTGTGGTGTACCTGATATGTTTGTAGGGGGCATGAACTTAAGTAGCCATCTATCTATGCCAAAAGTCTTACTTCATTGAAGTCATCCTCATTTATCTATGCTAAAGGTCACAAACATATATAGGCTAACTTTATGCTCTAACTCAACATATAGGAAGTGGCCGTTAGCTTCAATGCATTATGGCCAAAAATACTCTACTATGAATCTATAAATCTATTATAATAAAACAATCAAACCCATAAGAAAGGATATATAAGCAAGCAAGCAAGCTAACCTTATGGGTTACAGCTGTACTTGTCAGGGAGGCTGAGATTCTGGCCTGGAGCCGCTCCTGACTGGCTAGCCACTGCTGTCCGGGGTTCCACTTCCAGGAGTCTCCTTCCATCACGTGGCCCTGGATCCAGGTCAACTGAGGGTTGGTTGCTTTGTTGTGGGCATGCCTTTTGACAGTATTCGGAGGGGAAGCTAATCTTCTCCACCACCAGGAGATACATGGGTCATCCTGCTCCAACCAAGGAATGTCATGAATTATCAGGGAGAATGGAGAGCGCATCACATCAAAGCATAGTATTTCTCAGTGCTCTCCCACTATGGCCTCTAAGGGGACAGTCTCCTGAGTCACCAGTCCTGACAATAGGGGTGACCCATAAATCAACTCCCCAGTTATGGTGTGGGTTTTGGAGGGTTTTGGCTGTCTCAACGTCTACAAAGTTGGCCACAGCCCCAGAGTCTATCATTGCTAGTTGTGAGGAGATCTACTTACCCAAAGACCTGCAACCACAGTAGCAACTGGAAACGAAGGAAGACACCATGGTTCCCATGAGCTACTTGAGGTTGGGGGAGGAGTGGGTTCAGAACATGGGGCTCTGATGGTGCACAGGCTGTACTGCATATTAGGCCTGGGCTGGTCCATTTCCGGAGTTCTTCTGAGCTGGGCAGGAGGCAAGGGCGTGTCCTGGTCCCCCTCAGTCAAAAACAGAGGTTCAGTGGTCATTGACAATCTTTCTCCTTCAGAGTCAGATGTCAGCGACCCAGGCTGGCCTGCATGGATTCAGGACTCAATTCTACAGGCCTTGGTGTGGAGGGCAGGTGTAGTGTTGTCGGGCCACCTCCTCTTTCCTCCTTCCGCTCACACAGCAGAGAGTCGATGCACAGGGTGAGGTCAATAACAGTGCCTAGACAGGTGGAGTTTTCAATGTGGGCTTGCTCATCTTTTACCTCATCACTGAGCCTCCACTAGAACTGGTGAAATTGGCCTGCCTTATTCCATTCAACGTCAGCCCTGAGCTGTTAGAAATGGGCAGTGTAGGAGGTGGCTGGTCCTTACCCCTGGCAAAGCCTTCCAAAGAGCAGCCTCTGCAGAGCAGATACAATACGGGTCATCAAAGATGGTTGGGAAGACTTCCCAGTCAGAGAGTTCTGGGCTGTTCTGCTCCAACAGAGGGAGGCCCAAACAAGCTCTTCGCCAGAGAGCAGGCTGACAACAAGCCCCACCTGAGTCTGGCCTGTGGGATACAGTAGAGGGCAGAGCATGAAGAGCAGCCCCGGACTTTCCAATGATCCCCACTGAACTGTTTGGGCCGTGGCACAGTGAGGGCTGGTTCTCCCTGTAAGCGTACAATCTGCTTGTGTAGGGTCTATGCTTTAGCAGTGATCTGCACCACTTGAGCCTGCAATGGGGCTAGTTGCTAGTGCAGGGTCCGTGCTTTGAGTGCAGACTGCATACCATGATCTGTAGTGCGAGGTTCTCTGCCTGCAGATGAGTGACTTGGTCCTGTGGGTCCCGGACGCTTGGGGAGCCGCTGGTTGGAAAGCAGCCAGCCCTTTCCATTGTCTGTGGAAGGGTTTGATGGATCGGGGCAGGCACCCAGAGATGGTCTGAGAAAACTGTCATGACTGTAACAAAGGCAGTCAGACATAGTGGTCAGAGAAGGAGTCAGGCTGAGTCAAGTACCAGTAGGTCAGAGTCCAAGACGGGTCAGACGACAAACCAAATGTCAGGTGTGAGGAGGCAGGCAGGGTCAGGCACCAGCTGCGGACAGCAATTGAAGAGCAAAGCCAAGGATAAACCAGGATCAGAAGCCAGAGTCTAGGGTCTACCATGAGCAGAGACAGGCAGGCAGTCTGTGCTGTTGTTCAGACAGCTTCCCATCATCACTTCCTGGTTTAAGTACTGGTACCAGCCAGTCAGTGGGCTGTGAGGGGCTGTCACTCAGGTCCTGCTGGGTAGTACTTCCTGCAAGGCCTAGCTTCACATGGTCATACTGTAGGAACCCAGACTAAGCCTCCTGTAGCAACACAGAACTCCCACGTTCCAGCCCTGCAGGTTTTTAAACTTATAGTGATAGGCTTAAAGAGTTAAATCTATTTCAAGAAGGTTACGAGATAACTTAATTAAAGTTATAAGTATCTACATAGGGAACAAATATTTAATAATGGGTTCTGCAGTTTAGCAGAGAAAGGCATAGCACAATCCCATGGTTGAAAGTTGACAATTTCAGGCATAAATTTTTAACAGAGAGGGTATTCAACCATAGGAACAACTTGCCAAGGTTGTGATGAATTCTCCATCACTGATCATTTTTAAATCAAGATCGGATGTTTTTCTAAACGCATCTGCTCTAGGAATTATTCTGGGGAAATGCTAAGGCCTATGTTATACAGGAAGTCTGACCAGATTATCACAATGGTCCCTTGTGGCCTTGGAATCTATAAATCTATAAGATCCAAGACTGTCCATAGTGTGCAGCTTCCGGCAGCTCCTGCTGCGATGCTTTGGGCCATTCTTTCAAAAGAGTTCGGTACCAATGTGCTGAGCTCTTTGAAAAATCTGGCCCCAAATGTTTTGTCTCCTGCCTGTTTCTTAACGCTATAAGAACAAGATACTTCATCCAAAAAGGAAAAAAAAAAGGGGGGGGGGGAAGGAAGGAAATGCATGGAAAGAATGGGCACAAACCCCCCCTTCTTCTAGAAGGAATGAGAGACAGTAAAAGCTCATACATAGTCATCCTTCCCATGAAAGAAGGGAATATAAAATGACTTGGTTATGAAAACAGGACTGGAAGAGGGAAGAGGAGAGACACCTCCAGCAGCTCAACACGTGATGTTTGCTGCCTCTTCCTCAGAAGACTAATGCACATGTGACAAGTCTTGGGTTGAACCGGTACAGGGTAGCACAGCATGCTGGCCTGTCTCTGAAGCTGCTACCAAACTGACCACTCTCCAAGTTTAAATCCAAGTTAAACCAGAACATCTGGGGGGGGGGGGGTAGGAAAAAACAAGGGGAAATAGGCTACCTTGCATAATGACTTAGCCACTCCCAGTCTCTATTTAAGCCTAAATTAATAGTATCCAATTTGCAAATGAATTCCAATTCAGCAGTTTCTCGCTGGAGTCTGGATTTGAAGTTTTTTTGTTTTAAGATAGCGACCTTCATGTCTGTGATTGCGTGACCAGAGAGATTGAAGTGTTCTCCGACTGGTTTATGAATGTTATAATTCTTGACATCTGATTTGTGTCCATTTATTCTTTTACGTAGAGACTGTCCAGTTTGACCAATGTAAATGGCAGAGGGGCATTGCTGGCACATGATGGCATATATCACATTGGTGGATGTGCAGGTGAACGAGCCTCTGATAGTGTGGCTGATGTTATTAGGCCCTGTGATGGTGTCCCCTGATGATCACTTTAGATAAGCTATTACCAGCAGGACAGTGGGGTGGGAGGAGGTATTGCTTCATATTCTCTGTGTGTATATAAAGTCTGCTGCAGTTTCCACGGTATGCATCTGATGAAGTGAGCTGTAGCTCACGAAAGTTCATGCTCAAATAAATTGGTTAGTCTCTAAGGTGCCACAAGTACTCCTTTTCTTTTTACCTTGTTCCTTGCAATCTCATCTTTCATATAAAAACAAAAGTGTAAGTTTCTACTTGCTATAGTTGCAAAGAAAGCCTCTGTGACTTTCCCCTGGTGTTATCTGGACACGTGATCTGCTAGGTCACTCCAATCCTTGACTCTGGGAGCCAGCCTTACCCTGCTCCGCCATGAGAACCCCCATTCCTGGGCTGTTCCCGCACAGCCTCTAGCGTTTAAGCTGCTCCCAGCTATGTGAGTGAGCACTTTTCGCCAGCCACTGCTTGGATTGTGCAGCTGAATGACACTAGCCAATATCTCCGGTCCCGGACACAACCCTAGGAACCTCCATCTTGCAGTGTCCAGTTATGCCCACTGGACGCTGCAAACTTATATGAATTCGTCAATTTAACAAAGAAATTGATATGTACCAGGCTTGTTATCCCAAGGGGAGTCTTTGACATGCTTCAAACCAAATGCACTGCTTCTGGTAGAACAAACAAACAGATTTATTAACTAAAAAGATAGATTAACTACAAAGATAGAGTAGCGAGCACCGGAGAGGCTAACAGAGGGAGTTTGTCTGGGATCTGTCCGAGAGGAGGTACACAAAGGGCTGCATTAGTGGGGCTGTGTTGGTGAGCATCTGAGTGTCTGTTGCAGGGACAGTCTGACTGTGTGCTAGATCGTTTGAAAAGCGTGAATTGGGAGTGCTTTGTTCCAGGTGAGCCTTGAGTGGGCCTGACTGTTATAAAAAGCCAGTCAGCTGCAAACCAGCTGAGCGGCGAACAGCAGAGCAGCTAACAGAGGGAGTTTGTCTGGTAGCTCGCCTGGGAAGAGCCCACTGCGGCTTTCATTGTGCAGGTGTCTCTGAGTAGTTACTACAACACCTGAGGAAGCTCTTAGAAGGAAGGTAATATGGATGGTGAGTGTTCAGCTGTTGTTACCTACATAGGATGTGCCATGTTTGTCTTTCTTCCACAGGACAGAAGCAACTTTGTCTGTACAAAGTGCAAGCTGGTCTCCATATTGGAAGAGCAGGTTGAAAGTCTGGAGAAACAAGTATCGACCCTGCGTTGCATAAGAGAAACTGAAGATTTCCTGGACAGACGTCAGGATATACTTCTACGGACACAACATTATGAAGATTCAGAGCAGGCTGCGCAGCGGGGACAGAAGGACGGTGAAGAAATCTAGCAGCATGTGACCTCCAGAAGAAGAAAGGGGAGTGTCCATGTACCAGCAATGTAGATACAGGTAAGCAACCATTTTCATGTTCTCTCCATGGGTTCTAATGCGGATAATGGACTAGAGACAATATATTTGAGGGAAGGGAGCAGAAGAAGACTCCACCAATTGGAAGGCATGAGATGCACTGTCCTAGGGATGGGGGTGCCATGACCACCGCTCCCAAGAGAAGGAGGTGGGTGGTGGTGGTTGGGGACTCCCTCCTCAGGGGGACTGAGTCACCTATCTGCCACCCCAGCTGGGAAAACCGAGAAGACTGCTGCTTGCCAGGAGCTATGATTCACGATGTGACGGAGAGACTGCCGACACTCATCAAGCGCTCGGATCGCTACCCCTTCCTGCTTCTCCACATGGGCACCAGTGATACTGCCAAGAATGACCTTGAGCAGATCACTGCAGACTTCGTGACTCTGGGAAGAAGGATAAAGGAGTTTGAGGTGCAAGTGGTGTTCTTGTCCATCCTCTCTGTGGAAAGAAAAGGCCCGGGTAGAGACCGTTGAATCGTGGAATCAACGAATGACTACACAGGTAGTGTCGGAGAGAAGGCTTTGGATTCTTTGACCATGGGAGGGTGTTCCAAGAAGGAGGAGTGCTAGGCAGAGACGGGCTCCACATAACGAAGAGAGGGAAGAGCATCTTCGGAAGCAGGCTGGCTAACCTAGTGAGGAGGGCTTTAAACTAGGTTCACCGGGAAAGGAGACCAAAGCCCTGAGGTAAGTGGGGACGTGGGATACTGGGAGGAAGCATGAGCAGGAGCACGCAAGAGAGGAGGGCTCCTGCCTCATGAGAAAGTGGGATGATCAGCAAGTTATCTTAAGCACCTATACACAAATGCAAGAAGTCTGGGAAACAAGCAGGGAAAACTGGAAGGAATTATGATGTGACTGGAATAACAGAGACTTGGTGGGATAACTCACATGACTGAAGTACTGTCATGGATGGATATAAACTGTTCAGGAAGGACAGGCAGGGCAGAAAATGTGTGGGAGTTGCATTATATGTGAGGGAGCAGTATCACTGCTCAGAGCTCCGTATGAAACTGCAGAAAAACCTGAGAGTCTCTGGATTAAGTTTAGAAGTGTAAGCAACAAGGGTGATGTTGTGGTGGGAGTCTGCTATAGACCACCAGACCAGGGGGATGAGGCTTTCTTCCAGCAACTAACGGAAGTTACTAGACTGCAGGCCCTGGCTCTCATGGGAGACTTCAATCACCCTGATATCTGCTGGGAGAGCAATACAGCGGTGCACAGACAATCCAGGAAGTTTTGGAAAGTGTAGGGGACAATTTCCTGGTGCAAGTGCTGGAGGAACCAACTAGGGGCAGAGCTCTTCTTGACCTGCTGCTCACAAGCCGGGAAGAATTAGTAGGGGAAGCAAAAGTGGATGGAAACCTGGGAGGCAGTGACCATGAGATGGTCAAGCTCAGGATCCTGACACAAGGAAGAAAGGAGAGCAGCAGAATACGGACCCTGAACTTCAGAAAAGCAGACTTTGACAACCTCAGGGAACTGATGGGCAGGATCCCCTGGGAGAATAACAACATGAGGGGGAAAGAAGTCCAGGAGAGCTGGCTGTATCTTAAGGAATCCTGATTGAGGTTACAGGAACAAACCGTCCCAGTGTGTAGAAAAAATAGTAAATATGGCAGGCGACCAGCTTGGCTTAACAGTGAAATCCTTGCTGATCTTGAACACAAAAAAGAAGCTTACTAGAAGTGGAAGACTGGACAAATGACCAGGGAGGAGTATAAAAATATTGCTCAGGCATTCAAGAGTGAAATCAGGAAGGCTAAATCACACTTGGAGTTGCAGCTAGCAAGAGATGTTAAGAGCAACAAGAAGGGTTTCTTCAGGTATGTTAGCAACAAGAAGAAAGTGAAGGAAATTGTGGGCCCCTTACTGAATGAGGGAGGCAACCTAGTGACAGAGGATGTGGAAAAAGCAGATGTACTCAATGTTTTTTTTGCCTCCGTCTTCACAAACAAGGTCAGCTCCCAGACTGCTGCACTGGGCAGCACAGCATGGGGAGGAGATGACCAGCCCTCTGTGGAGAAAGTAGTGGTTCGAGACTATTTAGAAAAGCTGGACAAGCACAAGTCCCTGGGGCCAGATGCTCTGCATCTGAGAGTGCTAAAGGAGTTGGCGGATGTGATTGCAGAGCGATTGGCCATTATCTTTGAAAACTCATGGCGATCGGGGGAGGTCCCGGACGACTGAAAAAAGGCTAATGTAGTGCCCATCTTTAAAAAAGGGAAGGAGGAGGATCGGGGAACTACAGGCCAGTCAGCCTCACCTCAGTTCCTGTAAAAATCATGAAGCAGGTCCTGTAGGAATCAATTCTGAAGCACTTAGAGGAGAGGAAAGTGATCAGGAACAGTCAGCATGGATTCACCAAGGGCAAGTTATGCCTATCTAATTGCCTTCTATGACGAGATAACTGGCTCTGTGGATGAGGGGAAAGCAGTGGACATGTTATTCCTTGACTTTAGCAAAGCTTTTGATACAGTCTCCCACAGTATTCTTGCCAGCAAATTAAAGAAGTATGGGCTGGATGAATGGACTATAAGGTAGATAGAAAGCTGGCCAGATCATCAGGCTCAATGGGTAGTGATCAATGGCTCCATGTCTAGTTGGCAGCCGGTATCAAGCAGAATGCCCCAAGGGTAGGTCCTGGACTTAGGACAGAAGAATCCCATGCACCGCTACAGACTAGGGACCAAATGGCTTGGCAGCACTTCTGCAGAAAGGGACCTAGGGGTTACAGTGGATGAGAAGCTGGATATGAGTCAACCGTGTGCCCTTGTTGCCAAGAAGGCTAACGGCATTTAGGGCTGTATAAGTAGGGGCATTGCCAGCAGATCGAGGGATGTGATCATTCCCCTCTATTTGACATTGGTGAGGCCTCATCTGGAGTACTGTGTCCAGTTTTGGGCCCCACGCTACAAGAAGGATGTGGAAAAATTGGAAAGCGTCCAGAAGAGGGCAACAAAAATGATTAGGGGACTGGAACACATGAGTTATGAGAAGAGGCTGAGGGAACTGGGATTGTTTAGTCTGCAGAAGAGAAGAATGAGGGGGGATTTGATAGCTGCTTTCAACTACCTGAAAGGGGGTTCCAAAGAGGATGGATCTAAACTGTTTTCAGTGGTAGCAGATGACAGAACAAGGAGTAATGGTCTCAAGCTGCAGTGGGGGAGGTTTAGGTTGGATATTAGGAAAAACTTTTTCACTAGGAGGGTGGTGAAGCACTGGAATGAGTTACCTAGAGAGGTGGTGAAATCTCCTTCCTTCGAGGTTTTTAAGGTCAGGCTTGACAAAGCCCTGGCTGGGATGATTTATTTGGGGATTGGTCCTGCTTTGAACAGTGGGTTGGACTAGATGACCTCCTGAGGTCCCTTCCAACCCTGATATTCTATGATTTTTAGTGATTATAAGTCAGAGCACAAGTAACCAAATTTGGTCAAATGAAATAAAAACAAAACACATTCTAAACTGATCTTAACACTTTCAGTGCCCTTACAAACTTAGATGCTTTTCACCACAGGCTGGCTGGTTGCCCTTCAGCCAGGCTCTCCCCTTTGATCAGCGCTTCAGTCGCTTGATGGTGGTGTCTGTAGATGGAGGTGGTAGAGTGTCAAAGAACACCATGGGTAATGAACAAACCAACCTCAAACCAGACTGTCTGAACTGAGGATGTGGCATCATAAAGATACTTGTAAATACCCATCTTATATGCTAGAGGCTGTGTGGGAACAACCCAGGAGCGGGGGGGTCTCACAGCAGAGCAGGATAAAGTTGGCTCCCAGAGTCGAGGACTGGAGTGACCTAGCAGATCACTGGTCCAGATAACCCAGGGGAACATCACAGCCTAAAAATGTGAACGGATTGTAACTGATGAAGAGATGTCTGGGTATGTATTCACGGCAGCGTTAACCTGGGCTAGTACTCAGGCATTGTCCCTAACCCACTCTTGTCTGCACACAAAACCCTCTTGCCGAGTGTGATGGTGCTTTCAACCAAGGCTAGGTGTCCTATCCCAGGGCTGTAGGCTAGAACCTAGGTGATGCTTTCTCTCAGGTGGTAACCCACCCAATTTGCAGTGAAGACATAGGCTAAATCACTCGAGTGCTGACAGTCCTCCAGTGTCTTCCCAGAATTCTCTCCCATTCGTCCAGAAGGACAGACAAGTAGAGCCCTGCAAATCCACAGGTATCCAGTTTAAATCTGCAGATATCTGCATCTGCAGATGCAGTTGTATTGTTTACCATTTTTGTGGATCGGATGCGGATCCTAATTTTTGTATCTGCACAGGGACCTAACAGTGAGATAGAATGCTGGTATGGATGCAAATGTGGATACATATAAAAGGTGGCATGCGGATTGCAGGTCGGATACAAATTAATTATTGTGGACGTGGATCGGATGCAGATCCAAATTATTGTATCTGCACTGGGCTCTACAGACACATTCTTCCACAATTCACTGGGGAAGAATCATACTGCAGCACTCAGAACCACAGGATGTGCCCCCATAAGTCCTGGTGATACAACTGGTTGAGTGAAGCACCAGTGAGGACACACTAACTCAAGCGTGGCTTTGCTGTATGAACACTCACACCCACGCTAGGCTAACCCAGATACTGATCACTTGAATTGACTCTGCAGTGAAGACATACCCTCTGTGTGAGTGTGTGGAGATCCTCAAACAATAGCTCTGACGGGGTGAGCTGCCCCAGACATCTCAGGTCGGTGTTAAATCAGATGCCCAGTGATGAACATTTAAAACGTTAACATTGTTAATTATTTTATTTTTCATGTAAGAATGAAGCTCCCCCGCTTCCCAAATTCAACCCCTGGTCACCAAAATCCCATGGTAAAATTATGCATGGGGGGGGGATATTATTGCATTATTATAATACCTTAAAGTATAACTGAGTCCCTTCGAAAATTGCATATTGGTGACTCACAAAGGTGGAGTTATTTTCTGGATGGAGCCTGGGAGACATTTTTCCAGTATGACCCCTCTGCACGCTGTGATTAGAGGTCTAAACCACAGATGCAAACAACAGAATATTTACATACAAAAACCTAAGATCAACTTGATATCAGTTGCGTTGTTAAAATCCCTATTACAGAACTGTCTGGAGATTCCAGTGCTGCATTTTTAAAAGTGATATTTCTTATATTCCCACAGTTTTGTCATCTATGTTCAAAACCACATAGTATAGGAAGTTGCATTTTGCTGCAGTTATTCAAATGTGCATAAGTCAAACCTGATGCAAAAGGTTTCATGTTGTGCCCCAGCTGGCCACAAAAACCTAATGAAGAGGCCAAGGGGAGGTTTAAATCTCACTGGTAAATTTCTGAGCTTTCTTATTGCAAATGGTTATGGAGCCTATTAGCTCTGCACCCATAAAAAGGACTATGTTTAATTTGGTTTAGTTCTTAACTCCCTTGAAAATATCTGTCTTCATTGCTAGATCCTACCTTGGGTAAACAGTAAAGTTTGAACACGAGCACAAGAAATGTATCAGTTATTAATCACAACTGTTCTTGGTCTAAATCCCAATTTGTCAATACCAAGCACATGTTCCAAAGTGATACAGTTTAAGATCATGTTTTTCTCCACAGTAATATCAGGATCCTGGGTAAAACCAAAGCACTTATTTGCTGTGAGGACATCGAAGCCAACAAGTTGCAGATGGCTTTTATTCAGCATCATGTTTCATTGCTCTCATCATCCCTTGCTGCATGGCAAACAGCTGTGGTATTTACTGTATCTAGCTCTTCATTAAGGAAAGAGGGAGAAACTGCACACAGGATGAAACATTCTTCAACCCAGCTGCTTCTCCTAGTCTAAGCACACATAAAAATGCAGCTTGTGAAGGGATTCAGTTCTATTTTAAAGGATTATAATAAAAAGTTTAATGTGCTTTCATTTATACATAATAAAGCAATAATAATTCCATCAAGGGATTCTGGTGACATCATGAACCATGAGCGCAAAGCTCCAGGTGGAATTATAGCTCTGCTTTATGCTGATTTGAAGAGTGCATTAGGTTTTTAATTTTGCTATGGAGCTGGGGGTTATGAAAGTGGGGGGCTAACAACTAACACCACCAACACTGGCTAGAATAGATTGCAAAGCAGCAACTGCTCAAGCTTCCTCTACACAGCTGTCAGTGCATCTCAATCCTGTCCTCCAGCACCTTCTGTTCTTCCATTTCAGGTTGCCCATCAGCATGGTGGTTTTATTATGTGGAGCACAAATGACAAGGTATTTGGAGATCTTAATCCACTTTCTCGTTTGGAAAATAGATTTGAGTATAGATCCCCGAAGATAAAAGGCTAGAGGACTAACCACCTTGTCACCTTCTATCCCTATAATACAGCCTGGAAAATTCAATTTTACTGTGCTCCTTGGGCAAGCATTATTTTGACATGCAAGTAAAATGCCATTAGTTTTTCTACTGTCATCAAGTTAAGGGTAGGCAGATAGGTTGGGTGCATGGGATGATACATTTCCATTACAATTTTGCAAGTGTCTTATAAAACATGGTAAATACACAATATTTTCCTTATCTATGTCTCTTAATCTCTCCACAGCCTTCAGCCAGTCTGTATTTCAGATTCCACCTTCTCCTCTGCTCCCTACTTTTCTGGTTCTTCTCTACCTACCTGTTTAACAGTTTGATTTTTAAGACTATTTACATTCCTACAAGCTCATGTGATTTTCTTTACTGTATGCACTTTTCTGGCACTCCCTTTCATTCTGATATTCACACTGAGTAATAATAAGAATGCACTCCTTTTTATTTAACATATCTATGTGGGCTTTAGGCTAAAATAAAATCTAATCATGTACTTTTCTTTAACATTTTAAAGTTAATTTAGTGCTCCTGTTAGCTTGGTGCTGGATTGGCAACCCTGGCAATTGAAGACAGCTACCCACTGAAGCAACACAATATAAACGGCTCATATTTCTCCAGTAATGTAGCCCTAATGTGTTTCACTCCTATGCTGGGAGCCCACCTCTTGCAGAAAGTCACCATGTTTATTCAGTCAGAGACCACTCCCTCCCTCTAATATAGACCACTGAACTGCCGTCAGATGGTAACTTTTGGTCATTACCAACCTGGGCCAGATTCAAACCTGGCAGTCTGTATCCCATTGGCAATCTCTTGGAAACCATTTCAGTCCTCCACCAAGTCTATTCAAATAAGTTCTAAATGATAATAAGTTTTACTTGTTTAAACAAAAAATAAGGATCTTCTGAACAGACTTCAATAATCATTTAAAACCTACTTGGGCCAAACTATTGTTGCCAATCTCATGATTTTATTGAACGTGTCAAGATATTTGATGTTTTCCTTAAAGTTCTAAACCCTGGAGTCATGCGAATACATTAAAATCCCAGCTTTAATTTAAAAAATGAAAAGCAAGTTTCTAGCCCTCCTGGTTGTTAGATAATCCTGAAAAAACGGAAACCCTAACAGTTCAAAAGCCATTAGGCAAATCATAAGAACCCCAAACGTATTATTTAAAAATCTCAGGAGTTTTAAGCAAATCATCATCTTTAGGGCCTGACTCATGACTTCGGAATGCTTGAATTCTGCAGACTCAGATGTAATAGGCTGCAGATTTTGTGGCAGCTTCAATCAAGATAAAAATGGAAGGTTTAGTTGAATTAAATATGCAAATGAATAATACAATCACAACGATCTTCACTGTTATTTTATAGTACAATTACTATAAAATCTTGCATTGAAAATGGATAGCTTCATTACAGAAGTTGCTAGGGGAAGCTGGAGGTTCTGGCAGCTGGATTAGGGTTCTGGGCACGCCATTCAAATAAACTGGGACATCTCACACTGCTCAGAGCAATTATTTCAGGCTCTCTGAGGAATCAGGAGAACAAGACTAGGAGTTAACACTCTATTAATATTTGCAAGGTGTCATGATTCAGGCCTACCAGCAAAGGCACCCAACTCTGGGCTCCCAGCCTCTCAGCTATCACCTCTCTTGGGCAGAGACCCTCATCTCTCTCTCCTGACTGGGGTTTTTCCAGGCTGCAGAGTTCCTTGCCTATGCTGCGAGTTCCCCAGCAAGGCAAACTGCCTAAACAAGCCTACTTTGCTTTCTCCTTGGAGGCTATACACAGTGCAATTGCCAGCAGCCCTTTCTACAGCACAGCACATTTTTAAAGGTGAAAGTATTACAGATAAAACACATTAAAAACAATAGAAGAATCTATCTACATGCTGATAAATTTATCAGAGATTACCTCAACTCCAACAAGGGCTCTGGCAGGTAACCCATCTTTCAAACCCCCAAGGGTTCATAACAGCTGTTAGCTCAGAACAAGCACCCCCATGAATCTGTGAGTCCCTCCTTTATGCCTTTGGGCCTTTGATCTTGGGACTCTGGGAACAGGTGATCAGTAGACAATCTCCCTCTCTTAGGGCGTAGCTGGGTTCTTGCATAACCAGAGAGAACACATTTGCCTCTGGCTAGAGATTACTTGGGAACCCCCTTTTAACTTTGTTTGTGCCAAAAGTTCATTCTTGCTGGCATATTTAAATTAGTCCTTTAAAGCTCATAACACTTCCTAGGCTTTACATTTAGTTGGTGTTGGTCCTTCTTTGAGCAGGGGGTTGGACTAGATGACCTCCTGAGGTCTCTTCCGACCATGATCTTCTATGATTCTATGTCTGCCCCCTAGGGAAGTTACATTCAATCTGACAATAATACATAAAACTTTGAATTTACAATACAATCGACTCCAATGCTATTTAAACTTAATTCATTAAGATCTCCCAAAGATATTGCAGGAAATTGCTGTTTCTGTCACACAAGATTTACTTCACCACCAAAATGGTTAGAAATTTATTTAAGTGAAATTTACATTCTGGAGTACCATTCTGTGCCAAAGGGTCGATTCTGCAACAAAATCTACAGCAGTAGAATTGGAGCATTTAGATTTTTTTTTTCCTTCTTTGCCTTAGCTTACAGTCTAGTTAGTAGTAGGGTGACAGAACATGATTGAGGGCAAAGAAAAGGTGTGAGAACAAGATTATGTAGCTAATTCTTAGCTGAATATTTAGTTGTGTGTTTAAAAATACCTACTAAAGCTGTGATAATAAAAAGGTAGACACAAAAAGGTAGCATATTGCTGAAAGGCAATGGATTTTTTAGCCACTTGCTGCTGTTGTAGAAGTTAAGAATAAGCTCCTCATCCATAAAATTCAGGCCTAACAAATTCAACTTTGGCTTTATTTAAGTTTTGTGAAGTTTTCTTTTTTAAACTGCTACCAAATGGTTTCCAAATGAGGGAACATTATGTGACAGAGCAAGCCTCGGTTTCCAATGTCCCTGGGAAAGTGAGCCACGGCTCAGAGAAGCCGATAGGAATACTTCAAAAATTCCGGTTTGCTAGTGTTTTGCTTGTCCCAATCTTTTTAGCCTCCTCCTGGTCTTTTATGTAAATGGTCTAGCAGCTCATTAACAGTACAAAAGAGGAAAAGATTTAGGAAAAAAAAACAATAAAATGGGCTGAGAGCCACATTATGCCCTGCATAGGATAGTCCCACCAAAAAACACTAGCAAACCCCGAATTTCCACAGTATCTTTCTATCAGCAATTTGCCCACACTCCCACACACGGAAGAGAGGGGGTAGCCAACACCTAGAAGCAAGAGATCTGTGGGGCTCCTGTGCCTCTTCACATCAACCTTGTCAGGCCTTCCCTCTAGCTGGCAGCATGGCTCCTCTAGGAGTCCTGTTGCCGTTCATTGACTCCTTAAATCCTGATCAGATTTCTGCCTTGGAAGTATGCAGGCTCATCAGGGAAGCAGACTGTGGACATCAGCTACTCTCTGACTGCACTCCATCCCACCCCTTTCCCTCAAAAACACTGTAGCGGAAACCCTGCAGGGGAGTCTTTTTGTAGGAAGACAAAAAACCATGGAGACTGTGCCTAATGGATGATCTTGACCCTCTGCTCAGGGAAGCAGAAAGAAAACTATAGCTCCATGTTAACAACAAGTGGAATTTTGCGCTGTATTACTTTTGCAACATATGGCTTCTTTTCTGGCTGTTTCTAAGTGCTACCCTTATTATGTTATATTTGAAGCCCATCCAGTACCACATTTCATACAGCACTGACTGACCAGAAACCTTCAAGTAATCAACTACAATTTAATTCCCCCGAACACGTACCGGGAAAATATCTTTTCCAAAATTACCTTCAGGTAACTAATGATAAATGCATTCCATGCATGAGACTACACGGGCTGAATACAGCTGACGAGTAATTAGACCCTGATATAAAACATACATTGTATAAAAGCATGTTTTGACATAAAAAAGGTAACAATTATTTTTGAAAAGAACATTTACAAAACAGCTTACAAATGACTGCTTCTTTCCAGTGCTTTTAGGAGGGGTTGGTGACACTTTTAAAATGCAAAGGACTGAGGAAGGCTAAGTCACTGCTTTTGTAGCTTGGAAAATGTTTCTAATTTCTCAAACTTCCCTCCCATTCTTGCACACATTGCTCAACACATTTTAAAACACTGCGCTCAGTCTTCATTTCATTCCATCCCTAATGAGTGACAAACACAAGGAAATTATGGCAATTTGCACCACATGAGCTGCTCCCAAAGACTGCAGTGTGCCATTCTATACCACCCCTTCACCACGCACAAAATCCTGCCTTACCCACACAGAATCCTGCAAACACCACCACGGGGAACAAACAGTTTCTAACCTGATGGCAACGTAACGCAACAATCCATTTTGTTACTGTAGAAAGGACAAAAGGGTAGCATTGTTTAATTATATTTAATTCTTTCCAGAGCAGTGCTTGCTTGAATTAAGATATTTCAGTGTAAAAACGTTAGTGACCTGGACAGTCAGAAGCCACAGTACAGTAAGACAGAAGGTTTTTGGGTTTGTTTTTTTTTAAACTAAAGGTTATGTCTTATACTGGAGGCAGAACGTGTAATATCTAACTTGGGTAGACCTGGTGGTGCTAGATAGAGTGCTAAACATAGCAGTGTGGCCTAGCAGCAAGGGTGGTGGGACAGGCCAGTTGCCTGAGTACAATCCAGGGGTGAAAGTAACTTACCAGTATGCAGGGTGGCCGGGGTACTGGGGGGGCAGGGGAGCGGCTCTGGCCCCCCAAAGGGGCGGAGCCTCAGGCGGAAGGGGCGGAGCCTATGGGGCGGCCAGGAGCCCCGGGCCCTTTAAATCGCTGCCAGAGCCCTGGGGCAGCTGCCCCTTTAGCCCTCCCCGCCTCATCAGTGGCCCAGCCGATACGGTTGGCACTTTCTTACCGGTACACCGTGTCGTACCAGCTTCCTTTCACCATCTGACAGTAGGTCTACACTACAAACTTTTGCCAATGCAAATTACGATGGCATAAAACTGCCACAGTTAATATGCCGTTTGTGCGCACGCGTACTTGGCTCCTTGCGTTGGCGTTGCGCGTACTAGGCAGGAGTGCTTGTGTTGATGCGCAGTGCATCATGGGGAGGTACCCCGCTGTGCAACTCACACCATCCAGTGCCCTGTCTTTTGGGAAGTTTTGGCAATTCATGGTGTGGCAGGAACAAGTAGTGCGGGCTGAGTGTGCGGTGAAGTTTCATGTCCACGTTTCTATGACTGGTCTGTAGCGGTGCTTGCACAGCCTCTTCTCTCCACAGGCCAGGAGTTGCAGTATCTCCTTCAGGCCGGAGCACATCTGGAGCACGTAGCCGGCATGGTCAGCTGGGCAGTCGCCCACACCAATGGAGAGCTGCTAGATGGGCTCGCCAAGATGGACAATCAGGAAAAGGCATTTCAAAAATTCACCGGGAAGGGGGACTTCTGGTCTCCATGATCTCTGGGTATTAGAGTTCACAATAATGACCAGAGTGGTCAGTGCTGAGCATTGTGGGACAGCTGTTGGAGGACTGTTAGGGTTGACATAGGTAACACAGTGTCTACATTCGCTCTGCATTGACCACCACACATCAACTTTGGCTCAGTGCCTCTCAGGGAGGTGATGTTACTATGTTAACGTAATGGAGAGCTTACGTCGGTGAGAGACAAATTTCAGGTGAAGACATATGCACAACTATGTCGACGATGCAAGGTGGCTTACGCTGAGCTAATTTTGCAGTGTAGACCAAGCCCAAGACAGGGACTCAGGCAGCTAGTGTGAGCAGCTGCCTCCATTGCCATGGTTACACTGCTATTTTTCGTGACCAAAGCTAGCACTTGTACATCTACCCAGGTTGGAAATTACACCTCCAGCTGCACTGTAGATGTACCCTCTGCGTAGCTGCACAAATGCGAACCTCTGCTGTAGACAAACTGCAGCAGTGCTTCTTCCTCCAGGTAAAAAGAGCATCAAAAGTTGCACACCACCCTTCAGTGAATAGTTCCTTGCTCTGGAAAAAACTCTATTTAATTAAAACTGGTTATTAAGTCAAGGGTTTATTTTTAAAGTAAAAAATTACTGCCCCAGATCAGGATAGTAAAATAAAACTAAACAGCATCGTCACAGTGGTGCCAACTCTTGAAAGGTTATTGTGAGTTTCAGGAGATTAGGTGTTGTTTCAGCTCCTGAAGTCATGCTGTTATGTGAGAATCTCAGTTTTCATTTTGTAAGCCCTAATGGCTGTGGAGAAAAGCTGGAAAATGTGATTCCTACAGGTTCAAAAAGCAGAAGGCAAAAGAAAAAAAGGCATCAAACTTTATTCCTTAAAATCTCATGATCTGGGGGGCATGACTCATGATTTTTGAATGCTTGGGCTTCAGAGTATTGCAGACATGCAGTAACAATTCCATGGCCAAATAAGACTTCACAGTTATTAGATGAGTCATCACAATGTGGGCACGAGGATATTGCAGTTGTCAGCAAGATTAGAACTGAAGATCTTCTGGCTCCGCCTGTTCCTTGGGCTAAGGAGAATCTCCATAAGCTGCACTACTATTACAACATGTATTGTAGATCAAGAGAGAGCAAAGAGAAAAGAGAGCAAGGACCCAAACACTTGAGTTGGTCCACAATCTTCTACAGTATAACCTATAAGCGTTAGCCCACCTCTTACAGAAGTGCTTATTTTATTAATGCATTTCTGCTTCATTATATGGTGGTTCCACCTCCTAATCACACAGTTATTTGTATCTGAACTGGTTGTTATTTTCACAGCACACGTACAGAGAAATGGAAGAAAAACATAAGTACACTTCCTGGGAGGTTGCAATGCAACACTACTTTATTTCTCAGAACCCAGAACTCTAAGGGTATGTCTACACTACAGCTGCTACAGCGACTGCACTGCAGATGTGCTGCATAACAGATGCTTCCATATTGACGGAAGGGATTTTTCTGTCAATGTAGTTAATCCACCTCTCCGAGAGGTGGTAGCTAGCTTGATGGAAGTATTCTTCGTCAAACTAGCCACGTCTACACTGGGCTTAGATCAGCCTAACTACACTGCACATGCTGCAGAATTTTTCACAGTCCTGAGTGATGTAGCTAAATTAAGCGTAGACCAGGCCATGCACCCACACCAGGCTGTTTACTTAAGGCAGAGATGCCTAACACAACCCACCTTGCCCCAGTCTGGCTCTTTTCAGTCACCCAAGACAACTCAGGTCACATGGCTTCTCTCAGAGCCCCCTTGCCCTGGAAGCAGGACTAGGAAACCCTTTATAATTTAAGTGATTTCTTGTCATTTTAATCCAGTTTCAATACATCACATTGTAATTAAGAACCTGCCAACAGCAAACTCTTTTGAGCAGTGACTATTTTTCCCTTGTAAGTTCTGTTCAGCATGGAATAGTGTCCTCTGACATCAATCAATAGTCATCAGATAATACTTAGGTAGGACAGTACAGTGGTACACATGTACAATCCACTCAATTGCAATTAATGCCAGACACTTGGAGCCATGCTCTGCTTTCAGTTACTCCTGTATTCAGCCGGTCAAATGTCAAAATATAAAAGGGAAAATTTTCAATTAAATTTTGGGAATTTTTGTTCTGGTTTTTGACCGACACCACGTCTAGTTCAAAAGTGGAATTCTGAAAATAAACACAAATGCATTTTTAAAAATGAACGATTTCACCCCCTTTCTCCCCATAAATAAATCTAATCTTCTGGAACTTTACAGAAATCAATAGGCAGAATTTGTCCCATACTCTTTGTATTCAGTATAGTTGAGGGGGAAGAAAACCCCCAACACACAGGTGCTGAAGTTCACAATCCAAACTTTTTACTGCCTAATCAGCTCCATCACTACTATTAGCATCCCTCGCTAACCTACCTTCAGGCTGAGACAAACAGACCAATATTCAACTTTCTTTTCTCCTTTACAAAACCAAAAAAACTGCATGAAATTTTAATTTTGTTTTATTTGTAATAGTAACTTTTAAGGCATCATTGTACTAAAAGGGAGGTTTATAAAACAGGGGAAATTAAAAAGAAAAATTCATGTTTTCTTATATCAGTTTTAAAAAACACGTTAAACAGTTTCTTTAGTATTTACAGGAAGAGAACGGGTAGTAGGGTTTTATTTACTAAACCTGTAAGTTTCATGATCAATATTCGAATACTGTCAAAAATAGATAAATACTGTATCTGGAAAGAGAGAAACCTATACAAATGATACAAGTCAATAGCTATGACTCCCTCAATGAAGGCTCTTAAACAAATCTAAATCTCCTCTGCAGTGGTTACAGCAACAACTGTGCAATTTCCTTTTCCCATCTGTGACAGACGCATTAGCAGAATGCTGGCTTCCTGGGGAAGCAGTAGGACACAGAAAAACATAAATTTAACATAAGGACTGTTTAGATGAGAACTTCTAGTTACAGACTAGTTGCTGTGAACTCCGTATCCTACAAACTGGCTTTACAGAAGGGCCTTACCCTCCAAGAAATACTTTTACAAGCATATATAGGTTTATGAATAAGACCAGGCACATACTATATGTTGGTTTCAGAGTAGCAGCCGTGTTAGTCTGTATTTGCAAAAAGAAAAGGAGTACTTGTAGCACACTAGAGACTAACAAATTTGTTAGTCTCTAAGGTGCCACAAGTATACGATATATAAAGATCCAAATATGGATTTACATTTGAAAGAGTTCAGATTTCAGAAAATAAACATCTGTTTGCCTCCTGTACACAGTCCAAATGATTGTAATATAATCTGATTTAAGATAATACATTGAAAAATTGTTTGTTGTTTTGACAAGCATAACGTTACATTCTAACTATCTCAGAATGGATTCAAAAGAAAGCTAAGTCACTTCCTGTGACCAGATACAATATCTGACTCATCCTCATTTTCTGACCCTTATCTCTGAAGTTCTTCGTTTTCTTTCAAGTCCACAACATGTATATTACTTCCATAACGAGGTGCAGTTTGAATAGTCCAGCTATGGCCCAGGAGACCTGTGTTCTAGTCCTCATTTTGCCCTTGGCTCACTGTGTGATCTTGGGCAAGTCCCTTTAAGTATTGCCATGGATCAGTTTCTTTACCTGTAAAACAGAAGACAAACTGACCACTTTGTGAAGGGTTTCCAGATCTTCATATGTGTGCACAGTATTATTGCTACACTGGGCTACCTTGAAGAAGCAAGAGCTTTTAACCAACTGGAGAAAGTACATAATTTCAGAATACAGACTTACTGAGCAATTGGACTCTCTCCTATGGGTCTGAGAGTCCAGAAAAGAGTGTGAAATAAAATCCAGTTATTTTATATCCCAGTCCCTTTCATGGAGCTTAATTTTGGCAGACACAGATGACTAGTGACTGTACATATTAAGGTTCTGTCCAGTTGGAAGCAGAACTTTTCATTCTACAACGACGTTTAAACACAGTTGTTGCTGGCAGAATTCTACCTTTTTAAAAAACAAATATTAGTAAGGGAATACTTTGAGAAATAGAGTATAGTTTTTAGGAGACCCGTACTTCATAGATTCTAACGTATACCATGACTTCATAAAAAGGATCTAACTTGGGCACTGATCCTGCAAACTCTTATGTACATTACATCTGAGTACTCTTACTGAATTGTTTGCAGAATCAGGGCCATATCCTCAGGTGAAAAAATTGTCAGAGAAACCATACCAAAATCTTGCTGGCAAGAACTGTTTTGAGCTAGAGCTGTTCCACTTAATTTTGTTTTGAGCTCTAGCTGTTCCACTTAATTTTGTACCATGCTATCAGCTTGAAGGGGCTTAGTGGAAGTCTTCACCAGGGAGTTTTACAAGGGCTCTGCTGCTACTTGGCTAATTTGCTGCTGGCGTAAAAGACAAGTGTCCCTACCTGGTCTCTCCCCCCAAACAACCTCTTCCCCCTCTTTTCTTGCTAAACAGTGAAGTCGTTTTGTTGTATTAAGGTATACTGAACTCTTAATGCCCTTCACGTCACTTAAAAAAAGTGTGGGAGATAGGTTTAATTAAAAAGAAATAAACAGAGTAAAACAAAATAAATTTATCTAGATTTGCAGGTTTTCCCCTCGCTGACATCTGTGCTTACAAGTAACTGCCTAAGCCAATAAAAATGTTCTACACATGCTGGTATTTTTGGGCAATATTGAACTAAGTTTGTCTGGGGGGGTTGTTTTAGAAGTCACTAACTTAATTTCCTCTCTTTCTTTCTGTTCCTCCAAGCGTGGGGCTTACAATATAAGAAAGAGAGGGGACAATGCAATTGGGAGGGCTGTGATGAGAATTCTATGCCCAGAGGTATCAATCCTCACAGGAGATGGACAAGGCTAAACTAACCTACCCTGTGCTGTCAGATACCTCTATAGTCCTTGTCTGCAGAGGAAGAGTCCCCTAAGGCTTGGAACATTCCCTGTTGCTGGTTTTATATCCCCTGAAACACCCCTTTAAGGAGGAGAAATAGGTTACCAAATATGCTAAAGAGTAGCAGCTCTTCTTTCCGGGGATGGCTGCTGCCTAATTAAGTTATCAGCTGGATTGTAGGCAGGGGTACTGGAACAATTGGTATAGTGGGGGTGCTAAGAGCCTATTCAACCAAACTGTAAACCTTGTATATGATGGTAACCATTTCAAGCCAGGGGTAGGGCAGCACCTGCAGCATTCCTAGTTCCAGCACCTCTGACTGTAGACAGTAAGTCTCTTCGGTAGCTTTCCGATCTGAAAATTAACACAGTGCCTGTTCAGAATAAGAGTTTAATTTATGGGCTACCTCAGGCCTCATTCATCCACCATGATGAATTCATCTCATAGGAGACCTCCTCTATTTGTTCTCATTTGCAGTTTTCTGAGGCTGGTTTTTACAACGTTTTTCCTGTTTGGCTGTGCATGCTTTGAATGCTCTATGGGGGTGGAGAGGCCGGAAGAGAGAGATGTTTAATATACAAAATAGGGCTGTCAAGCGATTAAAAAAATTAATCGCACGTTATTTTTATTACAAATATTTGCACTGTAGAAAAACAAAATAGTATTTTTCAATTCATCTAATACAAGTACTGTAGTGCAATCTCTTTATCATGAAACTTGAACTTAACTATGTAGAATTATGTACAAAAAATAACTGCATTCAAAAATAAAACAGTGTAAAATTTTTAGTACTGAAGTACAATCTCTTTAATTGTGAAAGTGAAACTTACAAATGTAGGGTTTTTTTGTTATGGAACTGCACTCAAAAATAAAACAATGTAAAACTTTAGAGCCCACAAGTCCACTCAGTCCTATTCCTTGTTCAGCCAATCGCTCCAACAAACAAGTTTGTTTACATTTGCAGCAGATAATACTGCCCGCTACTTGTTCACAATGTCACCTGAAAGTGAGAACAGGTGTTCTCCAGCACGGTTGTAGCCAGCGTCATAAGATATTTACATGACAGATGCGCTAAAGATTCATAAGTCCCTTCATGCTTCAATCATCATTCCAGAGGACATGCGTCCATGACAGGTTCTGCTCGGTAACAAACCAAAGCAGTGCAGACCAACGCATGTTCTTTTTCATCATCTGAGTCAGATGCCACCACCAGAAGGTTGATTTTCTTTTTTGGTTATTCGGGTTCTGTAGTTTCCGCATCGGAGCGTTGCTCTTTTACGACTTTTGAAAGCATGCTACACACCTCATCCCTCTCAGATTTTGGAAGGCACTTCAGACTCTTAAACCTTGAATTGAGTGCTATAGCTATCTTTAGGAATCTCACATTGGTACCTTCTTTGCATTTTGTCAAATCTGCAGTGAAAGTGTTCTTAAAATCAACAACGTGCTGGAAAAACAACGAGGAGTCCTTGTTGCACCTTAGAGACTAACATTTATTTGAGCATATCATCATCAGAGACTGCTATAACATGAAATATATGGCAGAATGCAGGTAAAACAGAGCAGAAGGCATACAATTCTCCCCCAAGGAGTACAGTACTTGTATGAGGTGAACTGAAAAATACTATTTCCCTTATTTTTACAGTGTAAATATTTGTAATAAAAAATAATAATATAGAGTGAGCAGTGTACACTTTGTATTCTGTGTTGTAATTGAAATCAATATATTTGAAAATGTAGAAAACATCCAAAAATATTTATTAAATTTCAATTGGTATTCTATTGTTTAACAGTGTGATTAAAACGGCAATTAATTGTGATTATTTTTTTTTTACTTAATCGCATGAGTGAACTGTGATTAATCGAAAACTATAATACAAAATTATTAGCCCTGGTGGACAGAATGGGGGAGGGTAGCGGAGAGGAAGGGGGACACAAATTCCTGAGTTTAATTCATTTATTTCTGCTTAGTGCAGGGGTGAGAAAACTTTTTGGCCTGAGGGCCACATCAGGGAATAGAAATTGTATGGCGGGCCATGAATGCTCACAAAATTGGGGTTGGAGTGCGGGGAAGGGGGGGTGCGGGCTCTGGGGTGGGGCTGGAGGGTGCTCCGGGCTGGGAATCAAAGGGTTTGGAGAGCGGGAGGGGGATCGGCTCAGGGGTGCAGATTACAAGCAGCGCTTACCTCAGACAGTTCCCGGAAGCAGTGGCATGTCCCATCTCTGGCTCCTACATGGAGGCACGGCCAGGCGGCTCTGCACGCTGTCCCATCTGCAGGCACCGCCCCTGCAGCTCCCATTGGAGCTCCGGAATGGACCATTGGAGCCCGTAGGAGCCGGAGCAGGGCCATGCTGCAGCTTCCAGGAGCCACATAGTGCAGCCCCTGACCCTGGCTCCAGCCAGAGCACTGGAGCAGGGCCAAGCCACGTGGTACGGTTCCCAACTCACCACCCCGGCTGGAGTGGGGCCAAGCCACGTGGTGCGGCCCCCTACCCAGCGCCTCGGCTGGAGCAGGGCCGAACCACATGGTGTGGCCCCCGACCCAGCACCCCAGCCAGAGTGCTGAAGCGGGGCTGAGCCGTGTGGTGCAGCTCGCGGGCTGGCTTAAAACGGCTCTGGCCCACGGGCCGTAGTTTGCCCACCCCGGGCTTAGTGGCTTTGGGTAAGTCATGTACCTACCCAGGTCTCACTTTCCACATCTGTACAAGAAAGTTAGCAGTAACACTTGAGTGAGCAGAAATGGAAAAGTTAACAAGGGGTTAACTTAAGAGGTTGAAACAGCAGCCACTGGGATTAGAGGCTGGTAGCTGTTGCCACTTGACAGGGGTATAAATGTTAAACTAACTCATGTCATGAGACCAGGACCAAGCATACAGAGCAGTCTCTTATCAGCACTTCTGTGCATCACACTTTTGTGTCAACCTGAGCACACAAGAATCATGAGTCAGGCCCCAAAATCATGAAATTGGCTTAAAATCATGATTTATCTTTTAAAAAAAAAAATCACTCTGCGGGGGTAGCCTTCACGTTTCTGAACCTTTATGGTGCCACTTGCTTCACATTTTCAAGCTTTTCTCTGCAATCATGCGGGCTAGAGAAGTACATTTAAAAAAAAAAAAAGAAAGCTGAGAGAGACTTGTGATTCCAGAGGTTGGATCTTTAAGAAAAACACTACATATTGTAAAATTTCAAGAGTTGGTGATATTGTTTATTGCAATGGTGCGAAATATGAATGGACTGAATCCACCTCAAATATGAATGGTAACGGATCTTTTTCTTTTCATATGAGATTTCACAGTTCCTTGTTTCAACCCAGGCTTCTCCATGGATAATGTTAGTAGATAAACTTGAAGTATTGCTGTAGCACAACATTTATATGGACTTGACAGATCTGTTATTTGGACTGGAGGGTATAACCCTGTTCCACTGAGCTGAGGACCCACTGGTCCAAGGTTATAGCTGTCCAGGCAGGGAGGAAGAGGGAAAGGCGGTTGGAGAACACAGGGAAGGATGGTTCCGGGGAATAGTCTGGTAGGTCGCCCTCGGGCACACCCTCGAAAATGACCATTTGTCCCACTGCTTATTACGGGTCGAGCCCAGCTGGGTAGCTCAGGCAGCGCTTATAACCCTTGGCTCGTTTATGGGGCTGGTCCTGCCGAGGCTGACTCCCCTGGCCCTGCGGTTGCTGCAGTTTGAACCGCTTACGCGCTGGGGCTGGGACATAGAGACCCAGGGTTTTCAGAGTGCTGTGGGAGTCCTTGAGGCCATGCAATTTGCTGTCTGTTTGCTCTGCAAATAGGACCCGGCCATCGAAGGGCAGATCCTGCATTGGCTGCTGAGCCTCAGTGGACAACCCAAAGAGGAGCAGCCAAGAGGCTCGCCGCATGGAGGTAGCGGAAGCCATGGGAAGGGCAGCAGCGTCTGCAGCATCTGATGCTGCCTGGAGGGCCACAGTCGTGCCCTCATTGAGGATCGCTTGGAACTCCTTCTTGGAAGCCTCGGGGAGCCACCCTTCGAACTTGGCCACGGCTTGCCACATATTGAAGTCATATTGGCCCAGGAGGGCTTGGTGGTTGGCCACTCTCAGCTGAAGGCTGGAAGACTAATAAACCTTAGAAAGTCCCTTCATGAAGGGGTAGAGCCCCCCTGGCAGGGGCTGAGGAGCAGATGATGTCGAACAGAGAGTCCGAGGGCTCTTCCAATTCCTCTGCCTGAAGCCCAAGATTAGAAGCGACCTTCTTCAAAAGTTCCTGGTGTGCCTTAGTGTCATCCTGAGGAACTGGGTGAGGGGGCCCCGTGATAGCCTCGTCCAGCGACGAGGCTGATGCCGGTGCAGCGGGAACCTCCACATCCACTGGTGGTCCAGTAGCTTGCTCCCCTGGGTCCTTCTGGACCTGCAGGGGTCTTGAGGCTTGGGGGGTTAAGCACTGGAGGAGGACAGGATGGAGGGGGCAGGACCAAGGCCGCTGGCCTCTCCAAGGCTCCCGACACCGATTGGGCAGGCCACCCACTTGGGGCCAGGGGATAGGTTTCAGTGCTGATAATATAGTAGCACCGTTGGTACTGGGGCTTGTCCCGCAGTCAGGGAACCTCGCTCCGAGCTGGAGCTACCAGCAGAGCAGTCAGTGCTGGGAGACCAGGATTAGGCTGAGTGGGGGCTCTTGTCCGACCGGTGCCAGCTGCTGCCTCCCAAAGCCAATCTGCTTGAGCAAGATGGTCTTGGTTGGGCTCTCAGGGACCGACAGTATTCGGCGGATCTGTGTTGGATACCCAGCGATCCATGCCTCAGGATGCTCGACAAGTACCAAGATGTTGAGTGAGACCAGAAGCTATTACAAGCCGGTTGCCAGGAGCGTCGTCCTGAGTAGGGCAACCTTCCTTTTGGAGACAGGCGATGATGGCCCAATGATTGGCCGTCTCTGGTGCCTGATTGGTCCTGGGATCAGTAACAGGCCCTTGAAGATTGTCGGGGCCGGTCCCCAAGTTCTTGCTGGGTGGCATGTGCCTCAGAGGGTCTGAGCCAATCTACCAGCGAGGTACAGGGTACCACTCTCGAGTCCCTTGATCGGTGCCCCAGTGTGAGGACTGAAGAGGGCTCTGCTGAGCCTGCCTCTCCCATCCTGAGGCATGACGACTGTGGGTGGGCTAATGCTGGTGGGACGCCCCTCTCGATGGGAAACGGTACCGATGACATGGGGACACATGCATAGGTCCGAACGCGGGGTTTCTCCGAGACCGGGGTACTGCAGGAGCCAGTGAGGATGGCACCAGGAGCATCAGGATCTCCTGAGCTGCTTGAAGGGCTTCGGGCGTCGATGGCACCTGAAGCTGACCGGGGCCTGAACCGCTATCCAGAGTCGCAGGCAAGGCATGGGATGGGCTGCACCGCTCGACTTGAGCTGGGGCCCAACTTCCAAAGGGGAATGTTGAGTTGCCCTACTCGGGTCTTGGCTCTTCCCCTGCCCTCTCCTTTCCCTATGGGAGGTAGGAGATTTTCCCCTCACAGTCTTTTTTGGCTTCTGTGGAGGGAGACCAGTGCCAGCTTGTGGATGGCTCTGGGGGAGCCCTGCACATGGAGGCCATGGTACTGAGTCGGACTGCTGCTCCAGTGCCGGAGTGAGTGCTGGATATCACGCTCCTTCTTCATCCTAGGTTTGAAGGACTTGCAGATACAGCACTTGTCACTTATGTGCCCTTTGGCTAAGCACCTTAGGCAGCTGGTAGGTGGACTGCTGATTGGCATAGGCCGTTTGCAGCAATCACAGGGCTTAAAGCCTGGGGACTGGGGCATGCTCTGACCCCCAGCTAGGTCCCGTTTGGGACGAATGGAGAGTTTGAGAACTACTACTAAGGGTAACTAAGAAAACTACTATGTATAGCTATTTTACAGGATTTCAAAGTTTGCAAGAACAGAGAAGGAATCAATGCTAGCTGAAGCAGCAGACATTCCAGCACCGTTACTGGTGGCAAGAAGGAACTGAGGGTGGTGGGGAGCTGGTGGTGCCCCTTATTCCGCACCATGTGGGCACCACTCCAGAGGGCTTCAGAGCCGGTCCCCTACAGATATTGCTGAGGGAAAAAATTCCAGCACCGGTGCATGTGGCAAGCACACACACCTAATATGGAATGGACATGAGCAAACACTCGAAGAAGAACCAACTTTCCTCCACTCAAATGTGTAATAAATTAATAAAACGTCAAGAAATCACCCAGTAATCTTCAGACATATTGAATACATTTACAGGAACAGAAATACATGACCAATTTAGAACTATTAGCAATGAAATAAATTTTAACACATATATAAATTCTTGGCAATGAAAGGTATTGGGTTATTTTTTCCCAGTAAAGACAGCTAGAATCCAGAAATCACTTCCCACCAGATTACAACAACTTTCAGTGGTTACATGAGCTAAATTACTTTACTGTGTCTCACTGAATAGATGTGTTTAATAAACATGTGCTGAAAAGTGTCACTGTGTTCATTCCCTCACCTAACAAAACCAAAACACATAGAAGATTAGGTTTCATACTGGGCTAGTTGCTTGTTATGACTTTAATGCTTTGCATATATTATACAGCAGGAAAGGCTGGTATTCAGGTCAGAAATAACAAAAATGATGCAGTCACTACTGTCCCCAGCCAAAAGACAGGAAATATATTTTAACATAGTACATGAGCTGTCCATGCACCACAGAACAATGAATGAGTAGAGTACTTACTGAAGTGGCAGTGGTCTGGCCTCTGAATTTCCATTATGAGGTTAGCTACAACTTACAAACCTGTAAGGATTCATTAGATGATAGAGCTAAGGAGATCAAAAGTCACATAAGAACATGTATGGGAAATACACGGATGCTTAATTGGTGGCTCATGGGAGAACTTAGGTTTTGTGAAGAGCATCCAATGTGTCTCCTAGTCTCTTACTCACTATTGTACCTGCAAAGTTTGATTTGGAAACACAGATGCATGTATGTAGGACCCCAGCATGGTGTCTCCCCACTGGACTGTTGTGCCTTTTGGCATGCCTGAAACACCATGATTCAGTGCACCCCTGATTCCAACAGGCATAAGACTGCGCATCAAGTCACTGGGGATGATCATATTGCCTTGCCACAGAGTCGGGATATATAAATTTATAATTTAAACAAATGGCAAGTCAGTTTAAAAGAATGAAGTGGGCTGCACTAAATTTAGATGGAGTTGTGAAGGAGGAGACTCCAATCCAGCTGTTAAAAAAAAAAAAAAAAATTAACACACACTCATGACAAGTGGCCCCACTGTGAAACCTCCTGCACACCCAGCCCAACTTCCCTCATGACAAGTGCCCTATTACTTTGGTAAGAATGTTGAGGGCCATGACCAAACAACAATTTGGTTCTATATTGTTCAGCATTGGCCATCCTTGGTCTAGAGATATATGGGCAGAGGAGAAAGGGGAGATGCCTTATTTCTTCATCAGCAGAGATGCAAATGGTTGAACTGTAACATTTACAATATATCAGATGGTGGTAACAAAGTTCTGGGTAACAAACCCCAGGCATATCGGCCCACGGAGGTTGATCCCCAGTCAAGAGTCGCTGAAAAAAATAAGTAGATTGGGTTCAGTTCTCAGCCAAAGCTGCAGCCATTTAATAAGAAGCCTGAGGACTTCAGAAGTGTCCCTGTCTGCCTCTAGCTATCACCCCAGGCAAATCATGGCTTACCCTGCAGTAGATGTGACAACAAACACTTGAGTGGAGGACTGTGGGACTCACTTGAGGGGAGGGCTATGAAAAACCTGTGATTGGGTTTTTGGTTTTTTTCCAGGTTCCAAGTTCTATAGAAAACTGGACAGCTCATCTTATTTTTCAGCCTTGTCAGTATTGAATTTATGAGGTGGTCTTTTCTCTTTCTAACTGTAGTAAATCAGGAAGCTGCTGATTAATGCTGAGAACAGCTGATTAGTGGTTAGAGATTACCAAATATCAGGGTATGAATTTATCAGACTCAACATACAGTTGAAGGTAGTGGTAAGAAACACATGCCTGAAAGGGCTGAAGTAATGAAAACAATTTTTTCTAAAGTGAAATGTAAATACGGTACGGAATACTTAAATAGCAAAATGGAAAGGATTCAAGCTCATCTTAAGAGCTGCCTCAATAAGTGAAAGAAGGTGGAAACACTAAGGTTGAGATTTGCACGGCATTAAGCCTACATTTGTCATAAACACATTGGCCATTCCTGTGGAGTGGTTATTCCTCCACGGCACAGCAGAGAGAGAACCCCTACTTTCCACTGCAGCTTAACACTGCAACCTCGTCTGTAGTGAGTTATTGTTGCAGCAGTGGAGTTCATTCGGGGCCAATCAAAAATTAACTGCTGTGGCATTTTGTGTAGTGTTTTGCTCAAGGAGAGCATGGCTGAGTTACTGAAGTTCCTCCCAGCAATATTTCTGCTTTCCTTTTTTGCACAGTCCCCCAGTCCATTTGTTCACATTTTAGTCTTGATGGGTAGCAAAAAGCTTGGGGCACCGAGACCTAAATTTTCAAAAGTGGCTATTTAATTTTGGCTTCCCAGTTTGACACACAAATGTACTGATCTTTCAGCGGGTCTGAGCACCTGCAGCTCCCACTGATGTCAGCTGGAGTAGTGGCTGCTCAGAATCTCAGAAAATTGGTGCCAAGTTGGGTACCCAAAATTGCAGTACATTTTTAAAAATTGAGGCTCATATAAGTCAAGATTTATGGACATAAGGGGTTCAGACCTCAAACAAACCTGTTCAGACCAAGATCTACATACATGCAAAAGCTCCAGATAATCAGAATTGATCACTTTTTCACTGACATTACTAAGGAAGCTAAAATTCAGTACAAATTGAGACTAGTAGTCTCCCTAGATTTTAGATATACAATCCTCCAGAATTAGGGCCCTACCAAATTCACATCGCGGACCATGAAAACTGGTCTCCCTCTGTGAAATGTGGTCTTTTGTATACTTTTACCCTATAAAATACAGATTTCATGGGAGAGACCAGTGTTTCCCAAATTGGTGGTCCTGACCCAAAAGGGAGTTGCATGGGGGTCACAAGGTTATTTTATGGGGGTCACGGTATTGCCATGCTTACTTCTGCACTGCCTTCAGAGCTGGGCTGGACAGAGAGGCGTGGCTGTTGGCTGGGTGCCCAGCTCTGAAGGCAGTGCCCTGCCAGCAGCAGCATAGAAATAAGGGTGGCAATACCATGCCACCCTTACTTCTGCGCTGCTGCCTTCAGAGCTGGTGGCCGGAGAGAGTCAGAGTCTCACTGAGGGCCCAGGTCTGCAGACAGGAGCACAGAAGTAAGGGTGGCAGTACCATGCCACGTCATCCTTCTTTCTGTGCTGCTGCTGGTGGCGGCTCTGCCTTCAGAGCTGGGCTCCAGTCAGCAGCCACCACTCTCCAGCTGCCAACCTCTGAAGGCAGCGCCGCCGCCAGCAGCAGCGCAGACGTAAGGGTAGCAGTACCACAACCCCCCCTACAATAATGTTGTGACCCCTCCACAACTTCTTCATGGGTCAGGACCCCTACAATTACAACACTGTGAAATTTCACATTTAAATAGCTGAAATCATGAAATTTACGCTTTTTAAAATCCCATGACCATGAAATGGACCAAAATGGTCCTGAATTTGGTAGGGCCCTATCCATAATTACACAAGGGTACAGTGCAAGAGACAAAAAAGGACAGAGTTCCAATTCTCAGGCTTGGTCTACAGTTAAAATTTATCCTAGCATAGATGTGTCTGTTTGGGGTGTGAAGAAAACACACTCCTGACTGACATAGCTATGCCAAAAAAAAATTCCAGTGTAGACACAGCTATGCTCACAGAGGGTTGTTTCAGTCTGTACAGTTCATGTCCTTTGGGGAGGTGGTTTTTCTCTACTGGCAGAAAAACTCCTTCCGCCAATGTGCACTTAGGCTACGCTAAGGGGCTCTGCCAACATAGCTATGCCAACACAGGTACAGACCATCGTGTATCCATAGCCTCAGTATTATGTGGGCACAATCCTAAATTTCCCATTGTTTGTTCCTGTGGGAAAAAAATAAAGCTAAAATCCTACCAATCCTATGTTGTTTAGAACTTGGTTCAAGTCAGCATAGAGGCAGCTATTGCTCATATTCACAACAAAACTATTAGCCTTCCTAGTTGTACTCTTATGCTGCACCTTTTTTGTGACTCCAGACATAAGAATGAAAAAAATGGAAAAGTTATTTACTGTACGTGAAGTCCAATCAGGTTTATTTATGGCTGAAAAGAAAGAGTTGAATGAAAAGAATGTTTCAGAAATACAGTTTTTCTTAAACAGCAAGGCAGATAGCATCTTTCTTTCAGGTTAAGACGTGTGTGCCAAGATTCAAAACTCAAGGGAAGCAGTGACTTTCACTTCTGAAGACTTGGGTTGAAATCTCAACTTAGCTGGCAAAGGAAAATGAATTCTGTGGTCACATTCTAGTTCCCATTTGTCCATACCCCAGTATTACCACAAAATCCATCACAGTTAGCAGGCTGTGTGTGCAAGAGCTACAGAGTGGAATTGCAAGCTTGTTGAGGCTTGGGGCTCAGATACATTGGGAGAGTTAATGGGAGAAACTTTGTGATGTGCGTGTTTGCAATCCCTCTGGCTCAAAATCAGCACTGAGTCCTTTATTTTCATGAGCATTAAATGTCCTCACAAATTCTAAAGTCAAAACAAAAGACAAATCCAAACATACACGCACACTTCTCCAAATAAGAATCAAACATTCTGAACAAAATATGCACTGGACATTTCCTGAATGTATGTCTGTACTCAATGGACTGCAGTACCAGAACACTGCAATATAAAAGATAATGGGAAAAATTTTCAAACACACCTAACAGACTTAGATTCCTAAGTCTCATTTTCAAAAATGACACAGGTCACTGTCACATGTAGGGGTAACTGGGTGTTATTTACAAGGCCAGGTTATGATTTAAGACAGTGATTCTCAAAGACGGTCCGCCATTTGTTCAGGGAAAGCCCCTGGCGGGCCAGACCGGTTTGTTTACCTGCCACGTCCGGCCGATCGCAGCTCCCACTGGCCACGGTTAGCCGATCCAGGCCAATGGGGGCTGCAGAAAGCAGCGCGGGCCAAGGGACGTGCTCGCCACCCTTCCAGCAGTTCACATCGGCCCTACCTGCGGACACAGCAGGTAAACAAACCGGTCCGGCCCGCCAAGAGCTTTCCCTGTACAAGCGGCAGACCGGCTTTGAGAACCACTGATCTAACAGACCCTTCTGGCCTTAAAAATTATGAAAAGCTAATATACATTTTCGAGATACTAAAAAAAAATAAGATGTAGGGTAAAATTTCAAAAGCATCCAAGTGACTTATGAGCCTAATTCCTATTTTCAATAGTGATTTAGACTCAAAATGCCTTACTGAAAGTCAATGGAATGTAGGCTCCCAAGTTATTTAGACACTTCTGAAAATTTTACCAAAAAGATACATGATAAAAATAGGACAGGGCCTGGTAGTACTTTTCATCAGTAGTTCTCTAAGCACTTTGCAAAGATTGGCACACATGACTCTCTCTCTCTCAGATGGGTGAAAATGAAGTATAGAAAGGTTCCTGGACTTGCCCAAACTGACACAGGTGAGCGAGTGGCACAGAATAGCACTTACATCTTCTGACTCTCAATCCTACCCCCACTGAATAACACTGGCTAATAAAAAGAAAAGGAGTACTTGTGGCACTTTAGAGACTAACCAATTTATTTGAGCATAAACTTTCGTGAGCTACAGCTCACTTCATCAGACGCATCCAATGAAGTGAGCTGTAGCTCACGAAAGCTTATGCTCAAATAAATTGGTTAGACTCTAAGGTGCCACAAGTACTCCTTTTCTTTTTGCGAATACAGACTAACACGGCTGCTACTCTGAAAACTGGCTAATAAAAGTATTGCCTGCCCAATCACTGACCTGCTTGGGAACTATACTTTCGTGTCAGGATAAATTTGACTGTCAGAATCACAGCTCACACCTAGTATATTGCATATGTAGTTTAGACTCATTATTTCTCATAACTCAGACAATGTCCAATAGTTTGTCAGAGTTTGAATAGCACTGACACCGCCTTCATGGCCCCTTTACCTGCCAAAGCAGTGTAAAGGAGCCTGCATATAAATGAGAAGAAGCTTCCAATGTGTTTATCAAGTTAGAAAAACTGTTCTCAATCTCTTTGTCAAGACTCTTCAACACAACTATTGACACTCACCCTTCCCACCTTAAAATCCACATGACTGTGTTGTGTTTATGATAAAAAACGTAAATTAAAAAAAAAAATCAGAGTACAGAACAAATCTCTGAACTTATCAGAAAGCCCTTATTGCCTGAGTCTGTACAATCACTCAGAACTGAAATCCCTTGTGTAGTTTATCAGGGTCTCAGTGCAAACTCCAAACAGATGGATATTTAGTATACAGTGTCCAACAGCCGCTTGCAAAGGGTTTTCTCCTTGCAAAAAAGTACACTGCCTTACACCAATACTCTTTGATCTACATGAGCATCCAGTTTGTTTCTGGGTTAAATTAAAGGGGCTGGTTTTAACCTATAAAGCCTTAAATGGACTGTGTCTTAGTTGTCTCAGAGACCAATTCTTAACCCATATAAACAAAAGAGTAGCAGTTGAGATCAGATGAGGTGCTTGACTAACGGTCCCAAAGTTCTCTGTGAGGAGGTTTGCAGGCAGAGCATTTTCAGTGAGAGCTCCCTGGCTATAAAATTCACTTCCCCAGTTGGGGAAAAGCCTGAATTAGTTGACTTTCTGTTCATACTGCAAGGGTTGTCTGTTTTGTCAGGCTCCCTCTGTCTCTGTTTTTTAGAAAGAGGGAGCAGAGGAGGATGAGTGGAGGGAACCGAAGCACCTCAGTTTGATGGAGTAATTTGTATGCATCTGATTTTTGGAAATTAGCTCCTAGTTGTTTGTGACAAGGCACCAACCCTGGAGTATGCCCTCTCATGGCACTGCAGGCATACAACCTGTAGTTCCCTCTTGCATTTCTACAATAACTTGTTCCCAGACCAAATTATTTAACATAATATTTCCCCTTCCTGGGATCCAATTTCTTAAGTATTTATAAACATACAGTTTCCCTTGGCTCTTCAGGACCAAATCCTTACCCTAGCTAAAGGGAGTCCACAGCCCTCCTCCTGGAGCTGTGTACTGTTTTTTCCTGGTAAAGCAACTCCATATCCCTGCCTTCTGGGGCTATGACATGGTTAAAGCCAGCTTTTCTGGCACACCAGGTATCAGCCCTGCTTCATAGGCTTTGTCTACACTACATAGCTTTTAGAAAGACTCAGTTGGGTTGCTTATTGATACCTAGCTTTGTTCTTTCAGAGAAACAAAGATCACCTTTTCCATTGCATTCTGAAAAAAAATTGCTGGTGATGGGCCTGGCTGGTCAAAACAAGCTGCAAGTCCTCTGGCCAGCCATAGGAAAAGATGTAATTGCTGTGTCAACTAACAGGAAGCCCCTAGCCCCAAGAGAGAAAAATAAGCATGCTGAGAAACAAGTTAACTTTTGACCCCTGATAATGCCTGCACAGAATGCCAAGCTCAACAAATAGCAGGATCCAATGGGCTTTAGTTTTTCAGCTTTAGGGATAAGGGCTTTTGAGTGCTACATTCCCAGTGTGGCTCCCACTCTTCCATATGAGAAGTCTCCACCCTCACGGTACTAAGTGGCTGGCACCAAGCAATACAAGACCTACTTATAAAAGCTGCTTCCCATCAGTGGTCAGCAGCTCTTCTCCCTTCTTGAAAGCCACCGATCTGCTGGACAGAAAGCAGAAGCGAGAGTTGCACTGATCAGCTCTTGAGCGCAAAGCTAAGTCCCTGAACATCTCTCAGTGAACGGGAACGGAGTGCTGGTTTGGCAAGTCCTGTCAGGCCTGGGAAAGATCAGAGAGGAGGAAGGAAGAGGAACTAAGGCAGGATGTTCTCAAACTTTTTTTTTTTTTTTTTTTTTACAATGTGGGCCACGTTTCAACACAGCGGTCGTCTACTGGACCCACTGTCCCCCTCATCTTTTACAATTGCACTGCCCACTTTCTCTACCAGTCACATTTACAGAGCATCTTCGATGCAGCTAGAGCAAGGGCATACACAGAAAAAGAACTCTAGAAAAACCTTTTAAATGTGTTTGAGCAGCTGGAGCGAAAGCGGAGAAGCCAGCTCCATGTGACCAGCCAGCTCTCTAAAGACAGCCAGCAACTGCTCTGCCAGTGGTCTGCAGACAGCAGTTTGCCTCTGGGTTAGGGGAAAGAACAGATTTCAGATCTGATCCTCCTTTCTTTTACACCAGTGTAAACCTGAACACACACCAGTGAAGGCAATGTGTGTAAACAGAATCAATGAGAGCAGAAATAGGTCCTTAATGAAAAGAAAGAGTAAAAGAAATAAGCTAACCAGAGGGGAAAGAGAAAAGGAGTACTTGTGGCACCTTAGAGACTAACCAATTTATTTGAGCATGAGCTTTCGTGAGCTATAGCTCACTTCATCGGATGCATACCGTGGAAACTGCAGCAGACTTTATATATACACAGAGAATATGAAACAATACCTCCTCCCACCCCACTGTCCTGCTGGTAATAGCTTATCTAAAGTGATCAACAGGTTAAGCCATTTCCAGCACAAATCCAGGTTTTCTCACCCTCCACCCCCCCACACAAATTCACTCTCCTGCTGGTGATAGCCCATCCAAAGTGACAACTCTTTACACAATGTGCATGATAATCAAGTTAGGCCATTTCCTGCACAAATCCAGGTTCTCTCACTCCCTCACCCCCCTCCAAAAACCCACCCCCATACACACACAAACTCACTCTCCTGCTGGTAATAGCTCATCCAAACTGACCACTCTCCAAGTTTAAATCCAAGTTAAACCAGAACATCTGGGGGGGGGGGGGTAGGAAAAAACAAGAGGAAATAGGCTACCTTGCATAATGACTTAGCCACTCCCAGTCTCTATTTAAGCCTAAATTAATAGTATCCAATTTGCAAATGAATTCCAATTCAGCAGTTTCTCGCTGGAGTCTGGATTTGAAGTTTTTTTGTTTTAAGATAGCGACCTTCATGTCTGTGATTGCGTGACCAGAGAGATTGAAGTGTTCTCCGACTGGTTTATGAGGGGAAAGAGACACTAAAATTACAGGAGGGAAGATATATTTATGCAAAGGAAAAATAGTGAGTGGTTTAAGAAAATAAATAAATAAAAGGGTGTGTCACCTTAACCATGTGCATAAGTCCCCTTAAGGTCACTGTTAAGTGCTTTGCTGAGTCAGGGGCACAGCAAGTGATTTTACTTTTGTAGCAAGTTTGATGTCCAAAATAGTTTTCTCTCTCTCCGGCAAGGTCTGGATAATGTAAGGTGCTACGGAGCATTGCTGTGTAGGATGAAGGAGGTTTGGGAGATACGGTCGCAGACGGGAGACGGACATGGAAATGCAAACTTCGTACACAGACAGGAAAGGGCAACCTGTTGCAGAACTGATACTAGCTCTGGTTTTGGGTTTAGGCCGTGATCTTACAAGACACCCACGGGAAACACTCAAAATGTATTTGGGGCCCTCCTTTCTTGGGTCTAGGCATTTTAAACACACATTTCCAGATAAATACCAAACAAACTTACTTTTCAGGGTCCTCTACCTGCCCCCTTAAAAAAAAACTTTTGATTTAAAATAAATAATCAAAAATGTAGGCCATTACAACTGATACTTCCCATTTTCTAGGCAAGAACCCCCTGGAATCTTCATTTTAATTTTTTTCTGTATTGAACAAATTTCTGCTTCTTGAGCAAATCTAAGGCACCAATTCTGAAATGTGATCCTGTAGTTCAAACCTCTGGTGCCCAGATGCTGGACCCTTAACATCACACAGGCACAACAGTCCACACTAGAAAATCATACTGCACAATCAGAGCCTAAATGTTAGCTTGGATGAGAAAGAGGTTGGAGCTAGGGTTGCCAATTTTGGTTGGACGTAGTCCTGAAGGTTTCATCACATGACATAATCTTTAATTAAAAATTAATCTTTAAATTCCTGGAGACTCCAGGGCAATCCTGGAGGGTTGGCAACCCTAGTTGCAGCCCCAGGCCAGGGTATGCCCTTTCACAGGTGCTTTTGCTTGGGTGGCTAAGGGTTTGAATGTCCTATTGATTCCTGTATCTGATGAAGTGAGCTGTAGCTCACGAAAGCTCATGCTCAAATAAACTGGTTAGTCTCTAAGGTGCCACAAGTACTCCTTTTCTATTGATTCCTTAGTACTAAAACAGATTTGCAGCCCCTGAGTATAAATGGTAAAGCTCTCCTTTAACTCTCTAATCTCTAGCAACTGTCAATGGTTTATACAGCTTGTAGTTGGCTGGTAATGTCAAACTGAATGAAGATTTTTGGCCTGTCTATTCATGAGGGGGCAACCCAGCTCCACTGGAGTCAAGAAGAAAAGGAGTACTTGTGACACCTTAGAGACTAACCAATTTATTTGAGCATAAGCTGTAGCTCACGGAAGCTTATGCTCAAATAAACAGCTTATGCTCAAATAAATTGGTTAGTCTCCACGGTGTCACAAGTACTCCTTTTCTTTTTGCGAATACGGACTAACACGGCTGCTACTCTGAAAACCGGAGGAGACAAGAGGAAGTCATTTCATTGAATTTAGTGGAACAGGAATTGGCCCCAAAAGCTTATGACTTTTTAAGCATCCAAACCAGACCTGTAAAATAGACTAGATAGAAAAACAGACTCCATAGGACCTATCCACCCACGTATTTGCCTCAAGGGTTTCCTGCTGAGAATATACTACCCAGACATTTTCAGAAGCTTACTGCAGTTTTGTGAAACTTTCTGAAAGCTGCATCAATGTCATATTACAAGGGTATTCAGACAAGGTTACCTCTAAAGCAAGAATCATAAGGATAGTATGCTTGTCAGTTAAAATTTTTACAATTAGTATAACTCATCTGCAGCTCCACAAAGTACCATCAAAATGTACATTTTCCAGCTGGTTTTCTTCTGTTGCTCTGAAGTGAAAATGCTGTTTTCAATTAAAAGAGGATTCTGAGATTTTTTAAGTTAGTTATAAAACCAGGACAATTATTCTTCATCAGTGTGCACCTTGTGTCTATATTCTCCAAGTAACATGTTTCAAGATATACAAACCCCATCCCCTAACCACACCCAAAACACATTTACACACAACATTTTGAACACATTTTTGTAAAGGAAGTTTAACAAAAACTTTATCTAAGGCTTCCGTTTCCTTAAATTTGTTTCCTAACAACAGCTACCTTGATGAAATTCTAATGTGCTTGCTGTTGGGTGAGACCTTTAAAAATATGGCCAAATTTCTCTAACGTATATTCATAGAAGATGAAGTGAGTCAAAAGAAGGAATAATCGAAGTTTTCTTACACAGATAATTTTACTAGGCTCATGCATGGTGGGAACTGAAAATTATACCATCTGCAACACGATCTATTTTTCCAGAAAACCTCCATGTTTTCATAAAACCATTCTCTAATACCCCACAGCACCATGAATAAACAGTAAAGAAGGGAAAAGAGTGTTTGATATATAGTGTCTTGATTTGCAAAAGGTTCCCATTATCTGTGTCACTGAACACACTTGGAAACAAATGCAAAGTATATAGAGTGGTCAGCCTCACCAAAGGGTTGGTTTGTTTGCTTATTTTAAAGGATGGCAAGAGGAAGAGGTGTTAAAGAAAAAACTCTGAGTACATTGAAATTTCCAGTAAAAATTTCAAACCTTGCTGGTATTAATTTAGATTCTACATTCCCTTCTCTTTTATTGTTGTTGGGGTTAGCTGATCTTTTGTTCAGTAACTAAAACACACTAGGTTATATCAACATGTTTCTGCCCCAAAATATCAAATATATAATATTAATCTTCAAAAAGTCAATTTGGAAAGAACCAAAATTTTTAAAAAATTCCACTAATGTTATTTCTTTTAACAGTCAGCTTACACATAAAATGTAAGAGAGCCAAGAGCAAACAGATGGGTGGGTTCTAGCCGTACTGCTGGGATAAGTGCCAGAGGTCCCCTTCCTTCCTTTCTTTCTTTTTTTAATTAAAAAATATTGCAGGGGCGGAGAAGGGGAGAGGAAAGAAACAGTGCATTGCAACTCAGAGAGAGCCTGTTAATGTTTTCAGAGGAACACTCTTTGGTTACATGTCAGTTATGCCTTGATGGCTTTTTTAAAAATTCAAATGAATGATGAGTAAAGAGAATATATATATTAGTGCAGAATTAAAAACTTCTGAAATGGCTAGATGGTGTTTGTATTCTGTGGAAGCAGAGTGGGGGGGGGGGGAGAACAGAGAAGGAAATATATGCATCAAACCAAAGCTAAAACATTTAGAATAGGCGTTAAGAAGTGCTTTAGACAGCAGAACTCCATTGCATACTGTTCTTTTCCATATGTTTCAAAGCAGAACAACAAAAGCACTCTTTTCTTGCATCTTAGACAAACAGTTTCTGATTAAAAAAAAAAAAGACAGTAAGGAATGTGTGATTCCCTGACCTATAGATCTATATTATGATCAAGTTAACTTTTTATTTTCAAAAACGGTAGTTCCAGATCTAACCAAGGTTAAATCAATAAAGGGGTATTCAAATAATGCCAAACGAAGGCATCCTTTTAGGAAAAGAGCGCCCTGTGCCTTTAAGACAAACTCTGCTGCATGCAACCCCAAAGGCATTCTACTTTTTCTTTGACAAAGAATTTGGTGCAGCGCTGCTGTTCCGTCCATCTATGGGGACTGGACACGCTGCAGCTTGTTTAATTCACTGCAGTTTGACTTTTCTTCAACTGAGAAAACAACAGTTACAGAGCGCACCAAACACCCCCCGGGTGAGTCCGGCGCAAAGGCTTGCTCGCTTGCTGCTTTCCCGTGCTACTCACCGCTGGCTGGCTCAGGCAGAGAGGAGACTGAGGTCTGGCCCATTTCTTAACCTTTAAGAGGGCCGGTGTCCAACAATCATGCAGCTCTCTTGGTCCGCTGGTCATGTAGTCTCTGCCACAGACATTTCCAAGGGTTCATTTCACCTTTTCCCTGGGCTTGCTGTTTTACTACCAGACTGGAACTCCTGCCTCTGCTCGCAGGCTGGTTTGTAAGTCCACCTCCTCCGGCTGCAGCCCAGCTCACGACTGTTCCTGCTCAGCTGAATGCCTGTCATTCCTCTATGCAGATTATGGGGAGGGTCAAAGGTCACGGGGAGGGCGTCCCTTGCTGGTACAGCCACATGGAGACCATCACAGGAACAGTTTGTAGTTGTAAGCTACTTTATGTTAGAGGAGAGTAGCTTACAACTACAAACTGTTCCTGTGACGATCTCCATGTGGCTGTACCAGCAAGGAGAACTAATAAAGTACTTAGACATGGTACTTAAATTTAACAGGGTCTGCTTTTCTTTAGTGGTCTTATCCCTCTTTATCTCCCCCACCTCAAAGGACTAATAAGTTGGTTAGTCTCTAAGGTGCCACAAGTACTCCTTTTCTTTTTGCGGATACAGACCAACACGGCTGCTACTCTGAAACCTGAGTTCTCTGTGTTCTGGTGGTGCTAGTTATAGGATGGAATAGCAACCACAGCACATGTACACACGCACAGAGGCATTATAGTTCTCCTCACAGCTCCCTGCACTTTATAGATGGCTAAGGTCTTGGGAAGGATTTTTTTATTATTACTTTTTTTAAAAACCTTTAATTAAAGATACATTCAGAAAAATAAAGTTTAATCAGTAGAACCTCCTGATGCCACTAGAAGCCCAAATCCGTAACAAACCCTTTCCCCACAGCCCAAAACATACTAGGGTAACCAGATGTCCCAATTTTTATAATGACAGTCCCAATATTTGGGGCTTTTTCTTATATAGGCTCCTATTAGCCCCCATCCCCGTCCAGATTTTTCACATTTGCTATCTCCCCAGCCTAAAACATACCCTTATTTCAGTTGTAAAAGACATCAAAAGTTAAATACTGGGATGTCCTGATCTTACCTGGTATGTTAAAAAAATGTAGACTAAAATAACTGACCCTGACCCCACGAATTGCTCAATATAGGAGGACTCCTGGGTCCATGCAGAACCCCACTGATTTCCACAGTACTTCTATGCTCTTGTACTACAGCTTGTAGGATCAGGATTATTGAGAGCCACTAATTTCACCAAAGCTGGATGTTTTTGGTAGGTTTTCCATTATTTCCCACCCACATACACTGTATTCCTAAAAAAAGTCTCAATGCACTTCAGATTCTGCATTTGTGTTGTGGCTATGGGGGAGTGTTTGTGCAATATCTGAAGTGATTAAGACAAAGCTGTATCCATGAATTAAGATGAATAAAGATGAACTAATCACGGGATTGGAAGTTGGTGATTGACTGGAACTAGTGATCATGTCCTGATTACTTTCAATGTGGGCAAACAGAGGAGAGTCCCAAACAGCAATATATATATATATATATTAGGGCTGTCGATTAATCGTAGTTAAGTCACGCAGTTAACTAAAAAAATTAATCACGATTAAAAACTTAATCATAGTTTTAATCACACTGTTAAACAATAGAATCCCAAATGAAATTTTTAAAATATTTTTGGAATTTTTTTTCTACATTTTCAAATATATTGACTTCAATTACAACACAGAATACAAAGTGCACAGTGCTCACTTTATATTATTATTTTTGATTACAAATATTTGCACTTTAAAAATGATAAACAAAAGAAATAGTATTTTTCAGTTCACCTCATAAAAGTACTGAAATGCAATCTTGTAAAACTTTAGAGCCTACAAGTCGACTCAGTCCTACTTCTCTTTCAGCTAACCACTAAGACAAACAAGTTTACATTTACGGGAAATAATGCTGCCCGCTTCTTATTTACAACGTCACCTGAAAATGAGAATAGGTGTTCGCATTGGACTTTTGTAGCCGGCATTGCAAGGTGCCAGATATGCTAAACATTTGGATGCCCCTTAATGCTTCAACCACCATTCCAGAGAACATGCTTCCATGCTGATGACGCTCATTAAAAAAATAATGCATTATTAAATTTGTGACTGAACTCCTTAAGGGAGAATTGTATGCTCTGTTTTACTTGCATTCTGCCATATATTTCATGTTATAGCAGTCTCTGATGATGATATGCCCAAATAAATTTGTTAGTCTCTGTCAAGGTTCCTTCCCCACTCTGAACTCTAGGGTACAGATGTGGGGACCTGCATGAAAACCTCCTAAGCTTACTTTTCCCAGCTTAGGTTAAAACTTCCCCAAGGTACAAATTAATTTTACCCTTTGCCCTTGGATTTCCACTGCCACCACCAAACTTTATCTGGGTTTACTGGGAAACGTAGTTTGGACACGTCTTTCCCCCCAAAATCCTCCCAACCCTTGCACCCTACTTCCTGGGGAAGGTTTGCTAAAAATCCTCACCAATTTGCATAGGTGACCACAGACCCAAACCCTTGGATCTTAGAACAATGAAAAAGCATTCAGTTCTCTTACAAGAAGACTTTTAATAGAAGTAAAGAAATCCCCTCTGTAAAGTCAGGATGGTAGATACCTTACAGGGTAATCAGATTCAAAACATAGAGAATCCCTCTAGGCAAAACCTTAAGTTACAAAAAAGACACACAGTCATTCTATTCAGCACAACTCTTTTCTCAGCCATTTAAAGAAATCATAATCTAACACATACCTAGCTAGATTACTTACTAAAAGTTCTAAGACTCCATTCCTGTTCTGTCCCCGGCAAAAGCAGCATACAGACAGACACAGACCCTTTGTTTTTCTCCCTCATCCCAGCTTTTGAAAGTATCTTGTCTCCTCATTGGTCATTTTGGTCAGGTGCCAGCGAGGTTACCTTTAGCTTCTTAACCCTTTACAGGTGAGAGGATTTTTCCTCTGGCCAGGAGAGATTTTAAAGGGGTTTACCCTTCCCTTTATATTTATGACTGTCTCTAAGGTGCAACAAGGACTCCTCGCTGTTTTTCCAGCACGTTGTTTATTTTAAGAACACTTTCACTGCAGATTTGACATAATGCAAGGAAGGTACCAATGTGAGATTTCTAAAGATAGATACAGCACTTGACCCAAGGTTTAAGAATCTGAAGTGCCTTCCAAAATCTGAGAGGGATGAGGTATGGAGCATGCTTTCAGAAGTCTTAAAAGAGCAGCACTCCAGTGCAGAAACTACAGAACCTGAACCACCAAAAAAGAAAATCAACCTTCTGGTGGTGGAATCTGACCCAGATGATGAAAATTAACATGCATTGGTCTACACTGTTTTGGATTGTTATCGAGCAGAACCCATCATCAGCATGGACACGTCCTCTAGAATGGTGGTTGAAGCATGACCTATGAATCTTTAGCACATCTGGCACGTAAATATCTTGCGACGCCGGCTATGACAGTGCCATGCGAACACCCTGTTCTCGTTTTCAGGTGACACTGTAAACAAGAAGCAGACAGCATTATCTCCTGCAAATGTAAACAAACTTGTGTGTCTGGGCGATTAGCGCCTACAAGTCCACTCTGTCCTACTTCTAGTTCAGCCAAAGTTTTACATTGTTTTATTTTTGAATGTGTTTTTTTTGGTACATAATTCTACATTTGTAAGTTCAACTTTCATGATAAAGAGATTGCACTACAGTACTTGTAATGGGGGAACTGAAACATTTTTTTTTACAGTGCAAATATTTGTAATAAAAATATAATGTGAGCACTGTACACTGTGTATTCTGTGTTGTAATTTAAATCAATATATTTGAAAATGTAGAAAACATCCAAAAAATTTAAATAAATGGTATTCTATTATTAACAGCAGGATTAATCACACAAGTAATCACGCAATTAATTTTTTTTCATTGCTTGACAGCCCTAATATATATATTATATATGACACTTCAGAGGGTTAATTTCTGAAAGCTGAGGAAAATCATGAACAAAATTGATTGGGAGAAAAAATTTTAACAGAAAAATGTCAATGAAAATTGGGAGTTCTTTAAGAAAAGTTTATTAAATGGCCAAAAAAAAGATGAGAACTTTGGCTAAAAGCAACATCTATCAAATGGGGAAATAGATAGCAATCCATATAAATTAGAAGTTATGGTGTGCAGAAAATTGATAAGGGAAGCTAAAGATGTCAGGGAATTATCCACAGTTGTCAGGGCTAAGGACAATAAGGAGCTTAAGTATACTAAGAACAAAACAAATCCTAGCAATGTTCTAAACCCATTACTAGATGGTGATAGTAAAATTCTTAATAATGATGCAGAAAAGGCAGAAGTATTCAATAAATATTTTTATTCTGTATTTAGAAAGAAGCAGAATGATACACTCATATCACATGTAAATGATGAAGTACTTTCCAGTCCTTTAGTAAATAAGGAGGATTTTAAGTAACATCTATTAGGAATAAACATTTTTAAATGAGGAGGCTTGGATAATTTGCACCCAAAAGAAAAGTTGGCTGATGAGATCTCTGGCTTGCTGATTTTAATTTTTAATAAATCTTCGAATACCTGGGTAATTCCAGAAGTCTGGAAGAGTCCTTTTGCTGTAACCAAAAATTGTAAATGGGATAACTCAGATAGCTATAGGCCAGTTAGCCTAACGTCACCCCCCAGACAAAATAATGGAAAACCTGATATGACATTCAGTTAATAGAATGCCCCTTAGAATCATAGAATATCAGGGTTGGGAGGGACCTCAGGAGGTCATCTAGTCCAAACCCCTGCTCAAAGCAGGGCCAATCCCCAACTAAATCATCCCAGCCAGGGCTTTGTCAAGCCTGACCTTAAAAACTTCTAAGGAAGGAGATTCCACCACCTCCCTAGGTAACGCATTCCAGTGCTTTACCACCCTCCTAGTGAAAAAGTTTTTCCTGATATCCAATCTAACCTCCCCCACTGCAACTTGAGACCATTACTCCTCGTTCTGTCAACTGCTACCACTGAGAACAGTCTAGATCCATCCTCTTTGGAACCCCCTTTCAGGTAGTTGGAAGCAGCTATCAAATCCCCCCTCATTCTTCTCTTCTGCAGACTAAACAATCCCAGTTCCCTCAGCCTCTCCTCATAAGTCATGTGTTCCAGTCCCCTAATCATTTTTGTTGCCCTCCACTGGACGTTTTCCAATTTTTCCACATCCTTCTTGTAATGTGGGGCCCAAAACTGGACACAGTACTCCAGATGAGGCCTCACCAATGTTGAATAGAAGGGAATGATCACGTCCCTCCATCTGCTGGCAATGCCCCTACTTATACATCCCAAAATGCCATTGGCCTTCTTGGTAACAACGGCACACTGTTGACTCATATCCAGCTTCTCGTCCACTGTAACCCCTAGGTCCTTTTCTGCAGAACTGCTGCCGAGCCATTCGGTCCCTAGTCTGTAGCGGTGCATGGGATTCTTCCATCCTAAGTGCACGACTCTACTCTTGTCCTTGTTGAACCTCATCAGATTTCTTTTGGCCCAATCCTCTAATTTGTCTAGGGCCCTCTGTATCCTACCCCTACCCTCCAGCGTATCTACCTCTCCTCCCAGTTTAGTGTCATCTGCAAACTTGCTGAGGGTGCAATCCACACCATCCTCCAGATCATTAATGAAGATATTGAACAAAACCCTTATCCAACCCTTCGGCCCCGGCTCGGCCTGGCATCCTTAACACGCTGCAGCAGCATGTTGGAGCTTTACCGCATTGTATGCAAACCTGCATTATATCGGGGTAGAGGTGTATTTAAATCCCTACTGTAAAAAAATTTCAGTCTTTGAGAGAGGTCACCACAAATCCGTTAAGTCAAATTTTAGAGAGAGCAGAATTAAGACATTTATACAAAATAGTTAAGAGAGGCCTATAGAAGAACATTGGGAGCCCCAGCTGGGAAAAAGTTTATGGCATATGTATACAGGGGGTCAGACTAGATGATCATAGTAGTCCCATTGGAAATATTAATCTTTTAAAATTCAGATATGAGGCAGACAGGAATTTGAACTCAGGTTAAAACCTTCAGCCAGGGCAAGTAATATGCAAAAGGAGGATAATTAGGCCAGAACAAAAAGCAGACATACCTTGGAGGAGAGCTGCTTATTTAGAAGTAAAATGTATTTGTGCTGGGAGCCAAGTAGTCCTTGTCTACACTAGGCTGTCCCCTATGAAATTTCCCCCGGTAGGTTGAGAAGTTAGGAGGTGCAAGGGGGAGGAGGGATGTCTAGAGTGGACATAATGCATATACACATCATCAAAAGAGCTGTTTAAATTGAGTAGGAAAAACAACACCCAAAACTAATTGCTCAAAGCAACAAAGAATCCTGACTGGACTGAGGGGATGGACATACAATGGATATTTCAGGTGAGTGTGTGCTAACCTAAGTGGCCATCTAAGTAAAAACCTTTGTGGAAAATGCGGATATAATAATGAACAGAATAACACCTTTCATATCAAAAGCATCAGAGTCTATACTTTGGATGATTTGACAAATGTACTGGAAGAAGACACCTACCCAAAGAAACAGAGACCTTGGGCTCAATACTGGGATGCAATATTGGTCACATTTCACCATCTAAAAAGCTTACCAGTGAGCTTTCCAAGGATCGGCTAGCACGCACCAGATGTACTTCTTGACTTCAGGGCAGAAGGTAGAACAGGACAAGCTGGGGGGGACAAAACCCATATTTTGGACCTGAACTACTCTGACATTTTTCATTTAATCACCAAGTAGAAATATGTTTTTAGTGCAGCTTTAGCAGTACTTGGCTGAAAAATCCAAATCTACTCAGAACAAGCTGTTTCAGTTGCAGAAAGAACAGTTTGAGTAACACCAATAATACTTAGGACTTAGAGTGCTGAAAGGGAAACACTTTCCTTCACCCAACTTGAAATCTAGTCAGTTTCAAACAATGAGCAATTTCAGGTATTATGCTTTAGTCCCCCTGCCAGTTTCTGTGGTTTTACAATCATATTTTCCTATTTAATTCCCCCCCGTGGCTGCAAGACCCCCACAAAGGAAAAGGAACACTGATTAACTGAATGATTACACAGTCAGGAAACAGTGAAACTGATCATACACAAAGTGCTGTCAAAAGCACAAAGTAGCCAAACTGAAAAAACAAAGAAAAGGATTTTGCCCCTCTCAAATCTGTTTCACTTGTCGTAATCTTACTTGTGATACTGGTAGAGGAGAACATTTCAGGCAGAAGTGTGGTTTTTAATTTGATGGAACAATTTCAAATCATTGTACAAACATTAACTAGTCAATCCCCACAACATTCCTGAACAATTGATATTCTCCAGTCTCTCTAGTTGTGGTCACTTTAAATATCTGCCATTGTACTAGCCTTGCTGCACTATCCCTTGTGGATACATTACTGGGTGTGTTCTTCATGGCAAATACTCTCCTTGCTGGCTGTAACTTTATCTACATGGCCTAAAACTTCTCAATGACTCATTGACTTTTGTCAAAAGAGCCAAAATAAACTCAATTTTGGATGCTTTTTGCCAAACGCATACACTTACGGCAACCTAGGAATAATAATAAAAGGCAAAAAAAAGTGTTAATGGAACATTATGACTATGTAGTGAAAATCACTAAAAGTCAGAAAATAAAAATTATACAGTCCTAATAGTAACTTCTCAGCCAGAGAGTACATCTTGTATAGTTTAAGTATACATATAATGAAATATTTTCAGCTACAGATTTATCAGGCAAAACTAATAGTTAGTACTAGTGTGCAATGAGGCTAAATGAACATGGCTGTTAGAAGCTTAAATATTGCTTTTCCTTTTGGTTATTTTAACTGTGCAATCTTAATGCATTTACATTTCCTAACCTTTTTAAAGAAAACATTCGATTTGCAGCACTGTTTAGCTGGCAGAGCTTGTCAGTCACTTGAATGTAAGTACCTAAGATAGCTAGAAGGGGAGTACTGCACCCAGGACAGGGTTTCCATACCACATCAGAAGTGTGTGGGGGTGGGAGGAATCAGGTGGTACTATAGCCACCACCCTCTGCTGTGAGGGAGCAGCTTTAAACTCCAGCTGGAGTTCCCTAGGAGCACCCTTGGCAGAGGCTGCCCAGGTGATGTGCTGAACAAACATCTTCTGAAGTTCCTATCCCTATCCTATCCCTTGCTGTTCCCATCCTCTTTGTGGCTGTGGGTGGCTGGCTGGCTCCAGTCTTGGTTGTTCAGGAATTGTAGGCATCTTGTGCAACTGCACACTTTCAAGGTGGACTTTCTGCTTATGGGGACCTACAGCGTTGTTTCTGTCTGCTTGAACAAGCAGAACCACAGATGCTAATCTGGGCCCATGGGTTTTTCCTCATAACTATCCTGGGAGGTGATGTTTTCTGGGCATCCTGATTCTCTCTTGCCAATTAAGACTTTATACTAACCTTCACTGATCAATTAGAATGACCTACCATAAGTTAACATGCTAGTTAAGACGACAGCAGTGAAAACAGTCTTCAGTCCACTTTTTGATGTTACAAAGCTTCCACCCTACTAAGTTCCAATGTCTATGTGGCCCCATCTGCTCACTCTGAGGTTAGCATGCTGCATACCACAAGAGACACCTGGGATTCATCAGATAATGACGGGCTTGTACATGTGCGTCCTACCAGACGGAATATCGTACACTCCCCCATGTTTGTTAGCATCCTCTACTGGCTGAGCTAGCATAGCTTCTTATTTACCTTAGAGAAGGCAGCGGTGTCTTTATGTGGTCACAGATCCAGTCTGTCTCTCCTTGGACTGACAGGAGCCAAGACTGCTGGAGAGGCAGCATGCTCAGACAACAGTCAGAAATAGAGAGCTCCTTGCATTACTCAGAAGTGACTGCTCTAAGCACAGGCCTGACAAAGTAGTTTTATTCAAAGCATGGTAACTACAGTGCAAGATAATCAGGGAAAGGGGAGCTAGGAAGGAAAGGGGAAACAGGAGAGTTTCTTTTCACTGGATTCCTTGCCTCTTTACAACTAATGCAATTTGCACATTGAATTCAAAATCCCACTCCTAGTTCTGAGAAAACTGTATAACAGCTGTATTCATGCACACTCTACCAGGACATGTTTTCAGAACCTCCAGCAGATCCAAGGGCAGCCAAATGTCAGTGTGGCACTGCATCAGCCATACTGTATATATTTGGAGCACTTGACTGAGATGCACTTATTTACATAACATGGATCAAATGGTCAAAAACTGACTCTGTACTCTGCAAGCCTAAAAAGCAGGAGAGACTGTGACTAGGCAAGCAGGCTATTTAGCCAAGAAAACACAATAAACCAAGCGATTTTATGAAACATCTTCCACAAATGAATGTGGATTTTGTTCTTATACCATAGAGTATATGGATATACTTTTTTAGATTTTCATTGAAAAGTTGTAACTAGATCAGGTTTCTTGTTAATATACCTACTGTACAACCATGTTCCCATTCAGAAAAGGGACTGGTTGTCTTCGTTTGTCTGTTTGGATCACTTGGACTTATAGCTACTGGGTTTGATACATTTGTTTTAAGCCCCAAACTGTCTTTTCATTTTTTAATAGTAATGTTGCCCCTAATTAGAGGGAATTTCCTCATTACTAGTTTCTTTGTAGTGCCTTTTCTACAACCATTCTCCATCTTGAGAAAATATTCATACCAATTTAACTTTTAAGATACACAGTGGCTAGGTCAGGATGCAGATCTACTTTCAGGTTTTGCATAATAAAAACATGTAATAATGTGCCAATTCGTCTTTGGGTAGCAGACACTTCCTCCATACTTCATATATATACACCAGATATGGAAACTGGTCTATAAACATCAATAGGATTTAACTTAGCACAGGTCAGTGAGTTCAGTTGCATCACACAGAGGGAGAGTTCTCTAGGTTTTTGTTCTGAGTCTGCCCAGCAAATTCACCAAATGAACAAACTTGGGGCAATACATGGGACTGGGTGGAAACCAAGTGCAATTAGTGATTTTGCTTTAAGTACACTAGTTCATTCAATCATGAAATCCCAAAGAAAATTCAGGGGTGTTGAACCCTACAAAAGAACATCTAAAGAGTTCATGTGAATTAAAGCATTAATTTTGTACAGCTCTGGTTGTGAAAATCACCTTCACAAAGGTAAGTGTCAATGCTGCACCTTTTCTACCGTCACTTTTTAAAAGAAGCAGCTCACACCAAACTCAGATACTGAAACATACAAATTTCTGCTAAAATTTAAAATGAGAATAACTGAAAATGATATGGGTGCCATAGGAAATACTACCAGTTAAAATTGCAGATTTTCAGCGCTACTGTATGTTTAATTTTGTAACGAAACCACAATTCAATTCAGTAACATTGAGGGAAATGCTTACAAAGGTTGAAAGAAAAATAACTTACAGGTGAGCAACATTTTATTCAAGAAAAAAAATAGCAGATCAGGTACTTGCATTGTGCTGTGGCTGCACTGTGCTACACACTGGTGCAAAGCAGCCCTACAGTCAACATAGAGGGATCTTCTTATTTCCTTTACCTGTATTTTAAAAAGGTCTTCACTGTTCAGTATTTACTGTGAATGTTTCGGTGTGAAAAATTCACTCAACGTGGTCTCTTTGCCAAGGAGGAAATTCTCACAAGGATGGCCCAGCCTGAGTAACCACGTTGCGTGCTCTGGTATGTGTGGAATCCTCAGCCCCATCCTGCAATTTCTAATGCATATCTGCTGCACAAGTGCTATTGCAGGGTATTGGTGTGAACAGCAGCCATGGGCCACTGCTCCCTCATGTGTATGGTTTGGGGCAGATTATCCATGTAGCTCACTGACTCATTGGCCACGACCCCAGTCTATGCCCCTCCCGCTGTAAAGTGGGCTGCTGCAGAACTCATTTCTACAATCCTCCTGCATGATCATTCCTGCATTTTCTTTATCTAAAGGTAATTATAGTGCACCTATAAGCACAATACAGTATTTAAGTGCTAGGCCTGCTGCGTTATATGACCCTTCCAAGGTCCCTATCCGGCCCCAAAGAAAAAAAAAATCACCCATAATTTATTTTACTTTTAAAATTGTGATTGCTTTCAGAGAAGTAGAGCAGGTTAATTCCATTTGATAATTACAGGAATGCAGTAAATAATGTTTGGTACTGTAATAGTAAATACAAGTCTATAGAAAGATCAGCCACTAATCATGTAATGTACCACAACGGGCATTCCTCCATGATTCTCAAACACAGATCCTCACTTGCCTACACTATTTTCAAACATAGCACAAAGCATGAGAGTTTTCATTTTCTCACACACTGCACTATAACTACAAAACTGCATCTTGATTCAGACACAGTAATAAAACCTGGTGCCTGTAAATTTATTAATTTGACCCATAGTCATTAAAGTACATTATGTTGTGGTCAGGCTGATGCCTGTTTCTTTCCTTAATCTTTTTCTTATTTAATGATCTATTGTTGGAAGCATGCCAGAAAATTTCAGGAATGTTTTATGACTTATTTGACTGAGAAATGTGTACCGTATTTACCATCCAGCCTATCCTGACTTGTCTACACATAAAGGCTGCAACAGTTTAACTAAAATTGTTTTTTACATTATTTATTTACTTAAACCCGTGCAAACTCCTGAATGGATACACTTAAAATCAGTTTAGCTGAAATCAATACAGGCCAGTTGTAAAATGATTTAAATTAAAGTAGTGTAACTTTTGCATTTCAGTCAGCCCTGGCAGGAAATTTCCACATTCATATTCTATCCTGGTAGCTCATACTGTCAGCCCCGTTGGATTCCTGAACATCTAAACTTCATCCCAGGACCATAATGCTATCCACCCAGCTCAATGGATAGGATACCTGATTGGGTGCAACAAGGGCAGGGAGGCAGGAGTCCCAGGTCCTGTCCCCCCCGCCCTTCACCACAGACTACAACTACAAATTCACATGAATGTCCTTGCTGAGCCACCATCTTTCCTTCTGGAACAGGCTCAGAAGCGGAAAAGGTAGAGGAAACAGGATGAGGAAATGGCAGCCTGCAGTTCTGGGAGGTGGAGAGCTGGGGTCACTGGATCCTGGGGCTGCAAACCCTCTGCCCATGCCCTGACTGGTCGCGGATAGCTTCAGTTACCAGTTCTTCCTCACCTCCAAGCACCACCCCGGGAGAGAGCCCTGGACCCAGATCCCCACTTCCCAGAACCAGGGGCTGCCATCTCCACACTGTGCTTCCTCCTGTTCTTCCACTTCCAGGCCCACTCCAGAATGAGAGATGGTGGCTTGGCAAGGACCTACATGTGCCAGGGAGCAGTGCAAAGGGAGGGAACCCCATGGACATATGTGTGCCTCTCAGAACATGACCTCTGCTGCAGGGCCCCTTCCTAAGGAAAATTCTGGTTGTGCCCCTGTACCTGATAGGACCTGCAGGGAAGTGGACAGCCTTGGAGCAAAATGGTGAGAAAACATATGCTGGAGAAACACAGGTTTGCCCTTCCTCCTCTTTGTTGGGCTCTCTGCCTCCCATTGGCTAGCCAGATAGAGATGGCAGATGATGGACTCCTTGTTTCCCTCCATTAATTTAAATCCTTGCCTAGGGCTTTTGGAGCCTCTTGTTTAGGTCAGATTTAGTCTCTTGTTTCTGACCTCAGATTCTAGCCTGTAGCATATACTATCAGCCTTGTTGGACTCCTGACAGTTTAAGCTTCGGACCAGGACCAGAATGTGGATGCATGTCAATCTAAATCCATGCAGGAAATGGGCAGAAAGGGAGAAACATACCTAGAAAGAAATCTCTTTACCTGTCCAACAAAAAGACAACCCAGATTCGGACATTTATTGAAGTTATTCATTTGAAAGAGGCAGTTTACATTTATTTGGTATTTTCCCATCAGTTGAAATAATGTGCCTTACAAAAGATTAGAAGCAGTTCAAAAACATTTTCTCCATCAACTCTGCTGAGTTCAAATGAGGGACTCTTTGTTTGTAGGGTTTTCATATTTATACTTGAAAAAAAATCCCCCATGTGAGTTTAGTAACTAACTAATAAGCTTTGAACATAACACCTTAAGATGAATGAGAGAAATGCACACTCCACTGGGTTTAGTTTAGCCTTGTCTGTCTATAAACTTAAGACAGCTGCACATAGGATTTTGTAGTGAAGTTTGTTTTTCTGACCGCGAGCGCAAAATACTTAATTTTTAACCCCTCAGATGCTACATGGTCGTGTACATCCAAGTTAACGCTTTCTAAAAGGTGTGCCAGTCTAACATGGTGGAGGAACACCCACAGCGTATGTGCACTACATGTAACTCTGTATTTAGACTCAGCAGGTGAAATGTATGTGGTATGTCAGTACTAACAGATAGTCATGAAACTGCATAAAGGAAGGCTGATATCTGGGATGCAGCTGGTGGACAGACATAATCCATGCGATTTCCTAGTCCCTACCTCTATTTGTCTCTCATGTTGGGTAGCCATTAAAGATAAAGCTCAAGTTTAACCAAATTCATCACTGGTGCAACTTCATTTGAGTCACAGAAATGAGGTCAAAAGATATGTTGGAGATGCCTACATTATGTATAAATTTTGATGCAGAAAGTAGCTCTAATTCCTTTGGAGTTATGTCCAACCCAGATTAGACCCTATGAATCTGATTCTCTGCTCTGAGCTGTGTCTGGCCAACTCACAACTGGTTGGATACCTGGTCAGAGCACTGACCTACTTTCTCTCTAACATTCACATACCTTCCAGAAAAAGCCAATTGGATTCCACTCTACAGTAGTTTCCTAGGTGGCCCAACTAGGCATAGAAACATACGGCCAACCTCCTCCCCCAAAAAGACAAAACCAAAAATCCTGCAGCATTTGCATATTCTGTAGACCTTTGAATAGTTTAAAATAATATTGAGATATTGTGTTCCTAAACAATACTGCTTAAGAAAAAAATTCTGTGGGGATGGAGCCCTCGAGACAGGAATGCCCAAAACTTTCCCTTTGGAGAGTTACGGCCTTTTCTCAAAACTGGTTTATAATTCTGAGTAAAGTGCTTCTACCATGCATGAGGAATATTCTCCTTTAACTCATGGAGTAGAGGCTCATGTTTTTGAAACACTAAATCTTAATTTCATTTTCTTCCAGAAAGTATGCAAGCTCTCAGGGCTACACCACACCTAATATGCACTGCATCTTATCTGATTTGTCTTTTTTTAAATTTTTGATTGCCTCAGGTTATATCCCCTCCACCCACGCACTCTCCCCTTCATACATACCAATGACAGTGTGTATATAAACAGCTGGGAATTGTTATAATGAATCATATTTTATATTATACACAAAAAGCTACATTAAAAGAATGTTAAGGTTGCAAAGCCAAGCGTTCAAATGTTAGGAAATGGTAGAATTAAGGTTGCCAGTGCAACCTTGATATGCATTATGATACAGTCATTAATTACATGATCCCATAGTATTTTCTCCACAGGAAGTTCTTTTAATGTAGTTTTTTGTGTAATACATAATACACTGTCCCCTGACACAGACTTGTAAACTGTAGACTTTTATGGGCCTGTATCTTACAGTGTGCTGCTTCATGGTATGTAATATATCGTTAGAGGTCATGGTGACATAGTTGGAGTAATAGAGTCTGATCCTCAGAGGTCTTAAGCACCAACAACTCCAAATGAAGTCTAACAGAGTTGTGAGCATTCAGCCTCTCTGATAGTCCCATAATGTTTACAAAGGAATTCTAGCTATACTCCAGCAGTGTCCTCAGAAAGAACCATCCCACCATCAACCTCAGCCTGGGCCAGTCCACACAAGAGATCCACTTCCTGGACACTACGGTGCTAATAAGCGATGGTCACATAAACACCACCCGATACCAGAAACCTACTGACCGCTATTCCTACTTACATGCCTCCAGCTTTCACCCAGATCACACCACACGATCCATTGTCTACAGCCAAGCTCTATGATACAAACGCATTTACTCCAACCCCTCAGACAGAGGCAAACACCTACAAGATCTCTATCAAGCATTCTTACAACTACCATACCCACCTGCTGAAGTGAAGAAACAGATTGACAGAGCCAGAAGAGTACCCAGAAGTCACCTACTACAGGACAGGCCCAACAAAGAAAATAACAGAACGCCACTAGCCATCACCTTTAGCCCCCAACTAAAACCTCTCCAACGCATCATCAAGGATCTACAACCTATCCTGAAGGATGACCCATCACTCTCACAGATCTTGGGAGACAGGCCAGTCCTTGCTTACAGACAGCCCCCCAACCTGAAGCAAATACTCACCAGCAACCACACAACAGAACCACTAACCCAGGAACCTATCCTTGCAACAAAGCCCGTTGCCAACTGTGTCCACATATCTATTCAGGGGACACCATCATAGGGCCTAATCACATCAGCCACACTATCAGGGGCTCGTTCACCTGCACATCTACCAATGTGATATCTGCCACCATGTGCCAGCAATGCCCCTCTGCCATGTACATTGACCAAACTGGACAGTCTCCACACAAAAGAATAAATGGACACAAATCAGACGTCAAGAATTAGAACGTTCAAAAACCAGTCGGAGAACACTTCAGTCTCTCTGGTCACTTGTTTAGAGACCTAAAAGTGACAATTCTTCAACAAAAAAACTTCAAAAACAGACTCCAACGAGAGACTGCTGAATTGGAATTAATTTGCAAACTGGATACAATTAACTTAGGCTTGAATAGAGACTGGGAGTGGATAGGTCGTTACACAAAGTAAAACTATTTCCCCATGTTTATTTCCCCTCCCCCCAACCCTCACTGTTCCTCAGAAGTTCTTGTCAACTCCTGGAAATGGCCCACCTTGATTATCACTACAAAACGTTTTCTTCCCTGGGGCCCCCCCCCCCACTCTCCTGCTGGTATTAGCTCATCTTAAGTGATCACTCTCCTTACAGTGTGTATGGTAACACCCATTGTTTCATGTTCTCTGTGTATATAAATCTCCCCACTGTATTTTCCACTGCATGCATCCGATGCAGTGAGCTGTAGCTCACGAAAACTTATGCTCAAATAAATTTGTTAGTCTCTGAGGTGCCACAAGTACTCCTTTTCTTGATTTTTCTGTTCTTCCTGATGACTAGAGAAAAAAATATGTAAGAGAACGAATAAATGAAAACATACGTAGTAAAAAAATGTTAAATTGTTTTATTTGCCTTGTGTATTACTTATAATAAACTAGGAGGTATTGTTTCATATTCTCTGTGTGTATATAAAGTCTGCTGCAGTTTCCACGGTATGCATCCGATGAAGTGAGCTGTAGCTCACGAAAGCTCATGCTCAAATAAATTGGTTAGTCTCTAACGTGCCACAAGTACTCCTTTTCTTTTTACATACAACTGCTGTATTTTAAATTCTTGCACTTAACTTTTGAGTGCTTAACTTTGCAACTGTAATGACATCCTTTTAACATAGCTTTTTGTGTGTAATTTACTAGGTTTTTAAAAAGGTAAACTGAAAAAACATTCATCATATGACATTATATGGACACCCACGTGGCTCAAAAGTGAGAGAACTTTTAGATCCACTGTACAGTCCTCTGCCACTTGCAGTAGAGGAGTCACTGACAGCAGTAGTGGATTGTCATCATCAATGTGGACCAGCACTATTAGGGAATGAGACACACAGTTTGCCAGTGGTTTCACAGATATTTCCTGATTGCAGGGAACTGTGAGACTCAAGAATTTGGGTTCCATTCCAGGCTCTGGAGGAGAGTGTTCTCTAGTGCAGTGATCTCCAAACTTTTTTGATCGCGCACCCCCAGTATATGTATATTTATTAATGTATAAATTATATATATGTACTACTGTACTAATATATTGTGTAAATTATAAAACATACATAAAAATAGAAATTAAAAAACGATAAGCTGAAAAATAATATTTTTTTAAAAAAATTTATTAACTGTACAAAAAACTTTTGCTCTCACTAAAAAAATTATTAATAATATTTTTAGTGAGAGCAATGTGATTGAGTATGCTTTATTATTTTTGAAAATCTTGGTTTAACACTTTGTGATACAGTGGACATTCAGGGGTGGGGTGCGGGGTCTGGGAGGGAGTTAGGGTGTGGGAGGAGGCTCAGGGCTGGGGCAGGCAGGAGGTGCAGAGCACTTACCTGGGGCAGCTCCTGTTTGGTGCAGCGGGGGGGTGCAGATGGCTCTGCGCAGCGCAGCACCACCCCCATGGCCACGATTCTGGGAGCTGCCCCCCTCCCCCGCCCCGGCAGCAGGGCCACCCAGAACACAGGGGCTTTAAAGGGGAAAGTGCCATTCTTTCTGGCGGCTGGCTGCACGGCTGCCCCTGCTCCTCCATGGGCCGGAGGACTCAGGGCCGCCCCCCCTTCCGCCTCCCCCCCCACGGTGCTCCTCCTGCCGCGCCGCCCTTTTGCTCCGGCAGCACCCCCCAATCGATCGTCTTGCACACCCCACTTTGGAGACCACTGCTCTAGTGCACAAAGACATTTCTGCCCATTCCCCACAAGATACCTGTTTCCTCCCCATCCCCTGGAACCTGTCTCTGTTCTATTTCCATCTCTTCCCCACCCCTGGCTCCTTGTCCCAGTCTCCTTACTGACCCAGTCCCAGCTGCCACTCCTCAGGCTTCTCGTTTCAATCCCAGTCTCCTTGCCCAGACAGTCCTAGTGTCCCCATCATGGCTCCTTGGATGATCTGTCTCTCCCTTCCTCCCTACAATGGCTCCCAGTCCTAATCTCCCTCCCCAGGCTTTTCACTCATTCTCAGTCTCCCCCAACCTCTTCCTCCACCCCATTCCTTGCCCCAGTCTCTTTCCCCAGCCACTCCTAGCTCTCCCCCAGTTCCTCCTCAGATCTGTCTACCCCTCTCTCCCACTCCCTACTCTGATTCCTAGTCCCAGTCTCTTTGTCCAACCAGTCCCAGTCTCCTCCTGCCACTCCCTCCTCCTCTGACCTCAATGTCCTTCCCCAGCCAACTGGCTTTAGTCCCCCCTCCCCCTCCCAATTCCCTCATAAGCTCCTTTTCCAACCTTCCTCCTCACCCATGGCTTCCAGTCTCAGCCTCTCCTCCAACTTTGGATTCCCACTCTCCATGCCCAGATAGTCCTAGTTGCAGTTTCCCTCCCACACCCTCTCCAGTCCCAGCCTCACCAGACTCCTTGTCCCAATACACCCCTTCACCTCTCCCTGATCCAGCTTTTGCCCCCTCTGCATTCAAATCATATGGGTCCCTCCTCCATATTGCCTGGCTGCCAGCTGCAAAGGGAGAGATAGGTTCCCTGCTCTCACGTTCAGTACCCAGACCACACTGCCTGTAGCAGCAGGAGAGTGGGGCTTTGCCCCTGTAGCCCTGCGCTGGAGCATGCTCAGTTGCTCTGAGGGCCTGGCTCATGAATAGTCTGGACAGCACAAGGAACTATGAGAAGCTCAAGCATCCTGAGTGAGGAGGGAATCTTCAGAGATTTTTGCCGCTAAAATCAAATTAGTCTCTACTGAGCATGTGTAAATTGCAATTTTTCAAAGGCTGGTAACTTTGGGCATATTTTCACAGGGATGGGAAAAGACATCCCTGACACAAAGGCCACCAGCTGCTACATTTCAAATCCTTGCTCCAAAGCATGGGGGTGCTAAAGCTGTTCAAAGAAAAGGTCACCAAAATTTTGTCACACGGGCAAAACATTTTTCCTTCGCCTCATTCCCAGAAATGGCTGAACCATTTTGGTTAAAATTTCCCAAAGAATTTCAGCCTGATAAAGACACCTGGTATGCAAAATTTCCAGCCCAAATGGTTGAAGTTTGGCAAAGTTATAAGCATCTAAAAACAGGATCTTATAATGGGAAGTGTCAGGAAATCTTAACAACTGGCTGGGCTACCAGCCTCGCCTATAATTAATCTGGTTCACAGACTGAAACCAGAAAAGAATGACAGCTGTGTCTCACCTTTTCTACTATTAGAAATAGATCCCTTTTGAACATACAAATGGGAAAAATGAATATAGATTCATCCTTTTAAAACACAAGTTTTTAAAAAATTACTACATTAGAATATACTTTTAAAAAACTAAACATATTGTTATGCTTAACCATTCTCAGATTATGTGTACATGCCTACTAAAGACTATAATTGTAGGGAGTTATTTTTGAATGAAAGTGAAAAGGTAGTGGAGACTGTTACTTGTTCTTTGATCTGAGCTCTTGTCTCCAATCTTCTCTGATATGGAGCAATTACACGTATTATGTAGCCTACTGTCAGATTATTTTCATTGTGCTCAAAGTCTTTCATGTGGTTTGTCACAGGACAAAAAGAAAACAAGATATAGGATATTATTTATTTCTGATACATCATTTCTATGCAAGACTGTCACAAAGTGTATCACAAGAGTTGAACATTTATCTATCTATGGTATTTATATGGGATTTATCATTATCTCTATTTTACAGATGGGGAACTGAGGCACCGAGAGACTTAGTGACTTGCTTATGGTCAACCAGGAAGTCTGTAGCAGACAAAGGAATTGAGCCTGGTTTCTTGAGTCCAAGACCAGTGCTTTTAAACCATCCATCTGATATAAAGCTTTGTACACTAGAACCAAAATTCACATCTGGTTTTTGAACCTAGTTCAGAGGCCCTCACATCTGTGGTGGACAGGGGTTCATTTTAGTATGACCTGGTGTTGGTCAAGGTTAGGCTGCAATAAAAGCAAAATTCAAATCCACATCTGGGATTAGATTCCAAATCCTCCAAAATGCCAGGGTGCTCAGGTCCAATGTTCTGTTCATAGCTATCTGTTCAATACCATCACAGGTTTCTAACCAAACCTTTCTCTAGCACAGTGGTTCCCAAATTGTTTAGTAAGGCAAGCCATCAGTTGCATAATGTCTTTTTTGCGACCCACCCGGAGTCCAAATTTTGCGGGGGACCCCAAAATCATAGGACTCCGCTCTTCTCCTCTGCCCACCTCCTCCTCACCCCACTGATGGGACACTGACCACCCACAGCAGCACCCTCCATCCTGGCACCACAATCATAATCTCAGCTCAATACAGAGCAGAGGCCGTGGGGTGGGGGGGTGGGTTGGAGAGCAAGCCTGCCCCACATTAACCCGAAAGTGGCATGTCCTGACCTATGGAGCTGAGCCTGGCTCTCAACTCTGGGTATTGCCATCTGATGCATTTAGAATCCAGCACCCCTTGGGTTTGGCCCAGCCACCCCTCTGTCATAAAAGAGGAGTGGCAGGGCCAAATATGTGAGAGTGGTATGGTGATTCCTTGTGCCAGGTGGCAACTCCACTCGTTCAAATCTGGCCTGGCAACCCCACAGTCATGACAGAGGGACAGATGGGCCAAACCTGAGTAATGCTGTGACCTCGTGCACCAAGTCAAAACTCCCAGTGCAGGGAGACAGGCCCAGCTTCGCAGGACAGGAACCACCACTGTGGAGGTGAGTGCGGAGTCACTCTCCAACCTCCTCACTCCTCTCAGGGCGTTGCCTCCACACTGGGCCTGTGACCTCCCTAGAAATGTCACGCGATCCAGCATTTGGGTGGAAACACTGCCCTAGCACCTTAGTGGTGTTTGGGGCCAAGGTTTGGTTTGAATACATTTCAAAATTAAAATTTTAATTAAAAAAAATCCTGAATTGCATTGGTCTTTCTTCTCTTATGCACTCCAGAGTGTTATGGTGTGGTGTTGCTGTAACTGGGAAAAGAAATCATACAGTAGACAAAATTATTAGTTGTACACAGTGTAGGGGTTTTGGTTTGAAAGGAAGCCTTCAAACCTTTATATAGTTTTGTTAGGCTTGTATTCTCACTCCTTGAGCCTTACTTTACATGTACGGTTTCAATTAACCTAAAAATAAAAACTAAGCTCATTGTAAACTGTCAGATTTTGCCTGGTTTGAAGTAAAAACGACATATAACCACAGTGCATAGATGCAAATAGTCACATCTATATGAAACAACTGAGGTGTCATTTGCACCTGTATGTAGAGAGCACCAAGCACCAGAGCAGCATCAATAATTGGCATGTTTAACAGCCAGATTTTCAGTGAATAAGCAGTGCTCAGTAGGCAAGTCACTGAAGAGATTTACAGCCCACTGGTTAGATTGCAGCCCTGTGTAACTTCCAGCTACAATGTCAAGCTGACATCTAAAATGAAAATGTGGATGTTTGACTTCAGCAACTCTGGAATAATGCCAAGACCTCTCCCCTCCTTTGGCATAAATGGAGACAAATCTTTTAACTGGCTCTGGATTACCCATCACCAGACCCACTTGTTATTACTTATCTCATAAAAGGAACATGAGCTGCTCTATCATACATGAACCACAGTTAGCACTGAGTCCATATTGATCGAACAGAACTGAGCATTTCTCTTTTAACTACACACACAAACACTCTAAAATACAGTATTTTAACAAGCCTCTCTCATCCTGAGGAGGTAACCAAGATTTACATGTACTGGTATGACCACATTGTAGTGTCCAAAAGGCAGCAATTCGGGCAGATTGCGTTAGCTACACTATCAGAAAGAATTTTGAACTCTGGATGTTGAGACACCTGACTCCCATCTCTGAGCAGTCTGTCTGGTTTAACGTGTATGGCAGTATTTGTCCCTGATAGTACCCAATAGTTACCTGGAATTTTCCAAACGCAAATATATTCCTAACCATCCCTTTCCAAGAGCATATTTGCATGTTTGTGCAATTGTTCCCAACAACACCCATCTACTGAGGAGATCACTACACCATCTAGTCCTAAAACTAGAGAGAAATAGTCCAAATGAACTCTTTCTAGTAAACAAAATACTTGTCAATCTTCTCCCTAACAAGATTATTGTAGTGAGAGAGGCAAGGTTCAAAATTCCAAGGTCATCTAGTCTGACCTCCTGCATAACACAGGCACATAGGACTTCCCTGAATTAATTCCTGCTTGAAATCTAATAGCCGTGGTTGAACTAGACCACCGCTTTTAGAAAAATATCCAATCTTGATTAAAAAATTTCCAATGATTGAGAATACACCTCCCCCTTTGGTAAATTGTTCCAATGGCTAATTACCCTCACATAAAAAAATGCATCTTATTTCTAGTCTATATTTGTCCAGCTTCAACTTTCAGCCACTAGACAGTTGTTATACATTTGCCTGCTAATTTGGAGAGCCCTTTATCATCAAATTTCTATTTTGCATGTAGGTACTTAGAGACTGTGATCAAGTCATCCTTTAGCCGTCTCTTTGATAAGCTAAATAAGCACTGTAAGGCATGTTTCCCAATCCTTTTATTATTCTTGGGGCCATGAGCTAGCCCACCGGCTCCACCCCTTTCTCCCGAGGCCTCGCCCCCCCAAGTCCCTCTCTCCCCACAGCCAGAGCCACAAGTCCCCCGCGGCCTGAGCTGTGCCAGATGGTCAGCCCCAGCTGTGCTGACCCACCCTGGGCCAGCCCCAGCTACCCCAGTTGTGCCAGCCCAAGCTGCCTCAGCTGGCCCGACCCTGGCTGGCCGGCTCGACCTCCAAGCTGCCCTGAGCCACGTCGGCTGGCCCAACCTCCACTGGCCAGCCCAAGTTGCCCTGGGCCGCTGCCCTGACCCCCAGCCCAAGCTGCCCCTGTCCACACCAGCCCATGGCTGCTGGCTGAGCTCCAGGTTGCAGCTGGAGCTGAGCCCCCAGCCCATCAGCTTCAGGGCTCGGGGGCGGGGAGCATGGGTGGGGCCACAGCCATGGTCAGGGAAAGTTTAGCCTTCCCTGGCCTGATACCTTCCACCCCTACTTGTGGCTCTTCTCTGAACCCTCTCCAGTTTTTCCAACATCCTTCTTGAAGTGTGTCCTCCAGAACTAGACGTAATTTTCCAGTAGTGGTCATACCAGTGCCAAATATAGAGGTAACAACCTCCCTACTCCTATTTGAGATTCCCCTGTTTATACATCTGTGATGCTTCCCAGGGGTACCCAGGGGCTGCAAGGCACCTTGCTACCACCTGCCCTGAGTGTGAGAAAGCCTTGTCTGTGCCTCACGTGGATCAGATCCCCAACTCCACCAGCCACGGGAAACACAAGCACTGCCCTCTAGGCCTCGCAGTCCCTGTGGTTACTCTACACGTTAGCAATTGACATATTCCAACCTTTGAGCTCTCCGAGCAGCTCCCTGCACTTTCCAGCCTCTGGTCCACTGGACCCTTGCAATATTCACAGATCTGCAGCTTCCAAAGAAACATTACAACTCAGCATACCAGTTCCACCTTCAATCAGTGCTCCACTTAACACACAGCACTTAGCACAGAGTTGCAAGTAGTAGCAAGTAGAAGTACTGGAAACAAAAGATTACATAAAAATAAAATCATAACACACATTCTAGACCCTTGATTTAATTAACAAGATATTCTCATGTGGTACAGAATATTGCTCACCCAAAATCCTTGCTGCTCCATCCAGCTGGGCTAGCTGTGACCCTCTTTACATGAAGCAAGCATGCAGTCAGTTTGCATCCTAGGTGAAGGACCCAGTGTGTCTCTTTGCCCCAGGCTTAGTTTGCAAAAAAGCAGACATTGTGAGGCATACAATACAAACTACACAAATGGCCAAATAGGGAAATAGGTGTCAGTTACCTATTACCAGCAGGAGAGTGAGTTTGAGGGGGGGGGGGAAGCAGAGGGTGAGAAAACCTGGATTTGTGCTGGAAATGGCCCAACTTGATGATCACTTTAGATAAGCTATTACCAGCAGGAGAGTGGGGTGGGAGGAGGTATTGTTTCATGGTCTCTGTGTATATAATGTCTTCTGTAGTTTCCACAGTATGCATCCGATGAAGTGAGCTGTAGCTCACGAAAGCTCATGCTCAAATAAATTAGTTAGTCTCTAAGGTGCCACAAGTACTCCTTTTCTAGTTACCGCTTGGTTATCTGCCTTAACTCCAAGACCTTAAGAACATAATTTTCAAGATAGATACTCTCTCCTCATGCCCTACGCTACCAGCACTCCCAGCTATCTTTGAGACACCACTGACTTCCTGAGGAAACTACAATCCTTTGGTGATCTTCCAGACAACACCGTCCTAGTCACTATGGTTGTAGAAGCTCTCTACACAAACATTCCACACAACGATGGAATACAAGCCATCAGGAATAGCATCCCCGATACCATCACAGCAAACCTGGTGGCTGAACTTTGACTTTGTCCTCACCCAAAACTATTTCAGATTTGGAGTCAATTTATACCTTCAAGTCACCAGGACTGCTATGGGTACCCGCATGGCCCCACAATATACCTACATTTTTATGGCTGACTTAGAACAACGCTTCCTCAGCTCTCGTCCCCTAACACCCCTACTCTACTTGCGCTACATTGATGACATCATCATCTGGACCCATGGGAAGAAGGCCCTTGAGGAATTCCATCAAGATTTCAACAATTTCCACCCCACCATCAACCTCAGCCTGGACCAGTCCACACAAGAGGTCCACTTCCTAGACACTACAGTGCTAATAAGCGATGGTCACATAATCACCACCCTATACCAGAAACCTACTGACCGCTATTCCTACCTGCATGCCTCCAGCTTTGATCCAGACCACCCCACACAATCCATTGTCTACAGCCAAGCTCTACGATACAACCGCATTTGCTCCAACCCCTCAGACAGAGGCAAACACCTACAGGATCTCTATCAAGCATTCTTACAACTACAATACCCACCTGCTAAAGTGAAGAAACAGACTGACAGAGCCAGAAGAGTACCCAGAAGTCATCTACTACAAGACAGGCCCAACAAAGAAAGTAACAGAACGCCACTAGCCGTCACCTACAGCCCCCAACTAAAACTTCTCCAGCGCATCATCAAGGATCTACAACCTATCCTGAAGGATGATCTCTCACTCTCACAGACCTTGGGGGACAGGCCAGTCCTTGCTTACAGACAGCCCCCAACCTGAAGCAAATACTCAACAGCAACTACACACCACGCAACAAAAACACTAATCCAGGAACCAAACCCTGCAACAAACCCCAGTGCCAACTCTGTCCACATATCTATTCAAGGGACAGCGTTATAGGACCACATCAGCCTAACACCATCAGGGGCTTGTTCACCTGCACACTGAACAATGTGATATGTGCCAGCAATGCCCCTCTGCCATGTACATTGGCCAAACCGGACAGTCTCTATGCAAAAGAATAAATGGACACAAATCTGACATCAGGAATCATAACATTCAAAAACCAGTAGGAAAACACTGCAATCTCCTTGGTCACTCAATACTTGCTAAAACTGGCAATCCTTCAACAAAAAAACTTCAAAAACAGACTCCAACGTGAAACTGCAGAACTGGAATTAATTTGCAAACTGGGCACCAACAGATTAGGCCTGAATAAGGACTGGGTGTGGTTGGGTCATTATAAAACCTAAACCTAATTTCCCCAATACCAATTTCCCCCTACTGTTACTCACATCTTCTTGTCAACGGTCTGAAATGGGCCACTCTCATTACCACTTCAAAAGTTATTTTTCCTCCCTTGGTATCCTGCTGTCAATTGAATTGTCTCGTTAGACTAACCTCACACTTGGTAAGGCAATTCACATCTTTTCATGTATTTATACCTGCTCCTGTATTTTCCACTCCATGCATCTGATGAAGTGGGTTCTAGCCCACGAAAGCTTATGCCCAAATAAATTTGTTAGTCTCTAAGGTGCCACAAGGACTCTTTGTTGTTTTTGCTGATACAGACTGACATGGCTACCACTCTGAAACGCCTTTATTATTATCCATACATACAGTTTGCAATGATTTTGACAACCAGCAGGCAATTGGCTCTTGGTAGAGACTTCAAATGTTACCTTCTGGTGAACTATTATGTAGATATCTGATCCAGGATATCCCCGTACAACTCTATGCACTCCCTGTACTAATTACCGACTGTGACTACTAAGTCTACTTTAGAGTCACTGCTTCCCAGCATAGAGTCCCCCATCCTGTAAAGATGGCCTACCTTCTTTGTTCCTAGATGTATAGCTATATATTTGGCTGTATTAAATGCATATTGTTTGTTTGTGCCTAGCTTACTAGGCAGTCCAGATCATGCTGTATGAGTCACCTGTCCTCTTCATTATTTACTACTCCTTTAATCTTTGGGCCATCTGCAAACTTCATCAGTGATAATTTTGTTTTCTTCCAGCTCATTGATAAAAAGTACTAAATAGTGTAGGGCCAAGAACCAATCCCTACAAGACCCCACTAGAAACTACACACACTCAATGATGATTCCCCAGTTACAATTACCTTTTGAACCTATGAGTTAGCCTGTTTATAATCTGTTAAATGAGTATCACATTGATTTTGAAGCTTTCTAATTTCTTAATCAAAATGTCATGCAGTACCAAGTCAAACTCCTTACAGAAGTCTAAGTGTATTACATCAAACACTATTACCTTTATCAACCAAACTTGTAATCTCATGAAAATTATATCGAGTTTGATCTATTTTCCATAAACCCAGGTTGATAGGTATTAACTGTATTACTCTTCTTGAATTCCTGTATCAGCTATTCTGTTATTTTGCCTAGAATCAGTGTCAGGCTGAGAGAACTGTAATTACCCAGCTCATTCTGTTTACCTATAAGGTCTCAGACCCAGGCCTGGGAGTCCCCGGAAAACTGCCACATGTTGGCTTCCACCCACTGGCTACTGAAATTAGGTGGGCCGAGAAGCTACTAGGGCTATAACCTCAGCCAAGGCACTACCCACAGGAGCTCTGACAGGAGGATTCCCTGGTTCCACCAACTGGTCCAACTGTTCTAGTTAAGCCAGGAGGAGGAACCGGAAGTTTGTCTGGGCAACAAAGTAGTTCCCTGTTGTAGTTTTATTAAACCTTGCTTCTGCCTGCTCCCTTTACTCAACCCTGTTCCTGCTCTGCTCCTGGCTCTTGCCTTATCCCTGTCTTTGCTCCTGCTCTGTGCTTGATCCTTGCTTCTCCTCCTGTCCTGGTGCCTGGCCACCAGTCCTGGCACCAACTCTGGCCTCCAGCTTCTGACCCTTACTCTGGCATTTGGTATCTGAGCTTGGCTATGACCCTGAGCTTTGATTCCTGCTTCTGACTCTGGCTTGACCCCTGGCTCTGGCAACTGGCAGTTGACTCTTGTGGTGACCCTGGGTTCGTTCCCCAACCTAGATGCCTGCTCTGCCCTCTAGATCTGACTGCCTACATCTAGTCTATAACATTACCCTTTTAAAATACTGGAACTAGGTAGATCAGTGCCTATCCTCTGGCAAGAGCAGGAAATTATTCACTGGGCATGCAGTTCTCTCACAAACAGGAAAAAACTGTCACATCACATTCTCTGTACAGTTAGCTTCATGAAGGGAATTATTCTGAGGATAGAGAAGCTAATTTCACTCTCCTCAACCCATGGGCAGAATGCAGGAGAGCTTTGCTACCCTTCTGCAGCTGCTACCTCAGTCTCTGGGTTAGAATAGGGTTAGTGGCTCTACATGGGGTTTGTGGCCATTGGAACTGCATAATCATGGACCTAGTGGCCAACCGTCCACAGCTCCCTTAGAGAGCATTCACCCTGCCCCCACCTCTCTATACCTTAGCATGAAGCCTAGCATGCAAAGGATGTAAAGTACCTCTGTGCACTGACTTCAGGGCTGGCTCTAGGTTTTTTGCCGGAACGCCGCCCCTGGAACTGTGCTGCCCCAAGCATGTGCTTGCTTTGCTGGTGCCTGGAGCCGCTCCTGATCGACTCCACAGCTGCCCAGCCCTCCATGCAGCAGCAACACCACAGATCCTGCCTTCCGGGGCCCCTATACCCTGGGCGAATGTCACTCAGAGAGAAGAATCTGTCCTATTCTGAAAAGTGCTACTAAATAGTTCAGGAAATGCTGTTCGTACATATTCACAGTACTCCTGAACTCTAAGAAGAATGCTAAACTATGTGCGACCGATCTGCACATGTCCGCATGTGAATAATATCAAGAGAAGTGGTTGGCTTTGTAGGGGAACTCATACGTATAGTTGTAATTTAATGTCCACTAGAATGGGAAGACAAACGCTTGGGGGAGGGAAGATCAGAAAGGTGTGTGTCTTTAAGGTAGGTAAAATCCAGGGCGTGTCAATTGTCGCCCTGCCTCACTCAATTCTCTGAAATGATCAGACAGCCCTCGTCTGAGTTATGCTCAGGCATTTTTACATCACTGTGGCAGGTGCTTTATATTTACACCCATCTTAAGGCACTTTTACTCTGCTTGAGCAGGGCCTGATATGTTACCTAATTTTAGTTTTCCCTTTATAGTAAACACAGTATACCTAAATTGTGCAGTAAATCAGGATTGCTATGATTTTGGACAATGTTTTCTCTGGAGCAAATTCTGAACCCATACCTGGATCCAAATAACGGGATGGGTGTGGGCCAAATTGTGGAAACAGATGAGTAGCAGCAATCCTCTTCCCAGGCTGTGGTATCTCTCCACCGAGGCTATTTCAGCTCAGTGGCTGAAGTAGTCACCATGGCACTTACCTAGCCCTTCCTCGGGTGAGGATATACATAAGAGCATGTCTTCCAGCTCCACCATTACTCCAGCAATCCACTGTGCATTGCTAACGTGCACCCCACACCATGGGTGTCATGTGGGGGAGGGGGGAAAGGGGCCCCTGGAAGGCACTTCCCTCCCCAAACTGCAAGCCTCAGGCAGGCGTGGAATTCCCCTCCCCTGCTCATGCCCAGCCTGATTAACCTGACTGGAGCTCCCCCTGCAAATATAAAAGTCAATACTACACCTATGCCCCACATCTAGGACCAGCTACCCCCTTACCCGGTAGTACTGCATCACTTCCACCCCCAACAGGAGAGCCTGTGTTGTATTTGGAAAACTCCCAATAACCCCAATGGATAATTAATATTTTAATTCCTTTTCAGCAGTCAGTTAGAGGGGAATTTTTTTTTGTATCCATACCACTTTGGATGCTTTTAATTAGGTTGTACAATTTCACAAGCTATTTTCTGTTAAGTGTAATAATAGCACAGATAACACTTCAGATTTAATGTGAACATTAGCTCTTCTACTATTAATTTCTAATTTATTATCTGAACCCTCCTTTTCATTGGATGGCAAACGATGCTATGTTTGCTTCTATCCCCTATGTTATTTCCCTGTTGAGCTTCTCTCACCCCTCTCTTTTGGAAGCCCCTTAAAAAAAAAAAACAAAAAAACATTTTCCTGGGCATACTATCAGAAAACTCTTTTCCGTACTCTTCAGAAACTGCAGTGTGCAATCAGTTTAAGATGATGCAATTTCATGCTGATCTGTTTTCCCTTCCTGTGTGCATTAAAAAAAATAAAGCAATATTTATTGGTGGGCACTTCCTAAAATTATTAGGAGACAGTTATATAGCATCTTTCATGCCAATGCACCTTACAAGTTAATTATATGTTGTATTATATATGTCCAGAGTTATTTATTGCTTGTGTGCGTTTTTAAAATGCATCAGCAAAAACTGATCCATACACATCTGCATAATTTAAAACTTACATGTATAGGTTTTATAGCTGGTCAAAAGCTGCTCAAAAACAGAGACATGAAGGGCCTAATCCTGTATGGTACCAAAGTACCAAGTGTCGCTTTGAGATGCTGAGTGCCTTCGGCTCCCACTCACTTCAGGGACAAAACCAGGGAATTTGAAGGTTACTTACCATCCTTACTGTATGATACTGCTCTAGTTATTTCACAATGTCTCAATTTAAGGACAGCACACTGGCCCTAATTTTAAATTGCTTGGTTTTTGACAGTTTGCATCAGAGCATTAATGTTAAACAGTTTTTTTTTTAAACTTCCTTCATGAAAGCTTGCTGATCATGTAATGCTTGACAAAGCAGAATAGCTCCATTAGAATTATGATTTATTGTAAATATGGAAGTATTAAGCATGACTATTATGGATCTTAAAATTGCACGGAAAAAATCCATTGAATAACAAATTATGTGAGCTGTCATATTTATTAAAGCTCAATAACTCTATCATATGCATTTCTTTTTAAAATGCCAAAAGCAATTAAACCACACCACATCTGCTTGCCAAATTTCATTTGAAATTAGACAGGCCAGTGCAGTATGTCACTTATTTTAATATTAAAAAATAGAAACAAAGAAAAGAGGCAGGAGAAAAAGGAAGAGTATACAACAAAGCCAACTACATACAAAGTAGCCAAGACAGACAAAAGCAAATAAATATTACACATGGAATTATTAGGTCTCCAACAAAGTTCACATTGCATACTAAATAGCATTCACACAGGCTTCATGCATTAGCAAACATTTTTCATTTGAAGTTAAGGCGCTGATTCAGCAAAGCATCTAAGCACATGACTAACCTTAAGCATGCGATTAAGTGTTTTACTGAATTGGGCTCTAAATGAGTAAAGGCCAACACTGGAGCAACATCTCCATTCCTCAGATTTGATATAATGAAATATTTTAATTTCTTCAAGTCTCAAAGCTGGTTTCCACACAAGAATTTATATCCAAACATCAGAATCAAGCTCCAGGGAGGAAGTTACACGGTGCCTGTGAGTAAGTGGTAGATTTGAGCTGGAACAAATCCAGATTGTGACTTTAACTGTGGAAGTACTAGCTGCTGCCATGTTTGTGTCTGAGTTGCACTGTGCAAGGGTTCTCAAACTTTCTGGACCATTTCATAAACTGTATCCACCTCCCTTTTATGATGGTAGAATATGCCCTGTGGATATTGCTACACAAAGACATGAATTTAAAAAAGATTTACTACATAGCAAATCAGGAAATAAGTGGAGAAGTTACAGGTGTGTTGGTATTAAGCAAAAAAATATGCAGCCCAGTTCAACTCAGACTCTTATTGGCAAATAGACAAAAGCATTCATGTTGGCCTTTATCTTTTGTTAATCAGATTCCATCAGGTCCACAACAAACTTATCTTGCTTGGACCAAACATTCGTTGGCAACCCAGACTTCCCATTGGAGGGGATGCTATGCTTAAAATAATTCATTCTGGCTTTCAAATTTTTGCAGTCTTCCTGTGAGAAGATCCTCACTCTGCTAGTGCCACTGTTATGTTGGATCATATTAAAGAACTTCTGTATTAAAATCACAAATGAGTTTGATTCCCTATAGTTTAAATTCCAGGGTATTGCTAATTAAGAGGTCTCTTGGTTTTTGGTACTGTTTCTCCCCCCTCTGTGTGAAACTTGCAAGCTGCTGATTGTGTTAGTACATCCTAAGACAGAGTCTGTTCTCAAAGCAATACTTTGTAACTACTCACACAGAGAGAGACTCAAAGCGATGCTTTGTAACAATAGAAACAGCACCCAGAGACTCCCTGCCCTTTTGTTGTATTCATCTCGCTTTGTTAACAATTGTGATTAAAATGGAGATAGAGGATGTTTATGGATGGATGCTTGGTGTAGATAATAACTGAATGATCAGGGAGGTGCCAGCCTAAGAATCCGGTGTCCATCGGCTGAAGGCGGCGTCCAGTGGAAATAACCAGAGGACCCCCGGAGGGCAGACTGGAATCCACCAACAGCCTCAAGGATGGGAGAACCGAAGAACAAGATAACATCTGGCAGCACAGAGCCGTCAGGAATGTGCCATCTGCTGATTGATTCAGCAACAGCATGATGAAGCAATTCGCATAGACTGGAATAGGAATAAATTCCTATAAAAATGGACTCTAGAAACTGAGAACTTTGGGGTCCGATTCTGCAAACCAACTTCCAGGAGCATCAGATGTGCATCTGACAAGGCCCTGCTCCCTCCTCATGTCCAGGCCACCTGGCCAGTGGCTTGGCACGAGCAACTCTAAGGCTGGTAACTATGATGATAACCTTGCAGAACCTGTGTGTGTGGTGTGTGTGGTGTGTGTGAATAAATATGAAATTGAATGGAATGTTATAGCTATAACTGCTTACTGTGATTCTTTCTGTATTCACAATAAATGTGGCATTTTGCCTTTTCCTCTTTAATAAGATCCTGCTGGTTTTTATTTTATTGGTATACCACCACCCTCACAAGGTTCTTGGAGAGGGCAGCTTTGTGCTGGTTTCTACCAATGGTAATTTCCATCCACCAGTAACTGTAGAAGACATCTGGCATCTTATGGTGGTGGTACTGTAGAACCTGCCAGTTTTAACTAGAGATGGTTATCCATTATCTAGCCCTTGTGCTTCCTGTGACCCTATGGCATTCTCTTACTACCCAAAATATTGTCTATATACTCCATGTAACGTCAAACTTACCACCTTCCTTGGGTTTGGCTTTACTGGGCACACAGATAATTAAAAAGATTATTAACCTCAGCCTAAGCATTCTCTCCAAGCCTGGCAGTTTAAGTTTTTCTGCAGAATCTCCCTTTTTTTGGTCCCTAGTTCCTTCTCATGCTCATTTCTTACACCCTGGTAAGTTACCAAGCCACACCTGCCCCAAAGTCAGTAGAAGTGACTCCGCAGTTTTATGCAAGGTTCTAGGATGGTGGGTCAAGAGAATATTCCTGCATCCCTATACTATTTTATATTCAACTCCAATTACACTTTAAGAAAAAGTCTCATAAAAAGTTATATATGCAAGTATAGTTAAAAAGAACAAACCCATTAACAAACTGAGAAATTCTTGTGTAAAATTCCACTTTTACACCCCACAGCATGCCGAGGCAAGTAACACCATGATCATCAGACTTTCCTAAAAGATTCACAGCTATACAATGACAAAAACAACTATATGTTGGAGTCTCACTATCAGCTACCTTCTCTTTGGTCACATGATTTTGTTTCTTCCCCTATGGCTAACTTCCTGCCTCCACAATTTCCTGCCTTGAAATGCCCCAGAGTATGATCCAGTTTTCTTGAAGGAAGATTTTGGGCTGATGCTACTTTTAGTATATTCTCTTTCGTCCTGTACCTAAAGTGCTGTGCTCCAACTTCAGTGGTTCTGTGGTTGCTAGAAATTTAAAGGGAAGAATAAATGTAGAGGGTTTACTTTTTTTGCTATTCCCATACATAAAACCAAACACAACACAAAAGGGAAGTTGTGATCATTATACAGAAAACAGAACAACCAGGCAGTTACAGTCACCTGCCATCTTGGGACACTGCACATTTCCATCTGGTTTTTAAAGCATGGCTTCAGCCCCCTTGTGGCTATCATCTTCCATCTTAGCATGTTTGTGAGTTTCTTGTCAGAAAATGAAATGAGAGCACTTCTCAGGTCACCTCTTTGTACTAGTCAGGGCTGATGGTTCCTGTAGCTCTCAATACTGTGCTGCAGGTACTAGGGCAGTAGCTTGAAATACAATACTGTGGGCTTGTACCAACACAATGCTGCAGCCTCCCAGCCATGCGCCAATAGCTCTTTCATAGAATGCATGCGTGTGGAGTGGAACGAGTTCTTCCTGGTGCATTTTCTCACCAGTCCATTAAAAGCAATCAAGGGAAGGAGCAGGTTTAAGGGAATTAAGGGAAGGACCTCAGCATGACCACTGACAACTGAGTCTCGACCTTAGGTAGCTTTATCAGGTAGGGGCACACTTCCGAAAGACAACTGAGCTGGTTGATGGGCTAGGAATCAAGTTCTCTTGGCCTGGTGTCTGGAGACACTGTTGTAATTGCTTCAGGAAGGTTTAGTAAACAGGCAGAATGGTCAGGCCACTGGACTGAGTCCCAGGAGAGATCAGGTCTGCCCCTGACCTGCCGGGTGACTTCAGGCAAGTTACATCACCTGTTTCCCCTCCCAGTTTTTGAATGAAATCTTAGCCCCAGTGAAATCAATGTCAAAACATCCAATGACTTCAGTGAAACCAGAGTTCCACCTTTTATCAGTCTTGTCCTAGATCTAGACTGTCTCGTTCTATGCATTTGTACAGTGCCTAGCATAATGGGGCCCTTATTTCTGTTGGGGCCTCTAGGTGGTTCAGGAATACAAACAGTAAAAACACAAACACCAAAAATTTTGCCTGGTGGGTGAGTTCAGCAGTTTAAGAACTGGGGCTGCAAAAACAATTTTTCCTCGCATTTGAAACATATACGCTATTTAAATACATGGTCTTCCTTTACCCTCATTCTTGTGACACTAGGCAGAAGGTGATTAGCAAGGCAACAGGAAAGAAGGGATAAATGTATTTAAAACATGATTGCACAGTGATAATTCAAGGTGAACATCAACCAAAGAACTATGAAGAGAGTACAGCAAAGAAGCAAATTGTAATCGGTTAAAACAGTATTTCCCCCCATATCAATTCAGTGCACAGCATTACTTTACATACAAGCAGACTGAGCAACTGTCCTCTCTTAACATGTTCTACTCTTTGATTAAAGATACAAGCAAGGAAAAAAGGATGTAACAGTCAAAACAATGGCTGGACAGTAGTGAGAAATTGCATAATGTCATCTTCCTGGATGAAGAAAAGTGGATGTGGATTACCATGGTAATATGTGTTTCTGGAACACCTGTATTTAGCACCTGAAGCCACAAAGTTACCTGTCTGGGAGCCATTTCAACAATGGAGAATGGCCCCATACTTATTTTGGAAGATGCAGCATGGCTTTATATACTGCCCATTAAGTCTTATAGCACTTGTTTTGCATCTGTGCAACTACTGTACTGTCATTTCAGGTGACATTGACCAAAAATCCCTTTTGTTTTAAAGCAGAGTGCTGGAAGAAGAGGTACCATTCCTGAAGAAGTTTACTCCTCCCAGATGTTTTTCCAGTGTGATGGTTTCCTGTACATTCTGTTCCAGTTTCTTTGTAAAGGGCTATATAAACAAGTATTATTCTAATCAAAATACAATAAATGAGAGATTTAATTTTCTTGCAGTGACCCAACTATGGGAACTGCTTTCACCGAGAACCATGAGTGCAAACAGCTCCTACTGATGTATTTTGGTACAAATTAAAATACACAGAATATAAGAAGGTTGATCATTGCTTTGCAATTTGCTGTCTACTTACAATCTCTTTTTTGATCTACAGGTCACCGGATATGAACCCAATAGAGCTAGTGTGGCATCATCATAGCCCCATTATATATAGGAAGAGGCTAAAGTTAGCAAAAAAGGGTGAACTGAAGGTCATTCAGAGAACATCTCCACACTGTTGAAAAATGTAAGAGACACAGAAGTCATCTGGCCATATCAGAGAGAAAAGGAGTTGCCAGCAGAATTTCAATTGAGACAATGTATTTTGTTATAACATGAAAGCTAGTCATCCCACTCCATACCCATGCATTCTATGCAAATCTCAACTTTCGTAAGGCATTTTCGTAAGGCACTGTCTCACATGACCTTCTCAAACAAAACTAGAGAAATACAACTGGTTGGAAAACTGTACTCAAAGAGTAGTTTATCAATGGTTCAGTCAAGCTGGAAGGCCATATCATGGGGGGGTCCACAGAGATCTGTCCTGGGTCCAGTTCTATTCAATATTTTCATAAATTATTTGGATAATGGCATAGAGAGTACATGCATAAAGTCTGCGGCCGATACCAAGCTGGGAGGAATTGCAGCACTTTGAGGACAGGATTAGAAATCAAAATGATCTTGACAAACTGGAGAAATAGTCTGAAATAAATAGGATGAAATTCAATTAGGATAAATGCGAAATTCTATACTTAGGACAGAATAATCAATTGCACAAATACAAAATGGGAAATGACCGACTAGGAAGGAGTACTGCAAAAAGGGATCTGGGGGGTTGTAGTGGATTAGAAACTAAATATGAGTCAACAATATAATATGGTTGTAAAAAAAGAAAACATCACTTTGGGATGTATTAGCAGAAGTGTTGTAAGCAAGACACAAGAAGTAATTTTTCCGCTCTACTCAGTGCTGATAAGGCCTCAGCTGGAGTACTGTGTCTAGTTCTGGGCATCACACTTCAGGAAAGAGGTGGACAAACTGGAGAAAGTCCAGAAGAGAGCAACAGAATGATTAAAGGTCTAGAAAACATGACCTATGAGGAAAGGTTGAAAAATTGGGTTTGTTCAGCCTGGAGAAGAGTGAGGGGGTACAGGAAAACTATCTTCAAGTATGTAAAAGGTTATTATAAAGAGGAGGGCAATAAATTGTTCTCTTTAATCACCGAGGACAGGATAAGAAGTAACAGGCTTAAATAGTAACAGGGGAGATTTAGGCTAGACATTAGGAAAAACTTCCTAACCATAAGGGTAGTTAAGGAACAAATACCAAGGGAGGTTGCGGAACCTCCATCATTGGAGGTTTAGAAGAGCAGGTTGGACAAACACCTGTCGGGTGTTGGTCTAGAATCTAGATAACATTTAGTCCTGCCTCAGTGCTGGGGACTGGATTAGATGACCTATCAAGGTCCCTTCCAGTTCTACATTTCTATGATACTGTGGTTCCAATTTGAAGCACTGACAGGATATTAGAATAAAGCCTTGGATATGCAAGAATCTCAAAACCTATATGACAGGCAAGTATTATTCTAATCTTACAAATTGGTAAACTGAGCCATAGAAAGACTGAAAAGAGGCACTTGCACCCAGGGTCAAACAGGGAGCTGGTGGCAAATTCAGGAACAGAATCTGAGTTCCATTGCTTTAACCACCTAAATGCACATCTTCCTTAAATCTTAAATAAAATGTATACTTTTATGTTAACATATAACATCCTATATTTAATGTAGAAATATTGCTTGAGTTTGAGGCATTCAGTTACATGTGAACCAGAGCTTAATAATGATAAAGTATCAGTTTAGGGGCCAGGTCCTGACCAGGTCAGGATTTGGCCCCAGTTGTATACTTCATATTGACTTTGTGGAAAATAAATTAACAAACGCATCAAAAGCAAAATGAATTATGTTTGGCAAATTTCTACTCTACTCTCAGCCTTCCTCTTTACAGTAGGGGGTATATTGGAAAAATAGATTAAAATTAATGCTTTAAACCAAGTCTGCAACACTATTTCAGGATTTCCATAAATAGTCATTAAAGATCACTATTCTACAAGAACTTTAAAATGTTTACCGCTGGTGAAATATTGAATCTCATGTTCAGTTAGAGAGTCCTCAAAAATGATATGGCATTCAGTGTACATGTCTTGTATTTCCTTTAAAAGAAACAATTTAATGCAAGGCAAGGCCCCTCTGTTGGAGCTACCCACACAGTGGCACTATGTAGTCACTCATCCCAATATAAATACCTCAAGAACTTTCAACATTTCTGGCTAAAGTGGCAGCCAACAGTCTAATGCAAGTGAGAATATTGCTTGAGTGCTACTTGTCTGCTTTGCTGTAGGGTTCCTATCCAGGAATAATATAACCGTTTAACACCTGCAGGGGAAGAGATAAGGCTGGTCTTACATATTTTTAAAGAAAGTCCAAGAATTACTGTGTTTCCTCAGCCTCTCTCCTCCTGCTATCACATTACTCCTGCTGTTTTTATAACCTCCCCATTAGTCTACTGTCAGTTTTTTCTCTGAAAGTCGTCCATCTTTTCATTTCTTTAAAATGTGTTTTATTGCCACCATTCCTGACCCCAGCCACCAAGTAAGCAACACAGGCGCCATGATGACTACAGTTTACATGCCCTAGGATTGGCTGCGGGAAGGGAGAAGAGAGATAGCTATTATATCGCCTTTTCAAACATATACATGGGTAGCTGTAATTCAAAAGAAAACACCACTGAATGCCTCCAGCTATAACTACAGAAACAACTATTACCACCAAAACAGGTGCCAAACATTGCTGGAACTACCCTGAGACTCCATACACTATTTAATGAATATTTTATTGTTATTCCAGGAAAGGCTTTTAAAAGACTACAGAAGACAACAATTATGCAGAGCTGTCTCACTAACAGAGCAAGAATGTAAGATCTAACATGAAACTGAAAGATGGACACTTTTCACAAGAGCATTGTTTCTTAAATCTACAACATAGGATGGACTGAAACAGCAAAAAGTGCATACAGCTGACCCAAAGACAACAGTGGCCATCTTCAAAACCAGATTTGCCTAGCACATTATTCTCGTGTTAGCACACTGTTTGACTGATAAATTACAGAGCTATATGTCTGTTATGCAGAGCAGTAGTTGGAACAATTATCCATAGTCTGACTCTGAAAGGCTATTTGGCAGAAGGATGAATTTGATAACAAAAGGCCTGATTCACTGACATTGATAACCAAATTGGTATTTCCAGCACTCAATGGTTAAAACCAGCAGCTGTGCATAAGACTCTATAATTCTATAATGCCAGAAATAGCATCGACTCAGGAAATATTCAGGCAGGTACCCAATGTGTCTCTATCATTATCTTGTTTATATATAAAATGAAAAACTACCAAAGTACAAGTTAATTAGGCATTTTAGTTTACAGATATTTTAGACCTTACAGTTGTATCAGCAATTATACTCAGAAGTTAAATACGAATTCTGAGATATAGGCTGAAGGGGGTTTTCAAAAGGACGCCCAAATCTTGTTGACAGTAAGCATTGGGTGCACAGCTCTTTTGGCGCCTTTGAAAGCTATTATACATTTACATGTTCAAGCAGACACATATTCCTGGAAAAGGTCCCTAGTTCACAAGTGTAACTGAAGCTCATTTAAGGCTCAGTTCTACACAACTGAAGTCAATGAGAGTTTTGCTATTGACTGCAATGGAAGCAGAATTAAGGCCTTACCCATTACAGTGAGGCTCTTCACAATATTTTGTTTGATGTTTTTATCTAATTCTTAATTCACCATTCAAAGGTACAAACATACAGTTTATCTGTCTACATTTCTGAAAGAGAGAGATTACCAGTCATGTTTTTGGGGATTGTTGATGATATCAGCAATATGGAACATACGGACACTGGCTGGTTAAAGTTATGCAGAGAGCAATGTCCTATTTATTTTTAATTCCAAAATGCTGCTGGTTGCAAAGCAATGAGGAATCAGAATTTGAAAACTTCCTAAGGCAAAAAGGAAACAATACAGGAAAAATTGTTTTGATGGTTTTCAGATATTAGCCTTTCTCCTCTGCCCCATACTTAAAATAAGTATGAATCATTCTAGAAAAGGCTCTTACAGATGGATTAAAGTGATAGCTCTGTCAGGATTTCAGTAATAATGATTGTTGATAGTGGAGAGTTTAAGAGCAGGAGGAATTAGCAGTTTATGGTATCTCTCACCTACAGGCATTTTATACTGTAATAAGGGAATCCTCTCACCTGACTGGAAAACTCTGCCTAGTCATGGAATATCAAGCATGTGTCATTGTCTTTTATTCCAGATCTATTGAGTATACTTAAAAAGACAGCCAACATGGGGAGTGCAAAGAGTGCCCCCAAATCTCTCATCTATCTTATTTCATAAAAGCTAATGTTAAACTTGCACCACATCAGTTTAGGAATTCACTGGTACTATAACTGACCATACATTGTCAGTAGTACTAACACCTTAATCTCTGGTAGTATTTTCTGTTTATCTTAAGAACAGGATTTCACAGAAATCAAAGCAAGATTTTCTAACCTGCTTATCCACAAAATCAATCAAGGTACATGAGAGATGGATTTGGCCACTACAGCTTAAAGGCACAAACAAAAGTACACTCTTATTATAAAAATAAAATATAGGAGTATCATCTTATAGTATCTTCTTTCAATTGTACTATATAAAAGGGTGTATATACACAGTATATAGCGAGTCATCTTTTTAAGTACTGAGCAAACCAAATGATTTAAACCAGGTGCAATGGCAATGAATCCACAGATAATTCTGTACCTTACTTTATTTTTTGCTGGTACAATAAAACAAACAATGAGCAACAGACATGTGCAAGTTGCATTGCAGTTAAAGCAATATGTGAAATGTTCATCACAAAGAGTTGTCTTTTTGCACTGATCTATATAACCATCAAAAAGTGAAATGCAAATACTGTATTTGTAAGAATAAGTAAAGCTATTATTATGTTTACCTCCTTAGAAACCCTGAGATGCATTATTTGGCATTAAAATGCATGCTCTAAAGATGAAACATCAAAGGAAATAGAAAAAAGTGCAAATATATTCAATGTTTTATCTTCTAATTGGTTAGAAAGCACAGTGCTTTTACATAAAAGAAAAAACATCTTAAAATAAATACATGTGATGAGTATGAATGTTAATGCTCTTGCTCTTTCAGTTTGCTCTGTTAATTACTTATACAGACCTTTTGCCATCTGTCTGATATTTTTCAAGTTAACTGTATACATTTTTCCCTCCTCTACTGTGATATAAAGAGATCAAAGTCCACACTTCCTGCAGACAGATTCTGAAATACTGAAGTCCTTAAAAGATAAATTTTCAGTTACAGTTTATATTCACATTTCCAAAACCCCAAACTTCAGCAGACTATTAAAGGGTTAAATGAGTATGTCACATTTTACACAATAGAAATTCAGTTTAATAAACATGTAATTTTTAATAGCAGAACTGCAAACAGCAGAATAGCAAACATCCTACAGCAAATGAGACAGGATACAAATGAAGCCTTAGATCAGCTAAGAATTAAGATCTGTTTTCTTTCACTTACCAGCATTATCCATTTTTTCTGCGCTCGCCTGCTTCAAGAAGCAGAGTTCTATAGAAAAGCAGCCGGTGCTGCTCTTTTTCTCTCTAATGAAGCTCACTGCCCTTCTCCTGATTATTAGACCTTGCTGGCAGTCAGAGCATACTTCATGCACTGACTGCAGTAGACACCACCAGGAAATTTATATCTCCAAGGATGACAAACAGCCATTAGCTCCATTATAGGCTGATTAAGACTATGTGAGCCTATCAAGTGGATACTTGAATCCCCTCAGGATTTTCACCTCTCCTGGGGAGAAAACAAAAAACCCCCTCCAACTATGGAATATTGAATACACATTTTTGCGAAGTAGAAGAAATGTTTTAATGAGGAAGTGTTAAAAGGTGGGGAGGCAAAACTCTAAAGAAAAAGATGTAGATAACAGAGTGCAATGAGCCTACATTATAAATGGCAAAAGTTTTGATTCTGGGAGGGGGGAGGATGGGGAAAGGCTGCCTTTTTCCTCAGGTGTTTTAACTTTGAGAAAAATGTATCACTAAAAGATGTTACATTTGCTGCAGTCATTAACTCTGGCTGTGCATTAAATCTTACAACTTCTATGTCTGATGTTCCATATTGTTTACCAGAAATGCATTTATAGCTGTATCGATAGGCATATGCAGACAAGCAATTCATCCATTTGAGACATTAATTATTATACTACCGTTTGCAGACTAAAAGTAACTAAAGGGTCAGATCCTATTAGTCAAGGGTATAACTGTCATTAGATGTCAGCAGAATCAGGCCCAACAAAAACTGATTGTCATAGGTAGAAATGAAAAGCCAACTACAGACATTTCTGCTAGACTTTCCATACCATCTGAGATTCTGATGCCCAAGATTTTTCCATGATCATGTAAAATAATTTTAGTGGAATTGGATTTTAAACATTTCCCTTTTCTATATTATCAGTTCTCTTACAAATAATACATATTTTTTATGTTCACACAAAGATATTTCTCCTGCCAGCTAAGGTTGAATTGATTCAATATGGGGATAGGCCTCAGGGGACTGGCTTCTATTCTCAACTCTTCCACAGACCTGCCATCTGACTGGAGGGAAGGAACAACCTTTACCTCAGTTTCCTCATTTGTATGAGGGAGATAATCCTACTTACTCACTTTTGTGAAGTTCATTAGAGTCCTATATGAAAAGATACTGCTATCTAGTCATGAAACTACATAAATGCCACACAGTATTATTTTTTCTCCTAGTTTCTCTTTCATTTAAATAATTCTGTGTGCTACCAGAATCCTCAGCAGTATTGTAAAGAAAACGGAATGTTTTTATATTTTTTACTGATATAAGATTCTGCTGACCACCAATGAGTGTATTATAGGAGCAGCAATATATATCTCTGTAATTATCCCCCCCCCTCCCCCCAGCCTCCCGCCTTTTTAAAAACAAAAATGCTTAGAGCCCTGATCTATTTGAACTAATTGGGGGTGGGGAGAGAGAATCAACTGCTGAGAGTGAATGTCAGCAGCAAAAATGGAGAGTATCTAGGGCATGTTGGTTACATTCTGTATTGTAGAAAGGAAAAGCTTGGAGGGCTAAGGAGAGGCAAAAGATTAGAAATGTGTCACACTTTATACTGAAGTTCTATTTATAAATTGTTTATAAAGAGCCTATCAATGACAGATGTCATAAGCATGTTGCAGTAGTATGTGTGATAGAAGGTGAAAAACACATCAGTACAAGGTGTTATATACCATTATAAGCCATGGTAGTAAGCAACCTATTCACCTGTTGGACTCTATAATAATCACTAACAAATGATTAACCAAGTAATAACTTATTGAGTATTTATAAATGAATCCTTAACAGAAAGTGTGAATCTCCTCTTCTAGGCCAAAGTAGAAAAGAACTTCTAGAGAAGAAAAAATAAAAGTTACAGAACCAGAGAAGGTACATATGTTGATTAGCATATGCTGCTACATGTTACTTCTTAATGAAAACCCATGAGCAGATGCAACTATTACATTACAGCATCAGGGCGACATCTCACTTATGGTTTGGCTGCCAAAACTACTAAGCTTTAACTATCAATTTTAACTTTAATTTTCTACTGACATCTCTATTGTTGGTTGAAAAGTGTAAAAAGTGGTATTTTTTTCAAAATTTTCCCAAATTTTGAAACCCCAGAATTATGAAATTTGAAAAACTTTCAGCAAGCTCTACTGAATTTCATTCCTTTTTTTGCTTTACTTTAAAATAAATAATAATTAATAATAATAATAATTTGAAATTAGGGATAAAATAAATCCACTTTTTTTTCATTCAAGCAAATAACAAACAGTGGTATGACAAACACTGAATCCAAACCCTTGTTGTCCATGAGGCCACACTACAGTTAAGATTTGGTCAGTAAATAGGGCTTCTTAATCCAGTGATGATCTGTACACGCGCCTTTAGTATGAGAGAAAGACACAAAATGATTAAAGGGGATGCTGCGATTCTTTTCAGAATTTTCTCAGCTACTTCACTTACTTTGATTTAACTTATTTTGCTCTTCATCATAGCTGATGAAAAGCACTATATAAGTGCCAGATATAATTATTTAGTATGGGTCTGACACTGTACCCATTGAAATCGATAGCAAAGCACTCACTGATTTCAACAAGGGCAGGATCAGTCCCTAAACTTAATGCTGTGAATTGTACCACTGTAGTCACTGAGCCGCAAGGTGGTCCAGTGGAGTCCTGGGCTCACATCCCTGTTCCACCACAGATTCCCTGTGTGACCTCAGGCAAATCCCTCAGCCTCTCTGTGCCTCAGTTCCCCATCTGTGAAATGGGGATAATAAGCACTTCGCTATGTTGCAGGGGTCCTGTGAGGATAAATACATTAAAAACTGTGCCCAGGAACTACGGTGATGAGGGCCATAATATAGACAGATAATCAAAGCTATGATTTATGATCATAAACATGACACCCAGAGGTAAGTATTTTGCAGAATAGGACCCTAAATCTCAAACCTGCAATGTATAATGTGTAGGTGGGCTGCTGCGCCTATGTGGAGTCCCAGTAAAGTCAAGTGGGCCCAGTTCATCCAAGTATTGCACATTGTGGGCTTGGGAACTAAGTGAGTAAACAGAGGGAAAGGGGTAAATAAACCACAGCTCCCACTAAAAGTTAAGACTGAATAATTGAACCCAAATAATCAATTACAGCTTCAGCAAGTATAACCAATAATGAAAAATAAGCCTAAACACACATGTAGAAAATGTAAACAATGACTCAGTGTAAATATATCATTATAAAGGATTTGATATTTTAAAAACAATTTCTGGTAAAGTACAGCACTTCATTTCACTGTTTCTGTTTCTTCCCAAGCAGAAGCTTTAATGTAAATGTCTCTGGGAGAAGCTGTATTTGGTTTTAGATGCTGTGGGGTTTTTAGCTAACCTCAAAGTTCTAAATATACAATTTCAAGTAATTCTGTAAAGCATCTTTCAATTCCCAGGATAGTTTTTGTGATCGCATGGGAATTGTGGTGTTCCATAAAACATATTCATTTTAAGGAATTTTCCTTCCCTTCCCTTCCCTGCCAGAGATGGCATGATTCCATGGATAAAAGGATGCTCTGAAAACACAGGAATCAGAACAGTCTTCCTGTGTCATCACCTTTGGGTAAATCATTTAACCTTCTGTGCCTCACTTTCTCTGCCTGTAAAATGGGGATAGCCACTTACCTCACAATGATATTTTGAGTCTTAATTAACGTTTATAAATCACATTGACATCCTTGAATGGTAATATCTATATAAATGCAAGGTTGTTATTAATAATTTCCCCTATCATCTTCTGTATTCTCGAGGCCTTATGTGTATGAAAGCCATTCCTTCTGGGCTCATTCTTGCAAGAGGCTGGTCGCTCTGGCCCGATCCAGTGAAGTACTTAAGCAAGTGTTTAACTAGAAGTGCACGAGTAGTCCCAATGGGTAAAGCTAAACACATACTTAAGTGCTTCACTGGATCAGGCTTGAGAGCTCAGCATTTTTTCCCTTAAACCTCTGCAACAGCTACCCATGTCACAGCACAACACAAGGGAAGCATGGCTGCTACTCTCCACTTTATACTGGTGGCTGGCTAAGGGGCAGCACAACAATGTGCTGATCTTTGCTTTGGGCTAAGCCACGAATCAGCCTGAAATGATTATTTATATAATGCTGTAAGCACACAGGATGCTTTGCAGTACATAATGTGCTAAACAGAGAACAGAGTCCTTGCAAGAAAGTGTTTAATCTAAAAGCATGAACAAGTACACAGGGCCTGATTCTGCTCTCTCATTGGAGGACCAGGAGTAACACCACTGAAGTCAACAGATTTAGAAAGATGTAAAGATGACTTGAAAAGAAAACTGAACCCATTTAGCAATGTGTGGTGTTTGTAGGTTGGGAGCTTCACAGAACAGAAGGATTTTCAGAGGAACAGGAAAGGGCTTGGCATATGTTAAAACCGGGGGACTGTCAAAATGGAGAAGGTGGCAAGAAAGATGGCATGAAGACAGTGGGGGTGGAAAACAGAGACATAAGGAGAGGTCAAGAAAAAGCTTGAGTGTAGCATGGGGAAAGACGCAGCGGGAGATAAGCAAAGATGTAGGCAAGAATAACCTTTTTAAATGTAGTGTTATTTAAGGAAACTCTAAATTAATTCTGAATTATGACTTTTAATAAACTGAGATCTAGAAAGGAGTATGAGAGGTGCTGAGTTTTCATCTCAGACACACATTGTGGTATATAGGCAAGCTAACTGCCACAGGAGCAAACCCCACAATTACACCAGGAAGAATTGTGAAACTTCGGTGCATGCAGAAAAGGGCTCTTGAACGCAACTCTCCTCTTCTTCTCTTTTTAGAAAATAATGTTCTGTTATTATGTCCGGTAGCTTTGTATGTGCACATTTGCATACTTAGTGCTGTAAAACTTTAGTGCACACACTGAGGAGGATTACATACAAATACTTTGGTCACCGTCTAAACTGGGGAATTTTAGCAAAAACTGTCCACTCATACTACTACCAAGTGTGATGCACTGGTGAGAGCCAGAGAACTGAAAGGGTATGTCTACACAGCAATTAAAAACCCATGACAGGCCCATGCCAGTGGACTTGGGCTCATGGAGTTTGGGCTAAGGGCTGTTTAACTGTGGTGTAGACAAGGGCTCAGGCTGCAGCCCAAACTCTGGGACCCTCTCACCTTGCAAGGGCTCCAGCATGAGCCTGAACATCTACACTACAGTTAAACAGTTCCTTAGCCCAAGCCCTGTGAGCCCGTGGCATGTGCCTGCTGCAAGTCTTTAATTTGAGCGTAGACATGGTGGCTTCTGACGTTTCTACTACTGTGTCATTTAAACCTGCTCAGAGCATTTGAGGGTTACTAGCAAGCTGGCAGCCTCCAGAGCACATTTCAGTCAACTCAGAGCAAGGTTTAATTGACACAGTGGTCAAAAATGCCAGAAGTCTAATCTACACTAAGGTGCATCTTTTTAAATAACCAGCCATTCCTGTCAATTGAACATACCATGCAGAGCAATGGATAGAGAATGCCCACAATGCTGTCGTGTTCACACAATGCTGTCTGACACTAAAGGTCTAGCTCTGAAAGTCCTTTATTTATGTAACTCCCACAGACTCCAGCGGGAGCTCTGCACATGGAGGGCTTGCGTGACTGATCCCTTAAGTAGCAACTATCACAGGTTTCCCTCACAAATTTGACATAAACTTTAAAGTATTTTTCTTGAAGAAACAAACTTCGTCTTCCTTTCAGATTCTTATAGGCATCTGGAGTCACTCTTGTAAAATCACTATGTAAAGAAAGGAGAAACATCTTGGAAAAACAAATGGCCATTGAGAAAATAGGGCTGGGTCTTGGCCAAAACAAACAAAACAATTAATTAATATGGTACAGCTTCTCTTCTTAACACAAAAAGGTACATGGCCAATAAGAAAGACTGCAAGATCCTGGGTAGCGCTAATGTATGTCTGGCTGTTCAGTTCCTCATTGTACAAACACAATATATCATTTACATGTCTAGCACATCAAAATAGGTAACATACTCAAAAATGAGATGCTTTCTCCTGCCTTGTACTAAAGATAGATTAAACATTACAAACAAATGCATTAAAACACGATTTTCCCAAGGAAAACAGAGATGAGCCTGAAACAAAACCCTGCAATCTTTGTTTCACCAGATGTATCTGGCCACATACAATTACATAAAACAGGCAAAATCAAAACCCTGGATCCAAACAAACCCAAACTTTACGAAAATTTTGGATCTGGATTTGTATCAGAAATGTCTGGCTCTGTTGAGCTGTGACTGGCATACTGGCACCTCTTCACCAGTGTTTGATGAGCAGTCTGACAGATGAGGATAGCTAGTACAAAAAAAGTTTCAGCTTATAGAAAAGAGTTTTAAATATATAAAGTGATCATATATTTAAAGTTATAAGGAGAAAATACCAGGTAGTAAAGGGAACTTAAATCCTGCAGAGAAAATTGTAACAAGAACAAATAGCTGGAAGCTGAAGCCAGACAAATTCAAACTAGAAATGAGACACACATTTTTAACGAGGTGATTAACCACAGGAACAAACTACCAAGCCATGTGATAGATTCTCCATCCTGTGATGTATTCAAATCAAGATATGCTGTAGCCAAACACAAAGTTATTCTTTACGCAATTACAAGTTACTAGGGTCAGTACAGGAGTAACTGGGTGAAATGTAATGGTTGTGATATATAGGAGGTCAGACGATCTAATGGTCTTTTCTGGCTTCAAACTCCATGAATCTATGAAAATGGCCTGACTCCATAGTCCTTACAGCCCCTTCCATCCTTAACGGACTGAAATACTGGACTGTTTTGTCAGGCTTTTACTACTGAATTACAGGAATGTATTTCATATATTTACATAAAAATACATTTTACCCTATCCACAATATTGGGACTATAATCTTGCCTTTTTGCCCTCCACTTTCCCCTCTGTTTGGTCTGCAGGTTCATTTCCCATCTTTTATGACCTCACTTTTGGTAAAAGAAGGAAATGTACATTAATGTTAGGCATAAAACAAAGCAGACAGTAGCAGGAAAAATACATGGCACTAACAGTGGAATTACCTATCAGGAGAGAAAAACAAAGGGAAGACAACATAATCTTGTCCCGAGGACTCAGGGTACAATCCTAGTCCCACTGACTTTAGTGAGGCCAGGTTTCCACCCTTGGCTTTAAAATATAGAGAAGAGTGTGTGTGAGGGATGGGAAATGTACAAGGGGCATGAACTTTTATTTGTGTTAAATGGGAGGGTGAGAAGGAAGACTGAACACAGAAAAGAGGGAGGTATTTGTAGTGTTTGTTGGCATTCATCTTTCTCAATCCTTCCCTGTTGTAATGAGAATATTGAAAGAAGAGGGATCCTGATAATTACTGTGTGTGTGTAAGTCTATCTCCATCCCAAGGAAAATAGAGGAACAATTGTTAACAGTTCTGGAGGTTAATGTAACGATGAGCAATATGAGGTTAGTTATAAAATAACATTCTAGGATTGTCACTGTGTGTCACTCTGAAGCTTAGAATGTCTGTTGGGTCAGTGTGAAGTGACAAACAGTTACAAGCATGGTTGAAAGCACTTTTCGTTCAGAATATCACCAGGTTCAATCATCACTGGGATTCACAGTCTGTTATGATCCAATTTTGACAGATGAATTACAGCTGTGCAACAGCACAGGCTTTCAGGTACAGTGAGGCATGCTAGAACATTGTGATATCAGGGATAAATCAACCAGTCACTGCCCTTACCCTACAGCTAATTTGCATGCAACAGTTTCATTGGTTGTATGAGGGAGACCACACAGAGAGTGGATTACTTGACACAACTGCCACACATGAACAGCAAGGCCTCTCATCCACTACTAAAGTATAAATTTTGCTAGACAAACTTGATTACTTTAAAAAAAAAAAGCATTTACTGACTTAATTCATAAGATGGGAAAATGAAAAATAGTATATTAAAGACATTTTACAGGCAATACTAAACTGGGAGAACTAAAGATGCAAATCCCCCCAAAGCCTGTTGCCCAGTTGTCTCTCTCCTTGCACCCCAACATTTGTACTCTTTGCTGAATGGTGCTGGCTTTTGTGTTCTCCATTACAGATTAAAAAGTGAAATGGATCATTACAAAAAACTGGATAACCATTATGTGCTGTTCTATGTCCAGTGATATCTGGGCATAGCAAAGTGGACGGACCAAACCACAGCTTAAAAATAGGACACTGTCCAATGCTATAATTCCCAATAATTTTAAAGAACTTTTATTTGTGGTGCTTCAACCCAATTACTGTTACTGAGCAGACATATAGATATCCCAATTAGAGATGGGAGAGATACACTTAATCACTTCAGGTGCAGGGTTACTACTGTGTCAGCCCATGGGCTTCTATAAAACTGCACTCATTGCTCCTTCAAACCATTTGGGCTGAGGGTCAGGTCACTGGACTGATATAGTTGTGATCAAGCCCTCACCCTCAGGCATGTTAGCCTACGTAGCATCAACAGGAAGACCCTTTTAGAAAACACAGGGGATGTGAGGCCAACATCCTGTCTGCTGCAGTAGCACCAGGTTGCTTAGGAATGTAGGAACTACCATACTAGTTCAGCATAATGTCTCCAGCAATGGCCAGTACCAGTCGCCTCAGAGGAAAGTAGGCGATTATGGAATAACCCACCCACAAGGAATGTTTCCTCCTAACCCCCAGTAGTCAGAGGTTGGCTTAACCATTAAAACATGAGGAGTTTATATATCTTCCCAAATACTTGTTCATGGGAGGGGAGTACTGTTGTAACTCTGGGTACTCTTCTTAGTCATCTAAGAGTTTAATGCCTTTTTTGAATCCTGCTAAGTTCTTGGCCCGAGGAATAGAGATCCTTGTACACCTGGATGAATTTCACTGTGAGTTTAAATATTTCTAAAGCAATCAGAAAAAACTAGGGCTGTCAATTAATCTCAGTTAACTTACGTGATTAACTCAAAAAAATTAATAGCGATTAAAAAAATTAATCGCCGTTTTAATCGTACTGTTAAACAATAGAATACCAGTTGAATTTTATTAAATATTTTGGGTGTTTTTCTACATTTTGACATATATTGCATTCTGTGTTGTAATTGGAATCAAATTGTATATTATTTTTATTACAAATATTTGCACTGTAAAAATGATAAACAAAAAAAATAGTATTTTTCAGTTCACCTCATACAATTAACCTCATACCATTTTTTTGTTGTGGAAGTGCAACTTACAAATGTAGATCTCTTTGTTACATAACTACACTTAAAAACAAAACAATGTAAAAGTTTAGAGCCTACAAGTCCACTCAGTCCTACTTCTTGTTCAGCCAATCGCTGAGACAAACAAGTTTGTTTACATTTACAGGAGATCATGCTGCCCTCTTCTTATTTATAATGTCACCAGAAAGTGAGAACAGACATTTACATGGGACTTTTGTAGCCAGCATTGCAAGGTATTTACATGCCAGATATGCTAAAGATTTGTATGCCCCTTCATGGTTCAGCCACCATTCCAGAGGACATGCTTCCATGCTGATGACGCTTGTTAAACTTTGGTAATTAAATTTGTGACTGAACTCCTGGGGGGGAGAATTGTATGTCCCCTGTTCTGTTTTACCTATATTCTGCCATATATTTCATGTTATAGCAGTCTCGGATGATGACCCAGCACATGTTGTTCATATTAAGGACACTTTCACTGCAGATTTCACAAAATGCAAAGAAGGTACCAAAGTGAGATTTCTAAAGATAGCTACAGCACTCGACCCAAGGTTTAAGAATCAGAAGTGCCTTCCAAAATCTGAGGGATGAGGTGTGGAGCATGCTTTCAGAACTCTAAAGAGCAACACTCCAATGCGGAAACTACAGAACCTGAACCACCAAAAAAGAAAATCAACCTTCTGCTGGTGGCATCTCACTCAGATAACAAAAATGAGCATGCATTGGTTGGCACTGCTTTGGATAGTTGTTGAGCAGAACCTGTCATCAGCATGGGCACATGTCCACTGGAATAGTGGTGGAAGCATGAAGGGACATATGAATCTTTAGCCCACCTGGCATCTAAATATCTTGCGACGCGGGCTACAACAGTGCCATCAGAACACCTGTTCTCACTTTCAGGTAACAATATAAACGAGAGGCGGGCAGCATTATCTCCTGCAAATGTAAACAAAGTTGTTTGTCTGAGTGATTGGCTGAACAAAAAGTAGGACTGAATGGACTTGCAGGCTCTAAAATTTTAGATTGTTTTATTTTTGGATTCAAGTTTTTTTGTAGATAATTCCACATTTGTAAGTTCAACCTTCATGATAAAGAGATTGTACTTCAGTATTTGTATTAAGTGAATTGAAAAATACTATTTCTTTTGTTTTTTTAGAGAGCAAATATTTGTAATAAAAAAATATAAAGTACACCTTGTATTCTGCGTTGTAATTTAAATCAATATATTTGAAAATGTAGAAAACATCAAAAATATTTAGATAAATGGTATTATTAACAGTGTGATTAATCGTGATTAATTTTTTTAATCACTTGACAGGCCTAGAAAAAACAGATACTCAAATGCCTCTAAAGATAATTAAACTAAGCAAGGGTATTTTTTTAACTTCTACAATGATATATACTTGCAGTTAAAGGGGAACAGTCTGCAGCATCTAGTTATTTTTTATCATAGTTCTGTAGTTGAGAGCTTCGCCATGATTTCCTCCAAAATGTATTATGACAAGCTTATAGCCAAACAGATATGAACAAAGTACATTAAACAAATTGGCATGTTGGTGAGGTGCCATAAACGGGTGTGAGAATAACACGCATCAGAAGAAACCTGCCTGTCTCTGTAGAGCTAGCTGGGGAGGCAAAAAGGTTTATAGCTCAGTCTGTAGTCATATCACCATGGGCTGTGATATTATTGGATTCTACAAGCTAAGCAGGGTCAGGTCTGGTCAGTATATTGAAAGAGAGACCATAGAAATCCCAGTTGCTGCAGGAAGTGATGATTCAGTAGCTGGCACTTGTCATACTGAGTCAATGCTGAACCATTACTCCAGCATAGCGTTAGGAGGTACTGCAGTGTTAGAGATGCCACATAACAGCTTCTGCTGCAAATATATAAAATCATGATCAGCAACAAGCTGGAGGTTGAGTACTTATATTATTTTAAGTCCTTGGTACTGGTGTAACTTCATGATCAAATATATATATATATATATATATATATTATAAAAGAGCTGGTGGCACTTCTTTTCTTCTCTAGGTATTACAAAATACCTTATTTATTGCAAGATTTCTTTCACCTAGGCATCCATTCACAGCACATCATGTAAAGCCATCTATTCCTTTTGTGGAAAACAAGTCATCGCTGTACTCCTGGGGTGATAATCAGACATAAAAAGATACTGACGTGACATTTGTACAGCATTGTTCTCTTTCTTTCCTCTTCACAATAGCACCCGCTTGCAGTTGCACACCAAAGAGGCACTGCAATCTTGGATGCTGTAATTTTCTTACAAACACAGGTTTTTGTATTAAGGCACCAACAAAGGTGGGGGAGGGGAAATGATATACCCCTCATCATTTATTTCTAAGAATAACCTTCAGCAGGAGCAAACTGCGCAACATGTGCTCTAAGAGCATATTTAGGACCCAGGGAGGGGTGGCCTCTTGAGCACAATATCAAAGGGCTCATTAAAACAGTTATGAGAAGCTGTTAGGCTTTTTTATAACTCTGTCGACCTTTTCTTTACATCATATGGCAGGGAGAAACTTAATCTGCTCGGCTTCAATGACGGTGCGAATGACATTAGAGGGACCCTGTCAAAATAAGTATTACAATGTTCTTTCCCTGCATTACTAATAATGCTTGAATTATGAAAACATAATGTATTTGAAATAGCTAATTCACTTTTTCACCACTTAAACCTTTTTTTTTGGCATATCACTCAGCATAAAGAGTAAAACTAGTCTGGGGAGTTTTCACCTTCTTTTTATGTTCAGATTCACTTTCTGGTGTTTATGCACTAGCACCATGGCTCTTAAATTTTCCCATACTAGGGCTCCCTCTCCTCTTGAGCAATATGGAAAGGGAAACGGAAACGTGATTACCATCCCCTGAAGCTTCCATCACCCACCCACCCCCACCAGTGGGTCATGACCCACAAGCTGAGAACCCATGTATTAGCACATTGTTGTTGTGACGCTCTGTAACTCAGGGCAACACCCGGCACACCCATGTTCATCCTTATAATATGTTTGTGTGGCATCCAAAGCAAAGTTTTTCATGTTGGGTGTCTTCGGAAGGCTCATGATGCACTGAGCATTGAGGTTATAGTAATGTTATAGGTTGTAATTTCATGTATATAGTTATGAGGCTGAAAACGTGTCCTCATGGCTTAAAACAAGCCCAGGCAAAAACTCTCCCGGAGCAGAAGCCCAGGCAAAACTCTCCAAGAGCAGAGGGGCAGTTCACACCTCATCAGGGCATGTATGGGACAAATCCAACCCAGCCTCACAGGAACAAAGGACACTGGCCTAAGCAGCAACAAAGGATCTGCTGGACTCTCAAATGACTCACCCCCCTTCCCTTGGTCAGTTTGGGACTACGATGAGGTAATGCTCACCTGACTCTGAAGTGAGGGGGGCAAAGCCAAGAGGGAAGAAAGAACATGATAAAAGGGAGAGATATTTGCCATGCTTTCTCTCTTCCACCTGCAGCTACAGACACCACCTCCAAGCAACTGAAGCGCTGCTCAAAGGGGAGAGCCTGGCTGAAGGGCAACCAGCTAGCCTATGTTGAGAAGCATCTAAGTTTTTAAGGGCACTGAAAGTGTTAAGATCAGCTTGGAATGCTGTCAAGGTTCCTTCCCCACTCTGAACTCTAGGGTACAGATGTGGGGACCTGCATGAAAGACTGCCTAAGCTTATTTTTACCAGCTTAGGTTAAAAACTTCCCCAAGGTACAAATTTTTACCTTTTGTCCTTGAACCTTATGCTGCCACCACCAAAGTGTCTAACAAAAACAACAGGGGAAGTGCCCACTTGGAAACGTCTCCCCCCTACCAAAATATCCCCCCAAGCACTACACCCCCTTTCCTGGGGAAGGCTTGATAAAAATCCTCACCAATTTGCAGAGGTGAACACAGACCCAAACCCTTGGATCCTTAAGAACAATGAAAAAGCAATCAGGTTCTTAAAAGAAGAATTTTAATTAAAGAAAAAGTAAAAGAATCACCTCTGTAGAATCAGGATGGTAAATACCTTACAGGGTAATCAGATTCAAAACATAGAGAATCCCTCTAGGCAAAACCTTAAGTTACAAAAAGGCACAAAAACAGGAATATACATTCCATTCAGCACAACTTTTTATCAGCCATGTAAACAAAACAGAATCTAACGCATATCTAACTAGATTGCTTACTAACTCTTTACAGGAGTTCTGACCTGCATTCCTGCTCTGGTCCCGGCAAAAGCATCACACAGACAGAGAGAACCCTTTGTTTCCCCCCACTCCAGCTTTGAAAGTATCTTGTCTCCTCATTGGTCATTTTGGTCAGGTGCCAGTGAGGTTATCCTAGCTTCTTAACCCTTTCCAAGTGGAAGGGTTTTTCCTCTGGCCAGGAGGGATTTAAAGAGGTTTACCCTTCCCTTTATATTTATGACAAATGCGTTTTGCTTTTATTTCATTTGACCAACTCTGACTTGTTGTGCTTTGATTTATAATCGCTTAAAGCAGGGGTGGGCAAATGTTTTGGCCTGAGGGCCACATCAGGGTTCCAAAACTGTATGGAGGGCCAGGTAGGGAAGGCTGTGCCTCCCCAAACAGCCTGACCCCCATCCCCTATCTGCCCCTCCCCCCCACTTCCCACCCCTCTCAGAACCCCTGACCCATCCAACCCTCCCCCCCACTCCTTGTCCCCTGACCGCCCCTCCCAGTACCTCCTGCCCCTAACCACTCCCCCAGAACCCCATCCCCATCCAACGCCCCTGCTCCTTATCCTCTGACTGTCCTGCCCCCTATCCACACCCCCGCCCCCTGACAGGTCCCCTGGGTCTCCCACGCCTATTCAACCCCCCCTGTTCCCCATCCCCGGACCACCGACCTCAGAACCTCTGCCCCACCCAACTTCCCCATGTTCCCTGTCTGCTCCTGGTACTCCCTGCCCCTTATCCAACCCCCCCGTTCCCCACCCCCTTACCATGCAACTCAGAGCAGCAGGATTGGCAGCTACGCGGCCCAGCCAGTGCCAGCCACACCACCGCACTGCCCGGCAGGAGCTCGCAGCCCTGCTGCCCAGAGCGCTGGCCGCACGGCGAGCTGAGGCTGCGGGGAAGGGGGGATAGTAGGGGAGGGGCTGGGGGCTAGCCTCCCTGGCCAGGAGCTCAAGGGCTGGGCAGGACAGTCCTGCGGGCTGGATGTGGCCTGCAGGCTGTAGTTTGCCCACCTCTGACTTAAAGGCTATCTTTCGTAGTTAATACATTTGTTTGTTTACTCTATTTGAAGCAGTGCGTTTGGTCTGAAGCATGTCAGAGACTCCCCTCGGGATAACAAGCCTGGTACATATCAATTTCTTTGTTAAATTGACAAACTCATATAAGCTTGCAGCATCCAGTGGGCATAACTGGACACGCAAGATGGAGGTTCCTACGGTTGTGTCTGGGACTGGAGATATTGACTAATGTCATTCGGCTGCACAGTCCAAGCAGCGGCTGGCCAGAAGTGCTCACTCACATAGCTGTAGCTGCTTACATGCTAGAGGCTGTGTGTGAACAGCCCAGGAGTGGGGGTTCTCACAGAAGAGAAGGGTAAGGCTGGCTCCCAGAGTCATAGAATCATAGACTTTAAGGTCAGAAGGGACCATTATGATCATTTAGTCTGACCTCCTGCACAACGCAGGCCACGGAATCTCACCCACCAACTCCTGTAACAAACTCCTAACTTATGTCTGAGCTACTGAAGTCCTCAAATAGTGGTTTAAAGACTTCAAGGTGCAGAGAATCCTCCAGCAAGTTACCTGTGCCCTACGCTGCAGAGGAAGGCAAAAAACCCCTAGGGCCTCTGCCAATCTGCCCTGGGGGAAAATTCCTTCCCGACCCCAAATATGGCGATCAGCTAAACCCTGAGCATGTGGGCAAGACTCACCAGCCAGACACCCAGGAAAGAATTCTCTGTAGTAATTCAGATCCTACCCCATCTAACATCCCATCACAGGCTATTGGGCATATCTACCACTAGTAGTCAAAGATCAATTAATTGCCAAAATTAGGCTATCCCATCATATCATCTCCTCCATAAACTTATCAAGCTTTGTCTTGAAGCCAGATATGTCATTTGCCCCCACTGCTCCCCTTGGAAGGCTGTTCCAGAACTTCACTCCTCTGATGGTTAGAAACCTTCGTCTAATTTCAAGTCTAAACTTCCTGATGGCCAGTTTAAATCCATGGCCAGTTTATATCCATTTATATCCATTATTTAAGCTCAGTCCACATTGGTACTGAGCTTAAATAATTCTTCTCCCTCCATGGTATATATCCCTCTGATATATTTATAGAGAGCAATCATATCTCCTCTCAGCCTTCTTTTGGTTAGGCTAAACAAGCCAAGCTCGTTGAGTCTCCTTTCATAAGATAGGTTTTCCATTCCTCAGATCATCCTAGTAGCCCTTCTCTGTACCTGTTCCAGTTTGAATTCATCCTTCTTAAACATGGGAGACCCGAACTGCACACAATATTCCAGATGAGGTCTCACCAGTGCCTTGTATAACGGTGCTGAGTCAAGGACTGGAGTGACCTAGCAGATCACTGGTCCTGATAACACCAGGGGAACGTCACAGTTGTGTTTGAGTTTCTTACACTACAAAACTTTTAATTAAAATTCAAAATGTTTTATGTTTCTATACATACTTCCAGAGATTTTGCTGGGCACCCATTGCACAATTTTTATTTAAAAATAAACTAAAACCTAAATGGTGGGCTTCAACAAATTTCACCTGGAGCTCTATAATGGATCCTATGTAGGTTCCTGTTATGAACAAACCAGTCAAACACACGAGAGTATCAGTGAATATGAAACTATCTGAATATTTCAACAGATCAGAATTTTTGTTCCTAACTCTACACTTCTCCATCTAAAGACAAGTGTGCAAACAGTTACTCTCACGATCATCTCTCACCATCAAAAAGCCTACAGCATGTGGCACTGGAGAAGGAAATCTCCACTAGGAACCTAGTGTTGATATTCTTTGCAGTGTTCTGTCAGGAAATCAGGATGTGCAAAACAGACTACAGACAACCTCCCTTCCCGAAACAGGCGTATCCTCCAGGGTCAATGAAAGGCCAGGATCATATGTACAGAGGTTCTGCCCCCCACCCTCCCTGGCAGTGTACTCCATTGGACCTGACCTACCAGCCACCTTCCCCCCAGTCACTGCTTGCCTCCAGGACCGCTGAGGTGATGGTGCTCTATGGAGAAGACAATAAAAGCACAAGTCATTACCTTTTCTACTTAAGTTTCCCAGGGTTGGGGGGATGAGGGAGGGGCAGAAGATGTACATCCCCTTCCACCCAGTACTTAGCCTCTTGATCCACCCAGTCTCCAGCCTCTCCAGATGATCCCAGAGATGCAGCAATCCCTCTGTGGTGTCCGGATGAAGGACGGGGATGTTATGGAGACAATGACCTCCCCATTTTCCATATAGTAAGAGGGCTATCAATGTGCAGAGAGTCCCCTTCATGTGCAGATCTGGGGGGTGGGTGGAGATGATCCAGCCAATGTTCTTCAGACTAAGGGTTGCAGGATTGGATCCTATAAAAACTACACATTTATTCACTGTTCCAAGAGTTGAAGAAAACACTTAATTTTACTGACTGAATTTTTAGGATTTCTTTATGATACAACATTTTAAAGCAGGAGAGGATTACTTTTTGCCTGCTTCTAAAAATATAACTTTAAGCTAAAATGACTGACATTTTAAAATTATCTGGAAACAGGAAGCAATGTAGGAGACCTGCTTATGCTAGTATCTTCAACTGTCTAGTAGGAGGAATGAATTCATAGCTTAATTATAAATCCTTTCATGGCCAATTAATTTACATTTCAGTTAGTTCAATATAACTGCTGTCTTGATACAGAGCTATAAAGGCATAACACACACAGCCCTGGAACAGGATTTGTTCTTAGATTAGCCAAGTTTGTCCTAAACTCATCTAAGTGGAAGTCTTCTCTTCCAAACTGCCCTCCTCTTTATAGTCAGAGTTACTGGCAAATTTATTATTTTGACTACAGTAGTGCCTAGGGGGTCCAGTCACAGATCAGGACTCGGTTGTGCTGGGCGCTGTGCACACACATAACTGAGACAAACCCTGCCCCGAAGATCTTGCAATCTAACCATAAGTCAAGAGACAACAGGTGGATACACAATCAGATGGGGGAGAACAAGGTAACAACAAGGTAATTATGATCAGCAATGATATAAACAGCACTCATTGCACACCAGCTGCCTAGCCATTGTCTAGCACTTTGTAGGTATCCTGGAAGAAGTAAATTTTAAGGAGGACAACATGGTAGCTTTGCAGATTTTTATGGGGAATGCCTTAGATAAAGGACTGATCCTGAAAATGCTTAACCCCAGGAGTAACCTGACTCAGGCAAGCAGTCTAATTGACCTCAAAGGTCCCATTCATATAAGGGATTAAAGGACTGGCCCCTAAGGGAAGAAATATTCAGAGGTGTTCATGCTCCTGCTTGGCAAACACTAAAATGCTACAATTAAAGAAAGACCAAATGTAATAGGCAAGCCTTGAATCTGCAAGGACCTGCTAGGCAGGCTATGCCTTCCTGCCACTCACCAGAACTCTTACATGCTTCTACTTCCAAATCAGACAGAAAAGCAGTTTGGAAGATGCTCTCAAGAATTAACCTAAAATTAGACATTCGAATTATCTAGTTCTTTAAAGCAACATTGGGTCAATGCTGTGTCTGAATCTAAACAGGGGCTGGAAAATGTTATAGCCATTAGAAACAGTGATATTATCCATGCTAACAGATGGAAAATTTCAGCCATAAATTTGCAGGGGAGGAAGGAATTTTACCAGTCCTTCTTCCCCACCTCCAACACACAGAACAAACTGAGAAGCTAGATCCTCTTGTGCATTAAGGCAACTTTCCACAAAACTGCCCTAAAATGTTCTCTGTGTCGTATTCTTAAGTGACACAGATGCACTGTAGTTATTCCTATGCTGCCACCACATACTTCTGCAGCTGGTATGAGGGACGTGAAGTTGGGCTTCCCCAGCTGCTGAAATGCCTCTTTAGAGCTGTTGGCAACTGGTATGATAGCACACTGACTTTGATGTTACTATATTTTTTCTCTGTCAAAACCTAGCTAGCTATAGCTACTATGACTAATTTTTCTTTTATGTTTATCCCATTAGCTAAGCATGTCTATTTAGGAGGTAGTTATATCAATGGCAGCTTACTGAATAAGGTCAATGATATCATTTATTTGTTCTCTGTTTTTACTTACAATTGATGCATTCCACAATCTGGCTAATTACTTCTCCAGTAACTGGACTGCTGTGACAACATCTCTAGGCTCTCTCCATTTATTTGCTGTGAGAAGTTTAGGTAATGATAATGAATAAATAATTGAGCAATGTTTTAGTAACAGTGATTTTTAATGCTTCATTTTTGGAAAACACCAAAATTCAGTATGACGTTATTCTATAACAATATAGCTCCCCCTTTTCTTTTTCATTACACTCGACATAGGTTTACATTTGAATTTCGCTGTGCAACAAAATCTCCTCTGCCTTACTCACCAACTCCCGTACATGCATTCACTATTTATGTCTTCATTTGAATTTGATCCTCATGTGACCCATTTAATCACTTACTGTTGTAATTCTTTTTTTTTTTTTTTTTTTTTTTAACAATGTCTGATTTTTGTCATCATTTCTGACGAGGCCCTCAAGCTTAGGAATGGATGGATCAGATCTGTGATGTTTATATGGCCCTACATACCACTCCACACATCCCCCACCCACTGAAATTCATTCTCATTCATCAGTCCCTCATGGCCAAATGCATCAGATTGTATGCTCTCTGGGGCAGAGACTGTATTTTGTTCTGTGTGTGTACAGTGCCTAGCACAATGGGGTCCATGACTGCGGTTTCCACGCAATACTACAATTCATATAATAATAATTACAATAAATCATGAAAGAAAGAGTTTTTTGTTTTTCACTCTACTCATAAGATGCTATGGTACAGTACAGGTAAAGGAATGCACTCCACTTTCTCTCATAAGAATGGTCATACAGGGTCAGACCAAAGCTCCATCTAGCCCAGTATCCTGTCTTCTCACAGTGGCCAATGCCAAAAGGAATTAACAGAACAGGTAATCATCAAGTGATCCATGGTCACTGATTTACATTTGACGTGATTGATACCGATCAAAAGTCATCACCATACAGCAGGAGCTCTGTAGCCTATGTGTATTTAGTTATGGGCCCCAGTCCAATTCCCAAAGTGGACAGGTATCTGCATCACAGAACCACTATTCTGTGCTCATAAACCTGCTGCTTTAGCTCAGAAACAAAGCACTTGGTATATACGCTAGAAATCCTGGTGCTAATAACAGCAGACTTCTCCCCCCATCCTGAACTGAAGTCGATTAATACCATAGATGTGCAACAACCTCAGGCTGGAGAATACAAGCCTCTAATGATTCCAGCCTAGTACAACACAAATAGGTGTAGCAGAACTGACTTCTCACCTGCTCCTCACTCAGTTTCTTTGAAGATCAATATGAAAAGCCCAAACCTTGGCCAAGCACAGCAGAATCAAATACTACAAAAGAGCTCATATTTCACTAGCACAACCAATAATGTAAGGCTCATTACATTACATCATATTACATTGGCTGAGAACAGTAGCACTGACTGATAATTACTTTTTTAAATTGCTTAAACAACCTTTGTAGATTGGAACACAAATTGCCTTTAGGAATTTTTAAAACAATGCTGTCCCGTTAGTTAGAGTCATTATTAGTTTTGGTTTCTTTAAGAGAATAAAAAGCTATGTGACTTCAAATCATTCAGATATGAATGAAACCTAAATGTTAAAAATAATTGGAGTAATTAATTAATTCTGCCACACAAGGACTTATGTACTTTATATAACTTCATAAAAGAAAGAAAATATTTGTGTCCTCATGCCAGCAATTTGACATCAGCATAACAACCACCCCATCTAGTGTGTCAACTTCACACAGCAGCAATTTCACTTGCCATCTCACATTTTTCCTTGTATTAATCCCTTATCAAACAGTCTTGCAATTAGAAAGTATATATTAAAATCCTAATCAGAAAAATATTTAAGAATATAAACAATATGGTGTATATCTAAACTAATAACCTGGACAGCAGGTGAATCATACAGAGTACTGCTGGACAAAATAGGAGTGCTTGATATAAGATGAGCTGCCTAGTCAGGAGATAGCTGTGTTAGCTGGGGTAACAGCAGCTGAAAGGCCAGACTCTTCAAAGGGTCTCTCATGTGGACAACTTGAGGAATAACAAGAGGAATCCTCCTTTTTTTTTTTTTTTTGTAAAGTCCTGCTCTTCCTCCTTTTTGCTCAGTTCAATAAAAATAATTGGACTTCAGGCTGAAACATGCTACTCCATTCAATTGCATCATAACAATCTGAGTGTGGAAGTAACTTCCACTGGCAAGCTGAAGGTAGGGAGGGGTAGACATGGCTCCATCTCCTCATACTCTAGGTCAGTGGTTCTCAAACTGTGGGTCGGGACTCCTTTCTAATGGGATTGCCAGAGCTGGTGTTATACTTCCTGGGGCCGAAACTGAAGCCTGAACCCCACTGCCCAGGGCTGAAGCCAAAGTTTGAGGGCTTCAGCCCTGGGTGGTGGGGCTCGGGTTACAGGCCTCCCACCTGGGGCTGAAGCCCTTGCGCTTTCACTTTGGGCCCCCCTCCCCACTGTTCGGGGCAGTCAGTCTCAGGCTTTGGCTTTGGGCCCTCCTGTCTTGACTGGCAGGACTTGGGCTTTGCCCCGACCCACCCAGGGCAGTGGGACTCGGGCAGGCTCAGGCTTCAGTCCCACCTCCTGGGGTCATGTAGTAATTTATTGTTAGAAGGGGGTCATAGTGCAATGACGTTTGAGAACCCCTGCTCTAGGTAATCCAATGATGACCACTTTCCTACACCACTGAAGTCAGCTTGAGTAAGAACTGTCAAAATCCAACATTAAAGGAGATTTAATCCTAGTTCAGGGTTGCGCAAAATTTCCCCTTTCAATATTGCCAGATTGTCATTGTGAAAATAAAGTTGCTTACAAAAGCCTTAGCTCTATTGCATTTTGCCATTCCTTCCCACCAAACAGAAAAACCGCAGGAGGCCTGGGCCTTGTAAAACTAGAAAGGTCATGAAAGAAGCAAAGAGCTCCTGCAGTCCTTATTCAGTCAAAACTACTTTTAGGAATAAATATTATTCACATGAGTGAGACTCCTCCCAGGTAACTTTAATGGTTCCAAAACATTACAACATAGATAAGCGAACTAGAACCACAGGTCTGCCCATTCCATGGGTTTTTCCCTGCAGGCTATGGGTTTTCAGATCCTTCTATGGGTCTGCAGGTAAAACTTCTAGCCTATGGGGAATTCCCCTTCTGATTGCCTGGCAAATGGTAGCTAGTCAGAGTGGCTGACATGTTGGTCTCTTGGAAAATATGGCCACCAGTCCTTCCCTACAAACATAGGGCCAGAACTTTACCTGGGTCAGCTATGCCATGTCTCCTGGACACTCCCCATCCAGGCTGGGAACCCTGCCAAGTCTGGGGAGTTGAGGAATGAAGGTCCTACACTGTGGGTGTCTCCCACAGATAAGCTGGATCCACTGCTCTTTTCATGGGAAGGAAGTCAGAGCAAGCAGCAGGGCTCAGAGCACAAGAAAACATCAGAAGAGAAAAAAGGTAGAGGCAGGCAGGTGCGGGGCTCCAGGGGGCAGAAACAATTGGGTGAGTGTGTGTGGAGGGAGCAGTATCAAGTGTGAGGGCTTGTGGAGAGCAGAACCAACTTGTTTTTCAGGGTAGACTTAATTTGTTGGCATTTTGTGCTGTGTGTGTGTACAGGGAGAAGGAGTGAAGCGTAGAATCTGGAGACATAGTAGGGGAAGGAGTGGAAAATTTGAAATGGAGAGGAAATCTTAAAATCTATTCCATTTCGCCACAAATCCACTCTCTCTGCTATTTAGACTTAACCTTTCTTTCTCCCCAGGACATTTCCTTCCTTTTCCTCTTCCATTTAATAGGATTAAGGAGGGCAAGCTTGAAAGAGGGCAAAGGGGATGTAGGCACAGAGCACCCTTCACCAGGGGAGAGTTTAGCCAGGAAGTCAAGCAGCACACACCATCACAGAGAAGAACCACCACTGACACCTATCACACCCAGTTCCTGCCCTTAACTCAGTGGGAAGGGAGCTGTTACATATGAATCACAGAGATGTGGGCAACATTTTTTTTCAGTGAGTAGCTTTCAGAAAAAAGTAAAAATATTTCAGAAATATCTAAATTAAACATTTTTTGTTTCATGCTGATGAAGTTTCTCTTTTCTATTTGGGGTATTTTGACAAAAGCAAAGGACTAGAGTCACAAAATGGCAGGCAGGGGGAAGTGGCTTCCCTTACAACCTTTAGCCCAGTGGTTAGAGAACTCACCCAGTCTGTTGGAGACCCTGCTTCAGTTCCCCCTCTGCTGCATGAGAAGAAAAGATTGGAACTAGGCTCTCCCACACTTCTTAGGTGAGTATCATTGCTATCTTAACTAGCAATGTTTCTTTTTTTGAAAATGAAAGCTGATATTCTCAAATAATCTGAAACCTGTCAAATAATCATGTGACTCCAAGAGCTGGAACTTTAAAACAAAACCCCACCAAACATCACAGGAGTCACAATGAAATCATAAGAGTTGGTAACTCTGAAATAGGCCTTAAAGGCAGGTATGATGTTTAAAAGGAAGGGGATGCACGGTAGTTAAATATATGTGTGTGGACGGATCATCATAACTGCATGATAACAGAACTAAATCATTCTTGCAGAGTTATCCTCCGAACTGTATACATGTTAAACAACTCTTTTCTATGCTAAGAGTTCCTGGTTATAATTATCTCTTTTCTTAAAACATACACTTTTGCTCAACAATCAAATGTTTCTTTGTCAAGGATATTATTATAACTTTACAATAAAATTGTAATATTAAACACTCTAAAATTAGAGTAAAAGTATCAAAGGCTCGTACCTGGAAGCATCTCTAGTGGGAGGAAATCACATAGCTATTCCTGCCCCTCATTCTTGTTCTCCCCCAGTGTCCAACAGCCTCTGGCCATTTCTTTGTACACCCCAGGGGTTGCTCCCACTGGGGTCTCTAGGAAGAAATGACCCACACAGCCAGTTTCCAGTCCCCTCACCCACAGCATCTGAGAGCTTCCAGCTGGTTCTCTCCCTATATCCCACAGTGATCCAGCATAGTGCAGCAATGTAGAGGTGGAATGTGCAATTTCAGTCTGACAGTGTTTCAGAAAAATGGCATTTTAAGTAGAGTATTGCGTGGATACAACATTTGTATCCGCATCCGATCTGCAATCTGCAGATGTGGTCAATAGAGATAAAGTGGATATCCACAGATTTGCAGGGCTCTAGATATAAAATTTGTATCCGCATTCATCCGCGATCTGCAAACATGATCTGGAGATATCTGCAGATTTGCAGGGCCCTAATTGAAGATGGATATTTGTAGAACATTATAAACACATACAAATTATACCAGCCAATCAAAAGGTATCTATGGACCAGGGCCAGGGCATACACAGTATATAATTATTCTTAATGTTGCAAAATTTTCTGTATTGCATATTGTGAATCTTCACTACAAAGCCACGTACAAGAATTTTACATTTGCTTTACCTCTGCTGTAGTGTGGCTTCCAGTCCTATATCAAATTCGTACAACGCTTTCCACCTGTACAGTATCACACAAGCAATACTATTATACAAATTCCTGGCCTCAGAGAAAACCCTAATGGAGACTGTGCACTGTAGAGTGGTACCAAAGAAAGATATTCCATTAAAGCATCAACAGTCCAAAAACAATGGACTTGAGTAGCCGTAATCAGTTCCAGAATGAATATTGTAAACATTTGGCATCCACCAATAGCTACTGTAATTGGTTTCTGATTTTTCCTCATTAAACTCATTACACTAGTTTTGCCTCTAAATATGAAAAGCCATTCTTGCAAATGTTTGAAAAGGACTAAACACCTATTGATGTTAGAGATTAGGCTCATTACAATGTATACACGTGCCTGTTGCCCTTACTATGCTTTTTAAATGTAAAGTAGCATTACAAGTTGTTGTTCACATTGTTCTGTGTACTTTTTTCGAACTGCAGTGTTTTCTTTCCAGTGTTCATAAACCCAAGCATCTAATCCTTGGTAAGAGAGAGTGATACTTACTTGTCATTTACACAGTGGGTTCTAAAATTGTTTGGATTTTTTTTTTTTTTTTTTTAGAACTCTGGCCCCACAAGGCCAGGTTCTACTCTCGATTACACTATAGTCCATCTAGATTAATTCCAGTGAAGCCAGAAGTAGCGTTTTAATGGAGATCAGAATTTGTTTTAGTTATTTCTGCTTGCATTGAAATCTCTTTTGACATTTTTTCTATCCTTCACATTAAACATAGAAAAGAGCATAGAAAATAGCTAAAGCCATTTGGTTCAGCAGAATTGCCATTACCAAGACCCTTCCCAACTTTGTAAGCTTCTTAGGATAGTCCCAATTTCAGACATAAGCAGTTGCCTCTGGACTTGTGTCAAGGTTCCTCCCCCACTCTGAATTCTAGGGTACAGATGTGGGGACCTGCATGAAAACCTCCTAAGCTTACTTTCACCAGCTTAGGTTAAAACTTCCCCAAGGTACAAATTAATTTTATCCTTTGTCCCTGGATCTCCACTGCCACCAACAAACTCTCACTGGGTTTACTGGGAAACGTAGTTTGGACACGTCTTTCCCCCCCAAAATCCTCCCAACCCTTGCACCCCACTTCCTGGGAAAGGTTTGGTAAAAATCCTCACCAATTTGCATAGGTGACCACAGACCCAAACCCTTGGATCTGAGAACAATGAAAAAGCATTGAGTTTTCTTACAAGACAACTTTTAATAGAAGTAAAGAAATCCCCTCTGTAAAATCAGGATGGTAGATACCTTACAGGGTAATTAGATTCAAATAATAGAGAATCCCTCTAGGCAAAACCTTAAGTTACAAAAAAGACACACAGACAGGAATAGTCATTCTATTCAGCACAGTTCCTTTCTCAGCCATTTAAAGAAATCATAATCTAACACATACCTAGCTAGATTACTTACTAAAGTTCTAAGACTCCATTCCTGGTCTATCCCCGGCAAAAGCAGCATACAGACAGACACAGACCCTTTGTTTCTCTCCCTCCTCCCAGCTTTTGAAAGTATCTTGTCTCCTCATTGGTCATTTTGGTCAGGTGCCAGCGAGGTTACCTTTAGCTTCTTAACCCTTTACAGGTGAGAGGATTTTTCCTCTGGCCAGGAGGGATTTTGAAGGGGTTTACCCTTCCCTTTATATTTATGGCAACTTGTTCGGTGGTTCATCTAAATATAGTTAGCCTAATCCCAGGGTTAAGGTAAAGTGGAATGCAACTCTCACTCTGTATTTCGCACAGGAAAAGTGCTCTCCCTCCTCCTGGGTTTATTTTCAGTTCAGTTTAATGAGATTTTATTGGCATGACAAGCTATACAAGTGTTGCCAAAGTGTAAGAAAGATAGACTCCTCAGGTGTCTATTAGAGAGGATTTGCACACAGCATTTTGAGTTTGATCCTGTATCCATTTGTCATTATTCCACCTGATCTAGTGGCAGGTTGCTTCATTGCATAATGCTACCTCTGCCATCACTCTCCTTTCTCTCATCTCTCCTGGCACACCCCTGCTCCTGCTTCTTCACTGGCTGCCTCATCAGGCAGGAGCCTCTAAGTGGGAGCAGCAGGAGGAACTAGTGCCTGGCTGAGAGTTTATATGTCTCCAAGCCTCCCATCAGCAACAGCAGCCTCTAATGGGGGAAGACTTCCAAATTGTACCAGTCCCCTATCTGCTTCATTTTTTCCTCAGGAAGATTCCTGTCCCGTCCCCCCGCCACCAGTGGATCCCTCCAGAGGGGTAGAGAGGGAAAGAGGGAGAGTCTGCCTGCCTTCAGCTCTCTCCCCCTCCAGTGGAAAATTGCCACCAGTTCTGAATTGTAGCAGAAACCCAGAATCAGGGGACTTTCAGCCACAAAAGACCTGTTAGGTCATCTCTGCTGATGCAGGATTGTTCCTTTCTATATATTTTTCTAGTGCTTTACCCAGTCTGATTTTAAACATTGCAAGCAGTGCACAATTTCTCTTGGGAGACTATTCCACAGTCTCATGGATCTCAACTCTCAGAAGCTTTTTCCTAATAACATTTGATCTTTTCCCCCCTAAATTTCATCCCAATACTCTTACATATGACCCCTTGCATGTTGTACCAGATACCTTTTGTTTGGACTCATGTAAGTGAATCAATATCATTCCCTCTCCACTCCCACCCAAAATTCACAAAATATTACGATTGCAAAATGATTGCCAGTATAGCAGATGTGAAGCTGCTTTTCTAAGCTATATTCTTTACTACATGACTGGGGTTGTTTTTACTTCTGACTAACTTCTGCGATATAAGCTTGTGTGTGTTAGTACATTTCTTGCAATATACGCTTTGCGGCAACTTTAAGAAATGCAATAAGACAAAATTAGAAAAGGAAAATAATTGTGATTACCCTGTTATTATAACAGTTACCTCATTTAAAAGAGCTGATTTAGCAACTGCTAAAAGAAAGTGCAACATGTGGAGAAAATAACGTGAACATGGAAAATGATAGGTAAAATGTCTTTTTTTGTACCTAGGGTTTCTTTATGTTCTCTGCTTATTATGTCAGAAGTTCAGGGGATAAAACACAGTTTCAGTGAACAACTACAAGCACTGCAAGTGTCCAACGTTTTAAGGAGTCATTAAACAGGGTTTTGAGAAAAGTCACTGGAAATGTATATTTCGTAGAAAGTAATTAATTCTGCTGTTTTGCTCAAGGTCAGTCAGATCCTCTGCTACAAGGATCAACTGGTACCACTGATAGGCTGCCAGCTGAATGAGAGGGATGTAATACAGTGAGTTCTTTCTGAGTACAAATTAGGATTGTCAGATATGGAGCATTGGCAGGGAACCTTCTTCAGCATAACTATTTCATTCTCTTGAGAGCCACATTAGAAGCCTTTTGAATTGCTTTCAGGACTGTTTCTGTTCTAACTGCTATGCAGACTGTGCAGTGACTTGAGACAGAAGACATTGGTCCTTGTGTAAATAAATGACAGGCATGTCTGCTATGATATTTGAGATTGTGTTAGTGATTACGTACACTTATGTCCTAGAGAGAAACTGCATCCACTATACAATGAAAAATATCCACACTACACAATGAAATATATGTTGTTGTATTGTACGCTAAAATGCACAGCACCTTGCTCCACAACACACAATCCTATATATTTAAAACTGATCACAATGTGAAGATTCTGTTGGACAACTGTCTTATTGATTCTCTAAACAAGACAGGAGCTACAAAAATAAATCCATTTAAACTTTCTCTCTCTAAAACCAAATTTGCTTTTTGCAGATCAAAAATCACCTTTATTTCAACTTCCAAGGAATCTAACAAAAATTTCATAGCAGAACCAGCTTTTTTTCCTGAGCTTCGCCATCACTCTTCTTATGGTTCTGAAAGATCTCCCCTCTATTCCCACTATTCAGTCTTCCCTTTTCAGGACTCCTAACAGGCCTTTTATTCCTTCCCCATGATCTCTGAAAGATCTAATGGACCTCTCCTTTTCTTGTGCAACTTCCAACTACCCCTGTTTATCCACAACCTTAGCCAAAGGCTGTCTTTAGCTTTAATGGAGCTTTTGTGGAATCTAATAAATCTAGCTCATGTTTTCTGGGTCCCAGCTCCATTCAAATCTCATTCACTGGAGCTTCCTAGTCAAAGGGTCTCTAGAACATTAGTAGTATAAGGGGCCTACCATCAATCAAACATGAGCCGCACCCCCTGACCCTGGCCACCTGTCACCCTAAGACCCACCCCCTGGGGCATTACTTCTGGAGTCAAGACAGACATATGACCGGAAGCAAAGGGTGTCATGTGACCCCCTATGAACTCCTCCCACCACCCTCTACCAATCAGAATGGGTTTTAGCCACAGAGGACCTCCCCAAGAGCAGATTTGACCAATTGCGGAGAGTTCTGGGGCAGGGTGACCCACCCAGAAGAGGGTTGTGTGACCACTCTACTAATCAGAGCACAGCACCAGCCCCGAAAGTTCCAGAGCCATGCAGAAGAGGCGATTTGGTTCCAAGAACATGTGTTTTAGAAATTGTGGAAATGCTGAGAGGAAACATGGACTCCTTCCCCACCCTGGTGAAAACTTCAGACTTTGTTTTAGCTCTGAGGGCCTTTGACGACCCGCTGAGGAAGCCCTACATCAGTGACAGTTCTGAGGAGGAGGAGGGAGCGGCTAAGGGGAGCCCTTTGGCCCAGCCGATGATGGATACAGAGCCCAACCCCAAAACCCAACTGCTCATGAGGAAGACCGATGAGAATGACGGCCTCTCGTTGTCCACCCCTATGGAAGAAGGCGACCATGGTTCATGAGAGACACCCATGGACGAGGTGAACAGAAAATATGTCACTCAGGTAAATGAACAATTAAGAAGTGATGGTTGAGAATGGGGTGTAATGGGGTTCAGAATGAACCTGGGGTTGCATAAAATCTAAAAACAAGCAGTGGGGGCTTACAGTTGTTTCTTTTCTGAAAATCTCTCGACAGCTCAATGATGCCATTCTAGAGGACCCAGAGGCCCTAGACAGCATTGCATCAGACAACAAAGATGAACTGGGCCCATCCTGTTTTTGCTCAACGCTGGTACAAATTGTTGACAACGATGCCAAGGATGCCGAGGATGACGGCTATATGGATTTAAGAGGAGCCTTGGCATGGAACTAACTGAGCCAGTGCCACGTCGTTAGCATAAAAAAGTCATGCATTCTATTGTATGTGTTGCTTTTTATGCTGTCCTTAATCACTGCCTTAGGGAAAAGCTTTTTGAAGATTGTGAGAGCTATGTCATAGACGCACCAGCCCAACGGCACCATGACTATGTGAGTTGGACTTTGGAGGATATAAACTGCAAGCTCCGGGACCTATACACTGATTTGTGTTTGGAAAGTTTATTAAACACTGTTATTGCCATAGGTTATGCTTTGCAATGTCTGTGCCTAACTCAAGAAAATTTAGCACAAGGGGTGACCTTGATAAATGCTGTGCAATTCGGTCGAGACCCTGGCAGTGTTTTAAAGAAAATAACCAAACTGGAAGATGCCTGCTTACAGCGTTATATTGACTGTCTGGTCCCTACAAAAAGTTACAGAACGCTGCTTAAGAAAGACTATTGTTAAGAAATCTAAAAGAATTAAGTTAGAGAATGGTGAGGGGACAAATGTGATATAAAACTTGGTAGCTGTAAATAAAAATATCTATAGAAAAGGGCTTTGTGACTATCTGTGTTTCTGTTAGAAGGTCTGTGTGGCCATTAAGTAAGATAAAAGTTTTGATGGAGCATCTTGGTTTGTTTTCAAGGGCCTGTATGTCTTTTAAATAAAAAAAAATAGTTTGTGAGAAACTAGCTCGTGTGTCTCTGTGTAAAAGACACCCATTTATAGCAAAAAGCTGAAATGTGCGTAGTAGAATCTTGTCGGGGGAGCCCCCCGACAAATGTGTTTAAAATAAAAGCAAAAAAAAAGAAGGCTTCTATATAAAACAGGGGTGTTTGAATCTAATCGAGCTGATTCATCCTGTTGAGCTGATGGTTTAATCACACCCCTACTGAATAGCAAGGGGGACTCTATTCAGTCTGTAGGTCTAGATGTGATTACCCACCCTTGTTGCCATCAGGGTTAAACGAATTAGTGATCAGTAATTAAGTTTGATGGGTGTACACCCACAGTATGTGATACATCCAATGTGATACGTCCATTTTATTTCAAAACAACCCAAAACTTTAAGCATGAAAGAATCATGTTTAAAAAAAACAAACAAAAAACCAAGACATTCATTAATATCAGTAACATTAAGGATTGTTGTGTATGGTGATTTACTGTTTAATACTGTAAGCAGGCCCTATAGTGCTCTGTTTTTTCACTGAAACAGAAAAATGTATTTTAACTAAAAAAAAAAAAAAAAAAAAAAAAAAGCAGCCCAGTTGTGCAGACAACTTAATTCCCCCACTTCTCAGATCACAAAAAGGAACTTTGGGGAGGAGTGCATAATTTCCTTAAGTATCTATTAATTCAGAGTTGTAAGTGATCAAGTCAACCTGCTAACTACAGACTCTGAAACAAAGAGTTAGGATGGTATAAACACCTCAGTTTTTTGGAGACTATCCTCTTTCAACAGAAACTATCTTGAACAGAATAGCTACTGGACTGCAAGACTAGATATGTTGCTTGTTTTAACTCTGAAAATATATATTATATAATGTCACCCTTTGTCCATGCTGTCCGTACTAAATAATGGTACCTGTCTTTATTGCAGTGTGATCTGTTTAGCATGGAAATAGCAGTTTCAAGCTGCTTTTCAACCAGGGCCAGGTAAAATCCCATTTTTAACTACAGTTGTGCTTAATACTGTTAAAATTAAAAAACACCAGGTATAACACAGACTGCACAGAGATTTGATGCAATAGGGGAATAATACTAACTAAAAACTTTGCTTGTTCTTTAATCCAAAGGCCCAAATACACATAGGGGGAAAACAGAATAGCTATGTGCCAGCATTCCTTTACCCTGTTGTGGAAGGTAACTTTCTGCAATTGGCTTTTAAAAGCATGTGTGTGTTTTAAAATGTTTTAAAATTAGTTTTAATGTTTAAATTGGGAGTTAGGGGTCTGCAAGACATAAGTGTGGGGTTTTTTAAAGTATATGGTTGCAAACAGTTGGTTTGGTATGTTCAAAACTGGTGGGATTTTTGTGAGTTGGAGGGTCTGTGAAAGACATAGATGTGGGTTTGTTTTTTTTTTTTAAAGTATTTGGTTGCAAACTGGGTTGTTTCAAACGAACAGGATTTTTTACTCTGCAAAATGTGATGTGTTAAAAAATGGGTGGTTTGTCTTTTTAAAATTAGTTTTAATGTTTAAATTGTTGTTGGTGATTCGGGGGGCCTATGTTAGATAAGTGTGTGGGGTTTTACAGTATTTTGTTTCAAAACAGTTTGGTTTTTACTCTGCAAAATGTGATGTATTTTTAAAATGGGTTGTTTTAAAATTAGTTGTCGGAGACTTAGGGGGCCTATTCAAGACATAGTTATGTTGTGGGATTTAAAAAGTATTTTATTGCACACTTTGTTATTGGGTGTATGGTGGAAACATGTGCTTGTATTAAAAATGTCTAGGTTTTAGAGAAACACTATTGGTAGAAATAAACCAAAACCTGTGTTTGTTGTACAGCCTGAAATGAATTATTTTGTTTTAAAGCTATGACTTTTTAAATAGAAAAACACCCTAATGAATATTTTATTTTTTAAGTTTACAAGACAGTTTCATGTGTTTTATAAATAATATTGTTGTCTGCTCCACAGTACGGTCAAAACATGATAGATCCTTAGACCAGAGGGTAAACACGCTCAAAAGAAAAAGGAAAGACAGCTGGAAAGGAAAATTCACCAGCATCAATGGCTGACGGATGGATGAAGCCCAGTAAATATATGTTGCTTATTGGTTTGGTTATTTTATGAGATTTTGTATTTTAAGCAAATACATAGGTGTGGGGGAGAATGATGGTAAAGTTAAGTTTTGTAAAATGTTTACTTGATGATGAATTGGAACATCTCTGTTTTCCTTAATCAGGCATGGGCAGCTCTCCTGGCAGTGCTGTAGTCAGAGCTACAGGAACACCACTACCAGAACTGCCAAAGAACCAGAAATCTGCTCTGAGAACTTTAACAACAACAGCACCAACGCAAAACAGCACAAGAGCGCAGACTAAGTCTCAGGACAGTTCAAAGCTCGTATACATCAAACCCAAGGACAAAACAAAAGACTCTGGTAAAAAGCAACCATGCAAACACAACTCCAGTTCCTCAGCGGTCAGCACCACACCAAGCCCTGAGAAAACACACACACATTCACAAACCTGGAGCACGCACTTTAGAGGTTGTGAATAAAAAACCAAGGACTGAAAGCTCCTGCGATGCTGGGGTATTTCTTTATGAAGTATCTGAAAATTATTGCGAACCATTCACCCAACACAATAAGCTCAGCACAGCTCTCTGGTATTCTAAAAAGATTTGGGGAAAATATGATGCTTCATTCAGAAAGCTGATGGGTGCTGTATCCTCAGGGATTCTAAAGAAAGGAGGACTGGAAACTACATACAAACTGCAAAATGCAAAAGCTCTTCCGGGTGACTTTTTGAAAAATACTTCAATTTTTCCAGAGGGTGGCTCTGAGCAGGTGTGACTAGTCGTGGAAAGGGGCCTGGATAAAAGGGGCATCCTCAAAGGTACACATCAGCTAAGGCATATGTCAAGGTTCCTTCCCCACTCTGAACTCTAGGGTATAGATGTGGGGACCTGCATGAAAACCTCCTAAGCTTATTTTTACTGGCTTAGGTTCAAACTTCCCCAAGGTACAAACTATTTTCCTTTTTCCCTTGGACTTTATTGCTGCCACCACCAAGCGTCTAACAGATATATAACCAGGAAAGAGCCTGCTTGGAAACGTCTTTCCCCCCCAAACTCTACACCCCCTTTCCTGGGGAAGGCTTGATAAAAATCCTCACCAATTTACACAGGTGAATACAGACCCAAACCCTTGTATCTTAAGAACAATGAAAAGCAATCAGGTTCTTAAAAGGAGAATTTTAATAGAAGAAAAAGTAAAAGAATCACCTCTGTAAAATCAGGATGGTAAATACCTTACAGGGTAATTAGATTCAAAACATAGAGAATCCCTCTAGGCAAAACCTTAAGTTTCAAAAAGACACAAAAACAGGAATATCCATTCCATTCAGCGCAGCTTATTTTCTCAGCCATTTAAACAAACAGAATCTAACGCATATCTAGTTAGATTACTTACTAAGTTCTAAGACTCCATTTCTTTCTGTTCCCAGCAAAAGCATCACACAGACAGAAAGAGACTTTGTTTCTCCCTCCCTCCAGCTTTTGAAAGTATCTTGTCTCCTCACTGGTCATTTTGGTCAGGTGCCAGCGAGGTTATCCTAGCTTCTTAACCCTTTACAGGTGAAAGGGTTTTTCCTCTGGCCAGGAGGGATTTTAAAGGTGTTTACCCTTCCCTTTATATTTATGACAGCAAAAACAAAGGGGGGGGACAGAATTTGGGGGATAAACGGAAGGCTGTCCAAAAGTTACAGACCAGGATCATTGTAAAAATTTTGAAAAAGGCTAAAGAGGTGATAAGGAGAAAAAAAAACAAAGAGATGCCCCCTATTGGAGGCTCTCAAACTGGTGTGTCTGAGAATGGGGAGGCGGAATCTGACCTGTGGGGTGGTGGTGACTCTCACACAGAGTCTGAGTTAGAAAATTCCCCAGAAGGCTCTCCAGATGGGTCCCTGTCTACTCCTGATGATCCTTGCGGTGGCCCCTCGGAGTCTGACTCTCAAATAGCATCTGACGTAGAAGACACAGCTGATGGTCCCACAGAGGAACCCCCAAGTAACCCTGAAAATGCAGATGCAGACCCCGAAACAGACGTATATATGGCGCGAGTGAGAAGTTGGCAATGGGAATTACCTAGATTTGGAGGTTTGGTGTATTGTCAGGAATTTCATTTTGTCAATCTTGAGTGAATGAATTCAGCTCAGCAGGTTGTTGAAGCCATACACAGGGGGATACAGTTAGTTCTTGATGACGTTAACAGTAGGGTAGCCTGTGATGATTACGTTCAGTTACGCTTAGAGAGTTGTAATTTAACCAATATAGTTCAGAACATATTTTGTCAGGGAAAAAAGACTCGCAGATTAACCTAAACCCAAAGTTCATGGTTCTGTTCAAAAACCCCAGGGATAAATTACAAATTGCTATGCTTGCTCAGCAAATGTATACCCTGGCAAAGCACAGTTCTTTCTAGAGCTTTTGAGGATGCTACCAAAAGACCTTATGGCTACCTGGTGGTGGATTCAGATGCTTCCACACCAGAAGCTTATAGACTAAGAACTCGTCTTTTCCCTCCAGACTGACCAGCGGTTTATACTTTGAAAAGAACAGCAGCTGGGTATAAAAAGAGATGAATTATCGACAGACCCTTTTCAACAGCCAGGGTCACTGACCAAAAACATGTCTAGCGGCATGAAGAGAAGCCTGGTCCTTTTAAAATTACTCAGCAAATCGTCCCTGCAGCAAAGGAAGGCTATACTGTGTCCTCTGACAATTTAGTAGTGGCCATCTCAGAAATAGCACTCAGTACCTTAAAAGGAAACGTATCTTTGATACAGAATCAAGTGCGTGTGCTGAAAAAGAGATGCACACTTATAAAAACTTTGTGTAAGAAAAGGGTTTCATTTAAAAGAAAGAAGCATCTGGTAAAGCAGTCAGGGGGGTTTATCGGACCTCTGTTAAGTTTTGCTATCCCTCTGATAATGGTGCTTTTGTCTAATCGATAATGGAGCATGCAGAAAAAAATGTACCTGGTGGCCAGCCGCCTGTTGGAGCAATTAAGGGCTCCCCCACCGGCAGAGGAAAATATCAGAATGATCGCAACTCGCTTACTGGATGCTGAAACGAAGTCTGTTCTTCAAAGGATGGACTTAGCTGAATACAAAAAGGCTAAACTTTACAGTGCAGTGCTTTAAAAAGGTACCTAACGTACATGAAGCAGAGCACTGAGGAAGAAGAGAAAATAAGTCTGTTTTTACTGGAACAGGAACAAAGTGTAACTGCCAAACCCCCAGAAACACCAAAGACCTCAGACTCTGTTGTTCAGGAGGTGTTGGATAACGTGAATAAGCATTATAACAAAAATGTATTAGTATTGCTAAATAAGCTGGGCCAGGATAAAAAAAATCTCTTCGTGGAACAATAAAGGGGCTTTTGTGTACAAAGACTTGGTGGTTAATGATTCTAACATGCTCGACTTAGGCAGGGCCATCACCCAGACGCGCTCTGTTCCTAGCAGACACATACCTAAAGGATGGGATGTGTTTATGAATGCCGTGGCGGAACTGAAAGTATATCTTCCATCATGGGCAATGTGGCCAACAGAGATCTTTTGGAATGCCTGAAGGCCTTGACCACGGACACCGGGGTTGATCGAGAAACTCCTTGAGTGAAATGAAGTTCCCAAATATCTGCAAGGTAACACAGAAGATCATTGTTTTGTTTTGTTCGGCTCCACCTATGTTAGTGAACAAATGTTTTCCTTGCTGAATTACAACAAATCTCGCAACAGATTCCAGTTAACTGACCAGCATCTCAGCTCAGTATTGCGGATTTCCACAACGAGAATGACACCGGACTTTGATGCTATTGTAAAGAAGGGTGACCAGCTGCATTGTTCACATTCATCAATGAGGGCGTGGAAAGGGGTGAAGTTTGGTTTAATTATTGTAATACGTTGTTATGACAGTATATTTATAATAGTAAGTAAGGTTTTATGTTTATTTCCACTAAAATGTATCTTTATTAAATAGAGTTTATTTGAATATCTCTGAATTGTTAATTTTGTGAGTGTTCATGGCCTGCCATACAATTTCCATACCCAGATGTGGTCCTCAGGCCTGAAAGTTTGCCCACCCCTGGTCTATTGAGTACTTCTGAGGATGTAGGAAAGTGGATTTAGAAATGACACAAAGAATGAGAGCGAGATAATGTTAATGTATGCAAAAAGAATATAAGATCAGTAATGTGAGAGAGATGAGAGATGATAGAAAAGCATGTCATTACCAAAGTACACAGCAGGTGATGCTGCTGTTTAACAGAGCTGTACTTGAATTCACATGAGGGCAAGGGAATTTTGCGAGGACTTTTGACATTGCTCTGATAAAGCTTCTGGCTGAGTGACAACGACACTAACATTTCTGAAGCCATTGTAACTAGGATTTGATTCCTGTAATATTTAAGAATATTTCAGTGCTTCAACCCTTCATAAACTCACAAATCCTAATGTTTTTACAGACTTTCATAGTTATATAGCTTGCTTTTATATATTAAAGGCCCAATTCTGATCTCAAACATTGTAAACAAGAACAAGTCCTCAGAAGTCAATGGTATAAAACTGATGTGAATGAGAGCAAGATCAGGCTCTTACTGTCTGTGTATTTCTTTTACAGGATAAACAGCGTAAGTCTTTACATATGTTAAGAAGAAGACAAAGCTTTCCACCTGGATGACGAGAAAGAATGTCTCTTGTCATTAATATTTCTATGACAGGATATTTCAAAGACAAGTAACAGGTAATGGAATCCAGGACACTGAACTCAGGATTTTTTGGTCCCGCTTTGGAAACTCTTCCAGATGAGAAGAGTGGTTTAACAGAGTACCTTTAGGAAATATTGACCTACTCATCTGCACTACAACTAGCAACAAACAATACTAGGCAAATGTAATGATTGCTACTAAGGGATAATTTATCACATCATACTAATACTGACCTCACTTTGTAAAGTGTTTTGAGATCCACTGAGTTCTATATAGGAGCTAGATATTATTATTCGCCAAAGTATACTTGTCGATGAGCAGCCTGGACACCCAGATAACAACTGACTACTTTATGCGGGGCTTTCATGGGCTCCACCACTGTGAAAAACAAGAATAGTCACAGGGTGCAGTCTTCATCTTAAAATTCCACTTTGAGTGCTCCTATTTACCATATGTAATGCACAAAGGAGCAGGAATTTCTCTTGATATTCTGTATCATAGATGGCTTACGAATCTCATATTGAAGCTTACAAACTGTACATGGTTTCTATCATAATATGTTAATGGTCCTGTGATGGGGTGTAACTTGGCCTTTGTGGCTCCCTAGGGGAGGGCCCATGGTCCTTGTACACCCCGCCCCAGGAAGGTGGGAGGAAAAGGGCTGCAAAGATCCATCAGGCCTGCCTAGAGAGGCTTTGTTAGAGAACCCATCTTGGAAGCTAGAGAGACCTGGGCCTTAGGGTTGCCAATTTTAGTTGGACATATTCCTGGAAATTTCATCACATGACATAAAATTTAATTAAAGATTAATCTTTAATCCTGGAGACTCCAGGACAATCCTGGAGGGTGGTCCTCCAAGGGCTAGAAGGGCTAGTGACAGCCAGTCGGAACCCAGCAGATAAAAGAAGCTGCAGGAGCTTAGCAGATCAGTTCCTGCCTGGTACCAGAGCAGGGGATGAAGTGTTCTTCTCTCTGGCTAAAGGAACTTGAGGGATAGCCAGAGTTTGTTTTTGGCTGCGTTTTGCATAACTGGATTTGTAGAGAGAGAAAAGACCTAAGTGCCTTAACCCTGAAGCTAGAGGGGCTGCATAGGGAGAGGCCCAGAGAGGAAGTAGCAAAGAATTGGATGAAGCAGTACATGGCTGCTGCATAGAGGGTTCCAGTATTGGAGCCCATACTAGTGGGCCTGGGTTCCCCCACTGGCCACCAGGTAAAGTGGCATAAACCCCAAGAAGGGGATGTAGCTTATTTGGGAGTCTGAACAAAGGGCTGAATTTAAAGGGCCCAGAGCTGGGTCTGATGGCCCGAGTAAGGGCAAAGTAGACTGTTTATTTATTGGACTCTTCCTACCCCAAAAGGGTTCATTCAGACTTTGTGGCTTGGCCAGAGGGCCAAGCCATTGAAGACCCATCAAGGTTGGTCAGCAGCCTGCAGGTGACACCAAGGGTGAGAAAAGGTACAGTGTCACACCCAGCTACTCAGAGTGCCCCATTACAACCCCATGTAACTGTTTACAGCCCATGTACCTCTAACCACATGCAGTTCTGATTGCCACAAAGGGCTACTATTTCATGAAATGACAAAACAACAAAGGAATAAATAAATTTAGGTCAATGATGCGCTCAATCAGATGAAATATTTAGGGTTTTGTTTTTCAGAACCTTACATGACTTACAGTCAGCAAAGATAAAGGAGTGAACTCTTTTGCAACATATCTTTTAATAGCCTACGCAGACTTTGTACTTCAGATGTGATCTGATATTAAATGGTTACTCAGTAAAAGCCTCGCTTCAGCAGGAAGTGAGAAATGCCAAAGGCCATGAGAAACTAAAATACACAGTGGCAAAATGCTAAACAGATCACACAGCCAGTAGCGGATTCATTGCCACAAATACATGTTAAATCATATACTGCAAATGTTTGTAACCTGCTTTCTACTTAGCTAGCCATGGAGATCATTACCACTATAGATAATGTTTTTCATCCTGGGCCCACATCTAGAATTGATTTTAAAGTGCTGCATTGGAAATCATTCCACTTGTAAAAATGACATACTATTTTGTGTTTTTTAAATCATGGTGCTCCCAGTGCACCCTGACTTAATCATTCTGTGTTATTATCAGAGACAATTGTTTTCTACAAGCTTCAGCAGGCAGCAAGATTCACACAGACTTCATCTTTTACAATAAATGCAGTATGAAAAAATGTACACCGACAGCTGACATTTTCCTTAGAACAACTTTGAAACTACAAATGATGTGTAATGATGAAAACAGTCAAGTTTAACATTATGTGACAATGGCTGCAGTATGTTTCCCCAATTACAAAGAAATATGTCTACGTATTTCATAAACATTTACTTGTCAAACAAACTACTGGTAGGTTTATCTCCTATTCTCAATAGTCCAAGTTTTAAATATAATGAAACAAAGATCAAGAGCCTACCGCCTTCGTGAAAGGATGTACAATTTCTTAGAAATCACACAGGTTGTTCCTAAGTTGCTGATCCTAAAACAACAAAGTAACTATTTGTCTTTTCTTCTACTGTAATTTTCCATCCCAAATTACCTGTCTTAAATTTCCTGTGATTTCTGTTCTTTAATCTATGCTGTAAACAAATCCTGCAAAAGCCTGCTCAATAAAAGTGTATATTTCATTTATATTTTTCTCCTTTTTCAATTTGTATGTAATTTTCATACAAACACTTGCAAAGTTAATTACTATACACACAAATATACTCCCCTAGCATGAAAGAGACACCCCCCAAAACCTGCCATCTCCCTCATCCACAGACTGAAAGATTCTCTCTGCTGAACAGCCCTACTCAGCGTATGCGTGACATGATTTTTTGGATGCACTGAACATCTGCAGCTCCCATGGACTTCAGTTACAATATTGGGTGTCTGGTACATGTGAAAATGAGACCCCAAAATTATGGAACTCAGTCTGTGGCCACTTCTGAAGACTTTGGCCTAAGTGACTTACCCAACGTCAGACATGAAGAGCCGAATTCAGAAATTAGTCTAAATTAGTCAAAACAAGCCTAAAGAGCTAATCAGCACCTAATATCTCCCACTACTGAGGCAGTCTACCCTCAAAGAGTCAAATCAGTCCATAGCCTGGGAGTTCTGGGCTCCAGATTGTTTCTGGACACTAAAATACCTACAGCTGTCAAAAACATCTTTTATTTGCATCTGCCAAGAAGGTTGTACCTGCTGCTGTCCGATAATGGCCTGGCTGCAATGATCCACTTCTTAGTGACTTTCAGGTTGGATTACTGAAACTCACTGGTTCTGGAAATGAGTGCACCAGCCATAAAAAGCTCCAACCTATCCAAAGTGTGTCAATTCTCTTCCTGAGCAAAACCTGCCATCAAAAGCACATCACCCTGGTGCTCTTCTCACTACACTGGCTCCCCCCAGAACACTCGATTAATTTCAGGATAGTGGTGATTCTAAATGACCTTTCTGCAAGCAGGGACCTTACTGAACTAAATTATCCTAGATGGAGCAGTCCCCTAAGGACCACTCTGCTGGCTAAGGATTGCCAGAATATACCATACTGTGGCTCCACCCTGTCACCCCGGCCAACCCCTGGTGTCTCAGGATGGGTTGTGGGGTGGTGCAATGCCAGCTTCATTGGTTGAATCCCTGGTTGCCTTCTTAGGATATCTCTCCAGTCCCTTTCCTCAACCAAAACTGCACAATGGGGTTGGAGATGGGGTCCAAAATCTACCCTTTCACCCGTAAAGTGCATCCGTGGCATTGGAACAAGTTATCTTAACAAAGAACCTCTTGCAAAGGACCAACACCAAGACACCCACAGGGACAATTAAACTGTCAACCACAAGGATTAGTTTCAGAGTAACAGCCGTGTTAGTCTGTATTCGCAAAAAGAAAAGGAGTGCTAGTGGCACCTTAGAGACTAACCAATTTATTTGAGCATGAGCTTTCGTGAGCTACAGCTTACTGTAAGCTGTAGCTCATGAAAGCTTATGCTCAAATAAATTGGTTAGTCTCTAAGGTGCCACTAGTACTCCTTTTCGTTTTACCACAAGGATTAAACTCATGAATTCTTTCTTGGCAACTGCCAAAGGTGGGTGGGGATTAGACCACTGGACCAGAGAATTGCCCACATACGCATCCTTGGGTTCCACCCTCATAACTGAGGTGCATTAGGGCTGTGAGGACAGCTGCTTCAGCCATTTGACGCAAGTAGTTTCCATGCATTGGCTCTGCAGCTTCTCTGAAACTTGGGGAGAATATTCCTTCTCCACCTACCGTCCAGAGACACACCCCAGGGTACCTCTAGGCAGTTCCCTGACTTAATTCCTCTTAGAATGGGAATTAAATGGCATGCAGGCTATGCTGTGCAGGAGCCCTCTGAACTTGGATGACTAATCTTTTTTGAGGGTACAAGTCACATTGCTACCAAAGGGCCAGATTATGCCACTTTTATTCACCATTAAGTCGTACCTCACTCCTCAAATAGTCCCTCTGAAATGAATGAAAATACTTGAAGATAAGGTATTTCTCAGCCTGACTAGGATTGACACAGTTTGGCCCAGACAGAGGAAGAAAATAACCTGCCATCACTTACCCTAGGATAGGTCCCTTTTGAAAAAAAAAAAAGTATGTATTTTAAATTGTATTAGCCTAAAAAGTAGGATGGCAGTTGATGGCAAGCTGCTGTAAAGAGATGCCAGGAAACTTACTTCCAGGATATAGAAAAAGCCTAGATTCATTCATCTGTTCAGATATATAGATTGCTTGTCTGGAAAAACAGACAGATGGATTTTGTGAGCCATTGCCAAAACTGCTTTTAGAAAGCCTAGTATAATTTTCGTAACTAGACAATCTCCTTTAACATTGTCCCTCGACAACTGCTGCAGTTATAGTAGCAAATTCAGCGGTGACTAAAATGGCGGAATAACCTTCTTGTAGGGGATATTGATTTTTCAGAAAATGGATCAAACTGTGCTCTCATTTAAGTCAGCACAACTGAGTTCAGAGTCTGGCTGATGGGGACAAAAATATGACTTCAACAGGCACCATTTAATTTCATTCAAATATACTGGGGCTGGACAGATTTTGGGAGGGACAAAGAGGAAAAAAAACGTACAGATTTCTTTAAAAATCCTTCTAAATGGGACACTTGGCATGCATGTGATATCTTTGACGTGAATGAGTGGCCTACTTTAAATAAACAAACTGATAAGGCTACAGGAAAAGATGGGGCAAAAATAATAATCACCATCTTATTGTACCTCCAAGCACCCCACAATGCAGTCCCAGTTACGTTTGCTTTCCATGTTTTTGGAAGAATGAGAATGCCTGGTTATTTTTCATGGAAACACTATATTAAAAATATTCCTAACCACCATATTAAAAATGTAACAGCTTTGAATTTTTAATGCAGGTGTTCCCTTTTAAAAAATGGAATCAACAGTTTTGTTACCTGACCTTTTGTTGTGCACAGCTGGAAAAATCCAGGGAACAGCAATGGAGAAAATAAAGAAGTGGTTAAAAAAATAAATCAGAAGGAATTATTTGTCAGTTGCTGGCAGGGAGCACGTCCTTGAAAGGTTTTGGTTTTTTTTAAAAAACATACCAGGGCAGGAAGGGAAGCCTAATTTGCCTCACATAAGGCAAGAAAACTACAAATAAATAATACTGTTGAAAGGAAATGTCCACATCATGGTAGTCACCACAGTTAACACTAACTCTTTGTTGGCAGTCTTGGCAGACAAACTGAAAACCAAACATACATGGAGACTGAACACTATCACTCCTAGAAGTGGCTTTTCTAGGCCTGGATTGAGGCATATTGGTCGGGCAGCATGAGGAGCTTGCAGGGCTGCAGTCCATGCTGTACCTGTTCTGGCTCTTATCTCACTTGCTTAACACAAACAATTCGTCCCCTATACCTGCAGAACCCCTCACCAACCCAGAATTTGCTTGAACATAGTTCAAAAAGAACAAATATGAAAAGAAAAAGGTAAAAGAAAAGATGAGATGCAGAAACTGCATAGGGTATTTGTCAGCAAAAGAGTTTCAGACTGAATCTAATACAGGCCCAGACTGAGCTTCGCTTCCTTGTGAGTGTGCAAGAAGCCTCCTCTCCCACTTGTGCACTATGCACAGCAGCCAGATGGACTCACAGTTTCTGCGTTCCCCCAACCAAAGAACCTACTCCCACCTAGCATTTCCCATGGTGCAGCTGCATTAGAGGGCAGTGCCCTTCATACCAGGCAGCATTGCTAGCTCAGTGCAGTGTGCTGCTCTACCTACATTATCTGAATAGATACTGCAGCAGAGGTGCTCACTCTGTGCATCCGATGAAGTGAGCTGTAGCTCATGAAAGCTTATGCTCAAATAAATTTGTTAGTCTCTAAGGTGCCACAAGTACTCCTTTTCTTTTTGCAAATACAGACTAACACAGCTGCTACTCTGAAATCTGTACACTTGGGAGCTCCAGAAGGCACTCTGCCTCCCTAAAGCATAATCCCTCATTGTGGTTTGGCTCCACATCAACCTCGGTGTATAAATAGCATAACTGAATCCAAAGCATCTCAGGCCAGATCCTCAGCTGGTGTAAACTGGCATAGTTTCATTTAACTCAATGGTGTAGAGCTGACTTACATCAGCTGAGGATCTGGCCTTTCATTTTCCAAATAAGTGTAAACATATGCAGATCTGTACTGCAGGATGCATCAGGGCTTTGCTCTTTTTAAACTGAGCCATGAGAAATGGCCTAAAACACTAAGAAATACCCTCATTTTTACTTTTGACACTTTACAATTTCTACAGTGTAGACTGGGATCCTCATCTCCCTTAAATTTCTACTTGAAATTCCCTGGACCTCCTTGGAAGCCTCATGTGTCTCTAACGCTCAAATTACACCCAGAGACATGCACCCGCAACTTCCTGAAGTCAGTATGTTGTACACTCCTAGCTGTGGACAAAATTTTGCATCACAAGTTTTTGTCCCATTGGAAACTCCACCTTTGTTAGTGAAACTGTAAATGTGAGAGGTTTTAATGTAGTACATTTACTTAGGAATCTTCAAAATAACATTTTAATAGAAAGCGTAAGGCAGTAAAACAATACAGTGCAATTCCCACTCCAAGCCAGAACCTGCAGCCTTTATTAGGCAAAGCACTCTTAATGAGGACAAACTGGGCCTTGTGTGAGTCATGCAATCAGTCCCACTTCTCTGTATTTGGGGTCCCTTTCAGGGCATTTCACTGACTCTTTTCAGGAAGTTTGTGAACACTCGCATAAAATATTGTATATTTGAGGAAAGTCATTTTGCCAGGTAGCAAAATGATAACTGCACTTTCGAAATAGAAGAAGGGAATATCCCAGCAATGAATAATGAGGGTAATAAAGGTGTTTACATCGCATAAACAGACAATCTGCATAAACAAACAGTGATATTAGCCATAAGGTAGGCTGATCTTGAGTGCCCAATAGAGTGAAGTCAAAATTAATCTTAGGCACTCTTTGCCTCTTAGGATCAGCCGCATGTTGTGAGGGCAGCTTAGGTCTTATAAACAAATTTGCAGACTCATGTCAGAAGCATGTCAGATGGAGTGCTACACTGCCTTTCCCTGTTTAGATACACTTTGGATGTTAGAAACAGACACAGAACAATACAACTTCCAAGGTGATGCTCCTGAGTCAAGCTGGAGAGAGAACTGGCACTGGGTTCTCCATATAAACCTAAGTTTTTGGTCACAACACCTGCTGTCACCTTCCTGCTGTCACCTTCCGCCCTCAACACTTGGGAAGGTTTTTAAACCCCAGTGACCAGACAGGTACAAACCCCAGACGGATCTGTCACTAACAGGGCTTCCCTTACCCCAAATCCCCTCCAGGACACCCTATGCAACAGCTCCCAAGCAGAACAGAGTACTGAGTACTAAGAGCCCAGGTTTGCGGACTGCAGGTGGCCTAGACCAACTTCTTGCACCCGAGTCAGACTGGAACACATTTAACTAGAAATCCACCAAAAAACGACCCGACTCCGCCACTCACCGGAGCCTGTGATGTTGCATCTGAACGGGTGGCTTCTTCTGGAGGAACAGGAGGAGGAGATGTCGCTTTGGGAACGGCCTCTGGGGCCAGGATCACCGGGCAGCAGCCAACTGGCTGGAGGAGCTGCCTCTGCAGCGCTCCCTTTCCTACCCTCCATCATCACCTCCTGGGCAGACAGCGGCAGCCGTGCGATCCGCTAGCCGGGAGCGTGGGGCAGGGCGCGACCTGCCGACCGAGTCTGTCTGAGGCGGGGCGGTGGAATCTGAGGTGTCTTCAGCACAGAGCCGCGGGCAAAGGGAACAAGCGAAATAGGCTCCCGCTCCTCTGCAAGGCACTGAGGTGGACGGGGGAGGGAGGCAAGCAAGAGAAAAGTTTGCACAGGAAGGAGCCGCCCACTGGCACAAAACTCCTCTCAGAGACACAGCGTGCTGCCTCCAGAGATGTGCCTGAGTGCTGCCCTGGCTGACCTCCCTCACACACGCGGGCAGCTTCAGCAGCAGGCTTCAGTCATGTCCCCTTGGATCGGGTTTTCTGTGCAGCCCTGCGTTTGAAAAGATGGGGCTAAAAGGAGGGGTTTGTATCGCAGCGGATAGAGCATTAATGAGGAAACAGGAAAGATTGTTTCTAAACGTTTCATGCATAAGATCTGTGTGTGTTTAAATGCCCTTTACTTATTACACACCCCTACATCCACATGTATCTGCAGAGAGGAAGGGAAGGTGTATGTGTGTGGGTGTGTGTACATGAGTCAAAACAGATATAGCTGTGGGTGGGTTCATATGTAATACACTATTATCGCTTTTTCAAAGTTCAGCCTAACCACTCTGTTGTGGCTTTTTTAGTTAGCCCTTCCTGACTGTCTCAGAGACACCTTGGGCCTGATTCTCCACTGCTTTGCACCTGCTGTAGTCATTTGCACAAAGTGGAAGCAAAAGCTTACTCAGATCAGACAGGTGGCATTTTATACCCATGTTGGGCAAGTGTAAATGACCAAACTGGGGGCAAGTCAGTGGAGAATTATGCCATGTCTGTGTAGGAAGAAAAAAGAATTCATTCTAGACTCAGAGCCTGATCCTTCCTCACTTATGCCAGCAGTCCCAGTGACACGATAATTGTTTTCCACTTTGTTTCCTACTCCCAGAAACAAACTGTAATGGTCAATGAGACAAGAGCTAAGAAATTGACAGTATCAATTTTCTTCCCTGTACAGGATGCCTTATTTCTCCACCTCCTGACCTGTACAACAAAGAAGTTGCTTGCTGCATCACTCTACCCATAGTTACTGTGATGAGTCAAATTTTCTGCCTAACATGAAGTTTTATGTTAAGAAGGGTGCTTTGCCTTTTCTTGATATAGTCTCTAGCTGCTGCTATATGTAACAAATTCTAAATACATTAGAAATCATTCCTCCTCCCCTTGAAATCAGTTGTGGAATTCTCATTATTTTAGTGGAAGCAAGATCAGGCCCTATGATTTCAGTATCTCTCTCCCATTTAAGTACTTCCATAACATTAGGCAACATAAAAGTCATCAATGGAAAAATCCAGCTCCTGTTAGATAAATAATTGCAGTTCATTATAGTAGATTAATGTTAGCCAGAAAAAGACTGATATGAAAGTCTAAAGCAGTGGCACTCAACCTTTCCAGACTACAGTACTATATCCCTTTCAGAAGTCTGATTTGTTTTGCGTACCCCCAAGTTTCACTCAATTAAAAACTACTTGCTTACAAAACCAGACATAAAAACACTAAGGTATCACAGCACACTATTACTGAACCATTGCTTACTTCCTCATTTTACCATATAATTGTAAATCAATTGGAATATAAATATTGTCTGTACATTTCAGTGTATAGAGCAGTATAAACAAGTCATTGTCTGTACGAAATTTTAGTTTGTATTGACTTTGCTAGTGCTTTTTATGTAGCCTGTTGTAAAATTAGGCAAATATCTAGATGAGTTCATGTACACCCTGGAAGACCTCTGTGTACCCCTAGGGGTACACATACCCCTGGTTGAGAACCACTGGTCTAAAGCGTTCCCAACCAATATTACAGCCATTACAAAACATGGATTGTGGAAGTGCTACTAATGGCAGTTGTAGTTCACCGGCTGTGTGTGTGACTAGGAACGGGGGTTCTAACTGCCTCTCAAGACTTACTTCTTAGGCATCTTAAAAGGGTGCTGTGCTTACAGCAGCAGAAGGGAATAAATTTTAATCTCTGCAATGTATTGGCTTTTCCCACAGATGTCATCTAACTTTGGTAAAATCCTGGCTCCATTGAAGTCAGTGGCAAAACTCCTATTTACTTCAGTGGGGCCAGGGTTTTACCCTTTATGTATTCCTAATGCACCAAATATCATAGTGTCTAAGCCAGGGGTCGGCAACCTTTCAGAAGTGGTGTGCCGAGTCTTCATTTATTCGCTCTAATTTAAGGTTGTGTGTGCCAGTAATACATTAACATTTTTAGAAGGTCTCTTTCTATAGGTCTATAATATAGAACTAAACTATTGCTGTATGTAAAGTAAATAAGGTTTTTAAAATGTTTAAGAAACTTCATTTAAAATTAAATTAAAATGCAGAGCCCTCCAGACTGGGTGGCCAGGACCCGGGCAGTGTGAGTGCCACTGAAAATCAGCTTGCATGCTGCCTTCAGCACACAACCATAGGTTGCCTACCCCTGATCTAAGCTATAACATACAAAATTAAGTGTCACATTAAAGCTGTATGAAAAAGATTCTATTCAGCAGCTGCTACTTAGAGATTATCTTCATTTTTTCTTCATTTCTTCTATTCATTGACAGGCCATTCTTTATACTTCATTATTGCAAAAAGCTCCAGCCCCAGCCCAAATGTTTACACTGCTATTTTTAGTACCACAGTGCTACCCCAGTCATTTGAGCAGTGCTGTGAGACTTGCTGCCACAGGTTTTTTTGTGCTGCATAGATATACCCAGAGTGACCTAAATGCTGTCCATATTCAGACAGCTTCCTGTGTACCCATCAGAATTGCTCTATTATTCAGTCTTCATAGGCAATTAGTGAAATGTAATACAAAATGCAATGGGAAACTAATAATAATAATAAAAAAAAATGTATCACTGCTGACCTTCTTTCTTACCATGGATTTCAGTGACTATCCTGGGCCCTTGTAACTTTTCTTGGACACAGTTAACTGAATTCCTGTTTATCAAAAATGTATTTTTGGTCATGATTAATATTTATTCAATGGTTTTATTTTTTAAATTTCAATGGATTCAATTAAATTAACAAAATACACAGTATCTGATCCAAAGCTCTTGGAAGTCAACGAGAAATTATTGACTTCAATGGGCTTTGAATTAGAGCCACAAGCTAGTTTTGGACTATTTTTTCATTCACAGCATTTAAGCCATAGTGGTTGCACCTCACGTGTGCTGCATGACATGGTGCTATTTTAACAGAGTACACTTCAAAACACCTACAAGTAAGGAGCACTTAAGTATTTGGAATCTTTTAGTGAAGGGCAAATATCAAAAGGGAGAAGAAACAGGCTACAGCATGTAAGAAAGCTAAAAGAACAGAGAAACTGGAAGAGTAAAGCAACAAAGTAGCAAGAGACAGAAGATGCATGATAATACGTGGTGAGAAGCAAAGTGACATAGAAAGGAATGAAGGTAAAAAAAATATCTTGCAGAAAGTAGGTCAACTTTGAGAATAAAATAAGCAGATACCAATATGAAAAGGCAGGATGAAAAGTAAAAGTTCAGGTGCTTGTATTTCTAAATTTAAAACACCATTAGAAATCAGAGTAATGTGAATAATCAGAATGAATGATGCCATGGGAACCACAATGTTTTAATCAGCCACTAAGTTGATATGCTCAGCAACACATACAACTGATGAAAATATTAAATGTTAAGTCCTTGTTTTTTTAAGGCCATTGAATTTTTTGGGGGAGAACATAATGTTTGTGATCGACAGCTCTGGAGACTGAAGCCCTCTATCCACAGAACAGGAAAAGCACACACAACAAAGTGAGGCACAAACTTCTTCATATAGCCCTACCGTGAAGGAGGGGCCATTCTAATGGGGAGAGATTACTTCAATTGCCTGTCAATTCAGTCCTTGGCCTTTCTGACAAGATTGCCAACCTGGGTCCCGGTTGTGGTGCTGATTTTGGGAAGTGCATATTTGTTCACTAAGAAATGGGATTAAAGCAACTAATTTGACAGAGGTCACCCCAACAGCCATTAGTGGCCTCAGACAGAAGACAGACAGTAAGCAGTAGCTAGTAGGTCTAAGGCAGTGGTGGGCAACCTGCGACCCACAGGCTGCATGCGGCCCGTTAGGGTAATCCGCTGGCGGGCCACGAGACAGTTTGTTTACATTGACCATCTGCAGGCACGGCTGCAGCTTCAGCTGCCAGGGGCCATGGTTTGGTGTTCCCGGCCAATGGGAGCTGCGGGAAGCGGCAAGGGAAAGTTTCCTACAGCGGGGGAAGAAACAAAGCAGACCTTTGGCAGAGGATTACCTCTCCTCTGTGTGCAGGGACCAAGGCGGCACATAGATGAGCAGCATAGGGAGCAGGATGGAAGCCACAAGCATGGAGTAGATGTACCCTCATTTCCCTGCTTACCCTTAGCAGTGAGATGTCTGCTAGAATTACCCCTGCCTGTGGAAAAGTATGGGAGAATTTTAGAATTTGTTCTAGAAAGCTACACCATGACCCTTGTAAAGAGTGTGTGCTCTTTCCCCTATATGGAGCACCCCCAGCCAACACTCACCATGCTTTGGGTGTTTGCAGAGATGTGTGCCTGGCTAGGGTCAGTGAGAAAATGATGGCAATGTTGCAAAAGGTGCATTTAACAGAAATGTTTCAATGCTGTGCGTGAATTTAACAATCCCACTTCTGTGCATTGTCCCCTGTGCTTCACCAGATGTGGCCTTCAGAAACACCCCATGCACCTCAGCCGAGTGTCTCCGCCAGATAGGAAAGGGCCCAAGATGCAGCAAAGACGACATGCTCTGGGAGGTCCTGCTCCAATGCAGAAAATAGGGAACAAAAGGAGTGCTGGGAAGCCGAATGGCAGGACAGAAAAGAGAATCACATTTTTGTTAAGGACACCACTGAGCAGATGATTAAAGTCATGGAGGAGCAAACACAGATGCTGAAGTCCTTAATAATGCTGCAGACGGAGCAGATCCGTGCTTGACCTCCACTGCAGCACATTCAGAACTCTTTTCCATGCTCCCCTAAACGCCGCCCACCCAGTCCTTTCCCGGTTTCCCTTTCACTCCACCCCCTCGGACAACTTTCACAATGATAGCTGGACCGGCACACAGTTGTGAAAGTCTGCCCTTCCCTGGTTTCTCCTTTCCCGCCAAGCATCTGTGCATTTGTGTGTGCTGTTTCTCGTGCAATGATAAATCTTTATTTTTTTTCTACAAGGTGAGATTGTAGGCACTGCCAATACATGCACAGGCATTGTAATCACTTTATTACAGGAATATAAGGTCCCCAATGTCACCCCAGGAAAACTACATGTCATGGAACATTGAAGCAACTCAGACTCCGATATATGTTACTGGCACTGATCCCTCTAAGCTGCGTGCGTGCGCACACAGATCCTAAACCCCATGCATACAGCGAAACACCGCGTGCACAAAAATTTGCACAGAAGAAATTTGTTGCGCACACGGCCTGTCAAAAATTAGAGGGAACATTGGTTACTGGTGGTCATAGTCGAAGTGATGCCTCAAAGCTTCCCTGATTCAAATAGCTCCCCTCTGGGCTCCTCTGACAGCCCTGGCATCTGGCTGCTCAAAATCAGCAGACAACGGTCTGCCTCAGCACTCCACCCCGAGCAAACTTTTCACCCTTAGCTTCACAGAGATTATGCAATGTATAGCATGCAGCTATGACCATAGGAATATTATCCTCAGTGAGATCCAACCTGTCATAAAGGCATCACCAGCACTCCTTTAATCTGCCAAAGGCACATTCAACTGTCATCCAGCACCTACTCAGCCTGTTGTTGAACCACTCCTTACTTCTGTCCAGGTGTCCTGTATCAGGTTTCATGAGCCACGGCTGTAAGGGGTATGCAGGGTCCCCCAGGATCACTATGGCCATTTCAACACCCCCCACTATAATCTTCTGGTTAGGAAAGAAAGTCCCCCCTTGCAGTTTTCTGTACAGGCTGATGTTCCTAAAGATGCATGCGTCATGCACCTTCCCAGACCACCCTGCGTTGATGTCAGTGAAACACCTGCAGTGATCCACAAGCCTATTGATGTACTCCATTGCAAGGTGGTCTGGTCCCAAAATTGGAATATGTGCGCCACCTATCGCCTCTCCACAGTTAGGGAAGCCCATGTCTGCAAAGCCTTCCACTATTTCACGCACATTTCCCAGAGTCATGGTCCTTCGTGGCAGGATGTGATTTATTGCCCTGCACACTTGCATTAATGCAGCCCCAACACTCAACTTCCCCATTCCAAACTGATTTGCGACGGACCAATAGCAGTCTGGCGTTGCCAGCTTCCACACAGAAATTGCCACACACTTCTGTACCGAGAAGGCAGCTCTCATTCAGGTGTCCTTGCGCTGCAGGTCTGGGGCGAGCTCTGTGCATCGTTCCAAGAAGGAGGCTTTCTGCAGCCAAAAGTTCTGTAGCCACTGCTTGTCATCCCACACCTGCATGACAATATGATCCCACCATTCAGTGCTTGTTTCAGGAGCCCAAAAGCGATGGTCTACCCTATCTATGCATTTGCTTTGTGAATGCCAAAAGCAATCTAAAGTTGCTCCTATCCGTATCATGCAGAATGTCGGGCACCTGTGAGTCTTCTTCAGTTAGGAACTTCACGATTAATTGCACTGCTATCCATGATGTCTTCATGACAGTTAACAGAGCATAGGAGAGCAGTGTGGGATCCATCCCTTCTCACAAAGATGCTGGGGTGCACAGCAAAGAAGGGCCGTTGAAAAAATGCCATGAAAGAAAGTCCTTAAGAAAGCCCATGGAGTACTGGGACAGAAAGCAATGCATCACGGGACAGTGCCAAATGTCCTAAGATGCACCGCAATCCGCTCCGTTGTCCCACAAAACCTAGCGACAGAAGGACTGTAGGAATAGGTACCCACAGTGCATTGCTCACACTGTTCATGATGGTGCCCCCACTCTGGATGCAATCTGCCAACAGAGGGAACAAGCGTGAACATGAAATTGCAATTTTTATTTTGTCAACTCCTGGGTGTCGACATCGCTTTTGGCGACAAAACTTGGTAGTGTAGACAAGGCCTTAGGAACCCAAAGGAGGTGGTGGACCAGGGAGACAAAAACAGCAGCCAACTGGCCCAAGCCCCAGGACCACAAAGGCCTGGTTTATTGCAAACAGTTCTGCAGGTGACCAGTGAATGAGGAACAATAATAAGACAAGTAGAGAGATACTGATAGATGGGCAGTGAATATGCAGATTTATTGCAACAGGCATGTGGCTAATGCAAAAACAGCTGTCCTGTGGGAGGGGTAGAGGGGGAGGAGGCTAAAAGTTGGTTATGTTTTTCTTTTGGGCCCTTGTTCAGCTTCTGCCTATACCTAGTACTGGATCTAGGTAAAGGGACACTGATAGATACAGAACCATGTGGTTGTTCATTGTTTTCTGCAGAAGGAAGGGCACCATGATGTTCTGGTATGGTAGATGCAGGAATAGGAGAATTAAGATTTTGGAGAAAATGTGGAGAGGCAGAGGGAGGGGCAAGGTTGGGTAACATGGGTGCGGATGTAGAGTCATTCCGTGAGGCATCTGGAGAAGTTGGGGAGAAAAGTAAAGGATCAGTTTGTTCATCAGTCTCACTCTATTGCGGTGTGGTAGGGAATTAAGATTTGGAGAGGAAGGGGGAATGCCTTAACCAGTTACTCAGCACCACAAGAGGAGAGGTAGAATAATGAGAACACGGATGCTGCACTGCCTGCCCTTGTAAATGCGTGTTGACACCTGAAAAGGATGCTGTTGATTCTGTGGTGATCTTTTGAGACAGTATCATGAGAAATAGTGCCTGGTACATTCCTCACAGGGTCACTTTGCTCCTTCACTGCGAGTGGTCCAAGTATGAGTCAATGCTAAATCAGGCTGGGGCAGTGCTCTATTGTTCCAGAGTCCTTTCAAAAAATGATCTTCCTGCTCAGGTAGATAAAAATCAATGATTTTTTAAATAAAAAAATCAATTTTTTTATAAAATGCTTTTTGAGGAAAAGCTATCTAAAGAAAGATACATTATAGCTCAAAGATATATCATGGAATAGGGATTATAAATTCTAATTCTATAGTATGAGACAATATATTCACGTAATGATTAGGAAAAGTTTTGTAAATGAGTTCCAATAGTTCATGGATTAGGGACCCAATCTTATGGGGGTCCAGGGGCTTCTGTATAGATTCTTTAGGTTAATCTTTCTATCTATCCAATAGGACTCAGTGGTCAGTCTAGAAGATACCATGAGAGATGCTTAGTTTTGCAGTTCTCAAACTGTGGATTTGTCTCTCCAGATATAACAGCAAAAATGTTTTAAAATATATAGAGTGAGAAATAAGAGACCTCAGCCCTATTGTCCCTCTGAAAATTTGTGTCACAGAATATCTCTAAGGGTGCAAAGTTTCAATGAATAGAAGATTGTTGGGGGTGGAATAGATCTGGACAAGGAGAAGAAGTCTGGAGATAAGTGTGAGAAGGGAGGGGACAGACAGTAGAAACAAAAGTGAAACTGTTTGAGCAGCATATTCCAGAAGTCTGAGTGTAGCCTTCATTGATTTGAAATCCACCATACCATTCTCTCACTAGAGGGGAAACCTATAACAGCAGCAGCCCATAAAGAGAGACCCAGTTTGGGAATATTTTAATTAAGTTCCTCTACCTGTGGTTAAGATAGGCATGCGTGCAAGATGCAAACAGTGCAACAAAGAAGTGCAAGACCTGGTTGCCTAAATGAAACAACATTATGAGAAGTGTTCCTTCTCAGGAGGAAGTTGTGTTGAAGATAATGAAAGCAACGTGTCTGAACATGCAAGATCTTCAGGTTGGTACACTTTTATTTCATACTTCTTTCTTAAGGACTGCTGGTCCTCCTACTATTCTTGAACTCTCATGTTTGAGCAAAAAAATGCATATAATTTTAGATGCAGTTGTGATAAAAATAGCTGAAATAGACACATCTTCCATTTACAATTTCACCTTTAAAGTAGTACAGAGTGGCAGTGAATGCCTTGAGTAATACTAAATGAATAGTATGGTAATAATTAAATAACTACATTGACTTATTTGTTTAGGAGAATCCATCAGAGGATTCTGAAGACTATCCACCTTCAAGATCACCATCATTTTCTATAGTTTCAGAGTTATCTGCCAATGATAGTGTTTCAGTCACATCATGTATGTCACATAGCCACAGTATATCACCTGTAGCAAAAAGAAAAAAGATACAACCATAAATAAATTTGTGATAAGAACTGCAGATTACAAAAAGAGGTAATTGAAGAAAAAATTGCCCAGGTTGTTTATGTAACAAACTCTCCTTTCCTTATGATTGAGAACTCACTTCATTAACATGGTTCAGTCATTAAGACAAGGATACAGTCCACCTAACAGAGCAGGTGTTGCAGGTAAATTGCTGGATAAAGTGTATGAAAGAGAAATTGAGTAGTGTGCAAAGTGTCTAGAGGATAAAATTGTTAACCTGAGTGTTGATGGATGGAGCAATGTCCACAATGATCTTGTTGTATGCGCTTGTATGACAAAAGAAGGGAATATCTTCCTTACAGAAACAATTGATACATCAGGAAATGCATACACACCAGAATACTTACAAGTAGCAGTAGTAAAAGCTATAACAAGCTGTGAAAAAAATTCTCATGTCTAGTATGCAGCTTGGTCACAGACAATGCTGCAAATGTATCCAGGAAGAGAAGGAATTTAGAAGTGAGTCCCAAGCTAATAACATACAGTTGCAGTGCTCATTTGATGCACCTCCTAGCCAATGACTTCAGTGTTCCTGAAGTAAAGGCGAATGTTGTTGAAATTGCAAATTACTTCTGTAACAAGTCACTATGCAGCACCTGCTCTGAAAGAAGTGGGAGGAACCAAGCAAATTCTCCCACAAGATGTGCGATGGAATTCAGTAGTGGACTGTGTTGAGCACTATATCAAGAACTGGCCTAATCTGATGACAGTTTCTGAACAAAATCATGAAAAAAAACAGATGGCACTGTCACAGCCAAAGTTCTCAATATTTCTCTTAAGCCCAATATTGAACACATGCCAAGTACCCTGAAGCCTATTTCTGTAGGCTTGAACAAAATGCAGAGAAATAGCTGTTTTATTACTGATGCTGTTGAAATTTGGAAGGAATTGAGAGATCTTAAAAAGAAATATGCAGAGATAGAGTTAAATTACAAGCATTAAAAAAAATAAAAATGGGACAAGCACCACCATCTCAAGCTCATTTTCTTGAGAACATTCAATACTTGGTACCAGGATCAAACCTTAATTGCTGAAGAGTTGACTATGACATGGACCTCCAGCAATCACCCCTCCATAATACCAACTATATTAAACTTCAGAGCTTGGGGTGAACCATTCAATATATATGTTTCCAGATAATGTTTTAAAGAAAGTCACACCAGTGGTGGAAGTCACTTAAGCACTTGGATTCAGAGACTGTTGAAGTGACCATCTCACTTTTAACAGCAGTAGCTTCTGCTGCCAGTGTAGAAAGAATATTTTCTTCCTTTGGACTAATTCATTCCAAATTGAAAGATCATTTGGGACCTGAAAAAAGCAGAAGAGTTTCTCTTTTCCAGATTATGAAAAAACAGGAAAATGAAGGTGAAGACGACAGACTTCGCAGAAGCCAATATTTTAAGTTTCTCACGTTAATTATCTCTGCTAGGTTAACTAAAATAGACTTAATTTGTTTTAATTTCATTTAACAATTTTAACAAAAACCAACCTGATTTTAAAAACTTGAATGTTCAAATTCAAAAATTCATGCTTGTTTTGTTAGTTATATGTTTGCTGTTGAAGAAAACTCCAGAATACATAACATTGTTGTTTTACTTAACTAAAACAATTTAAAATGTCTGTCTGGTGATGTTCTCTGCCTAATACAAAATGGCAAGAAAATCTTCCAATTAATTATTAATCTGTTGAATTGGAGATATTTATGAAGTCATTGGGATGTGAACTCTGTTTCAATTACCTTTGCTAAATGAAATGCCAAATAATCAGTTTTACAGCTATATCAGAAAATGAATGATCTGAAAAGTTTTCAAAATACTTTTAAAAATGTATAGTGTGCATGATGGGTTGGATCACAGAAATCCCCTGGGAGCTGCCACCTGATGTGCCCAGACTACTTGTGCTCCTGCTTTCCTGCCCTGGCAGCTTAGGACTTCAGTACTCTGCCTAGTTTGAGCCAGACCTGCTAGCCTGCGGCAAACCAAGACTCAGGTCTTGACCACATCCCCTAATAGCTGTAGGCTTAACTGAAAGCAGTTTACAGAAGCGTTTCTGTCTTTGACACTCAGATGCCCAACTCCCAATGGGGTCCAAACCCTAAATAAATCTGTTTTGCCCTGTAAAGCTTATACAGGGCAAACTCATAAATTGTTTGCCCTCTATAACAGAGATATGCACAGCTGTCTCCCCCTCCCCCCAGTATTAATACATACTCTGAGTTAAGTAAAAAAAGTGATTTTATTAATTACAGAAAGTAGGATTTAAGTGGTTCCAAGTAGTAACAGACAGAACAAAGTGAATTACCAAGCAAAATAAAACCCGCATGTCTATGTCTAATAGACATGACTAGAGACAAAACCTCACCAGTTCCAGTAAGCTTCCTTTTACAGACTAAAGTCCTTCTAGTCCGGGTCCAGCAATCACTCACACCCCCTGTAGTTACTACTGTTTGTTCCAGTTTCTTTCAGCCTCTCCACCTCCAAGGATACCCATCTCCTTAGCCAGCTGAAGACAAAATGGAGGGGTCTCCCACAGGCTTAAATAGACTCTTGGGGTGGAGACCCCCCTCCTTTCTCCTGTGCAAAGTCCAGCTCCAAGATGGAGTTCTGGAGTCACCTGGGCAAGTCACATGTCCATGCATGACTCAGTTTTTACAGGCAGAAGCCATTGCCCACATGGTATCGAATGTCTCCAAGACAACTTGTGGATCGGTGCATTCCAAGATGCCTTGTTCCTTAAGTGCTTCTTGATTGGGCACTTAACTTTGCCATTTCCTTTCTCCAGGAACTGACCAAATGCTCTACTAAGGTTATTTAGTAATCAAGCCAGTACAGGGCCAATATTCATAACTTTGAATACAAAAATGATACATGCATACAAATAGGATTAATAGATTCAGTAGATCATAACCTTTACATAAATATGTTACATGGCATATGTATCAGAACATTCCAGTTATGTTATAAGACTATTTCCATAAATCCTTATGAGGGGCACCATCAGTGTGTACCTTCTAAAAATGAAGCCTACATCTACCCCTGAGTTGTGAAGAATATGTATTATAACCACCAACAAGAATGCACTTTTATGTAGAAATCCATGATTAAATAGCGTCTTCCTGAATTGATGATTTAAATCAAATCCACCCTGCTTCCTTCAGACTTGGAGTCTGCTAAAGGTAACCATGATACCTTTTGTTATACATATAGAAATGGGAGGCTTGTCTCAGAGTGTCTTGTCTCCTGTCCTGCCTCACCACAGGCATCAGCTATTGGAGAGTGTGCTGCAGCAATGTGCCCTGGGTGGCCCTGCAGAGATCTTGCCTTTGGTGAAGTGTCAGATTAGGGAACAAATGAATGCTAGGGAGGGAAACAGGGTAAATTTGGGGAGGGATTCTTCTCTCTTCTCTTGGGGCAGGAGACTATTTGGGGGAGAGCCTGAGGACTATTGGAGACTCCTGGTGACCCTGATGGTCTTCTGCAGACAAGTGAGGACAGGAATTAAAAGCTGAGTGGTAGCTAGAGAGGGTGTAAATGGACCAGTAAGTAGAGGTATCTGAAATCATGACACAGAAGCAGCACTGAAGAGCTAAACCCATCCTTCACAGATCACACAGCAGCCAGCAGAGATCATGACCCAAGTGGACTCCTTGATTCAAAGATATAGCAACATACAGGAGTGTGGTTGGAGAATATGGACAGGTGGGGCAGTGAGTTAGGTGGAGAGTTGTGATTAATGCAAATGATTGGCTAGGGACTGTACAGGCAGCTAGTCTATACCAAAGACTCCTATTATTTTCTTTACCCTGTCCTTTTGTTACCCTCCCCATAACATTTGGATGTTTCATCCAACTATTACATAGTGTCTTTTATACAGTAAGCTCTTTGAGGAATGGATTGTAATTTACTATATATTCATATGATCCCTAGTATAATGGGGCCCTGACCTGGTAGGTGGCTTTAGGCACTACAGCCATATAAACAATGACAATAATAATACAAATGACAAATGGTGCAGTAGGGTCTCTGTGATGGGGTTCAGGACTCACCACTGCAGCATCTCCTGCTGGGATCTCAGCAAATTAGGTCTGTCCAGTGCAGATCAACCTCTGCTGGTGGTGTCCCATCCATCTCTCACCCTGCTGGCATCTGGACCTATGTTGCTTCTTGCTCAGCAGCATCCTCTTCAGGACACTGCCCTCCAGCAGTGCTCACTGCTCCAGACTAGCCCCCTTCCAGGGGTTTGGTGTTATCAGCAGTCCACAATCTGCACTTGCTGTAGTGGCCAGCTGCAGCCTCAGAGTCTAGCCCCTTGTTGCTGGGACCAGCCACAGCCTGGATCCAGCTACGCTCCTCTTCAGCCAGGTGTAGCATAAGAGGGTAGGGGGGGAGCCAGGCCCACCCGCTACTCTGGATCCTGACCCAGGAACCCTCTAGCAGCAGCCTACCCACCCTCCTTCCCTCCCCTGCTATTGTCACTGGGTTGCTTCCCCTTCAGCTCTATGCACCTGCCCAGCCCTTGGTATCTAGGCCAGCAGCCTGGGGTTTTCCTTGGCCAGAGCTCCCCAGCTCCTTCTGCTCTTCCCCAACACTGCTCTGGCCAAGGTACTACCTTTCAGCTCAAGAGCCAGTTCTCCTCCCTTGCCCACCAGGGAGAGACTGCCTTGCTCTTTGCTAGCCAGCCTTAATATAGGGCCTATGCCGGCCCTGATTGGCTGCCTCTCCCCCGCCCCGACTGGCTCTCCTCAGTCCTTCTCTGATTGGCTGTGGGTCTGCGCAGCCTCTCTGGCCTGGTTCAGCCCTTCCTCTCAGGAGGGTGGGGCACCGCCCCACCACAGTCTCAATCAGCACAATTTCTCACTTGTGAATACCGTCAGAGCAGCAAAGTATGGCACAGCTGGAAACTGAGTATCTTAGTGTGTTTGTTATAATTGGAGCTTATTGGAAGAGAACAATTCTGTTTCATATCAACTTTCAAGGTTTCAGAATCTGTTTTTCTTCCATACTGGAATGAAAACAAAACCTTTAGAACATTTTCACACACACACACGCGATAAAAAGAGGGAGAGTGTGTGAGACACGTTATAGGTACTGACCAGGGGTACATCTACACAGCAAACCAGATCCCACAGGAGCAAGTCTACAGACTCGGGCTTATACTATGGCAGCGTGGACAGTCAGGCTTGGGCTGGAGCTCTGGGGAGGAGGGTGAGCTTCAGAGCCCGAGGTCAAGCTCCTACATTGCTATTTTTTGCACCATAGTGCAAGCCCTGTGAATCTGAGTCTATAGACCCAGGTTCTGAGACTTACTGTCCTGGAATCCTGCTTGCTGTATAGACATACCCTGGGGGACCCTGATTCTGCCTGACTCAGTAGTTTTCGTTGTCCCATATCACTCCAAATCAGCATATCCCAGGACAGTTCCATCACCATCCAGCTACAGAGTCTCTCTCTCATTCTGTCCATCCTGGACTCAAAAACCTTTTGAAACCATTATGTCTCCCAAAATGTTTCAGTTTCAAAAAACAGCATATTTTGTTGAAATTTAGTTTAGTCAAAAATGTCATGTCCAGCTCTAGTTATAATTACAGGGCTGCTGTGTAAAGGGGAAGTGGAGTGCAGGATGCCTTGCAATTGCAAAGCAAGATGTAGGCAGAGGGGTGTTGCAATAGGGGTAGTAACCTACACCTCCATGTTTTTGGGGGTATGTCATTCAACATATATCTTATTTTATACTTAGGGTCAATCCCTATGCTCAGAGCCTCCAATGAGAGAACCCTATTGGTTCCCAGTCACTATGCTTTTGTCCATTGGTTGCATACATGCATGCACACACACACACACACACTTCCTCAACCTCATATAACACCCTACCCACTGAGCACAGTCCCTTTTGTTTAATCTAACCTACAAAGAAGCAGTGGTTTCTAGATAACAGACAACTTTTCTGCTGCTGCACGTCATGAAGCAAACAGGAGAGTCTGGTTTGCATCACAGAAGCCTGTATACAAAGCTGCTGCCCATCAGTGGTGTCTTGGTTTGGGGCAGTGGCATAGGCTGCTGTTCCTGTGTCTCAAATATTATTGATTTTTTCAACCTGATCTTAGCCCAGTCCTGGCCCTTGGGATAAACAGAATCAAGGTGACCATTGTATCTTTCTGTATATCAAGCAGAGACCTTTTTCTATTGCCCCCAGTGAAGCTAGCATTATGCTTAAATTCTATTATCGGAGCTGGTTTCGTTGTTTTGAACAACTTGAGAGCAAAGCTGCCTGGTGACTCACTGCACTTTGCACAGAGCTGATTTTTGTGGGCAGGGGACCGTTGAGTAGTGTTCTCCATGGGTGGTTTTGTGGTCTCTTTCTCTCTCTTGGTGCTTACAACCAGTAGAGTGCACTCACAGTACCTGTCCATTACAAAGCACTTCCCTAGTCTTCCTCCCTTCCAATGGCCTATTTGCCTATCACAGAGCAAGTTTACCATATTGTAGGTGAAGGTGGTCCAGAATCAGGGTGTTGTGCAGTCCTTTGGTGAATAGATACATAGATTCTACGGCCAGAAGGGACCATTGTGATCATCTGGTCTGACCTCCTGTATAACACAGTCTGTAACATTTCCCCCAAATAATTCCTAGAGCAGATCTTTTAGAAAAACATCCAAGTTTGATTTAAAAATTGTCAGTAATGGATAATCCACCATGACCCTCGGTACATTGTTCTAATGCAGTGGTCCCCAAACCTTTTACCTTGTGCCCCCCTTGCTCTTATCCACACCCTGCCCCCAGAGCCAAGGCTGGGAACGGGGCTGCAGCTGTGGGAGAGGGGGGACATAGATGGGGTCAGGGGGCCTCGGCTGGGACCACAGATGGGGCAGGGGTGCTTAGGCTGGCAGCCAGGGCCCTGGAAGCGAGGCCAGGAGTGGAGCTGGGTGGTGCTCCCTCCTCACATCCCACGGGGGTTGGCCCGGGCCCCAGCTTTACCCCCCAAAACATTCCTCTGCAGCTCCCCCCTCTGTTCTAATGGTTAATTACCCTCATTGTTAAAAATGCACACCTTATTTCATGTCGGAACTTGTCTGCCTTCGACTTTCAGCCATTGGATTGGGTTATACCTTTCTCTGCTAGATTGAGAAGCCCTCTATCAAATAGTTGTTGCTCCTGTACATACTTATAGACCATAATCAAGTTACTCATTAATGTTCTTTTCATAAGATAGATCGACTGAGTTCTTTGAATCCCTCACTCTCTAAGGTATTTTTTTCTAGTCTTTTAGTCATTCTGGTGGCTCTTCTCTGAGCCCTCTCCAATTCACCAACATCTTTCTCGAATTGTGGACACCAGAACGGGACACAGCAGCGGTGTCACCATTGGCAAATACAGAGGTAAAATAACCTCCCCATTCCTACTTAGTATTCCTGTTTATAACTCCAAAGATCACATTAGCTCCTTTGGCCAGAGTGTGACACAGGCAGCTCATGTGCAGCTAATTATTCACCATGACCTAAGTTCCCTGTAAGCTGCACGGCTGTGCAGCAGCATATTTAGTACCGCACAGGCGCTCAGGGAGCCCACCCTGGGATCTGCCGCGGCCGGGGGAGGGGTGGTCCTCCCCCAGCTCCAAACTAGCCCAGCCCCCAACCTGCCGTGGCGGTGTGGCTCAGACCCAGCCGTAGCCGGGGCAGCGTGGTGCAGCCTGGATCCAGCCACAGCAGGGGCGGCTCGGCCTGGACCCAGGCGGCCCAGCCCGATCTGTTGTGGAGCACCCCTGCCAGCCCCAACCCAGACCTGTGATGCCAGGGGTGCCCCTCCCTGAACCCAGCCCTGGCCTGGACCTGTGGGGGCTGGGGGAGGGGCGCCTATCCTGAGGCTCCAGCCCCTGGGCTGCCACAGCGGGGAGAGGCGCCCCTCCCCCGCAGCCCAGGTGGTGCTGCAGGGAGCGAGTTGGGGGGAGTCCTCTCTCCTCACTGTAGACCTGGAGCACCCTCCTGAACCCAAAACCCCTCATCCCCCTGGCCCCACCCCAGAGCCCGCACCCCCAGCCAGAGCCCTCACACCCCTGCACCCCAACCCTCTGCCCCAGCCCTGAGCTCCCCCCCACACGCCAAACCCCTCAGCCCCACCCCCAACACATTAATTTTGTTATGTGCACTGATATGAAGGTGATGTGTCACACATCACCTCCGTATTGGTGCATATAACAAAATTCATTCCGCACATGTATGAGAAAAATTAGAGGGAACACTGACCATAAGCCCCAAATCTTTTTCAGAGTTACCCTTGATTGAGAATAGAATCCACTATCCTGTAAGTATGGTTTACATTCTATGTTCGTACATGTATACATTTATGTCTAGCCATTTTAAAATGCATATTATTTGCTTGCACCCACCTTACCAAGCGATCCACATCGATGTGTATCAGTGGCCTGTCCTCTTCATTATTTACCATTCCCCCCATTTTTATGTCATCTGAAAACTTTATCAGTGATGATTTTATGTTTTCATCCAACTCACTGATAAAAATATTAAGTAGTGTAGGGCCAAGAACTGATCCCTGAGGGACCCACTAAAAACACACTTGCTTGATGATGATTCCCATTTGACAGTTACTATCAGTTGACCATCTTTGAATCCATTTTATGTGTGCCATGTTAATTTTGTATTATGCTAGTTTTTTAATCAAAATGTTGTGTGGTACCAAGTCAGACACCATATAGAAATCTTAGTATATTACATGAACACTATTACCTTTATCAACTAAATTGATATTTTTATTTGAGCACAAGACCTATAATTACCTGGGTTATCCCGTTTACCCTTTTAAAATATTGGCACCACAGTAGTTTTTTTCTTGTCTTCTGAAACTTTCCCAGTGTTCCAAGACTTATTGAAAAGCAACGTTAATGGTTCAGCAAGTCCCTCAGCCAGGTCTTTAAAAACTCTTGGATGCAAGTGATCCAAACCTGTTGATTTTAAAATGTCTAACATCAGTAGCTGCTCTTTAACATCCTCCTGAGGTACTAGTGGAATGGAAAGAGTATTACAGGATGGTTCCTTATATAGTGTTCCATTTTTTATAGGGAAAGGATTATTCAGGTATGAAAATATGGTGCAGTAGCCATTAGCAGGGCACATTTCTTTTTGGTAATATTTCTCCTGTGCTTACCCTGAACAGGCACGATGTGAGGTTTTTACCTCATTCATCTAGTCTTTTGCATTTCTGATGTCTGGTAAGTTTCTTGGGTCTGTGTGGGTTCTTCCAATTACTCAGAGGCCACCATATAGACCCAGATGGGTGCCTGATGGGTGCCTGAGTCCAAAAGGAGGATAGGGTCACCCCTGCATTTGGTTATGATTAGGGTGACCAGATGTCCCATTTTTAAAGGGACAGTCCTGTTTTTTGGGACTTTTTCTTGTATGGGTGCCTATTACCTCCCACCCCTGTCCCATTTTTTCACAGTTGCTATCGGGTATCCCTAGTTATGATTGAGCACTCCAGTGGCTGAGTACCATAGGGTATGTCTACACTATGGAATAAGGTCGAATTTATAGAAGTCGTTTTTTTAGAAATCGGTTTTATATATTCGAGTATGTGTGTCCCCACAGAAAATGCTCTAAGTGCATTAAGTGCATTAACTCGGTGGAGTGCTTCCACAGTACCGAGGCAAGTGTCCACTTCCGGAGCGTTACACTGTGGATAGCTATCCCACAGTTCCCGCAGTCTCCGCTGCCCATTGGAATTCTGGGTTGAGATCCCAATGCCTGATGGGGCTAAAACATTGTCACGGGTGGTTCTGAGTACATATCGTCAGGCCCCCCTTCCCTCCCTCCCTCCGTGAAAGCAAGGGCAGACAATCGTTTTGTGCCTTTTTTCCTGAGTTACCTGTGCAGACGCCATACCACGGCAAGCATGGAGCCCGCTCAGGTAACCGTCACCGTATGTCTCCTGGGTGCTGGCAGACGCGGTACGGCATTGCTACACAGTAGCAGCAACCCATTTCCTTCTGGCAGCAGACGGTGCAGTACGACTGGTAGCCGTCCTCGTCGTGTCCGAGGTGCTCCTGGCCACGTCAGCTGGGAGCGCCTGGGCAGACATGGGCGCAGGGACTAAATTTGGAGTGACTTGACCAGGTCATTCTCTTTAGTCCTGCAGTCAGTCCTATTGAACCGTCTTATGGTGAGCAGGCAGGCGATACGGATTGCTAGCAGTCGTACTGTACCATCTTCTACCGGGCAGGCAAGAGATGAGGATGGCCAACAGTCGTATTGTACCATCTTCTGCCGGGCAGGCAAGAGATGAGGATGGCTAGCTGTCGTACTGTACCATCTTCTGCCGAGGAGCCATGAGATGTGGATGGCATGCAGTCCTTCTGCACCGTCTTCTGCTAGCCAAAGATGTAAAAGATAGCTGGAGTGGATCAAAACAAGAAATAGACCAGATTTGTTTTGTACTCATTTGCTTCCCCCCGTCCCCGTCTAGGGGACTCATTCCTCTAGGTCACACTACAGTCACTCACAGAGAAGGTGCAGTGAGGTAAATCTAGCCATGTATCAATCAGAGGCCAGGCTAACCTCCTTGTTCCAATAAGAACAATAACTTAGGTGCACCATTTCTTATTGGAACCCTCCGTGAAGTCCTGCCTGAAATACTCCTTGATGTAAAGCCACCCCCTTTGTTGATTTTAGCTCCCTGAAGCCAACCTTGTAAGCCGTGTTGTCAGTCGCCCCTCCCTCCATCACAGCAATGGCAGACAATCGTTCCGCGCCTTTTTTCTGTGCGGACGCCATACCAAGGCAAGCATGGAGGCCACTCAGCTCACTTTGGCAATTAGGAGCACATTAAACACCACACGCATTATCCAGCAGTATATGCAGCACCAGAACCTGGCAAAGCGATACCAGGCGAGGAGGTGACGTCAACGTGGTCACGTGAGTGATCAGGACACGGACACAGATTTCTCTGAAAACATGGGCCCTGCCAATGCATGCATCATGGTGCTAATGGGGCAGGTTCATGCTGTGGAATGCCGATTCTGGGCTCGGGAAACAAGCACAGACTGGTGGGACCGCATAGTGTTGCAGGTCTGGGACGACTCCCAGTGGCTGCGAAACTTTCGCATACTTTCATGGAACTTTGTGACTTGCTTTCCCCTGCCCTGAGGCGCATGAATACCAAGATGAGAGCAGCCCTCACAGTTGAGAAGCGAGTGGCGATAGCCCTGTGGAAGCTTGCAACGCCAGACAGCTACCCGTCAGTTGGGAATCAATTTGGAGTGGGCAAATCTACTGTTGGGGCTGCTGTGATGCAAGTAGCCCACACAATCAAAGATCTGCTGATATCAAGGGTAGTGACCCTGGGAAATGTGCAGGTCATAGTGGATGGCTTTGCTGCAATGGGATTCCCTAACTGTGGTGGGGCCATAGACGGAACCCATATCCCTATCTGGCACCGGAGCACCAAGCCGCCGAGTACATAAACCGCAAGGGGTACTTTTCAATAGTGCTGCAAGCTCTGGTGGATCACAAGGGACGTTTCACCAACATCAACGTGGGATGGCCGGGAAAGGTACATGACGCTCGCATCTTCAGGAACTCTGGTCTGTTTCAAAAGCTGCAGGAAGGGACTTTATTCCCAGACCAGAAAATAACTGTTGGGGATGTTGAAATGCCTATATGTATCCTTGGGGACCCAGCCTACCCCTTCATGCCATGGCTCATGAAGCCGTACACAGGCAGCCTGGACAGTAGTCAGGAGCTGTTCAACTACAGGCTGAGCAAGTGCAGAATGGTGGTAGAATGTGCATTTGGATGTTTAAAGGCGCGCTGGCGCAGTTTACTGACTCGCTTAGACCTCAGCGAAACCAATATTTCCACTGTTATTACTGCTTGCTGTGTGCTCCACAATATCTGTGAGAGTAAGGGAGAGACGTTTATGGTGGGGTGGGAGGTTGAGGCAAATCGCCTGGCTGCTGGTTACGCGCAGCCAGACACCAGGGCGGTTAGAAGAGCACAGGAGGGCGCGGTACGCATCAGAGAAGCTTTGAAAACCAGTTTCATGACTGGCCAGGCTACGGTGTGAAAGTTCTGTTTGTTTCTCCTTGATGAAACCCCCCGCCCCTTGGTTCACTCTACTTCCGTGTAAGCTAACCACCCTCCCCTCCTCCCTTCGATCACCACTTGCAGAGGCAATAAAGTCATTGTTGCTTTACATTCATGCATTCTTTATTCATTCATCACACAAATAGGGGGATGACTACCAAGGTAGCCCAGGAGCGGTGGTGGAGGAGGGAAGGAAAATGCCACACAGCACTTTAAAAGTTTACAACTTTAAAATTTATTGAATGCCAGCCTTCTTTTTTTTGGGCAATCCTCTGTTGCGGAGTGGCTGGTTGGCTGGTGGCCCCCCCACCACGTTCTTGGGCGTCTGGGTGTGGAGGCTATGGAACTTGGGGAGGAGGACAGTTGGTTATACAGGGGCTGTAGTGGCAGTCTGTGCTCCAGCTGCCTTTGCTGCAGCTCAACCATACACTGGAGCATACTGGTTTGGTCCTCCAGCAGCCTCAGCATTGAATCCTGCCTCCTCTCATCACACTGCTGCCACATTTGAGCTTCAGCCCTGTCTTCAGCCCGCCACTTACTCTCTTCAGCCCGCCACCTCTCCTCCCGGTCATTTTGTGCTTTCCTGCACTCTGACATTATTTGCCTCCACGCATTCGTCTGTGCTCTGTCAGTGTGGGAGGACAGCATGAGCTCGGAGAACATTTCATCTCGAGTGCGTTTTTTTTTCTTTCTAAGCTTCACTAGCCTCTGGGAAGGAGAAGATCCTGTGATCATTGAAACACATGCAGCTGGTGGAGAAAAAAAAAGGGACAGCGGTATTTAAAAAGACACATTTTATAAAACAGTGGCTACACTCTTTCAGGGTAAACCTTGCTGTTAACATTACATACATAGCACATGTGCTTTCGTTACAAGGTCGCATTTTGCCTCCCCCCACCGCGTGGCTACCCCCTCAACCCTCCCTCAGCGGGGAACATTTCTGTTTAGCCACAGGCAAACAGCTCAGCAGGAATGGGCTCCTCTGAGTGTCCCCTGAAGAAAAGCACTCTATTTCAACCAGGTGACCATGAATTATATCTCACTCTCCTGAGGATAACACAGAGAGATAAAGAACGGATGTTGTTTGAACGCCAGCAAACATACACTGCAATGCTTTGTTGTACAATGATTCCCGAGTACGTGTTACTGGCCTGGAGTGGTAAAGTGTCCTACCATGAAGGACGCAATAAGGCTGCCCTCCCCAGAAACCTTTTGCAAAGGCTTTGGGAGTACATCCAGGAGAGCCGCAAATGCCAGGGCAAAGTAATCCTTTCACATGCTTGCTTTTAAACCATGTATAGTATTTTAAAAGGTACACTCACTGGAGGTCCCTTCTCCACCTGCTGGGTCCAGGAGGCAGCCTTGGGTGGGTTTGGGGGGTACTGGCTCCCGGTCCAGGGTGAGAAACAGTTCGTGGCTGTCGGGAAAACCGGTTTCTCCGCTTGCTTGCTGTGAGCTATCTACAACCTCATCATCATCATCATCATCTTCTTTGTCCCCAAAACCTGCTTCCATATTGCCTCCATCTCCATTGAAGGAGTGAAACAACACGGCTGGGGTAGTGGTGGCTGAACCCTCTAAAATGGCATGCAGCTCATCATAGAAGCGGCATGTTTGGGGCTCTAACCCGGAGCGGCCGTTCGCCTCTCTGGTTTTCTGGTAGGCTTGCCTCAGCTCCTTCAGTTTCACGCGGCACTGCTTCGGGTCCCTGTTATGGCCTCTGTCCTTCATTCCCTGGGAGATTTTGACAAAGGTTTTGGCATTTCGAAAACTGGAACGGAGTTCTGATAGCACGGATTCCTCTCCCCATACAGTGATCAGATCCCGTACCTCCTGTTCGGACCATGCTGGAGCTCTTTTGCAATTCTGGGACTCCATCATGGTCACTTCTGCTGATGAGCTCTGCATGGTCACCTGCAGCTTGCCACGCTGGCCAAACAGGAAATGAGATTCAAAAGTTCGCGGTTCTTTTCCTGTCTACCTGGCCAGTGCATCTGAGTTGAGAGTGCTGTCCAGAGCGGTCACAATGGAGCACTCTGGGATAGCTCCCGGAGGCCAATACCGTTGAATTGTGTCCACAGTACCCCAAATTCGAGCCGGGCAAGGCCGATTTAAGCGCTAATCCACTTGTCAGGGGTGGAGTAAGGAAATCGATTTTAAGAGCCCTTTAAGTCGAAATAAAGGGCTTCATCGTGTGGACGGGTGCAGGTTTACATCGATTTAATGCTGCTAAATTCGACCTAAAGTCCTAGTGTAGACCAGGGCATAGCTTCATGTGACAACTGAGAAGCCTGGTGGCTGAATGTACAGCTTAAGACAGAATGACCAGGCAGATTGCATGCTCAGAGCCAGGGCTGACTTTTCAAAAATCCAGCAATATCCATGTTCACCTTTGAAAATTCCTGTGATTTTTGAGAGACAAGGTGGGTGAGGTAATATCTCTCACTGGATCAATGTCTGTTGGTGAGAGAGACAAGCTATTGAACAACACAGAGCTCTTCTTCAGGGTGAGTTTGCCAAATCATCTTTTCTGAAAACTCCCCTGCACCTTCCAGGAACTTCCCCCTCTCCCTCAGAGTTTTGGCCATTGTAATATTGCTTAAATATAAGCATTGTGCTATGAAACCTTGAAATTAGGGCTGTCAAGTGATTAAAAAAATGAATCGTGATTAATCGCATGATAAAAAAAACTAATCACAATTAATCGTGCAATTAATTGCATCGTTAATAATAGAATACCATTTATTTAAATATTTTTTTATATTTTCTATATTTTCAAATATATTGATTTCAGTTACAACACAGAATACAAAGTGTACAGTGCTCACTTTATATTTATTTTTGATTACAAATATTTGCGCTGTAAAAAAAAAGCAGCCAGAATTATCTCCCATAAATGTAAACAAACTTGTTTCTCTTAGCAATTGGCTGAATAAGAAGTAGGAGTGAATGGACTTGTAGACTCTAAAGTTTTACATTGTTTTGGTTTTGAGTGCAGTTATGTAACAAAAAAAATAGATATTTGTAAGTTACACTTTCACGATAAAGAGATTGTACTACAGTACTTGTATGAGGTGAATTGAAAAATACTATTTATTTTGTTCATCATTTTTACAGTGCAAATATTTGTAATAAAAAAATAATATAAAGTGAGCACTGTACACTTGGTATTCTGTGTTGTAACAGAAATCAATATATTTGAAAATGTAGAAAAACATCCAAAAATATGTAATAAATTTCAATTGGTATTCTATTGTTAACAGTGTGATTAAAACTGCGATTAATCACAATTAATTTTTTAATCACAATTAATGTTTTTGAGTTAATCGCATGAGTTAACTGTGATTAATTGACTGTCCTACTTGAAATCATGCAATTCTGCTACTTGATGTACTATGCACTAGTGCTAAGTACATTGCAGAAACTCCTCCATTTCTACCAGCAATGCTCTGAAACACTGCCACTTTGTGGTAATTTAAAGTTATGGCTGACACAGAGCATATTTCCTGAAGTCGGTTGTGCTCAAATAAAAATTCAGAAATAAATGATAACTTAGCACTAGGGCTGGTTACAATGGTGCATATTTTTTGTGAAAAATGTACTGAAGTTTAATTTTTTTACAATTCAAACAGCTCTAGCAAGCACAATGAAGCACTTTTCCAGACATTTATTCAGAGGTTCACGGTCTATGTCGTGCCGCCACAGTTGTAGTTTACAGGGCGGGGGAGGGGCTATCAAGTCCAGGTTTGGGGCTCCAGGTTTGGGGGGGCTCAGGGCTGGGGCAGAGGGTTGAGGTGTGGAAGGGGCTCAGGACTCTGGGCTGGGGATGCAGGCTCTGGGATGGGGCCAGCAATGAGGGGTTTGGAGTGCAGGAAGGGGCTCCTGGATTGGGTGGGGGCTCAGGGCTGGGGCAGGGGATTGGGGCGCAGGGTGGGGCACAGGCTTACCCTGGGTGGCTCCTGGTCAGCGGCACAGAGGGGGTGCTAAGGCAGGCTTCCTGCCTGTCCTGGCACCACAGACCGCACTGCGCCCTGGAAGTGGCCAGCAGCAGGTCCGGCTCCTAGGCAGAGGTGTGCAAGCGACTCTGTGCGGCTCTCGCCCACTGTTCCCCCCTCAGCTCCCATTCGCCGATTCCCAGCCAATGGGAGTGCGGAGCTGGTGCTCGGGGTGGGAGCAGCATGTGAAGGCCCCTCTCCCCCCATGCTGGCCACTTCTGGGGCACAGCACGGTTTCAGAACAGGTAGGAACTAGCCTGCCTTAGCCAGGCAGCCCCGCTGACTAGAGCCACCACGACCCAGTACTGGGTCACAACCCACAGTTTGAAAACCACTGGTCTACAGAACTCAGTTCCAGGGAGCAAGGTGGGCAGGCCTACAGTTTAATTTTCCTTAATTTTCCTATAAATAACGAGAGATAAATTTCCTTTGTTCTTGGGATTTTTCAGAGGGTACCGCTCAATTTCTATGCACCGACTGTGCTAGTGATCATACTAGATGTAACAGCAGGTCTGTCTCAAACCAATTGCATTTGGAACAGGGCAACAAAGTCCTGGCCCTAGATGGTGCCTGAACGCTCAAATCCCATCTTTTCATATAGCAAATGAGGGCAAATAGCACCAGGTTGAGTCGTTAAATCAGTGAGTGTGTGCACTACAAATTTCACACTGCCCACTCATCCTGGGTTCCCTAAGAGACACTGATGTAGGGCCTGGTTTCAGCTTCCCTCCAAGCCTCCTTTCCTTGCTCAGCAAGCCTGGAAAAAAAATCAGAGCCTAAGAAATTATTCTCGTAACCTCCTTGTCCTCCAGTGCCCCGCCCTTGCTAAACAATGCACTAAACTGCACCCAGCAGCCTCGCTGGGTGTAAAAACAAGGAGCAGGAAGCAGCCCTGCCTGCCGCGGGTTGTCATCTGACTGCTCTCACGTGAGACGTTAAACACACCATCCCCAGCTGCTGCATCCTCCCCATTGCCAGCTATGCTGCTGCTGCTGCTGCTCCTCTGCCTGCTCCTTTGCCCACAGGGATGCAGTGCGCGCTATGATCCTACCTGGGAGTCTCTGGATTCCAGACCACTTCCGACCTGGTTTGATGAAGTCAAGTTTGGCATCTTCATCCACTGGGGCGTGTTCTCCGTGCCCAGCTTCGGCAGTGAGTGGTTCTGGTGAGCCTTCCATGCGTTTGACTCTCAGCTCCTCACTTCCTCCTTTATGCCTCTTTAACCTCTCCTTGCTCTTTCTGTCGACAGAGCAGCCTGTTGTTCTTTCTTCTTTCCCTAACAAAGCTGCACCCTGTAGTAAACAACCTTTCACGCTCCATTCCCTCCCTCCCCCAGTGTATGTGGTAATTATTCCCTTGTCTCTTAGCAGTAAAATCTGGCCCCAACTAGTCTGAACACAGCTCCCTAATTTGGAGAACGTTTTCAACCCAAACCTAGATGTGGATCCCCATGATGTAAGTGAATTGAACCAAAACCTCACATCTGAGCATCCTTGAATGTGGGGAGTGTTTAAAATGTAACCCCACAAACAAATTTTGCAAGTGTGCTCCTGTATTTATAGCGGGCTGGCTAAAAACCACAAATCAGAGCAATTGTAGAGTTTGGGGGTATCCATAATCCAGGTCTGACGTTTGAGCCTATATTTAGTGAACTAATGAAACTGGCTTTTTTTAATGTTATGTTAATGGTTGTGATTTTTAAAGAGATCCTTTCCACAGAAAAGAGAAAACTCAGGTCCTGCAAACACTTACACATGGGTAAACTATTTGACACATGTGAGTGTTCACAGAATCAATCCCTTTGTCTGGTAAACTGATTTACCATTTCTATGCCATAGTCTGCCCCTGACTTTCTGTGTGATCTTCAAGAAGTCACAAATCTCTTCTGCTATTTGTAAAATTGAGGTAATAAGATCTCTGTCACGGGGATATTATAAGGCTTAATTAAATAATTTTAGTAAAGGTATATACATGCAAAACATGATTTTCTGAAGGCAGAATTTTGACAACACATACAGAGCTGCAGGGGATGGGTTTAAACAGCTCTGATGTGGGCTGCACTTTACTACTTAACTTTTCTAGACAAAGAATAAAGATGATGTCTTGACTGCCTTTGATACCAACTACAGTTTAATAGAATATTCTTAGTACAGTGTAAAATATTCTTGACTGAAATGCCATCTCTAGTTTGAGAGTGTTAATGCTGTCTATTCTATTAACTCCTGAAAGTACTCATGCATCTGATGTAGGGCAAAAGGGCTCTACCTCAATCATAAATATACCAAATGTACCAAAAATAGAAAAGAAAGCTTTGGCCATGATACAGACCCTTCCAAAAGAAAGGTTGTGGTTGAAGTGTCATTGCAAAAAAATCACTTTTCCTTCCTAGTATATTAACTATACAGATCCATCCACTGGCAAAACTATCCTCCTTTTGTATAATATTTCCAAATCCTCCCTTACACTTTCAGTGCCAGTTGTCCTCCAACTTTTATATGTGGATTTTTTTTTATGGGCTGGGCACTCTGTGCAGTCATTTAGAAAATAATGGAGTTGTACAGGCTGTAAATGAGGGCAGAATTTCCCCCTAAAATAGAAATGATCTTGTAAACCCCTCCTCTCCCCAATCCTGACTGCAGACTTTCCTATGATAAACTACAGTGTTTGATTACACAAAAAAGAAATGTTAAGGTGGTACAAAATTAAAATAAACTCACTTTAAAGCAATGGATCAGGCTGCTTGGTTATGTCCCCCCGCATTTTGTATTTGAGCTGTTATTTATTAGCCATGTTCCAGATTTTGCTCTTACATCGGTGTTAATGTGGACTATTGACTGTAAATAGTAACTATTGACTGTAAATAGCATTTACACTTGTGGTTTACCCTCATTTACCCTGTCATTACAGCCTATTTGTTAGTACCAACTTTCTTCCTTGGCCTGCAGCTGTTCCCACTTCTCTGATCTCAGCAGATCACTTTTCAGTTTGTTTCTTTTGGAATTTCAATTCTCTCCGTTTTAACATCATTAGCAACCGGTGCATGGCAAAGGAGAAGAGAGGGGAAGGTGTGATCAGTTTCCTTAGACACTAAAAATGTCTTGAGATTGCAACTATTTTTTCCACAGGATGATTTCTGGGCCTTTTCGTCCAGCTTTTTCCCCACAAGGGGCCAGGTTCTGTTCTCACTTATGTCCATGTTAATTTGGGTTAACTTTATTGCTATCAGCAGTTACTCTGGATTTACGTGAGTATTGCTGAGATCAGACTCTGATCCTCAATTTGGGATTTAAACACATTTTTAAAAAATTCAGTTTATTTTCCTCCCCAATTTTGAATGACCAGTGTGTGTCTAAGCTTACCTAGGTCTTTGCTGCTCTGCCTCACTCTCTGGAACCTAATGACTGTAACCCCACAAACCCTTACTACTGGCCATAGCATTTCTACAGTGACAGACTCATGCTACCCCATGCTATGCCCATAGACAATAGAACTGTTTATGTAGTAAGCAGTATTGTTGTAGCCATGTTGGTCCCAGGATAACAAGGTGCATGAGGTAATATATTTTGTTGGCCTAACTTCTGTTGGTGAAAGAGACAAGATTAAGAGCTACACAGAGCTTGTTTCTTTGACCAACAGAAGTTGGTTCAATAAAAGATATGATTTCACCCACCTTTTTTCCTCTCTGTGGAAAACACTAATCCACAGGACTGGTGCTGGACATTTTGCTGCCCTAAGAATTCCTACCTGTAATTGGGCTGGCATCCACCTCTCTAGCTGATTCATGCCTGCAATCGCTCAGCTTTGAATGGGGGAAGCACTCCCCTGGCTGGTGGTTCTTTTGGCAGGTCTTCATTGACTAGCCTTCCAGCCGAGTCATATACACTGTCCCCCCTTCTGGGGTATACAGTTTCTAGTTCTTGCTCATGGCCCTAGTATGGGGCCATAGCACAAGGGCATCCTTCCCCAAGGCACTACTTTCTTTAACAGCCCAAGAGGGGTCTATCTCAGTAGGTGTCCTTTTGGCAGTCCTTGACTGGGATCAGCCTTCAACCAGACCAGCAGAGTCCATCACGGTACCCTCACCTGGTCTGGTGAACTTCTGGGCTTGGTCCCCTGGACTCAGCTTGCCCTCACTGATCTGTTAGCAGTCCTGCTGCTCTTCCAGCCAGCCAAGCACCCATTTCTCCCTCTGCAAACTCCAGGCAGTAACTGACTGCTCTGCTGCTTCTTTTTATATGGCCCTTCTGCCCCCTGATTGGTCACTCCAGGAGCCCCTCTGATTAGCAGTTCTCCTAAAACCACTCTAGGCTGCTGGGAGGACTTCTTCTCTGCTCTTTTCTTGAGTGGGCTATGGCAGGGCCGTGAGGCTTCTAGACCTAGTCCACCCTGTCACACCTCCTCATACCTGTGCTGGTGTGGGGGACAGCCACACTGGAGACCTGCTTCTGTCTGTGTGGCAATTTTTGGCTGCTGCTGGTGTGGGGTAGAGGCCCATCTTTAAAGGAGCAAAACTCCCTAAAAGTTGTGCTTGGGGTGGGGGTAGATGGAGCAGTGAGATGGCTGTCATCCCAAGTAGCTACTGGAAAGTGGGGGTGCCCTTTAAGAGGCAGAAGCAAAAAAGCTGTGCTGTGCTTGGTGGTATGGCTGCTCTTACTCTTCTACAGGGGGACACAGTTAAAGAAGTCCATGCCTGTGCTGGCCCAGAACCAGGGGTGTTCCTACAAAACTGGCACCCAACGTAGCTGCCTACGTCCCACATCAGCCCTGTATGCCTCGTAGTAAGTTTTCAGCATTTGGCCCGTAAATAAGACTATATTTTCCCCACTCCCATCAAATTTTAGCTGGTGTACAACACAGCTCAGTAGGAAACACTGGCAGTCCCTCAAATGAAGTCCTTGAGGGAGGTAGACCACGGTGCTTCCAAATATCAAAGCTATTATTGCCTGAGGCAGTTTTATGTTATTTCCAGTGTACTTCCACAGTATGTCTGTGACAGTGCGCACCGCCCTTTAGAATGGCAAAACAGGAATTGATTATTATAACTGTATATATATATTTTAAATGTCATTGGATATTTGTATTGTGTATTTGGAAGGTGGTATTGGCAGAAGGAAAAGAGACCGGCCTATGTAAAATTTATGGAGACAAATTACCCTCCTGGCTTCAGTTATGAAGATTTTGGCCCTTTGTTTACAGCCGAGTTTTTTGATGCCAACCAGTGGGCAGATATTCTGAAGGCTTCTGGTGCAAAATATGTTGTCTTGACTTCAAAACATCATGAAGGTAAATAGAACATGTGCAAGGGCTGGCAGTTGTTGCAGTTCATGGTTCATTTCTTCTAACAGAACAAAAACCCAGGTGAAGTTATCTTGTCCAGCTGGCTAGATGCTAAAAACCTGGCAAGAATAAAAGTGGTATTTGTTAGCCCATATCCTCTATAAAAGGCTGGAACATTGATAGAAGGAAGAATTTGTTGTCACATTATTCCTCCTGCTATAGGTTGCAATGACTGAAGTTAAGAGTGCTGCAGAGCTTCCTACAACAGCCACAGAAGTTGTTAATGTCTGACTGTTGCGTAATTTAGCTCTAGGCTTTTTATTGCTTAATGAACCAGAAGAGTAAATCGTGTTCTGTTTCATATAGAACATTACTGTGTGCAGAGAGTTCGTTAGCTCTCTACCTTTCTCCAAGAAATGTACAATGTGCTCTTGGGAGTCGGTTAAGATTTTGAAATATGCACAATTATATTTCAACATTAGTAGCCTGATTCCTATTATTACTGCTGCAGCTAGAAGCCCAAATCAAGATCAGGTCTCCGTGGTACTAGGTGCTATACATACCCATAGTAAGAGACTGCTTAGTGCAGAAACTGAGAGTTATGTGTCATTTGTAGACATGGTATAAACAATTTTTAAGCAACATCTTGGTATTGGATTCTTCTTCTAAAGGAAGGAATATTATGGTTATACATAACTAGAGATTTCAGTGATAGGGCAAGCAGAAGTGGGGAGAGCCTACTTCTTCTTTCTGGGGAGCTGCAGAAGAGGGAAGAGCCTACTTCCTCTTCCTGGGGAGCTGCAATCAGCATGTGTGTTTGACTAATAGCATAGCATATATAAGAATATGCTTACAGTGCTTTTTATTCTCTTTTTATCCTTCAACTTTCTCTTTCTAGGTTTTACTTTGTGGGGGTCCAAATACTCATGGAACTGGAATGCTGTCAACATAGGACCAAACCGGGACATTGTGGCTGAACTAGCAACATCTATTAGAAACAGGACGGATTTGCACTTTGGGCTGTATCACTCTCTCTTTGAATGGTTCAATCCTCTCTTCCTTTATGATGCCTCCAATGTATTCAAGACAAGACAGTTTCCAACAGCCAAGTCATTGCCTGAGCTCTATGAGATTGTGGCTAAATACCAGCCAGAGATCCTCTGGTCTGATGGGGATGGTAATGCACCAGATACTTACTGGAACAGCACTGGATTTTTAGCCTGGCTGTATAATGACAGGTGTCTTGTTTTTATCATATATTTAGCTCTTAAATTGGAACTTTGGCCAGGCTATAGCCTCTGTCTCATTTTTCATATATTGTGTGGGATCCATTGTTTCACTTATTGGGCACTTAACCATGTCATCTCCACTTAATTTCCCTGCGATATAAGGGATCAAATCAGGGAAGAGTATTCCCTTTAACAACCAAATTATTAGACATGGCTGAAAAATTATGAACATTTTTCATGAAAAATGTCAAGCAGGTCCATAAGTTGTTCCATTAACATGGTCTGGCCATTCTATCTATTTTTATTCTCCTGTAAGTAACAGTCATCTACCATGATGGCAAGTAGGGTGGTTTTGTTAAGAATATGATCATAGAATATCAGGGTTGGAAGGGACCTCAGGACGTCATCTAGTCCAACCCCCTGCTCAAAGCAGGACCAATTGCCAACTAAATCATCCCAGCCAGGGCTTTGTCAAGCCTGACCTTAAAAACCCCAAAGGAAGTAGATTCCACCACCTCTTCCACCACGCATTCCAGTGCTTCACCACCCTCCTAGTGAAATTTTTTTTCCTAATATCCAACCTAAACATCCCCCACTGCAACTTGAGACCATTACTCCTTGTTCTGTCATCTGGTACCACTGAGAGCAGTCTAGATCCATCCTCTTTGGAACCCCCTTTCAGGTAGTTGGAAGCAGCTATCAAATCATTCTTCTCTTCTGCAGACTAAACAATCCCAGTTCCCTCAGCCTCTTCTCATAAGTCATGTGTTCCAGTCCCCTAATAATTTTTGTTGCCCTCCGCTGGACGCTTTCCAGTTTTTCCACATCCTTCTTGTAGTGTGGGGCCCAAAACTGGATACAGTACTCCAGATGAGGCCTCACCAGTGTTGAATAAAGGGGAACGATCACATCCCTCAATCTGCTGGCAATTCCCCTACTTATACATCCCAAAATGCCATTGGCCTTCTTGGCAACAAGGGCACACTGTTGACTCATATCCAGCTTCTTGTCCACTTTAACCCCTAGGTCCTTTTCTGCAGAACTGCTGCCGAGCCATTCGGTCCCTAGTCTGTAGTGGTGCATAGGATTCTTCCGTCCTTAGTGCAGGACTCTGCACTTGTCCTTGTTGAACCTCATCAGATTTATTTTGGCCCAATCCTCTTATTTGTCTGGGTCCCTCTGTATCCTATCCCTACCCTCCAGGGTATCTACCTCTCCTCTCAGTTTAGTGTCATCTGCAAACTTGCTGAGGGTGCAATCCACACCATCCTCCAGATGATTAATGAAGATATTGAACAAAACCGGCCCCAGGACCGACCCTTGGGGCACGCCACTTGATACCGGCTGCCAACTAGACATGGAGCCATTGATCACTACCCGTTGAGCGCGATGATCTAGTCAGCTTTCTATCCACCTTATAGTCCATGATCAGGACACTTTCTTCACAGACCGTGCCTTTGACATGCACATAAGACACAGTACATATTCAAGGATCTGTACTGTAATCTATTTCCATGGCAGACAGTCGGAGGTGTGCCTGAGTAAGGAGTGCAGAAGCGGGTCCATTCACTACTCTCATTCTGTGTAAGACCTCAGATTTCTTACCCATTTGCATTATGTAAAGAGGAAAATTAGGAATACAGAAGTCATCTTGAACGTGAATTTCTGGGGAAAAGAGCTGACATTTAGTCTAAAAAATTAAAAATCATAATCATTTGTTTAAAATTTCTGTAATTTCAGCCCAGTTCGGGATGCAGTTGTAACAAATGATCGCTGGGGAGTTGGCAGCATTTGTAAACATGGTGGATACTACACCTGCAGCGACCGCTATAACCCAGGACACCTTTTGCCTCATAAGTGGGAAAACTGTATGACCATAGACAAATGGTCATGGGGTTATAGGAGGAATACGCAGCTAAGTGATTACCTCACGATTGAAGAACTGGTAAAGGTACAGTAAGACAGAGATATGGTATACAACATCTGGCCAGTACTTCTGATTATTATAGTTCACCAATGTAATGGGAAGAAATAACTAATTATGTGACCTCTTGATGATCATTTCCTTTGATTATATTATCAAACTAAGTTCAGTAATGGCTCTACCTTAACTGTGCAAATCCTATGGTTTGATTCTCCTCTTTCTCTTACACCAGTTTGACTTCAGTGGAATTATTTGCGATTTACACACATGTAAGCAAGATGAGGATCAGGCCCATAAATTCCACTCAGTTACTTTTATTGCAAATGAAAGAGCCAAGCACTTCCTCTTCTTTCTGTCTTTAAGGTTCTCTCTGCTCCTACTCTATGGTGACAAATATGAAGTAATAATAAGCCATGGATATTTAGTATTCTTCTAAGTATTTTATGCAAATTACACACTTTAAGTGTTTGTGGCATTTAAATACAAAAGAGTCATTATTGTTTCTGTAGTTTTCTACTCATATCTCCCAGAATATTCTGCCAGCAACACTCAGGGAACCAATCCTGCTGCTACTGAAGTCAATGGCAAAACATGCATTAAATTCCATAGAAGTGGATGGGCTTTATGTCTGCTGAATCCCTGTTTACATAGCATATAACTAATTGTTTCCAAAAAAGAGTCTACATTCATGCAATGCAAAGAGCGATACTCTACATTAAATGTTGCTATTTCATAAATATAAAAGGATAAAAGTTTTCCAGAGACAGGATAGAAATATTAATGTGTTTTTACAGATTGGTGGAAATAGCAATCCAAGTCTGAATTCTCTACATCCGACCCAGATTTGAAGGCTGATCCATGTGGAGGAATTTGGGTTTGCCTGTCCCTCTTCATTGAGGGGACACTTTTCTCATTTCACCCTCAACATCACCTTATGAGTTTGACAACAGACGGTGCTGAGAACAGATTGCTGACTCATCCAAAGAACTCAAATACACTTCTGCCTCCACCGGCAACTTTCATTGCCCTCCAGAGTTCAAAGGGTGTTCCCAAGCTCACATCTTATACACATTTAGAGACAAGCCATCAGATCAACTCGAAACTTTAATCTCTGAGGAGTAGTCACAACACAGTGAAATTTGCAGTTGTTGTAACACTCAATTATTTTGTGGGTGTGTATAGTTTGATATTATCACATAACCCAAATCTAGCTTTTGTTTGATGGCTGGACTTTGCAGTCTAACAGCTGGGTTAGAGTTAACATCTAACAGTCAACAGCTGAGTTAATTTTTTATCTTAGGTGTAGGTCTTACATGTAATTTCTTACAATTTTTTAAATAAGTTAGAATGCAAGATGGAACTAACCTTAAGTATAATGCAAGCTATCGGTGCCCACTAGCTTAAAAAATCTACAGGTATAGATATAAAAATATGACGGTGGCCTTTTCTGAGGCGTGAAAGAAATACCAAGGTAAACCATAGTAAGAACTATCAGCACTTGCCAGGTAGAAGGAAGTGAGATGTAGCCCTCAGCAGTCAGCTACAAAATAGCAACTTTATGGTTGTAGCTGTTTTGCTTTTCCAAATGTAAAGGGCCAGTTGCCTGAAAAGCATGCTAGGAAAGTTTCCAATAGAAGTGTGACCACAGACTAGGCATTTCAGTGACAGTTAATCACAAAGGAAGTAGTTCCTAGGGAATGGGTTGAATTTCTGCTGGCTAGTTCTAACTTCTCCCACAGGTAATCCTGTAACATTTGTGATAATAAAATTGATGTTTCCATCCTACCAGTTCGAGACTTCCAAATGAACCTACAAAGTCTTTTAATTGGTCTGTTAACAACTAAGTCCTTCTACGGGTTAAGTTATTTGATGTACAGCATGTCAAACAAAAACATTACGTCCAGGAAAGAAACAAACATTCATACAGCTGTATGTACATGTTGTACCTCATATACCCAAATTTGGAGTAGATGCTGTAGCTTTTAAACACTTCTAATGTCTGCTGAAGTCAATGAGAATTTTACCTAATACAACAGTAGGGAATTATTTCAAAGTGCATGGGCTCCAGGTGTTCATCAATCTCTGGTGTGAGAGAAATGCAAAAGGCTTTGATATATTTGGTTGTTTCAGGAATGACTTCCTTGTTACTTTGCATCTGTTTTTTTTTTTAGGTGGTTTATTTCCCCAATGCAATCCAATCTTATACTTACATTTTTAAATTAAAATACTTTGTCTGTTCATTAAAGTAGGACATGCAGATAATTGTGATTTAAAACAAATTAGTAAGGTAAGGTAGGATCCTGATCCTGCAACTGGTTCTTTGCAGGTGGACCCCTGCACCTGCCTCATTGAGTTCAGTGGGGCTTTTTGCAGACACAGGAGGTCCACCCACCTGAAATCAGTTGTAGGAACGAGGTCTTAGTGTGTAAGCTCTCTTAATAGTTTAGGTGCTGCAGTTTACTTTAAACTCTTGTACTGTATACAAGATAGTTCTGAAAAGAAATGAGAAGTATTTAGCTGCAGAAACCAAAGATATTTGTTTAATTTCGTTTTATTCTGTGGTACAAGTAGTTTTTTTTTCGTGTAATAGTTACCCACTCTCAGAAGTAACGTGTATGTGTGTATGTATCAGGGGCTCTTCACAGTATCCAACTACAATCCCAGAATCTGACCACCATTTCAGAATATCTGGATGTTTACAATATAAAACGACTGATATCAGTCATCATTAGGGTTCAGACTCAGCCCGCAGTTAAACAAGCAGATAACTCATAATGCAGACAGACTGAAAAAATGCAGAGTTAGTCAGGCATCACAGAGTGAGATCACATTTGGAAGGTTTTCTTGAGCCATACAAGCTAAAAATATAACATTTTTAATGGAAGCTTAAATTTTGTAGAAACTATTGGAACCACTAACATACTACTTTGCATATTGCAGTGTCAAATACTGATTCAGCTCTTTCAACCCATGTGTCTGGAGCAGAGTTCTAAGTTTTGGTAAGAACACCAGACAATGTGTATACCTTCATTGGCCATAATCTTAACATTCTGACGTTGCTAAATGTTTCAGCAACTCGTAGAAACAGTATCATGTGGGGGAAATCTCCTGATGAACATTGGGCCCACCCATGATGGTCGCATTGATGTTATATTCCAAGAACGCCTAAGGCAGATGGGTGTCTGGCTGAGAGTCAATGGAGAAGCCATTTACGGAACTAAACCATGGAGAACGCAGAATGACACTGTCACACCAGGAGTGTGGTAAGACTAGTGAAACAATATGCAGAAAATATAACTATTGAGACCCTTTTGTGAAGTTGTGCAATTTCTAGTGGACAAGTGTTTACAATAAAGAAACCACTACCTTAATTTGTATGTTATTTGGCTGTCTCAGAAAAGAACCCTTTCGGAAAGCCAAGATAGGTGCCTAAAGGAAGAATATGTATATATTGGACATTAGTGAAGTTGGTACATCCTAATGATTAGGGGGAAAAAACTGGGAGACAAGAGAGTTTATGCTTCCAATGCAGACTGAAACGAAGGCTCAATGTGTATCTTTGGCCCGTTTATGCCTTTCAGCAAAAGTAGCTGAAAAACTAAAGCAGGACCTAGGAATTACTGTAGAATATCGGCAGGTTTCAGAGTACAGCCGTGTTAGTCTGTATCCGCAAAAAGAACAGGAGTACTTGTGGCACCTTAGAGACTAACAAATTTATTAGAGCATAAGCTTTCATGGGCCCATGGAAGCTTATGCTCTAATAAATTTGTTAGTCTCTAAGATGCCACAAGTACTCCTGTTCTTTTTATAGAATATTGATCGATACAATATAAAAGTGATGATAAGAAATAAGTCAATATCACTATCATGAGAAAGACAGAAATGTTAAGGTACTTTTTTAAAATTAGCCACTTTTTAAAGGATGCTTAGAAAGAACTCCTCACAATAATAGCTTCCAAAGCTGGATTTTTTTTAAAAAAAAGTTCCTAGAAAACAACTCTGATCAATAGTAGGATGGCCATGAGCCCTGTCAAATTGAGTCTGATGGATAAATTATTTGGTAAGATAATGTTAATGTCATTTCTGGTGAAATCACCCATCAGATTCACCCCTTTTTAGTCTCTGGATCCTGCTCTATCCCTTAGCTTCTGTGCCTTTGCTGTGCCAGTAATCCACAACCATCCCTCATCTGCATTTTGGCCCTACTCCTTCTCCTTCCCTCGTGGTCCGTTCTGTACTCCTGATCCCATCATCGGCTATTAAATATAAATATCACGTCTAGACACAATAAAAAGCTAGAAGTAAAACTCATGAGAAACATTAATATGTAAGAAGAGAAAGAGAAGTGTTACAAATATTTGCACGATTGTTTGGTAGAGAATAAATTATACTTGGAAAAAAGATTTGCAGGAATCCAAACTTTTTTAAATAGTAGTTTGGCAGGACAAGGACTGCATTGCTGTAGTTCTGATGTAAACAGTTCTTGTGGTGTTTGTGATCCTAATTGCCATCAACTTTTAAAATTCCTTTTCCAGTCCTGAAATCTTTACATGTACATTACTCTCAAGTGTGTGGATAATCATAAAAAAACAACAACAACTGGACCTAAATTATATGACTCCCCATTTCCAACCAGGTACACGTTCAAACCTAAAGAAGAGACAGTCTATGCCATTTTCCTTAATTGGCCAATCTCGGAGACTCTGGTACTTGGTGACCCAAAAACCAAAATTGGAGCAACACAAGTAAGTGACCACTATCTTTTTTGCTACTTCTGTGAGCTTTCTAACGCATTGTCAAGGAATATATTCATAAGATAGATCAGAAAATATCTGAAAAATGTGCCATCAACACTGCGAACATTTTTGTTTTCAAATAATACATACCTGTCACCTTTGGTGATATGTAAAAACAGAATAGAATATGTTGAAAAAGGGAAAATTCTGTCGTCACTATTAACTTTAAGTCTAGGTCCCTCTATGTCAGACTTGATAGTAGGGCGTTCTCTTGGTCCATGACAACTGGGGGCCGAGCAGATCTTTGCTCTGAGCTTGGGCTTAGGGCCACCTCTTAGGAAGAACTGCCCAGGATGATAGCTTCCAAAGCTGAAAAATGCTAACTATATCGAAGTGTAAAAGTGCTGTTCAACTCAAACCACCCACAGCAGAGCCTTGACATTAAATTTAGAGATTTCCTGGAGGAATACCCACTTGCCTTTCAAACTACTCAACAAGCAAGCAATAGGCAGACACCCCTCTCCAGCAAACTTAATGCAGTTCTCCACCGGGAGGGTCTGGCTGTCTGACCTGGAGGTTCCTAGAATGAAAATGCACAGGTAAGACAGAATTGTCCCTATTTGAGGACTTGTCTTCACTACCAGGAGATCAATGCTGCTGCAATCGATGCAGTGGGTGTCGATTTAGCGGATCTAATGAAGACCCGCTAAATCGACAATAGAGCACTCTCCGGCCGACCCCTGTACTCCAGCTCCCTGAGAAGAATAAGGTAAGTCAATAATAGAGTGTCTTCCATCGATGCAGCACAGTGAAGACACCGGAGTACGTCGACCTAAGCTATGTCGACCTAAGCTAATGAGACTCCGCTGGTTGGAAGGCATGAGATGCGATGTCCTGAGGTTGGGGGTTCCACGACCACCACTCCCAAGAGGAGAAGGCGGGTGGTGGTGGTCGGGGACTCTCTCCTCCGGGGGACCGAGTCATCTATCTGCCGCCCTGACCGGGAAAACCGAGAAGTCTGCTGCTTGCCGGGGGCTAAGATTCGCGATGTGACGGAGAGACTGCCGAGACTCATCAAGCCCTCGGATCGCTACCCCTTCCTGCTTCTCCACGTGGGCACCAATGATACTGCCAAGAATGACCTTGAGCGGATCACTGTGGACTACGTGGCTCTGGGAAGAAGGATAAAGGAGTTTGAGGCACAAGTGGTGTTCTCGTCCATCCTCCCCGTGGAAGGAAAAGGCCTGGGTAGGGACCGTCGAATCGTGGAAGTCAACGAATGGCTACGTAGGTGGTGTCGGAGAGAAGGCTTTGGATTCTTTGACCATGGGATGGTGTTCCATGAAGGAGGAGTGCTGGGCAGAGACGGGCTCCATCTTACGAAGAGAGGGAAGAGCATCTTTGCCAGCAGGCTGGCTAACCTAGTGAGGAGGGCTTTAAACTAGGTTCACCGGGGGAAGGAGACCAAAGCCCTGAGGTAAGTGGGAAAGAGGGATACCGGGAGGAAGCACAGGCAGAAATGTCTGTGAGGGGAGGGCTCCTGCCTCATACTGGGAATGAGGGGCGATCAACAGGTTATCTCAAGTGCTTATATACGAATGCACAAAGCCTTGGAAACAAGCAGGGAGAACTGGAGGTCCTGGTGATGTCAAGGAACTATGATGTGATTGGAATCACAGAGACTTGGTGGGATAACTCACATGACTGGAGTACTGTCATGGATGGTTATAAACTGTTCAGGAAGGACAGGCAGGGCAGAAAAGGTGGGGGAGTAGCACTGTATGTAAGGGAGCAGTATGACTGCTCAGAGCTCCGGTACGAAACTATAGAAAAACCTGAGTGTCTCTGGATTAAGTTTAGAAGTGTGTGCAACAAGAGTGATGTAGTGGTGGGAGTCTGCTATAGACCACCGGACCAGGGGGATGAGGTGGATGAGGCTTTCTTCCGGCAGCTCACGGAAGCTACTAGATCGCATGCCCTGATTCTCATGGGTGACTTTAATTTTCCTGATATCTGCTGGGAAAGCAATACTGCGGTGCATAGACAATCCAGGAAGTTTTTGGAAAGCGTAGGGGACAATTTCCTGGTGCAAGTGCTAGAGGAGCCAACTAGGGGGGGCGCTTTTCTTGACCTGCTGCTCACAAACTGGGTAGAATTAGTGGGGGAAGCAAAAGTGGATGGGAATCTGGGAGGCAGTGACCATGAGTTGGTTGAGTTCAGGATCCTGACGCAGGGAAGAAAGGTAAGCAGCAGGATACGGACCCTGGACTTCAGGAAAGCAGACTTCGACTCCCTCAGGGAACGGATGGCCAGGATCCCCTGGGGGACTAACTTGAAGGGGAAAGGAGTCCAGGAGAGCTGGCTGTATTTCAAGGAATCCCTGTTGAGGTTACAGGGACAAACCATCCCGATGAGTCGAAAGAATAGTAAATATGGCAGGCGACCGGCTTGGCTTAACGGTGAAATCCTAGCGGATCTTAAACATAAAAAAGAAGCTTACAAGAAGTGGAAGGTTGGACATATGACCAGGGAAGAGTATAAAAATATTGCTCGGGCATGTAGGAATGAAATCAGGAGGGCCAAATTGCACCTGGAGCTGCAGCTAGCGAGAGATGTCAAGAGTAACAAGAAGGGTTTCTTCAGGTATGTTGGCAACAAGAAGAAAGCCAAGGAAAGTGTGGGCCCCTTACTGAATGAGGGAGGCAACCTAGTGACAGAGGATGTGGAAAAAGCTAATGTACTCAATGCTTTTTTTGCCTCTGTTTTCACTAACAAGGTCAGCTCCCAGACTGCTACGCTGGGCATCACAAAATGGGGAAGAGATGGCCAGCCCTCTGTGGAGATAGAGGTGGTTAGGGACTATTTAGAAAAGCTGGACGTGCACAAGTCCATGGGGCCGGACGAGTTGCATCCGAGAGTGCTGAAGGAATTGGTGGCTGTGATTGCAGAGCCATTGGCCATTATCTTTGAAAACTCGTGGCGAACCGGGGAAGTCCCGGATGACTGGAAAAAGGCTAATGTAGTGCCAATCTTTAAAAAAGGGAAGAAGGAGGATCCTGGGAACTACAGGCCAGTCAGCCTCACCTCAGTCCCTGGAAAAATCATGGAGCAGGTCCTCAAAGAATCAATCTTGAAGTACTTGCATGAGAGGAAAGTGATCAGGAACAGCCAGCATGGATTCACCAAGGGAAGGTCATGCCTGACTAATCTAATCACCTTTTATGATGAGATTACTGGTTCTGTGGATGAAGGGAAAGCAGTGGATGTATTGTTTCTTGACTTTAGCAAAGCTTTTGACACGGTCTCCCACAGTATTCTTGTCAGCAAGTTAAGGAAGTATGGGCTGGATGAATGCACTATAGGGTGGGTAGAAAGCTGGCTAGATTGTCGGGCTCAACGGGTAGTGATCAATGGCTCCATGTCTAGTTGGCAGCCGGTGTCAAGTGGAGTGCCCCAGGGGTCGGTCCTGGGGCCGGTTTTGTTTAATATCTTCATAAATGATCTGGAGGATGGTGTGGATTGCACTCTCAGCAAATTTGCGGACGATACTAAACTGGGAGGAGTGGTAGATACGCTGGAGGGGAGGGATAGGATACAGAAGGACCTAGACAAATTGGAGGATTGGGCCAAAAGAAATCTGATGAGGTTCAATAAGGATAAGTGCAGGGTCCTGCAGTTAGGACGGAAGAATCCAATGCACCGCTACAGACTAGGGACCGAATGGCTAGGCAGCAGTTCTGCGGAAAAGGACCTAGGGGTGACAGTGGACGAGAAGCTGGATATGAGTCAGCAGTGTGCCCTTGTTGCCAAGAAGGCCAATGGCATTTTGGGATGTATACGTAGGGGCATAGCGAGCAGATCGAGGGACGTGAACGTCCCCCTCTATTCGACATTGGTGAGGCCTCATCTGGAGTACTGTGTCCAGTTTTGGGCCCCACACTACAAGAAGGATGTGGATAAATTGGAGAGAGTCCAGCGAAGGGCAACAAAAATGATTAGGGGTCTAGAACACATGACTTATGAGGAGAGGCTGAGGGAGCTGGGATTGTTTAGCCTGCAGAAGAGAAGAATGAGGGGGGATTTGATAGCTGCTTCCAACTACCTGAAAGGGGGTTCCAAAGAGGATGGCTCTAGACTGTTCTCAATGGTAGCAGATGACAGAACGAGGAGTAATGGTCTCAAGTTGCAGTGGGGGAGGTTTAGATTGGATATTAGGAAAAACTTTTTCACTAAGAGGGTGGTGAAACACTGGAATGCGTTGCCTAGGGAGGTGGTGGAATCTCCTTCCTTGGAAGTTTTTAAGGTCAGGCTTGACAAAGCCCTGGCTGGGATGATTTAACTGGGAATTGGTCCTGCTTCAAGCAGGGGGTTGGACTAGATGACCTTCAGGGGTCCCTTCCAACCCTGATATTCTATGATTCTATGATTCTATGTCGACTCCAGCAACGTTATTCACATAACTGGAGTAGTGTAACTTAGGTCGACTTACACTGATAGTGAAGACAAGCCCAGTCCCCTCCATGTCAGACAGCCTTCACAGTGGCATGCAAAAAGCAGCAAGTCATCCCTTGGAAGGGGGAGGATTCAGTTGTAAATTAAGGCTGAGGTGTGAATTAAGTATTTGTGTGGACCCTGTTGCTGCGCACAAAAAGTTCCCTAGTGTGCTTTAATCGACTCCCATTTCAAAGAGGGGTAGATCCAGCTCACCAGGGAACTTTTAGTGCCTGGCAGCAAGGTCCACACAGACACTTAATGTGTGGTAGGCTAGTATGACATAGATTTACACCCCGGCTTGCTGTGAACTAGGTGTTTGTGTCGAGAGACTCTGAGTGGCTGAGGGAGGAATGGCATAAAGGAGGCCTACTTCTGACATAAGGGAGTGTCTCTTTCTCAGGTAGAACCTCTTGTTTTTTCAAACTGGTCATGGATGCAAATAGGTTCATCAATAGGCTTCCAACCGGGCCTATGATGCCCTGAGCGGCTAGATGGTCTAGAGCAGTGGTTCTTAACCTTTACTGCAGCCTTCACTCCTTTGGTTCTCAAAATATGTTCTCGCACCCCTTATCAAAAATCGTTGAAGTAGGTCAGTTCTCTAAACCTAGATGTATTTTTTGTTTGTATATTACAGTAATCGTTAAAAAATGTATAATGTTAATAAATACATAGGTTTGATGAAACAAAGTAGTTGTACGTACGTGCCTGTGCTTAACTGGTGTTTTCAATGATTTACCTTCTAAAAAATATCTGGCATATCTCGCACCCCCAGAAAGGGCATCTCGCGCCCCCAGAGGATGCGTGCACCCCAGGTTAAGAACCACTGGTCTAGAGTATGTTTCCTTGGTTCTAAGGGTGTCTTGCTGAGCCAGTCAACCCTGACTTTTCTTCTTAGTGAAGAAACCCAAAACCCATAAGGATGGGAGTGTAAATTAGGGCAGGTGGTAATTCCTCTATCCCCAAGGGATGATGTGTTACACCCTCTTGTGAGTAGCTTTTTGGCTGCTTGCACTGCTCTAGCCTAACGTGACTTTCCTCTTGACATGCCCAATTTTTGACCAGCTCTGTTCCCACTTCAGTACACTCCCCCATAATGACACCTTGGTATATAAATGGGGGTGCTTGTGTTACACACAGAGTGCTACTGTAGCACAAATTACAGTTGGCAACTGAATTACATTATCATGACACTGAAGAATTTGGCCTGCGCTCCTCAGATGAAAGGCAAGGAATGGGGAGACTTTAAAATGAATAGATCATTCTTAGTTTTGCATTTTTAATCATTATTAGTAGCAGCATTATGGTAATGCCTAGAGGCCCCTACCAATACTAGAGCATTAATGTGCTAGGCCTTGTACAAACTTCATCAGAGAGAGTCCCTCTCCTAAAGAGCTTACAATCTAAATAAACAAGACTGGCAAAAGGACATGTTATCCCCATTTTACAGAAGGGGGAACTGAGGCATAGATTGGGACTTGCCCAGGGTCACAGGAGAAGGCTGTGGCAGAGCTGGGAATTGAACCCAAATCACCTTTTCCCTGGCCAATGCTTTGACACAAGTCCCTCCTTCCTTTCTAAATATTAATACTCCTCATGAATTCAGCTGGTCACAACACAGGGCCAAAATTTCAGAGGAGGTGTAGTGTAATGTAGACAAATAGGAAAAGTTATTTCAAAGACTTGTTCAAAGAACACTAGGTTTTTTAAAAAAAATTTTAATCTGCCAAAATTTTACTTACTGTTAACAGTGTGTGTAATGGAAGTGTCAGTTGTACTAAATCAAACAATTACTCCTGATTTACAGCAGAGTAAATTGAGAATAGAATTTATACCACCCTAAGTACTATGTGCAATGGTATAATTTCTATATAGCTTCTTAAGTGATTCCCCCCCCCGTCCTGCTTTCTAATATGCTTTTTAAATGAAGCAGTAGTATATTTAAAAAATCATTGATTTTTTTCTGAGCTAAGCAGAATGGTTATTTCCATTACAGTAAAGTACAATTCAGTTTAAAAGCAGATTCCAGAATATCTTACCTTTTAAAAAAACAAAAACTCCTGCTTCCCATAAAATACCCATGTTGGCATCTGACTTCTTCCTATAGGCAAGAAGTAGTGCAAGTTTAAGAAACTGTTAACTAACTTTCCAAAAGTGTAACATTGCATTATTATGTTTGGAACCTCTTCACCTTCATGTACATGTTCTGCTTAATCATCTGAACATTGTTTGTGTATAGTCACTTTGCTCTATTTTTGTGGTAGTATGTATTAAAAAAAATGTAAACTACTCCATTATTTGTAAGATAATGATCTGGTTTGTATTGTGAAACCTGGCCCTTCACATAGGGAGCTAGTATCTCAAAATCCTTTTGATTTCCCACTGCCATCTGCATGTAGAACATAATAACCATAGTCTGGCCCAAATCATAGGACACAGCATCATTACATCTGCCAGCTTATTTATATGGCCACCTTAGAAGCATGTTTAGAACCTTTGGACAGCCTCTGACCATTCATGTGGCTGGCAAAGTGGTGCCTACAGTTAATCCATTATGTTAAAAGGACCTGTTAAGCAGTGGTGAGCTGGAGCCGGTTCGCGCAAACCGGTTGTTAAAGTTTGAAGCTGGTTTAGAACCGGTTCTTAAAGGGATGGGCAAACTCCAGCCCGCGGGCCACATCTGGCCTGCAGGACCGTCCTGTCCAGGCTGCCTGAGCTCCCGGCTGGGGAGGCTCCCCTGGCTGAGAATCCCTTTTTAATTTTCACTCACCCGGTGGCGCTCCGGGTCTTCGGCAGCGGGCCCTTTACTCGCTCCGGGTCTTCGGCGGCACTTCGGCGGCTGGTACTTCAGGACATGCCGCCGAAGACCCAGAGCGACTGAAGGAACCGGTTCTTCAGATTTGGGAAGCTCATCACTGCTGTTAAGTAGTGGAAAAATATATGCATGTAATTATTGGGCCAACAGTCACTTTGAATAGACTGCAATTTGAATCATTGGGGCAAGTCACTTTGGATAGATTTCAGTTTGATTGTTTTTTTTTTCCAGGTGAAGCTGATTGGACATAAAGGACAATTGAAGTGGGTTTCACTGGGAGAAAAGGGGATGACAGTGGCTGTGCCTCAGCTAACTCCTAGTCAGTTACCCTGTCAATGGGGCTGGACTCTGCAACTGATGAATGTAAACTGAACGATACAAATGGAGACTTCAGTTGCTGTTTCTTCACAAATGTTACTGAGAATACTTCAAATTTCTAACTTGCTTATATATACGCTATATTGAACTCCCCATTTACAGCTGAAATTGGGATTGATGGGAGCAGATTTAATGCAGACAAATGCTGTTCCAGATTCAGCGGAATGGGCATTTGGCCTTTCACTTCCAGCATTTAACCTCTTTGATTTGAAAGACTGGTTAGCTTTAAGTGGTGGGGTGGATTTGTAAGATTACATTGGACCTTGTTTGCAGCATAATATTAGATTTCTGATCTACTGGTTTCAATTCATCTCTTCAAAAAAGGTCTGTGCACTGACCCATGGTGCATCTTCCTTAAGCAGCCCACAACAGCAGGAGCAAGGTTGTGAATGTAGCCAAATTCTGCAGGGATAAGTTGATCAAAAAGCAGGTGTACAGGGCAAGGGTTAGTTGTACCAGTCAGCCTTTTTGAAGTTATTTTGTGTACTTTTTAAAACCATTTATTTTTTTTCTAATGGAAATATTTCAGTTGTTTCCTCTCTCCCTCTTTGCCACTGAAAAAGGAAAAATAACCAAAAATAAAATTAATCAAAAGCAAAGTTTTGAAGTTTGTTATTGAAAAAAGGCTATCTTTCATTAAAAATAATTTCACATTAAAAAATTTGACCAGCTGTGGTAGTAAATCATGAATAAGGCACTTTCAGCCACATTAGAATTACACTGAGTCTAGCAGAATCTCCGCTATGCTGAAGGTTATTGCTATGAGGGGTATGGTTAATTTTTAAATTATGGAGAACTTGAGCAACACATCCTTTCACTATGAAAGGCACTCCTCGTGAAGGATATAAGAGAGCAGAAAAGATATTTCTAGAAATATCTGGACCTCTGCTGCCTTCTAGGAACATGGCTGTCCTTTCAGCAGCATTGTGTCCCCCAATAATTTTCAACTCACTGTGTATTTAGCAGTTCCAGGTTTACCTTTTTACAGCAGAAGGTGAGTTAAGTGACTGAAAGGGCCAAATACTGCTCTAAATAGCCAAATAGCACTTGTGGGAGAAAACAGTTTAAAAGTCATTCTAATCCTTCCTTCCTCCTATGGCATGGGCTGTCCATTTATGACAAACCCTTTATCTCTTCCTCAGTACCCACTTAACCAAAGGGATGTAGAGATTTGTGTTTCAGTGACTACGAGGCTGGGTGCAGTTGGGACACCAAAAAGGCCCAACTGGCCAATCAGTATTGATCTTTGGGTAACAGGACTGTGGTATTGAACATGGTATAAGTGGCTAGACAGAATTCTAAATGAAGAAAGATTAACTAGGCTATTTTCACAGCCTTCAGAAGAGTCAAAGTCTACTACAACTTATTTTGTCAAAGGCATTTGTAAAGAAGCTTCAGTGCCACATTTCTAGAGAGCTGGGGAAGTTAGTACAGCTGTAGCTTTTATCCTACTTCAGAAACATTAATCATTATCTAATATTCCATTGTATATCCTACCCTGGGCAGCAATCTTGCAAGGAGTTATGCACATCCATAGCATTACATACTGAGTAGTTGCACTGATTTCAATAGGAGTACTACAGTAGTAGTAAGGTTATGCATGTGCTAAAGTCTTTTCAAGATCAGGGCTCTAGTCTGACTGGCTGCAAGTAATAGACTAGGAAAATCATGTAGTTGTAACTATTTCAAGCAGCTCCCCTTGGTGAGGAATTTAACACAAAATCTTAATTTTACGTGTGAAATTTTATCTACTGCGTAGAATTTAGGAGATTGTGAATAGGAGTAGGCCTGAGTTACAAAATCTGTACTTATGGTATAGTGATGGGCATATTAAAAGTCTGAGTGGTGAACTGATGTTATGCACCTGTGCTGTGTGGTTCATTTAGCTATTCTTATAGTCAGTAGGGCTGCTGTAGTTTCTCTTATTTATGCTGATTGGGTTTTTAAATAGGTATCTCGTGTGGACTTATAAATCCATATGTACATGAAAATTGCTCTCCCGTAGTCCCACCTTTTGTGCCAAAGTTATATTTTTCTAGTCTTTGCAAGTTTCTGTAGGAAATCAATGAAAATAAATGCAAGACTAAAATGTAGAGAAATTTTAATATATGTAAAGTTTTAAAATGGTGGTCTATTTAGGTATAGACATTTTTATGTTGGTAAAGTTATTGCACACAAATTTTACATTAAAATTCTTTATTGCAATACAGACAGTGTACTGGGATCAAAATTAATATAAAGTAAGATAAAATATTTACAAATGTGTACATCGATAGCTGCTCATCGATAGCATAAACACAACAGACCCTCTAAAAATCAATGTATTCTAAGTCTTCAGCAAGAAGGCAAGCACCCACAACATTGGTCAGGCACCTGCATCAGTTGGCAGAGACTGTGCTTTTGCCTCTGGAATACTAAATCCTCTAGGATGGCATTTATAGAATTGAGGAAAGAAGGGTTTTTTAAAGTTTTTGTGGGGGAAGGAGAGAGAAGCCTGACTTCACCCATCTTACTGTCTGTTGCAGTTTCTAGAGTTTTATGATCAGAGAGATTGCTTCTTCCAAAATTCACCACATCTGAAGCAAGTCAGTTTTAATAACTGTAGGTATCTTAATATTGGCCTTCTGTGTACAATAAAAGTAGTTCTAAATGAGTTAATTAAATACAGCTGAAACCTGCTTAATACAAAGTCTTAGTGAACAGTGATTCTTCCAACACGAAGTTTTTCATCAGGTGTTGTAAGCAGAATTCTATTATATAAACAATAGCAGGTGCATTCCCAAGTATTTCAATAAGTGTATTCTTTCTGAAGGTCTAGCAATCCTACACTATCATGAAATTAACCAAAATCCTTAAGTTCCCACCAGGTATTCACAAGGGATGTACTATATAAAGACATGATCTGTTCCTTTTGATGCACAGTTCACTTCTCTAATTGTTGAGGAGTACTAAAAGCTTCATACACATTAGCAGCAAAGTCTTTCATTTGTTCCATCATCAACAGGTCCTGGAAGAAGATGGAAGTAAAAAATAACTAGTTTAAGAACCATCACCTTTTCTTGCTGAAGTACTTACACATGGTTAAACATGACAGAGTCTGATACCAGAAAGTGTTGAGTTTTTTTACTCAAATATGAAAGTTTGTCACATTTGAAAAACAAAATTGTGATCAGAATTGCCAAAACAGTCTGATCAAGAGATCATTCTGCATTTACCACCATCCTTCTCTTCTTCTCTCCCGCTCTCCCTACCCTCCCACTGACAACAGCAGGTGGCAGGGATAAGAGAGAGAGACTGGAGAGGGAGCCTTTTCTTAAGTGGCACCAATTGTTCCCACTTCTGAAAAGAAACTGAACTAAAACTCATCACATGAGAATTGGGCAATACAGTTTTGATATAAAATGTTGCATTTAACAATGAATATTTTAGCAGACTTGGGATACTTTTAAGATACTAAGTACAAAGGCTTCTTACCTGAATAAAATGACTAGGGGTTTCACTGCACACCAAATGGATCTGTCCATTTATGATGGGTATTATCTTTGCCAAAGGAAGACAGACACTGGAAAGACTAGAAGGAATAAAAAACACATAAGAGGCAGGCATAAGCCTCCTTTTTATATTGAAAAACTATATATAAATTCTTTGGGATTGTTATAACTCTGAAGAAGTCACTTCCATCTCTTTTACCCTTGAAAATGTAAGTTTCAGATTTGCATTGTGTGTGGTTTTAAGTTTACTTATTTGTTCTTTATCAGGTCTTTTGTTAAAAGCACACATATAGAAAACAAGCACAAGAAGCAGCAACTGATCGGTTGGTGACTGTACTCCATTCAACAACATAGGTGTATCACATGTAGCAAGAACTATAGTTCAACCAAAGTTTGTACCGTTTGTATCACTAGCTATGTCAGTTTGCAGTCCCATCCTCTTTCAAATACTATTGGAGGTAGCGTGAGGAGTCAAGTAGGACAGATGGGAGATTAATAGCAATCCAAAATAGTACAGTAATTGTATCCATTTAAATAAATTATATTTAAGGGGACTATCAAGCACTTTTAAATGAATTACAGTTCTGCTTTTGTGTTATTGACAATGATAATCTTTTTCCCATTTGAAAATGATTTTTTAGAACTGGATGAGTGTGGAGTTTTCAAATAAGGTGTTTTGCCATTGATTTCAGTGTAGCCAGGATCTCATCCAAAAAGTACACATATTTCACTTTCATCTTACTACTAAACATATCAGAGTAATAAAGCCCCTCCATATGCCCCTTTCACAGTCCATCTCAAAACTCAATCCTGCACTGAAACAGATCTTTGTAAGCAGACCCCTGTACACACATAGAGCCTCACTGAAACCAACAGGGTTCTCACTAGGTGCAGGAGTTTGCCTATATGTCCTCCAAAGCAGGATCAGGGCATAAAGAGTGTGTTATAAGGGAAGTGCAATTAAGTCAAGCTCCCTTGGAAATGTCCACAATTTATCTATTCTGTTAAGTATTTCAGCTATAAAAATGACCTCATATTATTCTATGGTTCCAGAGTAACAGCTGTGTTAGTCTGTATTTGCAAAAAGAAAAGGAGTACTTGTGGTACCTTAGAGACTAACCAATTTATTTGAGCATAAGCTTTCGTGAGCTACACAGTATGCATCTGATGAAGTGAGCTGTAGCTCACGAAAGCTTATGCTCAAATAAATTGGTTAGTCTCTAAGGTGCCACAAGTACTCCTTTTCATATTATTCTATGTTTATCCTGTGTGGGGGTTTTTAAATCCACTTTGCCTTTCAGCATCCATTCTTCCAGGAAGGACCTATTCTGTATTCAGCACACTCCAATTATTGTACAGTTCTGTGTACTCTGACTGTATTATAGATGGAACGTAGTTCAGAAGGGGTTAAACTAAGCATCTGGCAGTCAAGGAGTGAAACTTCATATCAGAGAATGCTAAAACAAAGCTTTATAAGGAGGATGGAGTGTGTTAAGAAGTAGGGGATTAAAAACAGACAACGGAGTCACAACAGGGATGAGTCTGGCCCAGTGGTTAGACTGGAGGACTCTGAACTCAGGGTTTGTAAAAACTATTGCTAAAATAATTATCAGCATGCTCTAGCAGACTAAGCATGGGATAGAGAGCCAAGAACTCTGAAGTTCTAGCTTTAACGCTGCAACTGACTGTGTGGGACCTGTGTCAAATCACAGCTTATACTGCTGTTTTCTCACCTGTAAAATGACACAGCTAGTACCTCTCTACCTCACTAAAGTGAGTAAAATCCTAAAATCCATGTTTGTTTATGAAGTGCTAGAATTCTTCTCATCACCAGTTACTTCCATTATACGCGGCCATGGTATCTATAACCATGTGCAGAGATTCCTGTGAAGTCAAAAGCATAATCAAGACAGAAAACACGTAAAATATCATCAAAGCAATATTTACCTATTTACAGAGCCACTCTGACATAAGTCCTGTTCAGTGGGTCTAAAGAACTCTGCCATGTTGTCCAATAGTCGACTGAATCCCCTGTTTAAACACGTGCTCAAAACTGTACTAAAATCTGGGCTGTAAAAAGAAAAAGTTTTTAAAAATTGCTGTTCTGGTTCCTAATATGTAGTTCTTCACATTTTTAAAATACACCCATAGGCACCCCTCCAGCAATCTGGATGCCTATCCCATAAATTAAAGGTTACAACAGAGATAAAGGACTGCTCGAAAATATATGTTCCTCAGCCCACCAACAGATGGTCTTTGCAGCATGTCCAGAAGATTAGCAAGTATGGGTTCTGGCAGACGCAGGTTCCAAAAAGAAAAAAAAAAAGGTCACAGAACACCCTGCCAGTGGTTCCCTCTTATTTCTATTGCGGCAATTCCACCTTGAGCACCAGTGCTGTTCTCAATTGAGGCAGTATACCACAGAGAGAGTAACCAAGTCCCAAACCGTTTAGGGCTTTACAGGTTATAACCAACACATTGAAATCCACCTGCAAGCTGAATAAAAGCCAGCGCAGATCAAGCATTTATCACTAATACAGGAGAACTAGAACTTCAATAATCATTCTTACTTAGTGCTAAGAAACTGTGGTGATGGGCACAATAAAATCCCCAATACCTCTCAAAGATCAATGAAAAGAACAACCTGCCCATAGTTCAGTGCATCCATATTCAATTTCTGTCAACATTTTCAATGAAAAACCCCTCACTTTTATAACTCCCTTGTAGAAGAAAGCATTTAATGCACTGCTAAAACCCTGCATAAAAAGGTGTCAATTGGAATCCATTTAAAAATAGAATCTGAAAATGAAAATTAAGCCCAAATTTCTGCACTTTTACGTACGAGTAAGAGTGGAGGAAAGCCACTGATTTCAATGAAACAACTCTGGAATTACACTGATCTAAAAGAGAGGAGAAGTTGGCCCAAGTTATTGCAGAACCACAGAAAATGAGGGGGAAAAGACCTGTTGTATCAGCTTGTCACTGCAAGATTATTTCTGCTTGCAAGTATATTTTCTAGTGATGTGTCTAGTAATGTTTACAGTGATTAATCAATTTTTTGTTTTTAAAAGCTAAAGCTTGGTTTTTTGAAAAGGCCCAATGAATTCAGTATTCAAATCCCACTGAATTTGAGCACTCAAGCCCCTTAAGCACTTTTTAAAATGGCAGCCTAAAAGCCTTTAGCTCATTAAATTTTAATACAGTATTAATAATTTAAGGGTCAAATTTTATGAGGGGAACCACCAGCACCGGTACATATATGAAAATTGCAATTATTATAAAGATTTTAATGCTAATACAGGTTCTCTCTATACCTTTCCAACATATCTCTGGTTTCATTAAGTAATTTAATAGTAGCAACATCTCTTTCGGTAAGTCCACAGGCCTAGAAAAAGCAAACAAAACATCCAATTTAATAGGAACTCCATTAGCAACTGGAATACAGTTAGACTACAAATATAATGGTCTAGTTTTGAAGTCACTGTTGCAGAACCAGGTTGGTGTTCCTCTAGTGTTCATTTCAAAAATTTAGTAAAATGGGAGTAAGTGACCCGGGGACCGCTTGATACCAACTGGCAGAGTGCACAGGGGGCGCAAAGTGCTTTACAGGGATCCCCTGGGTCAATATCTGTAGTTGACGGACGGTGGCATGTGAGATCTCTAACAAGAGCCAGTAGTAGCCTGCTGGTTGTCATAATCATTGCAACATGTATGTACAGATATTTACAGAGCTATGTAGCTATACTGAAAATTATATTCACAATGTCTTGGAATTAAGGCAGGTCGCCAGAAAGTGACATATCTCAGAAATGTTCCTTTCAGGCAAGAGGCAAGACACCTATCTCCCTGGCCATTTGCGTTTTGTGTATTATATACCTACATGAATACTGAATCAGGTGCAGATTGAGAGATTGCAAAATCTACAAGAACAAACAGCAGGGGAAGTGTCTGGTTTATGAATAAAAACAAAGGTATATCTGTTCCAGTATATATTGGAGCACAAGACGACATACCGAATCCTTCACCTAGGAAACAACTGACAGTGTTCTAGTCTCACAAAAAGCGTTGCAGCCAGCCTGGGCTACAAAGATTTTAGGTGAGCAATACTTTATTAGACATGAGAGTATCATCTTAAGTAAGTCTAGACACTAGAATGTGTGTTATGATTTTATTTTACATGTAACCATCTGTTTCCAATACTGCTACTTGAATCTCTATGCTGTGTAGATAGACTTATACAGTAGAACCTCAGAGTTACAAACAAAGTTATTAACTGGTCAGTCAACTACACACCTCATCTGGAACCGGAACTACACAATCAGGCCGCAGCAAAGACCAAAAAAAAAAGCAAATACAGTACAGTACTATGTTAAATATACACTACTACAAAAATAAAAGGTAAGTATAAAAAAGATTTGACAAGGTAAGGAAACTGTGCTTGTTTCATTTAAAGTAAGATGGTTAAAAGCAGAATTTTTTTGCATAGTAAAATTTTAAAGCTGTATTAAGTCAATGTTTAGTTGTAAACTTTTCAAGGAACCACCATAACATTTTGTTCAGAATTATAACCTCCATCCCCAAGGTGTTCGTAACTCGGAGGTTTTACTGTACTTGAGTTCACTATAAAGATATCTATGTGCTGTGTGTAAAGCAGAGGTGATCTGAGGTGGAAGTGGTAAACTGAAGTGCATGGTTTGTTTGAAGGAAGCAGTGGATTTGTAAATACTGCAAGTGTCCACTGGACATGGGGCTGGACACTCCAGGGAGATGCTGGGAGGTCTTGGGGGTTGGCGTATGCCAATCACTAATCTGTAGAGCGACAGTGAGGCCAAGAGGGCAGTGCTTGTGTTGTCAATGGCCATAGGGTTGGGGAGCTGACCCATGGCAAGCACAGACAAGGCTTCCTCATGCAAAGGGTAGGCAGCCTCACAGCGAACATCCCATGAGCAACCAAAAATAAGGATTAAAACGTAAGAGCAACAGGGAAAAGGGAGAGAAGTCAAGCCAAAAATGTAATAAGAAAATCATTGTAACAAACGTCCAACTGGAAACCAAGTTTTAAATCGTGCTTATCAAGTCTCTTTATAATCTCTGTGTTCGCAGAAGCATTCACTAATTTTATCACTGCCGTTTTCTTTCAGAAAGTTTTCTGGGAAATAGAGTAACTTAGCGAGATATTCGGTATTCCTTAGCCCTCTAAAGTTGAAATAATTCAACATGTTTATATTTAGTCATTTAACATGAGATGAGTATCTTATCACCCCTTCTGGGGAAAGTTTATTCCTTAAAACTAGTTTTATATCAAGTTAAGAGCTAAATCTCCTCTCAGTGCGAGATGTGGATTAGATATGTAACTATGATGCTGGCAAACTTCAGGAAGTTTGGAAAACTGTTTTAGTGAAACAACTGATTGCCACTGAAGTTTTCTTCTCCTCTCTAACCTTTGTTTCTCCATGCTGGAGGATGAAATTGACATTAGAATAAAAAGCAATTCTGTCTTAACTCTTCTAGTCCATACATTACATTGCCTAGATTAAAGAAACTAGGACACTTGACTTAATGTGAAATAACTGGCATTGGCTCTCATTAAGGGTATAGTTACCATGCTACAACAATAATGTGGTACACAAAATAGAATAAAAATGATGCACATAAAATTAAACAAGTACCTGGGTGGCTAATGGGTTTTCTTCATCTGGCATCATATAATGACACAACAGAGATCTAGATCCAATCTTATCTGAGTGGGACAAGTCTTTATGCTGTTCTATCAACTTTCTGATTTCTTTAAGTTTCTGCTCCAACTCCAAAAGAGACAGAGTATGTTTAAGAGAAACACTGTGGAAAGAAAGGACCAAAATGTTAATTGCAGAGTCAACAACATAGATTTCATTTATTTGCTTGTGACAAAATTACATTCACACAACAACAATCACCATTTTTAGATACTGATCAACCCAGAAATCTGTTGCAACAAGCTAAGCCTGCCAATGCACATTAATAGATAAATCAGACATTTTCAGATACTATTTTCAAATAATAAAAAGTTTCCTCATTTTAGTATTTTTACCCCCCGACACTATTTGGAAGCAACTACCAGGGAAAAGATAAAATAAAAGTCACCTTTACCTTCCAAAAACTTTCTGCACAGCTTGTTTAACTACAGTTATTAACTCAGTCAGACCTATGGGCAGAAAAAAGGTACCAAAAATTATTCAAGTCTTATTTGTTGAAATATTGCATACAATGGCATGATATAAAAATAGTAAATTTACAAGTGTCATACCATCTCCTAGAAGGTGTTGAATACTTGATAAATATTGCTGTTGGACTTCAGGGGGAGCTAGAGGTGTCTGTAAAGAAAAAAAAACCCCAAACAATTTAATGATGTGCCAGCCACTAGTATAGATTAATGCATGAGTCCTCCTCCTTTGCTTTCATGTAGATTGTAGTCATTCTGGATGTGGATTTTACTCTCCCGAGTCCTTCAACACCGTACGTGGGTTCCTCCAGATCCTTCTAATATCATGCATGGGCTTCCCCAACTCTGCCTCACTGGTGAGGCACCATCTTTCTTCCAGACCTCAGTAGTTTCACAGCATGGAACAGGGTAGGACAAAGACTTCCTCAAAGGAAAATTGAGAAGAAGAGCTAAAAATGTCTTCTGCGGCACATCCATTCTTTAGCTGCAGGTCATTCTGCTCATCTTTCCTCTCCCAGCCTTGTGTAGAATTGCTATACACAAGCCTGAGCAAACGATGGGAGCAGGCAATCTAATTTAGCAACCCCTGCCCCACCGGGGACTTTGAGGAACAGCAGGACTGCTCCTATGTGTCCTAGCACACCCAAGAGGAGAACCTCCAGAATAAATCAACTCAAGCCAGAGCTCACAAGCAGACACGCTGGAGGTGGGAGATGACAAGTCTCTCTCAGACATTCATCCTTCTCCAATAAAAAGGAGACCCTTTATTCAGGGTATGGCTTCTGCTTCCTTCCATCCTAAAGGATCCTTTTACCTCTCTGCTAAAAAGAGCTTTCTGCAGATAAGCTCCCTGATCTTTTCCCCTCCACTGTATTGTAGGGACCTCTTCTCCATCCCTAGTGGCAGGAAAAACCGCATCCCTCATTCACCCTTTGCTCAGATAGGAATTCTCCTGAAGAGGGCAAGCTAGAGTTCGAACCAGTCCCCTCTCCACCTTCCTGCTCCTCAGATCACCTCAGGAAAGCCACTCTGATGGAATGGGGTAACATCAACTCAAGTCTCATAAAAGCCTTAAAACTCTCTGTAGTGAAACAAATTCTCAGGACATGAAGCGGAGGCCATCTGCTTTGCTCCAAGGCAACCTCTCAGACTGGATCCTGCCAATCCACTCCACTCCTCGGAAGATGGCAGAAACAGAGAGTGCTTCTCCCTCTACACTCACCCTGCCCAAGAACCTCCTTAGATTTTACCAACTGGACCCTGACTTCCACCACCTCTGGCTGCCTTACTGGAAAGTGGATCCTCCTAAGCCCCCAGGCCTGTCTCTAGAGACCAGCATGTCCTTCATGACTCTGGAAAGGAAGGTGGAAGGAGCGGTTAATAATACAGAGAAGCACTCAGATAACTATTAATGACCACATCTCATGCTTTTAGAGCAGCCACTCAGTAGCTCACTGAGATCTTATCTGACACCCTAGTTGGACCCATTTGTTCCTGTTGGTGAGAGCCATAACACAGAAAAGAAAACCAAATCTCTTACCTTGCTAGCTGTTTTCCATGATCTAGCAACACCAATGAGAACATCCAGTCAGGAAGCCTCAAGGGACAACTGGAGTCAGGCAACGTGACTAGATAGTCAGTGTTGTAATTAGCCAATCAATTTTTCTTCAGCTGTGGGAGATTGTAACTTGGGGCAGCCTGCCTATATGCTGGGAGGAACTAGGCATGAAAATCCTGCACCTGGATTACCTACCACAGGCTGATTTGTCCATACTGATATTGCTATATCTCAGGCCTGGTCTATGGGGTGGGGGGGAACTGATCGAAGTTATGACGTACTTAAATCTACTTACCGCGGTGTCTTCACTGAGGTAAGTCGACAGCTGACGCTCTCCCGTCGACTCTCGCCCTGGTGGAGTACTGGAGTCGACAGGAGAGTGCTCGGCGGTTGATTTATCATGTCTAGACTAGACGCGATAGATCGACCCCAGCTGGGTTGACTGCTGCCCATCAATCCAGCAGGTAATGTAGACAAGCTCTCAGAAAATTAATAAGATAAGTGTATTTATTTGGGTCTTTAATAACAAATAACCCTCTCAATTTGCACCTGTGTTGCTTAGAAAGGGTGTTAGGTGAGGTTATTAGTATTTTGTTCAGCCCAGTTTTAAGGGTTTTAAGCAACAGGACTATCACTACTTCCACTGAGAGACTATTCCATAGACTAATACGTCTCTCCGCCAGAAGAGTTCTCATACCCCGACTCCTGATTTCAACCTAAGTTTTCCCTTCCATAATTTCATCCCAATATTCCTGGTTATATACCCTTTCATCTCTCACTGAATAATTTCTTTCCATGAATAAATACTTACTGTGCTCTTTTTGCAGATTGCCGCATTATCCAGGTAGATGTAACCACCAATAATATTTAATTGGACTCTCAGAAGAACTACAAGCATACACGTACTATACACAGCTACAATGCTTCTGGTAAAACCTTAAAGAGGAAAAAGGAAATAATTTTGAAGTTATATCACTAGGAGGGCAAAGGAGAGCATTCTCCAGAGCTCAGTAAGTATCAGCTTTCATTTTTACAGTCATTTTTTCATGTCATTCCATTTTTCATTCCTTTTCTTAGATCACACACCACTCAAAGAAAGTTCACAACCAAGATGATCACATAAGTCTAAATATGTACAGTAGTGATAGCTAAAATGCTTAATAATATTCACAATCATTCACTGTAAAACATGCTAAATTACACTATTATAATTATTTGCAAAAAGAAAAGATACTGCACAAGTTACCCAAACTATATGCACTTCCAGCTGATTCCTTTTATTGGGCTAATATAAAATGCAAAATGGGGTGTTGTATTGAAATTTCCATTCTTCATTAGGCCATGGAAACGGATTTAGAACACTACATTAGACTTCATCATGCAATTCAGACAAAGGCAGCATAACAGCAGCCTGGGAACAAGAAGCAGCCTGCTAACTATCTAGGATTGGGGCTGATATTGCTTAAGAAAGGAAACAGGAACCAGCACTGGCACTGGAGCAGCCAGCCATAAGCAAGAGAGGATGTCTGGATGGAAGGGTACACGAGGCAACTAGGCAGTAAGTCTGCTTGAGTAGCAAGCAATAAGAACATGAGAAGAAAAGGACTAGGAAACAGGGAAGGAGAAGGAGGGGACCAGATGAACAAAGTAGCATATGTAAGAGAGCTGTAGAAGAGAGACAAACAGAACCAAAGGGAGTGGAAAATCGAACAGAAAAAACAGAACAACACATGGTAGCTAGGAGTCAGGAAGGGGTATTCCACCTTGGCCCAATGGTATTTCACTGCACAACTATTCAGCTATGTATACACTATGGCATCCTTCCCTTTCCCTCTACCCCAAAACACGTACAATGATGAAACAAGGGGCTCCTATGGTATGATTGGTTACTATGAACTTGAGAAAAAAAAAATCAACAGCTGATAGCATGCTTCTCTCAAGTCAGTGGAGAAGTTTTGCTACTTAGGGAGTATGCCATCACCAAATGCCATAATTGGTTATGAGATTACCCAGTGCATAAGCAAGGCCAGGTTTGCATTTGGAATGCTATCATATTGTCTATGGAGTGACAGAGACATAAAAAAAAACACTAAGCCATATGTCTATTGGACTGTCATACTTACAATACTTTTATATATGGTTGTAAGACACAGGCAACCTGATTAGTTCTATATGCTCAGTCTTCAGTTTGTTTGCAGGATGAAATAGTGGGATGAGATTCCCAATATTGGAATCCTTAATCACTGTTGGATGTTTGGCATTGAAGGCATGCTCAGAAAAGTTCAGCTGCCTTGCTCTGGGTATTTTATTCGTAAGCCAACTCAATACACAAGGCCATATTTTATGATCAGCTAAAAGCAAGGTATCCAGCTTCATGACGACAAGTACAAACAATATAAAGATACACTAAAAAACTTGAAAACACGTCAGATAGACCCAGCAACTGGGAAGTAACAGCCCATGTTAGAGCAAGGTGGCAGCAGTTTTGTCATGTTGTCATTAACTGCTTTGAAGCAAGGCACCTTAATACCTTATGTGAAAAATCCGACCACCACAGAGCAAGGACACAACAGCTTGCCCCGGTCGGTCATGGACAATCTTGTTTGTCCCACATGTAACTGTGTTTTCGATTCTCACATTGGTCTGAACTCACATATATGTGTTTGCCTATAGAGTTTGCTGAATCCTCATATGTTGACATTGACATGAGACTCTGTCATGAGTCTGGGCTTCAGCAAAATCAACAGCTGATAATATGTACAACTGGACAAGACATTCTAGTAGCAATAATGTATTTTTTTTTTGTTCAGGTTCTTATACTGCGCCCATCACGGTCATTTCTGAGCACCTATTTTGGAGATTCTTCACAGTGGTGCAGAAGGTGTGGCATGCATAGTTCTGCATTGTTATTCCACTCTTCTCAGATTTTCATGAGGGTCTAACAGCCTTCCAAGACTCAGTGAGATACTTCAGCTTGGCCTCTGACCCTACGACTTTCCAAAGAGATACAAAACTCTTATCCGTAGCACCTTTCTGTGATGGCTTATACTGTATAATGTTGCTATGAAGTGTAGTACAATAGTGACTATATAAACAATATTTGCTGAAGCAAGAGCAACCCACTCCTATGCACCTAAATGGATATGTATATTCTAAAAGGGGAAGACAAAAGAGATGTGTTTTTTTAGGATTATGCTACAATAATATGTACATAAAAATCTTTCTTTTGACTTACTTATTATCTTTAAATCCTCCCATATTTCTAACTTGTTTGGTGGCCTATTGGGAAAGAAATAATGAAAAACATTAAAAACATTTACATTCAAAGAGAAACTAGAAAGTATTAAAGAAACTAAAAGAAATAAGAGTGTTGTAAGGCAAGTTAATACAACTACAATAATTACTGAAATTAAGTTTGTGCCCACCATCATTTGTTTGTAGTTCAGGAAGAAGTGTGTCTATAATAAAGAACTACAAAATCCTGGAGGTTTTTCAAAACAACTTTCATGTACCAGATTAATTTTTTTGGCAATTTAGATTCTGTAGCTCTATTATCTGGTCTGAGTTCATAAGCTTAGTGACTCAATATTTAAAGAGAAAACCCTGATGATCCAGAAAGCGGAGTTGGTGACATGGGCCCAGATCCTACCATTTGTTTCACACAGACAGACACCTATGCCCACCTGGAGTCCCACTGACTTAATGGGGCTCTGGGTGGGCACAGTGCAGTGCACTGCAGGATCAGAGTCTCAGTGGTCATATTCCTTCTTTCAAGTCGAACCATTGCCAAGTTTGGCTTTTTGGAGCACAGTTGATGATTTTTAAAGATGAAACTGAAGCTCAAAAGATTAAACTGACCAGACTTACTAAGGCATGGCACGGCACGATCTTAACACACTGAAATATCAGAGAGATGATGTATCCTCTGAGACACCTGTGGAAAAGAAAATGCCACTCCCACTTTTTTTTTTTTTAAATAAACAGGTATGTTATCCTCAATGTCTTGGCCAAATTTAACCCTTATTTATTACCTAAATTCTTCCTAATTTTTCATAAGATAATGTAGCCATGCTTATTTTTAAGCATTGCTGATACAGAATGCCTGTTGCGTTCCACTCCAGAGATGACAGCATTTCAGTGCTGTATGAAATGATCCCTGAAAATAATCTGGGAAGTATTTTGTAATTCCTTGGTGTGAAAGGTTACATAAATATCGCTGTTTTTATGTAGGAAACAATGATCTACTCTTGAGTCAGGCTGGAAGAAATTCCAGTAAAATAATAAAATTTAAATTATGATTTTTGATCCCCAATTAATGGTTCTTCATAGATCTGGCTCTCAACACTTCTGGCCATTTTCATCCTTTTGGAAGGAACACACAGAATTTTGGTATTTGTTTAAAATATCAATCAACTGCTCAGTTCTCTAGTAGAGATAATACAACAGACTGAATGAAATAGAATAGGCTATCAAATCTATGACTTTGGTGGACAGATGGAGACACAAAAAGAAAAGGAGTACTTGTGGCACCTTAGAGACTAACCAATTTATTTGAGCATGAGCTTTCGTGAGGTCGAAAGCTCATGCTCAAATAAATTGGTTAGTCTCTAAGGTGCCACAAGTACTCCTTTTCTTTTTGCGAATACAGACTAACACGGCTGTTACTCTGAAACCAGATGGAGACACATTAAGGAAGAGACAGAGGAATGCTATGGCATATGTAACAGCAACTCATACTTATACTTCGCAAAAGAGAATAAAGTATCAACAATTTTAAAAACTATGTTTTAAAAAAATTGAGAGGAAAAAAAATCCTATATAAAAAAAACATACTAGAACATTCCTTTAAGCCAGCATATTACAGGGCTTGAAAATATACTTGTTCTATTTGTATATAATGAGTACAAAACTTTCCATGCCAAATGGGATATGGAAGAGGAACCAGTGCTATCAACCTTTGCAGAACCTATGTTTTCATCTAAATATAACACCTGTTTCTAGAGCTCGTGATTATAAAAATCAATGTAAACTGATGTGGTCTTCTTAAGTCTCTTAAGTCTCCAATATCAAGCGACAGAAGAGTGAAAACTGACCACAGTCATGCTAGTTTTCACTGTTGCTACTCAGAAGCCTGTAGGAGGCATGTCATAAATATAAAGGGAAGGGTAAACCCCTTTGAAATCCCTCCTGGCCAGGGGAAAGCTCCTCTCACCTGTAAAGGGTTAAGAAGCTAAAGGTAACCTCGCTGGCACCTGACCAAAATGACCAATGAGGAGACAAGATACTTTCAAAAGCTGGGAGGAGGGAGAGAAACAAAGGGTCTGTGTGTCTGTCTATAGTCTGTCTTTGCCGGGGATAGACCAGGAATGGAGTCTTAGAACTTTTAGTAAGTAATCTAGCTAGGTACGTGTTAGATTATGATTTCTTTAAATGGCTGAGAAAAGAACTGTGCTGAATAGAATAACTATTTCTGTCTGTGTATCTTTTTTGTAACTTAAGGTTTTGCCTAGAGGGGTTCTCTATGTTTTGAATCTAATTATCCTGTAAGGTATCTACCATCCTGATTTTACAGGGGGGATTTCTTTATTTCTATTTACTTCTATTTTTATTAAAAGTCTTCTTGTAAGAAAACTGAATGCTTCTTCATTGTTCTCAGATCCAAGGTTTGGGTCTGTGGTCACCTGTGCAAATTGGTGAGGCTTTTTATCCAACATTTCCCAGGAAAGGGGGGGTGCAAGTGTTGGGAGGATTGTTCATTGTTCTTAAGATCCAAGGGTCTGGGTCTGTAGTCACCTAGGCAAATTGGTGAGGCTTTTTACCAAACCCTGTCCAGGAAGTGGGGTGCAAGGTTTTGGGGAGTATTTTGGGGGGAAAGACGTGTCCAAACAGCTCTTCCCCAGTAACCAGTATTAGTCTGGTGGTGGTAGCGGCCAATCCAAGGACAAAGGGTGGAATATTTTGTACCTTGGGGAAGTTTTGACCTAAGCTGGTAAAGATAAGCTTAGGAGGTTTTTCATGCAGGTCCCCACATCTGTACCCTAGAGTTCAGAGTGGGGGAAGAACCTTGACAAGGCAGCAAAACTGACCAGAATCACATAGACTTTATTCTTATTTCTCTGGAAAGCCATAGTTAGCAGCAGAAGCAAGCACTGGAGTTGTTCACTAGGGAAGACAATGTAAAAGAGCAGCTTGGAAGATGGGAGGTGTTGAATAAGGAATACAGTGGCAGACCACCTTCCTGGTCACAACAGCCAGGAGTGCTCTGGTGTGGGAGAGGAGACCAAGACAAAACCAGAATACTCTGAGAAGAAGAAATATCAGATAGGAGCAAGTTTCCTAGGAAGACTGAGGAAATTTTTTCCACAGCAATGCTAAAAAAAAAAAAGTGACCAGCTTTTCATATTTCAGCAGACTTACTAAGGCATGGCACAATCTTAACACACTGAAATATCAGAAAGATGATGTATCCTCTGGGACATCAAGAACTGAAATCTCCATTTCTGCTCCTTTTCATGGTACAAAATAGTAGTGTTAGGAAATGGTGATCCTTTCTATCTGCCTGCTATGTACTCTCTTTTCCTCCTTCAGTCTAAATGACCTCTCACGGACTGAAGTAGTTTGATCCCTCTCTGCCAGAGGAGAAGGTGAAAAAGCATCCCTGCATCTTTGGGCAGAGCCCAAGAATACGTAGCTACTTGAAAAACTCCAGCTTTATACCCAATCCAGTCAGTTACTTCATCTCATGAGCTGTCTCTCCACAAAAAAATAAAACTCACAATCCTACATCCAAGCAAAATGAAATTCAATGCTTCCTCTGCACCAGTGAGCTCAATAGAGGCAATTGATCAGAATGTACCCTAACCTGCATCATTATCCAAAAAGATTATTCATGCTTGCAAGCTACTGTACAGAATCCCTGATCGTCTTAATATCTGTGATCTGGCTGCCCAGCTCTCTCCATAAGAGATTAGCAATTACATGCAACATCTGAATTCAGAAAATTAGATAAAAACAAAACTATATTACTACCTGGCCTGCCCTTTCCCACATCCACTGCCACTGCATGAAGAAAACCAACTCCATTTCACCAACATCTCAGAGCTCACTTACATTTTGACCTGCAAGCTTATCAAAACAATCACCTATTAGATGAGGGATAGCTCAGTGGTTTGAGCATTGGCCTGCTAAACCCAGGGTTGTGAGTTCAATCCTTGAGGGGGCCATTTGGGATCTGGGGCAAAAACTGGGGATTCATCCTGCTTTGAGCAGGGGGTTGGACTAGATGACCTCCTGAGGTCCCGTCCAACCGTTGTATTCTGTGAGAAACAGATCAATTTTTATAGAAGAATACACACTACAGTGTATGACTTCAGCTACTGTGCATCTTTGCCTTATAACAAAGGACACCCAGGACTGTAGTCAAACTTGTTTTGCTGATTAGTTCAGGACATGAACCTGATTGATTGCAGAGTCCCTTAATTATAAATATTTACTTAAAATTTTCTTCAGTACATTTCCATTTTAAAATCATGGTTTATTGTGACAAAATTACTGATTTAATATACTGTATAAAATTAACACATCAGCACTGAAATAACGTAGAGTGTTTTTCCACTGTTTTGGCAGTTGACAACTACAATTAAGATACTGTTGGAACATCTACTATAAGTCAATTGCTTAGGGGTTGATAACCATTTTAAATAGCATTAAAAAAATTAGCAAGCGACTTAACGTAACTAAGACAGACAATGACTAGTTAATCAGTTCATTAAGGCTGAACTTTTGAAAAAGCCTTTCCAGATGCTTTTTCAAAAAACAACAGCAACTTTTTTTAAGTTGCCGTGGTGAAATTTGGTAGCTACAATGCTTTCCTTGTAGCATTAATGTAAGTGAAAGCATCTTCTGATAGTAATGAGGGGACTGGATAGGTCAAAATTGGTTATATGCTGTGTAGTTTTTCCCTTGTAGGTCACTAGTTTCAATACACACCAGATCAAATGTAAAGAAGTCATTGCCACGTGATGGCTGTTCAGTAGCCTAAATTCAATGGGTTGGGAATCACAACCACAAAAGCCATCACCACAATTGGTAGAGGTATGTCCCTAAAACTGTGCATTACTCATTAGTGTAGAACGTGCCCCTACCTGTTCTACTTTAAATTAATTTCTAATACCTCACTTCTTCCATGTGAGATTACAATTGGAAAGCTATCGTGCATACTTTTCACGCCTGACCTTGATAAGAGTACAGAAACATTTTTACAAATTCACTGTAAGCAACTCATTGAAAGACTCACTGTCCTGTTTCAGATGGGGCCTGATTCTGTAAGCACTTTCTCTGCAGCAATTCCACATGTTAAGTGCTTGAAGCTAGGGCTCTTAGACTAAGTGCTGTAGGGCAAGGATCTTTTCTTCTAATGTTTGTGAAGTGCCATATACATGAAACTACATACTTAATAAATAATCATTTTATTATGAAATAATGAATACCATTATAGACTGTCGATTCAAGGGTCTAGAGAATCAACACTTCTCATGCTCTTTAAACTGCAAATGCATCACTTAAAGCCCAAATCAGGGAAAATTTGTGTCTCAGAATCAGTTAGCACATTTTTTAAGACCACCTGCAAAATATTCTTACCTATTTTTCAGTAAAGATGTGAGGCTCTCAGAATTCAACTGATGCATTAGGGCATCCTTCAGTGTTGGAAGCATTGACAGCACTATCATTAAAAGAAAATAAATTGGTAAACAAAGAAAAACAACCAGCCTAAGTGCGTCCCTCTCTCCAATAGTCAAGAAAATTCATTTTTGTTTCTTAATTTACAACATACCTGGTAGGTGTGTGTGACTGGAGGGAAGGACAAGATACACAGAAGGGGCTGAAAGTACACTACAGCATGACCATAAGATCTAAGGTTTCCAATCATAGTTTAACAAAAGCAAACATTAATTCAATAAGTCTTGTGGAAATCAAACTGGGGTGGCCACTACCCATCTGTTACCACTATTTTTAGACGTTAAGGCAGGCCGTTTTCAGGTTACATCAAAAAAGAAACAGTACAGTCAAACTTACTACGTCATTTTAACAGTATGTAAAGTCACAGGGATGGTTTGCTTCAAAGAAACCCCTGGCTTGTTCTGTTTACTGATTGGGAACTCCTATCTGTGCAGGAAGAAACAAATTTGCACCAGCCCATCTAACTGCTCATATCAAAGCCTGATCCGCTTGTCTAGGAACAGGCTTTACAAGAGCTCCAGCTAGAGTATTTCCTACTTCCTAGAGTCTGCACTTGCCTGCTGTTTGCTAAGTTCATGCGTCTATAAACCTCAACTCCAGGCTAGTTCCCAAGTTAGCTATATTTTGTGCCAGGCTTAATTGGCTGATCAAGTTAGACTTTTGTTTCAAGTCCTCCTTTTTCTGTCTCTCAGGTACTTAGATAGCCTCCCTTACTGTAGTATCTGAGTGCCTCACAGTCTTTAATGCATTTATCATCACAATGCTCCATGAGATGGGTAAGTGCTATTATCCCCATTTCACAGATGGGAAACTGAGGCATTGAGCGACTTGCCCAAGATCCCAGAGGAATCAGTGGTTGAGCAAGAAATTGAACTCAGGTTTCCCAAATCTCAGGCTAGGATCCCAACCATTAAGGCATCTTTCCTCTTTTTAACTGATTCACAATTGAATACTATGCTACCACACACAAACTACAAAATATAGTTCTTAGGGCCTAAATTATTATAATTTATGCTGCAGTAGAATTTAAAGTATGCCAGGTACTTTACAGACATAAGAAAACAGTCACTGCCTCAAAGAGTTATGAACCTGAAAGAAAAAAAAAAAAAAACTGAAGGAAGGTGATAGAATGGAACCCAACACAAGCAAAGTGCTCAGGAGGCCGCTTGCACACAAACTGTTAGTGCCACTTGTGTGTCATTATTTTTACAATATAAATAGGAGATATCTAATTATTTGATATATAAAATCTTAAAACGTATATTGCAGCTGGGCCAAAACTAAAATTTGGCTTTCTTCAGTGGAGAAGAAAACACTGATCTTATTTCTAAAGAGGAAGGATGCTGCATATCTGCGAGATCTGTTTTATATTTAAAACAAGAAACACATAAAAGGGATATTGGGGGCCAACTTCCCTTCTTCTTTGAAGATTTCAGAGCCAAATTCCTATCCTGTTAGGAGAATAAAATGAAAGACAGACACGCACAGTATATAATGATAATGCACATAGAAAGAAAAAAAAAAAACCCTCAGAGAGATGGTACTTAGTTGGGGTGGATGAGCAGGATAAATAAAATCTAATTTCCTCTGTAGAGTCAACCCAGCCCTATGAAATGGAAAAGTTTTTCTGCTGAGTTAAAAGGAAGTCCAGACTGCTTTCCAAGCACCCTTGGTATCCTCAATCACTTTCAGCAACTCAGGGAGCCGTTATGCACTTCAAAGGGGAAAAAAGAAATGCTGCTCCACTCCTGTGCTACATAAATAACCTTGAACCACCTGTGAATAAATAATTCCCCATCTCTAAAGTATAGATTATGTTGTAATACAAGAATAATCACCACCACCTTAATGTTCCACCTTTTAACTGGTCTACCTTCAAAGTTAGGGAATTATTAAACTGCAAAGTTTCTTACTGGATGTACTAAAGGTTATCTGCCAAGTTAATTCTATGTAACTTAATAAGTGTTTGTTTATATTATTAATCTTGGTGGCTTGCTGTAAATCTACCCGCCCCTTTAGTTTGGCAACCACTTTATTCTTGAATAAGATAGTGCTTAAGGACCTTAGAGAACTTGAACCTACAAGAACTGTAATCTATATTATTATAGAGCCCAATGATACTATTTGAACTATGCCTTTATAAGACAATTATTCAACACTGATGCTTCTGAGTTCTAATTAGCTGCTGTGTTAATTTTCTCCTTCCATATTGTGGGTTTAAATAAATCCCCAAAGGATTCAGTCCCCAAAGGATTTTGTTTATCAGAAAAATGTATTTGCTTGCCTTACCTGTCATATTGCAGGTCCTCTGATTACTTTCAAAATGATACTGCCTTCGTGCTTGGGCAATATATTCAGCTGCTTCTCTTTCTTGGATTTCTTTAATTTTCTTCTGCCCGTATTTTCCCAGTAGGTAGACTCCTATAAAGATACACATTTTTTTTAAACAACAAGCAGATTTACAAAATGTCATTAAGCTCCTCCTACTTCTGCCCCTTTGTTCTGTTTTACTACCGACCTCTCTCTCTTTATTTAACAAAACCACAACATCATATTCTTCTTCAAGAATCTGGGTATCAACTATTTGGGGTCGAATTTTTCCACAGTACTATTAAAAACTAGAACTTCAAGTTGAAATAAAATGCCAGACATAATGCTTTGAATTTACGCAAGAAATGTCTTCCAAGCAGAGATTCCTCACAATTTGACAATGGGGCTTCTGGTGCTACTGCAATGCAGTAACTCCTCACTTAAAGTTGTCCTGGTTAACGTTGTTACGTTGCTGATCAATTAGAGAACATGTTCGTTTAAAGTTAGGCAATTCTCCCTTATAATTTGTTTGGCAGCTGCTTGCTTTGTCCACTGCTTGCAGAAAGAGCAGCCCATTGGAACTAGCTGGTGGGGTCTTGGAACGAGGGTGGACCGGCAGCCCCCCTATCAGCTCCCCGCTCCCCTAAGTTCCCTGTGCGGCAGCCACCCAGCAGGCTATCAATTGCCGGCAGTTCAGCTGTCACTTCCCCCACTGCCATGTGCTGCTCCTGCGAGCCTCCTGCTTGCTCTGCAGGGGGGGTATCAGGTTGTCCCCCTACCCCCTGCTTACCCCATCTCCACAGAACTGGGGGGAGACACGACAAGGCTCAGGACAGAGGGAGCTTGCTCACAACAGCTGCTGTCACAACTTGCTGATCTACTTAAAAAGGCAATGTACTTACAGTGCGGTCAGCGTACTTAAAGGGGCAATGCGCATCTCTCTCTCTTACACACAGGGTCTGTCTGCCATGCTGTCTCCCCTCCCTCCATTTGTGCTGCCTTGGAGAGCGTGGGGCTACATTAACAACGTGTTAACCCTTGAGGGCTCAGCCGAGTACTAGTTCATCATTTAGCAGTAAGGCATTCCCTCGGAAATATCCCACACTCTGACTTCACCACCTCAACCAACCTTCACAATCATCATTGCTGTGTACAGTATTAAATTGTTTGTTTAAAAACTTACAATGTGTGTGTTTTAGTCTTTTGTCTGCTGAAAAAAATTTCCCTGGAACCTAACCCCACCTCCCCTATTTACGTGAATTCTTATGGGGAAATTGGATTCGCTTAACATCGTTTCACTTAAGTCACATTTTTCAGGAACATAACTACAACATTAAGTGAGGAGTTACTGTACAAACAACAAATATTTAAAAAGACTGGAGAATGAAAAGCAGACACAATGCAAGAGTGTGGTAGAAATAAAGGGTCAGTGAGAAAAGTTAAATGCATAAAACCCAAAGAAAGGGGGAAGAGAGCGAGATACAAAAGAAAAGAAAATGGATAGCTCAATTTTAGACAAAAATATTTTGTTTAGATATTTGTATGAGCCTGTTAGCCAAAAAAAGTCAGAAATAAATTCCTCAGCATCTGAAGGTGTAGATGAGTCCTAATATACAGAAGTGATTAAATCTCTAACTGGGATGAAAATCACAAAGGCTATCAACCACTTGTGGGCCTGGTCAACACTAAATATTTTGGTAGACCTGGCTATGTTACTCGGGGTGTGAAAAATCCACACTGCAGAGTGACACAGTTAAGTCAACATAATCCCTGGTGTAGACAGTGCTAGTCAATGGATAAATTCTTCCATCAGCCTAGCTACTGCCTTTTGGGGAAGTGGATTACCTACACTGATGGGGAAAACCCCTACCATCACTATAGGGAGTACATATACTCAAGAGCTACAGTGGTGCTACTGTAGTGTTTCAAACGTAGATAAGCCCTTATTGGCTTCAGGGATCTGCTATATACAACACATTGCAGGATCAGGGGCCTAAGATAACCAGCAGCTGGGATCAAGAAGAAATCTCCCTTACCTTATAATACTGTAGTATGGTACAATTGGCAGAGGACACTATATAGGGGTTCACTGTCCACTGAAACATCTAGCACTGACTAATGGCAAAGACAAGATTCCAGACTTCAAGGGAAGTCCTGCCCTATTCCTGCTATGCTTCTATTAAAAAGACTTTGAGCACTTGTTTCATGTCATGACATTGACAGATTTAAGTAACTTTTCCCCAACTGATCAATGGTTAATGTTATTTTTATATTCATTGTACTTGAGCTTGGACATGAACACCACCTCAATCTTAGAATGTTGAAATTTCCTAGATTACCAGTCAAATTGATGTTTTAGAGGACATATATGGATAAGCATCACTGCTATCTGACCACATACATGTGTTTTTCTACACTAATTCTCTTCATACAGCTCTTCTCATTGGAGAGAATCACATAACAGTACACAGAACAAGTTTAGATATTGACTCAAAATTCCTCTTGATGCTACAGTGCACTTACAAAGCTGTATAATACAAATCTACACTTTTCCCCCCCCAACTGAATCAAGATTCACAGGCTACAAAGTAAATATTTGAAAGAGGAAGCAAGTTACTACTATAAACCCGAACAGTATTTAAGCCCTGGTCTACACTAGGACTTTAGGTTGAATTTAGCAGTGTTAAATCAATGTAAACCTGCACCCGTCCACATGATGAAGCCCTTTTTTTCGACTTAAAGGGCTCTTAAAATCGATTTCCTTACTCCACCCCTGACAAGTGGATTAGCACTTAAATCGGCCTTGCCGGGTCGAATTTTGGGTACTGTGGACACAATTCGACGGTATCCCAGAGTGCTCTATTGTCACCGCTCTGGACAGCGCTCTCAACTCAGATGCACTGGCCAGGTAGACAGGAAAAGAACCGCGAACAGAAAACCCCCACTGAGATAAATGGGTCAATTCACATGTCTCAGAGCTATTATGTCATGCTGTATTCATCTCCATGGGATGGTCTGATCCACACCCTCCCACCCCCAAGCACATCCTATTGAGATGAAACACTTCACACCTCAGTAATCCTCCTATATTGCTGATTCCCCTAGCTCTACCCTATTCCTGAAGTGTGGAATATGAAGTCTAGGGCTTCCGTCCACTTCCCCTTGCTCTCTCCAGCAGGCAGATGTGCTCCTCACAGCCCATAGGTTATCATTTTATTTCCTTCCCATTGCCCTTCCATTCCTACAGGTAAGGTCAGCTTGACCCGAATCTTTAGATCTGACCCGAGCCTACCTGGCCTGATCCTGAGAGGGCTGAGTCATTTACTAACCTGACCCGGACCCATTCCCCCGAAATGGAGTCAGCCACCTCCTGTCTATAGGGTCAGTGCAGCAGTGGATGCTTGTATCAGTGGCAAAAAGAACAGGAGTCTGTGTGACTGGCTCCTGCTGTCTGCCACCACTTGCTGAACCGACTCCTAAACAGACTCTCGCTCTGCACTGCAGGCAGCTGGCAGGAGTAGGGCAGGCAGTCGCCACTGTGCCAACCCCCCCATACCTCCAAAGGGTCCAGTTTTTTCCCCCCAATTGATCCAGCCCCAACACTTGTAGTCAGGTCCGTTGGGTTTGGGTTGGGTTACAGGGCTCTACTATGGGGGGATAGAGGAGCCAGAAGGAAGGCAGAGCTGTTAGCCAAGTGGCTCTGAGACGCCCTCTTGGTATAAGGCCCAGGTACAGGCAGCGATAGCTCTGAGATGCCCTCGGGAAGCAGGGCCTGCTAGATCCAGCTATATCAAAGCTGGCTCAGGTACAGCTATGCTTGCTGCAATCACACCTCCCAAGTGTAGCGTAGACATGCCCTTTGTGTCCCAATCTGCCTTGACAGATGTCTATCTTTCCAGATAAATATAGAGCCCTGTGGGGACACAACACATGGGTACAGTAAAAGAAACGCAAAAAGAAAAGGAGTACTTGTGGCACCTTAGAGACTAACCAATTTATCTGAGCATGAGCTTTCGTGAGCTACAGCTCACTTCATCGGATGCATACCGTGGAAACTGCAGCAGACTTTATATATACACAGAGAATATGAAACAATACCTCCTCCCACCCCACTCTCCTGCTGGTAATAGCTTATCTAAAGTGATCATCAGGTTAGGCCATTTCCAGCACAAATCCAGGTTTTCTCACCCTCCACCCCCCCACACAAATTCACTCTCCTGCTGGTGATGCCCATTTGCGAATACAGACTAACACGGCTGTTACTCTGAAACCTGTAAAAGAAACGGTTAGCGTGCTTATATTTGATCACTTGCTGCCAGGTATTACCAGCCCTTAATGCTTGCCTTAAGGACTCCATCTGGAATAACACCCACACTTACCTCTGCCCTGTAGCGTACTGTTAGGTACGCTACCAGACAAGCACAAATCCCCACAGCAGGGACAAATTATTGCACGTAACTAAACTCTGTATTTCCTGGTTTTCAGACATTTACGTATAGGTGCATTCAACATCCTGGAAGCATACATGGCACTGCCAGTCAACTAAGTTTTGGGGCAGCGCCTTTTCCAAGACTGGGGCTAAAATGAGGATATGGGATGTTTTTATCAGTGATGGCAAATGTGCATTTCAGCTAAATACACAGCTAGCTTACTGAATTATTGCAATAGTTAGTACCTGTAAGGATGATACAAAATATGTAATGGCTTTCCAATGTTGCAGTATGAATTTTGTTAAACTATCATTAAAAACTTAAATAATTCAAGGTATGTGTTGCTTTCAAGGCCTTCAAATTAATTCAGATTTATTAGCAACTGAATGGGCACATCCTAAAAGTTTTACTGATATTGTTTGCTTCAGCTGATCCTCTTAGTTTCCCCACAAGCAATAGGGGGACCATGGTCCTTGGTAACATTTTAGTAAAACTCAATCACTATGGAAACTAACATGGTAACAGGAGGAAAATATTTTAAAATACTAGCTGCCTCATTGGCTACTGTGCCATCATCCTCTCCACATAACTGCAAAGAATAAATACCATGTAAAACCCAGATCTGTCTGTTGTGCTTCTTAAAACCACTGATTTTGCATCCCAAAATTATTCATTTTTATGCATTTCATTCATTCATATAGTTTTCAGTAACCCAATTAATCAATTTAAGTTATTTTGCCCCAAAAGTTATATATGAACATGAAACTGTCTTATCCAAAAGACTATTTTTTAAAACTGCCTTTCAAGTTAATACTCCAAAAGGTTTTGGGCCGCACCTCTTGCGAGGTGTAAGCGCAGAGGAAGCATGCCCATCCGACATACGCAGCAATCATTGACCGGCGATATCCCCGAAGGGCACGGCCAGAGAGGCAGCAGATTACAGCGGGCTCCGTGGGGTCCCGGGCAGCCCCACCCCCGCCCCATTCCCTCGCAGGGGGCGCCGCGGGGGCTGCCAGCGGCGGGGTGGGCACGAGTTTTTCCCCAGGGCGCCCCGATCTGAAAGCGCCCCCGTCCCCCCGGGCCCCCCACACATGGGGGACGGCGCAGGGCACGGCTCGGTTGGGGGGGGGGGGGCTGTGGTTCCCGCACCGGCCTCCTACAAGGGGGAAGTGCCCGGCGGGGAGAGACGCCGGGGAAAGGGGGAGTCCGGGGCGGGGGAGCGGCTCAGAGGCGGGAAGGGGGGGTCGGGAGGCCGCGGCCCGGGGCGGGTCACTCACCGCCCAGGAAGGTGCCCAGGAAGAGACATTTCTTCTTGTGGCGCTTGAGGAAGCTCCACAGGGCTCCCAGCATCTTGCCCCCGGCCCGGCCGCCCCCAGCCCGGACCAGCCGAGAGAGGCCGCCGCCGCCTCAGCCCCCGCGGGTGCCGCCGGGCGGGGAGAGGCGGCCGCGCAGGCCCCGACACGCCCCCCAGGCCGCCTCCCCGCGGTGCCGCCGCCGCCCGGCCCCCCCCGGAAACAGCCGCTTCGCGCGCCGCGTTCCGGGCCCGGCCGGCGGGGGATGGAGGCGGCGGAGCGCTGGATGGACCGAGCCCTGCGCATGGTGAGTGCGGGGCCGCCGGGCGCAGGAAGCGGGGGCAGAGCCCGAGCTGGCCAAGCCCCCGGCGTGCAAAGGCTGGAGAGCGACGCTTGTTGTTATTTGTAGCCCCCGGGCACCTAGGCGCCCCCCCCCCCCGCCGGGTCCCCACCATGCTAGGCGCTGGACGGAGCCAGGACAGCGCCCGGATCCCGGCCCCACGGAGCTTACAGGCTCGTTGGCGCCTGTTAATTTCTTGACACAAGCCCAGAGCGGAATCTCTGCAGGGGAAGCTGCTGCACCCCCTTATAACTGAGTTAAAATAGGGGTGTGGGGGGGTGTGCGGGGGCGAGGTAATATCTTGTATTGGACCAGCTTCTGTTGGTGGGAGAGACCAGCTTTGGAGTTACACAGAGCTCATCTTCAGGTCCAGGTTAAAAGACACCTCTGGGGTTAAACTGGTGCAGCTTTGTGCCTAGACTGGAGCTGGGGCACCGGGGTGTTGGGCTCCAGCACTCAGGGCTTGTCTTCCCTAGAGTTGGCTACTTTGAATTAATTGGCCAATCCGTTCACTTGAGGCAAAATAACTAGTGAAGGCAGAGAGCTGGACAGCCCAGCAACACTCAGCTGCTTGTACCAGGCTTGCAGAAGTCTGAGTCTGGGCACTGGATTTAGTATGTTTACTCACGAGTGACCAAAAGTCAGCACCTCAAGTTTACCCCTCATCTAAGGGCACAGCTACACTAGAGAGTTCAGAGTAGCCCAGCTGCATGGGTACAGTCAAGGTCACCGATATCTAAAATTACCCTTATGGAGCTTACAAATCAGGATGTGGACATAAACTGCAAGCAAAGTGTCTGGGTTAGTGTCTCCTGGACTAGGGAGGTGTCAGTTGCACCTTTCTGCAATAGGCCGGCCCTCTGTGCCTGAAGGAGATTCACCCAAGGGAGGGCAGGCAGGAGTATAACCATCTGCCTGCCTTCGTGGATTGTACATTGAGTGAGAGCCATAGTAGCCACACCAGAAGATGTTTGAATGCGTTCAGTCAGTCTCTCATCACATTCTCATCCTGATCAGCACTCCCACATTTGTGGTTACGCTGCCTTCACGGAAGGTGTATGTGTTGCTGTTTGCACAATATTTTTGCCACAAGGTTTTCTGGGACGAAACAGGCCCTTTATTTAGAAAAGACATAAAATATCTCAGGTCTGTCTTCTGACTGGAATAGGGTTACCATACGTCCTGGTTTTCCCAGACATAGTCTCTTTTTTGAGCTTCCTTTCTCTGTCTGTGTGGATTTTTCTAATAACAGGAAATGTCCAGGGTTTTTGCAGAGCAGCTCAGAAAGAGCTCCAGTTGGTCCCTCCCTTGCATCCTCAGCTGATTGGTTCGTTCCCCTGCAGCCACAGTTGCTGGATCCCGCACACCTAGGCCCCAGCTCCCATTCCTGGGGAGAGGGTCCTGCCGGGAGGCACTGACTGATGGCTGTTGCTGTGCCCCAGGCTTGCACTAGCCACCATGACAGGGAACGTCACTGCCCCTCATCTCCAGTGAGTACTTCTGCTGTAGGTACCCCCTCCAGTACCCCCAACTGTACCCCTCCCGCTCCCCCTTCCCCCCAAGCTCCCTCCCCCTCTGGCAGTGTCCTCTTTTTTGGGAACCTGCAATATGGTAAACCTATACTGGAAATACAGAAAGAGCTTCTGTGGCAGAGTGTAACTTTGCCATCAAGTGTACAGTGTATACAAACGCAAACAGCAATTAGGTTTTATTTTGTCTGCGCTTTATCATTAACATTTCCCCCTCCACCCCTAATTTTCTTGTGTGTCTTGCAGGCTAAAGAAGCATTGGAAAATGGGGAAGTTCCTGTTGGCTGCCTTATGGTCTACAACAATGAGATCCTAGGAAAGGGGAGGAATGAGGTGAATGAGACTAAGAATGTAAGTCACAAAAAAAGCCCTATCAAAAAGTACACACTACGTGCAATGGGAATTTCACAATTGACCTCAGTGGGGCCTGGATTTCCCCCATATGTGCACATTTTGTTTTCTTTTCATATATGTTTCAAATTTCTATCTCTGCACACCTAACCCCTCTTTTCGGTAAATTAGCCTTTCTGTCTTTTTTTTTTGTTATCACTTTTTGCATGTTTATTTTTCAGAGCATGGTCTAGTTATTTCAGTATGCTTTTGCTATCACCTGGGACATTTGTGTACTTACTGACTGTAATTTATGTGAGTGATGGATTTCAGAAGTTTCCACTTATCTACTTATCAGCAATTCCTCTAGGTAGAGCTATTTATGACAAGAAATAAACAAAAATCAGAAAAGGAAGTTGATATACACAGATATAACATGGCTATATACAAATACATATATTATACCTTGTATATTTTACTGAATTCATATTTACAGTTAAAGCAGCATCCAAATTTCCTGTGACTATAGGACACTGAAGATAATGCATTATAATGTAGACTACTGGTAATTTTTATTTTTTTCCGTATATTTGTGGACATCATAAATTATGCAGGAGAGCCTTGCTAATTCACACTAATGACTGGGAGAGATGACAGATAATTGATTTTTTTAGTTTAGCATTTAAATGAACAAAACAAGGATATCTCTTTGCAAAATGTACTTTGACCAGTGTAGTTAGGTTTTATTTACTTACAATAATACGTCATAGGATTGATGTTAGTGTATGTTCTCAAAAGTTAGTTTTAGTAATATGAGACCTAACTCTAGTATTCTTCTATGAAAACTTCCCTGGGAAGAAAGACAATACCAGGACTACTAGTTTTGGTATGCAAGTTATAGGATAGGCATTTTCACAAAGTTCAGCTGTATTGTTTACCCAAATTATGTCAATAACAAAGACTTTTGGTATACTGAATTTCTGCTTTCAACATTTAGACCCAGTTCTTGCAATCAGATCTGTGTGGGTGGATGCTAAGCCCCACAGAGCCCTATACAAGTCAATGGGGCTCTGTGCAGGTAGAAAGGTTTGCCCCCAAATGGATCTGATTGCAGATTCAGGTCCTCGATTTGTATTATGTCTCATCCAGTCCAAAAACAAAATTAAAAAAAGGAGGCTTATAAATTCAGTTTCAGAGAGATGGTAGTAAGTCTAATGACCCACTTCCATTTGTGTTAGACGATAATGCACAACCTTTTTGTAGCAGCTTTGCTTCTCATCTCTAGTTAATGAAAATTAGAAGTGTAGTACATGTTAGGGGGTTCAGTTTAAAATCCTTATGAACACTTCTCCCATCATTGAAATACAGGCACCTCTTGGATGACCTACAACATGTATTTAATCAGTACTACACCATTATTTAGAAAATAAAGTGAAGAATACTAAATCCAATTAGGGAGAATGTACTGTTATAAGACAGAATGTAACGGTAGAAGTCAATCACAAAAAATCAGCAGTAGCATCTCTACTCCTACAGAAAAAAAGCATGAAGGGAACTTTAGGCACCCAAGTTTCACATTTTTGTGGCTTGATTTTCAAAAGTGCTGAGCACACACCACTCACATTGAAGTAATTGGGAACTGAGGGTGCTCAGCACTTCTGAATATCTCACCCTTGTTCTTCAGTGACTACAAGCAGTCTGGGTCTTGAATGAAAGATGGTGTTACAGTGGGGTGACCAGATAGCAAGTGTGAAAAATCGGGACGGGGGTGGGGGTAGGGGGTAATAGGATTCTATGTAAGAAAAAGCCCCAAATATCAGGATTGTCCTTATAAAATCGGGACATCTGGTCACCCTGTGATTACTTACTAGAAAATATGTAAGCAGGAAAAGACCAAAATGTCTTCAATATTTCTCCTTGTATTTTCTCACACCATTTTCTGGCATTAGTTGACTAGGCACAAAGTGAACTGCTAAGGGCACTCAACATCCCTTCTCCCTATTCCAAAACTGGTCATTTTTGTCAAAAAATTTATTTTCTGAAATCTCTCCAAATTTTGCCAGCAATTGAAATCTCTAGTTATTCTGCATATTGTCACATATGTTCTCTTTCTGTTCCATACGCCAATAGCAATATATGTAAAACCAGTGAGGCAACCTCATCTACCAGCCTTATCTTAAAATTGTTTATCATCTGGTTCCTCCTTCTTGCTAAGGTTGGGGATAGGAGGAAGGGCTGTATATATTACAGAATCTTTTGTGTTGCTTAGTAGGAGCATGTATTTAGATTCAGCCCTTCAAGATTGTTAGGCTTGTCATTACTTGAATTTATTGGGCAACAGTGCAACAAATATCTTTGTAAGGCATTCTTTTTAAACAACCTGGCAATAGGTGCACAAGACCTAGCCAGCATTGTTTTCCCTCTGGCAGCTCCCACGCTTGCCTGATTGTTCTCAGTCTTTCCTCAGACAACCATACTACTTCCTCTGTAATAATACATGTGGCCTTCCCAGCAAGAAACATTTTTGGAAATTGTTTATGTGCAGGCATACCCCTCCCACTAAACTGTTATCCCTTTAAGATGCTTTGTTACCACATGGAGGCTTCTCCTCTCTATTTATCTCCTGTTTAGTCATGCCAGCATGCGTCTTTGCCCAGAGCATCTTGCAAGTACTGTGTGTAATCACTGAAAAGGAAATATTGTTTTCACTCATAAATTACTAATGATGCCCTGAGATAAAATAGAACTACCAGCTTTAGCCCTGTCACTCTCACTTGTTGATTCTTGTGTAAGATTTAGATTGTTCTTCAGGGCAGGATACTTTTGGGCACTGTATTAATAGCATCATAAGTTTCTTCCCTAATGACTTCACTTTCAGGTAATGCCTATTCTTCCAACACCTTTTATTGCTCTTCTATAACAATAATTATTTTCTTATTCCATCGTTACTGTTTATCTGTTTTTTCTTTTATACAATAATTAATTAATATGTAGCACACAAATGCTATGCAAACAGTAATTTTTATATATTGGTCTTAAAGGAGATTATAAATGGACTCATATGATGTAATATGAAAGTGATCACATGGACAACCCATATGAAAATGACACATAGGTTTGTTTCAATATACCTGTTTACAAAGTCATATTTTAAGGCCATGTGTTGTTCCACTAATGTGGACTCAATCCTCATCTACATCCAGCTCATGGTTGGTGCAGTTGAGTCGGTGTGGGGGCAAGCAGAAGTGACTCTATCTTCATGCCTCCTGTGATCTTCAGGGCATACTTTAGAGTAGTCAAACAGGGCTGCTCTAAATTACATTGACTATGATGGTTTCCTGTGAATCAGTCTGCTGGCCAGGGATTAATGGAGTGCAGTGAGCTAACTCCCAGGCACTCTCAATGCACACAGCCTTCATAGATTCTTAGGGTCCGAGGCCAGAAGGGACTGTTGTGTCAGACTAGATGATCATAGGCCATACACTTTCCCCAAAATATTTCCTAGAGCATAAATTTTAGGAAAACATCTAATCTCAATTTAAAAAATTGCCAGTGACGGAGAATCCACCATGACCCATGGTCAATTGTTCCAACGGTTAATTACCCTCACTGTTAAAAATTTACACCTTATTTCCACTCTGAATTTGTCTAGCTTCAATCTCCAGCCATTAAATCGTGTTATACTTTTTTCAGCTAGATTGAAGAACCCATTATCAAATATTTGTTCCCTATGTAAGTATTTATAGACTGTAATCATGGCACTTGATAAACCTTAACAAACCTACTCTTTGTTAAGCTAAATAAATTGAGCTCCTTGAGACTGTCACTTTGTTTTCTAATCCTTTAATCATTCTCATGGGTCTTCTCTGAACCCTCTCTGATTTTTCAACATCTTGAATTGGATCCTTCTGGTTACCAGAACTGGACACAGTATTCCAGTAGCAGTTGTACCAGTGCCAAATACAGGGAGGAAATAGCCTCTCTACTCCTATGCAAGAGTCCCCTTTTTATGCATCGATGGATTGCATTAGCCTTTTTGGCCACAGCATTGCACTGGGATCTCATGTTCAGCAGGTTACCCACCAGAATCCTCAAATCGTTTTTAGTGTCAACCTTCACTGAGGAATCCTCAGCTACCATATTAAGGCAATGTTAAGGTCACATTTCATCACTAAGTATGTGGGAATTACATCTAAATATTGATTTAGATCCACATATAGATTCTAAATGTGAATCTAAATATGAATTTACAATTATTAGTTTTAGCAACATAAGATTTTATTAGTAACCTATTTATCTGTATACATGGGCCCCATCACCTTAATATCCAAGCACATCACAATCAACATTGAATTTAGCTTCATGGCACCCTAATAAGGTATTATTCCTATTTTACAGATTGAAAATAAAGTCACAAAGATGAAGTGACTTGGCCAGCATCACACAGGAAGTGAGTGGCAGAGCCGGGAGTTGAACTCACATCTCCCACATTCCAGTTCAGTGCTGGGTAACAAAAAAAATCCTTTTCCTAACTAAGGATTTAAAAAAATAAAATTATCTAGGCAATATTCATTCAAACACGGCTACTCTCTGATACTTGATACATTGCCACTGTAATAGAAATGAAAATAACTGATTTTTAATAAACAAGGCGTAGCCCATCTTGTTTTTATTAAAAAGAGATAATTTTATGGTGGTGTGTTCTCATTTCACTTGAGTGGATAAATTTAATAGGGGTAATATGTTTAAAGTTGCAGATCAATGCAAGCCTTTTTTGTCTCCCTATTAATTCCCAGGCTACTCGACATGCAGAAATGGTAGCAATCGATCAGGTCCTAGACTGGTGTCATCAACACAACAAGGATCCTTCGGAAGTTTTTGCACACACAGTGTTGTATGTAACTGTAGAGCCTTGTATTATGTGTGCAGCTGCCCTGCGCTTGATGAGTATCCTTTGGTACTGATTCATGCTGGGAAACCATATCTCGGTATGTTACTTTCAAGTAAATCATTTGGTAATGAACCAGTGGAGAAGAGCTTGATGTTGTCAAACAAAGCTTTATAGGGTACCAGCTTATCTGCTCAGAGAACGTGCCCATGCTACAGATCCTATATGGAGGCCATATGACCAAGAATGAGTGATTTAAGGATAAGAGAAAGCAATTTGCAAACCTGGCACATACATTGTTTTCTCTTAGGGGTGTGAAAGTAAATCTCAGAAAGAGCCTGTTACTGTATACAATTAGTTAATCCCACGCAAGTGTCCAGTTTTCGAAAATGTAACAAACTAGTTATATGTTGTTTCCAATGTGTCCCCTTTGGGATCTCTTCTCTCCCATCTTCAAAGGCTAGAGCAGGATGACCCCATCCTTCCATCTGCAGAAGGCATGCTCCATGTGTTACCCAGAACAGCCAGCCCAGGAGTGAGGGTTGAGTGCAGACTAATTTTATTAAGAGTACAGGCACAATTTACTGAACTCAGATGGCCAGTAAAATCAGGATACTCTGCTTCATACCACTCTTTTCTCATTAACTTAGTTCCTTAACTCTTTCATATAAATCCCACTGGTTGTATATGGCTGTCAAAATGAGCGATTTGGAGGTTGTGGCTCAGTCTTGAACATCTCCTCTGCTAACTTAACAGACCCTGGGGAACCATTTCAGGTAAAACATCAAGATGTGTGCCTTCTTGTATTTAATGTTTAAAACAATGAATGTAGTTACAGTTGGTGATGAGAAACTGAGATAGTGAGGCTGTAAAAGGGTTTCTGACATGAGCAAGAACATACTGATGGCACCACAACATAAGCACCTGCTTTTTAGATTGACCACCTGCTGATCAGTGGTGGGATAGAGAGGAAACTTGCTTGTGAGACTACAGTTTGAGAGCTTTGTACAGTCTTCTCCTGAAAGATTATTCTGATATTCAAGCTGAAAATGGGTATTAGCTCTCAGATATGCCCAACTATGTAAAGGAAAAGGCTACTTCTATAGTAAATGTTTTTTTCAAGGAATTGCAGTGGGATGAATGTGTACAAGTGAGCTTCTTTTTATGTGGGTGTACTCTCTGCAATTAGTGGTGTTATTGAAAACATCCTAGTTCGTTATTTTTGCTGTCATTCCCCTTCACATATTTGGGCAGGTTACTGTACATTTTGTGGGTGGGAATGTTACTTTTGAAGGGCCAAGGAGGCCTCAGAATTGATTTCTAGGAATAGTATCATAGAAGAGCTACTTGATAGGAACCTAATTTACAAATACCCACATGCATGTTTCTTATATTCCCAAGAGTTAGTGTGATTTACAGAAGTAATCGGAAAGTACACTGCTAGTATGCGGAGGAGGGAAGGGTGGTTGCAGAAGAGTTTTTGTTATAATTCCTATGAAGGATGAGCAGGTCTGCCAACTACTATGCTAAGCCTCAGCCTAATTTTAAAAACAGACAAGGTCTTCATCCTGAAAATGAGGGTTTCTGATCACAGATAATTAGAGGTATACTCTCAGTAAACAGAAAAGGCAGTACAAATTCTGTGCAATTATCCTACACCTCAGGTATTACTGTGTGGCACAAGGCATCTTGGTTTTGGATGCTTTAATGAACATAGAGTTCTAATTTCAACAGTGCATTGCTGGTTATCGCGCTGAAGAAGCAGTGGACATGTTAAAAACCTTCTACAGACAAGAAAATCCAAATGGTAAGTTTCCTTTTTTTTTTTTGCAATTACCGTAACCCTAATCATAAGTTAAAAGAATTCTGGCACAGGCATTGTCATCTTTCACTTTCCATGTCCTTTTTTCCCCTCCATCCTTTCTGGCAGCACCGAAATCAAAAGTACGGAAAAAGGAATGCAATAAGAGATAGTCCTCTACTGATGGAAAACTGAAAGATAACAAAATAATGTTTTGTGGGAAAAGATCTCTTCAGAGTTCCCTTTGATACAGCATTTGGGTATGGAATGGAAACATTAATGAACTTCAAATATGTTTATCTGTATGGTTTCACTAGTTTAATGTTATTGGTTTCTGTCATTTTCTGTGGCGAGTAGGTTGAATGATTTTTAATCACCAAACATAGCCTTTATGAAGAACATATGGCTTCTGTTTGGTGGGGAATATTTTGAATTTTAGTTCAGACTGAACTTCTTTTCAGCCATATAGATTCAGCGCTCCATTGGAGTAACTGCCATTCTGTACAGCACATGGATGAATATCTGTGTCCTTTCGTCTATGGAGCAGCCTCTTGCTGTTAGACCAAAGATACTTGTAGAGACTAGATCAGTACCAAAAGTGGATAAACAAGCCCCTTAGAAAGTTACTTTCATATACATACCGTACTGCATATTGAATTAGAATACAGTTAGGAGTTACAAGAGGGTAACAAAAGGACAGTTAAGCAACTATACCGATCTTGAAAACTGAGATCAGACCAATGTAACAGTTCATTGTTTTCCACTGTATATCTACTGTAGGCCAAACTTTCAAAGAGCTTCTGAAAAGTCACATATGAAAAGGCAGATATTTATACAAAACTACATGTCAGACTACTTGATTTGCATAAATAAATTCCAGTTTTGCCTGCATAATATTTGTACGTGAAGGTTTTGGAGGTTGCCATGAAAGTTGGTCCCTCTTACCCCTCTCTTGAATGTTAGCATATAGAAAAAGATTACAGTTAAGAATTAAATCCACTAGTCAGTTGGACTCATTCTAAACTCCTAAATCATGGCATTTGAAATGTGTAATCACAAATGTGAAAACTAGGAAAGGAAAATGGCAGTAAGAAAAAGAGAACCAGATGCATGACAGTCTACCTTTTGGAGCATTTGTTATTTAAATGTCACTTACATATGCTTTTGCTTGGCCATGCTGTAATTCATAATCCAGAAGAGGGCCTTACTGTTCCACTAATGAGTAAAAAATATAGGTCCAAGTTGAATCCTTGATTATATTGCTTTTGGTGGATATTTATCTTGAGGAAAAAACATCTTGTGATTTAGTCGGTTGATTTGCAGAAATTTTGAGAAATGTCTTATTTTTTATTACAGAAGAGAGATTAGAATTCTATGGATACAAAAGTCAAAATCATGGTACAATTACATATTTTCTACAATTAGAGTAACATGTTGAAAAAGTGGAATTTTTTGGTTTTTATGGTAAAATAAAAAAACTAATTTGCCACCAGTTCCCCCAACACCTTGAAATTTATTTTCTTTATACAATTTTCTCAATGCTTATAGTTTACTGAATGGAGGGAAAAGGAACTAAAAAAAAAAATTGTGCTGGGCTCCTATATGCTATTTTTAAATATTACTGTTATTTACAAGATTTTAAAATTATTCCTTTTGTTTACATTTTCAGTCTATTGAATTTCCTGACCCATTGGACCTCAGTTGCTGCTGGTCTGAGTCTTTTCTTTCCTATAACCAAATAAAATGTTACTGCATTTGTAGATTCATCAGCATCAACAGAGATTATGTACTGCTGAAAGGAGATTCTGTCAGTTCCCTTCCTTTAGTAAGCAAGGGCTGCAAGGGACCCTGAAACAGACTGCCTAAATATCCACAATTTAGATAACATAGGTCCAGATCTCACTGTGGGGACGGATATACCAGTGGTTAAGGCACTTGACTGGTGGCTGGGATAGGAGTTAAATTCCTGGCTTTAACACAAGCTTCTTTGATTACTTTGAACAAGTCATTTTAAGGCCCAGATCCACGAAAGGTATTTAGGTACCTAATTCCCGTTGAAATAAATAGGAGTTAGGCACCTAAATACTTTTTGAGGATCTGGGCCTTATACTCTCTGCCTCCATTCTCCATCTGTAAAATGGATACCAATACTTCCCTATCTCACTAGTGTGTTGAAAGGACAAATTAATTAATATTTGAAACTGAAACTGGTCATGGGAACCATTTAAGTACATAGATCACTGCTAATAGGAAAATTAAATAGTTCTGAAGCCATGCCTGATTTTGCCATCCTTACTTACATTGAGGAATGCTTACTTGCATGAGGAGTAGTCACTGAAGTCAATGGGACTATTCACATGAGTAATAATTGAGCAAGAACCAGGGCTGAAGAATCAAGCTGTTGGGTAGCAGGACTGCATAACGCACACGGTACAGCTGAAGATGGTTGACACAGTGAGAGTCTATCTAGGACTTTTGAACTGGGACAAAAGATGGCAAGTGGGATTCTTTAGAAGAAACCCATCTTAGAGGGAGCTTCTTCTTTCTCTAAAATTGTCAGGATATTGATCCTTGTGAGAGGCCAAATATATTGCTGGGTCATATTTCAGATAGCAGGGGTGAGAAAGCCGTACCCAAACCACTGGCTTTTTTCTAATCTGGTCAAATTCTAGCTTCTAGGACAAAGTTATAATGAAGTGAAAAAACCCAGACTAAATCTGGTGGTGACATTTCTAAGTCTCTGGTAGGGTTGATTATCCCTTCAAACAGGTAAAGCAGAAAAGAAAAAAAGGCCAGTTACAGGCTCCTAAAAATCTTTTCAGTGCTAACCCACCTGAAATCAGTGGGACCGCTCATGCGCTTAACTGTTTTCAGGATCAAGGCTTTAGTCTCTATTACCAACACTTTTTGTAGTATTAGAACTGATGCTAAATTTGCATGTTCCCCAGCCTCATGTTGGTCTGTTGGGGTTCCAAAACAGACTCTCCTGGGTATTGATGAATCCTTGATGAAGGACTTGAAAGGGAACCAATTTCTCTCCTCTGAAAAAGCAAAATTAGGTTACAAAACCTATTTCCTTGTCATGGAAAATATTCATGGATTTTAGTCTCTCTCTCCTGACTTGAAAAGATACATTGATAGATCAATAGATAAAGATACTCCTAACAGCTACATGCCCCCAAAGCCTGTTAGAAAATGTTGGCGTTGTTGTATTGTACTGTATTTATATTGGGTGCCTCAAGTCCTATTAACTGCTGTTGCGGCTGTAGGTGTTCAATACATTTGAAAATTATGTACCTAAATACGTGTCTGAGTTTTAGGCAGCTGAGTTTGAGAAGTTTAACCTAATAGAGAAATCGAGCTATGTAAAAAATCTACAGGCTTTATAGTGTGTCCATTTAGAACTGGGACGTAACCCACCTTTTAGTTATTCTGTCACCTTAAACAAAAAATCTTAGTCCTAAAATTCTTGGGCTCAATTCTTGCTGCTCTTGAAACTAATATATATATATTCCATTTTATAATATGCCCTTTTCACCAGCTCAGTGCACATTTACTTAATCGTTAAAACTGCATAAATTAACACATCACATTTATAAAACCATAGAAGAAGCCTTCAGTGTAAAATAACCAATCAACCCCTCTAAGCAAAATTATTCAAAATAAAATTGTGCTTCTCAAATCTACTACAATATTTTGCATGCATTAACAATATAGGGGAAAAGAAGAGCCAGATGACACAATTTATTTGGTTTCTTATAAACCTTTGAATGTCCCTCAGAAAAGGCTATTTAAGTAGGAAGGGAGTGAGAGATGAAGTTCTGTTATTGATTAGAAATTAAAAGGGCCATTTTCAACATGGCAAAAAGTTAACAACGGAGTACCCGAAATATCAGGACCTGTATTGTTTCAATAAGTTTATTATCGATTTAGAAAAGGTAGTGAACAATGAAGCAGTAAAGGTTACAGATGAAACAAAATTCTTCGGATTAGTCAAGAATAGAGAAGACTGGGGGATTTCAGAGGGACCTAACAGGATAGGTGAATCAGCAACTAGATGACTGATAAAATTCAAGATGACAAAGGCAAGGTAATATACTTTTGTAAGAAATAATTTTTGCTACTTGTGCACATTGCTGGATTCTAAATTTTCTAAAGGAAAGAGACCAAGATATCAATATGGAAGCTCAATAAAAATCTTTGCTTGATGTTAAGCTGCAGTCAGAAAAGCAAACAAACAGGAACAATGCATGAAGACCAGAATAGAGAATGATAATGAAAGTATCATCCTATTATAGCAAACAATGGTAGGGCCTGTGATGTTATCTGATTAAAATATGACCATATAGATCATTGTTGCAACCACTGTTACATATTTGCAACAAATCTTACACAAATGTGGCGTGTAAGATGTCTATGAAAAGGTTATGATTTGCTGGTTACAATTATGCTATTTGTATGCATGTATCAGTTTTGTATTTGAAGTTACAAATATTGGCTCCATACCTGGATTTCAAATGTTTGATTCTGGGGTAACGCCCACAAGGTAGTTAGCCAGCACATCTTGGAGGGACGATTCAAATTGAGTGGCCCATCAAAAGGACACTTAACTGACAATGGACCATGAGAGACGTCCATCTACACTTAATGGAATTTTCCTACAAACATGCTGTCTGGGGTATGGGTAATGATTTCCTGCTGTGACTGAGCAAAATCAGTCATGGACATGTGACTCCAAACACCATCTTGTTACTGTAATTTTCCACGGTGAGAACAATGGGATTCTCTCCACATGGCAGAAGATATAAAAGGCTCTGGAAATACCTCCATTTTGCCTCTTTCTAGCCCAAGCCTCTGGACTATGAACTTATACTAATGGGAGCATTCTAACCAATGGACTGAGGACCTTCCAATGATTTGGAAGCAGCCAGAGACTAGACTTAAGCCAGCAGTTTATTCCATCACTGCTACAAGCCTGAACCAAGAACTTTGCAATTATTGTATGTATTTGATTCCTTTAACCATTTTTAACACTCACCTTTCTTTTTTTATGAATAAACCTTTAGATTTTAGATACTAAAGGATTGGCAACAGTGTGATTTTTGGGTAAGATCTAAGTTATATATTGACCTGGGTGTGTGGCTGGTCCTTTGGGATCAGAATAACCTTTAATTTGAAGAGATTGGTTTTAAAGAACCACTCATCTCTAAATCCAGTGTTTTGGTGGCAATATAAGAAGTGGAATGCCTAAGGAAACCGCTTTTATGACTTCTTGTTAGCCAGTGAGGTGAATCAGATGTTTACTTTTGTTGCTGGTTTGGTATATTCTATGGGGAATTAGCCACCAGTCTTGGGGTGCATCTGCCCTATTCTCAGTGGTTTGTCCTGAATTTGGCATTCTCAGTTGTGGCTCACTGAGGCATGGTTACAAGCCCTCACCTGAAAAACTCTTCAGTTTGTATCCCCTCTCCCCCCCAATCTCAAAGACATAGTAGAAAGAAAAATTCAGAGGTGAATGACAAAAATGAAAAGACTTCTATGTGGAGAGAAAGAAAAGGTTAGGATGGATTAATTTATAGAGGAGATGAATAAGAGGGGACACGATAGAGGTCTAAAAATAGTGATAGTATAGAAAAGGTATATGGGATGTCCTGTGTATCATCTCAGTATAAGAACGAGGTAATGATCAATTAAAGGCATCAAATTTACAAGTAAGAGAATTTTTAATACAGTGCATTATTAATGGCTAATGAGTGTCACATTTTGGGGTGCAACCCAGAGTAGCGATAGGTTGTGTCACCACTTGTCCTGTAACCTTGAGTGCCTTAAAATGCTCTACTGCTTTAGCATCCCAGTCTGGATGCTCCCAGCCAGCATATAAGCATGCACTGAATCTCTGTGTGATAAAAAGCCCTGGTTCAGCAACTTTGACTCCAGCAGCCTGCTTGACACACCACAGCAACACTCTGGTCTCCACTAGTCTTGGTTACTACTAGCCATGTGATCCCAACACACACCCCAGTCCCGAATTTCCCCAAAACTCTGCCCTGAAGCGTCCAGCTCTGGCCTGGAATATGTATGCAAGTAATAAGGTCTGCTACTCTACACGTAGCAGTTATTTTGCTTTAAGTGGTGTTAACAATCACTTCAATTCAAATACAGCACTGGGTTGGTAGAGATTAAAAGTAAAATGAGTTTATTAACAAAAAGGATTTTAAGTGAGTTCGTGCATAAGGGATAAAGTCAGAAATGGTTACAAGCAAAAAAAAAGTGAAAAACACTTTCTGCTGATTAAGACTTAACAAAACTACAGTCTTGGTTCAAGGTAAGATTCTTACCATGCTTCCTACCAGCAAGATGGCTGATCACCTAGTCGGTAAGGATCTCCCACTAAGTCCAAAGTACTTGTTTCCTTTGTCATCTTAGGTGAAAGGGAACTTGGGGTTCTATGCCCTTCTCTTTTATAGTGCAATGAGCTTTTGAAATGTATCTTTCTCAAAGTCCCGTGCCCCTGCTGTGAGGAAATGTGCCATGAAGTCTGATGGAGAAGGTTTCATGCAGGTTTATTCCTTGCTGGTGCTTTCTACAATGAAAATTAATCTTTTTCTGCAGCCTCCAATATACCAGTGAGTCACCACTTGACTGGTTGCCAGTTGTTTGTGATTGTGCTTGAATGGAGGTGTCGGCCTTTCCTTTGGAAAAAATCTGTTTACCCACTACCCAGACTTGTCCCTAAACACATTTTAGTCCCGTGTTTCCTTCACATTTGTACAGTCCTTTGGACATTTACTATTTCTGCACCACACAAGAATATTAAGGACCAGGTTGTTATGGTTTTCCAATAACACCTTACATGACACCTAAGAAATACAGATTATGACATAGTGAATTGGGCTACACTGAACTCATCAGGCCAACTGAAACTCACTACCAGATACCCATGAGCCCCTTGCCCTCTGGCGTTGGGATGCTGTTAGAGTCAGAATAAGTTACATAGCTGAAGTTATTATTTTAACAAGGGATCTAAACCCTCATATTTTAGGGCATAAACCAACAACTAACAGATGGCGGTTAAGAAGAAACTTCCTCTAAAGGACATGTTATTCCATAACTGTCTATTATGAGTTTTTGCGTACCTTCCTCTGAATTGTCTGTTAGTGGTCACTCAGAGACAGGATATTAGATTGTCTGTTGGGCTGTTCTAGTAATTCTGATGTCCCCAACAACTAGTCAAAACATTATTTCATGAAAAATTTAATAAAATTGATAGACCTTGCATCACGTTTTTATGCTCTACAAACCCAGACTCTGTCAGACCGTCAGGAAGATAGGTTTCAGATTTGTGAACTCTCTGCCAGAGTATGCTGTTCCTGCTTCCTTTGAAGTAGAATTCCAGGGTCAGAACCATGGAGACCTCCACAGCCTACCTCAATTATTGGTATGGAACGCAGGACATTATAGTCAGGACTTAAAACATATAATGATTTACTGATCCAAATCGAACCTTGACCTCAGCTGGAAACAAATAGGAATCCGTTGCTGCTTTTGGAGCACAGGTGTAATGTGCTCCAGGCTGTAATTTTTCCATAGAAAAATCTTTGCCAGGTAGGCAGGTAGCCACAATGTGGCAAGTAGGTTTCACGTGTAGAGAGCATTACAGCAAACCAAGGTGGAGGTGACCAAGGCATGAAAAACTGGTAGGTTCCACATGCTGAAGAAATGATTACAGCCTCACCAGGGGCCTATCCAAAGCCTGTTGTAGTCAATGGGAATCTTAGACTTCACTGGGCTTGCCTCAAGACCAACGTGAATGTTAAACAGAGCATCCTTCGTGTCAAGGTTCCTCCCCCACTCTGAACTCTAGGGTACAGATGTGGGGACCTGCATGAAAAACCTCCTAAGCTTATCTTTACCAGCTTAGGTCAAAACTTCCCCAAGGTACAAAATATTCCACCCTTTGTCCTTGGATTGGCCGCTACCACCACCAAACTAATACTGGTTACTGGGGAAGAGCTGTTTGGACACATCTTTCCCCCTAAAATACTTCCCAAAACCTTGCACCCCACTTCCTGGACAAGGTTTGGTAAAAAGCCTCACCCATTTGCCTAGGTGACTACAGACCCAGACCCTTGGATCTTAAGAACAATGAACAATCCTCCCAACACTTGCACCCCCCCTTTCCTGGGAAATGTTGGATAAAAAGCCTCACCAATTTGCACAGGTGACCACAGACCCAAACCCTTGGATCTGAGAACAATGAAGAAGCATTCAGTTTTCTTACAAGAAGACTTTTAATAAAAATAGAAGTAAATAGAAATAAAGAAATCCCCCCTGTAAAATCAGGATGGTAGATACCTTACAGGGTAATTAGATTCAAAACATAGAGAACCCCTCTAGGCAAAACCTTAAGTTACAAAAAAGATACACAGACAGAAATAGTTATTCTATTCAGCACAGTTCTTTTCTCAGCCATTTAAAGAAATCATAATCTAACACGTACCTAGCTAGATTACTTACTAAAAGTTCTAAGACTCCATTCCTGGTCTATCCCCGGCAAAGACAGACTATAGACAGACACACAGACCCTTTGTTTCTCTCCCTCCTCCCAGCTTTTGAAAGTATCTTGTCTCCTCATTGGTCATTTTGGTCAGGTGCCAGCGAGGTTACCTTTAGCTTCTTAACCCTTTACAGGTGAGAGGAGCTTTCCCCTGGCCAGGAGGGATTTCAAAGGGGTTTACCCTTCCCTTTATATTTATGACACTTGGCTATCAATGCCACCTGGAAATCTCAGTGCAATCTTATTAATTATGCAAATTATTTTCAAATGACTTTTGTTTCATTATTTCTATTTTTGTTTGTTTCTTACAGTGTGGCCAAGAGACATGAAAAGGTACAGAAAACATACCCACAGCTTGTACGACATAGAATTAATTTAAGTATTTTAAATGCAGACTTCCCCAGCCCCCCAAAATATGCTGCCGCATCACACTTACCTTGGACTGTATCTTCTCCAGTTTAAATCACAAAATTCTGTGACCTTATTTCAGCCATTGGCTTGCTTGTCAATAGATTTTGACATGAAAATCTGTTGAACCAACTTGAAGGGCAAGAGCACAAAGCTACATGGCTCTGTCTGTGCTAAATGGACTGTGATTGACAATCCAAAGATATAATAAGTATGTTTTGTGACTGGCACGGCAGGAGAAAGCATTAATTTAAATTACAACTTGGGGCTTTGAAAGGCTTATTGAGCCATTCCATTCTCATTATGAGCTCCTTCCACTATTTGAGATTAAGTGATACCTTTACATGACAGTTTTATTTATTTAAATATGTACATTTATGGAGTTCTTCTATTAAGTGTTTGAAATGTCTGCAGGTCTCTTGCAGAGATGTATATGCAGCATGGCCCATAATTACCTTGGCAGGCTTGGAGCACTGATAAAAGATTATATTTTTAAAAGTAAAGTCCTCAAACTTTCACAGGGCTTGGCAGGAAACCTATTCCTCTGTTGTATCTGGAGCAAGTTCTGGGGAGATAGCCTGCAGCCAGGAGCGCCAGTGTAACTGTTAAATCTTAAAAGAAAAGGGCAGTAACTGTTAAATCTTAAAAGAAAAGGCTTTTGACACTAACAGAGGAAAGGAGAGAGGAAGACAATTAGTGCTAGAGAACAAGAAACAGCTGTTTAATCATTTGTTTTGCCTTGTGGCTGCCAATATACAAGCTTATAATTAAAATACACATAGAAATAGGTCATTTTATATTAATTCTCTAAGGCAGGCCTTTATCTTTTTAAGGAACCACCTCTGAAGTGAGGTTATTTGAATTTTTCAAAATTGTTCTAAGCCAAGAATGATAATTTCTTTCTTTAACTGATTTTTTTTTTCAGAAGTTTCTGGTATGGCAGATGGCCTGTAGTGATCCAATAGGATATAAAACTCTAGTTAGGTAGTCACTTGGCAATAAAATATGAGTTAGCCTAGTTTCCATAGAGACGTTAAATGTTTTCAATGTTGTCTTACTTTTGTCTCTTTCAAAATATGCATGATTAAAAAATAAGAAAAAGGTAAGATTAAAATAAAATAAAAAGCTTAGGACTCTGCGGACATGATGGTTTAGAGCTGTTTGATTAATCTTGCCTTTCTTAAGGGATGTTATGTTTGTTAGCCTCATATAGCCTGAGGCCAGAAGGAGTGGGTTTGTTGCTTTCTGGCTGAAGAGCAACTCAGTGACCTCAGCTATGAATGTGTCCACCAGCTATTCTTATTTCGAGAGAACTAGACAGAGCGAGTGTGTTTGTGTGTCCACCAGCTATTCTTATTTCTTTTAGAGTGGGTGTGTGTGTGAGAGAGAGACAGAGCAAGCCAGCTACTCTTAGTCCTTTTAGGGGTGTGTGTGTGTGAGAGAGAGAGAAAAAAATGTGTCTGCTAGTTACTCTCATTCCTTTTAGAGGTGTGTGTGCATCTGCACATGTAGGTGTTGATGATACTGTTGGGTAAAGTAGGGGCAATTTCTGGAATTAAGGAATTGGTCAGATTTTAATGACATGGGGTGAAATCCTGCCCACAGTGAAGTCAATGGCAAAACTGCCATTGGGATAGTTGGAGCCAAGATTTCACCTGCTGTTTTTCCATTTTAATATGGTTAAAAAATACATTTTGTTGCGAGGCTTTTGGCTTTTGTAAGCTTATTTATAAGTGACTATCATGAAAAATTCACTCAGTGTCCACAGCACCCTATATTCCACTTCTGTGAAAAAGAAGCCTTGAATTTTGAGATGCAGCCATTAGATTGCATTACACTGTGACATGTTAGTTGCTCAGATACCCTGGTGATGGGAATAGACCAGGCGTAAACGGGTGTGGGCAGGGGGAAGGACTAATAAAAGATGTGGAGACTGAGGATTCCTGGAAAATTGTGGCCCTAACTCCCAGACTGTCCTCCATCATTTCACACAAGAATGCTTAGCAACATCACCACAGTTGACAGATTTGCCATGTGGCCACTGGCTACTTTAAGAATAGCTAATGCTATGGCTCCCCCTCCCAAAAGGCTCTCATGTATGGGGTAGCACAGGGAAGCCATTTCAGTATGCTGATAACATCCAACTGTATGGCTCTCTTGTCTTGCTTGAATAGCATTGTGGTCCAATGCCTCAGCCACTGTTCAGTTCAGACAGGGCTGTGGATGAGAACAAGCTGGCTGAAGCTCAGCTCATCAGAAATGGAGGAGAGGACTGGGTTTGGGGAAGCGGCAGAAGAGATAGCGGAGATAATAGATCAACCTCTTCGATTGAGGAAGTGAATTCACCACTCATCACCAAAGTTTAGGACTTAGGGAGTGATTTTAGACTGCCAGCTGCTGTTAGAGGATCATCTTGCAGCAGTAACTAAGGTGGCTTTTTACACTCTGTGCCTAGCCAGGATGTTGCAACTTTTACTTTTGGATGTGGATTTTGCTATTGCTAGCCATGCCTTTGCCACCTGCAATATGCTCTGTGGGACGACCGCTTAAAATCCTTCAGAGACCGATGCTGGTGCAGAACACAGCAGTTCACTTACTGAGTGAGGCATCTTGCTGGGAGCACATAACACTAGAATTCCAGGATCTCAGCTGGTTGCCTATCGGTCTCTGAGTGAAGTTTAAGGTATTAGTTCTGACCTATAGAGCCCTAAATGGCTTTGAACCTGCCTACCTGAGGGATCTCATCTCTTCTATGACATACTGCCATAGCTGTGATCAGCAGAGGCTCTCAAGTTTGATTTTCCTCCTTAGAAATATGAGGGGGCTGCTGGTACTGTTTTCTCTGCAAGCGCCCCAGGACTTTAACTGGTTTCCCACCTTGGTCTGAAATTGCTCAAACTTCAGAACCTTCCAGGCATACTGCAAAAGCCACCCATTTGACACAGTTTGAGGGAAAAGATGAGGATATATCCCTTGGGAGAGAAGTAAAAGGGGCTTTTCTGTTTTGATTTACTGGCTGGATGAGTTAGCTTGTTCCCCTTTTACTATTATTTAATATTGCTGGATGGTCATCATTCTGTAACTATAATTAATTAGGAAACCTAGAGCTTTCTCTGAGAGTGTTTATTAGTACAGCTAAATAATAATTAATAAATAATGCTGTTCCAAGCATCACTAAATAACCAGAATATTTTACACAGTTGGAGAACATATGCTAAGAGCATCTGTTCTCCGGTTCTTCCACTCCCTGACCTCTGTCCCTATGTATGGTCTGTCTGCCACATGGAATTTTTGTGCAGGTGTCATTAGCAACTACATAGATGTTTGTGTGTGTAGGGATATTCCATGTGCCATCTTTTTCCTGCCTGCACTCGCACTTCATGCATTTTTCTTTGATTTGCTTCTCCAAAGTCCCCATCAAATTGAGCAGTGACAAGTGGAGAGGAGCACTTACGTTGGAGTCATGTAATAGCCCTGCTCCTTGCTTTGCAAACGATCCATATGAGTCAGGCTAGTGCATCAAATTGGTGTAAACTTTTTTAAAAAATGGGTGAAGATGAATTTGGGCATCTCACATAATTTTGCTGCCAGGAGAAGAGAAGAGTAGTTTTTATTTTATTTGTATTAAGAAAATGTTCTTACTTTTAAACATGAAATCAATCCAGTTTGTTTGTGATTTACAGCATTACTCAAGCAAATGTCACTTTAATGTTTGAACAGAATTGTGTAGCTACCTTTGTGTTCTCTGGCTTCACTCATAAACTCATGCTGTCATCAGGCCAAGAATCCCCAGGCTCTGAAAGGAGATGGACAGCTCCTAAGTGGCCAAACCTGTTCTTGTTAATCCTCTCCACAAAGACAGCTGCTACTTCATTTCAATGTGATTCATTTGCTTATCCTCCACACTGCAGAGTCTACAGTTTATTTCCAACCACTTTTGCAGGGCTGCTGCTGTTGGCAATAGCAGTCTAAAGGAATCACTCACATGCACACACATATGGACTTACTGAGTGTGCTCTGTAGTTTTTAAATTTGTTGTGTAATAATTTGCTAACTTGGGGCTTTTTCTAGTAGGGCATCTAGCACCTCCAGTGAGATCTTGAGGAGCCTTCACTCCCATTGACTTCAGCAAACTTCTTAGCTTCTTGCACAACAGGACTCTTAATTACTTCGACTTGAAAATACCTTAATAGCATTTCCATCTTGGGGGATGTCTAGCAACTGCAGCTTGAGAAATCTTTAGGTTTAGGGATTTTTAAAAAAAAATATTCCAGCAGCGTTCAGTGTTGTACCTTGCCTGCACACCAGGGGGCAGCTGGAGATCTGAATGTCAACAGATGCCTCAGAGCCTTACACAGTGAGTTGACTCCTTGGCCCATTCCCACCCCACCCATTCTTTACCTTAGCTTTGTGCCAGGGCTGTCTTTTAAGTGTTTGTTTATCTCATTTTGTTGTGTTTTACTATCACTCCTATTTCAATAGTTTCCTTGTTCACTGTGGCAGCTCTTAATGCAGATATGGCATGTCTTTATTCTTACTGCTAAATTCCCTGTATCATAGGCTAGATGCATAAATGGGAGTACTATGATGTGTTTAGGATGTTATTTCCTGTGCTTTTTTATACTTACACATTTTAGGCCATCTTTCCAGTCTTCCCCAGTCATTATCTGGCACAGTTTTCAGCAGCCTTCAGACTACATGAATCTCTGTTGTGAGCCTAGTCCAGTGCTGAGCCAGCCAAGGATCAGGGTTCTGCAAAAGTAACTTAAAGCAATCTTTGCACTCACCACATCTGGTCTAGCACTCAGTACAGCCAGCGAGACTAAAGAATGTGGTTCTCTCTTTTTCCTGTGCATTTCATTTCTTTCTCATGTTTGTTCTGTTTCTCTCAGTTGGAAACATGGTGAACCTGCACCATGTGACCAACAAGTGCTCCATGGATCAGAGGTGATGAATCTCTGTCCTGTCTGATGTATTTCTAGCACCTTCCTATTGGAGATCTTTTTTCCAATTACAAAAGAGGATTTGCCCAAAAGGAGTTGGAGATATTAACTCATGATTGACTTTACATTTTCCAGGATCATGTATCTGCCATTTATTAAAAATTTTAAGGGTTAAATCTGAATCCATGTGGTCCTATTAGTTTTTAAAGCAAAACTCCCCATCAGAATCAAAATCAATGGAGATTTTGGATGCCATCAGTTTTAACACAGGTTTTCGCCACTGGATAGGAGTATCCTTGCTTTTATCCTACTTTTTAAAAATCTGGATAGGAGCCCAAATTTCTCAGTGGTTATCACAATACTTTTGCTGGAATGAACTGATGATTCATGTCGAATCATCCAACACCCTAAAAGTATGGAAATAAAGGGAAAGAATTGTGTGTTCCTTTCAACCTTCATATTGCCTACAAAGCAATCAATGACTCTCCCCAACGGTCCATGAGGCTTTCATTCCCAGCTCCAACAGGTACTCAAAAAGCAACACCAACTTCATCAAATGTGGACTCTAACACAAACAATTAACAGTTACCTTATACACCTTTGTATCAATAGAGCAACACACCTGACACACATTCCATGAATATGGAAAATTATTCTGCCTTAGCAGTGATGAGGTCCCCACCAGACTCCCACTCCATCACTACCCATTTCTTTATTGTCAGGGTAGAAAAGATGAGTCTTGCAATGCACATGGAAATGAATAAATCCAGGTCACTGTATAGACCAAGGGGAAGACATGCTTTCGAAAAGCTCATGTACCTAATGAAGAATACCCTGCCAGCAGCCCCTTGCTCTTATGCTAATGAGGCTTCAACTCAGGTGCCTCCAATACTGCAGCTGTGGCATAATAGCATTTGGAGATAAGTATTCTCTTGTCAAATGCTTTCTACAGCATCTAAGGAAATAGCATGGAGAGGGTGCTCTGCATCCTTCACGCTGCACAGTAGATTCACCAAGCATCATAACCCCAGCTGAGCCATCATCACACCCGAGAAGGATTAGCAATAGCTTTCACAATGTTTGCAAGTCTTTGGGACAACTTTTTTTTTTTTAAAAACTTTGTTTATGTCATCTTAAACCATTTACATATGAATTGCTGCTAATGAGGACTTGCACACTTGGCTTTCCAGCAGACTTGCAACAAGACAAAAATTATGGATACAATTATAGTAGTATGGCAGAGGAGTAGGCAGAGCACTAAATGGTTTTTGGGTAAACAAAGAAGTCAGCTGCTGTTTATGGGTGGGGTGCAGCCCAGTTAGGGGCTGTTGGGTTTTATTTTTATGATTACTTGAGAATTTTAAAAATAGCAAATTATAATAGGCCTATAGATTCTGTATCACCTTTTCTGATTAATGTGAACCTCAAGATTAGATACTAAAATATTCTCCATAAAAGGTACTGTTCTGGAATTTTCTGGATGATATTTTAGTCTATGTCTTTATATTCTTATTAATCAAAGGATTTTGGACTGTAATTTAATTATTGCAAATGGTCCATCATTGAGTTTTTTGGTGGGGAGAGAGGTAAGAAAAATCTAGGCTGCAATTAATGCTGCAATGAAACCCTTTTCCTCTACATATCTAAAAACATTTCAGTAGATTAGGAGCCAAATGAGACTAAAAGAGCTTACAACATTCTATTAGAAAGTCGTCTTCACCCAGAGCTTTTCCAGAGCCCAGAGATTTTATGGCTTCTTTTTTCCCCTCTGCTATAGGACTACCTAACTGTGCTCTAATTTCCTGAGGAATTATAAGTATTTCCATTTTATTTAAGAGACCTTGAGTCAGTTCAGATGTGGCAGCTGACTCAGAGTAATTATGTAGGTTTTTAGAACTCAAGAGACATCACCGAGGTCCAGAGGTTTTGTAACTCATGCACCAGATGACCAAGCAGAGAGATGATATTACACACTGTGCTTTCTTGTTCTTAAACTGCACTGCCAGCAGCTTCCTGGCCATTTCCCTGTGCTCACGGTTTCTTTGTCATAATAGGGAAAGACCACATCCACCATTTTGTCAGGAATCTTTGCTTTCACTCCTCAAGTAAGTACAAATAAAATGTAATTTTGTGTCTGAATTCCAGTGAGCAACAGAACGCCCACCTCCATATCACTTCCACATAGCCACTCCTATAGATTACTCAAGCTCCTTTGGTGAGTAATTTGAATGAATGAGGATGCATAGTGAGCTCTCATTGGAATTCAGAAGCTCTCACGTATCATGATGATTGATGTGGCATAAGAATACCGACTTTATCAGAAATTCAGTTGAATGGGGCCAGATTGATGTATTACCTTACTCCGCTAATTCCATTGACTGATTATAAAGTACTATTCAATGCAATTAAGGGTATCAGTCTGGCCTATAGAAATGTATTTACCTACTTCACAATGAAAGAGTAGGGTTGGAAGTGGAAAATTTTGACAGAGGGAAAAAAGAGAGTAGAGAGTGGGTCAGAAAAATTCTAATAGAACAGTAAATACAGTGAGCCAAAGTCATCTCTCATGTAGTACTTCACTGAAGCTCAGATTATATTCCATATGCAGGGCACCTATTTGTGTCAGGTTAGCGTTTGGAAAGGAAGATGGTTCTATTTCTAATACACTGGCCACAAGCTTCCACAAGTTTTGCTAACAACATGTTTGTAATGAATCATCATTGGGGGAAGAGGAGAAAAATGGTCTGAGGAAAAAATAAATATTGTGCACTCAAACTAGTTGAAGAAATGAGCTGTGCATTTAGGGGAATACAGTGGGGCTAAGGATTCTACTCCTCACTACTAGCCCTTTTAAAGCTGCTCTGAAGCTACATCTGAAAGATAAGTGAGAAGTAGTGGACAGGGCCAGTTTCTGTTTCCCCTGGTATGTTGAAACAGTGAATCCATGCCAGGTACAGACCCACTGGACATACCACTACTTTACCAGCTTAGAATCCCTCTCCCTCTGTGCTCCTATACATACTGTCACTCCAGATCTATTCCACAAGGGTAGAGCGGAGTCACTTTGTTTCCAGGCCTTTGTGCTGATGTGTTTGAGGCCATGAGTGCCTATAAAGCAGGGATCGGCAACCTTCGGCACGTGGCCCGCCAAGGTAAGCACCCTGGCAGGCTGGGCCGGTTTGTTTACCGGCTGCGTCCGCAGGTTCAGCTGATCGCAGCTCCCACTGGCTGCAGTTCGCTACTCCAGGCCGATGGGGGCTGCAGGAAGCAGCGACCAGCACATTCCTCAGCCCACGCCAGTGGGAGCCGCGATCTGCCAAACCTGCAGACGCGGCAGGTAAACAAACCTGCCCGGCCTGCCAGGGGACTTACCCTGGTAGACCATGTGCCAAAGGTTGCCGATCCCTGCTATAAAAGAAGGATTTGACCTTTGAACTCGAGTCTTGCATGAGCAAATGGAAACAAGCAATTTAAGGATTTAAGCGATTTAATGGAAACAAGCGATTCGTTATCTCCCCTGGTAAGCATGCAATCACCTTTTAGATATTTAATTATTTTTCAGTAGGTCATGTCACTTTCTGAACAATTAAATAGTTACTCCCTGTAGAATACTAAGCAATTTGAAGAGAGACTACAATACAACTCAACAGCAAGGGGTGACCAGGCAATTCATTAATACCATTATATTAACTTGTGTAAAATTAGCTGACATGAAATCAATTCCATGTTCATTAAATTGTGTTCCCCTTCAGTACATTTAATCTAAAAAAAGAAAAAGGAGGAAAAGACAACTACAGTCCATAAATTATTTCTAAATAGTGTGCTCTAGATTGATGGTAACTAGAACTGTCTCAATTCTGTATTTATATTATAATAACTGCAAAAAGAAAAGGAGGACTTGTGGCACCTTAGAGACTAACAAATTTATTTGAGCATGAGCTGTAGCTCATGAAAGCTTATGCTCAAATAAATTTGTTAGTCTCTAAGGTGCCACAAGTCCTCCTTTTCTTTTTGCGGATACAGACTAACACGGCTGCTACTCTGAAACCTGTCATTATAATAACTGTTTCATATGCATACATTACATATTATAGCAATTATACCAGCTGAAAAAAATAAATTTGATGTAGATAATAAATTAATGCCTATTTTACCATTCATTAACATCTTATCTTTGCTAGGAAATGCCTTTTTTTATTCCACACTATAGAATATACTGTAAGATTAATTCAACTACACAATATAACCGTATAATTTAGCTATTTAGATTTCTAAATACCTAGAACCCAGACATGAGCAATGAAACAGAAGACCAGGCAATAATATATTTAAATCAATAATAACTAGAATTCCACAGAGAGAAAAAATGAACATCAAAGTTAAATCTTCCTAGCTACTGACACTTATTTGGCTAGATTCAGTCCCCTGTGAAACCCCATTAACTTCAATGGATTTAAACCAGAAGGAATATGGGATAAAATTTTCAAAGGCACCTAGATGATTTAGGAGCCCAAGCCCTTAATCTATTCAGTATTAGGATTAGTAAAGCCAGGAATGGTTCAAGAAATGGCCAATGGAATCGTTTTTCACTTCCATATTTCTGCTTTGAATCCATATTGTCAGTGACTGAAAGTTATTACCATCTGTTGGCTGTTTAGTGGCTCATGTGAAACGAGTTGGTGGTCTCATTCCCAATCCTAATCGACAAGAGACAAATTAAAAAAAAAACAACCCACCTTGGTTGGCATTCGTTGGTGTAGTTGTTGATAGGCTCACTAGAGAGGCCTGAATAAGCGGAGAATGAACTACACTCTTACCTTTAGGCTATGTCTGCAGTTGGAGCTTGGGGTGTGATTCCCAGCTCATGTAGATATCCTTGCACGAGCTCTTAATGAGCCGTGGTGAGCAACGACACCAGCTAGCCACCCCAAGTACAACCCTGCCTGGAATTCCTGGGTATGTACTCGGCAGAGCGAACCCATGCCACTGCTCACCACTGCCCGTACTACCATCGCTACATGACAACAGTTCGCATGTTAGCTCGATGACAGCTAGCATGAGTGTGTCTATGGGAGCTGATAAACTACGTGTCTCGTGCCCAGTGTAGATGTAGCCTTAGAACTAGTGCCCACAGCACAGGCATTTTGGCATAGCATTCTGGGAAAAGCTTGCTCTGCTGCGGCTAGTGTTACAGTTGTTCTGTTGATCCATAGAGAGGCAATCAGTCTCCCAAATAACTTGGGCCCGATCCTGCAGCCTTTATTCACAGGGAGTAAAAGCTGCAAGATAGAACCTAAACAATCAATACTGGAAACAAATTACTATAGTGTAAGAAAAGAAAATGCTTGATACTTATTTGGAGCCTAGCATGGGGCACACATTTTCAAAGCCACACTCTGGCTGGGCCTTTGTCACAGATCTGGTCATAATCTCCCTGTCCGCAGCCCACCACTTTGCTGTGGGGGAATCCCAGCCTCTGGATACTCAGGTGTTTTAAGCCTCTGGATTTTGAACAGACCCCAGGCACTGTCCTACGCTTGGGATCCTTGGGACACTGTCAGAGTGACAACTCTGTCTAGTACCCCCTCCTGACAGCTGCTATCACACAGTCCAGCTACCCAGCCCATGCTACCAATGCTGATCCATCAAATTCCTCTGAGGCTTAAACACATCCTCTTCCAAAAGCCCATCAAAAGTATCAGCCTTCTGGGTTATGGTTTAGCTCTCTCAGGTACCTGTAGCATGTAACAGACAGACACTTTGCACAGAACTAAACACGTTGCTCTTTACTTCATCACCCCAGAAATACACAGATGCATTAAAAAAAAAGCAAAAAAAAAGCAAAACCTTGCACACACTTCCTCTCACTATAGCTCACCCTTATCTTGGGAGTCCTTTGGGATCTGTGTTCAGGTAGGTATGTAGGAAGGGTCCCCCGCACCGCCCAGTTCATCCAGCTCCTGTAGCAGCTTCCCTCATCTTAAGCGAGTGAAAAATGGCCAGGGAAAGAGCAAAAAACAAAAAAAAACCCCAACCCCAACAAAAACAAAAAGCAACAACAACCAAAAAACCCCACCAAAAGTAGCTTCTACCCTTTATCGTCTTCCAGTCCCTCTGTCAGGTGATTTCTGTATCAGCCTCTTAGGTGATCCCAGATATTTATCAGGTAACTTCATTGCTAGGCAAGCTCTCCCCTGATAAATTAGTTCTCCTAGTTGGGATCCAGTGTTTTGTCTACAGCAGTTTCAATGGTTGGGCACTTAAGTCAGTGACCCTCTTCTGTTATTCTTTTGCCATTTGCTTTTGGAATTTTAATCCAACATGTAGGTAATAGGAAAACAAAGAATGTAAAGAACCCATATCCAAAACAGAGTTTACAGTCTGATAAGATACATATAGAGAATTCATAATGTCACATAGAATTAATAAATTGTACAGTCAGTTTCCCTATGTTGTCATAGGACCCTACACTGGAAAATAATTACTGTATGGTAAGAAAATGCTTGTCACTTTTTTAGAGCATTTCCAAAGCAACATTCTGGCTGGGCCTTTTTGATGATTCTGTACCTGTACACCAGCTCCTAGCATTGACCTTATCAACAACAACCGCAACAACTTAAACCCAACCAACCAACCTATGCCCCTTATACTAAATGGGGGGATGAGAAAGTGAATTAAGAGACAGGGATAATACAGGCAGCCAGAGGGAGTAAGAGGAGAAAGGTGATTAGATTTAAACTATCCCCTGCCCTTTATCATTTATAATTCTAAATTCCAAACTGTTCAATATTCCTGTTTTGGAACCCCATTACCATTTTCATATAATTCCCAGAGTGTATTAGGCACTTCCCAGACATAGAAATAGACAATGTCCCTGTCCTACTGAGTTTACTATTTAAATTATTAAACATACTGAAATATGAATAAGCCACACCAGGAGGTGCATCAGTAGGCTATTGGTGAGTGAAAGCATTAGTCAAATGTAGCAGAGGCATGTACCAGTACCCTGATAATTCATGCATGGTTATTGTTTATTGCTATACTACTTAGGAAGGGAGTGGTTGAGTAGAACTCGGGGGTTCTCTTTCCACTTCTGCTATTGACTTTGTGCAAATAATATAACCACTCTGAGTCTCAGTTTATCCCTCTATAATGCAATGCACATGATAATACCTCACAAGGTTGTTGTGAGGCTTAACATTTGCAAAGCAATTCGGTGCCTTCCAACGAGATTCTCATTAAGCTTAAAGTATTTCTAGGGAAAGGCAGCTGATAAAATAGATTCATATGTACCATAATGAATCCGCAGGAAGGCCGAGCTCAGTTTGGAGATGGATGTGGAAAGATTAAATTCAGTCACTGATGGCAACATCGTTTGGTTCCTTCTGTAGGTGCACAAGGCAGAAGTGTTCCATTTCCTCTGCTTAAGGCGACTGGCAAACAGAAACCCATTTCCCTGCCCCGTCCCTACTTCTCTGCAAAAGAGAGGGGATGTTATGAGCAGCTCAGGGAGTGGCAGGAATGTGGCCAACTAGGACAAGCACAGCACTGCCCCCAAATATTGCACAGTTTGTGGACACATGCTAGCTACAGTAGCAGCCACAGCCCCCCCGGTGATGCTATTTTCCCCACCCCATCCTTGCACAGGACACACAGCCTCTTTACTCAGGAGAATTTGGCCTGGAGCGCCAAGTGAAGGGAAGGAAGAAACGTGACTTTTTTTTCCCAGTAGTTGGATTATGGTTTGAGTATGACTCAGCTCTGGAGGGTCCATAAGGATAAGGTGAGTTGTGCTTTGTTAGCAATTAGGTTAATCTGTTTAATTGTTTGGTGCTGCCATGAGCACAGTTCACTGGTGCATGAAGGGAGTAAAGAGTGACAGTCACTACTCACTGTTACAATCCTCACATTTCAATACAAGGAGTGCAGCAGCCTGACTGGGGCAGTAAACCAGTTTCACAGTTATCCGAGTGACTCAATAATAACTGTTCTCTATATTAGGGTTTAAAACCTCCCTTCACTGAAAGAAATAGAGAAGAAAGAGGTGGGTTAACACGGAAACTTAGCAGTCCATTTGTGTTTGTTAAATGTCCCCCAGACTACACTGGGCAGTGTCCTTTGCCTCCGTTTCTCACCTTGTGGTGTGAGAGTCTAAGGGCTTGTCCACATTGGCACTTTACAGCGCTGCAACTTTCCTGCTCGGGGGTGTGAACCCGCCTCCCCCTCCCCGCAAGCACGGCAAGTTTCAGAGCTGTAAAATGCTAGTACAGACAGTGCCCCAGCACTGGGAGCCACTCTCTCAGTGCTGGGAGCCACGCCCCTCCTGGAGGTGGTTTTTTCTGAGCACTGGGAGAGCTCTCTCCCAGCACTCTGCTGTGACTACACAAGCCACGTTAGTGCTTTAACGTTGCCAGTGAAGATGTGCCCTAACAAACAAACATCCCTTTAACACACCACTCCCCTCTCCCTCCACGCACCCTGCTCACAGCTGCTGTCTTTGTTCAGCGAAGACCCAGAGTCCGGAGGTGCGTTTCACGTGAGTTCACCTCCCGCCTGGGGGAAGAAACTTCAAGCAATGCCTCAGCTCTGCTGCCAACGCAACTGGCTCACACCGCTGAGTGACATATGTTGACTTAAGCTGTAGTGTAGCCATAGCCTTTGGTTGTTCATGTAAACATAGTCTGGTCCCGAAGCCTTCCCTCCAGCTCATCAGTAGCCATCAGGGGAGAGCTCATTCAGACCTTGGTTATATCTGCGATGCCCTCAGCTGAACTAGGGTAAACGAGCTAGATCTAAGATGTGACTTAGTGGCTTTTTTAGTGTTTTGCCAGACACAAAAAAAGGCTAATTTGATATGCTTTTAAAATCTTCTCTTCCCAGGTCCATTCTTGAGAATACAGGAGATGAAACAGAGTTACAATAGTGTAATTGAGAGCTGATTTTGGCCCAGCATCTGCATCAAGGAGTGGAGATAACATCCTTTGTCACAAAGATTTGCTTGGGGAGCTCATGAAAATTGCTAGGCTGCTGGTGTGCTGAGACCACAGCTTGTTATGCTGACCAGTATAACAAGTATAACCAAGTGTCTCTTGGTTTTCTTGTACCCCCCATCTGTCTGTATCCATCTGTTGTCTCTTATGCTTAGGTTGTAAGCTCTTGGGGCAAGCACTGTCTTTTTGTTGTGTTCGTACAGCACCTACCACAATGGAGTTCTAGCTCATGACTGGGGCTCCGAGGCTCTACAGTAATACAAATAATAATAAATGTGTTAAATTAGGGTTTAAACCCTGCTGTGTCTGGCATAGGCCATCAATCTTAAGTGTAAAATAAGGACAAGACGGTGACTAAGGAGACTCAATGAACATGGAGGGATTTCCCAAACTGAGTAAGATCATATCAGTATCTGTTTTATCATCATTATCAAGCAGGGGCAGGCGCAAGGTGGGGCAAATCATCGGGGGCACACAACTTCTCCAGCCCCAGGGCCATGGAGGCAGGGAAGATCGAGCTCCTGCCGGGCTGGGGCAGCGTGGAAAGGAAGATTGAGCTCCTGCCTGGGGCCAGAGCAGGGTGGAGGGAGGGAAGATTGAGCTCCTCCCAGGGCTGGGTGTGGGGGCAGCGAGCTCCTCCTGGGGCCAGAGGGGGCGCAGTGAGCTTCTTGTCAAAAGGGGTCAAATTTAAATTCCTGCGCATGCCCCTGCAGCAAAACAAATACAATTATTAGACTATAGTAGGGTCCTCTTCAGCCCTCCTTTGCATGTACAGCAGAGTTCTTTGCATTTTAACTGGAAGTGGTGCTCAATGCAACTCCTTAATTGCACAAAATCAAATAAGAGTCAGGCCAAGGTGCTAACTACACAGAAGTTATGAAGAGTGGAACCAATTATTCCTCAGCTATCCACACACATCTCCCATTGACTTCCAGGGTATTACATGGAGGTATTGAGGGCTGAATTGGGACCCAATGATTTCAGTCAGCTATGGACAGCAGCAGCATAGTCCTGCTTAATTTTCACTGGCCCTGTTAGATGCAGATAAGAGACTTTCCCTGATAATCTAGCTGCAGCACAGAGACTGTAGGGACTCCTAGAGACCAGCAACTGTTTTCATTGCTATGTGTCCTATTTCCTCCTATCTAAAACCTCCTACTGGGATGGTTTATTCTGTTTCTAGTCATAGTGACTTACATAGGAACAGTGTCCCTTTATGGTGTTCCCGATAGGACCAGGGAGGCCAGATGTCACAGGCTACCCATGGATACAAAAAGTCAGCTCATCTCCTGCATGGTCTGAGTAGATACCCCCCTGCTACCAGGGCTGTCCACTTTCACTGGCACATAGTGGGGCACAAAGCAGAATCTGGGCTTTGCCCATTCTCCCTACCCCTTCCTCATGCACTTACTTGATGAGAGGAATATCCAGGGCACAGCTCCCATTTGTTGCACAGGACCTGGACCCAAGATCTGTAGCGCTAGAGCCAGGGGATGAAATGAGGCCTCAGATCCCTTTACTGCCCTGATTAGCCACATTAGGGCTAGTCACAATATAGCCCTTAGATTATATGCTCTTGGGGCGAGGGAATCCATCTGTATTTTAAAGCACCATGCACATTTATGGTGCTACCTTCTTTGGGTCATAAATCATGAAAAAGCAATAAATATCTATTTATAAATAAGCCTGCTGCCAGCTTCTTTGCCTACCTCTGTCTTTCCTGGTCTAGAGAACAGATCTGTTCAGGCAGCTGCTTGGCTTCACCCAAGACTTGCACTTTCATCCTCATCATCCTAATGAGGAATTTTTACCAGCTGGATCCCACTCTTACTGTAATCTCTGTAATCAGAACAAACACATGGGGACCTCACTCCCTGGGTCAGGGAGAGAATTTTATTTCATTCCTCAAATCACACCAAATTAAAAGGCTGGAGAGTGAGAGGTAACAAAGGTGGAAGGAAAGGATTAAATGTTGCCCTTGCATGTGAGCATGTAACACACCCTTTGGTTTGAGCTCTTTTTTATCTGCATAAGTGTTAGTGGCGAGCACGTGGATCTGATGTTTGTCTAACGTAACTGCTTTAGTTGGGAATTATCCACATTGTTCTATATTTTCATTCTGATTACTTGTTTTGTTCTATTTTGTTTGCTATGATTTAGTCACAGCTGGTTGGGTGGTTTTTTTGGTGTTTGACTTCTTAACGTCAGTACGCGTTGGCAGAAGTGACATTTTAAAAATACATATTCTAAATATGCTCCGTCCATTCTCTCCCTCAGAAATTTGATTGGCAGAAATCAGAGGGTAAAAGCAGAGTGTGTCACTCATTCCTAAATCCTTAATATGGAAACCTGGATTTGTGCTGGAAATGGCCTAACCTGATGCTCACTTTAGATAAGCTATTACCAGCAGGACAGTGGGGTGGGAGGAGGTATTGTTTCATATTCTCTGTGTGTATATAAAGTCTGCTGCAGTTTCCACGGTATGCATCCGATGAAGTGAGCTGTAGCTCACGAAAGCTCATGCTCAGATAAATTGGTTAGTCTCTAAGGTGCCACAAGGACTCCTTTTCTTTCTCCATTTTACAGCAGAGTTTGTGCCATTATGTTGAAAGTGCCTACGCATGCTGAAATACACCGGAAGGCTGTCAGGGTTCCCTCCCCGCTCTGAACTCTGGCATGCAGATGTGGGGACCCGCATGAAAGACCCCCTAAGTTTATTTCTACCCACTTAGGTTAAAACTTCCCCAAGGCACAAATTCTTCCTTTTTCCTTGGACGGTATTGCTGCCACCACCAAGTGAGTTAGACAAAGATTCAGGAAAAAGGCCATGTGGAGTTCCTGTTTCCCCAAAGTATCCCCCCAGACCCTTTCACCCCCTTTCCTGGGGAGGCTTGAGAATAATCTACCAACCAAATAGGTAAACAAGCTGAGCACTGACCAGACCTTTGGGTTTTTAGGACACGAAAAACCAATCAGGTACTTAAAAGCAGAACTTTATTATAAAGAAAAAAGTAAAAGAAGCACCTTCGTAAAATCAGGATGGAAGGTAATTTTACAGGGTAATAAGATTTAAAACACAGAGGATTCCAGTCTAGGCAAAACTTTAATGTTACAAAAAACAGGAATAAACCTCCTTTCTAGCATAGGGAAAATTCACAAGCTAAAACAAAAGATAATCTAATGCATTTCCTTGCTTTACTTACAATTTTTGTAATCTTGGACGCTTATTTCAGGTAGGGTTTTAGGAGAGGGTTTTTTCCTGCCTGGTCCCTCTCTCTGTCCGAAGAGAGCACAAACAAAGAAAGTACAAACAAAATCTCCCCCCACAGATTTGAAAGGAGCTTCTTCCCTTACTGGTCCTTTTGGTCAGGTGCCAACCAGGTTATTTGAGCTTCTTAACCCCTTACAGGTAAAGGAGGGATTTTATGCTACCTGTAGCTGTATGTTTATGACAAAGGCCCATTCTCTTTTTTGTTTTCTGATTTAGGCCATCTGTTGAGAATGCACAACGCAGAGCATGTGCATGTGCAATTGTCTCGTCTGCACCTGCCATTCAGACATCTTTGTAAATTTACCTCCAGGAAATATAAAGAGCAAACAAGAGTTCATAGCCCTGGATGCTGGTACCCATGTGCAGAGGAGGAGGCAGTTACTGGTGCCTGCTAAACACACCTTGCAGTTGATGGAAGCAGAAGCAGTGTGTGTCTTTGGATATTAATAAGCAAACAGATCTATTTCAAATATACCACCTTGGTTCCCTTTTGTTAAAAAGATTCGTGGGTATGCCAGATATTTAGATTGTTGTATAATCACATCTAAGAAGGGCCTTTACAGCTCTCCATTTTCAGTCTGTGCAGACAGCTTACTTAGAAAGCCAGTAATATACTGGCACAGAGAAATGTGTCTGCTCCTGTCCATGCGGCTTAAGGCAAATGGAAGCCCTATCCCCCACTACTTATTATATTGAAATGTGTATTGCCATTTGAGGTCAAAGTGGCTTTCTGTGTTTTTGTCCTAGATGCCTTTGTCTATGACTCCTCAGAAAACAGACCATTTCGTAGGAACTGACAATGTAACTGTGACCAGAACAGTTGCTCCGTCTGAACTAAAAAAAGGAAAGGGCAAGTAGCCTGGGGATCATATATGATTTAAAGGTGTATGTCCTTTGTAATCTTTATTTATAAGTATTTTAGCATTTTATAATTTCAGATGTGGTTTTATTGTAATTGGCCCACAGCTAAATTGCTATTAATAAACTTTCCTTTGCTGTTTGGGTATCTTCTGTAACATGTTGCATCAACTCTGCCTAACCAAAATGGCAGCTGTCCCTGCCCAGACTCCTAGACATGAAATTGTAATGACACACACCATAACAATGGCACCGATTCTGGGCTGTGTTCTGGTCTCTTTACCGTGCTCCAGCAACGAAAAAGGACCCTAAAACAGCTGGATCTCATAATCCAGGAAGTCTACCCAGTACAGAGGCATTCCTCAAGTGCTATAGGCCACTGTGACAGCACTATGCTTGCTCTCTTTTTAGATCCAGCCCAGGGATGGGAGGGGGATCTGTTCGGAGAAGGAGGGGATGTGACCATATTGCTCTGTGCTCTGGCTATTCTGGGCTGCCAAGCATTCCCTTTGGGACTGTGTAAGCTAAATGATCTCCTTGTGCTTTTCTAGCTCCTGCTGGGGCTGGTACTAGAGGCTCTCAATAGACCGTGAATCTAGGGGCATGCAAGGGTGACATAAAGCTAACTTCACCCTTTGCCTCACTACTCGGCCAGGCCTTCTGGGAGGCATAGCTAGCGCCTAGGTTTATGCAGAGGCATTTTGGTCAGGGTCAGGGACTGGGTGTATGCATAGACACTTTGTTCATCCCTTGGATGCTCTTGACATACACTGTACACTGTGGCCTACTGTGACACTGGAAGATCATGCCGAAGCCCCGGGTGCATTCACTTGTCTGTGAGTATAGATGAAAGTAATTGTTAAATGCATAAGAGGGTATTTGGTGTTTAAACTTCCTGAAAACTAGTGGGATGTTACATGCATTGTTTTTACTTATCTGTATCCTGTTATAATTGTAAATACCACTTTAATGAAATAACCTATCAGACAAGAAAGAAGCCTTGTGAAATGCAAATGAAGAACTATAACAGAAAAGTGTTAATTTCAAAGCAAGTGGTCCTGGTGTGTGATGACTGGAAGTCAAAGTTCAAAATGCATTCCTCACTCTCCATCATCAAAGGAAAAACCCATGTGGGTAGTGACCCTGTCAGCTTGTTTTCTGTGAGAAGAAGCTATAAGTATGGACTCATGGAAAGATCCTGCATCTCTGCACTGTTTGGATTCTAGCAGGGCAGAATAACTGAACAAGAAGACAGAGATCCCCAGAGTTATTCTGAGTAGCCCTAACAGACTTTTGGGAAACTGGCAGATTACTACATCTCTAGTATGATTTGGAATTACAAACTGTGACTCACCTGTACATATATTTTATCTGCTTAACCCCTCAGTAACTCTCACTTCCTGTTCTTAGCTAATAAACCTTTAGTTTGTTTACTATAGAATTGGCTGCCAGCATTGTCCTTGGTGTAAGATCTAGAGTACCAGCTGATCTGGGGTAAGTGACTGGTCTTTTGGAACTGGGGAGCAACCCGATGTCATGTGATTTTTGGTTTAGGTGACCTTTTATCACAAAGTCCAGTTTGTCTGGTTGGCAAGATAGACTGGAGAGACTAAGGGGAATGTCTGTGACTCCATGATAAGACTGGCATAGTGATCCAGGAGTTCACATTTGTTACTGGCTTGGTGAAATCTAATTTTAGAGCACACCACCAGTTTGGGTTGTCTGCCCTGAGGTAGGCACTCAGTTGTGAGCTACTTCAGACAGTGTGACACCTAGTTCCAGCGTCACTAATTTGGCTACCTATGCTTGGCCCTGATTTTCAGAGATTTGGACCTCCACAACTCCAGCTGACTTCCATGGGACCTATTTGCTCCAACCCCTCAGACAGAGGCCAACACCTACGAGATCTTCACCAAGCATTCTCAAAACTACGATACCCACATGAGGAAATAAGGAAACAGATCAACAGAGCCAGAAACGTACCCAGAAGCCTCCTGCTGCAACACAAGCCCAATAAGAAACCAACAGAACTTCACTGGCCATCACATACAGTCCTCAGCTAAAACCTCTCCAACGCATCATCAGTGATCTACAACCCATCCTGGACAACGATCCCTCACTTTCACAGGCCTTAGGAGGCAGGCCAGTCCTTGCCCACAGACAACCCGCCAACCTGAAGCATATTCTCACCAGCAACTACACACCGCACCATAGTAACTCTAACTCAGGAACCAATCCATGCAACAAACCTCAATGCCAACTCTGCCCACATTTCTACACCAGCGACACCATCACAGGACCTAACCAGATCAGCCACACCATCACCGGTTCATTCACCTGCACGTCCACCAATGTAATCTATGCCATCATGTACCAGCAATGCCTCTCTGCTATGTACATTGACGAAACTGGACAGTCCCTACATAAAAGGATAAATGGACACAAATCAGATATTAGGAATGGCAATATACAAAAACCTGTAGGAGAACACTTCAACCTCCCTGGACACACAATAGCAGATTTATAGGTAGCCATCCTGCAGCAAATAAACTTCAGGACCAGACTTCAAAGAGAAACTGCTGAGCTTCAGTTCATTTGCAAATTTGACACCATCAGCTCAGGATTAAACAAAGACTGTGACTGACTAGCCAACTACAAAAGCAGTTTCTCCTCCCTTGGTGTTCACACCTCAACTGCTAGAAGAGGGCCTCATCCTCCCTGATTGAACTAACCTCGTTATCCCTAGCCTGATTCTTGCTTACATATTTATACCTGCCTCTGGAAATTTCCACTACATGCATCTGATGAAGTGGGTATTCACCCACGAAAGCTTATGCTCCAATACATCTGTTAGTCTATAAGGTGCCACAGGACTCTGCCGCTTTTATGGGACCTATAGGCGCTCAGCAGCTTTGAATATCAGGCCCTGGAAGTCTGAAGTTGGGTATCCAAAATTTGTTAATACCTTGAAAAATGTGGCCCAATATAACAAACATTTATTTCACAGTAAAAGTCCTCCTAACACTTAACTCAGCATTGGCCTACAATAAATTCAGTGCTCAGAGAAGCTGCCAAGCTCCTGGTGCCTAACTAAAGGTGAAGTCCTTTATTAACAGAACAGGAATCTCAAAGACAGGGGCAGTGTTCATCTCCTTACCCCCAGTATGTCTCAATCCTGACATGGAGGGACCGCTAATAGTAGGAGGATTCAAGATTCCCAGGCAAGAAGGGACCATTGTGATCATCTAGTCTGACCTCTTGCATAACATAGAATTTCCCCAATACACAGGATAGTTAATCCCAGACAATAACTCAATCCTTGGTCTTTCCATTGAAACTACCAGCTGTGGTGGTGGTTGTGGTCTGTCCCAAATGCCAATTTGCTAAGGAATGGGCTGGTTTATAATATACAAATAAAAAGAACACAACTAAATCCAGCTGCGTTAACATTTGCTGGAAAAGGTAATATTTATTCTATTTGTTTTGCTTCCAGTATTTGAAGCACTTGAAGGAAAAATCATACCCAATGAGGCTTACATGCATGCTATTTTTTGGCTGTTACACTTGGTGTGTTTGGTGTTACCTATCAGAGAGAGCTGCCTCATGCTTGAGCCTCTTGGCTGTTTACTGTAAAATGGCAAAGCACACACGTTAAAAAATGGGGAGAGAGAGAAAAAGTGAAACTCACTTCAAACATGTTTTCAGAGGAGATGATTTAGCTGCAGTCTGGAGGCAAATTCTTGGCCTTGGAATAAGCCATTAAGAATCAACCACTCTGGGCTGTCACTAGGAAGCAGAGTGGACACACTGGTCCTTCTCATGGGTTCTAGGAACCTACCTGCTGATTCTATACTTGGAATATGACCCATGATGTTATTGCTACTTTTATTTATTCGTTGTGCCGTGAAGATTCAGCAGCTGAGGTAATCTTTTCCAGTGATCAAATGTGTCTTGTGGAAAGCCAATGCCAGATGGAAGGTTTGATATTTGTGTTCTGTGACAAAAGCCAACATGTTATAAGGTGGACAATAAGACGATAAACACCCTGGCTCAAGTGGTGAAATGGTTAAAAAAGTGCCAGCATCCTCCAGTTACATTCAGTTTGCCAAAGCCACAGTGTTCCTCATTCACCACACCCATCTTTCCAGGGCCTTCCCTTATTTTTCGGACATGGGATGTTATGACATATGTTTTAAGAGCAAAGATCTAATTACCACAAGGAATGCAGCTCCCCAGCTCATGGGCCTTGCAAAACAATTTCGCCTCCAAGGAGTAGGTCTGGTCCTCCTCTTCTCCCTCCAGTGTGAGTGCCAGTGATTTGTATGTCCTTTCAAACTCCAGCTCTATATCCCTGATACACTTCCTGGCCATACCTCATTAAATCCTTAAATTATGCACTGGGATCTGTTCACTAGCTCCAGCTCTTTCTAGTGAAAAGCTTTTCTTAGGCCGCCTTGCTTTGTCCCAGTTATTGTGCAGCCTGGGATTGCTCCTTCAGTGTTAAACCCAGTCTGAAGCCTCTGCCATCCAGGCAGCCAGTGACTGCAGGGTCAACTGAACTGCTCCCATAGCAGAGATTATGCTAGCCATATTCTCTGACATTTCTCTGAGCGGTGGAAATACCTGCTCCTGCCTCATGGCTAAGATTTCATTCTTGGTGGTGTGTTTCTGCTCGTCTTGGCTTTTTCAGCAGTTTTTGCATGGCCTGAGACCTCTGCCAAAGTCTTATTGGTAGCCTGGTAAGTTTAGATGCTGTTAGGTATGCTGGAGAGGCTTTGGGGGTGAGGTCATTACATTTTAAAAAATTCTCTCCTCTCTAGCATGGAGCAGGTGACACCACATGATGAGCAAGGCACCCCTGGTATCTGACAATTATTTTCCAGCACCTCTAGCTATGTAACTCCTCGTGAAAAAGTTTTGTGCTATCACAATGGCAGCATACCATGGTGCGGTAACATAATGGTATCTCACGATATTACTCCAAAGTGGCACCATGGTGGGAAGCCGCCAGTTTGGTTTTGAGCCTCATGCCATGGCCCCTTCAACTTGGGAGCTCAGTTCCTACCTCAGCCGATTGTACTTAGGTGTTGCAGTTGATATGGCCTTCGATTGGAGAGCTTCAGATTAGGGTGGGGGTAGGGGGCTCATTCAGGCCCACTATACAGCCCCTTTGCACTAATCTAGCAGCATGAAGGGGCTGCACAGCTGGCATGGGGAAATCCTTAGCAGGTGTAGAGCCAGCTCAAGTGGCTATATGCATTCCCCTTCTGTCCCATTGTAGGGGCGTATTGGGGGGGGTGCCTGGGGAGAGGGGAAGTTGGCAATCCCCACCTGGGGTAATAGCCCCTTGAGGGGCATTACTAGCCAGCATTCATTAGAGCAGCCCTCAGTTAGAGTAGCCTAGGGGCTGGTCTATTTTATGCAAGGAGTTGAAGCAACTCCCAGCAACCGAGTGTGTGTGGGGAGTGCAGATGTGGCATACAGTCTCTTTTTCCTTCCCCTCCACCAAGTCGTGTACTCAGATGGACTCAGGGATTGGAGCCAGAGAGTTTAACATACTAAATAAGCTGCAGAAGCCACAGCACATTGGGGTGAGTTAAGGACATACTTTCCAGCCATAATTCTGAGTTTCCTAGCTTTTGTCAGCTTAAGCCAGATTCTTAATGTTATTTTAATGCAGTTGTTGTTGTGAGTGTGTGAATAATATGCTCTTTATGCCAAACCACAAGCCCTGGAACTAATATCTCATAAAAATGCTGAGAGCCCAAAGTGAATAGCTGTTATGCAGAAAATCGGGTGATGGCTAAAAAGTTACAGCCTGCTGTTATTCCCACTGTGGAGGTAAAATGAAATGTGACCAGGGACTGGTACTGGGTGCTATTGAATGTACATGATCAGTGATTGCGGAGGAAATACCATATTATTAGCTTTAAACCAGTTCATGCTATGGCCCATCGTTCAAAAAAGTGTGTATAAAATGTGCCCCAAACCTTAACTGGAGTAGAGGGAATCTGAATTCAGGGCAGTTGGGGGATTTCCATCTGCTTGTCCTTTTAAGGAGGAGTTAAAAAAATGTTCAGTATTTAAAATAACACTCCACCCACTGATGGGTTAATACAGCTCATCCTCACCCGTCACTGTCGCTGCGGGCAATGATTCACTGGAGGAGAACTCAGGATACCAAAACAATGGATGGATCCTTTCGCCCAAGGTCGGTGGTTTTTGAGCGAGTCACGGAAGTGGTGAAGTCAGGCTCCCCAGCACACTACAGCCCCTGCCAGCTGGACAAGAAGCAGCAGTGGTGTCAGCTTAGGGGCAGGTGCTTGTTTGCCTTCCCAGCCAGCAAAAGTTTGCGGAGATGGAAACAGCAGCGAGTCATGAGGAGAGGGAGGGAGGGAGAAGGGTAAGGGACTGAGGTGAAGGGAAGAAAAAACAGGAATTCAGTGTTCGTAAGTTTGTGTCATGTTCATTCCAGTCTCAGAAATCAAGCCATGGGATGTCAGTGCATCCTGTGAGAGTGCCAAGATTTCTGACAGGAGTTATTATCTTTTCCTCAAGAGCACATAAGAAGACCCCCCCCACCCCGCCCTGAACATCTGATTTAGAAACCTCACATCTTGATAGGCAAAACAAAGAGAAGGCAGCCCGTAGAAAGGGGGATGCTTATTTAGAAATAAGAAATGAAGTGGGGTCTGTAGACAGTGATTATGGGTAAACACCTTCAATAGAACCTTTTAGGGTGTACAAATGGTACAGGTAAAACGAGGGTGGAAACTGTCCACAGTAATGAATGCAATCCTTAATAGATTTGGGGCACTAGCTGTGTCTATGACTTATTGCCCACAAAAGAATCAGTGAGGAGAAAGGATAATCTCTAGAAACATAAACTATTGATTATTTGCCTGTAACACAAAAGGGATTCGCTTCTGCAGAGCGGAAGAATTGATGTGTCGTGTGCACTGTTTATTTTGCTTTAATCAGATTCACACCCCCTACCTCCCACTCTTAATAAAGCTTGTTTTACTAGAGCTCCTGTGAGTTTATGCAGTTATTTGTGAATTTCAAACACCTTCTGAAAGAGGTGAAACAACCTTTAACCTCAAGGGAAAGGCAGTGAAGGGAGAGTGTTTGGGACCACTGGGGATTCTACGGACTAAGAAGTCCTCTTGCAGTAATTGCACAGAAAATACCCAACAATAAGAGAAAAGAACCTTTCTGGAAAGTGAAATGCCAGCGTCTCAGTGCATCCTGGGGCATGGTCTTCCCAATTTTGGGACTGTCCTAGATAACCTGCAATAGAACATCGTGACTGATAGTAGTATCTGATGATGTTAATCAGAAAATGGACTCTCTCTGTTTTGTCCTTGCTCCCTACACAGCACTGAGACCATGGGGAAACCACACTGGCACAGCTGGATTCCAAATAACTTCATTTATTAACTATGTACAGATATGCAAGACCTAGCTACCTAAGTACACTGCTGCTCTGGCAGGGTTCTGATATCCTCTGCCACAGAAGACAGGGAGGCCCATTAGATGAGCGCACGCTATTAAAAGAGATATCACCCAATTATCACCCAATTTCCATATACTACAACATTGATCCATATTCCATGGATTTGCCCGCATTTTTATATGCAAGTTGAAAAAGAATTTTTTTGCAGCCACTCCTTATATTTTCTGGACACCGAAGAACTTTGTAAACAAATCTCTTGGTCTCCTGTTTTTCTAGCCACTTTGCTAAAACAAACAAACAAAAATAACCCACACAGTATATGCAATAGTTTTGGATTTTGAAATCAATCTGTCAAAGCCCTGTAGAACAAAATGAGGTGGGATGGAAGTAGAGAAAAGTTTGGAAGATTACAGTGTGAGGTCTGGATGGCTGTGAGTGGAGCATTCTGTGATAGTGCCCCTGCACATGCAAGTACTTCAGAAGCCTGTACACTTTGTCCAGGTGAAGTCTTTGAAGTCTCACTGCCAAGCCACGTCACTCAGAAGTTTACCTCTGTCTCTGCATCAGACCAGTCACCACAGACATTAAAGTATTACTGTCCCGACTGGCCTTGCACAAAAGAGAAGCAAAATTAATAATTAATTCAGTGATAGTTTTGTTGCCTAAATTAGAATTGAATATGCACTTTAGAATTAGGCCCTTAATTTCTAATTCTTCTATTTATTTAAGGGTTTTCTTCAGAAAATGAGTGCTTTCCCTGTAATACATACAGGAATCAGATTTCTGTGGGGAGTAGCTGGTTCTGTGATTTCAGAAGATATTCTGCACCCTGGGATTTCTTTGGGCCCTACACATACTTATGGGCTTGCCATCATGAAAACATTCTTCTGATATATACAAATAGCTCCTACCATGACAGTTATCCTCAATGTGTGCATCTGATGAGAATCTTTTGAGTTTGGTCAACTTCTTCCCAGTGAAGGATTATTATAATTTTCTGTTGATCTTATTACTCAGTAACTGCATATAGTAGGATCAAACAAACACATGTAATAGGTATCTTTCATTCTCAACCCAGATCACCTGGGTGATTTGATGTATATAGTTTTCCAAGGCCATCATTTACAGTAATGTCATTTGCCTTTTTTCATTTGCATGTGTCCACTAATTTTACTCCTGGGGGAATTATGCACCAAAAAATTAAAAATTCTGCAAATTGTATATTAAAACACAATATAATCACACCAGTTTCAATTATTTTTGGTCATTTATTTCAAAATACCTGTCAGCAAGTATGTCTGTAGCAATACAGACAAAAAAGATTCAGGAATTTTTTTTTGATAAATAGATTCCTTACTAGGCATATTAATATAGAACCATACAGAACCGTATTTCCTGCACCCCTCAGAAGCAGTGCAAAGGCTTTGGGGAGTCAGGGGTAATGGAGGAGCTGAGGGAGAGGGAAGTAAATTGCTGGGAAGGAGTGTGGATGTGAACTTGGAGGGTTGTTGGGTATGGGTGGGAAAAGTATGGAACATGTTTTTGGTGGGGCAGGAAGGGATTGTTAGGGAGCTTCCCCCACGCAGACCCTGGCTGAACCCTAGCCTCTCCCATTCAGTCAGGCACATCTGATCCTGCACCCCCTGTGTCCTTGCACCCCCTGTCCACATGTGTCCCTCCACCTCCACTCAGACACCCATTCTCCCATCCCCATGTGGCCCTGCACCCTCTCCCCTATGTGTGTCTGTCCCCACCCTCCCCCATCACCATGTGGCCCTGCACCCCCTGCAGCCCTGTGCCTCCACTCCCATTCAGCCCCTGCCCCAGTCTGTCCTCTGACACTAGCCCTTATAAGCCTGTCTGACACTCCCCTCCCCCCAGCACCCCACTCTGTCTCCCTGTAGCCCCTGTCTCCTGACCTGACCTGACAGGTGCTGCAAAGAAGGCTCTTTCTCTTCCCTAGCTGGTGGGGAGCTGCTGCTTTGTTCTATTTCCACAGCACCCTCTGGTGGGCAAAAGGGCAGAACTTCAGCAACATTTCTGCAGAAGCTTTTTTCTGTGCAAAAAAATTAAATATGCAGGGCCTCATTAATTATGCACACACAGTGTAGGATTCATACAAGGTTCATGTGCTTGGCAACATTCAGGGCACACCCGGAGTGTTGTATAGGAGCTGTGCACACACAGCTCTTCTCAAGGGCATGAACCTTGGAATCTCGCCCAGATGACATGAACCGTGGGAAGCCTCCCAGGACTGGGCTCAAGGCCCGAGAGCAAGGAATGCGGTAGATAGAAACTGGTAAATAAGAATGTTAAACAAAGACAGTGTATTCCTTTTATCTGTTGGAGAATGTAATGCGCGGGGGGAGAGAAAGAATAAAGGGGAAGGTGGAATGCTGACAGGCAGAAGTTGGTTGGCAGACCAGCTCGCTTGCTTGCTAAAAGCTCTGTGCTGTCTTGTATTTGAACCGCAACAACTGGCGCCCAACGCCCGGCAAGAGTTTCAGACGTGTCACTCATCCGCTTCGCGGATCCCGGTGAGTATTTTTCATTGTGGTAAGTATGGGAAGCTCCCTCTCTTCTTTGCAAGTGCAACACCGCAATGAGCTACAGTATTTGTTGCGTAAGGCTCAGCATGATTGCCCCGCTCGAGAACTCACTCTCCTGCTACAGGAGGTGAGTGCCCAATGCCCGTGGTACCCTGAAGCTGGAACCCTTAAGCTAGCGGACTGGGAGCAGTTGGGCCAGACATTGCACAAAGAGCCTCGGGCGCCCGTGCAGGCTTTACATGCCTGGCACCTCTGCCGTGATGCGATACAGCGTGTCACCTCGGACAGGCCCTCCCTCGCGAGGCTGGTGCTCTCGCCACTCCCGTCTGCTCCTGCAGCCATCCCCACTCCTGGCGATGCAACACAGCATGTCGCCTCGGAAAGGCCCTCTTCCACGCCAACAGAGGGGCTGCCGATCCTGCCACCCCCGTCCGCTCCTGCAGCCATCTCTCCCCCTGCTTCGCCCCCAGTGCCTCTATTACCACCGCCTCCCTGGCCTTCCCCACTGGAGCCGGTGTGTGATCACCATCCCCCCGTGAGGCCCCATGCTCCGGGGCCCCCCGGGGGGTCGTCCGCGTCTGCTCAGGGGCTTTCGCTAATGCAACAAATGGTTCACGCAGCGAAGACTCGCTCAGATATTACAGAGGAGGAGCTGGCTGATCTGGTCTCAGTTTGTCCGGTGACCTGGCAGGATGATGGCCAGGGCAACCAGGTTGCAAACTGGGTCAGTTTGCCCTACTCAGTGATCAGAGACGTAAAGAAAGCGATTCACGAGTTCGGCCTCACTAGCATGTATGTGCGTGGTCTCATTGAAGGGCTAGATACTGGGTACATCCTGATCCCTGAAGATTGGAAGGCGCTGTTGCGCATGATGCTGACGCCCAGTCAGTATGTTATTTGGCTTAGTGAGTATCAGCAGATGGCGGAACGCCAAGCCCAGGTATATAGAGAGCAAGGTATCATTTATGAGCACTTGGCAGGGGAGGGCCAGTTTGCTACCGTTCAGATGCAGTCTCAACTCCCTCAGGCCGTCTTCCCCATTATTTCCACCTGCGCCCAGCATGCTTTCCAGAAGGTCCCGGATTCAGGCAAGCCTACCAAAAGCTTTGCCAGTATCCGTCAGGGTGCATCAGAGTCCTTTATGGATTTTACCAACAGATTGCAGGAGGCTATCCTCCGACAGGTGGATAACCCTGAGGCAGCTCAGAAGATCCTGTTAAAAATGGCGGTTGAAAATGCGAACGAGGATTGCCGCCATGCTCTCCAGGCAGCACAAGCCACTGGCGTTCTAGAGCTGTCGGACATGCTGCGGGCGTGCCAAAACATCGGAACCCAAGCACATAAAGCTGGAGTTCTGGCCGCTGCCCTGTGGAAAAGCGGGAAGGAGGGGAAGCGTTGTTACCGCTGTGGTAAGGAGGGTCACTTTCAGGGGGAGTGCCGCTCATTGACGGGCCCGCCCACCCCTCAAAGAAGTGCCCCAAGTGTCGGAAGGGCTATCACTGGGCTAATCAGTGTTGTAGTGGGTCGGGAAACCGCACGACGGGTCCCCCCCGAACCCAGGGCCAAACGGGGGTGTTCCCCACTCAGACAACTGTTCCTCTGCTTTAAAATCCATAGACTCCATGAGGGCCACGACCGCCGGAAGTGCAGGGCTTGATTTGATTATGCAGGAGGACGCTGATTTTTGGTTGCCAGGGGAGGTTTGCGCCATACCTACCCAGATGATGGGACCTCTCCCTGACGGATTTGTGGGTCTGGTTTTCCCTCGCTCACACGCTGGGAAACTGGGTTTTTTTGTCATCCCAGGGGTCATTGACGCCGATTACACCGGCGTTATTAAGGTTCAGTTATGGACCCATCTTCCGCAGTCACTCCCGCGTGGACGGTCAATTGCACAATTGATTTTAGTCCCCTATCCGGTGCCAGCCGCAGAGGATCGAGCCCGGGGCGGGAACGGCTTTGGATAGACGCTGTCTCAGTTGCCATCTCACAACACGTCCTCTCCACTTGTTGCTCTAACAATGTCGGTCCGCCCCTTGAAACCTCAGTTAACACTTCTCTTAAATAATGTTCCTTTTACAGGGCTGGTGGTCACTGGAGCTGACGTTACGGTGATTCGTGATCCAGAGTGGCCGGTCGGTTGGCCAACAGTTCCTTCTAAAGAGTTGTGGGGGATCGGGGATAGCAAACCCGGGCGCCAAAGTTTGTCTTGGGTCACGGTCTCTAAACCAGGAGGCTGTGCCCTTGCTACAATCCGCCCTTTTGTACTCCCTGTCCACCTCAATATTTGGGGCCGTGACTTACTTGTAAAGCTGGACACCACCCTCGATATTAATATATAAAGGCCCAAAGCCCTCCCTCACCCACCTTGCCCTCCACATTACCATTGGTATGGCAATCCTTAGAGCCCGTATAGATTGACCAGTGGCCCCTCCCCCTAGAAAAACTGAAAGTGCTTCATTCACTTGTACAACAATATTTGCATGCACAGCGCTTGGAGACCTTCACTAGTCCTTGGAACTAGCTGCTGTTATTTTGGCCTTTCAACTTTTTGCTGATTGTCCCTTTAGTTTGATCGTGGACACGCATTATGTTTATCAGGTAATTGATCATTTACCCCTTGCCCTTATTACCCCTCAGGTCGATGCGGACCTTCTTCGCCTGTTTTTGTCCTTACAGTATCTCATCACCACTCATAATTTCCCTTATTTTGTTGCTCATATTCGCAGTCATACCCCTCTGCCTGGGCTACTTACTGAAGGCAATGTGCGCGCCGATCGCGCGTTACGTGATCAGGACTGTTGTGGGTTCCGGCCCGGTGCGTGCGACCGGCACTGAAACAGCATGGCGTGGCACCAGGGGCTATCGAACCCCATACTGGAGTTTCAGCTGACCTTGGAGCAGAACGCAGTGCCTCCCAGGTCGACAACGGCGGGACGGAGACGGAGGAGGCGTAGCGTCCCAAGCCAGCCCATGACATGGGGAGCAGTAAAAGCATTGGTCGCCGCGGCTCAATGAAGATTGGCAGCAAAGCAACAGCCAGAGACTCCTGAGACTTTGTTTGTGGCAATTCTCGCCCAAATTACTGCTAATTCTGTATTGACTGTATGCCTTTTGTGCCTGCTATTTCCTGTAGGGGTTGGCTCGGGAGCGCTTTCTCCGTTATGGGCCCGAATGACATATAACCTATGGGAAAGATTGGCTTCAATAGCAAATGTTACCCACTTTTGTTTATCTGATTTTGTAGCAGCTGAAGAATTGTTAGGAACGTGCCTTATTCCAGTATGTCATCACCCTGAGGAAATTGGGAATGAGATGATGCTCGCTGGTTACACGAACCTCTCTTCCCAGTACTTTAGCATGGCTAATTGGGGCCCGGCCAATTACACTTTACCTTCTTAAGCTCATTTTTTGCTGTTGCTGGGTGCAATGTATTTCCTTTTTGTTAAGACTTTGTCGAGAACCGCCCTGGCAGGCTCCACGAGTTATGACCTCGTCTGGAGTTAATTGGCTTGCAAAAGCAAATTGATGGCTACCATGAGATGGCCGAGCACAAATAAACAAAAAAGGAGGGGATGTAGGATTCATACAAGGTTCATGCGCTTGGCAACATTCAAGGCACACCCAGAGTGTTGTATAGGAGCTGTGCACACACAGCTCTTCTCAAGGGCATGAACCTTGGAATCTCGCCCAGATGACATGAACTGTGGGAAGCCTCCCAGGACTGGGCTCAAAGCCCAAGAGCAAGGAATGCGGTAGATAGAAACTGGTAAATAAGAATGTTAAACAAAGCCAGTGTATTCCTTTTATCTGTTGGAGAATGTAATGCGCAGGGGGAGAGAAAGAATAAAGGGGAAGGTGGAATGCTGACAGGCAGAAGTCAGTTGGCAGACCAGCTCGCTTGCTTGCTAAAAGCTCTGTGCTGTCTTGTATTTGAACCACAACAACACAGAGTAGTGCAGAATTCCCCTAGGAGTAACTAATTTTTGGTGCCCAAATTGAGACACTTAGGACCTGATTTTCCAGAGTGCTTAGCAGTTTTATATCACATAAAAATGTTCAAAGCACAATTCCCATTGACTTCAGTGGCAGTTGTGAATGCTCAGCACCTCTGTGAATCTGGCCCCAAGTGTCTCATGTTGAGGACCCAGAAAATGAGGAACACACAATTAGCAAAGAAGTTAGGGGCCCTACAAACACCAGTCTCCTTCACTATAGAACCCTAATTCATCCCCAGAGTACACTCCATTCTGTTCACTGAAAAATTTAGGGATACTGTGGAAAAGTGTATATGACAAATAATTAAGACTATGTACTTTCTTAAAAGTTGTGTGTGTGTGGAAAGTTAAGTGGAAAATTCCATCATGTGGCATCATATTGACCCCAACTAGAATTATCAACAGACCTTTAGATTAGGAGCACAGACTGCTGTCATTTGAGTTAATGGAGTAACTGATAGCAGTAGTAGGCTGTTTTCCTCTATGGGGACCAGCACTAGGGGGGCACAGATATTTGTATTGATAGCAGAGAATGGTGAGACTCAGGACTCCTGGGTTCAGTTCTAGATTCTTGAGTGGAGTGTGTTCTGCTGGTGATAGATCCTTCTGCTGTGTCCCCATCACTGCTCCAAGCCTGTCTCTGTCCCTTCTCTCCAATCTACAGCCCAGCCCCCCTCCTAAAGCTCCTCTCCCAAATCCCCCTTCTTCTCTCCTCCTATCCACCCTGGCTCCTGCCCCCACCCCTTCTGCTCCTCTCCACCTTATGGCTCCTGCAACTCTCTCCCTTGCACCCATCTCATTCACCATTCATCCTTTATATTCTCAGCAGTGGGCTTCCTCCTTCTCCACTCTGCCTGGGCACCAGTACACCAACACATTGATAACACAGGAGACACAGTCTTCCTGCTCTCAGCTCTTGTGCCTGGTGCCACAGCAGTCCCTGGCTGTCAAGAAGAACAAGTTCAGGAAAAGTCCTGCTCAGCTGCAGGATGGAGATGCTCACTTGGCTCTGCAGGGATGGTGCATGCTCAGTCTGCTCACACGTAGTAGCTGTGAGAGGATGGTGAATGTCTAGTGCAGATGAAATCTTTGGAGAATTTAGGGACCAAATTCTAGCAAGTCTCTGCTGAGTGCGTGAACTGAGGTTTTTCAAAGGCTCCTAACTTGGCCAAATTTGGGCAGATGGTCACAGGATCAGAAGAAGGCACAAGCCTAATGCTAGAGGAAGATTTCATGATTTTGCTCCATAGCACTGAGGTGCTAGAGCTTCTGAATGAAATAGTTACACAATATTTTTTTAACATGGGCAAAATTATGAATTTTCCCCTTACTGCATTCTTGGAAACCACCATCATTTTAGTTTTACTTTAAACTAAAAAAACTTTTTTTAAAAAAAGGGCTCCTGGAGGCAAACACCAGGCATGGAAAATGGTTAAAGGTTGGCAAAGTTATAAGCATCTGAAAACAGACTTATAACAGGAAATCTCGGGCAATCTTAATAATAGGTGGTGCTCCCAGTTCTTCCTATAACACAGGAATCAATCTTTTCTGCCACTGAAATGTAACCACCTCTGGCATGGAGCTGGCCTGTTGGTTTAATTACAAAAGCAACAGTACATGAAAGTTTAGGGCAGGAAATGAAGCTGAATATTACATCTAATGTAAAGATCATGCACAGTTAGAGTAGCAGGATATGAAGGGAGCCTCTTCCTATCTTGGCATGCCTAGGCAGGATTCCAACCTGGAGCATCCTGAGCACTAAATGGGGGATTGGTAGTGCTCCATGGCCACAACGTGGTATGACCTTTTTGGTTGGGAGGAGTAACCCAGGCTCAGTCCCTCTGTGTGTTTACTGCCAATGGTAGCAGGGCAAAGGGGAACACATTGCTCCTTTAGGAAGCAGAAGTAAAGAGCGCTGGATCACCTAAGCCATGCAACCTGACACCAGCAAAATGATTTTTGCAGACGTGCACCACAGCAGAATTGCCTGTGTCTTTGGGGCTTCCTTAACAAGTTTGCAATTCAAAGGACACAGGATAAACTAGGAAAGAGCTAAATGCAGAATCCAATTAAATCTCTATCTACAGAAGCATCTGCATCATGGGAGCCCGGGAAATTTATTTTATTGGGGCTTATGAGGCCTAGGATAGAAAACAATGTTTTGCCTATTCAAGGGAATAGATAAATATTGTTTAACATTTCCAAGAAGGTGAGTTCATAAATTAACATCCCTGATTGTCAACTGGCTTGTTCGTTAACTTAATATTCAGTAAAGGGAGCAATTACCATGGCAACATTCACATCTTATGACACACTGTGCTTCCTTGACTGCATAATCTGCACAAGACACACACTGTGAACTTTGGTATTTGTGATAAAATTAAAGAGAAAGTATATCTCATGATTGACACATTTGTCTGCTTTTTTTTATTGCTCCTTTTTTTAAAAAAAAAGTCCTCCCCTCCACCCTTCTTCAAATTGTTTTCTCTCCATCCCACAGAAATGTTGAAAACAGCTCATGCCTCCCCCGGATCTTCAGATATATGTTCCTGACAGTAATCCTACGCTATGCAAATGTAAACTGCAAAGTGCAGGATTTTTTTTAAAAATTAAGTACATCCATTGGAGTCTAAATTGTGAGTAAAAGCGCTAAGGGGAATACTAATAATAATAAAAAAAATCTTCCAGTGCCTGCATAATTATAGTTCTGTTGAACAAAGCCTTACATCTTTTTGTTTTGGAGTTAACCTTAAATCTCCAGACATATGTGCCAACCATGCCTACTATATTTAATTTCTCCCTTTCTTTAAAAACAAAATCTGTCTTTCACTCTGAAAAAACTTTATAAAAGGTCCAATGTGTTTCAATGGAGTTAATTGTTTATCCCTATTTTTCTCATGGATTGACCCTAATTATAGCTTTTAAATGTTTGCAAAAAAAAAAGGAGTACTTGTGGCACCTTAGAGACTAACCAATTTATTTGAGCATAAGCTTTCGTGAGCTACAGCTCACTTCATCGGATGCATACTGTGGAAAGTGTAGAAGATCTTTTTATACACACAAAGCATGAAAAAATACCTCTCCCCACCCCACCCTCCTGCTGGTAATAGCTTATCTAAAGTGATCACTCTCCTTACAATGTGTATGATAATCAAGTTGGGCCATTTCCAGCACAAATCCAGGGTTTAACAAGAACGTCTGGGGGGGGGGGGGGAGGGGGAGGAAAAAACAAGGGGAAATAGGTTACCTTTTAAATGTTTATATCCAAGATAGTGGGCATGATAATTAACCTCCTTACATCAGATATCTTTGACCCTCACCCATTAAGAGAATGTGGGACAGACCTCCTCCCGCCCAAAAAACTCTTGGATACTTCTGTTGTGCTGCAGCTTCTTCCAGGATGCATGCTGAGCCTTTGACTATTTTTAAGCCTATGTAAAGGGTCCATTTTAGAGTGCTCTCACTTCCCACTGATATCAATAGCAGCTGAATGTGGTTAGCATCTTGCAGGATCACCCCATTATCTGTATTTGGAGTTACTGGCATGCCCTAATGCTTCAACAGAACTATAACTATGCAGGCACTGGAAGATTTTTATTTCCCTTAGCACTTTTAGTAAATACAGCCAATAAAGTCGAAATTGTCAATGTTAGAACTCTAGATATTCTTGTTATCCATATAAAGGTCTAATTTTCTGAGTCTTGCTAAGCTTCTCAAAGGTATCATGTGGCAATGAGTTCCATAGACTAATAATTAAAGTATTCCTTTTATCAGTTTTGAGTTTGCCATCTTTCAGTTTAGTGGAATCTCTCCTTGTTCTTGTATTATGAGAAAGGGTAAATAAAAGTTCCCTGACTATAGTATTGATTCTTTTGTCATGCCCTCCTTATGCATCTCCTGTCTAAGTTAAAATAGTCAGTCTTTTCAGTTTCTTCATATGAGAGCTTTTCCATGTCCATCACTCTCACCACCCATCTTTGAATCCCTTTATTTCTGTTTTATCCTTTTTGATATAGGGTGAGCAGAACTGTATACAGTACTCCAGTGCCCCACTGATTTATTTACTAGAAAAATATTATCCTCCCTCCAGCATTCCTCATACAGCCTAGTATTTGTTTGTTTCTTTGGCTGCTGCTATACATTGCATCAAGACCCCTGCCCAAATGTCCTCACTGATGCCCAAGTCTTTCTCCTGAGCTGATGCTGTTAAATAAGAACTCAAGGTAGAGTATTCCCTCCAACATGCATTACTTTGCATTTGTCAATTTGATCTGCCATCAGGCTGCCCATTCACCTACCCTGATTAGCTCTCCGAAGTTCCTGAAATTTAGATCTTGACTGAATTTCAGAATTGTGTCATCTGCAAAATTTGGATTGTGCCCCCCCTCCCTCTTTTCAGATAATTAATACATATACAAAACAACACCAATCCTAGCATGGAACCCTAAGCCACCCAATAGGTAATCTTTTGCCATGATGAAAATTGACTGTTTATTCGTCCTCTTTGATCTCTTCATCTCTCACCCTATGACTGCTTAGTTTCTTTAGAATCTCTTGTGAAGAAGTTTGTCAAAAGCCTGTTGAAAGTCTAACTAAATTATGTCAAGATGTTCTTCCTTGTCCACTAATTTACCAAAACATAAAGAACCAACAGTTAGAAAAGGCATGAAGCTATACTGGCTAGACTGTAATCATATCATGATCTTCTAAACATTTTATAATTCTAGTTTTAATTGTCATTTCAACCAGCTCACCGGATAAAAAAGAGACTCACTGGTGTGCCATTTCCTGGATCACCCAAGCACTCCTTCTAAAATATAAATACCACATTTGCTACTTTCCAGTCCTTTGGTACAGTAGTTGATATTAATGAGAAAATGCACATTTTTGCTAGCAGTTTAGCCACTTCATTCTTAGGCATCATTTTGTTTATATACAATCTGGGCCTGCTGAATTGTTGCTGTGACAGATTTGGTCACAGAGACGCCCTTGGGACTGTCACCTGATGTGCTGAAACTACCTCTGAGCCTGTTTTCTTTACCAGCTTTGGACTCCAGAACCCTGTCTTGTTGAGCCAGACATGCTAGCCAGGTGCAACAATCCTTTCCTCTGGTACAGTCCTTGTAGTTCCATCTCAGGTGGTATCTAGGGGATTTCTCATGACTGGCACCCCTTTGTCCTGTTCCACCCCCTTTTATAGCTTTGGCACGAGATGGGAATCCTTTGTCCCCATCCCTCCTTCTAAATGGAAAAGCACCAGATTTAAGATGGATTCCAGTATCATGTGACACAGTCACATGTCACTGTAAGACCTCATTCTTCATTACCCAGGTCGCGTACACTGGAAGGCTTGCAGGTAAATAAATCCATTCACAACCAGTTGTCCTAGTCAATGGGAACCATCAGGATCCTAAGCCACCATTAATGGCCCACACTTTATATCATTACAATAGGACCTCAGAGTAATTCTTCATATTTCTAGTTTTAGATACAAGAATGATACATTCATACAAATAGGATGAACACACTCAGTGGATTATCAGCTTTGTAATGATACCTTACAAGAGACCTTTTGCATGAAGCATATTTCAGTTACATTAGATTCACACTCAGTATATTTCCATAAAACATATGGAATGCAACGTCACAGTTGCTTTTTAATTTCTCAGTTTCTTCCACCATTTCTTCTTTTGACCTCTGAAATCTCTTCTAGTGATAAAGGTGTACTACCAGAATACCTCTAGAGTAAGTATTTTCCCAACATCCTCTGTGGTGAAGACATGCAAAGAATTATTTAGCTTCTCAGCAGTAGCCTTACCTCTCTGGTAATCAGCAGGCAAATCATGATCATCTAGTCCGACCTTCCGCACGTTACAAGCCACAGAACCTCACCCACCCTCTCCTCTAATAGAGCCCTAATCTCTTGCTGAGTTACTAAAGTCTTCAAATCTTCATTTTTAAAGAGTTCAAGTTACAGAGAACCCACAATTTACTCCAGTTTAAATCTGCAAGTGACCCGTGACCGCGCTGCAGAGGAAGGCAAAAACCTGCCAGGGTCTCTGCCAATCTGACCCAGCCCCAAATATGGCCATCAGTTAGACTCTGAGCATATGGGCAAAACCCACCAGACAGATACCTGGAAGAAAAATTCTCTATAGTAACTCAGAGCCTTCCCTATCTAGTGTCCCATCACCAGCCATTGGGGCTATTTTTTTTGCAAGTAATCACAGATTGCCTACAATGGCAGGTAGGCAGTCTCATCATACCATCCCCTCCATAAACTTATCAAGCTCAGTCTTGAAGTCAGTTAGATTTTTTGCTCCCAATGGTCCCCTTGGAAGGCTGTTCCAGAATTTCACTCCTCTAATGGTTAAAAACCTTTGTCTAATTTCAAGCCTAAACTTGTTGATGGCCAGTTTATATCCATTTGTTCTTGCGTTCACATTGGCTCTTAACTTAAACAATTCTTCTCCCTCTCTGGTATTTATCCCTGTGATGCATTTATAGAAAGCAATCATATCTCCCCTCAGCCTTCTTTAGGTTAGGGTAAACAGGCCAAGCTCTTTGAGTCTCCTCTTATAAGGTAGGTTTTCCATTCCTCTGATCATCTTAGTAGCCCTACTCTGCATCTGTTCCAGTTTGAATTCATCTTTCTTAAACATGGGAGACCAGAACTGTACACACTATTCCACATGAGGTCTCACCCATGCCTTGTATAACGGTATTAACACTTCCCTCTCTCTGCTGGAAAAGGATCTGGGTACAGACCTGGTCCTTATGCTGCTCTGCTGTGTACTGCAGTGATGCCAGCCAGGGCCAGCTCCAGGCACCAGCGAAGTAAGCAGGTGCCTGGGGCAGCCACTAGGCAGGGGTGGCACTCCATGCGTTATTAGGGTGGCACGTCCTTTGTTCCCTTTCTTCCTCTTCGGCGGCACTTCAGCGGCAGCTCAATCAGGTTTTTCTTTTCTTTTTCTTTTTTTTCCCTTCGCCGCTTGGGGTGGCAAAAATGCTGGAGCCGGCCCTGATGCCAGCTGAGTGAATACTGGAGTGGCATGGGAAAAAGTGTCCTATCATGGTGGAACAAATAAGGCAGCTCTCCCCAGAAACCTTCTGCAAAGGATTGTAGAGTAACTACATGGAAGTTTCCTAGAGCTCTCCATGGAGGATTTGTCTGTGCACATAAGTAGTCTTTTTGGGGAGCACCCTCGGCTTAGCTGGAGCAGCCAACAGGAAGCAAACACCCATTGCATCTCATTTTTTGTTCAGATTAAACAAAATATCAGAGCATGTAACCCCTACAGTTAGATTAGAAATGTGTACTCACCAGAGGTGCCTTCCCTGCATTACAGTCAACCACCATGCTGTCCTGGGACCAGCTGGGCTCTGGGGTTAAAAACAGCTCCTGGCTCTCTGGGAGAATGGATCCACTGCTTACCTGTCTCCCATTCTTCTCCTCCTCCTCCTCCTCCTGAATGTCCTCCTCATTGTTACCCCTTGCAATCTTTACGTAGATGTCTTATGTTTCTTCAGCAGAATCAGAGGTGTGACTGCTCAGACCCTTCTCCCCACAGACCAGTAAGATCCACCATCTCCTGTGTACTCCAGGCTGGAGCGCATTTGGGGTGTTGAGTCATCATCATGATCAGCTGGTCTGGCGAGCTCTCCACACTGATTAAACAGGAAATGGCAATTGAAAAGTTTCTGGGGCTTTAACAGGGGAGGGGCTGTTTCCTGTGAATCTGGTTGCTGTGCAGCAGAGTTTAAAATGATCTCCAGAGCGGTCACACCGGAGCATTGTTGGACACCTCCTGGAAGCCAATTCAGTCAAATTACACAACACTTCATCTACACTAGCTCTCTGTCGACCCATCAGCACTGAATTAAGTGCTACACTTCTCACAGAGGTAGAGTAATGAAGTTGGCATTACAGGTGAGTTAGGTTGGCAGAAGGGACTTGTTAGTATAGACACATACATTATTAGGTTGACGTAAGGTGGCTTCCATTAAATTAAGTTCATAGTGTAGACCAGGCCACAGAGTCTAAACACATTCTTACAAAATTCAACACCCATCTTTAACAATATTAACATACAGGTGAGCTGGTCTGGTTTCCAGCTATGAATTCGTAAGTGCTTTACTGACACCTACAGCCTTGGCAAGCGCAGGCAGCTGGTTTACCAGCAACACATTAGTACTCATTTTAGGAACATGAGGTGTATATGGAGTAAAAGATGTAGTGGAGGTTCTTTTGGCAGTGGCTTCTCACTCTTACAAGGCAGTAATATGCTTTAGTAAGGAGACCCGTACCATGTCTGCATGCAGATTGCGTGGAGTGGAGACAGCTCACACAGATTTTCATAGCTGAGAAATCTCCCTGTGCTGACTGGATGTTCTGGACCAGAACCACAAGCACTGAGTGATGGGACTACATTGTCGGGCAGAACTGGGATGACCAGCAGCCAGCGCCTGATTAAAGTATAAACTAAATTACAGCTTAGGGTCTCTAAAGAAAAGAGTCCATTTAAAATTTTAATCAAAATCAGTTGATAAATAAAGGAGATCTGGGAAAGAGAGTCTCTCTATACAGACATTTTCATTCAAATATGACAAAAATATACACATCTGGCTACACAAATACTCTAACCCTTCACTACTTGTTCATTGACAGGTGGGAGGCCAGGGCTGAGAAAAAAAAAACAATAACTGTACTTACATTTAGCACTTGTACTTTTAGAAATACTATCAGTCTCCTAAGGCAGCATTTTGTTGGCCAGCTGCTACTGGTAAAATTCTGACTGTGCCTTCAAAACTTATTTAAATAAATAAAATAATCTCTCTGCCGATAAAAGTCGGGAAAAATGTGAGGTCAGAGACAGCAGCGGTCATGAAGCAACCCTGCCAAGCTCATAGTTGTATGTTAGGGTTAGTGTGGTCTTTCTTCTTTTGATCCATACAGTGTGTCAGTGCGCATGCCACGTTCTGCTTTATGTGCTATCTATGCTTCACATGATAGAGTTTGCAGGTGATAGTCTTATAGACTTGGATCGAGTGGAGGATAAATTTGTGTTGGCATCTCTCCATCAGTTTCGGGAACCTTCACAGTAAATACCAGAGTGCTGACGAAAGGATAAATAGAGAGTTTTGAGAGAAGTGAAGGAAGATATACCAGAATAATATCCCATGAAGTGAGCTGTAGCTCACGAAAGCTTATGCTCAAATAAATTGGTTAGTCTCTATGGTGCCACAAGTCCTCCTGTTCTTTTTTCAGAATAATCTAAATATTCTGAGTACTTGGTGAGCAAGTTATTTCGAACTATGTGCATATACGATTTATAGGCTATTAAAGCCTATACTATTCATTATATTTGCTTGAATATAGGCTAGTTTTTCCTCACTTTCTCAATGCCTGTCAAGAGATTACCATTCTCTTTTGCGCATAGAGCTTGTGGTCATTCTGTGTGTCGGAGAGGTTTACTCAAGATTAGTGCTCCTGGGGGAGACAGGATAGAGAAGCGAATGCAAAGAGATGTCTGCCTAGAAAAAAGACTGGGATTTTCTGCTTGGTGGGTTTGGAGCATGCAAGATATTTTACTATCGGTATTATGAGACGTCAAAATTCTTATATAGACATAAATACCATGTCATATGCATAATGCATTGTATTTTTATAGTATGGCAAAAGAAAAAAGCCCAACAATTCATTGTTTTGTAGTGAATATTAAATTGGAATAAACATTTGTAAATAGTCTGGATAAACTTTGTATTTCCCTAACGAAATTCAAACATTTTTCATTTATTCATATGAAAAGGATAATTTTCCTTATTAATAGTGTAAAAAAAGGATATCTCCTCTCTCATTTTTCTGTGGAATTCCTGGGAAAACACCACAGGTTTTTGGCATATATCAGCGGCTCCCAAACTGTGGGTTGGGACCCCAAAGTGGGTCACAACCACGTTTGAATGGTGTTGCCAGGGCTGTTAAACTTGCTGGGCCCAGAGCTGAAGCCAAAGTCCAAGCCCCACCAGCCAGAGCTGAAGCCCTCAAGCTTCAGCACCCTCCAGAGTGGGGGGCTCAGGCATCAGTCCCTTTTCCTGGGGTCTTGTAGTAATTATTGTTGTCAGAAGGGGGTCACAGTGCAATGAAGTTTGAGAAACCCTGGCATATTTAAATACAAATATTTGTTGTATAGGTATATAAATCTCAATATTTATAATATAAAATTAATTTTACTGGTTTCAATTGTGGAAGTATAACATTGTATAACGTTGTATAAGGGGACATGCTGGATACATTGTATATGAGAGGGCATGCCAAAACATGTTACAAAGTATCTGAGGGAGCACACGTAGGGACAGTTAGCTTTTGAATGGAGAAGCAATTAAGATAGAGCCAGCACGTCTAAGAAGCAGGCATCAGAATGGAAGGTGTGAAGGGCAATTAGTTAAGTTAACTGGAAGCTGTTAAAGGAGATTGTTAAGGGTGGCAGGTAATTGAAGATACGTGACTGGTCTCAGGGATCTCGAAGGGTGGTGACTAAAATCTTTTTCTTCTTTTGTCTGTAACTTCTCTGTAACTTGTTCTCCAAAAAACTGTATAAATTAAAAGACACAAGCCCCACTCGAGGGGCTCACTTCTAAATGTATTAGCAGAGCAGCTTTGCTAATAAAACAGAGTGGTCTGATAAATTGTGAGTCTGAGTCAAACTTTGACACAATAAAAGCCTTCTGCTACTAATTTTAGCACCTATAGTAGGTAATTCAGCATAACCTTCTATAAAAACAAAACAAATCAATTTATTGGAAAAGTATAACCTGCATACAATTTTCTAATTCTTTACTTATTACTTGGGTATAATTCATATCAATATAACTAATAGTTGAGCTTTAAACTTGTGAGTTATCAGCATCCTATATCTTCTGTTGCCTCTTGTATCCTCTATTGCCATCTTATATCTTCTAAGAGTCTCATTGCGTATTCAGAAAAGGAATTCCACAATTTAGATGCCCCAACAGAGAAGAAACATTTCCTGAGAACTCTTCTAGTAAATTGTATTATTTACTGTATTTTTTTATATTGCATTGTTTACTTCTACTTTACTGACATATGCAATTCAAAGAATTTATCTAAAATTTATTTCTGTCATGATGTCATCGTTACAGAGAGGGCTGCTGAAAATGACGATTATTCTGTTTTTACAATTTTGCCTTTGTATATATGCAAATGTTTATATATTGAATGTCCTTTCTGTGAAAATAATAAATTCGTTTTTTATGGTATCATGCCTCTTACATTTGACATAGCTTAGGGCCTCAGAATGTCATAATCCAGCCCTGCCAGCAGCAGGCTCAGAACTTTTGAATGAGGAAGGCCACCTTGCTGGAGCTAAGTAAGGAGCTTGCCCTAGCCTTTCCATGCTGGAATACCCAGATGAGGCTCTGTTCTAGTCCAGAAGCATTGCTGCTGTTACCATCTGGAAGCTGGCCACCTTGGACTGTTATAGATTGGTGGCCGAGCAGTTTGCCGTCAGGAAGTAAACACAGTGCTGCGATGATGGAGGTTTGCAAGGCAATTATAGCTTTGGTTCACCTGCAGGTGGTTAAGATTGAAAATGTCTCTGAAATAATAAAAGGCTTTCAGTGAATGGACTTCCCAAATTGTACCCATTAGCTGCCTTCCCCCTCCAACATGCACATGATTAAGTAAACTGAAAAGGATGCTACTCCACTGTTCTGCAGGCCTTGGTCAACTACTGAGAGAGGTTCATGACCAACTTTATGGGATGACAAGCCGAACGCATGATGCTAGGACTGTAGATTAAGTTAACTGTGGTCGTGGACTATGTGCAGAGACCATAGCTAGTGAGAGACAGTGCAGTCCTGCCATGCACAGAATTCATAGACAACAGTTATGATTGGTAGTTGGTTACTGTTCTGTTTTGGCAGAAAAATGGGAAAAGTCTGTCTCACCTTTTACAGTCTGAGGTAAACAACCCCACTGCACATGTGCAAACTTGAAAATAAACCTGGCTCTAGGCAGAGAGGGGAGTTGTTTAATTCCCCTCAGACATCAGAGGACAGCAGACAGGAAACCCCTAGCTTTGTTCTTGCTACTAGGACCCCTCCAGTTCAGACAGGATTAAGTTAAACCATACATATACACAATAGTACAAATGTGCTATGTGCAACAGTACTGTTCAATAAACTACATGTGTTTTATGGAGCAGGTCTCGTAGTCTCCTACCTAAGGCTGTGTGGCCCAGAACCATACCCTTAACAGCAGGGTAACAAATTGGCGCCCGAACAGGGACCCACAGGCTAAGAGACTACATGTCAGTCAAATGATAGTACTATAGGCTTGCTCGGGTGAAGGGTTGCAGCCTTCCCCACGGTGTCCAGGGTGGATTATGAGTGAGGCTTAGGACAAACCTTTGTTTTGACTGGTACCTTACCTTTAAGACCAGGGAAAAGTGGTTATAGGACCACATCCACAAGAGCAGAGGCTCGGTGTGGTGGCTGGGAAACTTGCCTACAAGTGACCTGTTTGGTCAACTATGTGATCAGTGGGATAAATGTTTGGGAAAAAGACTTGGGGAGTCTTCCTAAACCCACCAATAAGAATAAAAATATGAGTTGCCTTAAAGGACTTCATATAGCTGCCAAAAGAAGACTCCCAGTGTCTAGGTGATGCTCTGGAGCAAATACTGCAGTTGCTGAAACAAGTGGCTGCCAGTCAGGAGCACTGTAAACAGCTAGAGGGAGAAAATGCTGTTTTGCAGGGCAGTGCACTTAAAGATGCCCTAAAGATCGGGCAGTTGGCACAGAATAACAGCTATTGTTGTGAGGAAAATGAGAAGCTGACAGAACAGAACCACGGCCTAGAACAGAGGCATACTACCGCACAGGCTGCCATTGTTGTAGTGTTTGACACACAGGTACATGGTGCCATGGTTGATCATGCTGGATGTAGGCTGGAAATATCATTGTTGCAGCAGCCACTTCAGGCAGCCCAAGCTGTTAGTGTGGTACATGCTCATTGCCCTCTTATGTTGCCCTCAGGATCAGGGGATGAAAACCCTTATGACAACGATGATGATGATTTGGACTCCAGGCAGGATGATCGGGACGATGGACAGTGGGTCATAGATCCATTGCTACTTTTGGCTCACCTCCTTACACCCCGTTAAAACAGCAATTGGCCTTGTTAGATCCTAGAAGAGGTAACCTCCCCATGGCCCCAGTAACCATACGCTGAATGGAGGTTGGACATGGGGAGAACACCGAGACCAAAGTAACGTCCCAGACCATTACTAAACTGTACTCTCCCGAGGAGATCAGTGTTATAAGTAAAGATCTGGGACCTCGCACGGAGGAAACAGCTGCCTCCTGGATTTTGAGTATAGAGCTGAGAAGTGATACCATAGGTGATACAGCACTGAATGAAGCCAGGTGGATTAGATGGCAGCCTGGCGACTGACGCAGCAACAAAACCTGTATTACATGGACAGGCTCAGGTGGGCCAGTGGTGGAACGGGCTGAAGTGGGTTGCATGTTTCAGCTGCCCAATTCAGCAGGATATGATGCGAGTACTCAACAGGAGTAGTCATGGGAGCCATGGGGAAAGGCAAGCAAAATACAAATAGATACACCAAGTGCTATGTAAGTGTAGGAAGATCTCTAGGCTACACACCAGCTCTGCCCCAGACTTTGAGTAATACCACATACTGTACCTGGTCAAGGAAAAAGAAGAGGGACCATAAAAGGAATAATCACCTCTCCAGGCCCTTGATGGTGTATTCTTGGTGGTAGTGGAATATTTGCTAACTCTTCCATTTTGGATGTAAATCCTCTGCGTACAACAACTCATCTCTCAATTCCAATTAGGTTAAGGCTCACAGCTGATATCCCAACTTTCACTGAATATCTGATAGAAGTCAGTCGTTATCTTATCAGCCAGGATCATATGCAAAAGGTTCTAGTTAATCCTGTTCACAGACTGAGGAGAGTAGAATTGTTTCTGCAAAATGTGTCAGAGGCAAGCATTAAACCTGAGTGTAACAAATACATAATGACACTGCTGACAGGATGGGACAATTGGTGGAGGTACCAACAAAGCCTAACCATCAGAGGAGGAGCACTGTGGAGGATGTGTTAGGAACCGTGGGCAACATTTGACTTTAGGTTAACTTTGCAGTGAAGACAAGCCCTCAAACTTATTGGTTCCTCACATAGCCATGCACAAATAAAGATTTTAAATATTTTTATTCTTGACTTTTCAATTAGCTTCCTCTTCCCTTCCCCCCCTTTAAGTATAGTGTCACTGTACTAAATTTTGATACCTTTCCTTCCCCAAGGATGTTGAATTTAATTACACTGTGGTCACTGTTGCTTAATGACTCATCTATAATTACTTCTTGAACCAATTCCTGCATTTTACTTAATTTTAAACTGAAAATAGTCTCTCCTGTTGTGTGCTCTAGAACTAGCTGTTCCAAGAAGCAATCATTCAATATGTCAAGAAAAACCTTGCCCCATTGTGACATTTGACCAGATAATATGCAGGTAGTTGAAGTCCTTCATTATTATAATTTTTGCTGCCTCTTTGATCTCTCAGCATTATGCACTTAATAGCCTTTTCTTGATCTAGAGGTGGATATTACTGCTGTCCTATTAACCCAACTCTATAGAAAACTGTTTCCAGACAAATAACAGCAGAAAAGTTGTAAAATGCCTAACTCTCCTACTCTATTCACATTGATTAGGTGTCAATTTAAAAGCCAAATTGGGACCATTGCTAAGTAAGTTATTTTATTTTCACTTAATAAATAAACCAAGAAAATTAAATGTAGAAAACTATTCAGGTAATGTTATGTACACAGAGTAAAAATAAAACAAAAAGTCCGGAAATGCAGAAGGTAAAGTTCCTTCAGCATCATTAACTCAGTGAAGTTGCACAGCCTGTTCAACATAAATAGACCTTATAGTGTGTACGCAGGTAATCCCAAATGAGAGTGCTCAGATGCTACTGACAAAATCTGAAGTTTTTCAGTATTACATTTAACAAGAGAAATAGGAACAAAAAATACTGCATATTTGCTATATGGTAGAGTTAAAGATAAGGTAGGGAAACTTCATCCCCTCCCCACTTCCGGATTCCTTTTCATTTTAACCATGTAACTGTGCGTTTTTAACATCTAGCTATATTTTTCTGTATGTCTCCATAAAAGGCCAGATTTGCATCAGTGTAACTGAGACAGAATCTGGTCCATTTTATATATATTTGTGGCTGTTTAACTTTTATATATAGTATCTACATACATACAGTGGGTACTATTTATATGTTAAAAGGTAAACAAATATTATATCATGGTGCTGATTTTACCACAATATTCTCTATATTTAGAATGTACACCACAGAGGTACAATATTTATGCAAAATCCCAGTAAATGTTTACTTTTTAATATGTATACGATCTATAAAATTCTGAACTTGGAGACCATGGCTAGCTACAATAGGATTTATATGAACAAGCTGCTCTTTCTTTTGCATGGTTTTATTTTATTTTAAGCTACAGCAGATGCATCATTTGCTGGGCAAAGAAATACATGGCTTAGTTTCTTCATTGCTATAGTAGCATTTAGTGTGTTGAGGTTCAAAATGTAATTGTGGCTTTACAGTTGTGGTCTGAAAAAGACAAAAAGGCACTTAAGGCAGTGCTTCTCAAGCTATCTGATGTGGGGGACCGGCAATTTTTCCCCCCAATGTGCGCGCAGACCAGCAGCTGATGGTTCCGGTCCGCGGACCACCACTTTGAGTAACACTGATTTAAGGGACTAAGACTACAACTTACCTCTACGGTGAAATTAAATCAATTGATTTCCATCTATCACTTGAACAAAATGGAGAGTGTTTTGCGGTTAAAAATAGAATAGCTTACTTTGGAGACTATTATATAAAATCTTTGCTGTTTACGGTCTGTATATTGTACTGCACTATTCTTATTAGTGTTACTAATAGTACAAATTAGAATATTCAGATATGGTCACAGACCTATTTTGATAAAAAAACTTCAAGACATTGCATTTTATTACCGCCTGTTATTATTAGCATTACAGAAAAGTTGGGGCCTGAAGGCTCACTTAGGCCATGATTGAGGAAAACATCCCTCTTCTGGGCAGCACTTATGCATGTGGTCAAGTTCCATTGGAGGCAAGCCTATGTGCTTTCCTGAATCAAGGCCTTAGACAGGTAGACACTTGGGTAGCTTTACCTTCTAGTTCCATGGTCTTTATCCACCCACCATAGAATATCAGGGTTGGAAGGGACCTCAGGAGGTCATCTAGTCCAACCCCCTGCTCAAAGCAGGACCAATCCCCAATTAAATCATCCCAGCCAGGGCTTTGTCAAGCCTGACCTTAAAAACTTCTAAGGAAGGAGATTCTACCACCTCCCTAGGTAACGCATTCCAGTGTTTCACCACCCTCCTAGTGAAAAAGTTTTTCCTAATATCCAACCTAAACATCCCCCACTGCAACTTGAGACCATTACTCCTTGTCCTGTCATCTTCTACCACTGAGAATAGTCTAGAACCATCCTCTTTGGAACCACCTCTCAGGTACTTGAAAGCAGCTATCAAACCCCCCCTCATTCTTCTCTTCTGCAGACTGAACGATCCCAGTTCCCTCAGCCTCTCCTCATAAGTCATGTGTTCCAGACCCCTAATCATTTTTGTTGCCCTTCGCTGGACTTTCCACACCCTTCTTGTAGTGTGGGGCCCAAAACTGGACACAGTACTCCAGATGAGGCCTCACCAATGTCGAATAGAGGGGAACGATCATGTCCCTCGATCTGCTGGCTATGCCCCTACTTATACATCCCAAAATGCCATTGGCCTTCTTGGCAACAAGGGCACACTGTTGACTCATATCCAGCTTCTCGTCCACTGTCACCCCTAGGTCCTTTTCCGTAGAACTGCTGCCTAGCCATTCGGTCCCTAGTCTGTAGAGGTGCATTGGATTATTCCGTCCAAAGTGCAGGATCCTGCACTTATCCTTGTTGAACCTTATCAGATTTCTTTTGGCCCAATCCTCCAATTTGTCTAGGTCCCTCTGTATCCTATCCCTACCTGCCACTGTATCTACCACTCCTCCTAGTTTAGTATCATCCGCAAATTTGCTGAGAGTGCAATCCACACCATCCTCCAGATCGTTCATGAAGATATTGAACAAAACCGGCCCCAGGACTGACCCTTGGGGCACTCCACTTGATACCGGCTACCATCTAGACATGGAGCCATTGATCACTACCCGTTGAGCCCGACAATCTAGCCAACTTTCTACCCACCTTATAGTGCATTCATCCAGCCCATACTTCTTTAACTTGCTGACAAGAATACTGTGGGAGACCATGTCAAAAGCTTTGCTCAAGTCAAGAAACAATACATCCACTGCTTTCCCTTCATCCACAGAACCAGTAATCTCATCACAGAAGGCGATTAGATTAGTCAGGCATGACCTTCCCTTGGTGAATCCATGCTGACTGTTCCTGATCACTTTCCTCTCGTGTAAGTGCTTCAGGATTGATTCCTTGATTCTCTCGTGTAAGTGCTCCATGATTTTTCCGGGGACTGAGGTGAGGCTGACTGGCCTGTAGTTCCCAGGATCCTCCTTCTTCCCTTTTTTAAAGATGGGCACTACATTAGCCTTTTTCCAGTCGTCCGGGACTTCCCCCGATCGCCATGAGTTTTCAAAGATAATGGCCAATGGCTCTGCAATCACAGCCGCCCACTCCTTTAGCACTCTCAGATGCAATGCATCCAGCCCCATGGACTTGTGCACGTCCAGCTTTTCTAAATAGTCCCTAACCACCTCTTTCTCCATAGAGGGCTCGCCACCTACTCCCCATGCTTTGTTGCCCAGCGCAGCAGTCTGGGAGCTGACCTTGTTCGTGAAGACAGAGGCAAAAAAAGCATTGAGTACATTAGCTTTTTTCACAACCTCTGTCACTAGGTTGCCTCCCTCATTCAGTAAGGGGCCCACACTTTCCTTGGCTTTCTTCTTGTTGCCAACATACCTGAAGAAACCCTTCTTGTTACTCTTAACATCTCTTGCTAGCTGCAGCTCCGGGTGCGATTTGGCCCTCCTGATTTCATTCCTACATGCCCGAGCAACATTTTTATACTCTTCCCTGGTCATTTGTCCAATCTTCCACAGCTTGTAAGCTTCTTTTTTATGTTTAAGATCTGCAAGGATTTCACTGTTAAGCCAAGCTGCTCGCCTGCCATATTTACTATTCTTTCGACACAGCGGGATGGTTTGTCCCTGTAACCTCAATAGGGATTCTTTGAAATACAGCCAGCTCTCCTGGACTCCTTTCCCCCTCGTGTTATTCTCCCAGGGGATCCTACCCATCAGTTCCCTGAGGGAGTCGAAGTCTGCTTTCCTGAAGACCAGGGTCCGTATTCTGCTGCTTCCCTTTCTTCCCTGTGTCAGGATCCTGAACTCGACCAACTCATGGTCACTGCCTCCCAGATTCCCATCCACTTTTGCTTCCCCTACTAATTCTTCCCGGTTTGTGAGCACCAAAGTAATTGTTGCAACTATAGAGTTTGTTTAACTCAATTAAAAATGTAAATGTTATGTGCTGTGAGTTTTGCACTAATTAAAGCTATGCACACACCCTGCCTCTGTCATTACCTGTAGGCATGCATCTCATACTAGTGACATACATTTTTACACATACACATAATGTGTTGGGACAGATTTAGTGGTACCCGCCAGTTATTTTATCTCACTCCAGTGAGGCAAAGCACGTGTGAACCTAGCTTCAATGGCTAGCTAAACTGCGTGGAGTCACTGGAGCAGCACAAAGCAGCTGGGGCAAGGCAGTGAATCTGGCCCATTATACACTATTCTGTATATACCTTTGGCAGAATGCTTTCTTGCATTAGCACTTGCACCTGTGCTGTAGCAGAGGGTACAATAAGACACATTGTTTCACACTGTCTCACATTTCAGAAACTGCATTTATAGCACAACACGCCAATGCACACATTAGAGTTAGTGTATTTAACCCAAATAAGGCCAGATTTCCCGCAATCACTGTAACCTGATGCCTTGCAACGATATGTGAAGTTGAGAGAATCTTCAAGTCGATTTGCTTTCTCACATTCTACTTTGTGGAACCTAACACCAATTAACGAGGTAGGATAGCCACGGAAGGACACCAGAGTGCGCCTTTGAGGTCTCTCTCCATGCTGATCCATCTTGATATGTGTAGTCTGGAAGAGTCTCAGTGCAAATTTAAGAGAGAAAGCCAAGGGAAAAGCAGAAGCCTTATGCACTGTTGTTCTGAACTGTCATTTAAGAGCCTGTCCCATCACTGGTCACCTCTCATGGCTTTGGCATGCATTGGCATCAGTGCCACTAGTGTTACTCATGTCCAGAACAGAAGCCTCTTGCCAACCAGCTGAACGTTGACATGAGAAAGATCAAAAGGTCAAAAAGGGAGGTCATAAGGGAGGAGTGTAAGGGTGAGGGAAAAGATGTGACAAACTGGGGTAAACATTTGACAATGTTACCCTCAAAGGTTAGACAATGGGTGACATGGAGAGACAGTAAAATGGGTTTCTATCTCCCAGGAGTTCACAAATTACTGAAGCTTCACATTTTGGTAGCAATTAGCAGATGTGTGGCAATCTCATAGTAATATTTAAAGGAATACGAATATTGTACATACCTGCTTATAGTACATACTTCCAGCTGCACGCAGAAATTAGGGATGAGATTTTTCAAAGCCACCTAGGGGATTTAGTCACAGAACTTCCATTGAAAGTCATGTGAGTTGTGTGGCCCAAATCTACTTAGTCAGCCTTGAAAAATCTCAGTTTTTTCTCTTCTGTAGTAGAAAAGAACATGTTAAAAGAACATTAAGGTTGAAAAGTCAAGCACTTAAGATTTAGAAAAGGCCACAGCATCTTCCCACAGCTTCCAGTCTCCTTGCCAAGTTAGTTGCAGTCACTCAGTCCAACTTCCAGACCCAGTTTCCCTCCAATCCCGCCAGCCTCCAGTCCCAGTCTTCCCTCCACCCCCTGACTCCTTGTCCCAACTTAATTCCCTTCCCCCCAGTCCAGCTCTTATTCCCTCTGCATTCAATTAAGGTAGCTTCCTTCTCCATGCTGTCTAGGCACCAGTGAGGGCATGGAGAGTCAGGATCCCTGCTCTCAGTTCTGGTGGCCAGATCCAGACCTGGAACAAGCCAAGCCACCACCCACACCGAGTGCTGGGCTGGCTCTGGTGCCCAGCAGCTGCCCCCACAGTGCTGGGCCGAGCCGCTGGCCTAACCCCCCCAGCCTGCCCCAGAGCTGCCCCTGAGGCATGGCAGGCTCAAGCTCAGGGCTGCCAGCTGGAGCTGAGCACCAGCTGGCTTGAGGTAGAGAGAGAGGGCGGGGCCTCAGGGCACAGCATGGGCAGGGCCATGGCGTGGGTCAGTGGAGGCATAGCCTGCCCTGGCCTAGGATACCTGCTGCCCATTTATAGAAGAATTATGAAATCTATTTCTGAAGGAAAAAAAAAAAATCTTGTATTCAGTTGTACTCTACACCTGGGTACTTTAGGCAGCAAAGATTTTGCAACATAGGTCTTGTATTAAAGGCTGGAATTAAATTGCCCTCTATTTCTGTTCTTTAAAGCCTATGACCCAAAGTACACAGGAGTAGTAGAACTTTGAGATAATGGGGATAAACGGAGTTCAGACTTTGCCAGACTACTATGCATTTTCCAAATCAATTGTAACCTATTACAGTCTCCACTGCATGTATTGCTACTGGCCAACATTTTCAAACTTGAGTGGCTAAATCCATATTTGACACCTAATTCTGAGTGTACTGATTTCCAGAGGTGCTGATGCTTACAGACCCAACAGCAAACAATACTAGTTGTATGTACTCAGCACCTTTGAAAGTAAGGTCACTTTGATTTAGGTGCCTAACTGTGCATTTAGATATCTAACTCATTTAACAGCATTGATCTCTGTCAGCAACCATGATGGGGATAGTCTGACCTAGTGGCTGGAGCCATGGCAGTTGGCCCTAGTGTCTGGAGTCAGAGCCAGAATCATGAGTCCAGAGGTGGGCTGGAGAGACAGCAAGGCTGGAGCAGGACCAGGGCTGGAGCAGGCTAAGACTTGGGGAGGAGAGAGTTGCAAGCCCTGGAGTGACACTGAGCAAGGTAAGCTGCTGGTCCTCCTGTGGCATTTATATACCTGCCCCAAGAGTCACCTGGCTTGTGGATTGGCTGGAAAGTGTTAGGAAATCTAAATGTAGGTGGTCACTACCAACTCCCCCTATATTAGAATTTATTCTTAACAGTAATATGTAACACTGGCAAATGCAGTCATTAAGGAGGGTTCCACAGAAAGGGACAAGTTATCTAGGTCTTCAAACAACCCCCAACCTCATCATCAGACACAAGCTCCCCACAGACCAGACACACCAACTCAAAGCGGCACCAGACCCTGCCAGAACACCACATACAAAACCTGCAGACACATCTCCACTGCTACAATGATCAACACCCCCCACAACACACCTTTCAAGATCTATGGGGCCTACACATGCCTATCACAACATGTGATATACCTCATCCAGTTCACTAAATGCCCCAATAGCAACTATGTGGGTGAAACCAGACAATCCCTATGCTCTTGAATGAACTCACATTAAAAAAATGATAAGACAAAAATACCACACCACCCATGGATGAACACTTTTCACAGAGCGATCAATCCAGATCTGACCTCTCAGTCCTTGTCCCCAAAGGAAACCTGCAGAACACCTTCAAAAGACAGGTCTGATGCTTAAATTCATAAATTTGCTAGACACTAAAAACATGGTCTTATAAAGACATTGGATTTACAGCTTATTAAACAATATGTGACCTACTAACCTCCCTTTTTTGTCCCTAGGACAGTAGAAGTGTTAAGGGCATGTAACAGGGTCAGCACCCGCCTCTCATGCATTCCCTCTTTCTCTGGCTGATAGTGCCTACAAATATAGTCTTTTCACAGGGGAGAGGACACTCCCCTCTCATGGATGGCTCTCTTTCCTCTCGGTTAGGTCCTTGTGTGGTGTGATATTTTTGTCTTACCATTTTTCTTTTTTGGTCTTACATCAAGGTGGCACCTGCCTCTCACAAGCACCCCCGGCCTCTGGTTCTCTCAGCCAGTCTTCAGCAGCTCAGCCCTCCAGCCAAGCTGCACACACACTGTCCCAGGGTATACAGTTCAGAGTCCTTATCACAGCCCTGGTATGGGGCCGTAGCTCTCAGGCTTCTTACCAGAGGCACTGCCTTCTTCAGGCACCTAGCCGGGGCCCATCTTGGTACCTTCAACTGGTGTCCTTTTCAGAGGCACTCCCGGGGCTCAGTCTGCACCAGACCAGCAGGGCCCATCTTGGTACCCTCATCTGGTCTGGCCAGGTTTTATGCTCAGTCCCATGGGCTAAGCCTTCCCACAGTGACCTTTCAATAGCTCTGCTGCTATTCTAGCTAGCTAGCCAGCTACCCATTCTTCGGCACCCTCCTATGGGCTCAGTTCTGTCTGGTGAGCTCTCTGCAGCAAGCTAGCCACAGTCCTGCTGTTCCTCTAACTAGCCAGGCATCCAGTCCTCCCTTGTCAAGCTCTACACAACAACTAGAAGCTCTGCTGCTTGCCTTTTATCTGGCCCTTCTGGCCCCTTATTGGTCACTCCAGCTGCCTTTCTGATTGGCTGCTCTTCTGCAGCCACTCTAGGCTGCCTAGAGGACTTCTCACTACTCTATTCTGGGACAGGGTAATGCAGGGCCGTGAGGCCTTCAGCAGGGGGCCTCTGGACCTAGTCCGTCCTGCCACAGGGCCACTTCACCTTGAATGGTTCCTTAGAATATATGTTAATTTCTTATGCTAAACAATCAGTTCCACATTGTAGTTAGTTGCAACACTCTTGGGGGCTGGCTTCACGAACAGTGCTACAGTGGATTTTTCACACCCGAGTGATATAATTATAATGATATAGGTCTGTAGTATAGACCTGGCCTGAGTAAGCCCTGGTCTACACTACACAGCTAGGTCGACATAAGGCAGCTTATGTTGACCTAACTATGTCAGTGTACACACTGTAGCTGATGTAAGTGCCCTACTATACCAACATAATAACTCCACCTCCATGAGAGGCGTAGGGCTTATGTTGGTGTAGTTAGGAGGACGCAGTATCAATATAGACACTGCGTTACTTACATCGACTGTTGGCTGTCTTGTAAATTTCACGTCTGCACTGGAGCCGTGAAATTGACAAGAAAGCCCAGCTCCCCAACTGGGCTGCTGCCAGGTCTCCGCTCCAAGCAGGGCTGCCACACAGGCTCCTGGCTTGCGCTGCCACCCAGGCTCCCCACTTCCTGTTGAGAATCCTGCTGTCCTCTGGGGTCCTGGCTCCCTGCTTCCAGCAGGGAGCCCAGCTGCACTGAAGCTCCCAGTTTGGAGCCTGGCTGCCAGCCCTGGGCACTCGGTTCCCCGCCAGCTGACCAGTCTCCAGGCACGGATCTCTCTGCCAGAGGCAAGAGGCCCTGGGTGGCTTCCTCCCTACTCCTGGCTGAAAGCAGGAAGGTGAGAAGCCTGGGATGCAGCTGGGCTCTAGGTGGGGAGCTTTGCAGAGGTGAGAGCCCTGACTCTCAGCCCCTCACACTACCACTCTTCAATCAGCGGAAGTGCTCCTGCTGAGGACACACACCATCGACAGAAGGAGAGTAGTATGGACATTAGCCACCACAGCAATTATTGGTTGATTTAAGATTATAGTACAGACCTGAAGAAGAGCTCTGTGTAGCTCGAAAGCTTGTCTCTCTCACCAACAGAAGTAGGTCCAATAAAAGATATTACCTCGCCCACCTTGTCTCTCTAATATCCTGGGACCAACATGGCTACAACAACACTGCAAATAGGCATGAGTAGGTCAAGTGTATGGTGAAGATTTAACTTGGATTTTCCCTGATTTTGAAATTTAAAGGAACATTGTGAAAGTTTTAAGAGTTAAAACTTTTCCTATGGTATTTTAATATTTAGTCCATCTAGAATGTCTAGCCAACTGTACTCCTAAACTGTATTTTAAATAGATCGTTGTTTTTTAAACAACCAACCGCCACACCCCAAAATCTCTATTTTTAACACCCGCTCCCCCCCCCAAAAAACCTAACTCCTGCAATGTTTCTTATCATACTGTATGTATACCAATTTGTTGATAGTAAATCACACTGCAACTTGCATGTCATGTTCTGCAGTTAAATCCAGAATGGACACACTAACAAATTTTAGTTCCAGGTTAGGACCACTGTCGAGCCAAATCAACCTCCTGACAGTGTCCCTCTCATTAAATATATATTGAACACGTACAACTTTGCACCGTCGGCGTGTAAATACATTTTAGTATATTTTAAAAAGTCAATATCGTTATAAAGTGAGTGTGAGCTGGACATCAAGGTACTTGCATATTTGGAAGGTTATTTTTTCTTAAGTATATTTTCATGTTAAAAATAATTTGGTTCGTTAATTTTAATCCCACACAGCTTTCCCCTGGCTGTAATATTTCCCTTTTAATTGTCTGGTTGTCAATTGGAATCCAAAAGAGCATAGACCGTGGCGAGTACTTAGGAACTAAGGCCCCAATACATCTAAGGGACCCGAATGCATTCTCTTTGGTACCCTATGTACTGCCACTTATCTGTTAAGAGCCTAGGGCTTGGCTACCCAGTTTCAGGACTTCAGCATATTATGTGGCAGTCAATTTTGTATTAGAAATCATGAGGAAAGAACTTAACACAGAAATGCCATCATCTACAGGTGACATAACAAAAACTGGAAATAGATTATACAGTACATGCTGCATCTATCCATTTGGAATTCTGAGAAGCAGCATTCAGAAACAGAAAACTGGGCATATTGTGGTCTTTATTTATGTGCTTTTGTATTTAAGAAAAGTTCCATCATATGCACATAGGTTCTAATTACAATTAGGGTTTGATTCAATTGATATAATTACTATTAACATTGCCTACTTAAGGCAAGTGTTATACGCTGGTACATTAATATATCATAGTTTGATTAGATTATTTCTTCAGGTAAGCTTGTGTAGTGGTCTTTTAATAGATCTTTACAGTATACTCTAAAATATACAGGATTATTACATTTATCCACAGTAGGCCTATCTGCTTAACCTCTTTCTGAAAATGATACACAAATGGACCCATCATTCCTCTCAAAATAAATGGAAATACATTTACACCAATATACGTGTTGAGAGCATTGTGGAGATAATTAATTTACATATCTCCATGGATATGATATGTACAAATATTGGAAAGAGGAGGCTCAACACATATTTAATGTTTTTAGCTAAAATCAATTCTCCTCTAAATAAAAGTGAAAGCATCCTTGCACTGGGTACATGGTCCATATAAACTTTTTTCCAAGAGATTCCTTTCCCTGCCAGCATCTGTTCAAGCTGAAAAGTTTTCCGTGGAGCAAAAAGCAAACTCTCCTTGTTGCATTCAATTTTCAGTCCATTTTAGGCTTTTCTTTTCCTTCTTCTATACCTGAAACAATATGGAAAACACCTGAGTGATGAAAAACTGATCATTTACTTGGAAACCTAATACATTAATCTTTCTTCTTCTTTGCTAGCAGCCTCTGTCATGTTACCTGACCTTCTGTGAAGGAAAAGAACATCTATACACCTGAAACCAGCAGTTGTCTGGTAATGACCTCCCTAACCCTTTCCTTCCCCAGGACCCTTTTCAGAATCTTAATCTGAACCTAGAGCATGCTCTGCCTCTGACTGTTTCAGGAGAATGAAGATAATTGTCTCCTGGGGTTCCAATTGCTTACATACAAACAAAACAGAGCAGATTTTATTATGGCTACCATTAGCTGAAGCTAAGCCACTGACATTTTTTTAAAGTACATTTTCAAAACTATTATTGATAATTCCATTTAGGTTTTTTCCCCCTTTCTTTCCATTGTCAGATTTAAAAAAAAAAATCATAAGTAGAAGTCATTTTTCCTGACAGTGCACAAAGAATCAATGATTGCTAATAGAGTTTTTTTTCTCATTAATGTCCATTCCTTTTAGTAATCTAGGTAGCATGAGCACAGTACATATTCTCTTTAGAAGATTTGTCTTTGCTGCAGAACTGCTCTCTGTCGTCTGTGCTGAAAGGCAGCTGGGTGCGGCAACAGGCTGTTCTCCTGGTGATGAAAAGTCAGCTCTTTCAGATGCTTGCTCCTGGGCAATTAATTTATTATTAGAATCTAGCAAAAGTGTAGTTCTTTTGTCCATTTTGTTTCTTCTGACTAAACCACCCTGCCCAAGATATCAAAGATAGTCTGAAAATGTTTCTTTTGGAGGTTTCCTGGACTGTTGCAAATCACAGAAGAAAGATTTCTCATGATATAAGGCCGATGAAAAGTCATTCTGAAAGCAGCAAAAGGGAAATCCGACCATAGATGATATTACCTACTAATGGAATATGTGTGTGGATGTTAGTTCTTCCCATGGGCCCTTCTGAAAATGTACCTTTTAATACCCAGATGGGGGTAGGAGGAAAGCATCTACAGAGGAGACTTTACTGAAAGAAGCCATAAGGACACAAATGGCTCCAGACATTGCCAGCAGTCTGAACACAATGGGCGTTGTATTTTTGGTTTGCCAGCAACCATGTGATTGCCATAGTCAAAGGTCTGAAAAACAAAACAAATGGGCTGGTTCCAAAAGAACACTATTGGCCTAAGAATCTGCTCTAGAGCCAACCTCAGGTCCCTTGTGTCCTCTGCTGCGAGGAACTTACCCAGTGGTTTTAATTAAAGCATTGTATGTGTCTTTTGAAAAGAGCCTCTTTCCTTTCTTCTGAGGTATTCTACTGCAGATGGATCAATTAATTTGGCAGGAATGCAGGTATCTTCAGCACTGAGAGAAGGCCTGAGGAAAGGGCAATTTTTTCCTTCCCTATCATGTTTGTGGTTTAGGTTGGAAAAACTAAGTACAAAATCATTTAGTCAGTAGTGGGTTTTCTTCTTAATGCACCTCCAGAGGAAAAGGCTCACAGAAATAAATGAAACCTTCTCAAGTCAGATTGTTTTAATCTGAAGGCCCCTTTTAAAGGTTTGGTTTCCAAATATTTTTTGCTCCAAATCTTACATATAGTTATAATTTTTCATTTTTTATGGTTGTTGGGTTCCTATCATACACTTTAGGTCTGATTTATATACCACGCTTCATACATGGCCACATAGCAGGTGACTCATGCCATTTGCTGGCTTGCATGTCGCTGAACCAAAAGAATTTGGGTCAATGTCTCCCAACCAACTGGGGGGAAAATTGAAGAGTAGCTAAAGGCCTTGCTGAGCCTATTGAGCCTATGGCAACATTAACCTCAATTCTTCTGGGATGAGGAACCAAAGGAGATAAAGTTTCTATTATACATACTATGGAACAGTGAGGGAGATTTTCCTTGAGCGACTTGCTTGTGGATTCAATAAGAACATGTGCTGCTTTATCATATTATTATTATGTTTTATATCATATGGAATTTATTCACAGTGAAGCCATCATCTTTTGGATAACCTTTCTTTAAAGGACCTTTCCTGCATTATCAGAAGAAAAGGTAAGTGGTTTAAATAGCCATTAACATGAAATTGAATTACAGGTTCAGGACCAGCCATAAATGCAGTGCCAAATGACCAGATGCTCTACAGTTAAGAAAAGAGGTGCCTGATGTCTGGACTCTAATACTGAAAAGGGACACATGAGGCACACAGAAAAGCAGGTTTTGTTTCAGATTCTAATTAGAAGTTAAGGGTGACATTCTGGCCCCACTGACGTTAATGACAAAATGCCGATTGACTCCAATGAGGCAAGGATTTCACCCAATTTGGCGCTGTTCCAGCAGGATGATTAAGGCCATCTGGATTATGTGAGAGGGCACACCCTCACTCTGGTAGAGAGGAGGCTAAGGAGCTCTTCTGAGTTTAGCCAACACCAATCAGGTGCACCTGTAGGGCTTGCTCTGCCTGACGGAAGAAGCTTAAGGAAAAGACTTCCACGTGAAGGGGAGGTGTGAAGACTGCTGGCTACAGGAACACAGCAGCAACCAGGAACATAGCTACAGAGCTGACTGCCCTTAAGACTGTATGAACCAGATATGAAGTGGGGGTATCCCTAAAGGAGGGGCTGGAGGCAGGCCATAACAAGACACTATACCTGCAAATAAGCGAAACTCCAAAGGAGTAACCAAAAAGACTGCCTAAGAGACTGACCACCTTTGTCTTTCTTCTTCCTTTTGGACTCTTGACTCCCTTGCTCAGGGGAATGAGAGGAAACAGGACCCTTTTTGTTTGGAGAATTCTTCGTGTGCCACAAGCAGGGGAAGAACTTTATAAGTTGTTCAAATCATGATCTGCTGAGGACTTGGCGTGGGGGTAACTTCATCTATTTGGATGGTTTGGAGGGAAAAAAATCTAACAGTTATTTATGAGGAATCCACTAAGTTTTGTGCCTCTCATTTTATATGCCTAGTTGCAAGTGATGGGTAATCTAAATAGGCTAGTGATATTGATTCTGTAGAATTCTGCAGCATGGTTGTCTGTTATCCCTATTACTTGGACCGTTGGGTATGGACATATTTAATTTCATAGGACAAATTGATTTATAAATAGATGAGTACCTTATGCTTGAAAATACCTTTAAAAACAATCTCTCTTCCTAACCTCAAGCATAACAATTTCCATAGAATGGCACTTTATTCTAGCTAGATTTTACTGGTTCCTCAGCTAATAAAACAGAGTGGGTTGTAAATCTTTCAGGTAATTGCCAACAGCTCTTAAATTAGTATTAGAAGTTATAAAAGTGAATACATATTCATAGCTAATCATGTTACCTGGCAGACATTTCATTCATTTGACTTTTTTTAAGAGGAAGAAAAAAAAGTTACAATGAAATCTTGTCAATTCCCCCATGTTTTAATCCTAAAACTTCCATTAACTTCAATAGGAACAGGATCAAGCCCTAAGAGAGTAATCCTATTGGTTAGTCTCCTGAAAACAATACTTACATTTTTGTGTATCCCAAATGTAGTTATTCAGGACTTCTCCCAGCAAGTAGAAAATGTTAAGTACTAGGGTGACCGTTACAAAGAAAATTATCTTGGCACCTGGGCTGATGTAATCCAGGAGAGGGTACACCCAGACCCCTGTTACTTGATGGATCCAGCACACCCTGAAATGGAATCAAAAGACCAGTGAAGATATTGCTTATGTACTGGTTTTAAAGCGACTCTGGCTACTGTGTGTAGTTACTCTAACCTATCAATGAGTCAATTTTTCCAAAGAACAAGGTACAATTGAATGTTTGATTCTTAGGATCACTTGAGACGATGTCCTCCTAGAATAGGGGTGACACGATGATGAAACTGAAACAGTTTTACAAGAATATTGTTACCCCTTTTGAATTGAGTAGTTAAACCCTGAAAATTGGTTATCAGGTTGTTTCTATTAGGAGGAGGAATTGAGGCTGGACCGGGTATTTCTCTGATGCAATCCTGCTTATTTACAAAGTCCTGTTTCCCTGAACACAGGAGGCATAAACCAACAGGAGACAGTTTGTTTGATTTCAGTTCCAAGCCTTTGAACCAGCACTTTACCTGAAAACTCTCTTTTAGTTCCTTCCCCTCTCCCCCGCCTTACCTAAAGTCATGCTACCACAACTCTTCTGGCTGTGTCCGGGGCTTCCTTGCTCTTTCTGTGTGTTTCTGCTGATTCTCTCAGTCAGAACCAGACACACACAGCTCAACTCATCAATGACGCAGCCCCCACACCCGCATTTGCTATACCAGTCCCCAGGGAAACCCCTCGAGTTACATGGTTCAGCTTCTAGTCAAGCCTTGCCATGTGCCTGTGTTTTGGATGGTGGCTTCTATTGTTTCAGCTATCTGGTTCCATAAAGGAGCTTGATTGTTTATTGTAAATGAAGGGCAGTGGTTACATCCACCAGTTTCTGTGAGGTTTTACTCAACTCCCAAAACACCGATGAATTGTTGGAGGGACTCAGATTCTCAGAAGAGACAAGGTGGGTGGACCAACTTCTGGTGGTAAGAGAGAGACATGCTTTCAATCCACACAGAGCTCTTCTTCAGGTCTGGGAAATGAATTCCCAGCCTCCCCGCAAAATGCAAGGTGGAACAGATTGTTCAGTATAAATACTTAGCACATATTGTAAAGGACCATTCAAGGCAGAGATTCTTCACACTCATTGGCAATTCAGGTGACTGGTCTCTTGACCCAAGAAACAGAGTTTGTCAACCTTAGCACAGTTTCCAAAGAACTCCGCATAAGTACCTGGCTTTTCCTCAGGGTATTACTGTGACAAATGTGAAGGTGCTTGGTGGTGAATGTTGATCTGTAAAATATGGCGTGTTGTATTGTATTTCTAAGATGGTGGGCTGTAATGTCAGAAGGGAACAGAGAGTTTTAGCATATTCCCCCCACAGTCATAAGACAAGTGATTGTAAGTCATTAAGGGTGAATGGTCTAACTGCCGAAGAATGGAGCAGCCATCACAGGAGCATTCCTTAGATGGCTGGGCTGGCTGACTGGGGGTGGGAGGGAAAACAGTTGGAAGGAAAGAGAAGATGACACACTTAGGCCCCATATCAAAAGTTAGAGTGATATGGTAACTGGGCTTAGGCTCACACACGGACTGTGGGGCTCTGAGAAAAGGGAGCTTTCCTGAAAGGGGAGGGAACAGACTAGTGGTAGGGGGAGTCACACAGTGGAAAGCAATTGGAGATGAGGCAGGATCCCAACAGTCTTTTGGCTTCCTAAAAGAATGTACATTAGTTCTTTTCTCTTCCTGTAACACAAGAGGGAAGCCCATCTAACTTGGCTTTTAGGGAATCACAAGTTTAGATAAGACTAAACATGTATGTAGGCTTGTCATGGGGCACCTGCCCTTTATGGGGAGTTAGGGCCTACCCAGTGTGCGACTGCCTTATGAAGGCCTCCTTGGGGGTAGCTGCCTGCCCCAGGTGACTGATTAGTAAATAAAAAAGGTTACCCAAACTCAGTTATGGGGAGAAACTGCTGGGGGGAGAGGAGCTCGTAAGAGTGCTGATCAGGGAGCCTAGAGGGTGAACTCTCCAGGGAACACATCAAAATGGGGACCGATTAAAAGGTGCTCCTAGAGAAAGGATCCTCACAGATCCACGGCTAGAGTTGGCAGGCATCCAAGAGGGTCTGATCTCAGCCAGAGGGTCTCCCAGATACTCTCTTGAAGCCCAGTCTGGCAAGGATCACCTGCTGTCCCTGGAGAAGAGTTGCAGAGGATGGATCTCCCCAGATTCTTCTCTGTCAGGGATCCTTCTCCAGTAGGGGCAAGATGCCTAACATCAGGGACAAAGACTGGAATGGAGAGAACCCCTGTAAAACAACCTAGGTAGAGGAGAGCACCAGACTCAGGTTGAGGACAGATGGATGAAGAATGACTGGGTCACCCAGCTGAGATGTGGCAGGTGAAAGTTTGGTTTTTGTGTAAGCTTTTCTGTCAATAAATGAGAACCTCCACAAGAAGGTGTTCTTTAGCATTGAAGTCTGCCAGGACTTGCTGATATCCTGGGTAAGAGCTCACCCACAACACCGTGCCTGCCTACAAGGGGGCGCCCTGGGTCAGCCTGGAATGATAAGGCCGTTTGTTGTGGAATCCTTTTCTCTATTGCTCTGTTCCATTTGTTAATAAACCTACTTGTTTTTGGAAGGCTTTGGGGCACTACATCTCTGGTCACGGGCTCCTGAGGGAAAGAGATGCCGGTGTCCTATTGGACTTACATGGTAGAAAGTGGTTGGCATAGGTGGGGTATTGTACCCAGATCCCAGTCTAAGAGTGGGAAAACTGCAGACTAATAAGGGCCTTTGTCACCTTGAGGAAGGATTATGGAAATGCCCTATGGGATTAGATTGCTAGAGTAGTGGTAGTGTTCTGACTGTGTATGGGAGGGCTCATGGGTTCAAGTTCTGGGAAATCTCTTGCAGAAATTGTGAAAACTCTCTGCTTCAAGTTCGCTGGGTGAAATTCCATGGCCTGTGTTATGCAGCTGGCCATACTAGATGATCACACTGGACCTCTCTGGCCTTAAAAAAAACCTGAGCTCCATCCATTCCAAGTGGTCTCCTTACCTTGGTCCTGTAGGTGGTTACCATATCCTCCTTCAGCGGCTTCTTATAGAAGCTTTTATTATACAGTCAAATCCCAAATTACTAGAAACTTCATGTAGGAATTAAAATGTTGGCAGTAGGCTAATCTGTGAGATAACTGTGACTGGCTGCTGACCCTAGCCCCCCTCCTACCTCTCTGAAAGAGTCCACATGTGAAAGAGTCCCTCCATACTTGTGGATAGCTTGTATTCTACAGATCTTGTACTGTGCCAGAATGTACCTGTGAAAAGGTAAAAGTGCTAAAGACTGTAAATGACTAACAGGTCCCAGCTTGTCACACGGCTGCTGGGGTTAAAGGAAGGGGAGCTAGGTCAAAGGGGAATGGTATGTCCTCTCCCCTTTTGGCTGAGTCAAAGCAGAGAAACCCTATGGGAATTAGTGTTCAGTATTTTTTCCACTTTTAGTTTTGTGATCATTCGGTGGACTGTAAAACAAACCTTGAGGAAAAAGCCTTAAAAAGACCAGTGCTTGGAGCTTTATTTCCCTTCCCTGACTGGTGAAACTGCCCACCAGTTTACAGCACCTTTAGAGGAGGAATACTCAAAAGGGTCTTTGATCTACTGCGGTGCACTTGAATGATTGGTTCATGAACCAAGGAGAAGTGACACTTCCTAGAATGAATTTATTTTGGACACCAAAAATATTGTCTAAACCCAAGTGAGTCACTAAAGAATTCTTGAATGTCATCTATGGCTTGTTGAATGCAGCATCCTGGCTTAAGTCCCTTTGTGGATCCAACTTTATGTGGCTGTCGCCAGAGCAATAGGTCACTAACTGGAACTAATATGACAAGAACAAGGTAAAACAAGTGCTGCTTAAGAAACAAAGTTCAAAAGCACACCTGCCTAGCCATCCTGACCTCACTGAAAATCAACCCCGCAACCCAGTTTACTATGCTGGAATTACTAACATTGTACTTCTTCCCACTGAGCAATGACACAGCGAGTATTGCTGCATTGTCTATATTACAAATGCCAGTAGCAAAAGTAGGACTGCTACCATGGAAACATTACCTGAGGTCCTTTGTTGGTTTGTATTCAAGTAGGAATGAACTCACTAACTCAACACTGCACAATAAAGGGCTGATCAACTGTAGGTATAAGTCTTCGATACAAGACTACTGATTATTAACTTTAATGAATGCCTTCAACACGGCAATTCTAGCAATCATTATTCTTGTTCAACCTCATTATTAGCTAAGCACAGGGGAACATGCATTAAGACACACTTTGGATTGCAAAACCAGAGCCAATTTAAGAGCCTACTATTGTACAGGTTAAAAAAGTTGCAAGTTGAGATATAAATATTGTGTGTGTGTGTGTGGCGGGTGGCGGGGGGATTAAACTAAAACTGGACCAGCTAACTTTACAGTAGACAAAGTCAACTTAGTTTTAAAATACACCCAGAGGTGCAATCTTCATTAAATGGTTTATATTCATGTATGCAATGTTTAATATTTTTACCTTAAAAGTCCAGAGGGTTAGAACCTCTGCTCTCCCTCTGATTCTGTGACAGCACCGGAATCATTCCTACTACCCAGCTTTTTTTTTTTTTTTAAGATGAATATCCGAAAGGTCCCAAATAACATCCTGTCATTATTACTGAGCTCAGCTGGTTGAAAAGACATTTCTCAAGAAATTTCTTACAAAATATTTGTCATTACTTTAATGAAACATTTGAAATTTTTCAACCTGCTCAATAGCTGGCTTGAAAACAGGTAAAAAGAAAATTAGAAAAATGTAGCTCTTTTTCAAATAAACATTTTTGGAGGGAGAACAGCTCTGTTCTGAGGTTCAAAACATTGATGTTCCCCCACCCCCCTTTCTTTTAAACTGCTACTATTGCAGTTGAGCCTTTAGCTCCTTCTTGCCAAAATACTGACTCTTCCTCTCTGCCATTCCTCTAGCATTTGCTTTACAAAACGAGCTTGCTTGAGGAAGTGGAAGATGCATTGGAAAACTCTGTATCTCTATTACTTCTAGGGCTAACTGAGGAAAACCAACTGAGCCCAAGCATGTAGTGTGTGACACTCTGTACATATCTACCCGAAAAAAATTCTTGACATATTGAATGATGTGACCCTGGTTACCTGAAAAAGGTGTTACCTGAAAAAGAGCTCAGCGTAAGTTTGAAAGCTTGTCTGTTTCACCAACAGAAGTTGGTCCAATAAAAGATATTCCCTCACCCCTGCTTGTCTCTAATATCCTGGGACCAATACAGCGACAACAACATTGCAGGCTGTGGAATGTCTCCCAGAGGAGGTGAGGGAGACAAAACCAGAATGAATGAATCACTCAAGATTATAGTGTAGGGAACAACCCTGCACTTTCAGGGGCATGAACTCAATGACCCATAGTAGGTCTAGTCTATTTCTGAGTTCTGTGATGCAGGGTAAATAGACTGACAGAAAGCTGCTAGAGATTTTAGCCAGGAATGTATTTTTTGCAAATTTGATCCATACTGATTTCTTCTTCCCTGTTCATTTTGGAACAAAGTAGTGTGAACTTCAGTGTACATGGGATTTAAAAATAAAGGTAGGCTGTAGTGAATGGAAGTATAAAATGGCCAGCACACGGAAGATGGAGATCACTACAGGGGGGTGAGATGCATGAGAACACATGGGATGCCTCTGATAAATGACTGTAAATTTAATTTTTCTTTTGCATATATCCAACACTATTTGTCTTGATTTATTATCACACTACCAAACGCCTAGGGACTTACTTTTTTAAAAAAATGCATACAATCATCACACCATATACTACACTATGCAAACTTTCCTTCCTCCCCTTATCAAATTAACAGACCTCCCTAAAGCCGGCTGTAAGAAAATCCACACGTTTTTCTAAATCAGGTTGATTGGACCTGCCCTGCCTGAATTGTTTTATTAAGTAGTGATAAAATGAACCCATGTTCAGCCCTGGCACAGGTGGGGGCAACTCCCACTGTAGCAAATGTAGGAACAAGAGGACTGACCAAGTGCTTTACTACCAGACACCTACCCCATATGACTAAAGCGCAGTCACATCCTTGGGAGTGGCTCTTTGGCATCCAGTATATCTCAGCAGCAGAAGGAACACAAACATCTTTTAACTATACTCCTTTGGCTTCATTTCTTCTATGGCCACATATCGCTCAGACAGTAGTTGCCATGAGACAATGATTGCTAAAGTGAGCAAAACAATATCTTGCTATTTTATCTGCCATGACAATCAAATTCATAGACCCAGTGCCTGTGCGGTTTGTTTTGTTTGTTTGTTTTTGGGTAGTTGGGGTGTACTCAGAACAGTTTTCTAGCACTAATGAAAATAAAGTGTGATCTTTTCAATCCCATTATCAATAAAGCAAACCGTCATTTCACATTATACCAAGGCCTTGATCCTGAAAGTCCAAGTAAGGTGGGCAGCATGCAGTGCAAGACTATTGTCCCCTGGTGCAAATCTGAGAGACTGCCATACATGGCCATGAGAAAAGTTAATTAAAACCTAAGGCTTGTCCTTCCACAGAGATGGTGTGACTCTCTGCAGTTTGTGTGCCTGTTCTAATCCTTTCATGAATGCAAGGTGAACGAGAAAATAAAGGGGTGACGGGTTGTGGGGGGAAGAGAAATGGGCTTCAATGTAATCTCCAGCATACACCTTGGTTCTGCTCCTCTCTGTTGCTACTTATTTTTTTAATTTTTATACACTAATTAAGAGGGAAAAGCACCTCTTTCAGCACCCTAGTACCTTTCCATACATGAAATACAGACACATGACAAATAGAAACACCTGCTTCCCCTCACTCCAAAACCAGAAAATAACTAATTCCAAATAAAGTCAAACCTAAACACTATCCCCAATGTACCCCTTTCTCCCCAAACAGCTGGCTCCAGTGATGATCATTGCAGTGTGTCAGGAAGGTCAAAAGATCTGGGCTAGGTCAGACCCACACAGAGAGTACATTTAAAACCTGAGGACAAACCACCGTGGCACCAGCTTCTACCGCATCTGCCTCTCCTCATCTCAAATATGGCAGGATGGCACAGGGAGAGAGGCAGTCTCTCAAGCAGGCAGGCCATGAGCTTTATAAGTCAAAAAACAATCTCGTAAGCTCTAACAGGGAGTCCAACCAGGTCCTGGGGCAATGGTGGTGTGTGCTCCCAGCAAGAAACACTGCTTAATGAGCGGGCTGTTGCATTCTGCTCTAGTTTTATTTTCCAGGTGCAGCCTCAAATCGAATGCACTAAGCTTGAGGTGACACAGGCATGGATCAGTAGTTGGATCCCAAAGCCCATCTCCAAATGAAATCAATACAACCTCCTGGCAAGACAGATGAATAAAAGCATTCCTGGTTAGGGTTTGCATATGGTCACTTACCAACAGGTGGGGAATCCAGCACTACCTCAAGTTGGTAAATTCTCGTTATGAAACGTGGGCATACCCTTGCTAAAAGGGGCAGATACAATCCTTTTTCATATTTTCTGGTTGTTCCTTCCAGCCTAAGCCTACCATCATCACTTCAGTTCTGTTTGGACTGAACTTAACCCAATGATCCTGAATCTATATTCCAGACTCAGCCACACATTGGGTAGAACCTTCAGTAGCACCGGGGAGATTCAGAGATATAGAACTAGGTGTTATCCGCAGGCTGAACACACAACAGACCATGCTGCCTCACTAATCCTCCCACTGACCCTTATAGGCCATGAACATGAGAGGAAACAAAAGGCAATCCTGCAGAACCCCACATGCATGGCCTTACAGAGGAGAAGCAATTGCCCCAACTCCCTTTTGGGAATGCTCAGCAAGGAAGAAATGGAGTTAGCTGAGAGCAGCCCTATCCACTCTTGGTACAGTCTGTAGGTAAATCAATAATGGACTGAAGAGTATGCTTATAAATCTTACATATGATCCCAAGCTGGGAGGGATGGGAAGCACTGTGGAGGACAGGATTAGAATTCAAAATGACCTGACAAAGGAGAGAATTTTGTCAGAAATCAACATACCGAAAGTCAATAAAGACAAATGCAAAATACTACACTTAGGAAGGAAAAAAAAATCAAATGGCCAAGTACAAAAGGGGGAATAACTGGCAAGTCAGTAGTACGGCTGAAGGGGATGTGGGGGTTATATTAGATCACAAATGGAAAGGCTAAAAAAGGCTAATATGCTGGTATGTATTAACAGGAGTGTCCTATGTAAGACATGGCAGGTACTTGTCCTGCTCTATTTGGCACTGGTGAGGTCTCAGCTGAAGCGCTATGTCCAGTTCTAGGCATCACACTCTAGGAAAGATGTGGAAAAATTTGAGAGAGTCCAGAGGAGAGAAACAAAATGATAAAAGATTCAGAAAACTTGACCTATGAGGAAAGGTTAAAAGAACAAACTGGGCACGTTTAGTCTTGAGCCAGGAAAACTGAAGTGGGATCTGATAGCATCCTTGAAATATGTTAAAGGTTGCTATAAAGAGGGCAGTGATCAATTGCTCTCCATGTTCACTAAAGGTAGGACAGGAAATGATCAGCTCAGTCTGTAACAAGAGAGATTGAGGTTGGATATCAGGAAACGTCTTCTAACTATAAGTATAGATAAGTACTGGAAGAGGCTTCCAAGGGAGGTTGTAGAATCTCCATCACAGGAGATTTTAAAGAACATGTTAGACAAATGCTTTTCAGGGATGGTTTAGTTATACTTGGTCCTGCCTCAGGGCAGGAGACTGGACTAGATCCCCACTCGAGGTCCCTTCCAGTCCTACACAGTTATGAATCACACCTAAACGATCAACAATGCTGAAGGGAGCTCACTGAGGAAAAGGCAGCAGTGTGGTATAGTAGACAGGGCAAAAAACTGGAATACAAAGGAGCTGGGTTCAAGTCCCTCCTCTACCACTGCTTTGCTGCATGACTTTGGGCAAGTCACTTCCCTTCCTGTGCCTCAGTTTCCCCCAGCTGTAAAATGGGAATTATGATACTGGTTTCTGTAAAGCATTTTAAGATCTATGAATGAAAAACACTATAGCAGGGCTGAGTATATTATGATAGCACTGAAATATGTAGGCAGGAATAACAAAGTGAATGGGTAGCAGTGTACATCTCTTAATGCAGAATCAGTTTCCCCTGTGTTCCCTGTCCTGTTCATCTCCTTTTATCTTGTGCTTCTAGATGCAGGATGCAGATACCTGTGCTGGGAAGGAACAAGCCCTATACAGGGTTCTTAGTTGTTTTAAGAAATAAATTACCGAGTACTTGGAATGACAGGTGTATGCTGTGCAATAGCAATTTCCATCAGACTCTTTACACATATAAATGTAATGAAAATAACTGATATGGAGGATGTGATGTGGCCCTGTAGAAGTTGCAAGATAATGTATCCCCTTGAGTCAGTGTCAATTTATGTTTGCAATTCACTTGAGGGGGAAAAAAACAGACGTAAAACAATCTTTTCATACTGATTTTGTAACGATGCCTTAAAAAGCTCTTAAGACACTACTCAAATTTATTCCCACTTACACAAGTGGGCTGCTTCAACTTTTCCATTCCTGTGGAATAATTTTCCATGGGCCTCATCACATGATTTTCACAGAGTCATAGACTCCGAGACCAGAAGGGACCATTTTGGAAAAAAGACAAGTTGCTGTACTAAATCAGCCCACTGATTTATTAAGTCTGGTATCCTGCTGCTGTGTATTGTTCAGAGGAAAGTGAAAAAATACCCATAACACACCTAGCTAATTGTGCATTTTTTGGTAGAGGTGAAAAAAAAATCCTTCTTTTCCCCTAGAGAAATCAGTTTATGCCCCGATGCACGAGATTTGTTTATCTGTATCTCACCAAGCACAATTACAAATATTATTAACAATAAAATTATTCTGATCCTTTTGAAATCCAGCCACAAAATTTGACTCAGATCTCCTTGATTTTGGTTATTACATGATCACTGTGTGGGTGTAGTATCTATACATGGGTATAATGCCCCCTTTTTCCTTGGCCCATATAAAGGCAGGGAGCACTGAAGAGGTAGCACTTTTCAGACCCTATGTTGCTTTCAAACTAGTGGCCCCCTTTGGTTGGTGGAAAAAGTAGTATTCCTGAGTTCTGGAAGGAGCTGTATCCCGTTCTCTTAGGCTATGGGAAGGCTGTTGTGATGGAAAGCCTCAGAGGAAGGGAGTAGGAAGAGAGGTAAACAGGAGATCATAAAGGGCCTCAGGGGGGGAGAGAGAGAGAGAGAGAGAGAGAGAGTATGTGCGCTCACGCGTGTGTGAAGGGGGATTGGGGGGGGGACAGACAGACTTTTTAACCAAACAAGGATGGGGGGAGGAGGGAGGAGGGGAGAAAGCCAGAATGACTAAATAATTGCAGGGTAAAAAAATAAAAAAAGTCCGATGGGTAAAGTTGCTCTGTCAGATAAGTCAGGTTTTTTTCAATTGGAAAACTCCCCAAAGACCAAGTTTAGTGTTGCTTATGCTTTCTTTACTTAAACATTTTCCCAAATATTTTCATTAGAAATAAATTACAGAATGTTTGGATTTCTGTAATTGATTTCTAACACAAGAATGAGTGAACTAAAAAAAAAGAAAAAGAAAAAAGCGTTATCTTTTCTGAAGGGGCTTAAAATGCTGTTGAAGGAAATCATTTGCCTATTCTCAATTTTTGTTTGATAGAATAAAAAACCCTAAGCAAGAAAACCAGGGTCCAAGAAAAACATTTAGTTTGAAAAAAGGTTGAAAAATGTAGCTTTGGAAAGATCACTGCTTACATGGGATTGTTCAACAAATTCCTGTTGTGTGAGGTTTGGCATATACTTTCTAAAAATATCAGCATCTGGGGAAGCCAGACAAAGCCCAGGTCTTGGACCAAACGAGACATGCAGTGGGAATCTGTTAGTGATTATATCCATAATGAAATATGTGCCCAAATTTAGCAGTACAAACCCCCAATACAATATGAAAACACAGCATGTACAGTCCTTACCATAATATATAGCCAACAGAGAAGGTGCATACTGCAGCCAGTCCACAGCTCCTGCTGGGATACTGATGATGTGTTGTTCTCATCTCGATTAATATAAAGGGCAAAACTGTTGTATGCTAAGAAAAAAACAAAACGCAACAGGAGAAAGCCAGGTGATACAAATGATTCTCATTGCATTTCAACACTTGTTCTACAACAGGAAACTTAATAGCAAAGACTTCTCATGAGAAAAACAAAATTCTGAGGTAATCTCTTTATAGGTATGGAAAAAGACAAAACCATGAGCATATAAAGCCGATCAAATTTAAACCCTATTACTTAAATTGGCCTTTTAATGCCTGATCACTGAGGGCAGTGTAGGAAATAGCGAGCAGAACATACACTTTGTTTTGCCTGAGGGTTGCAGTGAAGGATCATTTTGTGATTAAGGGACAGGACCTGGAACTAGGAGAACTGGATTGTACTCCTAGTTCTGCTCCACAATTGCTGTATGACCTTTGCCACATCACTTAGGTCAAATGTGTCCACTATTTTCAGATACCCAACTTCAGAATCTGATTGTTAGAGGCACAGAGCACCCACAACTCCAAGTGAATCAATGGAAGCTGCAAGTGTTTAGCACCTCTGAAACAGACCTAATGTGTCTCAATCTGGGGACCCAAAAATAGGGGTAAAACTAGGGATAATTACCTTTCTTACAGAGGTGTCATGAGTCTTAATTTGTTAATCTTGGTAAAATTAATTGATATCCTCAGATAAAAGGCACCAAGGCTAGCGTTCTAACAATGCCTATATAGCACCTGTTCATGTTTAGAAGGGACAGTCCTTATTTTATCATTCCACCTTATAGCTTTCTTGTGCTGCACCTTCCAAAATGATCTCCTCTTCCAATGAATATCAGCAGAGTGAAAAAGGGTGTCCTCCCCCTGGCCCAAAGCTATACATAACTCGATGTACAGATTTTAAAATGTTAGGTATGAAAATGTACAGAAATGAGGAGCAATTCCATCTCAAAATAAAGTTTTGGATTAAAACTTTCATTTTTGAACATACAGCTCAGGCAGAAGTGATCTTATTGGTGACTCCAGCAGCATACATTGCACTGAAGACCTGCCGTGGATCTGTACACCAATCTCCCACTGAGCTGAAGGAGAGGTCTACAGGTGTCAGGATTGCAGGAGCAGTCTAAATCACAAACCAGTTTCAATCCTTTCTTAATACTGGCTCAGGAATAAGACAAGAATGTTGTTGCTTATGGCCAAATTCTGCCAGCAGATGTGCATGTGCAGCCCTCATTTGTTGACTTCGGCAGAAGCTGCAGATTGAGGGCTGAATCTGGAATTTAATAATTACACTGTGAATGCCTTAAAATGTTAACCAGTATTATGGTGGGAGGGACAGAGATGCTAAAATCTATCTTTGTGGGGATAACGGGCCTTAATGAGATAAAACAGAACAGCCTTTCGTAGACCTGCTCTTCTTTAACAACCATAAAATTTTTTTTTATTTAGATGAGAAAGACAAAGACAATGGAAATTTCTCTGGCTCACAGATGTAACATAATCTGGATTGGATAAGTGTTCTGATTTTTCAATACACTAGTAATTAATGACTGGCATTTAGAGAATGTCAGGTGGATAATATAGCAGTTAGGGGAGCTTTCAATTTCTTCATCTTTTAACAGCTTGTTCCGCCCCCATCCCTTTAAACAATATAAATCAGCACCAAGGGAATGCACGTATGTTTTACATGTGGTCTATTATAGTCGCACCCACTACTATCTTAAGGTCTATTAACTGTGAAAAACCTTCAGAGTGCACTGACATGGGTTTGCAGCAAAGCAACCCTAATGTTCACTTGGAGGTTTGGGGTCTATATGTGAAACCCTTTAGATACAGTTCTGGTATCCAGCTTCATATGCCTGGGCTACTGTGGTGTAGCTGAAGCTGTGCAAACAACTCCAGCCCAGGCTCAATAATCTATTTTGGAACCAAGGGTCAGTAAATATGTTCGCCTCCAAAACCCCCTTGATTCTGTCCAAGTTATCAGTTCTTTCTGATCTGTTCACCAAGTCTTAATAAATAATAATGCATTGAAATCAGGTTTATAATGGATAATTATTTGTATTCTTGTAGCACTTAGAAGCCCCAGCCATGGACCAGGACCCCGTTGTGGTAGATGTTGTACAAATAAAACAAAAAGACAGTCCCTGCCCCAAGGAGCTTACAACCTACGCATAAGATGTGAGAGAACAGGTGGATAGAGACAGATGAGAGACACCAAGGAAACAATGAGACAATATTTGTCAGCACACCAGCAGTCTAACTGTTGTCAAGTTTTTTTGTGTGGACCTCACAGCAAAGTAGAGTTTTAAGGAGGGGTTTGAAGGAAGTTTTGTGGATGCTTATGGGAGTGTCTCCCAAGCGTGAGGGGCAGCATGGGAGAAAGCACAAAGATCAATGTTTCTTTTGACACCAGGTAATAAAAGTATGACACACAGGAATGTTGAACAAACTGATCTTTAGTTCTGGGCTCTAGCCCAGAGAGACATGGGTTAGCATTACATCAGGTTAGTAACTGTTACATGGCAGATGTCATTATCCCCAGTTCCAGTGGCTGCTGCTCCAGGTCTTCAGGATGGTCCTTAATTTTGAGGTACACAAATGAAAAAGGTCAGGGCAACTTCATTTTTTCCCTTGCACAGATACGTATGGCTCTGTAGTTCATCTGTGCCTTAATCATCTTTCATTTTGACTCCACTCTTTGGGCCTGTCTACACAGCAGGGAAAAACCCATGGCTGGCCCATGCCAGCCAACTCAAGCTCACGGGGTTTGGGCCGCGGGGCTGTTTCATTGCTGTGTAAACTTCTGGGCTCAGGCTGTACCCTGGGTTCTAGGACCCTGTGAGGTGGGAGGGTCCCATAGCTCAGGCTCCAGCCCATGTCTGGAAGTCTAGGCAATGGTGAAACAGCCCTGCAGCCCGAGCCCCGCAAGCCCTACTTGGCTGGCATCGGCCAGCCATGGGTTTTTCTTCGCTGTGTAGACAGGCCCTTTGAATCTGTGCATTGACTCTCTCTCACTTGCTATATCAAGTTAAATCTTGTGGCCCTGTCTGCACCTCTGTCCCCACTTCTTCCTATTCCCCCTCTTGCTCTGCCACTCCCTGCTACCTTATTGCTCTGTTTTGTACGCTTCTCCCACTTTTGGACTTTCTGCCATGCTGCCCCTCTCAGCTGTGACTCACTCTCACACCTTGTCAGACAGGCAATCATCCTGACCTTAATTCAAATCATTCTTTAAAACACACTTTAGCTAAGCCTCCCACCTCAGCTAGAAGTATTGTGGTTCACACCTTAAAAAATGCAGTGCCAACTACTCTGGACATTAATGTATCTGTATTGTTTTGCACTTCTCTTTTTCACTCTAGTTTTAATGTAGTGGGGACCATGGCTATCACTGTGTTTTGTACAGCTCATAGCACTCTGTTGCCATCTAAACAAATAATACATAGCTACACAGTTTGGCAAAATTTAGAAGGAACATCCAGCTTATGGGCTGAGAACTTGTGCCTATCAGCTCTCGATCCAATGCGAATTAAAATGATCAGGTTGTAAACCTAAGAAAATAAAGCGTTTACCACAAAAATAATAGCATACCCTAAAGGGTGGTGTACTCTGCAAAATGGCTATGTAAAAATTAATGGCACAATTTTACTCAACAGATCTATTGCATAATAATAACAAAAAGCTTTTTCTGCTTTTTATCCCTGCTAACTCCGAAGAGCTGGCACTGCTCTCTGTGGGACTACAGGTTTTATTCCATCTTGTGCATCAGAGTTCTCCCCTAAGGCCTGATCTACACTTAAAATTGGATTGACCTAACTACGTCACTCAGGGCTGTGAAAAATGTCTCACCCTTAGGCTGTAGTTAGGTCAGCCTAACCCCTGGCAGCTAGGTTTGTTGGAAAAATTCTTCTGTTGACCTTGCTTCCACCTCTCAGAGAGATGGATTAATTACATCAATGGAAAAACCCCTTCCATCAGTGTAGGAAGTGTCTACACTATAGCCAACAGCATCACAGCTGCTTCACCGTAGCCTTGCCATTCTAGCATAGAAATGCCCTAAGTTTCAGTTACATCTGTGCAAACCTACTGAAGGCAAAGAGGTTGCACAGGTATCACTGAGGGTACAATTCAAAGAGAGTGGCGTTTCACAGATGTAACTAAGGGTAACTTGGCCTGCAGAATCTTTACTACTGGAAATAATGCAGAGAAAGCAAAACCTCAACTGTCAGAGCCCAGGCTGAGTTTGCAGGTCATCTTACATACGGAAATCACTCATGGATATTAAACACCAAACCTCACCACCTCACTCTTTTTAAAAAGACTGACTTTTTAACATGCTTATGTGAGCACAGACTGCAATAATTTTCCCTTACAGCTGCAAGGTGGAGCAATGCCCCTAACCACCGTACTCGCTTCTGAGAGAGACAGAGCTGTACTGAGACATATGCTAAAAATGCATATTTATTAATGCCTTTTTAAAGGATATTTTTAAAAGTTCTGCCCATCCCCCTCATGGGGGTTTGCTCTGTGTGTGTACATATGACCCTAGTGAAATTTTAGATGGAAAAAATCATATTACAAATAGGCACATCTGAACTGTCAGCCCAGCAAATTTAGACTAATAGAAGACAGCTGATTCCCCCATAAAAGTCCCCACAAAGTTGGGGAGCTCAAGAAGCTGTGTCAGAGACTGCACATCTGAACTGTCAGCCCAGCAAATTTAGACTTGATGTACTATACTTCCCACTTTTAGTTATATACTACTAGAGGTATTCAGAATAAAAGGTTTTATGCAAATCAGGTACATTAAGAATGAGTCTGTAATAGACTTTTTTTAAAAAATTAAATACTCTGGTGTTGAAAGCCTGATTACATTTTGCCTTCCCACCAGTCAGTACTGTTTTAACACTATTTTCATCAGTACCTTGCTTAACTTCCCATCCCCCGCACCCAAAATTGTGTTTTAAAATGAATTTTAGGTAGTTTTAAAAAAGATACTGGCTGAACTGTCAGACCTGCATATTAACATCTTCTTTCCTCAGGGCAGGTACAGCACCTAACATTGTAATGTAACCTTCCTCACCAGTCTGACCCAATCCCAATCCTGAAATGATCACCTTGAGTCACTCTAGAAGTGAGAAGTTGGTTCAGTTCAACAGTCCATTTGTGCTTCTGAGATGCTCAGTAAGGGTGTGTAAGGGATGACTGCCACCCAAGCACCCCCTCATGGCCGGAAGTCACTCCCCAGGCATCCTGCCTCATTTTCTCCTCTTGGACTCCTCAAAAACTCCAGATCACAATCCAGAGTTAGTTAAAACACTCCCCTTTCTTGGGTCCAATTTATTTAAAGATACTGCACAATCTGGTCCTTCAGGCCTCAACCCCAGTTCAGCATCTCTCTCTGTCTCTCTTCACCCCCTTGGTAAAGGGTTTCCAAATCTCCTTCATAAAGAAGAATTTCAGTTCACCATCTCCCAGGCTTTACCTGGCTGGAGTTCAGCCTTCAGGCACTGAATTCAAAACTGCCCTGGTCACAGGGTCTTTCTCCTGCCTTAGCAGGCTACTCCCAATCCTCCTAGCTGAGGCAACTCCCCTTGTCTCAGGTCTTTCATGCAGAAGCTTTTACTTATTCCCTGCAGTCTCTGACACAGCTTCTTGAGCTCCCCAACTTTGTGGGGACTTTTATGGGGGAATCAGCTGTCTTCTATTAGGCCCCATCAAAACAGTTGATGCAGCGCAGGTAGGCTTGAGAGGTCCTTTAGTAAATCAGGGTTGGCTGGCCCCAGGCCTCCAGCCCTTTAGGGCAAGCCATCCTGTTACAATCCCCCCTTAGAACCTTGCCCACCCCAGGGAAAGTTCTACCTTAGGGGATACTCTTCCCCTGTTCCTGCCCCCCAGGGGTGGCCAGGTCCCATGCACCCTTACAAGGAACTTGAGCTACCTACGCTTCCTTTGTTTTCCCCAAGGCTCACTGTTTGGGCGCCCCACCTCCTTGCATGTGTTATCTGGGTTCTGAGTTCATCCCCCTGGAACTCAGTTTGGGTTCCCAGTGTCTCCTGATCTCACACCTGCTTCCCAAGATTCCTCCCAGAGTCTTGCCAATCCTGATGCAAGCTTTCTGCCATACCTTGCAGGGGATCTCACAAAACTGGGTGACTGGGCACAAAAGGGCAGATGAAATTCAGTGATGATAAATGCAAAGTAATGCACATTGGAAAACATAATCCCAGCTATACATATAAAATGATGGGGTCTAAAGTCGCTGTTACTACTCAAAAAAGAGATCTTGGAAACATTGTGGATAGTACTCTGAAAACATTCACTCAATGTGCAGTGGCAGTCAAGAAAGCAAACAGAATGTTAGAAACCACTGGGAAAGGGATCAATAATAAGACAGAAACTACAATGCTATTATATAAATCCATGGTAAGCCCACAATTTGAATACTGCTTGCAGTTCTGGTGTCCGATCTCAAAAAATATATATTAGAATTGGAAAAGGTACAGAGAAGGGCACCAAAAATTATTAACAGTAGGGAACAGCTTCCATATGAGGAGAGATTAAAAGATTGGGACTTTTCAGATTGGAAAGGAGATGACTAAGAGGGGTGGGGGGCTATGATAGACGTCTATAGAATTATGAATGGTGTGGAGAAAATGCGTAAGGAAGTGTTATTTACTCCTTCTGATAACACAAAAACCAGGGGTCATCCAATGAAATTATTAGGCAGCAGGTTTAAAATGAACAAAAGGAAGCATTTCTTCACACAATGCACAGTCAACCTGTGGAATTAGATAAGTTCATGGAGGATAGGTCTATCAATGGCTACTAGCCAAAATGGTCAGGAATGCATCCCCATGCTCTGGGTGTCCCTAAGCCTTTGACTGAAAGAAGCTGGGAGTGGATGACAGGGGATAGATAACTTGATGATTGCCTGTTCTGTTCATTCCCTCTGAAGCACCTGGCATTGGCCAAAGTTGGAAGACAGGACACTGTGCTAGATGGACCATTGGTCTGATCCAGTATGGCTGTTCTTATGTTCTTCCTTCCTTTGCCCCTTGCCAGTCTGCTTCTCAGACTGCAAGCTCTCCAGCTCTCCATAATGAGTGAGTTCTCTCTCTTCTACAGTTGCCTCATGCATCTTGTCTAACTTGTCCCTCAGCCTCAGGGCCTGCTGCCTGACCTCCTCCGTAGCAGCTAGCTCCTGCCAATACTTCTCCCCTAAAGAGGTCAGGCTTTCTATATCCCTTTTTCTGGGTGTTGTGCTGCACATCTTGGCAGCCGTAAGAACTGCTCTCATGACTGCAACATTCACTTTTGCTGCAGCCTCTGTGGTCTCCCAAACACTAATCTGACCATGCCATTCTCTGGACATCTCTATGCTTTGATCACATTTCCTCATGGCCATTTCTGGCTATCACTGTGGCTATCACTGCTCCACTTGTTTTTCAGGGCTGACACACTGCTTCCCCCTTTAGCTCTCTCTCTTTGACTCTCTCTTGGTCTGTTGGGCTTTTCCCTTCCCTTCCACCCCACTATCCCAGGTACAAACTCTTTTAATGCGCCCCACCTCTCCATATCAAACACTTGGGCAGATGGCCCCCACCCTTTTGTGCATCTGTTTCTTTCTTATTCATTCCCCACTAAAGTACTCATACTGCTTCCTGGGGCACTCAAATCTTCTGTGCCCCGGTCTTCCACACTGGCAACACACAGAGATTACTCCTTTGCAGGTGGCAGTGGTCTTCCTGCCAGCACTGTTGGGTCCCAAAGCCTACTGTGTGACCCACTGTGATTTCTGTCGCTGCTCCTGCAGAACTGCCTGCATCCACTGCTGCTGTTCAACCAAACAGCTTCCTCCATTTTGCTTTCCTAAGCTGCAGTGTCACCTTCCTTGATGGGAGGTACTCTTGTCAAATCTGCCGACTACCACCCACGCATCCCCTCGTGGCCTGGGCTTGCTCTGCAGGCACACTGCTTTAGTTTCCCTCCTCAAAAAGTCCAGATCACAATCTGAAGTTAGTTAAAACACTCCCCTTCTAGAAAAAAGAAAAGGAGTACTTATGGCACCTTAGAGACTAACCAATTTATTTGAGCATGAGCTTTCGTGAGCTACAGCTCACTTCATCGGATGCATACCATGGAAACTGCAGCAGACTTTATATACACACAGAGAATATGAAACAATACACGGCTGTTACTCTGATCCCATTCTAGAGTCCATTTATTTAGTCTTCAGGTACACACTGGCCCTCTAGTCCACAACTCTGCCAGGGTTCTGAGGCAGGACTTAGGGATCAAGCAGCTCAAGGTCAAATTTCCAGGCCAAGATCAGTAAAAGAGGTCAGAGTCGTGTCAAGGTTCTTGATCCAGAGCAAGTGTCAGAATTCAAGTCAGAGCCCAAGTCAATGCTGGGAATTCAGGAGAAGAGGAACAGAGAAGCAAAATCAGTTGTGGCAGCTCGCTGGGGATGCGTGTTGTTTCCTGGATGCTTCCTGGTATGCCCCATGGGCTTATATGGGGCCAAAAGACCAATCAGAATCCTCAAAAGCACCTGCCAATTGGGTCTCTTGGGAAGGATTTCCCATACATGTACATCCACTGCAGTTTGTGGGTCATGGGAAGCAGCCAGATTACAGTTGCCACCAAGTGGTAGTGTGAGGTTGTCGATTGCCTAGTTTCTCTGCCAACCCAGGTTTGAGTCCCACTGATCTTTACAAAGCCTGGTTCAGAGTGTCTCTCTCTCCTCCCATCCAACACTTGGTAGGAAGTCCACAGCACTCCTTCCCAGAGCAGGATCTCAGATCACCAATTCGCAGGTGTTGCTTGGATGGTGCTCAGCCTTCAGGTTCTGACTTCCAAACTCCCCTGGTGTCAGGGTCTTCCTCCTGACTTAGAAGGCTACTCCCAGTCCTCCTAGCCAAGGCAACTACCCTGGTCTCCGAGCCTTCCCTGCAGAAAGCTTTCCTCAGTCTCTGCCACAGCTTCTCTCTTCCCTTTACTGGGAGAATCAACTGTCCCTCATCAGGCCCCATCAAGGCTATTAGCACAACACAGGTGGGCTGGAACAGTTCCTTCAGTACTCAGGGTTGCCTGGCTTCAAGCCTCCAGCCCTTAATGGCAAACCATACTGTTACAGGGTGCAAGTTCTGATGGTGTTTCTTGTCATGTAGTTACCTGTTCACCAGGAAATGGCCTGAAACCAACATGTGATTTCACATTAGTCACTAAAGAGCAATCAGATGATGATGATGTTTATTACTGGCTCAGGCTAGATTCAAAACTAAAGATCTAAGTTTTTGATACGGTCTCCCACAGTATTCTTGCCAGCAAGTTAAAGAAGTATGGATTGGATGAATGGACTATAAGGTAGATAGAAAGCTGGCTAGATTGTTGGGCTCAACAGGTAGTGATCAACAGCTCGATGTCTAGTTGGCAGCTGGTATCAAGCAGAGTGCCCCAGGGGTTGGTCCTAGGGCTGGTTTTGTTCAACATCTTTATTAATGATCTGGATGATGGGATGAATTGCACCCTCAGCAAGCTCGCAGATGACACTAAGATGGGCGGAGAGGTAGATATGCTGGAGGGTAGGGATAGGGTCCAGAATGATCTAGATAAATTGGAGGATTGGGCCAAAAGAAATCTGATGAGGTTCAACAAGGACAAGTGCAGAGTCCTGCACTTAGGAAGGAAGAATCCCATGCACTGATACAGGCTGGGGACCGACTGACTAAGCAGCAGTTCTGCAGCAAAGGACCTGGGGATTAGTGTGGATAAGAAGCTGGATATGAGTCAGCAGTGTGCCCTTGTTGCCAAGAAGGCAAACGGCATATTGGGCTGTATTAGGGGAGCATTGCCAGCAGACCGAGGGAAGTGATTATTCCCCTCTCTTCGGCACTGGTGAGGCCACACCAGGAGTACTGCGTCCAGGTTTGGTCCCCCCACTACAGAAGGGATGTGGACAAACTGGAGAGAGTCCAATGGAGGGCAACAAAAATGAGTAAGAGTCTGGGGCACATGATTTACAAGGAGAGGCTGAGGGAACTGGGGTTATTTAGTCTGCAGAAGAGAAGAGTGAGGGGGGATTTGATAGCAGCCTTCAATTACCTGAAGAGGGGTTCCAAAGAGGTTGGAGCTCGGCTGTTCTCAGTGGTGGCAGATGACAGAACAAGAAGCAATGGTCTTAAGTTGCAGTGGGGGAAGTCTAGGTTGGATATTAGGAAACACTATTTCACTAGGAGGGTGGTGAAGCACTGGAATGGGTTACCTAGGGAGGTGGTGGAATCTCTATCCTTAGAGGTTTTTAAGGCCCGGCTTGACAAAGCCCTGGCTGGGATGATTTAGTGGATGTTGCACCTGCTTTGAGCAGCGGATTAGACTAGATGACCTCCTGAGGTCTCTTCCTACCCTAATATTCTATGAGTCTATCTAAAGGTGAAAGATTATTTTAGTTCAGTGGAAATCCCATGAGCCATCCTGTCTTGTTAGCAAAAGGGTTTAATTATGACAGGTATATAGCAGAGTGTTAATAATTAGTACAAGCCAATAAAGTGATGAAAAAGGAAGTTTAATGGCTTTGATATCAGAAATAAATCTTTTGTCACAACAGACTGTGAGGGTCTGAAGTATTGGCTTCTCCACAGAATAATAAGGTTGAATGATTCTACAAAAATTAATGAGTAATTATGTTTCTGTCCTGTGATGACAATATGTAGGTATCCATGGATACTATATAAAACTATGAAGAGCTGCAGTCCTTCATGAGCAATAAGTGATGAAGCAGACCGACAGAAGTGCAGGAAACAGAACGTTATGGAATATTGTGAGAGGCCAGCATTACATGCTGAGGCTCTAGGTGCTGCTGTGATAGCAGCCTGGCCTTGGCTTGCATTCCTGAGCCTCCAGTACCCACCACACTAGGTCCCTCCTGAAACCTGACCCTCATCCTTCCGTTCCAATTATCATATTACAGGTAGCATTTCTATATATGCAACAGACACTTTCATGCTTAATCAGAACACTTGCTTCTAAAGCGTTTCATTTCTGAAAATGAGACTTATGCAAATCATCAGGCTACAGCACATCGTCTAGACTTACCATCTTGTGCTGTGATCCCATCAGATCCCACAAGATAAGCAATACTGAGCCAGGGCAGTGCTTGAATGGGAGACCTCTAAGGGTATGTCTTCGCCGCAGCTGGGAGTGAGCCTCCCAGCCTGGGCAGATGGACTTGCACTAGCAGGACTCAAGCTCTGATGCTAAAAATAGCCATGTGGATGTTCCAAACCAGGATCTTCAGCCCAGCTGAGCTCGAGAGCTCAAATTCCAGCCTGAACTGGAACATCCACGTTGCTAGGGCAAGTCAGACTGGGAGATTCGCTGTCAGCTGCAATGTAGCCATACCGGAGCTACACTGAGGTGCTGCAGCAAATGTTTGCTGTGATTCAACTGCTAGCGCTCTTCCTTCTCAGCCAACACTGAATAATGCTCCAGAATGGTACTAGTAAGGGAGGTCAGAGGTGTTGTCTTTTGAATAAGAAACAAAACTGAGATCCTGACCACTTTGGGTCATTGAAGATACAATCTCATGACACATTCTGTAAGGGTACGAGAACTCCTGGGGTGGGGTGAGCTTCCCTTATGGGCATCCTATTATCCATTAACAGGGTTTAATGCCTCCCTCTGAAGCATCTGGTACTGGTCAGAGACAGGATATTGGACTAGATGGACTATTGGTCTGTGTGGGGCAATTCCTACATTCCTAACCTTGGTGTCCTGACCAAATTCCAATATTATTCTGTTTTTCTAAATTTCTCTCTGCCATTTCAATCAGATATGGCATTATCCTTCACTTTCTGTTCTAAATTCTCATGTAGTTGTGTGCTGTTAAACAGCTGCTGCATTTCAGAGTGGGTGAAGCAATCCATGTCCCTCCCTTCCCTACTTCCCACGGGCATGTAAAACATTGTGAGATTAAAGGTGTTGTAGAAATGAAAAATATTATTAGCAAAATAACCTACTACTTTCCACTACATTTAAAATCTCTGCCAGTGTGCTTACCTTAGCAATGGATAATGACATACAATATCTAAAAATTGCCACAATAGCAGGCAGCCACACTTGTAGCATAATAGCTCTCCATAATAATGTCGCAAAAAGAAAAGGAGTACTTGTGGCACCTTAGAGACTAACTAATTTATTTGAGCATAAGCTTTCGTGAGCTACAGCTCACTTCATCGGATGCATACTGTGGAAAATACAGAAGATGTTTTTATACATACAAACCATGAAAAAATTGGTGTTTACCACTACAAAAGGTTTTCTCTCCCCCCACTCCACTCTCCTGCTGGTAATAGCTTATCTAAAGTGATCACTCTCCTTACAATGTGTATAATAATCAAGGTGGGCCATTTCCAGCACAAATCCAGGGTTTAAGAAGAACGTCTGAGCAACAGTGTGTGTGGGGGTATTAGGAAAAAACAAGAGGAAATAGGTTACCTTGCATAATGACTTAGCCACTCCCAGTCTCTATTCAAGACTAAGTTAATTGTATCCAATTTGCAAATGAATTCCAATTCAACAGTCTCTCGCTGGAGTCTGGTTTTGAAGTTTTTCTGTTGTAATATCGCAACTTTCATGTCTGTAATTGCATGACCAGAGAGATTGAAGTGTTCTCCGACTGGTTTATGAATGTTATAATTCTTGACATCTGATTTGTGTCCATTTATTCTTTTACATAGAGACTGTCCAGTTTGACCAATGTACTTGGCAGAGGGGCATTGCTGGCACATGATGGCATATATCACATTGGTAGATGTGCAGATGAACGAGCCTCTGATAGTGTGGCTGATGTTATTAGGCCCTGTGATGGTGTCCCCTGAATAGATATGTGGGCACAGTTGGCAAGGGACTTTGTTGCAAGGATAGGTTCCTGGGTTAGTGATTCTGTTGTGTGGTATGTGGTTGCTGGTGAGTATTCGCTTCAGGTTGCGGGGCTGTCTGTAGGCAAGGACTGGCCTGTCTCCCAAGATTTGTGAGAGTGTTGGGTCATCCTTCAGGATAGGTTGTAGATCTTTAATAATGTGTTGGAGGGGTTTTAGTTGGGGGCTGAAGGTTACGGCTAGTGGTGTTCTGTTATTTTGTTTGTTAGGCCTGTCCTGTAGTAGGTGACTTCTGGGAACTCTTCTGGCTCTATCAATCTGTTTCTTCACTTCCGCAGGTGGGTATTGTAGTTGTAAGAATGCTTGATAGAGATCTTGTAGGTGTTTGTCTCTGTCTGAGGGGTTGGAACAAATACAGTTGTATCGCAGAGCTTGGCTGTAGACAATGGATCGTGTGGTGTGGTCAGGGTGAAAGCTGGAGGCATGTAGGTAGGAATAGCCATCAGTAGGTTTCTTGTATAGGGTGGTGTTTATGTGACCATTGTTTATTAGCACTGTAGTGTCCAGGAAGTGGATCTCTTTTGTGTACTGGACCAGGCTGAGGTTGATGATGGGATGGAAATTGATGAAATCATGGTGGAATTCCTCAAGGGCTTCTTTTCCATGGGTCCAGATGATGAAGATGTCATCAATATAGCGCAAGTAGAGTAGGGGTGTTAGGGGACGAGAGCTGAGGAAGCGTTGTTCTAAGTCAGCCATAAAAATGTTGGCATACTGTGGGGCCATGCGGGTACCCATAGCAGTGCCGCTGATTTGAAGGTATACATTGTCCCCAAATGTAAAATAGTTATGGGTAAGGACAAAGTCACAAAGTTCAGCCACCAGGTTAGCCGTGACATTATGAGGGATAGTGTTCTTGACGGCTTGTAGTCCACCTTGGTGTGGAATGTTGGTGTAGAGGGCTTCTACATCCATAGTGGCCAGGATGGTATTATCAGGAAGATCACCGATGGATTGTAGTTTCCTCAGGAAGTGAGTGGTGTCTCGAAGTAGCTGGGAGTGCTGGTAGCATAGGGCCTGAGGAGGGAGACTACATAGCCAGACAATCCTGCTGTCAGGGTGCCAATGCCTCAGATGATGGGGCGCCCAGGATTTCCAGGTTTATGGATCTTGAGTAGTAGATAGAATATCCCAGGTTGAGGTTCCAGGGGTGTGTCTGTGCGGATTTGATCTTGTGCTTTTTCAGGGAGTTTCTTGAGCAAATGCTGTAGTTTCTTTTGGTAACTCTCAGTGGGATCAGAGGGTAATGGCTTGTAGAAAGTGGTGTTGGAGAGCTGCCGAGCAGCCTCTTGTTCATATTCCGACCTATTAATGATGACAACAGCACCTCCTTTGTCAGCCTTTTTGATTATGATGTCAGAGTTGTTTCTGAGGCTGTGGATGGCATTGTGTTCCACACAGCTGAGGTTGTGGGGCAAGTGATGCTGCTTTTCCACAATTTCAGCCCGTGCACGTCGGTGGAAGCACTCTATGTAGAAGTCCAGTCTGCTGTCTCGACCTTCAGGAGGAGTCCACCTAGAATCCTTCTTTTTATAGTGTTGGTAGGGAGGTCTCTGTGGATTAGTATGTTGTTCAGAGGTGTGTTGGAAATATTCCTTGAGTCGGAGACTTCGAAAATAGGACTCTAGGTCACCACAGAACTGTATCATGTTCGTGGGGGTGGAGGGGCAGAAGGAGAGGCCCCGAGATAGGACAGCTGCTTCTGCTGGGCTAAGAGTATAGTTGGATAGGTTAACAATATTGCTGGGTGGGTTGAGGGAACCATTACTGTGGCCCCTTGTGGCATGTAGTAGTTTAGAAAGTTTAGTGTCCTTTTTCTTTTGTAGAGAAGCCAAGTGTGTGTTGTAAATGGCTTGTCTAGTTTTAGTAAAATCCAGCCACAAGGAAGTTTGTGTGCAAGGTTGTTTTTTTATGAGAGTATCCATTTTTGAGAGCTCATTCTTTATCTTTCCCTGTTTGCTGTAGAGGATGTTGATCAGGTGGTTCCGCAGTTTTTCTGAGAACGCTCTGCTAAGGAAACTACAATCCATCGGTGATCTTCCTGATAACACCATCCTGGCCACTATGGATGTAGAAGCCCTTTACACCAACATTCCACACCAAGATGGACTACAAGCCGTCAAGAACACTATCCCTCAAAATGTCACGGCTAACCTGGTGGCTGAACTTTGTGACTTTGTCCTTACCCATAACTATTTTACATTTGGGGACAATATATACCTTCAAATCAGCGGCACTGCTATGGGTACCCGCATGGCCCCACAGTATGCCAACATTTTTATGGCTGACTTAGAACAACGCTTCCTCAGCTCTCGTCCCCTAACATCCCTACTCTACTTGCGCTATATTGATGACATCTTCATCATCTGGACCCATGGAAAAGAAGCCCTTGAGGAATTCCACCATGATTTCAACAACTTCCATCCCATCATCAACCTCAGCCTGGTCCAGTCCACAAAGGAAATCCACTTCCTGGACACTACAGTGCTAATAAACGATGGTCACATAAACACCACCCTATACCGGAAACCTACTGATGGCTATTCCTACCTACATGCCTCCAGCTTTCACCCTGACCACACCACACGATCCATTGTCTACAGCCAAGCTCTGCGATACAACCGCATTTGCTCCAACCCCTCAGACAGAGACAAACACCTACAAGATCTCTATCAAGCATTCTTACAACTACAGTACCCACCTGCGGAAGTGAAGAAACAGATTGATAGAGCCAGAAGAGTTCCCAGAAGTCACCTACTACAGGACAGGCCTAACAAACAAAATAACAGAACACCACTAGCCGTAACCTTCAGCCCCCAACTAAAACCCCTCCAACGCATTATTAAGGATCTACAACCTATCCTGAAGGATGACCCAACACTCTCACAAATCTTGGGAGACAGGCCAGTACTTGTCTACAGACAGCCCCCCAACCCTGAAGCGAATACTCACCAGCAACCACATACCACACAACAGAATCACTAACCCAGGAACCTATCCTTGCAACAAAGCCCATTGCCAACTGTGCCCACATATCTATTCAGGGGACACCATCACAGGGCCTAATAACATCAGCCACACTATCAGAGGCTCGTTCATCTGCACATCTACCAATGTGATATATGCCATCATCTGCCAGCAATGCCCCTCTGCCAAGTACATTGGTCAAACTGGACAGTCTCTATGTAAAAGAATAAATGGACACAAATCAGATGTCAAGAATTATAACATTCATAAACCAGTCGGAGAACACTTCAATCTCTCTGGTCACGCGATTACAGACATGAAAGTTGCGATATTACAACAGAAAAACTTCAAAACCAGACTCCAGCGAGAGACTGTTGAATTGGAATTCATTTGCAAATTGGATACAATTAACTTAGTCTTGAATAGAGACTGGGAGTGGCTAAGTCATTATGCTAGGTAACCTATTTCCCCTTGTTTTTTCCTACTATCCCCCCCCCACACTGTTGCTCAGACGTTCTTGTTAAACCCTGGATTTGTGCTGGAAATGGCCCAACTTGATTATCATACACATTGTAAGGAGAGTGATAACTTCAGATAAGCTATTACCAGCAGGAGAATGGGGTGGGGGGAGAGAAAACCTTTTGTAGTGGTAAACACCCATTTTTTCATGGTTTGTATGTATAAGAATATCTTCTGTATTTTCCACAGTATGCATCCGATGAAGAGAGCTGTAGCTCACGAAAGCTCATGCTCAAATAAATTGATTAGTCTCTAAGGTGCCACAAGTCCTCCTTTTCTTTTTGCGAATACAGACTAACACGGCTGTTACTCTGAAACCTGTCATAATAACGTCGTGTTCCGTTCTTGGGATAAATGGAGAACTAGATAGCTATCTTATAAGACAAGGGGCAGGATTATTAAACTTATGAGAGCTGAAACAGTTGTCCAGGGAATATTTATGTGTCATTTGAAGGATGGCACCTTCCGCCAAGGCAGCATAATCCACACAGAGAATAGCAGGGTATCAGAACTGGGCATATAATAAATTGGAATCCTTGAGTGAGTCTGAAACCTTTTGAGACCGAGAGCACTGGCAGCACTTTCCCTTTTGCAAATGAGAAATTATTACTATTAACTGAGACACAGTGATGCACAGGATGCACTCCAAGGCAGCCACAGACAGATCATTCAGTATTATTGTATGGTTTAAGAGAGGAAGAAGTATTATGTGATCTAAACAAAGACCCATACTACACAATGCCACAAGAGCCAGAGAAAACAATTTTCAATCAATATGAGAGTGCAATGCTCTTTGGAAAAAAAAATTAACACTCTTGCATGTAAATCCCTCTCTTCCTCTTTTGTGTGGCTATATACACAGGGTATTGTACATCTGATTCAACTGGAATTGTACAGTAGGCTTCTCCACCCCTACCCATTGTTGACGGCCTCAGCCTCCTTGTTTCTGATATACATAGTACATACCGTACATTAAAATAGCAATGGTGGTCCGTTCTCACCATACTCCTGGGTTGATTAGTGGGAGTTATTTAGGTTTATTTATTTATAGTTTTTCCATAATCCCAATCACTGCTGTATCTGAATTCTTCAAAAATATTAATAAACTTATCCTCATAATATTGCTATAAGGAATGGAAAGGAAGTATTATCGTTCCCATTTTGTAGAAGAGGAACTGAGTCAGAGGGAGATTAAATGACTTGCCCAAAGTCACTCAGGAACTCTGGGGCAGAGCTGAGAACAGACCTCAAGCCTGAGTCCTAGTCCAGTGCCTTAACCACAAGACCATTCTCTCTCATACAGAGGGGAGACAGGGTAACAAAAGGTTGGCTAAAACCGTTTCCAGACACTAATGTTTGTAGCTTTGGGACATTCTGGAACTCTGCATCTCTGAGTTCCTTTGATCTACCTTCTGTCCTTGATCCTCCTCCATCAGTTTTCCCAGGCTGCTCTGATTACCTCCCTCAGAGCTATTCCACTCCCATCTTTCAGCTCCTGTTGCTTCAAGCTGCTCTCTTGCAGCTCCTGTTCTGTCAAGCCAAGCTACTCCTTCTCTGCTCTTCCCCCTCCATTACCTGATGATGCGTTTATTATCTCTGTTTCTCTGTATCTTCCACTTGTCACAGCTCCTCTCTTTACATAATTTAGTATCTCCTCCAGGTATACATAGTACTCTATAATTGGACCACATGAAAATCTTTGTCACTAGTGCTTGAAACAAGGTGGAATGCAAGATAGTGTAGCAAAATTTTTATTTTAGTGCAATACACCCCCAAACATAACAAAACCCCACAACAATTCTGTGCCACCAGTTGAAACTGCAGTGCTACATAATATAGTGATACAACAGTAATATGTCTGTCCCCATTACCCTTTGTGTGGTACAGGAAATAGTAAACCAAGCAAATGATTTACTCTACATATTTCTCCAATAACAGATCCTACTCCTTTCTTCCCTGAGACCATAAAGTACCTGTGAACCAGAATTTAACTTTCCACTTCATGTCAAAACACCAGCAGAAAAAAAAAACCTCACTAGCAGAGTTTCTGAACTTTGGCGAATGCCACTTGTTAATGAGTGCCATAATTATTACTTAATGAGTATTATAATTCATGAACCTCGTGTCCAACTGATCTCAAATTTAATAGAAATTTTATTTCATCCACAAACCTAATCTTCCAGTTTTGAAGTTGATATTCCTCTGTGAATTTCTGAGGGAGGGGAGAAAGTTGGATTTATAATATAAACCTTCACTATGGACCAGCCACAGCCTGTCCACTATAACAACACACACACATACTGGAACTACTGCAAACTGCTGCCAATTTTTTTTTAAAGGACCATCCAGAGAAATATTTCCTTGTTTCTTCCAATTGCCCCCAAAATCACAAGCCCAGTGCATATATACTGAATTATGTGTACCATAAAGGTTTTATTGGCATGACTGTTGCATGGTCACTTTATGCGCAAATGAGTGCCAATGGAATCTTTATACCACACTGCACCATCACGTTTTAATAGGCCACATTTCACTAAAATAAACCTTGTAAGTATATTTTACAGATTATTTTAGAAAATGTTACTGATATGAAAAATAGTATTCCTCTCCTTGAAAAGTCAGGCTCTCTGAGTACCATGAGTCCAATTGTACAGGTTTCTGATAGAGAGAAATATTATAATCAATACCTTTTATAAACCACTTAAAATGACCTAAAATAGCTTATTTATACATGCAATGTATCATTTTAAAGTCCTTGCAATCTACCAGGGCTAAAACAAAGCTTTAGTAATTTGGGGAAGGATATTTCTGGCTTTACAAAGATGTAAAGCTCCTGTTTCTGGCTTGGAGATACTGGACTTTGAACCTATGACTAGTCCAGGGCTGAACATTGCTTGTCCTGGGCCTCAGACCAGTGTAATTTTGGAGCAGAAATTCCACATTTGGGAAAGGCAAGAAACATTTCTTTGGCAATTTCATTTTTAAGTGGTGGCTAGGGTTGCAGCCCTCCAGGATTGCCCTGGAGTCTCCAGGAAATAAAGATTAATCTTTAATTAAATATTATGTCATGTGATGAGATCTCAGGAATACGCCAACCAAAATTGACAAGTGGGGGTTGTTAGATGCTGCTCAGAAATCTGAACACTTGAAAGTGGATTCTGAGGAGGTGGATTGTTCAGGTGAGGTAGCCAAAGATGCATAAATGTAATCGATCACATGGCTCTGCAATTTATCACATGGTTCTACAATTTATCTCAAGGCTATTGCCACTACATATATAATGTGTTTATACATTACACACATACACACTATAATAGACAATTTTACATAAGCCTGTAAGCCCTTTCCCTCTGAGATTACAAAGAGAAGCAGGCAAATAGGAATCCAGTACCATCAATGTACACAACAACCCAATTTGTAATTTGTTTTGCATGATGTGTATGGCACTATACATTTTAAATAGCAAGTATTCCACTGTGAGAAAGATACAGCAATGTGCTTTGTCATAAACTATTTTATACATTTCCAACACATTCTGCCCATTGTATTTCAAGCTTCTTCACTCTACTTCACTCCACTAGCTTGCGTTGTAAGTGCAATTATTGTAGATTATTTTAATCTGGCATTGTTTATGTTAAAAGAAATGTTATTTTGATTGATCAGCAAAAGTCTACAAGCTGCAGTAAAGGCAATTATGTCTGACATAGGGACATTATAGAAATCTATAACCTGAACCTTTAAAGCCTGACTTGAACCATCAAGTTTGACTTATGAGACCAGTTACAACACTGCTTCATGCAAAAAGCATTAGGTTAATGCTGGATCAAGCAGTTTTGCCAAACATGCACTGGCATAATTAATCAAGAATATTTCAGAAACGGATTGCCTGCAAGAGGTTATTGATTTCCTTTCACGATATGTTTTCCTTATGAGGTGCTGCGATGCTATGTATCGGAGATGTTTTGGCATGTATTTTTCAGTGACTAAGCCTTGATCTCTCTTGCTGGATTTCTGCCATTGGTGCATTGACATCTGAAACTACTCATGTTTGACAGCCTTATGCATGAGCTATGTGGCTTCCAAGTTGGATGGGATTAGCATAGGAGACTTTCTAAATACTTCAGGTTTAATTGAAAGCAGATAAATACAAGGGTCTCAAGAAGGTGGCATACTTCTTACAAATGGCATCACATTAAATCATACACACACGCTTAGAATGAGAGAAATTTCAGTGTTAAGCAGTGTAGTATGCTCAAGAAATCAGTTGCCCTTGTTTTAATATAGATGAATAATTCTGATAATGACACATCTTCCTAAGCTATGAATTTGCTGCATGATTGTAAGTGGGCATATGCCAAGTACACCTTGGTCCACACATTTTCTGGGAAACAGCATTTTTTATTGTGCCTGGAAGGTATTTTGCCTTTCATCCAAACTTTTATTAAGGCATTATTTGATTTCTTTTGTTAACCATGCCAGCTGTATTATGATACCTAACACAAACTACTCATGAACGCAATCTTAAGGTTGTAGAGTTACAATTAAAAATGTCAGAAAATATGAAAGATAAGGTTTCCGTAAAAGAATAGATTCAGCCACTATATATATATATATAGTAAGGAGAATTTTATTTTCCTGTTTTTCTTGTTAAATGTGCAATTTAATATGTTTTTGAGCATATTTATGTACTAGTAACGAAAGCCTGTGTCACACAGCTGTAATTCGTAAATTCACGTGTGTAAAAGAGCTCAAAATTGTGGAGAATATAAAAATTGGATGGTAACAGACCACAGATCCCAGTGATGACTGCACCTTGGTGATATTCTGAGCAAAAAGAGCTCTCAATCATTCTCGTAGCTCTTTCCAGCACTTCACAGTGACTCAACAGACCTTGTAGGCTACAGAAGGATGTTTGGGGTTATTGCATGTGCTGCAGTGAGGGACTATGTGTGTTTGGGGTTATTGTGTATGCTTGTGGTGGCGGTGGTGTGTGGGTGGCTGTGTTGATCTGTGTCTAGAGGAATTGTGCTGGGAGAATTGGTGTTGACCGATGCAGGTGGCAGTTGGGCACATGGGTATGGGCATTGGACCAAGTAATCCACCATCAGTGCAGTGTCCGTCATACAAACAATGAAATTGTGGCTTCTAAATTAGTTGTAGGGTAAAGATAATGATTAGTTGAGTTACTTCTGATATCACAATGGTCTAGAACTTTTGCCATGGCATAGATTCATGCCTTACTGTATCTATACACTGCTCAAGTGTAATTCATAAAGTCAAAATTAATGAGAGTTTAAAAACTGGATGGTAACAGATGGCAAATTCTAGTGATCACTGAACCTGGTGATAGTCTGAACAAAAAGACCTCTCAACCATGCTAGTTACTGCTTCCATTGCTTCACACTGACTCAACAGATGTTTTAGGCTTCAGAGTGACACACAGAGTGATATTAGTGGAATCTTATTATACAGATTTACTACACACTAGATAGGAAACATGCCTGTATATTGCTGTATGAAGCTTATCTTTTGCATTTCCTTTCTTTTTTTAGCTTTTAACTGTGCAAACATAATGTTGCTTTCATGTAGATTATGAGTTTGACTGTCTCTTGATGGAAAACGAACAGCTGGTCTCTGATGTCAGCAAGCCCACCTAGCAGGATGGGCGCAATATGGGAAGACCCCTGCAATACAGTCCAAAAAGCTGTGCAAAGAGGCAAGCTGTGGGTGAAACCATTTTGCCATGTTACCTGTAGCCTTCACCATACTTTGTACTTCTATCATACCCTTCACCTCAGAATCTTGAAGCATTTCATAAACAATTTTCATAACAGCTTTGTGAAGTAGATAGGGACACTGAAGAATAGAAAGGTCACATAAAGGCTATATAGACTCAGGTACAGAGAGATTAAGTCATTGTAACAGGGTTAAAAAAAGAACTAGACAAGTTAATGGAGGATAGGTCCATCAGTGGCTATTAGCCAGGATGGGCAGGGATGGTGACCCTAGCCTCTGTTTGCCAGAAGCTGGGAATGGGTGACAGGGGATGAATCACTTGATGATTACCTGTTCTGTTCATTCCTTCTGGGGCACCTGGCACTGGCCACTGTCGGAAGACAGTATTCTGAGCTAGATGGACCTTTGGTCTAACTTAGTATGGTCGTTCTTATGTTCTTAAGTAATGTGCACACAGTAAATCTGTGGCAGAGCTTAGAACTGAATCCAGATCACCCAAGTTCCAGTCCAGTGCCTTCACTACAGATCATCCTTCTTCTTGTCTCCCGATGCTCAGCCCAGTGCTCCTTCCCTTAGGCCACAGATTACTTTAGTAACATCTCTCCTACTCTCAACACTGTTAAACACAAGGTGTTCCTCACCTAATTACATGACATAAAAGGAGCGAATGACACAGCACTACAATGGCTTCCATCATTTCGCTCATGTCAGAGTGGAGGTGGTTGGCTGTTCTTATGCCCAAAGAGCAAAAGAACCAGTGGAGTCCAGTAGGCATCTATCTCACCTCCTCTGCAATATCTATGAAACCACTTAGAGACTGTGGCCAGAGTTGCTCAAAACTTATCAAAAAGAACAGAAGTACTTGTGGCACCTTAGAGACTAACAAATTTATTTGAGCATAAGTTTTCGTGAGCTACAGCTCACTTCATCATGAAAGCTTATGCTCAAATAAATTTGTTAGTCTCTAAGGTGCCATGAGTCCTCCTTTTCTTTTTGCGGATACAGACTAACACAGCCGCTACTCTGAAACCTCTCAAAACTTATCAGTTGTCTTTCATGGAAAATTTTAATTCCACCCCGCAAAAACTCCGCATGAAAATATTTTGTTGAAATGCTGAAACTGAAATAATTTTTTTTCCAGTTCTTTGAAAGCCAGGGTTTTTTTCCAGTAAAAATTTTCATTCAGTTATTGAAAACTGAAGTTTTTTTCTTTTCTTTTTTAATTCCGTTTCAAAAACCTGAAAATGTTTTGGTTTTTGATTTTCAATTTCTCTCTGAAAAAAAATCCGACTAGCTATACTTGTACCTTTCCAGTGCTGACAACTTTACAGACAATAATCAGTAAAAAAGTTAAAACTAATTTCAGGATGCATTTTTTCTTATAATGCCCACATCAAGATACATTAATGATATCTTACAGATATAGGACCCTTCAGATTTCAAGATGGTTGTCATCTTCATCCTAAACTTAGAGAAGTCATAAACGTGCAAGGTATCTTTAATGTGACTTGACAAGGATGTTAAGAAAAAATGCCTTATGCAACTGAAACATGTTATTTTAACTCTACTGATTATTTTATGTACAATATAAACATTATGGCTTTTTCACTATAAATACCTATAAAATATATAGACTTACTTCCTTGTTTAACTATTTGTTGTTTTATTTTAGATGCATATTGGCTCAACCTCATACTTTATATATTTTGTGTGTGAAACCTTCTGCTCCATATTATTATTCAGACCCATACGCAACCACACAGAAAATATCTGTTATTCCCAGGTTTCCTTCATGCAAAAACTAGGCTCTCTAACAGCTGGTCTACACTACCGCTTAAGTCAATGTAATTTATGTTGCTCAGGGGTGTGAAAAAGACACCCCCCAGCAATCTGAGTTAGATTGACCTAAGCATTGTCCACTTTGGTGCTATGTTGGCGGGAGACGCTCTCTCCTGCCGACATAGCTTCCGCCTCTCATGGAGGTGGAGTAATTATGCCGACAGGAGAGCACAAAAGGTACCAAGATCCCTAGTGATTTCCATACCCTTAGAGCAACAGATGGACCTCCTCCTTCCTTAGTCTGGTGCTGCTGCCCCCCGAGGTTCATTGTTCTTGGTGACTGCAACTTCCACATAGACAGTGCCAAGGACACCACAGCATCCAAACTCTTCTCTTGCACAGGTTTCACACAAAGTTCCCACACAATCAGCTGGGCACATGCTGGCTCAGATCCTCGGCCTAGGAGTAGATGCTCAGGATGTAACAAATGTCCTGCTCTGCCTGAGTACTCATATGGCTCTCTTCAGCATAGTATCTGACTACCATCCTGGTCTGATCTGCACCTCATCCAGGGAAAGATTATTTCATTCCTTTCGTCCCGCCAGGGGAATGAAGCAATAAAGCAGGTTTGCGTGCCAACACTTTTTAATTTTTAGTTTTCAGCATACCCTAAAGCCACAAACTGCCTGGCTGCAAGGCCAAGGTGCTGATGAGCTGTTTGAGGCAAGGCGCTGCTAGGAAAGTCCTTAATCAGCTCCTGTCACCCCAGCCCCAATCAGGGGGAATGGATTGAGGCTGGGTAAATAGCCAGTGCTTGGCTGGGAACTTCCCGCATCTGCCAGCCTCGTTAGCAGGAGCTAAAAGACTGGGAAGAAGTGGAGGAAGTGGGGTGGAGACCAGGAGGGGAAGATCAGGCTCAGAGGGAGGAAGGAGCCTACTAGTCTGTTACTGGTCAGGCCGGTGTGAGGCCAAGCTGTGTAAATAGCCTGTAAACAGTGGGAAACGGACACAAAATAAAGAGCACAGGTGTTGCACCAGCTTGGAGCATGCCTGAGTCTTTAAGGAGCGGGCCAAAGGGGCCAAATCCTACACGGTGCAGTGTGCACCCCGTTACATGGGTATTATCATCATCTGACCAATTCATCTTTCCACTCCCCAGACACAAGCTGTGTCTCCCCACTCATCAGTGAGGAAGATCAGTATGGCTCACCCAGGGGTGAAAGTAACATTAAACACTTACCGGTACAGGGGCCTGGCTCTGGTCCTCTGGAAGGGGCGGGGCCTCGGGCAGAAGGGGTGGGGCTGCGGGTCAGCCTCCTCCAGCCAGCCCATCCACGCTGCATGGCCTGTGCCTCCTGGGGCTCCGGCGGCAATTTAAAAGGGCGCAGGGCTCTGGCCGCTGCCGCAGTAGCAGTGGCCGGGAGCCCCAGGCCCTTTTAAATCGCTGGCCCCGGGGCAGCTGCCCTTTTGCCCCCCCACCCCGTGAGCTAGGTTCTATTCAATGTCTTGAGCGCAGAAGAGGCAGCCCAGGAAGAGAGGAGCAAAGACAGCTTTATGCCACCTTTATGCTGCCCAGTTGGCCCTCAAGCTCCTCGTCTGTCCCAGTTTTATTTTAAAAAGAATCATTGCTGTTCCATTTTGAGCAGGGAGCGGAATCTGCTGCACAGAACAGGAATCATTTTTTTAAAAACCACACACACAAAAACCCAACAGCTCTCATCTCACTATCTGACTTTAAAACTTTGCTGGAGCCTGTATAATTAATTTAAACAGATGAGAGCTTTTTTTATTCTTTTTTTTTTAAAATGCTGGTTACTCCAACAGACTGCAATGGAGCTGCAACAATTTCAAAGGCTTCCGCTCCCTGCACAGAACCGAGCAGCTGCAGAACAGTTCTTTGAAGAGGAAATGGCACCCAATGGGACAGGCAGGCAGCTCAGGGCTGAGCTCAAACAGCCCCAGAAGTCCTACGGAGCATCTGAGGACATCAAAAGAAGGAAGATCCAGGCTTAGAGACATCTGAAGAATTAATCTGAAAGACTTCCCACCTTCCAGGAGCTTTCGTCAGTGCAAGCAGTAGCGACTGGAGGAAGGAGCCTTTCAGAGATCACATGACATTTGACTGAGGCAGCCCTAACTCTTGGGGCCTGGGAATTAAGGGTCCAGCTTGAGTTGTGGCAGGCTTCCTGGTTTTTGTATTAAAAATATAGATCTACATTTAAACAATAAGAGTACGTTGTTAAAAAAAAGGACTCCTGTATTTCAACACATGTCTTAGGGCTTGTCTCCACTGAGGAGGGGGAGGGTTTAAACCGGAGTGATTTGACACACATTATTTAACTCAGCATGGAAGGCACAGTAATAGCATGCACACAGGACGCTACGCCTTCTTTCAGTTCACATCATTGTGTGCACATGGCAGTGGCTTGCCGCACGCTAAGTGTGCGGCGTTCTCAGAAGGTATCCCATCGGTCCTTCACGTCACTGCTCAGCAGCATGCGCTCTGGGGTTTTTCTTGCTCTGCTTAGCAGAAGCCAGTTGCGTTCAAAGTTTTTAAAAATCCCACGTTTCCACTGTCTTGACCCCATGCTTCCTTTCCAGGCAGACTTTTCAAATGGTTGTGGGTCAGCATAGACTCAAGAATACTCTACGCAATTCTGCTGATAATCACAAGTACGCAGAGGCTGCTTGAGTGTATTTCAGCTCTTAAAGCCAGATTAATTCAGCATTGAACTTCACCAGCTGCACCACTGAGTGGAAGATCTGGCAGCAGCAGCAGATTCAGTGGTGGCAGAGGAAGTGGGACAAGAATGAAAAAGAGGAGGACACAGAGCAACTGATACTAGAGGAGCAATTCCTGGAACAGTTTCACACTGGACAGCACCGCTTCTGGGCTTGAGAAACCAATGTGGATTGGTGGGAAAGAATTGGTCTGCCGACCTGAAATGGCCAGCAATAGAGACAGAATTTCAGGATGGTGAAGGCACCCTTTTTTGAGATAGGAGTCTCAATCCTGGGAGCTGCAGTGGCAGTGTATCAACATGCAGTACCCCATATCCATGGAGAAGCGGGTCGCCATTGCCATCTGGAAGCTGACGACACCCAAATACTACCAGTTGATAGCCACACAACTGGGGAGGTCAACCACTGGGGCAACTGTCACGCAAGTGTGTGATGCCAAGGAAAAGGTACTGTTGTACCAGATTGTAAAGCTTGAAATGCTCAGGAGATTGCTGATGGCTTTTGCCCACAAGGCATTCCCAAACCGTATTGGAGCAATAAGGACCCATGTGCCTATTATTTGCCTCCTCTTCCCTAGGGCACAGAATTTATACACTGAAAGGGGTATTTCTCCATGGTGCTCCATTATCCTGGCAAGTTTCCAGACCACCTTGCATTTAAGTATGTAAAGGTCTATGCTGCTAAGAGCTTTGGGAACTCCGCTCTATCGATCTTAATGGAGAACGGACTGCTTGCCTTCAGGATCACTATGGACAGTAATGGTGTGGAGATTGCTCTGGTTATCCAGGGAAACCTGACTAATCCTCTGGCTTTGCTGGTCATGACGCAATTCAAAGAGAGATAAGGAGGGAACAGTTTAACTATCACCTCAGTAGTTGCAGAATGGCAGTGGAATGTGCATCTGGCCATCTGAAAGGAAGGTGGTGCTGTTTGTGGAATAAGTTGGAAGCAGCAGAAAAAAATGTGCCAAAGATTTAGCAGCATGTTGTACTTTGCACAATATTTGTGAAACTAAGGGAGAAAGCCTTAACAATGGGTGGGAGGCGGAGGTGCAGAGACTTGCTCAGTGGTTTGAGCAGCCAGCAAGGCATCCAATAGAAAATGGAAACAGCCAGGGCAACACTATTATGGAATGCCTATTCATCGTACTTTGAGTCTCAGGCCTGAGACTATGCAGCTGAACGTCCAGCTACTAAGCCATCAGGCGGGCTAGGGGTGGGATGGATTGGGATCAATGTTGTTTCTGGGTGGTGGAAGTGCAGCATTGTGGGAATCCTTATTTTTCCTCAGGTCTGTGCTTAGAATACACTGATGACTCCTCATAAATGAATGTTATCAAGTTTTTATTATTAAATACTGTATTAAATTAGAGCACGAGTGAAGCAAAAATTCACAGTGGTACAGTACCGTGGAGGGCAGAACACATCCAGGGGAGGGGGATTCAAGTCACAGATATATGCCTTCCCTCTGCCACTTCTTGTTCCTGAGTCTTCTGTCGTTGAGCGGTGAGGCTTGATGTTACCAGGGTTGTTAGTTGGCTCAAAAGAGCTGGGCTCCCAGGTTCAGCTGTTCTCAGTGCCCTGGTTCAATGAAGGGAAAGGCCTCTAGGAGCACAGCTCCAGGGGTACAGAGTGGAGGAGTTGCTGGCATTCCTAGTACCCTGTATTGTCCAGGGCACGGCTTAAATTCTCACAGAGTATTTCCTGGGGCACAGGGCTTCAGCTCCGCGAGAGGCACCAAGGCTGGGAGCTTCAGACCTGTAGGAGACGCCAGGGCTCAGGCTTCAGACCTGCGGGTTTGAAAATATTTACCAGAGCTCCACTCCAGCCAGCTCCAGCTGAATTTAAGCCCTGGTTCAGGGGCTACAGAACATGTACTGCAGCAGAGCTTCCTGGCTCTGTATTGCCTCCTTAGGGTTTGCCTTTGCATCTCCCTGTCTTTTCCAATACTGTGCTGTCTTTTGCCATGGCCGCACTGTCCCTGGCCACTGCGACACAGACTTTGGCCAGTCCAAAGATCTCTCTGGAGCTCCATTTCTTTTTCCAGCTGCGTCCTCAAGTGCTGCCTCCACCTTTCTGCTATTTTCATTTTTCCTTGGGACTCGGCAGTGATGTCTGCAAACACTTCATCCCGAGTTTTCTGTTTTCCACCTCTCAGGTTAGCCAGACACCGAGCTGTTGATAAAGGCCCTGCCCTGGCTGCTGCAGGTGCTTTGGGGGATAGGAGTAGGAAAAACCCACAAGTGGTTATTGTTCACATTCCAAAGATGCCATGATAGCTTTTTTTTATATGCATTTCTGACTTTCCCTCTCTGAGATTCTTTCCAGTCTTGAGGGAACCTCAGAGATGTTAAGTGGTGTATGCATGAGGAGGGTTGTACTGGGATTATTGCCAGTGCAGTATATGCTGTTGGGGTTTGCTGTTGTGCCTTAAAAGCAAGGTGGAGGGGATGTGTTGGGAATTATGTTTCCAGTTTGGGTTTTTGCTTATATGGTGTCAGAGGGATTAATGTGGGGTATCTGGGGGTAAACTGAATAGTAATTCCCTCTACATCCCCTTTAGGCTGTCCTGACTCTTGATGACATTACACTGAAGTGGGTGACTGGGAGGCAGAGAATGGCCTTATTCAAAAAGCCAAAGGGCAGACCAGTAAGACAGAGATATGCTGTGAAGTTATTCATTAGGATGGTCCCCCCAGAAGTGCTGTGGGAGTGGAAAGGAGGTGCGAGCTATACCGGGGGGAATGGCTGAGCAGCTATCCCCATAATATCCAGACCAAAACTGAGCAATTTCTCAGTGTTAGATTCTGCTTGATCTCCCTTGCAGACATGGAGAAAGAGCAGAGAAAAACAGACAGGGTTCTGCAATGACTGTCTGAAGCATTCACTGTAAGAATGCAGGTTATGTGGGCTCACAAACAGCTGATAGTCAGGGCTTTAGAATGAAACAGAGGCCAACTGCCTACCTGGAGCAGCCGTCATTTTGAAAATGTGTACATGGGAGCCAAATGGACAGTGTGGGCTGGGTGAGGAAGAGAGGGATGCGGGAGCTGGAGACTCTGAAAGGTTCCTAGCTCACGTCTGCCTAAAATGGCTGTGGCCATGGGCCACCTGGAACAGAAGCTAGCATGCCCATATAGCACAATAATAAAGACAGGGACTTACATGCTGAAGTTCCCTTGAGAGGATCCTCCTGCTTTTGAACCAGTGACCCGCACTCCTGTCCTTGTTTTTTCATTTGTTGTCCCCCCTAATCTTTTGATGCTTGGATCCAGTGGCTCCTCCCATTAAGCTCGGGGGTGGGGGGGACCTTTAGATGTGGACGGGCTTGTGCCCGCCCATCCCCAGAGCCTCAATAGGTGCAACGCCCCCATGCCTCCTGGCCTGGGTTTCTGGCTAGGAATTGGACTCAGCTGCTGCACAACAGGAATTGGGCTTGCCATCTACCTGGCTGGCTTCAAGATCCTCAGGCCTGAAGAGATCCTGGCTTTCCAGAGATAGCTCTTCACTGGCCTCCCACTGCTCATCCTCCAGTGAGACTTGCTGGTTGTCCTTGCAGAGGGTAGAGGGGGTGGAAAGAGAGAGGGCAGCAGGGTCCACGACCTTCTTGGGTTGGGAGGCTGTGTAATTGTGGAAAATCCTGTCCAGCTCCTCAAAAAATGGACAGGTCACAATTCCACTACTTGACTCTTTCCCTGGTTTGAATATAAGTCATCCTGAGCTGTCTGCTCTTTGCACTGGTCAGTGTCCCGGCTGTGCCCCCTCACAGTCGTCTGCTTAGTGATGCCCATAAAAAGATCTTTATTCGAATGGCTGGTCACAAGATCTTCCTGCACAGTCACTTCTCCCTAGATGGCAATAAATTCCAGGGTCTCAGCACGGCTCCAAGTGACTGCCCCAGGCCTGTTGTAAGGCTTCTGGAGTTCTACTGCACAGTGCTGATACACTCAAATCCAAGAGCAAGTGGTCAAATTTTGGCCCTGTGTCAGTTTTTAAAATGGGGGAGGGGGCATCCAGTCATCTTGACACTAGAGAAGTGGGGTGCACACAGTAAACAGACAGGTCACTAATGGCTGCCTGCAAAGCAGAGTAAGATAGCTGTTACAGGACTGCCAAAGCAGTACACAGCAGTATTACTTGCACATAAACAACAGACTGAACCAATTCAATTCACAGCAAATGTAGTTCACTTTGAAAGAGGACTCTGGAGTTCCCAATAAATACAGAATTAGTGTTTTATACTGAATTACATTGTGTGTATGTAAGCACTTTCAAAGTGGTTTAATTGGACTTAATCTGGTTTAGCACCCCCCCCCCACCCTGTAGAGCCAAGCCCTTAATGAGAGATTATTTTCTAAAAATCAATTAAACATAACCTGGGACTTCAGTTCAGCCTGAATAGCCTGAATAGGGGCATTCATCATGAGAAGTCCAATATCTCAAGTGCAGTAGTTTCCTTGCCCCACAGGTGAACGTGGTCTCGGGGATTCTTTGGGAGACCTAGAACTTCAGGGCACAATACCTTCCCAAATAATCCAAAATGCAAAGTGAGTGTACACATTGCAACATCCCTGGGGCTGGAGCACCCTTCTCCCCCAAGCATAACCGGGTAGCTTTGTGGGCTAGTGCAAAGAGAAGAGGGTCATGATCCCACCTTCTCCTCACACACTGTGGGATAATTTGAATCAAAAGGGGAGCAGTCCTTGTGCTCTCCTAGTATCAGCAGCTGTGATTGCCCTCGCCCTTGTGTGATGTGTGCAAGAAGGTGGGGAGTTTCTTTTACCCTTCCTCCCCCTATACTCTTGGGGGAATTCTGCACCACTGTGCATGCAAAATTTGTGCAGAAATTAATGTTTTTTGCGCAGAATTTCCTTTTCCTCCACAGAAATGGGCTGCAGAGTTACTGGCCGCCACTAGGGGCCACTGGATGCAGCAGAGCACAGCTTGCAAGTAGAAGACAGCTTGACAGGGGGAGGAGGATGTAGCTGGAGGGTTCCTGGCAGCTACAGTTCTCAGCACGCCCTGAAGGAAGGAGGCATAGGAAACGCCATACAAGCCCAGGAACCAACATCAGGCTGTTTCTCCCTCTGGATCTCTGGGCTCTGGGGGAAGATGGGGTACGTGTATCTGAGTGTGGGGGGCCTGCAGCTGAGGTCTGCGGGGTGGAGATTAGGAGATGCATGCGAGTCTCTGGACTGGGGGGAGGTGCAGCTGCGTTCTGGTGGGGAGGGGGTGTGGGTGTCTGGCCCCCTGCTGGGCTGTCGGGGGAGGGGGCAGAGAAACAGGAACTGGGTTGTCGTAGTTTAACTCTCTACTCCGGGAGGAATTTTTTTGTCTCTGTATTCTTACAGAAATACCTGCTGACAGGTATTTTGAAATAAATTACCAAAATAATAAACACTGATATGATTATATCATGTTATTTTGACAAATAAAATATGAAAAAATGTGCAATATTGTGCACAGAATTTTTAATGTTTTGGCACAGAATTCCCTCAGGAGTACCCCTGGCCCTAACACATCTATCCTGTCCTTTTGAGTACAGGGACAACCTGTTCCTTTATAAACACTCCATTCCACATCTAGGTTTGCATCCATTACTCACTCTACTGTATGTATGTTTTGGCTATACTGAAGTATTTAACTACACCACTGCCCTCAGTATACTGAGGGGGTTTGTATGTTGATTGACAAATACTCATCCTGAAATTTGCACACACTTTGCTCTCATCTATGGCTCCCATAACACACCCATAACTATCTTTTCTATTTAAGAGATTGCTAGCAAAATCAATAAATAAAAATCAACAAATCTTGCCATCGCTCCATGTACACACATACAAACTTGCAGAGAATACGGGTGACCTTCAGCCTAATTTTGTAACCCATAGAACTGTCCGGCTCACTTTATTAAATAAACCCTAACTGTTCCTTTAATTTAAAAATATAATTTTCAGTTGATTCAGCTTTTTTTGTAGATGAAATTTGTTCCAACATTTAACACTCCCAACTCAGACCCAAAACACATATGGAATATTGACTTCAGTGCACTGATCTATCCTAATTAGAGTACCAAATACCACCAAAGCCACAATACAAACAGCAGTTAATTTAGTTCAAGGCTCACAGAATAAAGATATTAAACTGAATGCATATTCTTTGGAAGCTGTGTGCTCCCTTTATTACTAATGTATAAATAGATACCATTTTAGTACACTCTGCTACGGCACATAATCAAAATGTTGTCTAGAAAAAGAACTGACACAATTGCCTCTGCTTTGTTGGATTGTGCTAATTATACACCCATCACATCAAACCACTCCATCTTTGTCCTGTAACCAGCATTCTCTCTCCCGCCTTGTCAATTTCATGCTACTCTTCTCTCCATAGTTATTAACTTTATTCTGTGTGTGTATGTGCATGCGTGTGTGAGAGAGTGAGTGTGTGTGTGAGAGAGAGTGTGTGCTAATACCAATGACTTGAGCCAAACTGAACACAGATAGATACTGTATACGTTTTCACAAACAGCTTTACCTTCGCAATTCCCCGATGTATGGGGACCCAATTTTTTTCTGGGATCATTCTGAGTTTGACAGGACAATACTTTTTCTTGCAAAGAACTATCCCAGCATAATTTTGCATTATAAATAGTTTTGCTTGGCAACTAACTTTATGTCACAATGTTGTGCTGTCAGTCTCAGATGTGAGTTGTGGCATAGCATCATTGCATTATGACAAATTGCACTATGACAAAGAATTTGGCTGAATATCTTAATTTTAAACACTTTTACTATATTATTGACTTTTACTATTCCAGTCCTTTGCCTCAACTGAGCACAGAGTGCTTTATTGTACTGTTCTATGCTGTGGAAAAAATAGAACAAAGAACTAAGATGAGACCACTGGACTAATTTACACTTAAACTTTCTTCCCTGGGAGTGAAAAGTGCACTGATCTCCTGTACCATCTCACTTCTTTTAATCATATTTTAAAAGGATGATGAGACTAAGTGCTGTAGAATGAAAACTCAGTGGGCAGTTGTTTATAGTTACAATGGCAAGATAAATAGGCAAACCAGAAAATAAATTCAAATGCTCTCAGAGTTTTGAACGGAATGTACAAATTTTGTTTAATTAGGTCACTAAGCATATATTTGTGTACTTGGATGTTTTGCCTTTGGCAGTTCACCTGTGGCAGCTACCCTATTTGAGATATCGGCGTTCTCATTGTGAATAACTTAAATCATTTCTGGGCTAGAAAAATCGAAATATTAAAACACTCATCCAAAATTTGTCTTTGCTGATTGAGAGAGAGCACAATGCCGTGGCGTCCTGATTCTGCATCACGTTTTCCGCTGCCCCAACTTTCTGCTCTGCACAACAGAGAGGCAGTGCCATCAGGGAGCCCGTTACAGCTATCAGAGTAGCAGCCCTGTTAGTCTGTATTCGCAAAAAGAAAAGGAGGACTTGTGGCACCTTAGAGACTAACCAATTTATTTGAGCATAAGCTTTCATGAGCTACAGCTCACTTCTCGGATGCATTCAGTGGAAAATACAGTGAGGAGATTTATATACACACAGAACATGAAAAAATGGGTGTTATCATACACACTGTAAGGAGAGTGATCACTTAAGATGAGCTATGATGCTCTGCCCAGCTCTGGCACAGGTTAGAGCAGTCCATCCCTAACATATCCATGATGTGGCCCCTAAGCAGAGAGTGAGCTAGAAGGTTGACGCCCCAGGGGACTTCCCCCATGCTGGGAGACAGAGTGGGGCAGGGAATCTAACCCTCAATCTCTATCATGTTTTTCTGAACAAAGATTTGAAAATCCTGTGCTGTGTTTGGACCAACACATGAAGAGTCTGACGGTGAATTAGAAAAGTAACTACAGCTTTATTAAGAACTCAGTACAACTAGGCTCAACAGAAACTGCCTACGCAGGTTGAAAACCACTTCTAATTCAGACCCGTCCTCGATCCAAAGCTGCCCACAAGCAAATCAAGTTACAAATCTTGTATCATTCAAACAACTCCCTGAGGGCATGACCGCTACCTCACAGCTTTTCAGAGCTGCTTCATCCTTTGGGTATCACATACATTGCACAGTAGTTCTGGAACTGCCCGGTTAAACAGAGTACTATGTATTTGCAAGGTGAGATTTGTTATGCTTATATATTTTTTTACCTTGATTACATTTCTCATTAATAGATAGCAAGAAGGTTTCTTAGCCCTGTCTACACTACGAGTTTAGGTCGAATTTAGCAGCATTAGATTGATTTAACCCTGCACCTGTCCACACAATAAAGCCATTTTTGTCGACTTAATAGGCTCTTAAAATCGATTTCTGTACTTCTCCCCGACGAGGGGATTAGCGCTGAAATCGAAATTGCTGGGTCAAATTTGGATTAGTGTGGACACAATTCGATGGTATTGGCCTCCAGGAGCTATCCCACAGTGCTCTATTGTGACAGCTCTGGACAGCACTCTGAACTTGGATACACTGCCCAGGTAGACAGGAAAAACCCTGCAAACTTTTGAATTTCATTTCCTGCTTGCCAGTGTGGCGAGCTCATCAGCCGAGGTAACCATGCAGAGCTCATCAACAGAGGTGACCATGCAGAGCTCATCAGCAGAGGTGACCATGGAGTCCCACAATTGCAAAAGAGCTCCAGCATTGTCCGAACAGGAGGTACTGGATCTGATCGCTGTATGGGGAGATGAATCTGTGCTATCAGAACTCCGTTCCAAAAGATGAAATGCCAAAATATTTGAAAAAATCTCCAAGGGCATGAAGGACAGAAGCTATCACAGGGACTCACAGCAGCGCCGCATGAAACTTAAGGAGCTTACGCAAGCCTACCAAAAAACCCAAGAGGAAAACACCCACTCAGGGTCAGAGTCCCAGACTTGCCACTTCTATGATGAGCTGCATGCAATTGTAGGGGGTGCCCCTACCACTGCCCCACCCCTGTACGTGGACTCCTGCAAGGGGGGAGTCTCATGCCACAGGGATGAGGATTTTGGGGATGAGGAAGATGATGAGGAGGGAGAGGTTGAAGATAGCGCACACCAGGCAAGCGGAGAAACCGTTCTCTCCAATAGCCAGGAACTGTTTATCACCCTGGAGCCAATACCCTCCCAACCTGGGTTCCCGGACCTTGAAGGCGGAGAAGGCAGCTCTGGTGAGTGTACCTTTGTAAATATAATACACGGTTTAAAAGCAAGCGTGTTTAATGATTAATTTGCCCTGAAGACTTGGGATGCATTCGCGGCCAGTACAGCTACTGGAAAAGTCTGTTAACGTGTCTGGGGATGGGGTGGAAATCCTCCAGGGACATCTCAATGAAGCTGTACTGGAGGTACTCCCAAAGCCTTTGCAAAAGGTTTCTGGGGAGTGCAGCCTTATTGTGTCCTGCATGGTAGGACACTTTACCATGGCAGGCCAGTAGCACGTAGTCTGGAATCATTGCATAAGAAAGCATGGCAGCGTGTGGTCCCAGTGTTTGCTGGCATTCAAGCAACATTCGTTCTTTATCTCTCTGTGTTATACTCAGGAGAGTGATATCATTCATGGTCACCTAGTTGAAACAGGGGAATTTTATTAAGGGGACATCAGAGGTAGCCATTCCTGCTGGGCTGTTTGCCTGTGGCTGAAAAGAAATCATCCCTACCGTTAGCCACACGGTAGGGGGAGGGGTGAAGCAATCATTCCAGAGAATTAGGTGTGTGTGGGGGTTAGTTGGGTTTGTGCTGCACGTTAACCCAAAAACATCAGTCCCTCCTTTTAAATGACCAATGTGTCTTTTTCAATTTTACTCACCCTTTTTTTCCTCCCGCAGCTGCAAATGTTTCAATGCTGTGACTAGCATCTCCGTTCCAGAGGCTAGCACAGATAAGAAGGCGAAAAAAACGCACTCGCGATTAAATGTTCTCTGAGCTCATCCAGTCCACCCAAACTGAAAGAGCTCAGCAGAATGCGTGGAGGCAGACAATGGCAGAGTCCAGGAAAGCACAAAATGAACGCGAGGACAGGAGGGATGCGTGAGAGGATAGATGGCTGGAGCAACAGCAGAGGTGGTGAGGTCAAGAGGAAAGGTGGTGGGAGCATGATGAAAGGAAACGGGATACAATGCTGAGGCTACTGGAGGATCAAACTGATATGCTCTGGCGTATGGTTGAGGTGCAGGAAAGGCACAGACCGCCACTGAAGCCCCTGTGTAACCAACCGCCTTCCTCCCCAAGTTCCATAGCCTCCTCACCCAGACGCCTGAGACTGCGGGGGGAGGGGGAAGAGCTCCGCGCACCCAACCACTCCACCCGAGAGGACTTCCCAAGCAACAGAAGGCTGGCATTCAGTAAGTTTTGAAGTGCAGTGTGGCCTTGTCCTTCCCTCCTCTCCTACCCCTCCTGGGCTACCTTGGCAGTTATCCCCCTATTTCTGTGACAAATTAATAAAGAATGCATGAATTTGAAACAACAATGACTTTATTGCCTCTGCAAGCAGTGATCGAAGCAGGGAGGGGAGAGCAGTTGGCTTACAGGGAAGCAGAGTGAAGCAAGGGGGCGGGTTTTCATCAAGGAGAAACAAACAGAACTGTCACACCGTAGCCTAGTCAGCCAAGAAACTGGTTTTCAAAGCTTCTCTGATGCGCAGCGAGCCCTGCTGTGTTCTTCTAACAGCCCTGGAGTCTGGCTGTGCATAATCAGTGGCCAGGTGATTTGTCTCAACTTCCCACCCTGCCATAACGTCTCCCCCTTACTCTCACAGATATTGTGGAGCACACAGCAAGCAGTAATAACAATGGGAATATTGGTTTCGCTGAGGTCTAACCGAGTCAGTAAACTGCGCCAGCGCGCTTTTAAACATCCAAATGCACATTCTACCACCAGTCTGCACTTGCTCAGCCTATAGTTGAAAAGCTCCTGACTACTGTCCAGGCTGCCTGTGTACGGCTTCATGAGCCAGGGCATTAAGGGGTAGGCTGGGTCCCCAAGGATAACTATAGGCATTTCAACATCCCCAATGGTTATTTTCTGGTCCAACTCCAGACCAGAGTTCCTGAAGATGCATGTGTCATGTACCTTTCCCAGCCATCCCACGTTGATGTTGATGAAACATCCCTTGTGATCCACCAGTGCTTGCAGAACCATTGAAAAGTACCCTTTGCGGTTTATGTACTAGCTGCCCTAGTGGTCCGGTCCCAAGATAGGGATATGCGTTCCATCTATAGCCCCACCACAGTTAGGGAATCCCATTGCAGCAAAGCCATCCACTATGACCCGCACATTTCCTAGAGTCACTACCCTTGATAGCAGCAGCTCAGTGATTGCACTGGCTACTTGGATCACAGCAGCCCCCACAGTAGATTTGCCCACTCCAAATTGATTCCTGACTGTCCGGTAGCTGTCTGGCGTTGCAAGCTTCCAGAGGGCTATTGCCACTCGCTTGTGAACTGTGAGGGCTGCTCTCATCTTGGTATTCTTGTGCTTCAGGGCAGGGGAAAGCAAGTCACAAAGTTCCATGAAAGTGCCCTTACACATGTGAAAGTTTCACAGCCACTGGGAATCATCCCAGACCTGCAACACTATGCGGTCCCACCAGTCTGTGCTTGTTTCACGGGTCCAGAATCGGCATTCCACGGCATGAGCCTGCCCCACTGCCACCAGGATGGCCAAATTGCCGGGGCCCATTCTTTGAGAGAAATCTGTGTCCATGTCCTCATCACTCTTGTCACTGCGCTGCCATCGCCTCCTCGCCTGCTTTTGCAGGTTCTGGTTCTGCATACAGTGCATGATAATGTGCGAGGTGTTTACAATGCTCATAACTGTCACGGTGATCTGAGCGGGCTCCATGCTTGCCATGGTATGGGGTCTGCAGGAGAGCAGGGTTGCAGGGGAAGTGGTGGTTGGATGACCAGTTTTGTAGACCTGCTGCACTGGTCTGCTGCCAGGACACAACAGCTGAGTGGGCTGCACGCTTGCCATGGTATGGCAAAACAAGAGCAGCTGAGCAGAGTTGCAGCGGAAGCGGCCCTGCGAGACCACCAGGAGAGCAGAGTCCCAGCGGAAGCGGTGGATGACTACAGTCATATAGAGGACCTGCGACGTAGATTCATAGAATCAGGAGAGCAGGAGAGCAGAGTGGCAGTGGAAGCAGTGGATGATGACGACGACGGTTAGCAGTCCTACTGCACCGTCTGCTGAAAGCAATATTGCGCCCACACAGAAAAAAGGTGTGAAACGATTGTCTGCCGTTGCTTTCACAGAGGGAGGGGCGACTGACAACATGTACCCAAAACCACCCGCAACAATGTTTTTGCCCCATCAGGCATTGGGAGCTTAACCCAGAATTCCAATGGGCGGCAGAGACTGCAGGAACTGTGGGATAGCTACCCACAGTGCAACGCTCCGAAAGTCGACACTAGCCTCGGTACTGTGGACGCGCTCCACCGACTTAATGCGCTTAGTGCATTAGTGTGGGGACACACACAATCGACTGTATAAAATCGCTTTCTAAAAAATCAACTTCTATAAATTTGACCTAATTTCATAGTGTAGACATACCCTCAGTGAGAAGCAGTAGGTTAAAAAGTAGATACAGTTCTGGTTCTGGGGTACAGTACAGGAATGAACATAAAAAGGGAGATTAAGGAAAAGTTTCTGGTTGGAGAATCCACCTGTTAACAAATAACATTCTTTACAATTTTATGCAATTTACAAAAGAGAAATAGTTGGTTACTTTGCTTGTGGAACAGCACATGGTTTTCAATGACAGACAGCCCTCCAATTCCACTCGTCAGGCCATTGTTACACTTCTCTGGGAAAAGGGAATGTGATGTCAAGCTGTTCAAGGCTGAAACAGAGGCCTGTATAATTGCCAATGCTACTCATTAAAATAATACTTATATACAGACTTTTCCTCTTGAATAGGTGCCAACAAAATAGACAAGTGGAGGGAGGAACACTGTAATATATATAATGTCTGTTCTAAACTATAGACCTACATCAGTATAACTACATCGCTCAGGGGTGTGAAAAATCCACACCCCGTTCGATGTAGTTATACCGACCTAAGCCCCCATGTAGACAGCTTCTCCCTACTGCCTCTCGGGGAGGTGAATTAACTACACCAAGGGGAGAGATCTTCATTAAAGCACTACAGTGGTGCAGTTGCATAGGTGCAACTCTGCTGATCCAGCATTTTAAGCGTAGACCTGACCTAATTAAAAAAAAAAACCTACTGTAAAAGAACATCAAGGTTGCAGAACCAAGCACTCAATAGTTACGAATTACCACCTTAATTATATCACCTTGCGCTCATACAAGCTTCTTAAACTTAGAAATTCCATCTTGTGGAATCATTTTGACCCCCACATAGGTCATCTGCTGGGTTGGGATCTTTAGATTTATAGCACTGTCCTCTGCCACTTGACCTAATGGAGTAACTGGTAGCAGTTGAAGGCTGTTACCTTCTGTGTGGACCTGCCACTATAGGTGGATGGAGAAACACACATTATCAGTGGGTTTCACCGCTATTTGCTGACAGCAAAGGAATACTGAGACTCAGGAATAATGGTTTCCATTCCACGTTCTGCAGGGAAGCGTTTTTGAGAGGGCACAGATCCTTCACCCTGTCCACCTCATGCAACCCTGCCCCCTTCTGTCCATGGCCCCTCCAGCCTGCCCTCATCCTGGTTCCAATCTCTCACTGAGCTCCTTGTCCCAGTCATCATTCCTCCCTACCCTCTTGACTCCTCATCGCAGTTGCAGTTTTCCTGTACTGCTCCCCTTCAGCTTCTTGTCTCAGTTCCAGCTCTGCTCTCTCACCCTGAGGTGAACACCCCTGTCCTTCACCCTTGCCCGCTCATCTCCTCTAGCCCCTTGTCCCAGTCCCCTCCCTCGTCTTCCCCTGACCAGCCCAGCTCCTCACCCTTCCAGTGTGGCTGTTTCTTCTTTCTGCTCCAGGCTGCCTGGGCACCTGAGAGCACCAGAGAGCCAGTCTTCTTGCTCTCAGTACCTGCAGCTGGCACACCTCCATCACCTCCATCAGCCAGAAGGAGCACTTGCAGGGAAAGTCCTGGTCATCCTTTCCAGCCCCAGGCCATAGCATGCTCATTTGCTCTGTGGGGTTGGCACATGCCCAATTTGGTCAGCATATAGGAACTGTAAGGGGATGGGGTATACCCAGTAAAAACATAATCTTTGGAGAATTTAGCTGACAGACTCTAATAAGTCTCTACTCTGTGAACTGAGATTTTTTAAAGGCTCATTACTTGGACAATGTTGGATAGATTTTCACTGGCGCAGCAAAAGACACACCCCTGACACAGGATATGTTTACACTGTAATAAGAAAACACATGGCTCTGAGTCTCAGAGCCTGTGTCAATTGACTCAGGTTCATAGGACTTGGGCGGAGGGGCTGGCGCCTGAGTTTTGAAACCACGCTAGGGAGTTGCGTCTCAAACTTCACTGCTACACTTCAATTTTTAGCCCCGCAGCCCAAGCCCAAGTCAGCTGAACTGGACTGGCCATGGTATAGACGTACCCACAAAGGTCAAATTTCAAGTTCTCGCTCCAACTAATGCCAAATTAATGCCACTCTGCCAAATTTCAAGTTCTTACTCCAACTAATGATGATGCTAGAGCTTCTCACTGAAACACCTGTATTTTTTTTTTAAGGAGGCTAACCTAGTTCTGAGAAATGGCTGATTTTTTTTTTTTTTTTTTTGCTGAAGTTTTTCTACAAAATTCTGCCTGAGGTAGATACCTGACATGGAAAAATTCATAAGAACATAAGAATGGACATACTGGGTCATACCAAAGGTCCATCCAGCCCAGTATCCTGTCTGCCAACAGTGGCCAATGCCAGGTGCCCCAGAGGGAGTGAACCTAACAGGTGATGATCAAGTGATCTGTCTCCTGCCATCCATCTCCACCCTCTGACAAACAGAGGCTAGGGACACCATTCCTTATCCATCCTGGCTAATAGCCATTTATGGACTTAACCTCCGTGAATTAATCTAGTTCTCTTTTAAACCCTGTTATAGTCCTAGCCTTCACAACCTCCTCAGGCAAGGAGTTCCACAGGTTGACTGTGCACTGTGTGTGGAAAAACTTCCTTTTATTTGTTTTAAACCTGCTGCCCATTAATTTCATTTGGTGGCCCCTAGTTCTTCTATTATGGGAACAAGTAAATAACTTTTCCTTATTCACTTTCTCCACACCACTCATGATTTTATATATCTCTATCATATCCCGCCTTCGTCTCCTTTTTTCCAAGCTGAAAAGTCCTAGCCTCTTTTACCTCTCCTCATATGATACCCCTTCCAAACCCCTAATCATTTAGCTGTAAAAGTTTGGCATAGTAATAAGCAACTGAAAACAGGGTCTTATAATGCAAAGTGTCAGGCAACCTTAACCACAGGTGTCACCACCCTGTGCCACCTATAATATATATGAAATTTTATTTCTCACTTTGATTTCTTTTGCAACTCATTCCCCTCCTCCTGCTGTACACTGGTTTTTTGCTGGTTTTTGGGCTGTGGGGTGTTTAAAATGGTAAGCTTTTCATAGGAGGGATCTTGTCTTTAAAGTTCCTGCCACACTTTTGGTGCTGTAGAAATAGAGAAATAATTGAGTCCTCCTCCAGCACTAGAGGATTCAGGCCAAAATTAGGAACTCGAGGTAGATCTAGCGGTATCACAGTTATACTACAAAAGAGGAGCAGCCTAGTGCAAGCCAAAGTTAAGAGAGCAGATTTTCAATGCTATGGCAGGCCTCACCTTTCTCTGCACTGTGCTGGAAGTTGGACAAGCTAGTTCAAAGAGTGGGACCACCAACCCTGTCAATGCGGTTGCAGCTATGAAGCAATACAAGAAAGGAATGAGAAGAGACAATGTGTGTTTTTTTTCTCCCCCACACAGAGCTTGTATTTTCTGGATGGAGTGCCTCAGCTGTTCCTCTTCTGTGAGCCTCATCTGACCACCTGGGATGTGTTTGTCTGATTTCTCAATTAAGGTTATTTGCCCCTGGATAGGGATGATTGGGGGCTGGAGGAGATACTAAACTGACAACGGGAGCTGGGAGAATCCTTGCCAGCCTTTGTATGTGCAACTGCTGAGTCAGTTTGACAGGCTCACGTATCCCCAACCCTGCCCCCACATATCCATGCAAATGACCATCAAAAAGGGAATCTTAATTTGGCTACATACCAAATTTCACATTCCTCTTGGCTGAGCTAGACCAGTTTTCCCATATGGCCTCATCTTCCATGCCCTCATGGCGTACTGACAGTCAGGCAAAGCAGTTGCTTCTCTAAACATCCCGGAGTTGTTGTGGAAGTGGGAGTGGATGAGAGTCAGATACAAGCCGGAGGAACAGCAAACAGGCATGCCCGGGTCTGGACCTTTGACCTTCATATCTCCCTTGTACTTACTAGAGACTGGGAGACAGATCCTTAGCACTACCAAGGTCCTTTTGTGCCATTCCCCTAAACATTAAGTGGGCAGCTGAGGATATCACCAGCATGAGGAAATCCCAGCTGACATAAAGCCAGCTCTACACCAGCCCCTCCTGGCCCTCCCAGCCTGCTTCAGGGGGCATGTGATGGACAGTCAAGGTGCAATCTGACCATCCTCGCTGGCAAAAACTGCCCTTTCGTGGGACAACCATGTCAGGACAAATTAGCACAAACTGTACCAGGGACTGGTACACTAGCTTTGCCTCTCTCCTCCCCTCAGCTCGCTGTAGCAGAGGATTGAGCCATGGGAGAAGGAGCGTGGAAAGAGTGAGCAACTACAGAGATGTTATACAGTCTGCCGATGCTGGGCAGGAAGAGTCCCTCCATGCTGTCGAGCAAAGGGACCTCAGCTCTGTTTGGCTCTTGTGCAAATGGTAAGGGGAGTTTGCAAATTCTCCCAAGCATAACTATTTAAGGGCCTAAGATAGTTGTGTCTAAATCGTGCAAGCTTATCCTCTGTCCCAACCACCTTTCAGAGCATTCTTGGTGTAGTTTAATTAGCCACTCAGACAAACACAGTGAATCCTTCCTGAATTAAGCTTAGCAAAAAAGAAAGAAAAACAATTCTGCACCCACTCAGTATTTACAAAGGCTAATAATTTGGTCAAATCAAAACCAATTTCCTCAAGAACAATGAAAGGCACCGCTTCTCAAAGAAGGTTATTTTCATGCCAGATTTCACTTTTCAAACCCCAGACATTTTGACTGCACAGCTGATCAAACAAAGTTGCAGGATTTCTTTTATTTTGGGAAACATCTATTTCCGCCTCCCACCTAATGCTCTAAAAACAGTGAAAACATGATTTAAGTTTTTGGTTTTTTTAAATAATACTTTTAGGCAGAGATCAACCCTGGATTATTTCAAGCCCAAATGGTGGAAGTTTAACAATAATTATGAGCAACTGAAAACAGATTAGCATAGAAACTATTATGCAACCTCAGCTGTAGAAGTCGCTGCTTCAACTGCTATAATTAGCCAAAAGACATATTAAAATTTGTGATACTTAATCCAGTTCATATTTCATTTGGCTTGTTTAATAACCAACCACTCTCATCTAAATTTTAGTATCTTGGGAGTTAGGGCAGAAAATAAAACTTGAGCAGATGGCTTGAGAATGACAAAATAAACGAGAGCCTACTGCTGTTAGAGGCTACATGGATGGAAAATTATGACTGCCAGGTTGGCTGAGCTTCAAACGTATCCTACAAACAGTGCAACTGGCTCAGGAAGGACTGGACAAGAGAGAAGAGGGGGTGTAAGTCACTGAAGAGCTAATAACATACATCCATAGCTGGCTGACTCTGTGTTGGGCTCTCACACAGGCTCATCTAACAAGGACAACACAAACATCAAAGTTATGACCAGATAATCTCTCTGTAAAGCAAAGTTAAGTACACAAGAGGGAACAATAATAAATATCAACAAATACGCTGTGCAGCACATTCAAAGCTAAAGTAAGGCTGCATATGCAGAGGGGGTGCTGCTGCATTCAGGAACAGGACAGAAGTACAAAGTAGCATGAAGGTGTTTGTGCTGGTAACGTGGACGGTGCTCTACACTCGGTAGCTCTTAGGGGGGAAGACAAAAAACTATTACCTGCAAAATGAATTCTGTTCTTAACATGTTGGTAACAGGCCCAGACTTTGTGTCTATTTAAATGTAAAAAATCATGGAAGCAGTGTGGATAGAGAGGGAAGGGTGGGGAAGGTTAGGACATGCCCATTAAATCTCCTGGATTGGTTGGGAGACTCCCCTCCATGGTTTCTGAGTGGCTACTTTATTCTACCCCTTGGGAGTAGTGCAGAGCTGTGGGGGAAGAACTCTAGGATGTGTCTCTATTAGTTAATCTTCTTCAGGTCTCTAACCACAGAGACCCCACCGAGAGCACAGACCCCACCAATCCATGATAGCCATGGAAATATGGCTAGAGTGATGCGGAAGAGTGTGAGCATATTGGGACTACATTCCAGGTCAGGGTGGAGGGAGAAGCCTGAGGGGGAAGGAGAACCAATGGGTAGGAGTAAACTTGAGGGGGGAATAGAAGAGCCTGGGGAGAGGGAAAAATGGCAGAAATCCAAATGGTGGGGTGGGGGAGGGCAATGTGGGAAGCCAGAGACAGTAGGGGAACATGGGGTTGGGAAACCTGACCAGGGAGAAATTTAAAGAATCAGAGCAGAAGATTTTTAGTTTGCCATTGTATATGAAGCAGCACTATGCATAGTACTATCTATGACAGCTATGGCAATTTCCTGCCATATCCTTCGGAGACCTTATTGAATTAAGTTTTAGTAGCTTGGGGGTCCATTGTATTAAATGAATGATTTATGTATTGTTGCAGCAGGGATTGTATGTCCCCTCTCAAAGGGGTAAATGTGACAGTTGTGAGACCTGGGGGTTCAAAAGACTGTATTGAACAATGTGCCAGACAAGAATGGACTTTCAGAACAAAAAGCATGAAGTGAATTTCTTTGGGAATATCTAGGGAGAGGTGAATGCAAATGCACCAGCATTTATGCAAAAACCCAGCCTTTTGAATCTACATTCTGAAGACTGGGCCATTGTCTGCTGATCACCTGGTACACGAGGCCAAGATCAGAGGCCCATGCTGTATAAAGGAATGACTAAACTATTCCTGGATGTTTTGGTTCTGAATCTGAGGCAATTACCACCTTGTAACCACAGGGAAAATCCAGTTGTGGATTTTAAAGGATTGACACCTAACAGACCCTGAGGCTGGAGTTGGATCAGACCAAAGGTCAATCTAGCTCAGTATCCTGTCTTCCAACAGTGGCCAATGCCAGGTGCCCCAGAGGAAATGAACAGAACAGGTAATCATCAAGTGATCCATCCCCTGTCACCCATTCCCAGCTTATGGCAAACAGAGGCTAGGAACACCATCACTGGCCATCCTGGCTAATAGCTATTGATGGACCTATCCTCCATGAATTTATCTAGTTCTTTTTTGAACCCTGTTATGGTCTTGGCCTTCACAACATCCTCTGGCAAAGAGTTCCACAGGTTGACTATGTGTTGTGTGAAAAAATACTTCCTCTTGTTTGTTTTAAACCTGCTGGCGATTTATTTCATTTGGTGGCCCCTAGTTCTTGTGTTATGAGAAGGAGTAAATAACACTTCCTTATTTACTTTCTCCACACCAGTCATGATCTGATAGATCTCTATCATATCTCCCCTTAGCTGTCTCTTTTCCAAGATGAAAGTCCCAGTCTTATTAATCTCTCCTCATACGGAAGCCGTTCCATACCCCAATCATTTTTGTTGCCCTTTTCTCAACCTTTTCCAAGTCCAATATATTTTTTTTGAGATGGGGCGACCACATCTGCACGCAGTATTCAAGATGTTGGCATACCATGGATTTATATAGAGGAAATATGATATTATCTGTCTTATTATCTATCCCTTTCTTAATGATTCCCAACATTCTGTTTGCTTTTTTGACTGCCGCCGCACATTGAGTGGATGTTTTCAGAGAACTATCCACAATGACTCCAAGATCTCTTTCTTGAGTGGCCACAGCAAATTTAGACCCCATCATTTTATATGTATAGTTGGGATTATGTTTTCCAATGTGCACTAATTTGCATTTATCAACATTGAATTTCATCTGCCATTTTGTTGCCCAGTCACCCAGTTCTGAGAGATCCTTTTGTAGCTCTTTGCAGTCTGCCTGAGACTCAACTATCTTGAGTAGTTTCGTATCATCTGCAAATTTTGCCACCTCACTCTTTATCCCTTTTTCCAGATCATTTATGAATATGTTGAATAGGACTGGGCCCAATACAGACCCCTGGGGGACACCACTATTTACCTCTTTCCATTCTGAAAACTGACCATTTATTCCTACCCTTTGTTTCCTATCTTTTAACCAGTTACCAATCCATGAGAGAACCTTCCCTCTTATCCCATGGCTGCTTACTTTGCTTAAGAGCCTTTGGTGAGAGACTTTGTCAAAGGCTTTCTGAAAATCTAAATACACTATATCCACTGAATCCCTCTTGTCCACATGCTTGTTGACCCCCTCAAAGAATTCTAGTAGATTGGTGAGGGATGATTTCCCTTTACAAAAACCATGCTGACTATTCCCCAACAAATTATGTTCATCCATGTATCTGACAATTTTGTTCTTTACTATAGTTTCAACCAGTTTGCCCAGTACTGAAGTCAGGTTTACTGGCCTGTAATTGCTGGGGTCACCTCTGGAACCCTTTTTAAAATTTGGTGTCACATTAGCTATCCTCCAGTCATTTGGTACAAAAGCTGATTTAAATGCTAGGTTACAGACTACAGTTAGTAGTTCTGCAATTTCACATTTGAGTTCCTTCAGAACTCTTGGGTGAATACCATCTGGTCCTGGTGACTTATTACTGTTTAGTTTATCAATTTATTCCAAAACCTCCTCTAATGACACCCCAATCTGGGACAGTTCTTCAGATTTGTCACCTAAAAAGAATGGCTCAGGTTTGGGAATCTCCCTCACATCCTCAGCCATGAAGGCCGATGCAAAGAATTCATTTAGTTTCTCCGCATTGGCCTTATCGTCCTTGACTGCTCCTTTAGCACCTCAATTACTCCAGTGGCCCCATTGGTTGTTTAGCAGGCTTCCTGCTTCTGATGTACTTAAACATTTTTTTGCTATTACTTTTTGAGTCTTTGGCTAACTGGTCTTCAGATTCTTTTTTGGCCTTCCTAATTATATTTTACACTTCATTTGTCATTAACGTGCATACTTATAAAGAGCTGTGTGGTAACTTCTATCTGGGGACCATTACGCTGTTCATAGCCTTTGACGAGAATGCAAAGTGCAGATGCTGGCCTGTTTAGGCAGTCTGGCTTACCAGGAATATCACGCTGTAGGCAGGGAACTGTGCAGCCTGGAAAAACCTTGATCATGAGGGAGAGGCACAGGTCTCTGTCCAGGAGAGGTGATGGCTGAGGAGTCGGTAGCCTAGAGTGGGTGCCCTTGGTGGATCATGAAGGGGGGAAATACAGGTGCAGTTACTCTGTACGTGACACTATCACCAAGACTGACTTCGGAGTCCAAGGTGATCAATTTAGCAACTAGAGATGGGTTGAACAAGTTTGGTTAAAATAAGAAATATCCCAGACCTGAACCATTATCCATCCCTCAAATAGAAACACAATCATTTTTTTGTTTTTTTAAGGTTTGGAAAAGTTCAATAGTCTTTAGTGCATGTTTCACAGTAATTAAAAAATAAATAAGGATCAAACTAGCTTACACCTGACAGTGAGCCAGGTGATGATGTGTGATAATTTGTTTTTCTTAGAATTTTTTTTAGAAAGGGCATTTATAAAATTCCAGATATAGATTTGCTGCTCTGCATGTACAGTAAGTGGAACATTTGGTTGCACTGTGGTCATCTCAGTGCTATTAACCTGCAGTCTCATGATTCATTATTTATAACAGCACTCACTCTGTGAGGTATCAGATCACAGTCCTCATAAAAAGCAAAAGTTTGAAGTTATGAAAGTTTTGAACATTTTGTGGGAGGGGTTGGGGAAGGGGTGGAGGGAAGAGAGTGGAACCAGGAAGGGGAACTACATCATCCTAATGGGTAGGGTGATCAGATTTTCTGGACCTCAGTCTAGGGTAAGCAGCCCAGGAGGTTGCCAACTCTACCAGCTCTAGAGATGACTAAAAGTTCTTGTGGAGGAACACAGCTTTGTTAAATGACAATGCTGAGCCCTGGGATATATTAAATGGGGTGACCAAGTGTTCAGTTTTCGATCAGAACACCCGGTCAAAAGGGGACCCTGGCGGCTCTGGTCAGCACTACAGACTGGGCCGTTAGAAGTCCGGTCAGCAGTGCTGCGTCTCTAAGGCTAGCTGTCCTGGGGCACTGTGCTGCGCCCCAGAAGCAGCCTCCACCCCGAGCACCAGCTTCCTGGCCAATGGGAGCTGGGGGGGGCAGTGCCTGCAGGCGAGAGCGGTTCATGGAGCCTCCTGCACCACCCCCTTCCCGGCCGCCTAGGACACGGACCTGCTGGCTGCTTCCGAGGAGTGCACAGTGCCATGCCACTGCCAGGAGAGGCAGGCAGCTTACCTTAGCCCCATTGCGCCACTGACTGGGAGCCGCCTGAGGCAAGCCGATGCCCCAACCCCTTACCCCAGCCCTGAGCCCCACCCAAAACCTCGCTCTCCCTCCTGCAACCTAAACCCCTCATCCCTGGTCCCATCCCAGAGACAGCACCCCCAGGCCACTGCCCTCACCCCTCCCACACCCCAATCCCCTACCTCAACCCACAGCCCTCTCCCGCACTCCGAATCCCTTGGCATCACTTCCACCTTGGAGCCCCCTCCTGGACCCTGAACCCCTCATTTCTGGCTCCACCTCAGAGCCTGCACCCCCAGTTAGAGCCCTCACCCCCTCCCATACCCCAACCCCCTGCCCCAGCCCAGTGAAAGTCAGTGAAGGTGGGGGAAGAGTGAGCTACTGAGGGAGGGGGAATGTAGTGAGTGGGAGGCGGGGCTAGGGTGTTTGATTTTGTGTGATTAGAAAGTTGGCAACCCTAGATATATATGATTGTTACAGCCTTCTGTGGACCTATAAACGTTGGCACAGCAAGTTAGGGTGACCAGATGTCCCAATTTTATAGGGATATTCCCGATTTTTGGGTCTTTTTCTTATCTAGGCTCCTATTAACCGCCACCCCATCCCGATTTTTCACACTTCCTGTCTGGACACTCTACCGCAAGTTAGCATCCAGGTGTATGTGCACCATTAATCTCAGCTAGCGAGATTCAGACTGCTCAATCAGTTTGTCATTATTTCAAATCCTTACTTAGACTGTAAGATCTTTGGGGCAGGGATCATCCTTCTGTTATGTGTTTGTACAGTGGCTAGCACAATGGGACTGGGTACTCTCGATGCTACCATAATATAAATAATAGTATCCTGTCTTCCAATGGCTGGCCTGAAGACAGGATGTGAGCTTGTACCAGGCTAGATTCACTCCAGGTCTGTAACTGTAATGGCTTTTGTGGGACTGTCAGCAGCTCTGATATGTCATTAAGCTGCTTACCTTGGTGAACCTAAACATCAACTGCCTCCTCAGTGGGGGAATATGACTTGGAACACGGCCTCTCCTGCTTATGTCAGTGGATGCAATTTAACCCACAATGTGCTTGAGGGGAGAGAGACAAGTGTGAATGAAAGTTCGCTATCTACAGCTAGCAGTAGACTGTTGTGTTTTGGGGAGCTGGTGGTTCAAAACAGTGCTGCTGCCACTTACCATGGAAATATATTGTAAAGTGTGAGCCAAATATCACTGCTGTTCACCTTCATAAAACAAAAAGAAAGATGCAGACAGAGAGACCTGGTACGGCAACTGGCATTGTAGCTGTGCACTCAAGCTCTCCTCACTCTGTAGGTCGATCCACTTAAATCACCACAGCAAAGTCACTAAACTGTCTTTAGTACGCTAAAAGGCAGCATGTGTCTTGTTGGAAGACAACAGCTGGCTGAGGTACAACATGGTACATTGTGGACAATTACTTCACGTGATAAGATATTCTCCATGTCCTCACTCATCCCCACAAATTGTTTCCTTGGCCAATACATGTATAGAGTGGTGGCATAAGAGCAGATGTTTGTTAATTTGAATGAAGGAAGTCTCTATGCATTCCCCTATCTATGCTCTCATCAAGACCAAGTATCCCTCTACATGGCTGTCTAAGACATCTAGAAAAGTCTACAGCTCCAGCCACGCTTATTTTGTGACACCAGTAGCACCAGCAGGACACTTGGGTTGTTTCTTTATAACCACCTACACACAGGCTACCCTACAAACCATTTGTCACGGTTACAAGGCTAGTTACACCTCTCTCACCTTTCTGATCTCTCTGCACACAGCCCTTCAGGTCTTAGGCCTCATGGCTTTACCTATTCCAGGAAGGAATTCCACAATACTCCTAGTCTCAGACCAGGCCCTGGGCTACCATATCCTGAGTATCCACTGTGCTTGCCCAGCAGGTCTGGCTGTGATTGAGTACCTGCAGTTCTTCCCTTCAGGTGACTGACCAGTGGTGTACAGGGATCAGTTCTTCAGACAAAGTATTGTTTATTTTAACAGTAGGAACGAAGCATTTGGGGTGGGGGGAGGAGGAAGATTTTAAAATAAACAGCCTACACATTTCTGATGGTAACCTAGACAGGCCTAACCACTTTAGACATCCCATTAGATGCCTGTGTCACTCTGGTTCCCCTGAATAAATCCTCCCTCTGGTGAGAGAGCCTTCCTTTTTAAACTTGCTTCAGTTCTGTGTGGGTCTTTTCCTATCCTGGCATTTTCTCTTAACAGCCCTCAAGTGTCTGTGGTGAAGTGTTTTATCTTGAGACTTGCTTTTCCCCTCCTGCTTGTTTTCACCTTACAGCCCCCTATTAAACTCAGCCAATATAGTCATACAGTAAACAGCCCAGTAGTCAGGTCAACACAGCATAGTAATAAATTATTACAGAGCAGCTCCAGATCTGTCACATCATCATTCTCTCATCTCCAAAAAGTCTTCATTCCATTGCCTCCTGCTGACTTTGCTGCCTATTGAATTTAACCCTGATTGACATATTGCTCATTTGATTTTTTAACTGACTTGCTAAGCCTTCTTTTGTCCTCAGTTTGATCTCTGATTTCAGTTTAGGTCTGTATTTTATCCCAAACTCTGTTTCCTGTCACCTCACAGAAACTGATTGTGACACTATGCCCCCTATTCTTCATAGATATATTGCTATGATATGAATATGGCATAACAAAGATATATTTTATGCAAGATGGGTCATGTGAGATATCACTGGCAAGGTCATGATTTACGGAATGTGATTATCCTATTTGTATGCATGTATCATTTCCGTATCTGAAGTTAGGAATACTAACTATGTATCAATTACAAAAGTGTTTGCACCTGGGGAACGCCCACCAGACAAAATGCAATCAGTCTGGCTGTTTAGTCAATGAATCATAGAATCATAGAATATCAGGGTTGGAAGGGACACCAGGAGATCATCTAGTCCAACCCCCTGCTCAAAGCAGGACCAATCCCCAATTAAATCATCCCAGCCAGGGCTTTGTCAAGCCTGACCTTAAAAACCTCTAAGGAAGGAGATTCTACCACCTCCCTAGGTAACGCCTTCCAGTGTTTCACCACCCTCCTAGTGAAAAAGTTTTTCCTAATATCCAACCTAAACCTCCCCCACTGCAACCTGAGACCATTACTCCTTGTCCTGTCATCTTCTACCACTGAGAATAGTCTAGAAGCATCCTCTTTGGAACCACCTCTCAGGTACTTGAAAGCAGCTATCAAATCCCCCCTCATTCTTCTCTTCTGCAGACTAACCAATCCCAGTTCCCTCAGCCTCTCCTCATAAGTCACGTGTTCCAGACTCCTAATCATTTTTGTTGCCCTTCGCTGGACTCTCTCCAATTTTTCCACACCCTTCTTGTAGTGTGGGGCCCAAAACTGGACACAGTACTCCAGATGAGGCCTCACCAATGTCGAATAGAGGGGAACGATCACATCCCTTGATCTGCTGGCTATGCCCCTACTTATACCTCCCAAAATGCCATTGGCCTTCTTGGCAACAAGGGCACACTGTTGACTCATATCCAGCTTCTCGTCCACTGTCACCCCTAGGTCCTTTTCCGTAGAACTGCTGCCTAGCCATTCGGTCCCTAGTCTGTAGAGGTGCATTGGATTATTCCGTCCAAAGTGCAGGATCCTGCACTTATCCTTGTTGAACCTTATCAGATTTCTTTTGGCCCAATCCTCCAATTTGTCTAGGTCCCTCTGTATCCTATCCCTACCTGCCACTGTATCTACCACTCCTCCTAGTTTAGTATCATCCGCAAATTTGCTGAGAGTGCAATCCACACCATCCTCCAGATCGTTCATGAAGATATTGAACAAAACCGGCCCCAGGACTGACCCTTGGGGCACTCCACTTGATATTGGCTACCATCTAGACATGGAGCCATTGATCACTACCCGTTGAGCCCGACAATCTAGCCAACTTTCTACCCACCTTATAGTGCATTCATCCAGCCCATACTTCTTTAACTTGCTGACAAGAATACTGTGGGAGACCGTGTCAAAAGCTTTGCTCAAGTCAAGAAACAATACATCCACTACTTTCCCTTCATCCACAGAACCAGTAATCTCATCACAGAAGGCGATTAGATTAGTCAGGCATGACCTTCCCTTGGTGAATCCATGCTGACTGTTCCTGATCACTTTCCTCTCGTGTAAGTGCTTCAGGATTGATTCCTGGATTCTCTCGTGTAAGTGCTCCATGATTTTTCCGGGGACTGAGGTGAGGCTGACTGGCCTGTAGTTCCCAGGATCCTCTTTCTTCCCTTTTTTAAAGATGGGCACTACATTAGCCTTTTTCCAGTTGTCCGGGACTTCCCCCAATCGCCATGAATTTTCAAAGATAATGGCCAATGGCTCTGCAATCACAGCCGCCAACTCCTTTAGCACTCTCGGATGCAATGCATCCGGCCCCATGGACTTGTGCACATCCAGCTTTTCTAAATAGTCCCTAACTACTTCTTTCTCCACAGAGCGCTGGCCACCTACTCCCCATGCTGTGTTGCCCAGCGCAGCAGTCTGGGAGCTGACCTTGTTCGTGAAGACAGAGGCAAAAAAAGCATTGAGTACATTAGCTTTTTTCACAACCTCTGTCACTAGGTTGCCTCCCTCATTCAGTAAAGGGCCCACACTTTCCTTGGCTTTCTTCTTGTTGCCAACATACCTGAAGAAACCCTTCTTGTTACTCTTAACATCTCTTGCTAGCTGCAGCTCCAGGTGCGATTTGGCCCTCCTGATTTCATTCCTACATGCCCGAGCAACATTTTTATACTCTTCCCTGGTCATTTGTCCAATCTTCCACAGCTTGTAAGCTTCTTTTTTATGTTTAAGATCTGCAAGTATTTCACTGTTAAGCCAAGCTGGTCGCCTGCCATATTTACTATTCTTTCGACACAGCGGGATGGTTTGTCCCTGTAACCTCAATAGGGATTCTTTGAAATACAGCCAGCTCTCCTGGACTCCTTTCCCCCTCATGTTATTCCCCCAGGGGATCTTCCCATCAGTTCCCTGAGGGAGTCGAAGTCTGCTTTCCTGAAGTCCAGGGTCCGTATTCTGCTGCTTCCCTTTCTTCCCTGTGTCAGGATCCTGAACTCGACCAACTCATGGTCACTGCCTCCCAGATTCCCATCCACTTTTGCTTCCCCTACTAATTCTTCCCGGTTTGTGAGCAGCAGGTCAAGAAAAGCTCTCCCCCGTAGTTGGCTCCTCCAGCACTTGCACCAGAAAATTGTCCCCTACATTTTCCAAAAACTTCCTGGATTGTCTGTCCACAGCTGTAGTGCTCTCCCAGCAGATATCAGGATGATTAAAGTCGCCCATGAGAACCAGGGCGAACCATTAGGGAGAACAATAGGACTTTGAAAATGCTAATCTCCCACCTTCCTGGGATGCTTCTTTGACATTGCAGGGTCATGTGATCATGTCACCTGGTACTGGACCCCATCTTGTACTGCTAATACTGCTAGTATTTTTCCACTAGTAGGGTAGGGATCAAACTGAGAAACAAAGGATTCCCGCCATATGTAAATCCTGAGTGAGTTAATCAGGGTCGGTTCTTCACTGAATCCCTGCCCAGGATGACTGCTGAAAACACCTAAGACTGATCTGGGGAAGAAAGAACTGGACCCAGGCTGGAAAAGGTGTCTGGCCTGTGAAAGGAATACCTGGAGTTCTAAGCTGCAAGCAAGAGCAGTTTGTCATCAAGAAACTCTACAACCTGCTTTAAACAACATTTAGGGGGAGAAATTACTACTTGTAGCCAGTTTCTTTAATGTATTAAGTTTAATTTGAGTGTGTGTTTTATTTGCTCAGTAACCTGCTTTGATTTGTTTAATATCCCTTATAATCACTTAAAATCTATCCTTTGTAGTTAATAAACTTGTTTTGCTTTCTCTAACCCAGTTTGTGAAATTCATAGCTGGAGGGCAAAAAGCTGTGCCTATCTTCCTCCACACTGGGGGTGGTGGTGGTGATTTTCATGAGTTTACACTATACAGTTCTCTGTGCAGCACAAGACAATACAATTTTGGGTTTGCACCACGGGAGGTGGGGGGGGTGCACTTGAATCCTGGGCAATCCCCAGCTCAGGGGTTCTCAATCTTTTATTTTCTGAGGCCCCCCAAACATGCAATACAAACTCCCCGGCTCACTTGTGCCACAGCAACGGTTTTTCTGCATATAAAAGCCAGGGCCGGCATTAAGGGATAGCAAAAAAAGGAGGGCAGTTGCTCGGTCCCCCACATCACAGGAGGCACCGCAAAGCTAAGTCGCTCAGGCTTCAGCTTCAGCCTTGGTTGGTGGAGCTCAATATCCTTGGCTGCGGTCCCTTGCAGCGGGGCTTTGGCTTTCTGCCCTGGGCCCTAGAGAGGCTAATGCCTGTCATGCTTGGCACGCCTCCTGAAACCTGCCTGTGGGGCCCCAGACCCCTGGTTGAGAACCACTGTCCTAGCTGATTCTTCCCATGCAGAGCTGATTTCAGTGTCTGTGTCTTTCTGCAGCTGGGCGTGTCCCTACCTGTGTGTGTGTTAGAGGAGGCTTGGTGGCCTGGCACAGCAGGACAGGGTGAGGGAGCCCAGGCTGGTGGAACAGGCGGGCTCAGTGGGACTCCAGTACATCAGGTTGCACCCTGAAGTGGGGGGGTAACCTGTTACACTGATATAGACTTGTTTTGTTCCTACAGTTGCTATTCATCTTCTGAGAACCATTGGCTCTTGCCCTGACGAAAAGAACTTGGAAAAATATTATTATTATTAATTATTTGGAAGATGTGGGTTTCCTTCTACCCCTACATAATTCTGGGGTCTAAACACCCCAATTTTTTCAACTTGTGCTCCTTATATTGAAAAGGGATGCTTTATTATTAAGTGATTGTTGTAGCTTGTCTCTCTCACCAACAGAAGTCGGTGCAGTAAAAGATATTATCTCATCCAACTTGTCTCTCTATTATTAAGTGGAACAATTGAACAGAGAGCTATTTGCATTAGTACTCTAGCTAACATCTTGCAAATACATGATACATTGAGTCTTCATTTAAGAAACACAACCCATGGTGGTGCTTTTTTAATCTCTGCCAATTCATTGCGGGTGCTGATGAAGCTGAGAGGAGGGATTTCGCTGCGCTCCATCCCTAGGTTTGCCAATTCTGCAGTACAAAAACCAGGACATCTGGAATAAGGGTGAGCCCATAAAACTGGCCAGCTGCCAGCTGAGCATCCCTACAGATTTCCCAGGACAGCCACCTCCAAAAAGGGATGATCCTCAGAAAACCTGAACAGGTGGCAGCTCTCTCCACACCCTCCTATCTCCCCCACTGACAGCATCAACATGGTGTGATGTTGCACTCTATATGGTTTTATGAAAATATGCTAATGTGTGAATATAATGTAAATGGAATATGCTTCATGCAAAAAGTCTCTTGTAAGGTATCATTACAAAGCTTATAATCTACTGAGTGTGGTCATCATATTTGTATAAATGTATCACTCTTGTAACTGAAACTAAAATATGAAATATAACTCTGAGGTCCTATTGTAATTATGCAAAAGTGTGGGCCATTAATGGTGGTTTGGAATCTTGATGGCTCCCATCACCTAGGACAATTGACTGCAGATGGCTCTGTTTACTTGTAAATCTTCCTGTATATGTGTGTGCTGGCAAGTGGGTAATGAAGTCTTACAGAGACATGTGATCATGTCACCTGAAATGGACTCCATCTTTAAGCTTTTCCATTTAGAAGGAGGGGTGGGAACCCAGAGAGTGAGAAAGGATTCCTGCCTTGTGCAAAAGATATACAAGGGGGTGGAAAAGAACAAAGGGGGCTGCAGTCATGAGAAATCACCTAGCTACCACCTGAGCCGGAACAAGGACAGTATTAGGGGAAAGGATTGGGCCCAGACTAGGAAGTCCAGTCTATGAAAGAAGCTTATTGAAACATCTCTGAGGGTAAGATTTTATCTGTATTCAACTTCTTACTGTATTAGGCTTAGACTTGAGTGTTTTATTTTATTTTGCTTGGTAATTTACTTTGTTCTGTCTGTTATTACTTGGAACCACTTAAATCCTACTTTTTGTATTTAATAAAATGACTTTTTACTTATTAATTAACCCAGAGTATGTATTAATACCTGGGGGAGGAGGGGGAAACAGCTGTGCTTATCTCTCTATAAGTGTTATAGAGGGCGAACAATTTATTAGTTTACCCTGTGTAAGCTTTATACAGGATAAAATTGATTTATTTGGGGTTTGGACCCCATTGAGAGTTGGGTATCTGAGCGCTGGAGACAGGAGCACTTCTTAAGCTGTTTTCAGTTAAGCCTGCAGCTTTTGGGGGATGTGGTTCAGACTTGGATCTGTGTTTGAAGCAGGCAAGCATGTTTGGCTCAAACCAGGCAAGGGACTGAAGTCCCATCCTGGCAGGGAAAACAGGCTCAGAGGTAGTCTAGGCACACCAGGTGGCAGTCCCAAGGGGGTTTCTGTGATCCAACCCGTCACACATGGGGCACAGATGATACCAATTCTTATGAGCAGGACCAGTGTTTGAATCACCACCATCACCTTACTACTCCCCCTGGCATCAGTCCCACCATTTCATACTACATCTATATTTTGTGAGTTTGTAACAGAAAGTAGGACTTTTAAAGGGGAGTTCTTAGTGTAAGATTTCCTTGGGGCAAAGGGTCAGTCCACTGTTCCTTCTCCTTGCCAACCACAAAATATTTCGGTGTCCATCAGTCTGCAGTACCTACTTCTCCATCATCCTCACTCAGAATCACTGTTTCAATGTCAAGGAATCCATCGTTTTATAATCACCATCCGCAACAGCAACAGCATTCTCTCTGGGGATTTGTAGCCCGACCCTGTAGTACCTAATCAGTGCTCAGCCCCAGTTAGGTTTGATAAATTAAAGGTAAGTGTGGGAAGAAATCCCTGAAGTTTGCAGGTAAAGCTGCCAGGTAAGGAGATGACCAGTGCTGAAGAAACTATAGAGCCACTGCTGGCACACAGAGATGGTACCTTAATAATAGCACATTTTGTTCTAAGCTGCATCTCCTATGCCGCAGATGCTCATCATGCTCTGGTGAAGGTCTGATAATGAAACAAGCATAGATATATGATACAACACATTATGAAGCTGAATAATAAATAATAAATCAGTTCGCTGGCAATAACTGAAGTATTTCCAGAAGACAGTAATACCAGGATGTGGGGAATGGATTGTAGGTTTTTCACCATTAAAACTAAAAGTACTTATGTCAGGACAACTAAGTTTCCAAACTAGTTATGAAATGTAATAAGCATACTATTTAGTGCCAAAGTCAGAGATACAGAGGCAAGGATGAGGAGAAAATGGTTCTTTTTCCTGAATTTTTCTACATGGGTGAAATAATTCAGCAGAAATGTAGCCTCTCTGGCCTTACCTACACTTGTAAGTTGCAGTGTTAAAACACGGTAAGTAACACATGTAAAGCAATATAAGGTGAAATGCTTGGTATAGACAATGACTGTTGTGCTCCAAACACCATAGGGCTAACCACAACCAGATAACTACATGATAGTCCTTGTCACATTTAACATTGTGTAAGCTACCATTTTAGTTAACACATGTTCTAATATGGTGTAATTTCCCGGTGTAGCCAGACCCCCCATCCTCCACTGAGCTGGGCTGACCTTGATAGTAGAAAAGTTTGGGACATAGGAAAAGTACTATGTGGTTTCCTGAATATTGTCTATCTCAACAAACAGCACGCAAGCTTTACATTCCACCTGGACAGGCTTGGGGATATGCAGCTTGAGCAAAAGAAAATGTAAAAAAGTTTTTCTCCCCCACCATCTCTGGGAGTTCAGATAAAAATCCTGGTGATATGCAGACAGAGTTGGACAAAAGCTAATTTTGAGCAGTCTTCAGTTTAAACATCACTAGTTACTGACAATCTTGCCTGATTCGAACACCTCCTTTTGTTCACGGACCACCATTGTTTCTTTTGTCAAAGTAAGTGAAGTCCTGTACACTTTTTAAATGGTTCTGGGTTGAGTTAATATCCTCCTCAAATATTTGGCTTCTGACAGAAATCTGTGCAGGGCAGGCCTCATTTAAGACTAATGTTAGCCTCTCATGGGAATTCTCCTCTAGACAAAGTGGCATAGCTACCGCTTTTGGATTTCTCATTTAAGAATTCATTTCAAAATGCAGGGCACAGAGGTAGTGGACTTTCTAAAACCTTCATCATGCTATGCCCAGTTAATTTAAGCTAAAATCATACATTGTAGCAGGGTTCTGGATGTTCCTCCCACTTATGAAGAATTATAGCTTGATTGTCAGAGGTGCAAGTACCCACAGCTCACACTGACTTTAATGAGATCTGAGGAAGGACTGAAAACCAGGCCCCACTGCGTAGTCTTTCCGTGATGTGACCCTTCACTGGCCAAGGGTATGGCAGCCCTTATGATCAGGTTCTATTCTTGAGTCTCTATCATCTTGTTACAAGAGGCTGTGCCAAACAACTGTCAAAAAAAAAAAAAACCCAGTGGAGCCACACAAACACACTTCTTCATGTTGAGATTACAATTTTAGAAGCTGTAAGTGAATATTTATAGTAGGTCTTGGCAAAACTGAAAGGCCATATATGAAAAGAATTCAGAATAAAACTTCTGAATTAAAGCAGAATACTTAATGTCTAAAACATTCAGCTTTTCAGATCTGACAGCTCGTATTTACCTTTGAGTCTTTAACTGGAATTCATCAGATGGCCTCAGCAATTACAGCAATTGTATTACAGTAATACAATAGTAAAATATTTTATTCATTAAAATAAGGATTTCAAGAAGTTGTCTCAGACTTACAATACAGGGAAGTGGGATTAATGCATCATACACTGTATTAGCAGCACAAATTGACCTTCAAATGCCAGCAAATAACTAATGGATATTTCCCCTCTACACATGAGCTTTCTGCTGTCTTCTACTCGAGTTCCTCCCACCACGCCCAATATAAAGGGAAGGAGGGGACATGTCACGGGAGTTCCATGGGCAGGACCTGGGATGGAAGAGTGTGTGGTGGAGTGAAGCTCCACTATAACTGATTCTCCACTGATATAAAGCCCAGTGGCTTATGTTAGGGCTGCCATAACTTGCACCAAAGCCATGAAGCTCTGAATAAGGAAACCACAATCATCTGCGGTCACCCTCCACTAGTTCTGAGCTGAGATCAGGGTCATTGTGTTAAATTTAAAGAAGACATTAGAGGCTCAATTTTCCACTGCATCCAAGTGCTAGTCAGAAGCAGGGGAGAGAGGGGACTGCTGGGAACCAGTTGCAGATTCATAGATTCATAGATATTTAGGTCAGAAGGGACCATTATGATCATCTAGTCTGACCTGCACAACACAGGCCTCAGAATTTCACCCACTACTCCATGATCCCATGCTGCCTGGCCCCAGCATAAATTAAAGCTGCTGATGTCACTGGTGCAAGATTCCTAAAATGTAATCTATAAGAGAAAAGACTTGCAGGTAGAGCAAAGTCAGTAGAACTACACTGGCCTACCCCCCTAGTGTAGCTGCACTTTATACTAATTCCCTGGGCTAAATAAGCCTTTCCAACAAAAACCCTTTTATGCCACTATAACTGCATCTACATGAGGGCTTTTACTGAAGTGTGTAAAAAATGCCACCCCTAACCAACACTGCTATGCCAGCAAAAGTTTCTAAGGTAACTTGTCCTAACTGACCCTGCACAAGTAGAAGATCAGCACAGCAGAGCTGCGCTTTGCCATACCCCCTCCAAACCCATCCAGATACAAGCCCTACACCAGGGTTTGGAGACCAGCTGCTGTAGGAAGTGGTTAGGCCTCCATCTGCTTTTCAGCACCAGAGACTTCCCCTGCAAAAGGAGAATTCTCTACTAGCCTTTGCCATCCAGTTTCTGCCCACTTTGCGCCATTCAAACAGCAGAAGCTGGATGTAGCAGACTGGAGAGTCCAGCTCTAATTCTCTTCCTTTTTTTCATGATGTCTCCTCAGAGACGACAGAAGAACTTGGAAGACAAAGGAACTGTAAATATGTGGTAGCCACACTTTCTGGGAATACTGCAGTGGAAGAGGCAGGAGGAGAAGTTATTGTTTTAACCTCTCCTTCACATGCTCCTTTGCATCAAATGTAACAGAGGCTCTCCAAGCTGCTGCTTGGATTCCATCATGTTTCTTCAAAAACATTCCCATAAGTTACAGTGAATTCTGTCTGTTTTGATTTGATTGAATCTAAGACTGATTCCCTTAATTTAAAATGACTGATTTTGATAAAGATATAGAAGACCAGACCTTGGCCCCCACTGCAGCTATTCGGCACTGGTCTGCCCGTGTAAAGCGGCCACAAAACTGGCTTGGCTGGTACAAGAGAATCCTTCCATGGCATACGGGAGGTTTAGCTGGTTTTACACAAGGCCTTCCTGTCTCCTACCCAAAGTAGAGAAAGTGTTCGGGGTGTTCAGTAGCCAAGTGAGGATGAGACACGTCTGGGGAGCTGAGGTGACCCTCCCAGCTGCCATACAGCTCTGCTCCATGTGTCCAACTTCCAGGAGATAGTTTAAAGACCGTAACTATATTATATTGTAAAGTTGAATTATTGTAAAACAATGCCAGACATGTAAAATTCATGTTTTGGCCCCTACGATATGGAATTAGAATATTTTCAGCAATTGATTACTTTTCAATATTATACACTGAATGTATTCATCTTCTCCAAATTTTAAAATATTTGTACAATCTTGTTAAAGAATAAGCCACCTATGGCCATGTCTAACTTTATTTTAAGCAGACCTTCAACTGACCTTTTTGACTACTACTGATAAAGAAAAGAAAGAAAGAGTTTTGCTATTTAAAAAAAATATATAAGAAGGAGGAAATCATATATGTCCGTACCTGGCCAGGGCTGCTCAATCATATGAGAAAAGTTTTTTTAAAATCTCTGGTTAATCTCTTTCAATCAAAGCTTTAGTACTTTTGCTGGCAAAATTCCAAAGTGGTGTTGGAGACATATATATATGAGCCTTTTAAAGTAGTGTAGGAGATCTAGCCCCAAGTCTTCCATTAAGGAAGAATAAGGAGAATGTGTAGTTAAATCCTCCTGCACTGGTCCGAACACTTTTTAAGCATGAAGATACTGTGACTTTTTTAAGGAATGCCAAAACAAAAGTAATAATGATGTGGCTGATGTTAATTTGAATGGCTGACAATGATGCTTTATCTGATTCCACATTTCCTCGATATGAAAAGTTTGGTTTCTAGAAGAACAATAGCTCAGATATTTACTTTGTTATTTCATCCTGAATGGGTTTGAAGAGCAGATATGTACACTGGCAATGTATACGTTTCAAAAGGAAATGTTCATTGATTTGTGGCAGTGTTGCTCTTATTTAGCAATGAAACATTAGATACAAACACAGTACAGACTTTTTTCCTATTTGTCATTTACATATAAAATCAGCAATCTTCACACAAGATATTTAGAGGGTTTCCATTTGACAAAATTACATTAAGTGAATTGTGATCTTACTTTTCTTTTGTACATGCTTCCAATTTGTCCATGATTTAACAAATAATTAATCACTGGTGTCTAAAATATAAATTAAGCGCTTCAAATACTAAGTTACACCACTGAAAGCCACCTCCACCTCCTGAGGTTACATAAACATCTCAAGAATATAGCAGTGAAAAAAGCTGGCCAATTGGTTTTAATGTTTATAAACTCAAAACAGGTTCAGGGTAACAGCATTCACAGGACTTTCATGTCACTGCTTCAGAGGCTTAGAAGGGAAGTGAGAGGACCAATCTTCATACGTTTCCTAAACAAATTCAAACAGGGGCTCTTTGCTTTTCCACTTGGAGTGTGTGATATTTTGTGCCTGCCCTTATGAACACTTTGATCTGGATCAGTTAGCAAGAATCAAAGAATTTGCTTCCTTTGGGGCTCTCGACAGATGACAGCAGCACAATCTGCCTTGCTTTGTAGGGCGCACTCACACACAACTCAGATGCACATCACTGTGATTAGGAAAGACATTTCAATCTGTTAGTATTTTTTTTAAACAAACCTCAACCCCTCGCCCCCAAATCTCTGCAGTCACCTCAGCTGTGTCATTCTGTTTCTTAGAGAGATGGAAGATGATATTGCTTATTATTTTAACTAACAGGGGAAAACAGTGACATGACATCAATGGATATAAACGCAATGGTAACCATGACAAAATTTTTTCACAAAACAATTACCTTAAAAAATAATGTGGCTCTGAAACACAAGAGCTGAACAACTGCTTGTTATTTCTGGAATTTTATAGCGAGGAAAAAAATACTGAAATCTACATGTAGCAAACAAAAAACAAAGAATCTATGTGCCAGAAATACTGACGGCAGTACACCGAATTTCTTAAGTATGTAATGAGGTGTGATCTTATTTCTGGAGATATGCCATGCTATTTGATCTAACAATGACATTATACTATTGTTTAAAAGACAATGGAAGATAGTTACTTAGGAGTCGCTTGTGCAAAGAATCACACTGAGACAGCACATATACAGAAGAAAACCTACTATTTGGTATACTTATTTGTGCGAAATTTTGTTTCTTATTGTTTGGGGACAATTTAGTTAGGGTCAGAGTTATTTCCTAACCCATATATTTTTCAAAATAAGCAAGAAATAATATTAAAAATAGCTTTTCCTGATTGATACATTAACAGTACTCTGGGATGTTCCACTTTAAGGTCTACACCGGGGTTTAAATGGATTAAGAACTGTTCCTCCACTCAAAAACTGACCGAAAGACAACAAGGCCAGAAGCAACAATCTATCCATCTGAGATTAGATACTCAGGCGTTTACTTTGAAAATATGAGATCAGCTTAATGAAAACAAATGTTTTGTTATGCAGTGCAGGTTTTATTCATACAGCAATGAACTCCCCCATGTTAAATGCATCTACAAATACATGGACAGTTGACATTATTCAGACCTGGATACCTCCTGTTTACATTATTCAGGACCTGGCTACCTACTCATCTCTCCTATATTTCAAGAAGTGCAGCACAAGGAGTTGATGAAGCTCAGTTCTGATGGCACTCTGGAAAATGACTCAACTAAATGGTTTGGTGGATAGGTCCAATTTTTTGCCTCATTGTCTGTGTTCAGACTCCAGCCTTGTATAATATTTTGGAAAAAGTTATCCTTTTCTGTACTGAGCAGAGTAAATATTTTGTCAGTTGTTAAGGATGAGCTAGAGAGTAAGACCCAATGATGTATCCAAATCCAACAACAAGACTTGGAACCGCTTAAGAACTTTTTCCAGATTGTGACTTGTAATATATTTCAGAAGCCAGCAGAAATACCAACCACTTGAACTACTAAAGAAAGGCTGAATGAATCCTTTTAAGAGCAGTGAAAATATATTTTCCACCCAGCTTTTAAAAATTTAATTAAATTAGCAAAGAAAGGGTGGGTGACAAATAGAAAAAGTTTCCTTCCTTAAAGTGCTGTTTTTATGGTATCTTCTCAAGTGTAGAGCAATTTCACCACACTTAAATCTCATCAGAGAGAAGAACCTTACTGAATTAAGCAAAAATTAAAAGGTTACTACTTATGTAAGGTTCAAAACCCAAACTAATACATAACAGACCCAGGCATACAAGTAAAATCTCCATCTCGTAAGGAAAGAGCAAGTTTTGTTAGGTATTTGAGTATCATAGCTTGTCAGTCAGGTTGTAATTGGCTGTCACTGGCAGCCCTACACAACAAAATATGCTTTGCCTACAGAAAAGAGGCACTTAAACATTTTTTCTTACCTTTGGAAATAGCAAAGAAAATCAAAGAAATTCCTTCCTATCTGATCCTTGGTGCCAAAAGCCCCACTAATAATTATAAGCTAGGGCCAAAGACATTACTGGAAGCTATATTGTGCCTTGCTATTCTACTGGAGCGCAAAGAAGTGAGGGGGAAGTGGTAAGAATCACACTCCTGCACAGTAGAGCTAGTCCTGAATTTTCAGATGAAACTTCTTTTTTTGAAGGAAAATATCAGTTAGTTGAGACCAAAATTCTTCACAGGAATGCACCAGTTTCAACAAAACTTTCACTGGGAAAGGTTTCTTGAGTCAAGGATGGAATTTCTGTTCAAAACTAAAGAAAGAGAGACACTCCCTGAGAATAAAGAATAGCTCCAGTTTAAACCAGGGACTTGAACCTCAGACTTCCATGTAAGTGCCCTAGCCACCAGACAACAGGCTATTTGAGGATGGGTCTTTCTCAGTCTCTCCTGTCCTGTTGAAGCTGTTCTATGTATAAACAATTAAATACTCATTAGGCCAGAGCGAGTAAGAGAGACTGACTCTATAGCCCGGTATTTAGGGCGCTCCCCTGGTCTGTAGAAAGGACTTGAGGCTGTCTCCCACATCCAAAGAGAGTACCTTAATCACTGGATTATTGGGTATTTTATGTGTGGGGAGGTCACCCTCCCTCCTGTGAAAACTTAAAAGTCTCAGGTTCATCCCAATGTGGAACAGGAACATTTTTTAGCTCTTCAAGATTTTCATGTGACAGGAAAACCATTTCCCACCCAGCACTATTACACAGAAACAGGGCACAAGCACAGTCCTTGTGCTCTGGGAAGGTCATGGATTTCTCCCTCTGTGGTGCGAGTCATTCTTTGCCATGCTCCCTTGCCCGTGCAGCTAGCCAGGTGCACAGTGGAGAGTTTGCTGCAGTTCCTAAGAACAATGTAGCAGCAAGTTCATGCCTTCTGTGCACTGCCGTGCTGTGAGAGGTATTCTACCTTGCTGAGTCATAGCTCCAATGGGATAAAATAGGACTTGACACCCTTAAGGTGGGGCTGTGCCATAAAAGGCCACAAGGAAGGAAAGTGTCTTCAGGAATCTAAGTTCTCAGTTGTGTTGCCACTAACAATCATTACAAGTGGTGATCAGTAAAATTGAATTCCACTTCAGACATCGCTGATCTGTAAATGCATAAGCAGAGAAGGAAATGAAAACTGAATATCTAAATATAAAGAGATAATTGTGGAGCTCACCACATAATTATGAGAGTATCTTTGTGTTCATTTAAAAGTTATCTGTATTATGAGGATTGTCCCAGTGTCACTAGCCCTTTAAGGGGGGTTGGACCCAACTTCACCTGTGACAGATCAACTACTTCTCAGCTGCAACTGATCAGTGAGGGATCAGCTGATTACACAAACTCAGCTGGGAATAGAGCTGCAGGGAGCAGGAAGGTTACTGTAGGTGATCCAGGAGGTGGGAGGGAGAAAGCACTCCAGGAAAGTGTTGGTTCGTGTACCTATTGCGGTAGCTGAGAAAATGGCGGACTTAGGCCTGCCCATAGCTAAAGGACCATCCGCTCAACTGTGGGGGAGGAACCACTGAGCTCAGGACACAAGTGATTATTTGGGACTAAGAAGGAGAAAACAAGGATGGGAGTGAGGCCAAAGGTTACAAATCAGGGAACCGGAAGGGGACACTGAGAAGAGAAGCCCAGACAGCTCCCACTGCTCCATAAAGGTGTCTAAGGAGTCAGTGGACATGGCCCAGTTGTAGAGCATTCCACACACCACCCCCCTGGCTAGCTTCCTCCTACTGGTGTGTTGGAAGGCCATCTTGGCCAGTGCCAGGAAGAGGTTGACAAGGTCTCATGTAATTCATGGGCCATGGATAGGGTGTTCTAGGATAAACAAGTAAGGGAAAGTGCAGTCAGAGCCTCAGTAAGAGGTTCTGAAGGAGCCAAAAGAGGAGCTGCAGCCTGACACACCCTACGTAGAAGTGCACCTGGGTCTCCCTTTCATTGCAGAAAGGTTTTTTCTTTTCTTTTTTTCTTTCAGACCGTGGAGCAGGTGGATTCCCAGGCAGATAGCCTGCAGCAGGAATGGAGAAGAGCTGCCAGGAGCAAGAAGGCTCTGAGAGGAAGCTTCTTGGCTGGGGAGAAAAGAGCACAGTTTATGGATGACACTCAGGCATGTGGTCTGTAGTGTGGCAACCTGTAGGCACCTGTAGAACACCCCAAGGTTTCTCATGGTATTGGGCAGGGGGGAGTATGATTGATGTGGAATCTGTTACCAGTTTTTAGATGGAAGAAATAAAGCTGAAGCACTGAAAAAAGAGCCTGAGCCAAACTGTGAGTGGTGTCACGGAGGGGACAGGCCAGCAGCCAACAAGGTTCTCCTAAGAATGATCTGCATCATGAAAACAGAGATACCCAGGATGCTGTAGGTCAACCATTTGGTGCTGTGACTTGATCAGCAAGAAATTAAATCTCCTAGTACAATCACATTGTTCAAGAACCAGTCCTTCCTTGTTTGCAGTTGTATTACAGAAAATCTGCTGCCTGTCATTTTGTAAATCTGGAAAGAGCTTCTTTTTTGTATAAACATAGCATGAAACAGGAGGTGATGATGCAGCTGGCATGACAAGATGCAGCAGCCTTAAGTAGCTGCTGAGGATGTGAAAGATGAAAAGGGTGAGGAAAATGACTGTGAGAGAATGACGTCTCAATGGTAGCCACCTCAGAGGAAATTCCCCGTCCACGCCTTCGGTCGGCAGCTGCGCAAGAAGTCTGAGAAGTGAGTACTTGACAGGTAGTTACATTTAACACTTGATTCTGAAGCCCAAATTTTGAAGTGCAGCTTCAGAATGGAAGACACTGGTGAGCCCTCCATTCCCCTTTGCCAGGGACCCTGTTTGCTGAGGGGCAGACACATACAGATCATCATTTCTTTGGGGCAGGGACTATGTTTTTGTTCTGTTTGCTGGGCTCCCAGCACTGTAGGATCCTGGTCCAGGACTGAGACTCCTACGCACTACTGTAATGCAAATAACAGAAAGGGTTTTAGAGCCAGGAATCAGATATGTAAATATGCTTCTTACAGGTTCACGGGCGCTACCAGAGACATCCTCTGGAAGTGAGTATTACTTCTGGGCAGGTTTAGAGACAGCTGATTTGGAATCAGGTATGGCATAAACTACTTTCACAAAGGACAGGGTGGACAAGATGCTGTTGCGTATCGCCTCCAGGAACAGAGTCAGTCTTCTACTAGAGGCCTGAGAATGGCACAGCAGCGCAAATAAATGAATCAATAAATCACAGCAGCCATTCCCAAGCCCCTCAACACACTTACCCAGCTAAGTTTGGGAGCTCAGCCGCAGAGTGTGAGGAGACTGGGAAGTCAGTATAAGTAGAAAGAGAGCACAGCCTCAGGGAGCCAAGAGTCTAGAACTTTTGCTGGGGTCCACTGGATTTGGGTAAGGAGATAACAATAAAGTTGATCAAAAAAGGTAAACAACTTAGTTGAAAAGTTTGTCATTTTTGGTCAAAATTCTGGAACAATAAGAACCTCATCCCCACTGACCTGAGTAACAGAAAACCCCGCTTAGCCTTTAATTGTCTAGCACGAACTAGCCTCCTTCTTCTGCCTCCCATCTAATGTGGTTGTTATAGAGCATAATTGGAACATAAGAACAGCCATATTGGGTGTTCTCACCAAAGGTCCGTCTCGCCCAGTATCCTGTCTTCCGACAGTGGCCAGTGCCAGGTGCCCCAGAGGGAATGAACAGAACAGGTAATCATCCTCTGTCGCTCATTCCCAGCTTCTGGCAAACAGAGGCTAGGGACACCATCCCTGCCCATTCTGGCTAATAGCCATGATGGACCTATTCTCCATGAACTTATCTAGTTCTTTTCTTAACCCTGTTATAGTCTTGCTGTCACTGTTAAGTGTTGCACATGTAGTAACAGAATTTTATGTTTGTATTTTATATAATTTAAAATAAAAAATCAAGAATAATAATGTAGCATGTATTAAATGTATTAGTGTTTGATTTGATCATATCCTGCCAGCCACCCTTTTTGAATAGCAGAAAGGAATGGCTTAATGGGCCACTGGTAGAGATACATCAGCCAGAATCTGTGTCTGGACTGATTTCAAGGCAGTAACAGATCCTTTGAGGGTCATCAATTTGTTGTAGGGTAAGCATTTTAAAATAAGTAGAAGAATGCAATGATTGTTTTCTTTTGCATTGCAATTTGATGTTCCTGTTCAAAATGTTCTGTGTAAATTAATTCTGTTTTGTGTGTGAAACAGGAATGTGTGGGTTAAAAAATAAGTATGAAGGCCACTGCTGAACCAGATGGTCTAGGGAGGAACCAGAGACAGACGCAAGGGTGCCAGGAGGCTGCAACATACCCCTATTGAAATGTCAGAGGAGGGCAGATTGACTCCTCTAAAAATGAGACAGGCACCTATCAATAGGGACAAAATAGTGGTAATCAAAACCAGAATGGAATAAGTCCCTACAAAAATTAATAAAAAAACAAAATGATAAATAAGGACAATTTAAAAAAACAAGCACTTGTCAAACAACAATTGATTACAGCATGACGGTGCAAAACTCATTGGTCCCAGTCAAGAAAAATCACTATATAAACAGGGTGCCTAGCCATGAAACTTTGGGTTCGTCCTGCCAAGACTTCCCCGGAGCATCGTGTCGTGACCAACAGAACCCGGATCTTCCCTACTTGAGATCAACCTAGCTGGCCACTAGATTGATCTGGACTGGTAACTACAACATCGACTGGCAGGACAGTGTGTGTGTGTGTGGTGTGATTGAATGCATTTGCTAATTGTTGTATCTTCAATAAACACGGCTGTCATAAATATAAGGGGAGGGGTAGCCACCTTTCTGTATACCGTGCTATAAAATCCCTCCTGGCCAGAGCAACATCCTGTTACCCGTAAAGCATTAAGAAGCTCAGCTAACCTGGCTGGCACCTGACCCAAAGGACCAATAAGGGGACAGGATACTTTCAAATCTTGGGGGTGGGAAGGATTTTGTTTGTGCTCTTTGCTTACATGGTTGTTCTCTCTTGAGACTGAGAGGGGCCAGACAGAAATCCATCTTCTCCAACCCATCCTAATCCAAGTCTCCAATATTGCAACCAGTATAGGTAAGCCAGGTAAGGCGGATTAGTTTATCTTTTGTTTTATGTGAATTTTCCCTGTGTTAAGAGGGAGGTTTATTCCTGTTTTCTGTAACTTTAAGGTTTTGCCCAGAGGGGTATCCTCTGTGTTTTGAATCTGAATATCTTGTGAAGTATTTTCTATCCTGATTTTACAGAGATGATTTTGACCTTTCTTTTTTTTTTCTTTTAAATAAAATTCTTCTTTTAAGGACCTGGCTGATTTTTCCATTGTTCCAAGATCCAGGGGTTTGGGTCTTTGATGATTTTGTAACCAATTGGTTAGGATATTATTCTCAAGCCTCCCCAGGAAAGGGGGTGTAAGGCTTGGGGGGATATTTTTGGGGAAGACGTCTCCAGGTGGTCTCTTTCCCTGTTCTCTGTTTAAAACGCTTGGTGGTGGCAGCATACTGTTCAAGGACAAGGCAAAGTTTGTACCTTGGGGAAGTTTTTAACCTAAGCTGGTAAAAATAAGCTTAGGGGGTCTTTCATACAGGTCCCCACATCTGTACCCTAGAGTTCAGAGTGGGGAAGGAACCCTGACATGGTGGCAGAGAGGTGGGATCATTTTGAACCAGAGATCATTTTGAACCAAAAGCACAGACCTGAAGAGGTTTTTATTTTTAAGCTGAGAGCAGCTAGAGGGTTTTCTGTCTATTTGCCTGGAGACAGAGGTGTTAGTTTTTTTACAAAGGGATTTTTCTTTTTTGAGCTGGAGTTTTCTCTACCTAAAGACAGGGTAGTTAACCTTCTGCAGGGAAATTCACAAGTTTTTTTTTCCCCCTAACTCTCGGGTATAGCTAGAGTTAAGCACAAGAAAGCAGGAAAATGACTACCAGTCAAGCAGCTAATAAACTAGACCTGGCCAGATTCGAAGCTGAAGAGAAACAAAAAGAGCATAAACAAAAGCCTTCCCCCGCCCAAGATTTGAAAGTATCTTGTCCCCTTATTGGTCCTTTGGGTCAGGTGCCAGCCAGGTTAGCTGAGCTTCTTAACCCTTTACAGTTAACAGGATGTTGCCTCTGGCCAGGAGGGATTTTATAGCACTGTATACAGAAAGGTGGCCACCCCTCCCTTTACATTTATGACAGCGGCATATTGCCTTTTCCCCTGATAAAGATCCCGTGTTCTTATAAGCATAACACACCTACCTCAGATGTTGTCACTACACAAATAATAAAAGGTGGGATATTTTTTCCAACTACATTTTAAATTTTAATTATTCCTTCCTCCTGTAAAACAGAAGCATTAGCTCACAATGTATCAGCACAAAGGAATTTGAATTACCATGGTCAGGAGGCATGCACTATGTTCAATTTCTCTTTTAATTTTCTCAAAAATGTGAAGGAATTTCTCTTGCCCCTTCCCTGCCTACCAGAAGCACTTACAACATGATCACAGGTGTAAACCTTAACATCTTCAACAGGCCCAAATCCTCTTTTTGTGTGGAATTTGTCTTGTCAAAAAAAACTAACATTGAGCTCAAGTGCCAATTTAGGCATGTGCTTCCAATTATTTTCCTCTAGTTCCTTATCTAAAATTGGAAGTTGTATTAGTATATGAACAAAAATGTTCTCTCTCTCTCTCCTTTTCCTGCTGGATCAAACAATGAAATCATAAGGATATATTTATATATTTAAAAATTAGCCTCCATTTATATTTATTTTCTGATATAGCTGATTAAGGGCCGATCTTTAAAACATGTGCAAAGCCCAAGTAAAATGCCTGTTTAGAACCAAAATATGCTAAAAGCCAGTGGACCTGGGGGAAAATTTCGGTACCAAAATGAGCTCTATGGGCATCAGTTGCATAACTGGGCTGTGGCCATGGGGGTGAAGGGATAGCAGATGTGGCCTTGTGACCCCTTCTTACCTGGGGTCTGGCCCAAACCTATCTGAAGGGTGCACAGACCCATTAACCGTATCTCCATTGGTAGGCAACATGCCCACTCTTTGCTCCCAGCATTTCCCTGAAGACCTGCCTTGGACATCACCTCCAAAGCGTGCACATGTTCTCATAATTTGCTCAGCAGAAATGCATCATTTCTGGGCATTTGACAATTAAGGATTTGGTCAAGTATGTTGAAAGTGCACAAACAAATGTCTACATGCTAGCAATTTCTGGAATTATTTTGCTGTGGACACAGATCCACAGATAAATTCCCCATTGTGCCATTTTTCCTTAGGTAGCATGTAAGCCAACGAAGCGGGTGGCAAGAAAGATGGAAAAGAAATAGCCTGCCTTATAGACTCATGGAAACTTAGGGCTGGAATGGAACTTGAGAAGTCATCAAGTCCAGCCCCCGTGCTCAGACAGGATCCAGTAAACCTAAACCATTCGTGACAGGTGTTTGTCCAACCTGTTCTTAAAAACCTCCAGTGATGGGGATTCCACAACCTCCCTTGGAAGCCTATTCCACTGCTTTGCTACACTTATAGTTAGAAAAAAGAAAAGGAGTACTTGTGGCACCTTAGAGACTAACAAATTTATTTGAGCATAAGCTTTCATGAGCTACAGCTCACTTATGCATCCGATGAAGTGAGCTGTAGCTCACGAAAGCTTATGCTCAAATAAATTTGTTAGTCTCTATGGTGCCACAAGTACTCATTTTCTTTTTGTGAATACAGACTAACACGGCTGCTACTCTGAAACCTGTCATTATAGTTAGAAAGTTTTTTCTAATATCTAACCTAAATCTCTCTTGCTGCAGATTAAGCCCATTACTTCTTGTCCTAACTTCAGAGCACATGGAGAACAATTGATCACAGTCCTCTTTATAATAGCCCTTAACATATTTGAAGAGTATTAATAGGTCCCTGCTCAGTTTTGTTTTCTCAAGACTAAACATGACCAGTTTTTTTAACCATTCCTCAAAAGTCAGGTTTTCTAAACCTTATATCATTTTTATTGCTCTCCTCTGGACTCTCTCCAATTCATTCACCTCTCTCCTAAAGCACGATGCCCAGCACTGGTCACAGTACACCAGCTGAGGCCTCACCAGTGCTGACTAGAACAATTACCTCCCATGTCTTACATAAAACACTCCTGTTAATACACCCTAGAATGACAGCAACCTTGTTTATAACTTCATCACATTGTTGGCTCATATTCAATTTAAGATCCTCTATAAAGCCCAGATCCTTTTTAGCAGTACTACCACCTAACCAGTTATTCCCCATTTTGTAGCGCATTTGATTTTTCCTCCCTAAGTGTACTTCTTTGCAATTATCTTTATTGAAGTTCATCTTGTTGAATTCAGATCAATTCTCCAATTTGTCCAGGTCATTTGGAATTCTAATCCTGTCCTCCAAAGTGCTTGCAACCCTCCCACATTGGTTTCATCTGCAAATTTTATAAGATTTCTTTCCACTCCATTATCCAAAGTCATTAATGAAATCTAGAATAGTATCAGATCCAGGACTAACCCAGCGGGACTCCGCTAGATATGCCCTCCCAGTTGGACAGCAAACCATTGATAACTACTCTTTGAGTACGGTCTTTCAATCAGTTGTGCACCCACCTTATAATAATTTCAGTAAATCTAGACTGCATTTCTCTAGTTTGCTTATGAGAATGTCATGAGGGACAGTGTCAAAAACCCTACTAAAATCAAGATGTATCATGTCTATGCTTCCCTCATCCAGTAATATTAGACCACTAATCCTGTCAAAAGAGAAAAATAGGTTGGTTTGCCATGATTTGTTCTTGGCAAATCCATGCTGCCTATTCATTATAACCTGTTATCCTCTATGGCTTACAAATTGCTTGTTTAATAATTTGTTCTAGTATCTTTCTAGGTACTAGGTATTGAAGTTAAGCTGATTGATCTATAGTACCCAGGGTCCTCTTTGTTCCCCCTTTTAAAGATAGGTACTATGTTTGTCCTTCTCCAGTCCTGTGGGACCTCAACCATCCTCCATGAGTTCTCAAAGATTGCTTCAGCTAGTTCTTTAAGAACCCTAGGATGAATTTCATCAGGCCCTGCTGACTTGAATATATATAACTTATCTAAATGTTCTTTAACCTATTCTTTCTGTATTTTGGCTTGCATTTCTTTCCTCTTATCAATATTAATTGTGTGGATTATCTGGTCACATTTTAGCGAAGACTGAAGCGAACTATGCATTAAACAACTCAGTCTTCTTGATGTCATCAGTTATTAGCTCTTTTTCCCCACTAAATAGAGAACCTACACTTTCCTTCATCTTTCTCTTGCTTCTAATGTATTTAAAGAACCTCTTCTTATTGCTTTTCATGTCCCTTGCTAGCTGTATCTCATTTTGTGCCTTAGCCTTTCTGATTTTGTCCCTAAATGGTTGTGCTATTCTTTTGTACTCCTCCTTAGCAATTCATCTATGTTCCCACTTTTTGTAAGAGTCCTTTTTTATTTTCAAGTCATTAAAGAGCTCCTGTTGGTGCCATATTGTCATCGTATTATTCTTCCTAGCTCTCCTTTACATCGGGATAGTTTGCAGTTGTGCCTTTAATACTGTCGCCTTCAGGAACTGCTAGCTCTCCTCAACTCCTTTTTCCCTTAGATTTTCTTCCCATGGGACCTTACCTACCAGTTCTCTGAGTTTAAAGTCTACTTTTTTGAAGTCCATTGTCCTTATTCTGATGCTCTCGCTCCTTTCTTTCCTTAGAATCATGAAATATATAATTTCATGATCTGTTTCTCACATATTGCCTTCCAGCTTCAGATTCACTACCAATTCCTCCTTGCTGGTCAGAATCAAGCCTAAAATAGGTGTCCCCAATGCATTCCAAGAACTTACTGGAAATTTTGTGTTTTGCCATATTACCTTTCCCACAGATCTCAGCGTAATTAAAGTCCCCTGTTACTACCAGGTTTTTTTTTGCCTATGTGCTAATATTTCCAGTTCTTCCTGTTTATTCCCCCTACTCCTTGCCTTATTAAACTATCACTAATTCAAAACAACCTTAGAAGATTCTTTAAAACTCTGGTAATTTTTAATGGTATTTTTAAATTATTTTTTTCAATAAATAGGTGAACATGCTGCTCAAAATAAGTAAGCCACCAGTGAAATCCAGGCTGCACTGAAGTCCATGGCTAAACTCCCATTGTCTTCAGTGGGGGCAGGATTTCACCGTATATATCAAATGAGAAACTACATCAAGAGAAAACTAAACCGTAATACATTTTCCTTGTTTGAGAAGATATGTTTTCAGCATGAAAGGGATAAACGGATTAACATAGTTATTAAACATTTTTCAGAGGCAGGAATCCATATTCATATATGTTTTATAAGTTTCACCTAGTACTCCATACCATCCAGTATAAACTATCACAATCCAGACAGACACACATTTATCCTGAGAAAAATATTTTAAAAATTAGACCTATTTCACCAAGAGCCATCCAAGAAGTAAGCTCTGAAAGCGAAGATTTTGCTTAACTTCATCAAAATGACTTGGAAGAAAACAGAGAGTGAGATCTTCACCCGCACTCCAGCCTTTTCACGCTGACTAAAAAAGGCAGAGGGGCCCTACAAGCTCTGTAAACTCCCAGAGAAGGATTCCCCCAGCACAGACACCGGGGGAACAGCTGTCAGGCTACTCTTCCATAGATCTCCTCACAAGTCCTTATGTAGGAGGCATTCCAGGGCTGGAATGGCATCATGTAACACTGGGATTCCGGACAGAGTTGCAATCCATAGGGCAGCACGGAGAGTCTGCCATAAACTTATGCAGGGCCCTGGCCCTGTTCACCCTGGAGACCTCTTGGTCCTCTGGAGCAGCCCAGGATTGAGGGTATAAAGGTGGCTTAGAGACACCTTTGTTGCTCTCCCTGGGCTGCAAGTTGTGTGCTGTGTCTCTTAGGCTCTGTCTATGCAGCAACTGGGAGGGTGCTTTCCAGCGTGGGTAGACAGATGTGTGCTTGAGCTTGCATGCTAAAAATAGCAATGGGGTCAAAGTGGCATTGAGGGTGGCATCAGCTAATTACCTGGGTACCGTCCCACCCGAACCTCAGGCTATGTACTCAGGCGGTTAGCCCAAGACAATGTCTGCGTCACTGCAGCCGCACTGCTATTTTTAACACGCTGGCTGCAGCAGAGCTAGCACAAGTCTGTCTGCCTGCACTGGGAAGCACCCTGCCAGCTGCTGTGTAGACATAGCCTTAGAGGCATAGTTCCTACAACTCATGGTTTAAAGCCGTGGTTCTCAACCTTTTTCATACTATTTTTCACTCCAGGACCCACTTCCAGATCTAGTGAAGAATCCCCTCCACGCACTTAACAATATGGGAAGGGCAGGGTGGTTGTGACCCCCTGATTGCTGTGCATGACCTTTAGGTCAAGAACCCACATCGTTGTCATCTATATGGTTAGATGAAACTTGATATAAGCTATTTCATTGGTGAAGGGATAAAACTAAACAATAAAATAATGAAGAGTGATTTTTTAATGATTTCTTTACTTTGAATCTGTGGCTTTTCTTTACCCTTATCTTCAGAACTCCTGAGTTGAACAAAAACTCCATGGAGACAAACATGACAAACTCAATTAATTAAATTTCCCCTTTCAGAAGTATAATTTACGGTTGTTTCTAAAGCTATCTTGCACAAACTACTGTAGCAACAAACATAAGACCCTGCTGATCACAAGATCCTCCCATTGGCTCATCTAATAACATCTAGAGTACGGAAGGTTAATAAAAAATGTCTAAAGATGAAACACTAGAACTAGTGCCAAAAGTAGTTTGACTCAGTCATTCTTTCTAGAAGCTGATGCCTAGCTAGCCTGCGGTCCAGTCTGAGATTCTTACTCCTGACTTCAAACAGATTTTATATTTACCAGTGGTCACTAAATTCCAGTAAAGATTTAAAACTCCTTAAGACACAATATACTACACTTCATTTTCTCTTCAAAATGTCTAAGAAGTGCCATTTTTTAATATAAAAACTTTATTAACAGAATAGAAATTGGCTGAGTGAAATGTGCATGTGACTGAATGAAAGACAGACAGACAGACATTCTACTTCTGATTCAGCTTGTACTGAAAGTTTCTGGGTACGTAAGAACTTACAAATCCAAACCAGGGCCTTTAAAAAAAGAAAAAAGCTAAAACACAAATGTCCAAAAGTAACCAGAAGAAAAACTTCTGTTTAGCTGGAGTTAAGGTTGTAATTCCATATCAGTAACTTAAGGGAAAAATTGTAAAAGAACATTGAAATTGGGGGCCATTTAGAAAGCCATACAATTTTTGGTTAAGGTCAAACTAAAAAAACTGGAAAGTATGAAGATGCAGAGTTCTGTATTCCCTGCCTCTGTATTCATTCTAAACAGACTAGTAAGGAGTGGTCTGTTGGCTGGGGAAGGCCAGAAGATCTCTGCCTGCTCTGAACCAGTGATCCAAACCTTTTCTTAGGGGAAGTAGAGTGGCAATTGTCTCTATTCCTGTCAGTAGGCTGTGTAAGGGGGTATACTGGCCCTTTAAGACTGAGCTGGGAAGTCTCTGGGGCAATATTACTCCTTTCTAGGTATAGTGTCTTAAAAAAAGACAGAACTGTGGGACAAAGGAACTGATTACCCTGAAAGAGGAAGTGGTCTCAGAGTGGCAGTTTGGGGTTTGGGAAAGTATCCAGGCCGCTGACTCTGTGTAAGGCTTGGGACCAGGGATTTGAGCGTGGGCAGGGCAAGACTCCCCTACAACTTAACCAGAACGAATCCTGGAAAATGAAATCCCAGGGTCTGCTGTAGACCTCTACAGAAAGGCATGCTTGGAGAGGCTGCAAGATAGCAGTCGCTCCTTCCTAGTAACTTAGGAGAGTGTGGAGGGAACTGGAACTGCTGCTAGATCCTGAAACAGGGAGAACGCTGCTTAATTTGACTTTAACTGCCAAACCTCTGGGAAGAGCCTGGTAACCCACCAGGAACACTCGGCAGGAAGAAGCCCTGTGGGCAGGCCATTCTCTAACTATATTACAAAAATTTTCAGTTTGTTTGTTTAAACTTTACCGCAAGAGCTCTGGGGAGAGAAATCCCTCCAGTGAGAGGCTGTACTGCTTGTTTTTAAAATAGCTTAATAAGCAAGACCTCCAGGGAACACTGGTCCGTTACAGGCTGGAATAGCACACTCAGCGGGAATGGATTCCGAGGTTCATGCAGAATCAATGAAATAATTAATTAGGTTAATGCAACCCCCCATGTCCCCAAATATCCAGCCCCTCATCCCAATATAACAAGAACACTGTACTCCAGCACAGGGTACATCTTCAAACTGAGAAAATGTGAATCATATCCCCACAACACTGTATCGTACCAGACATAGAATCACAGGACTGGAAGAGTCCAGTCCCCTGCACTCATGGCAGGACTAAGTATTATCTAGGCCTTCCCTGACAGGTGTTTGTCTAACCTGTTCTTAAAAATCTCCAATGATGGAAATTCCACAACTTCCTTGGGTAATTTATTCCAGTGCTTAACCACTCTGACAGGAAGTTTTTCTTAATGTCCCACCTAAACCGCCCTTGCTGCAATTTAAGTTCATTGCTTCTTGTCCTATCCTCAGAGATAAAGGAGAACAATTTTTCTCCCTCCTCCTTGTAACAACCTTTTATGTATTTGAAAACTGTTATCATGTCCCCTCTCAGTTTTCTCTTCTCCAGACTAAACAAATTTCCCTTCCCAATATACCCTCATAGGTCATGTTTTCTAGACCTTTAATCATTTTTGTTGCTGTCCTCTGGACTTTCTCCAATTTGTCCACACATTTCCTGAAAAGTGGCACCCAGAACAGGACACAAGACTCCCGTTGAGGCCTAATCAGCATGAAGTAGAACGGAAGAATTACTTCTCGTGTCTTACTTACTGACATTTACAGGCCTGATTAAGCTCTCAGTATAATAAAGGACAAATCAAATGTTGCTAATTTTATTACAAGTCTCACAATATTTGATGTTTTGCTTAAATCCTGAAGCTGCGGTATTATGTGATTAGACAAGAATCTCAGCTTTCACTAAAAAAAACAACAACCACCCCACACCAAGTCCCCTGCCCCAAACAAACAAACAAAAAACACAAGAAGTTTCTAGCCCTCATGGTTGTGGAGAATAGCTTGAAAAAAAATGAACCCTATAGACTGGATGCATCCAATAAAGTGAGCTGTAGCTCACGAAAGCTTATGCTCAAATAAATTTGTTAGTCTCTAAGGTGCCACAAGTCCTCCTTTTCTTTTTGTGAATACAGACTAACACGGCTGCTACTCTGAAACCTATAGACTATGACACCAAGAGGCAAATAAATAGCTCTACAAGTTATTATTTTTAACTCTGTCATTATGTTTGGGATCCAACTCATTTTTTTAAATGCTTGGGGCTAGTGATGCTAATAAGATTACTGAAGAACAGGAGCAGGGTCTAAAAGAAAGATACCTAGGGTATACTAATACCTACCTGCATTATATACCCTGGGTTTATCTAGGCTTTCCACCAGGTGTGGGAGCCTAGGTAAAGAAATACTCTACTAATATATGTGGCAGATGAGATGAATGCTTATGGTCAATCTTATAATTATAACATACCTCACACGGCTTTTTACCTTACTATAGCAAAGTATGAAAATTAAAAGTCATAACATTTTGCCTTTTGTCTTTAAGCAGAAAATACATATGTGCCTATTTGGCTCTGATCACATTGGCTTTTTTGTTTTAAAATGCTTCTGCTCAAGTTCAGTCATTGGAAGACGGATGTGATGGAATGATGAATAAGCTGTACCCCGGTGCCCTTGGACATACAATAGAGAAAGGCTTCCTGGTGGCACTGTACTCTCTGTAACTGGCTTTGGGGAGGAAAATTCCTTGAAAGCAGCACAACATTCAGCAAAAGTAACAAAAAGAGAATTTGTAGGAGAGGAACAAATCAGTTAACAAACCTTCATTTCAGATACGGTCGATAAAGTATGGTTAGCTAACTAAACTACTACTATGAAAATGGTACACTGATTGCCAAATTCAAATGTTCAGGTTGAAAATATTCCTCTTAATTTTGAGCTTTACCGTCACCTTGAACCGTCTGGAGGTTTAAAAATGTCCCCTTGGGTTTTCAGTGTGCACTGATGATATTCAGAAAAGCATGCTACTCTCATTGCTGTTTTAGGGACAGTATCACATCTAAAGAAACAGCATGGGCATTGATCAATGGAGACTTTCCAATAATCTTTATTCACAGGGGTTTATCATGGGTCACGAAAAAGGTGGCTGGACTTTCCTTGAGGAACACAAGGATGCTTGAGGAGCACATTGGAATGTGTCAAGAATACCCCCTGCAAGCATTTCAATGAAAAATGTCTTTCAGGTGTAATTTTCTGTGTGTTTGGTGTTTCTGAGGAAGGTCACGCTGTTTGACTATGCCGGGTCCATATTCATTTGCTTTGAATTTGTAGCTGGACTGTTAACAGTACTCCAACATGACTTCTAAACCAGGAAGCTAAGTTTAACTAGCCAGACACCCAGACAAGTCAATGGATTTAAGGAATATGAAGTGGATCCTGTATATCATCATCCATTCACCTCTCAACAAGTCTGAAAAAGAAAAAGGTAGAAGCGATGTATATAAAAGTTACTCATTGAGTGCTTTGCTTGTGGCAAGATTCCAGCTCCAGCTCAAACAGCTAGTCTCTCTTACGGAGCCTGGAGGTTCCCAAAACTTAATAAAGAAGGCAGCAGCTGGATCAGCATTCAGAATGTCTTCCAAGACTTCATTGTGGACCAGCACAAAAAGCTAATGAAACTCCTGCTCCTTTCAAGCCCAGCAGAGACCCAGAGGGTCCATCAATTGAATCCCAAGGGTTAAGGTGGGCTTTCTCCATGCGCTAACAACAGTTAATACAGTCCCTGACTCAGATCTATCCAGGTCATCCCAGCTCTCCCTGGGTAGCCAGGAGATAAGCTCACCAATTCCCTCCCAGCACTTCTCATCAGCGAGGTTCATACATTCATAAATAATGTCAGAAGGGACCACTGTGATTATCTAGTCCGACCTCCTCTATAACACAGGCCCTAGGACTTCCCTGATTTAATTGCTGTTTGGACTAGAGCATAGCTTTTAGAAAAACCTCCCATCTGGATTTAAAATTTTCCAGAGATGGTGACTCTATTATAACCCTTGGTTAGTTGTTCCAAGCAGGTTTAGCAATTGCCTCTGCTATGATAATAGCAGGAAGGAGAGGGATTTTATTGTGCTCAGGCTCCCAACCCAGTAGCCTTCTCTTTACATCTTCCTCTTACATGAATCCCAGCTGGAATCTCTCTCTTGCATCATCAAATCTGATAATTTATCTAGGTTGGTCCTTACCCTTTTCCCATCTGTTGGCTGCTAACCCTTTCCCACACACTCTGAGTGTGCAGTAGGTATGCCCTATCAGCCTCATGTAAAATTAGAGTTACCAAAAGGAACGGGCCATTTGTTACTAAAAATGATAGTGTATCAGAGTCTTTATTCTTCCTCCCTCCTCATGTTGATATTTCACCTTGGGTCTGTCCTATGAAATAAATAATAGTGCCACCTCATTATGTTTTAATGTGTTGTAGTTCATATCTGAAAAGGTCAAAAACTAAAAATAATCTAACTAGGCCATCTATTCTACAACTGTTCTATTTAAAAGTAGCTGAGTATGTGTATATGCACGTGAGTTGGTAACAGTGGGAGTTGAAATTCAAACTCAAACTTGACTCTGTATGGCTGCAACTTCACTTGGATACTGACAGTTCACAACAATCTCTGTTTTTGCAAAGTCATAATTTGCTGCCATGGAAAGAATTCCATTAGCAGAAAATAAATGTGTTGCTTCAAATCTTCAGGGAAAGAAATATTCCAGGAGGAGGAGAATTTTTTTTTCCTTGCAACTCCAAAAAAGAAGAAGCCAGAAAAACAGGGAGGGGGAGGAGGGGAGTGGAGGTTGGGTACATGGTTTTCAGATGCTGACGTGGAAGATAAATAACCAAGGCTTGGGCAATAAAATTAAAACACTAATATTGCTCCTTCCAGCGCAAGGCCCAAATCTAGGTTCATCACAGGGCATATCTGATACAAAAACTCTTTGTAGAACTATCTTTTGATGAATATTCAAGTTGTTCTTAGAAGAATACAGGAAGGGAATGGTTTGTAATCTGAAAAAGTTAGCAACAGGAAGAAAATGAAATGAAATAACCGAGACACAGTTTTAAAATGGTAAATGTTTCCTTTTGAAAGTCATATTGGGACTGGTGAAAAGTGCCAGATTAATACTTCAGGGGAGTGAAGTATCCACAGAACAACAACAACGTGAGCGGTGCTAATATACAATCTGCCTCAACCATACCCTGGAGGGATCATCTCAGGTGGCGTAAACTGTCATAGCTCCACTGCATTACACATATTGCATCTATTTCCCCATGTGAAGTATCCTCACACCTTCTTGTCAACTGTCTAAATGGGCCATCTTGATTATCACTACAAAAGTTTTTTTTCCTCCTGCTAATAGTTCATCTTAATTAATTAGCCTCTTACAGTTTGTATGGCAACTTTCACCTTCTCTGTATGTATATCTATCTTCTTACTATATGTTCCATTCTATGAATCCGATGAAGTGGGCTGTAGCCCACAGAAGCTTATGCTCTAATAAATTTGTTAGTTTCTAAGGTGAGTGACAAAGTTCCTCCTCTACCTTGGTGGGTCTTGTGCTTATTGGTAGATTTGCTCCCCTCAGAGATTCACGGCAGCCCTCAGTTTGGCCGTTTTCGTGAACACACAGTCCAGGTCAACTCCTCCTGTGTCTGATCAGGAGTTGGGAGGTTTGGGGGGAAACCTGGGCCCACCCTCTACTCCAAGTTCCAGCCCAGGGCCCTGTGGAATGCAGCTGTTTATAGTGCCTCCTGGAATAGCTGTGCGACAGCTACAACTCCCTGGGCTACTTCCCCATGGCCTCCTCCCAACACCTTCTTTATCCTCACCCTAGGACCTTCCCTCCTGGTGTCTGATAATGCTAGTACACCTCAGTTCTCCAGCCTTCTCACTCTCAGCTCCTAGTGCCTCTTGCTCCCAGCTCCCCACACACATACCACAAACTGAAGTGAGCTCCTTTTTAAACCCAGGTGCCCTGATTAGCCTCCCTTAATTGATTCTGATAGCAGCTTCTTGATTGGCTGCAGGTGTTCTAATCAGCCTGTCTGCCTTGTTTCCAGAAGTTCCTGATTGTTCTGGAACCTTCCCTGTTACCTTACCCAGGGAAAAGGGACCTACTTAACCTGGGGCTAATATATCTGCCTTCTATCACATTCCCCCATTTGACCCTTTGATCACACTCCTGTCCCTGTTATTTCATTAGTTGTCCCCTGTACTCATTTGGTTTCCAGGTCCTGTGGATCCCCCTCTTAGGCTGGGGGGGGGATCCTTTAGCAGTGGGTGGGCTTTGCCCGCCCACTTCCCTGATACCAATAGGATCACTCTCCTGTAACCATCTGGCCTGACCCTGTCACAGGTGAAACAAGTACTCCTGTTCTTCTCACTGCAGTGAATGGAGCTCTGACAATTTACAGCAATTGAAGATCTACCCCGTCAGTTTTTCTGACAATTTAATTCTTGGCCTCTCTGCTGAGACTGCCAAGAGAGTTCCCAGTTAAGTTTCCCTATGTCCTGCCCTTCTCCTTTATAGACCCAATTCTGTGAAATGCTTTTCAACATGAATTGAGGGCACTCAGCACCACCCAGAGTTGGGACCATCGTTTGATTCATTAGACTGAAATACTACAGCCAGCTCAAAGCCTGCCCAAACCAGGCCTGAGATATGGTAAGCAGGATTTACTGTCAAATATCAACCATCAGCTACTCAGTAGAAAGGGTCAACAAATATGTTATGCTTTGTTCCTTAATATCATCCATGCCAATGTAAGTTAGGAAGAGACACCTCATTATAAGGAAAAATCCACTCCAGACATTTACCTGGTGTTCGCCCACTACTGTTATTAAAATTGTAATACTGTTATTAAAATTATTGTCATCAGTAGTGTGAAAGTATGAAATGAAGGTTAGAGAAAATGTTATTTATGCTAAGGAATCTGATCCCACCTCTCTAAATTATTTTTCTTGCTGTCCTCATATTTTGTCCTTGGCCTACTGTACATCATATCCTATATTTGGGTCCAGGAAGGATGAAGGCGATTAAAATAGAGACCTTTTTATTGGTAGTATAAACACACACATACACACAGCCCCAATCAAAACTTTCCTTTACAACCAGAGGGAAACCTTCTGAGATTCCTCAGAAAATAGGTTTAATTTTTTATTGAGACAAGCTGTAGTACTGTTTTGGAGAGAATGCAAATTGAAAATTATTAGACAGTTTTGCACACCAGTCCTTTTTTTTTTTTTAAAGCATAATTCTGAAGATGCCAGGGGGAATTCTGAATGTAGGGAACCATCTTCAGATTTTTTGGAATGTCACAAGTGGACAGTCCAAATTCTAGTCCACTGTAACAAAACCAAAGCAAGAGTTCTTCAAGCAACTTATGCCCTTCTCCCTTTCCAAATTCCTACTGTTTTGGTAGTAAGGACATTTCCTGTTTTACAGAAATTGAGTAAGGACAGAAATCATGTTTAGAATCAAACAGCCCCAGTCTTGCAAGTTGATCCACATACACAGACGTATTGCATTCAGCGGGAACCCCACTAAAGTCACAGTACCGTGAATTGGGCTGCAGGATCAGGCCTTTGTAACTACACTAATAGACTTTTTAATTACTACTTTTTAAAAATTAATGGTAAATAGATTTGTGCACAATACAAATATCTTGTACAAGGGAGGGTTTTAGATATGCAAGATAAGGGAACACCGCTGAACTTAGGCAATATTAGTTACAGTATACATTGAAGAGCCATACTCTTGTATAAGGTATATTAATGATTTGTTTTCAATCACTTCATCCCACTTGGTCCATTTTTCCTTCACTAGTTTACCTGTTAACATATGTGTTATAAGTCTTTCAATTTCTCTTATTCTTGTTAAGCATATTTCTGTGCTCTATAGTGAGTTTTTATTTCTGCGACCAAAGAAATCAGGTACAACTACTGTGCTCTTATTTTCCTCTTTAGTCTATTGCATTCTGTTAATTTTTAATGCCAAGGTTAATTGAGGAGTAAAAACCACAACATCCATGTGTGAAAGGATATGAGGGATGTTTATAGTTGTGAGAAGTCAGAAAATTGACGGGGGGGGGGGGAAATACCCTCATCACTCATAATTGGATATAACTGATTAAAAAGGACTGTCTCATTCATACCCACAAATGAAACAACTCCAACCTCCCCGAGGTTCTAAATTTAACAGAAATTAAAAAAAAACTCCTGAAATTTTTATCTCAAGTTAAATGAAAAATCAAAGTGCTGACATGATACATTTTAGAACAGACCTATCATTCCAAATGAGAAATTAGTTAGCAGATTACACAGAACTCTGTAGCTTCTCCATTCCTCCCCAAACTATAGCCTTCTGGCAGGCGTACCACCAATATATTCCCTCAGAGGCATGGGTTATAACCAACACTCTCGTCCCTTGTGAAGAATGACAGCTGTAACTGGTATTTTAGCTAGGAAATCATCTGCTATTGTCTCAATTCTGCTGGCACAGCAGGTGAAAATCAGGAGCAGCTTTGCCTCTGGGTCGGCATACTCCCTCAGCAGGCCAGTGTTTGCACGACCAGTGACTGCAAGGAGGGCAGGTTTAAATTCTGGCTAATGTTCCATGGGAGCCTCCTGGCCAGGGGCTCACTGGGAGATTTGATCAATCAATGCACCCCTTGGAGCTCCTGGCCACACCTCTTCCCTAGTCAGAGGCTGTGCTGCTCCCTGGAGAAGTGGGGTGTGCAGGCTCTTGGCACCAGCCCTCCCGATCATCTCTTCCCGGCAGATTTTCTGCTGAGAGCAGCCCTATGCTCAAGTTGGTTGAAGCCAGCATATCCCAGAGCTAAATTAAGCCCGATGTCTTGCAGATGGAGAGTACACAAACAGAAATTAAGGAGTTCATTTTACATAAACAATAGAAACATACAAAGCAAGAGAATGTACAGTGTGTAGATTTTTGATGTGTCAAGCTTCATCCCTTTTGCATGGTACAGAACAAACTACCCTGCGAAGGACCGGAAAATAAATCAGACGTCACTTCTGTAGAAACACAACAACTTCTGAGAGAGTAGTATGTCTATGCACACGGATAGATACGGGCTAATGTCTATAAATAGCTCCAACCTGGCAGCACTGGAGCAGCAACAGAAGCTAGACTGTGGCAACAGCCGGCTTTGCTATGGGACTCTTAATCTTAATGCCATCCTGCTTCTTGTCCTCGGAAATGCACTGAAAATGGGTCTGGCTCATCAAAGCTTTAACATTCTTTTCAACATGGTTTCATCGGGCAATCCTAGTAATTTTTCAGTGTCATATTTAAATATTGCATTATTTGGTCTTTATTTCAAGCCAATGCAGCAACCTATCAATACCCAGATTTCACTGTAAACACACAAATGTCAAGTAACAGTATTTTTAAATGCAGTTTATATACATGTTCAATTAAATGCTGTTAGGCATGCAAAGTGTGCTATGTTATGCTATGGAACAGTGTAGAAACAGTATAAAGAAACCTTATATTGAAAGAAATCAGATCACACAATCCCATAGAAACAAAACACCCATCCACTCTCTTTGGGTGCTATTTCTTTGTTATTTTAAATTGATTTACATTGGTTATGCATTCAGGATTAATTTCACCCCATCCCACTAAAACAAACAAACCAACCTAAATCCTGAATATATGGGCTTCAGCATTCTTGTAAAGTTGAATGCATTAATATTTGCAAAGCACTTTGAGATATTCTGAAGTGGAAATATTTATTATTATTCTCTTTATTAGCTAAGCTAGCGTGCAGTTGAAAAATCTGGTGCAGTTAATTGTTTGCTTTTCATTAATCTGGCAAAAAAATAGGCCAGGTCCTCAGGTGCACCTCACCTATGCTCAGCATGATAGGGTGAGATGGAGGGTGAGAGAGCAAGGAGCAGAGGGCTTAGGTAACTTTATACCACCTTTCCATCCCACTGATCGTGGGGGCAGATGGGAGAGAATTTGTTCTCTAGCACAAATTAGAGTAACTTTAAGGGTGTTATAGCTTATATTGGCAGTAACTGCCCTATAGATTCCAATTTATTGGTCCAGGACTGCATTCCAGTCACACACCCCAAATGCCAGTGGGCCCCTATGCTGGGCTGAAGTGGGGCAGGAACTGGTGATCCTATCCTGGGATTTCCCTACATCAGCAGAGTCGCCAGCTATCTATGTAAGTCAGTTATCCCTCCAGTCTGTGGTACCAGACTGGCAGTAAAAGGATTGAGCAGAGATCTAGATCTGGCTAATTATTTTCATTGAGATTCACCAGTAGTGCAAGTTTTCAGAGCACTAGTTGGATACAGGAAGCAGAGAGAAAGGGCACGCTGACTACAAGATCAGCTACGCCCACCGGTGTAAATCAGAGACCATTTTTTTTAATGCCAAACGATATTAAGTAGTCTCTTCTTTTATTGTGAAAAGTTCTAGAGTAATATCACTTGAAACTTGTAGGATTCTCTTTTCCCTCTGTTACGATACAGCATTTACGGGATCTATAATATATAGGTGGTATGTTCTGTATATAATCCAGTTTGATATAAACAGCTTTCAGGTTCACTGAGAGATGCTCTTCTCTACACAGTAATACCCGCTAAGAGGCTGTATTGTATTATGTTACTTGGTAATGGTATTTCCAGAAAAAAATGAATTACACATTAATAAAGCAATGAAAGTATGCAGGTAACCATGGCTACTGTTGTGGACTCAATAACATCTCTTATACAGCTGTTAACATTTGTATTATTGCCAATTAAGCTGCAGAGATCAGATTTGAAAAAGGGCTAGCAAACAGTAATTTCTCATCTGAAGGAAGTAAATGCAGGCTTCTACATCAGATTACATTATATTTTGTCTTCTAAACAGGCACATCCTTCTTCCAACGTTCAAATTAATACTGAGAAGTAATGAAAATATAACCCCTCCATGGCCATCAGTTACACAACTTGTGTGTCAGTAACATGTTTCACCCATGCTACCTTTTATTTAAGTTATCTAAATTATACTTCCTGTTCTGATGTCCCACACAAACTATGTATCTAACTGGACTTCCACAAAGCCTCTTGAAGTGTCTCTTGAATACATGCAAGAGGCTTCTCAGTCCCTTTAAAAATGTGCAACCAAAAAGTGTTTCTGTAACTGATCATAACAGCTGCCCCTTCCTCTTGGTGTCTCAACCAGACGTCCTGGTCACCAAAAAGTGTTACTGCAAAGAAAGTCTGAAGGAGCTGGGAAGAGGAAGAGGCAGCACTTTCCCCTTGGACAGTGTTTGCATTTTCAAAGTGTTCCTTCTCACATCACCCTTCTGTTTATGGGTCAGATTTTCTCCTCCCATCGCCCAAATAATCATAGAGGAGAGGGCATCCCTGGGGAATTTACCCCTGGTAAAAAAAAAAAAATGTACAAAATAAAATTGTGCACTTGAGATATTTTGGAAGTAGCTGCCAAACAAGTTGAAAGAGCATCTAGAGGGCTATGTTAGGAACCCGAGAATCAGTGCACCTTGAACCAGCTTCCAGTAACACCACTAAAACGAAGATAATGAAAAATGACAACTGTAAGCAGGGTGAAGAAGAACCTGGAGCAACTGCCCCAAAATCTCCCTCCACAAGATTGCACCCCCCCACCCCCAGAGATTGAGTCACTTTGTTCTCCGAACAGAATTACCAAAATCTCTCCGAGTTTGAATCACATATGAATCTCTATCCTGTATGAGTTTGTGTTCCATGCCTGCTTTGGAGAGGAAGAAAGATTTCTTCATTAAGGCACTAGACTAGGACTGGATTTAATTCCAGCTCTGCCACAAACTCCCTGTGCCACCTCATGCAAGTCAATCTCTGTGCCTCAGTTCCCGATCTGTAAAACAGAGATAATAATGCTTCCTTTCTCCCACCCTTAATCTGTTCTGTCCATTTAGACCGTAAGGTCTTTGAGGCAGAGTGTACGTACAATGCCCAGCACAATGGGGCTCTGATCTGAGCTTCTGGCTGCCACTCTAATATAAATTAATCAATAGAAATAATAATATTGTTTTAAAAAGTGATGCTTGACTTCAGAGAGTTTTGGGTACTTATGACATTCTGGGATGCAATCCAGACCTGTGAGGGGTTGTGTCACCACTTGTCCTGCAACTTGGGGAGCCTCACTATGCTTTGCTGCTGTAGTTCCCAATGTGGGCTCCTCACAAATAGCCAAGCAGCATGCAGGTCACACCCTGAGTGTCTGTGCATAGCTACAGCCCTGGTCCAGCAACTCTGACTCCAGCAGCCTGTCATCAAACACCAGCCACACTCTGGCTTCCAGCAGCCTTGGTCAGTACTTGGAGGGTGACCCCAAACATCCCCCATCCTGGATTTCTCCCCCAAAAATGTGTGTTTTGTGCTGTCCAGCCCTCTCCTGGATAGTCCAGATATATCAGGTCCATTGCCCCTCTAAGGGGATCAACATACAACTGTCTGCTACCCAAATAGTGTTACCCAAACAATTCACAACGCTGGATTAGTTTTGATTAAAGCATAAAGCACATTTATTTACTCACAAAGAGATAGATTTTAAGTGAGTACAAGTAATGATGCATTAAAGTCAGAAATGGTTATAAGAAAAAGAAAGATAGAATGCTTTCTAAACTTAACAAGCTGGACTTGTGGTAAGGGACTTCACCTTGAACCATGTTCCCAGTAACACTGCTGACCAAACTCTCAGGCCAGGATCTACTCCCAAAGTCCAACAGCTGTTTCTCTTTGTCATCTTAGGTGAAAAAAGAGATGGTTAGGAAGAGAGAACTTCAGGTGTTTTTGCCCCTCGCTCTCATAGTCCAGTCCCCCTTTGAGATGCATTTTCTTCTAGGTTACCCCTCAAAGTCAAGTTTATTCAAACAGTAAAGGAGGCAACATGGTGTCTAGTAGCGAAAGCGGTTCCATGCTGTTTCTTCTCACGTCTGTTTGCAAAAATGAAGATTTTTCTTGTCTCCTGTCTTCCCTCCCTCACTGTCTGAGGACCCTGTTTACAATTTATACGTAAACTGAAGTAAACCCACATTCCTTTAAGACCTGCTTGGCCAGTTCTGCCTAACTGGGGCTATGTGTGTTTGAACATGTGCCACCATCATCATTCAGGAGCAATTTATAACTTTACATATATTGCTAGATACATTTCACCATGATATTATTGACCAGAAAGTTATTAAGTTTTCAAATGAAACCTCACAAGGCATATTTGGTATGAAGATTATAACGATCGTGTGTAGAGTGTGAATATAGGGGTGCATTCCATCACAGTGCTGCTACCATGTGCTTTCTGGGGCACACTAGAGGCAGACAGAGAGCAGAGATCAAATAAAAAGACTCAAGAGCCCTGAGGAAATTCGTGATTGTGAATTCAGGGAGGCAGGTAACACAAAATGAAGATCATAGAGAAAACATATTCATGCTTTTTTAAGCTTTGCATAGGCAGGGAGGATGGGAAGAAGAAAACCCACCTCTCTGCAAAGGATGACCCTGCATGATACACTTCACAGGAAATCAAATAAAACCAAAATTGTACATGATGGCCTGGAATAAAGTAGAGGGCAAATTTTCAATATACACTATGTAATTTAAACATTTCTCACTTCCCTTTTGAGCTTTCTCCTCAGCAATGTACAGGACATACGATTATCAGTTCCATGTTCTGTGGCTCTTCTCAGCTGACTACCATGATCACGTCTTTATTTCAATATTTGGTTTCCTCTTCATTGATTCCTCTCTGTCTTGTACTGTAAGCAACTTGCACCTTTATCACCTTTTCTCTTAACTTCTGACACACTCAGTTCTTCCTCCATCCCTCTTTCTTCTTCTGCTTCATCTGCAGTTCCTCTGCCTTCCATCTACTGAAATGTTCTCAACCTTATTTTCTGATCCAAGAATACACACATAAATATGCATATGTACATATATCTTTTTAAAAAGATTTTCAGTCAACATGAATTATCCATGTTTGCTAATGGAAATCTCAATAAAACTTTGTATTAAAGAAATTCTCAATATTACGTTTAAATAAAAGAAAATGGCTTACAGAAAATGATGTCATTTTCCTGTTCTTAATCTTATAAAGTGGCTTAAAAATATCTGTTATGTTCAGTTTCTTTTCTAACCAGTTTTATGGAGATACATACTTCACCCTTCCCATAAATAGTTCATAAAACTTTTCTACACTGCCTACTGTATTTGCAGAAGAAGCCACAAAAACATGTATGGCTGTGACTCAGCAGATTGGAACACTGCACACAGGGTTTATGAAAAACTGGTAAAGTTCAAGATGATAAAATAAAACCCCAAAAGTCCTACTGACCAAATTAAATTCCTTCCTCGGGAAGTGAAGTTAAGGATGTAATTTGCATTTGAGTCCACCTCAGATAAGGGAGAAAAAACGGTTACTCACCTTCTTGTAACTGTTGTTCTTTGAGATGAGTTGTTCATATCCACTCCAATTAGGTGTGCGCACTCTGCGTGCACAGTCATCGGAAAGTTTTTTCCTAGCAGCACCCACTCGGTTGGCTGTGGAGCCCCCTAGACTGGTGCCTTCATGGTGTTTAATATATGACCCTGCTGACCTGGCGCCGCCTCAGTTCCTTCTTGCGGTTACTCTGACAGAGGGGAAGGTGGGTGGGTTTGGAATGGACATGAGCAACACATCTCGAAGAACAACAGTTACAAGAAGGTGAGTAACTTTTTTCTTCTTCGAGTGATTGCTCATATCAATTCCAATTAGGTGACCCCCAAGCCTTGGGGTCAGAGTTATGGAATCGCTGATTGGAGCACCGCTCTGCCGAAAGCTGCATCATCCCTGGAATGCCGGATAATGGCATAATGAGAGGTGAACGTATATACCAAGAACCAAGTTGCTGCCCTGCAGATTTCTTGTACTGGGACCTGGGCCAGGAACACCACTGATGAGGCCTGGGCCCTCGTGGAGTGTGCTGTAAGAGCCGGGCAGGTATTTTGGCCAGCTTGTAGCACGTGTGGATGCATGAAGTGATCCAGGAGGATATTCTTTGAGATGAGACCAGGAGTCCTTTCATCTGGTCTGCCACTGCTATGAACAACTGGCTCAACTTCCTGAACGGCTTAGTGTGCTTGATATAGAAGGCTAGTGCTTGCCGAACATCCAGAGAGCGCAGCCTCTGCTCACGCCTACTGCCATGAGGCATATGATAAAAAACAGGCAGGAAAATGTCCTGACTAGTGTGGAAATGTGACACAACCTTAGGAAGAAAGGCCAGGTGAGGTCTGAGTTGCACTTTATCCCTGTGGGAAACCGTATAAGGCGGGTCTGAGGTAAGGGCCTTTAACTCAGACACCCTCCTTGCTGCGACCAGAAAGGCTACCTTCCAAGACAGATAGAGAAGGGAGAAAGTTGTAAGCCGTTCAAATGGGGCCACCATTAGCCTGGAGAGTACCAGGTTAAGGTCCCACATCGGGACCGGCTGTCTGATCTAGGGATGTAGCTGTTCCAGACCCTTGAGGAACTGACCAACCATAGGGCTGGCGAAGACAGAGCATCCAGACGCTCCCGGGTGGAAAGCCAGAATAGCAGCGAGATATACCTTTATGGAGGATGCCACCAGGTGCAGAAGATACTCTAAGATGAGAGGTACAGGTGACTGAACAGGGGCTGTACAACGCTCGTCACACCAACAAGTAAATCTTTTCCACTTTGTCAGATATGTGGCTCTAGTGGAGGGCTTCCTGCTGCTGATTAGGACCTCCCTTACTTGTTCTGAGCACAGAAGCTCCATGGGGTTCAGCCATGAAGCTTCCAAGCCGTGAGGTGGAGGGACTGCAGGTCGGGGTGATGAAGGTGACCGTGGTCCTGAGTGATCAGGTTGGGTAGGAGAGTCAATGTGATTGGGGCGACCACTGATAGCTCCCGGAGTGTGGTGTACCAATGTTGTTGGGGCCACACTGGTGCCACCAGAATTATCTCTGCCCCGTCCCTGAGGACCTTGAGTAGGGCCTTGTGCACAAGAGGTAACGGGGGAAAGGTGTAGAGCAGACGGCCTCCCCAGGGTACCAGGAATGTGTCCGTGTGAGCCTGGGCTGTCTCTCTGGGAGGAGCAGAACATTGGGCATTTTCTGTTGCTCCGGGTGGTGAACAGATTGACATGGGGAAACCCCCATCTTTGGAAGACCAAGTGTATGACATCTGGCCAGATGGACCACTCGTGATTGCAGAAGGACCTCCTGAGGTGGTCCGTCAGTGTGTTCTGAACTCCTGGTAGATAGGACGCTTCCAGGTGAATGGAGTGGGCTATGCAAAACTCCCACAGCCAGGGGGCTTCCCGACAAAGGGGAGAGGACCGGGCTCCATCCTGCCTGTTGATGTAAAACATGGCAGTGGTGTTGTCTGTCAGAACTGCTACACACTGACCTCGTAGTCAGGCCTGAAAGGTCTGGCATGCTAGTCGCACTGTCCTCAGCTTCTTGATATTGATATGGAGGGTGAGCTAGTCCTGCGACCAAAGGCCCTGCGTTTGGAGGTCTCCCAAATGTGTTCCCCATCCCAGAGTGTCCGTTACCAGGGACAAGGAGGGCTGACGACTCTTGAAGGGGACTCCTTCAGACACCTACCAAGGGCTGAGCCACTACTGAAGGGACTCGAGCACCTGCCCCGGCATCGTGATCACTGAATTCAGGCTGTCGCATCCCGGGCAATAGGCCGAAGCAAGCCATGCATATAGAGGCCTGAGCCTCAGTCTGGAACGCCAAGTCACATAAGTGCAGGCTGTCGTGTGACCGAGGAGACCCAGGCATCCCCTTGCTGTGGTGGTCGGGTATTGCCTGAGGCCCTGAATGATGTCCGTCATGGTTTGGAAGCGGGACTCTGGGAAAAGCGTTCTTACTTGAACCAAGTCCAACACCGCCCCAATGAATTCTGTTCTTTGGGTCAGTAACAAGGTTGACTTGTTCAGGTTGAGGAGGAGACCCAGTCTCTTGAATGTGGATCTGACCAATTGGACTTGAGACTCCACCTGCCTCCAGTGCGGCCCCTGAGCAGCCAGTCATCAAGGTATGGGTATACCTGCACCTATCTCCGACAGAGGAAAGCAGCCACGACGAACATGCACTTGGTGAACACTCGGGGGGCTGTTGAGAGGCCAAATGGAAGGACCGTAAATTTATAATGTTTGTGGTCGACCACAAACCGTAGGAATTGTCTGTGTGCAGGCCGAATAGCTATGTAAAAGTACACATCTTTCATGTCGAGGGAGGAGTACCAGTCTCCCGGATCCAGAGAAGGGATAATTGTGCCCAGGGAGACCATGCGGAACTTCTACTTTATCATGAACTTGTTGAGTCCTCACAGGTCTAGAATGGGTCTGAGACCCCTGTTGGCCTTGGGGATCAGGAAATAGCGGGAATAGAATCCCTTGCCAGAGGGACCTCCTCCACCGCTCCCATGGTGAGGAGCGCCTGCACCTCCTGGATAAGGAGTTGCTCGTGAGAAGGGTCCCTGAAGACGGATGGGGAAGGAGGGTTGGAGGGAGGGTAGGAGCAGAACTGGAGAGAATATCCCACTTCTACCATAAGGAGAACCCAGCGGTCCGAAGTTATTTGGGGCCAAGCACGGCAGAAGTGGGACAGACGATTCAAGGATCTGGAATTGTGGCCGGTGTGCCGAACCTTCAAAAGGCCTGCTTTGAACCTGACGATGGTTTATTAGGGCCCTGGCCCTGCCCGGGCGGGGAGTGGGAAGGCTTGAGTCTGCCATTTCTGCCCCTTCTTCTCTAAAAGTCCTGCCTTGGCCAAGAAGGATAGGAACACTGCTGCTGAGGATTGAAATGTTTGCGTTGGGTTGCTGGGGTGTGTATACCCAAGGACTTCCACGTGAGGCTAAAAGACTCAAGGGCTATGCAGCTGAGAGTCAGTCTGCTCCGCAAACAGACCTGCCCCATCAAACAGGTCCTGCGTGGTCTGTTGAACCTCGGGCGGGAGTTCCGAGGCCTGCAGCCATGAGCTACGCCTCATGGCGATATTGGAGGACAAGGTGAGCGCCACTGAGTCTGCAGCATCCAGCGAGGCCTGTAAAGAGGTCCATGCCACCTCCTTGCCCTCCTCCACTATTGCTCCAAACTCCTCGCTGGACTCAGTTGGCACCAGCTCCTTAAACTTGAGCATCAAGTTCCAGGAGTTGAAGCTGTATCAACTCAGAATTGCCTCTGGTTGGCCATCCTGAGTTGTAACCCCCCGTGGAATACACTTTGCGCCCAAATAAATTTAGGCTCTTGGCATCCTTGGACTTAGGCACTGGGGCTTGTTGTCCCTGCCTCTCCTTTCGTTTACTGCAGCCACCACCAATGAGCAAGGCTGTGAGTGTGTGAAGAGGTATTCATACCCTTAGATGGTACAAAATGCTTCCTTTCCACACCCTTCACGGTGGGAGGGATGGAGGCCGGGGTCTGCCAAATGGTCTTAGCATTGGGCTGTACAGTCTTGATGAGGGATAGAACCATGTGTGACGGGCCTTCCGGGGCCAGGATGTTGACCATTGGATCCTCTGACTCTAGCACCTCCTCAGCCTGCAGGCCCATATTTCGCACCACCCTGAGAAGGAGGTCCTGGTGGGCATGGCTGTCTACAGGGGGTGGTCCAGAGATGGAGGTGCCTGCAACAGCCTAGTCCATGGAGGATGATGAGGAGGCTAATGGGGGAACAGGGTCCTCCTGACCCTCTTGGTCTCCAGGGGCCTCCTGTCCTGCCTCTCTGTTGGGGCCAACCACACATGGATCAGGCTCAGGAGCTGGGGTTGGTTCCAGGGGAGGTAGTGTGACTGGTACCTCCTTGGCACCCCTCGGGATGGGGCGATTGGCTGATGCCTCTGGTAGCCGCGGTTCAGAGGCCACCGAATGGGCACCTTTGGATTGGGTGCCCTGGGGCTGGTGGTACACCCACAGGGTCCAAAATGGCCACTGTGCTGGCCATGGTCCTGCTGCAAAACGGGGATCAGCATGAGGATTGGCATTGTGATTGGAAGCGCTGGCATGACCTGGAGTGGTGCTGTGTCTCTGACTGGTGCTGCGAGTGCGACCACTGCTGTGAGTGTGAGCGATGCTGGGACTCCGAACGGTGCAGGGACTCCACTGGCAGTGATGAGGGATGAAGCATCGCTGGTTTGCCTCAACACGTTGCTACGACGTTGTGGTACCGGAGGCTTGGCTCGAAGGACTGGGGACTGTGGTGCCATCATGGCAATGAGGTTCCTCACGGCCTCAAAGGTGTTCAGGGTGGATGGCAATTCCACCTCCTCAATGACCTGGCTCGGGGAGTCCAGCGGCACTGGACTCGATGATCCCCCTTGCAGGACCGAGGTCAATGGTGCCAGCTCCAAAGTCTTTGGCCCTGGGTGCTCCTCTATGGGACGCGCCCCACTGGCCAGCTCCAAAGGGGTGGGTCTTGGAATCATAGATCCACTCCTCCCCTGCTTCTGGTATTGCTTCTGCATTGGGCAATGGGACTGGTGCCGGATGAATCCTGACAATTTCAGTGCCGCTGTGGGTCTCTCCCTGAGTCCTTCCGTGATGCTGCTTCTACCACTGCTGCCAGGTTGCTGCGCACCAATGAGCTCAGTGCTAAGTCTTGCTGTCGATGTAGGTTGCGGTCAAAGTGCTGCTTGAGGGGAAATTCTCCATAAGGAGCTGCCTGAGGTGAAATTCTCTCTCCTTTTTTGTTCTGGGGCAAAACCCTTTACAAATGCTGCACTTGTCCACTTGGTGTGCTTCCCCCAGACACTTTAAGCAAGTGTCGTGGGGGTTGCCCGTTGGCCTGGGCTTGTTGCAGGCCTTGCAGGGTTTGAACCCTTGGAACTTAGGCATACCCCAAGTCCCAATGGGGAACGAGGTCGACGTGAAGTGGAATACCCCCCCTCCCAACAGCTATCTGCTGTAACAACCAAAAACACTAAAACTAAACTTAACGAGGCTAGGAATAACTAAACAAAACTAAACTGAAAATGAGGGAAAACGAGGAGAGCTTGCTAAGCAAGTCACTGCAGTTCCAACGACCATCACTGGCAGCAAGAAGGAACTGAGGAGGCACCGGGTCGGCAGGGTCATATATTGAGTGCCATGAAGGCGCCACTCTAGGGGGCTCCACAGACGACCTGACGGGTGCTGCTAGGGGAAAAACTTTCTGATGACAGTGCATGTGCACAAACACATCTAATTGGAATCCGTATGAGCAATCACTCGAAGAAGAACTCCCATTCTGCACTCATCCTAGCCTGCTGCCATAGTGCACGTGGACCAGGTCAATCGGAAGCATTTTTTGAGATATTGGCAATGCTAACCTTAGTATAAAATCCATGGATAATTTTATCATTTTAAACATAGGTCATGTATACCCTACACGGAACTGGATCACACCATTAGTTCATCAGTCCTGGGGCCGGTTTTGTTCAATATCTTCATAAATGATCTGGAGGATGGTGTGGATTGCACTCTCAGCAAATTTGCGGACGATACTAAACTGGGAGGAGTGGTAGATACGCTGGAGGGGAGGGATAGGATACAGAAGGACCTAGACAAATTGGAGGATTGGGCCAAAAGAAATCTGATGAGGTTCAATAAGGATAAGTGCAGGGTCCTGCACTTAGGACGGAAGAATCCAATGCACCGCTACAGACTAGGGACCGAATGGCTAGGCAGCAGTTCTGCGGAAAAGGACCTAGGGGTGACAGTGGACGAGAAGCTGGATATGAGTCAGCAGTGTGCCCTTGTTGCCAAGAAGGCCAATGGCATTTTGGGATGTATACGTAGGGGCATAGCGAGCAGATCGAGGGACGTGATCGTCCCCCTCTATTCGACATTGGTGAGGCCTCATCTGGAGTACTGTGTCCAGTTTTGGGCCCCACACTACAAGAAGGATGTGGATAAATTGGAGAGAGTCCAGCGAAGGGCAACAAAAATGATTAGGGGTCTAGAACACATGACTTATGAGGAGAGGCTGAGGGAGCTGGGATTGTTTAGCCTGCAGAAGAGAAGAATGAGGGGGGATTTGATAGCTGCTTTCAACTACCTGAAAGGGGGTTCCAAAGAGGATGGCTCTAGACTGTTCTCAATGGTAGCAGATGACAGAACGAGGAGTAATGGCCTCAAGTTGCAGTGGGGGAGGTTTAGATTGGATATTAGGAAAAACTTTTTCACTAAGAGGGTGGTGAAACACTGGAATGCGTTGCCTAGGGAGGTGGTGGAATCTCCTTCCTTGGAAGTTTTTAAGGTCAGGCTTGACAAAGCCCTGGCTGGGATGATTTAACTGGGAATTGGTCCTGCTTCGAGCAGGGGGTTGGACTAGATGACCTTCAGGGGTCCCTTCCAACCCTGATATTCTATGATTCTATGATTCTATGGTATCCTGCCACAATCCGTGACCAATATTTGACACGCCTTGTTACAAAAATAACAGTACTTTTGACTTTTATATTAGGTTTCATCTGAGGGTGTTACAGACATTAATTAAGACTCACAGCACCCCATTATGTAGGTATGACAGTATTATTATCTCCATTTCACAGGCAGGCAAGCTAAGGCAAAAAAGTTTTAAGGGTTTGATCCTGCAAAACGCTGAGCATTCTCAACTCCCACTGACTTCAATGGGAGTTCAGGGCGCTAGCACATAGCAGGTTCAAGCCCAATAAGACTTTTCCAAGATCACCCAGCAATTCAGTGGCAGAGTCAAGAACAGATCCAAGGCTTCCTGGAGCTCAGTCCTGTCCTTTAATAGCTACATCATGCTTTTTCATACTTGGGAGCAAAGTGAAAATAAAAGACCACCATAATGCTCCCAGACAGTTGTGCTATGCTGTATATGGATATGGGCATTTGCTTCCTTCCCTACAGAAAGGAGTCTTGCAGGGAGCCTTTGTGCTGTTGGAGGGGACGGTTTTGAAACAGATTTTGCACCACCAGCATTCAATTCTTCTCCCTTCTCTAGTTAGGCTGTATCCTTGCTCCCTATGCTAGCTGGGCTGCTAGCTCTGTGGATTTAAATAATATTAATTAAACTCATTGCATCATTTGTTCTGAACAAAAATACAAGTGATATAATAAGTAGTAGTTGTAACAAGAATAGGATAAGGCAGCTTCTGGTCTGCTTTTTGCCATTTTTCTTATTTCCTCACTCATTTCATTGCACCAGGGGGCTAAGATGGTCATTCTAAAAGACAGGCACACAGCATCCGCTAAAGCCATTCCTAATACCACTTTTTGAGCTGTCCAGAAGGTGGTGTTGGCACCTTTCTCTCCCTTGTGCCGATCCCCCCCCACTATAGGATACTAGAAATGCAAATGGAATTTATTACTTATATCTTACAGGGTGTGATTGGGTTGTGGGGGGCAAATGGAGCTCCTGGCCAAAGATAGGTCACAGCTGATGCTCACAGCCACCGTAGGCAAGACTACGTCTCAAGGTCACTTCCGAATCCTTGATTTCTGCAGATCAGCAGGTATGCAGCATTACTGCTGTGGCACTAGTTCCATGCATTAATCATTTGGCTAGAGTGTTTTTCTGCAGAAATGCTGCCTGTTTTCAAGTACAACTGAAAAGAGAGTAATTAGAAAACTAAAAAGGCAAAAAAGGGAACTTTTAAAAAGTGATTATTTATTACAAAGACAATGGCAGAAAATGATTTCTGATATTGCTTCTGTGTGAAATAATGGCTCGCTCCAGCAATGATAAATAGGTAAAAATCTGATCACTGAGTTGGTGCATATGTCTTCAATTGAAGGAAATACTGTCTGCCAAACTTAAACCAAGCAGATCATAGGTCTGTGGAAAAAAAACACCACAACCACCACCACAACCCTAACGGGGTGGAATCTAGTTGCTATAGCAGCAAATTAAACAAATACATGAGATACCATGGAATGCTGCAAAATATTTGTGGTCTGATTTTGTCATATTTGCCACATGTGTGAATACTGGCAGTCAGGTTTTAGCTTACTAAGCAGGGTTCAATACAGTGAGTACAATAGAGCACAACTATACTTTTATAACATGGATACATTTATTCTTACCTGATTACATGCTAATGGATGTCAGCTGCTGGTCTCTAGCATACACAACACTGCATTTTGCTAAGAGTGCAAAAAAGTTACCATAAAAATATCTTGTCCTCTAGCTATACAAAAATATACCTGAAATACTATTAACTGAATGTATACAACATTCACTACTTTTCTATAAGGATATTTCTACCTTTTCCTGTGCTTGTATGGACTGGTAAAAGTACAAGCACAACCAAAGTGATTTGCTTATGGGGTGTTTTTAGAATACTTTCTCTATCAGCTATTAAACTCTCAAATAATCACTTCTGCTCCAATTATTTTACAAACTCATTAAAGCAGGCTGTTGTACATTACACACAGTATATGCCATTTCCTCTCCAACCCAAGAAAAACTGCATATAAATTTTCCATTGCAATATACTGTATTGTTCCTCTTGTGGATGAAAGGCACTATCTGAATATAAGCTATTATTAGTCATAATAGTGTATCATTTTCAATTTTGATCCTATTGTCTGCTTATATTCTCTGGAAAAGGAGAAATACTTGAAATATGAATATAAAAGGGTCCTAGAAATCTCTGATGTCAGAGGACCCAGAGAATAAGTTTGTTATTTTAGCTGAGGAGGGAGAACAGATCCATATCCATATGTACATACAGGATGGTATAATCATTTTACCTTTATACAGTATTTTATATTTATTTCCTGAGAATCACAACAAGATAAAATATGAACTAGCATCACAAAAATGCACCTGTTAAGAAAACTACTATACAGTTTAATCATTACAAAAGAATTGCTCATGATCACAAAAGATCATGTAGTCAGCGATGTAAATTGTGTTTTAAATAAACATTAAAAAAATTAAAATCAACATTCCCAAGCTTTCTGCATTTGACCATGTATGATCAGAATTATGGAAGTGAACTATTAGATTGTAAACCAGTTTCTATCCTGTCCTGTGGTAGTACTGGTTTTATCGCAACCAAATTTTAGGGCCAAATCCCTGGTTCCAGACAAGCTGTGCTCAGCATATAACGCAAAGAGGGAGGGAGTTTCTAACCCTGTGGCTTTTCACTGGTCACTTGTGCGTATGATCATGCTTGTGAAAATGTCGGCATGTGCAATTTTCTGAAAACATGGCTTTCAATATTTTAAAAAACAGCAAACTCAACAACATACATCTGAACGTTAAACCAATATTAAAGCAGGAAGATTACAAATTCTGAAACTAGACTTCCTTATCACTGGTGTCACAAAGTGAGTCACTTTCCATCATAATAGTGACCTCTAGCAAGCAGCTTATTTGACTATTTCAATGTGCAGCACAAACCATGTGTTTTAGCCAATATGCACAAATAGGTCTTACTCTAAACTGGTTTCTTTTAAGAAGACATGATATTCTGAGGGTTAGCTAGGGAGCTGAGATAATGTATCACACTGCTAATTAAAGATACAGACAAAAAGAAACGGATACACAGAGATACTGACACCAGTCTATCGATACCACACAGATATAGTTTATGCAGACACAGATCTTTGTATTAACATTAAGATAAATGTTACCAATACTTGAAATTCAGGGGGGAGAATTGACTTGTCACCATGCAAATATTAAATACATCTGCCCTGTTAATATATTTACATGTCCAACAGTAACAGCAGCAAGTTGGCTTAAGTCTCACTAGCAGCATCATTACACCATCAACTTCCTCCCCCATCCCTGTAATTAACAGAACTGTGGGATGTTTCCCAGAGGGCATGCAATGCAAAGTAAGACACATGAATGAAACATTTTCCTTTCCCTCTTCTTTCCTTTTTTTCTTCTATAGTTCTCTCCCCGCTCTCAGTTCTTCTTTGACCATTTTGTCTCTCTTCCTGTTGTCTACACTGTTTTCTGCTCCCATTTTCATTCCCTCTCCTTGTCTTTCATTTATTTATTTTTTGTCACACGCTGGAGCAACATCTGCTTTTTGTTTTGTGATCTGTCCCTGTTCCCCTGATCAGATTTACCTCCCCTGCCTGTCTTTCCATCACAGTCAGCTATTCCTCCCTGACATCTCTCTCATTCTATTCTCTTTGCTTTTCTCTTCCTTTCTTTCCCTTGGTGTTCACATTTCTTGCCGTCATCCCTATTTTCTGCCAGAATACGAGTTAGGTTCCCGTGTGGGCAGTGATAGGTGGCTTGACAAAAACGATTTGACTTGGGGACAAAAACGATCTTAATATGCAAAAAGAAAAGGAGTACTTGTGGCACCTTAGAGACTAACAAATAAATTTTTTTATCAGATCTAGGAACATTCAACTGACATTAAGTAATCAAATGCATTTTATGAGATATTATGACATTCCAGGGTGCAATCCAGACCAGTGAGGCAGTGCGTCACCCTTGCAGTGCAACCTGGGGTGCCTCACAATGCTTTGCTGCTGTAGTTGCCAATCTGGGCTTCTCACAAACAGCCGAACAGCATGCAGGTCAGACCTTGAGTGTCTGTGTATAGCTGTTGCCTGCCAGCATACATACTCCAGTCACACTCTGGCTTTCACCAGCCTTGGTTACCACTTTCAGGGTGACCCGAACACAGTCCCAGTCCCAAATTTTCCCAAAATATGTGTTCTGCAGTGTCCTGGACAGTTCAGAGATTTTTAGGTCCATTGCCCCTCTAAGGGAATCAATATTCACCAGTCTGCTACTGTAAATGGAGTTACCATTTGGGGGTTGGACTAGATGACCTCCTGAGGTCCCTTCCAACCCTGATAGTCTATGATTTTATACCCCAAAGCCCAGTTGAACCAAAACACTGGATTCGTTTTGATTAAAGAATAAAACTAGTTTATTTAATTACAAGGAGATAGGTTTTAAGTGAGTACTAGTATAAGGCATTAAAGTCAGAAATGATTACAAGAGAAATAAAGATAAAATGCTTCCTAGTACTAAAACATAACTAACTAGACTTGGTTCAAAGTGAAGTCCCTTACTACATGTTCCCAGTAACATTGCTGACCAAATTCCCAGGTCAGGATCTGCTTCCAAAATCTAACGGGTGTTTCTTTTGTTGCCTTAGGTGAAAGAGAGAGAGAGATGGATAGGGAGAGAGAACTTGGTGTGTTCTTGCCCCTCGCTTTTATAGTTCAGTCACCCTGTGAAATGCATTTTCCTGAGGGTTACACCTAGATAAAGTTCATTCCCACTGTAAGGATGGAGACAAGGGGTTTGTTGGCGAAAGAGGCTACATACTGTTGTTTTGCTAAGATGTAGATCTGTTTGTTCCTGCCCCCCTTCCTTGCCAAAGGATGGTCACTTGATATGTGATTGCCCATCAGCTTTGGTGACACCTGGCTAGAGACGTCAGCTTGTCTAGCGTTTAAACGGTTAACCGATTAAAGGGAGAGGGGCTGGGGTTGCTCTTGGGGCTGGTTGGCTGGCCGTGGGGCTGGGGTTGGCTGGCTGACCAGCTGGTTGGCGCCGGGGCCAGTTGGCCAGCCAGCCAGCACAGCTGGGGTCTGGCGTGGCGCAGCAAAGGTCCAAGGTCTGGCCAGTGTGGCTGGGTCCGGCGCTGAGGGTCTGGGGTCCAGCGTGCCGCAGCTGGAGTCTGGCCAGCACGGCTGGGGTATGGTGTGTCGTGGCCGGGGTCTGTCCAGCAGGTCCAGGGTCCAGAATGGCAGGACCAGGGCTGGGGTCCAGCCAGCGCAGCAGAGGGTTAACGGTTAATGTCAGTTAACTAGTAAGCCTAACGCTTACCGGTTAACCGGTTAACATTTTACATCCCTAGTAGGGAGTGAATACAGGGGTGCATTCTGTCACAGAGACCTGTCATTGTTATACTTAAGTCTTGGAGAAGGCAGTGTGCGTTTCCTATAGACCACAGATGCACCAACTGGAAATGACTGATAATGAGGAGCATCCAACACATGTCCAGCAAGGAGTGTTATCTCAGACTTACATTATAATGAGTAATCTCACTTGACAGGTGCATAGTATTGTTAAGGCACAGATCCTACTTTATAGAAAATGGCTTATGCTTTTTTGTATTAGGTAAAGGGTCTTTTTTCAGAATGTCAGGGGATGTCACTCTCATAATCCAGCATTTTTTATCCAGGAGCCTCTCAATTTCTGGATGCTATGCTGACACAAGTTCTGACATACATCCAGTTTCCAAACACTCCACATAAAAGTAACAGAAAACCAAGATAAGTTTTTATGTTATTGCTGTTTTTCTTCCCAGTGTGTGGGGATAATTGATATCACTGTATTCATGTTCTAGTTGTGGAACTGGCAGATAATGAAGAGAGATATCAGAAGATGTAGCATAACCATAACCATGCAAGAAGTGTTCAAAGCCAGGAAAGTTATTTTCAGTGTTCTAGTTAAATGTCCTGGGCCCACAATGATGTCTACTTATTTGGTATTCCATCATTTAGACAGCTGTTCAAGTAATGGATATTTATTCCACATGAAACAGGATTCATTAGTAAATTGTACACTTTCTGTGCTTTCTATCAGTAAACCTTTCAATTAATGTCATAGTCAAGTGTCTACACTCAAACATTATTTAAAGGTCCCATTTCTGAATCTTTATAATCAGCCTCTGATGGTCATATATATATATATAAAAATAAAAGAGAGCTTAATTAAACTGAAGGATCCTTGAGATGCTCACCATGGATTTAGATATCAGTCGAGCAGAGAGACCACATTACAATTCACTTCCAGCAAGCCTGTCAGATGTTAGCAGCTATTGGAGTATTGAATTAAATGGCCCATAAATGGGGTGTTCTTGTACAAGAAACAGTATGAATTGTTAAATGTACTTTAGTCCACAGTCTTCTATTAGAGCTTGTCTGCAAAGGGACTGGGTGCAGCATGCTAGTAAGAGACAATATGGATGAAAAAAAAAACCATGGTTTTTTCTTAGTTGTTCCTCACAGAGACTCATTGAGCAACTGGCTTGATTCTGAGCTCCTGATGGAGTGACTAAGGAATCGTAGGTTTGTCAATAACTTTTACTTGATCTATATAGGCCAGGTCACTATGAGCTTTGATCAAAAACATCTTTCATGTGGCTTCCCTATTTCTGCATTGGCCTGAATCATTCTTGAATCAAAAAGACAATTGAGTATCAGTGCTTTCTTCTGGCATTAGTCCTCTGCTTCTCCAGATTCACTAGATCTGTAAGATGTGTTTGTTAAAAAATGTAACAGGACACATCACAGCACCGGATCCATCCCACTCTTCAATTGTCTGAATCTTTAATTTGAGCTGACAATAATGAAGAGGAGAGAGAATCTGTAAGAGAGGCTGGAAATGTATCATTTGGACATGCTCTGCTCCATAATTCTTTTCCATGTCTCCTACGTGTCCCTTTTTGGCATGTATGCTTTCACTTAAACCAAAGGGAGCTAAGAGGTCTTTCTAGTAATCCTTTTGTTTTCAGTAAACATCATCAAAGAATAAGAAGCATAAAAAAGGAAAATATCATATTATAAACTACACTGGCACATGATCCATACAATAATCAACTTTCCAGCACCGTAAAGGCAGCCCATATTTCCCACAAGATTCTCTCTTCTGTATTTTCATATTGAGATAGCTCAGGGGTAGGCAACCTATGGCATGCATGTCAAAGGCGGCACGTGAGCTGATTTTCAGTGGCACTCACACTGCCCGGGTCCTGGCCACCGGTCAGGGGGGCTCTGCATTTTAATTTAATTTTAAATGAAGCTTCTTAAACATTTTAAAAACCTTATTTACTTTACATACAACAATAGTTTAGTTCTATATTATAGACTTATAGAAAGAGACCTTCTAAAAACGTTAAAATGTATTACTGGCACACAAAACGTTAAATTAGAGTGAATAAATGAAGACTTAGCACACCACTTCTGAAAGGTTGCCGATCCCTGAGATAGCTCATCATTTCTGATCTTTGAACCCACTAAACACTTCAGTAAATTTTACTACTTTGTGTTATCTTCCCTGCCACAAATTAAATTGATTCAAATATATATACACACGCACACATGTAACTGAGAACATCCCAGATTCCTAGAAAATATGTGTGTGTGTGTATTATATATGTAAACAGTATTTTAAGAATCTGGGATGTTCTCAGTTAGAAATAAACAAGGACTCTTGTTGAAACCATGTGATAACTTGGACAAATTCTATATGCAGGCCTGCTCACATGTTGCTATGTAAGCACAAAGTATAAAGTACTGCATTATTATACTTACTATTAAAGTGTGTGTTGTACATGTGGTAGGTGCAAACTGCAAGGTACTGAGCGTCGTCAGCTCTAAATGAAGCCAATGAGAGCTGAGGACACTTTACATCTCCTTAGAACCTGTAAGACGAAACTCAAATGTTTAAGGGTATATCTATGCTACAGCAGCATGGCTGATAGTTGTACTGTAATAGTGCCACAGTGTAGAAGATTCTTACATCAATGAAAGTGGTATTTCTGTCAATGTAATTGATACAACCCTTCAAGAGGCAGTAGCAAGAATTCTTCCATCGACCTAGTCGTTTCTATACTGGGAGTTAGGTTGACCTAACGATGTCATACAGGGCATGAAATTTCTCACAGTCCAGTTGCATAACTAGGTTGGTCTAATTTGAAAGCGTAGACCAGACCTAAGAGTTTGTTTTCACTGTAAGGGTGAGCTTGAGTTAGAACACTTGAATTACTTCAGAATGAGAGTAAGGACACTGCAAAATAGCAGTGGAGCTACATGGCGTAATTGGATTAGCAGAGTGACTGGATTAGCAGAGTGATTGGATTAGCATTTGACGAGGAGTTGTAACTTAAACTGCTGCATCCCCACTGCACTACCAGCTCAAGCTACAGCAGCATTCAAGCTTTTCCCCTCCTGTCCCTCCCAGGCCAGCCAGCTCTTGTTTAAAAGGACCTAGCTCAGGGGCAGGCAAACTTTTTGGCCTGAGGGCCGCATCGGGTTTCTGAAATTGTATGGAGGGCTGGTTAGGGGAGGCTGTGCCTCCCCAGACAGCCAGACATGGCCCCCCCACCCCACCCCCCGGGACTCCTGCCCCATCCAACCCTCCTGTTCCCTGATGGCCCCCTGGGGACCCTGTCCCATCCACCCCCTGCTGTCTGTCCCCTGACCAACCCCGGACCGCCGGCCCCTAACTGCCCCCCGCCACCTCATCCAACTCCCCTCTCCTTCCTGACTGCCCCCCCAGGACCCCTGCCCCATCCAACCACACCTTCTTCTTGACTGTCCCCGGAACCCCTGCCCCTGACTGCCCCCCGCTGCTTCATCCAACCCCCACCCTTCCTGATGGCCCCACCAGGATCCCTACCACATCCAACCACCCCTTCTCCCTGTCCCCTGACTGCCCCCCGCCGCCCCATCCAACCCCCCCTTCTTCCTGACTGCCCGTCCCCCGGGACCCCTGCCCCCATTCAACCACCCTGTTCCTCGCCCTCTGACTGCTCCGACCCTTATCCACACCCCTAGCCCCTGACCACTCCCCAAACTCCCCTGCCCTCTATTCAAGCCCCCCTGCTGCCTGCCTCCTTACCGCGCTTCCTGGAGCACCAGTGGCTGGCAGCGCAGCTGCACCAGGACAGGCAGCCACGCCGCGCAGCACAGAGCAACTATTTCTTCCCTGTACAGCACAGAGCACCAGTTCAGGCCAGGCTCTGCAGCTGGGCTGCCCCAGGAGCTCGCTGCTTCGCTGCCCAGAGTGGTGCGCCGAAGGCACAGTGAGCTGAGGCTGTGGGGAAGGGGGAACAGTGGGGGAGGGGCTGGAGGCTAGTCTCCCGGGCAAGGGGCCGGGCAGGGTGGTCCCACAGGCCACAGTTTGCCCATCTCTGACCTAGCTAGATGTTTGTGTGTATGGGAGTTGAGTTAGGGACAAACCTAGAGTTAAAACTCAAGCTAAGAATGTATGCAGTGAAGACAAGTCCTAGAAATATAGAATATATATGTGCCACTTCATCCACTGCTGACGTGTAGCCACAATATGACGCAAATTTTACCCAGCACCACAACAGTTTAAAATAACTAAAGCTTATTTTTTAATTAACAATACTTAAGATCACTGGAGATCAAATCTGAAAGCGAGTTATTAGAAAGTAGGCCCACAGAACTGAGCAATGACACAGTAAGAGTCATGAGGTTGAAGCACTTTTAAAACAATATGGATCTTTGGTGATATAGGAGAAAAAATAGAAAGTATATCCAGAGCGAAGGACCTTATACCCAAGACTTGAATAATAACTTGTCTGATGAAGGGACTCAGTTTTAGAACTAATTTAAACAAACTACCAAGGCTGTGTTCAGTCGTGCAGTCTGCTAAAATTACAAAACATTTGATAAATAGAGGATATAAGCGATTTATAAACAGGTATTGCTTGATGTAATCACATTGTTCTCAGAAAATCTGCTCGGTATAAAATGAAGATGTAGCCTGTGGTTTACACAACTATATACTCAACCTGAGTTATTTAGGGGTGGCATTCACTTCACTAAATGAAACAGGTCAAATCCTGGCCCACCAAACTCAATGGCATTGACTTCGGTGAGATCACTATTTCAAGTTAGGTCTTTGTTTTACACAAATTTCTGTGTATAACAAAAATCATACATACTGTATACAATCTAGGTACTCTGGCCTCTTTACCATAGTATATGTGATGTAAGCATCAATATAACGATTATTACTGTTTAGGCATGAGCAAATCAAATACTGTACTAAATATGCCAAATAGCATGGATAACGGAGCTATTTTAGGCAACCGAACTTGGTCCAGTTACTATTTTTTCCTGTTTTAATTCACAGTGCCAGTTTAGTACAGCTTTAAAAATTAACTAAAGAAACAACATATTGCCATTGTTTTCAATTGTTAAAATTTATTTGTCCGTTCCATCAACAGATATTGGTCCAATAAAAGATCTCACTTACCTTGTCTTCTCTTAAAAATATAGTTACCTTGAATCATATTTAAGTGTAAAGTGTCCCAAAATACCAAATTTTATTAAAAAATACATTGTTAAAAACAGGTTAATGTTAAGTGTGTTTCACTGGAGTCTAGCTAATATCTAACAACAGTTGGTTACACTTCCTTTAAAAAATTCTTCATTTTTTTAAACCCAAACATTTGGACACAACGAATAGGGTCTCCACTACCATATAAATCCTTCATCATTCACGATCACTGCACTTCACTTCTGCCTACCCAGACTTAACTTTGTTCTCTTGTTCTGTTCTGCAATGGAAATATGCTGCTGGATGTATATGATTTTATATATTGTTTATTAGATGTTTGTATTTTTTTAAAAGAAATACAGTCCCAGGTTACATTAAATTATCTCTGAATTCTATATAAGTTCTAATAATGTGATGTGTTGGTGGAATAGAAGAATATTTGCTATGAGTGATGAATTAGCAGATGTTAATCAGCGTGTGATGCTGTGGACTTATATAAGCATACAGGGCATAGCCTTGCAAATTTATATGTATTAATTATATTCTGTACCATCTAACACATCTAGATTTTTTTAAGAGACTAAAGGTGTTATATATGTTATGTGTTATAGTAAATGAGAAATGTAAATCCCTTGATAGAATAGGCGATATTATAATCTTCTAGTAATTTGTTACTTTGATCACAGCAAATTTCAGGGACAACAATGAGTTTGGGTGAGTGACTGATGATTATTTTTTAAAAGTGGGATATTTATTTGCTGTTTCTTGTGAACGTTCATTTCTAGAAAGTCTAACTTTTTTTTTAAAGGGTGAAGAATTTTTGTTCAGAAACAGTGTTAGCTAGACTGCATTAGATACAAATGAAAATAGCTCTGTATGGCTGAGCCACGTTGTAGTTGCAGATAACAGGACAATGGGGCGGGGGGTAAGGAGGAGAGAAATAAAATATTGTAGCCTAACACTTTGAGGCCCACATAGATCTACACAGAGCATTTCTTCCTGATCCAGTGCACAGAGTCAGGACACAGACTGGTTCAAAAAATCCCCAAAAAAGAGCAAAACAAATGATGTCTCTTTAAGCAGTATAGCAATACCATCAGTGCTGGAACTTGGGTTGCTGGGGGTGCTATTGCACCCCCAGTTTGAAGTGGTAATAACAACCCAAATACATGGTTTCCACCTTCAGCATCCTCACTATAAAACTGTTCCAGCACCACTGAGCAATACCATCAGTTTCCAGTTCATCTGGCCTGGACTTGGGCAGGGAAACACTCCTCCTTCCTCTCAAGGTCTTCCCCAAGGTTTCAACTTCTAACCCTGCTTTAATGGGCTCTTACTTAACCCTTTTTCTGCCTATCCTGCTGTGCAGTTTATTTTATTATGAAGCTATTTGTTACATATTTTTTTAATTCTTCCCCATTGGTCTAGTCACTTCTCACCCCCATTCACTCCTTACCCCCCATCCCAAAAAAGCCCTAACAGTCTCAGCAAGACAAAGGGAAACAAAACAAATGGAGAGTCTGTAGGCCAAGCCAGTCAGGAAAACGTTTACAATTTGAAAGATGGGTACATTTGCAAAACACTATTCCTATTCTGATATCTGGTAATATTCCCAGAAAAAAACCAACAACAACTCTACTCTGGAATGAGAGGCTGCCCAAAAAATGTCAGGGGGATAAGTTCATTTTTGGGGAAGATACAAAGAGAAAGAAAAATTAGGCTTATAATAAGATGAAAGCACCAACCTCATCTTAGCTCCACTACCACCGCTCCATAATAAATTATAGATGCATTTTATTGTTGTCAGGAGGCATCAACAGGCCCTCCTTCAGCTGCTCTACATGTAGTTATTTCTGGCTGGCCTAAAAACCGCAGGTAGGACTAGCATAAGAAGGAGCACTCTGTAGGGCTAAACCAAAGAAGAACCCCCAGCTTCCTCCAATTAGGATCTAAAATAAGAATATCCTGAAATATTTGGATGTATGCCCATACTACTATTGATCATAATGAATCAGGGTTGATTCCCTGTGTGGTTACCAAGGTAACCATAGATGTCATGATTGCTCCTGTTTTAAAAAAAACAACCATATCCATAACTTTTCCCACTAAGGAATTTTTGCAAGTTGAAGGGTGGATTGACAGGATGTTAACAGGGAGTTAAGTAGAGTAGTCAGAATATTGTTGTCAAAACAACAACAAAAATGGCTTTTCAACCCAAACAATTTTTCGTGTATGTGGAAAATTCTCATTTTGATTGAAGCTTTCTCATTTTAAGTCAAAACCTCTCCCCCAAATGGCAAATGGCTTAGTTTCATAGTATTTCCCAACCCGCTGTAGTTCTTAACATTTGAGGCAGCTGTTAAGCATTGAGTGCTGTGCCACTGGGCTGAATGAGAGGCCAATAGAGAGCATGAACTCATCAACTGCTCGCTATTGGACTTTCACCGACACATTTAATTCTTTTGGGGTTGTAAGTCTTCTATGTAGGCTTTGGTTTATAAAGCATGGTTCCAATAAAGCAACTCTTGTCTTCAAAAGTTATCAAAATGTAGTAAAAATTGGGAGAATAAACTTTAATTTGGGAACAAAATAATGCCTGTAACTTTTGACTTTTCTAAACTGTATTGCCATGACTTTTGCTCTTTTCACCAAAAACAAATTCATGACACTTCCTAAAACCTCCCATGTCAAAACAATAGCCCTGCTCATAAATAAAGTGCTAATACACTGAGGAGAAATATACTTAATATACTTTAAGAGCAGAAAATATTTCTCTCCAGAGGAAAATCCCCCAAATCTCATATCCTGATAGGCAATTCATCAGAATGAATTAGAATGAAAGCTGGTGAAGATAATATGATGGGTAAAACATCAGATAAAATTAGATTAAAAGATGGTGAAAAGCCCAACAGCCAGAAGCCTCCCTTGTGACCCAGCCAAAGTAATGCTTGGATAAATAGAGACTGACAAGGCAAACAATTCCTTCAAAAGACATTCAAAACTGCCTTCTACAATACTTAAAGTTGAAAATAAAAAATGTCCCAGACATTTGCATGCAGTTCATTTCAGCAAATGCTACAATGTGCAAAGATTTTAAACAAAACCCCTCTTCAAATGTTTCAGCAAATCTACATTTCTTCAGAACAACATGGGCTTGAATTGCCCTTTAGGTTTGTGGTCTCGATGATGAGACTTCCTGAATACACAGGGCCACACATTATCCTGTGCTTCACAATGGAGGTCTATGAAAAAATGTCACAAGTGAGGCATTTTCAGTATGCAGAATGTCACCTGGGAGGAATGTCCTCAGAGTTTGCATGATGCTGTGTGGAAAATAGGAATGTATGTACAGCTTGGCAGCCTTTGTGAGTGCTTAGTGGATGACCTCAGAACTGACAGGGGGCGGTCTGAACAGACATGGGAAGATCCACCAGCAAGAGAGCATGTTACATCGTATTATTCCCTCTAAAACTGGCATATAACATGGCAAAGTATCTGGCAGAAGTTACAGCTCTGTTTAGCAGTAGTGATTCCCAGGCTGCTTCCTATACCCACAGGTTAGGGAAACAATAAATAACTACACAGCCAGTTTGCGTACACCCCTGGAACGTGAAACAATTCATCAAGATCGACATTTGTGAGCAGTTCTGATCTGCTCTGGCCATGTGGTGCACAGCCCTTGAAGGATGGCCTCTGCTGTAGCTACAGATTAACAGTGCCAAATGGTTTGCCATGCTCTGAAACCAACATAAAGGTATAATAAAATATCTCACACAGGTCCAGTCAGACAAGATGTGTGAAACAAGCATGAAATCTGTGAGCTCACTATTGCATGTACTGCAGTAAGTGCCTGGTAACAAAGTGGGCTCTTAATCAAATGCTTTACCTCATCCACAAAATGCCACATTAGTTGAAAGCTAGCAAGAATATCCTACTGTTTCAGAGGCATATCATTGCCTCTTGCAAAGGGGGTGGAACAAAGATATGTCCCTTGTACTGTGGCAATTACACCATTTTTTCTCCAATAGCATTTTTTAAAAACCACACACACGTCCACATTTTCAAAAGGATAATCTAAAGTAGGTTCTGCTACACAGTTTTGGCATACTTAGGCAGCTAGCACTTTTGTTAGTTTTTCAACCATACACAAGGGTACCGTATGGCCCACGGAAATTAATTTAATTTCTTGAACAAGCTTCTCTCACTTTCCAGCATATTGTTAAAACAGGTTTCATCACAAATTACAGTGATATAATCATATTGATTCCTTCAATAGGCCTAATAATCATACGCTTTGACCAGTAAGGGTAATATTCTCAGCTAGTGTAAATCTGCATAGCGCCATAAACTATGCTGACTTATACCAGTTCTGGGCTCCAGGTTCGCTGACTTTTGTGTGGAGGTTCCAGGCATATACAGAAGTCTATTCCGAGTCTAGAATAAGGGACTAAAGTACGTACAGATTTTACATTTGCTCAGCTTTCTTCCTTAATTATCATGTGCTCTTTCATCAGAATTTTACAGACATTAGTACAAGACATGCATGAACCATTACATGGTGAAACCAGTCTCTTAACAGCTTTGGTTACATAAGACAGTGCATGTGTTACTATACTCACCATTCCATGATTCAGCCAAGAGGGTATAAAATTATCAAGAAGCTTTGGGTAAACCACTTCTCTGTCATAGATATAGAGGCTCCAAAACATTGTCACAACAAACTGAAAGAAGGGAAAGAAAAGACAATTTAAAAAATGCTTATGGTCAATTATCTGATTTCACTGCCTTTTTTCATTTTAGTTATCCATAGCTCTACATCTACCTAAAGATCTACAAACAGGCAGACAGACATTATTGGTCATAAACCCAGTCTTCCTTTTTTTCAGTGTGGTCGAGAGTGTTCTTTACATTCTCAAAAGTTACAATTTTTCTTTTCTGTGTTTGACATTTAGATTGGAGAAATAACTTTTTTAGTTATATACTTGGGGCCAAGTTACAATTGAGTACTATATTTTAGTAGTAGATGTGGTATATTAATAATGTTTTACCGCTAACAGCATAGAAAACAATGTGAAATCTCACAAGATACAGCATATATCAACAAAAAGAGTATTAGGGCTCTGTTCATATGGGGTGAAATTCACCCTTGAATAGAAGGCCATCACTTCTTATGTCCCATTTCGCAACCAAACACTTAACCAAGAAATAAATCTAACCCTTGAAGTGTTATTCACAGAATTTATGCACAGAGGTCCAAAAGAAAAAAAATAGGTTTCCAACATCCTACTCACTTGTCCATATGAAACTCATCTTGGCTCTTGTCAAAGAGACAACTTATTAGATGCCCAAAGAGTGAGCATTCATTCTCCCCCCACCCCCCTTACCTGAGGATGGAAGAATGAGTTTGAATAAAATAAATACTAGCCTAAACCTTTAGCCAAAGCTTGTACAAAACCTTTTAACTTCTTTTGAAGATCAAAAAAGCTGATAACTTCTTTCTATACCATTTTTTATTTTGACCCACCTCTGCATTTTCTCTTTCTCTCCAAGACTATGAAAGTAGAAAGACTGAAAGGCTTTTCTCATAATATTTTTATCCTAACTGAAAGCAATAAGTACTGGAAGGCTGGAACTGCTAAATTTTTTGAGGTTTGCTCACCATTAATTTAGCTCCATTTTCTTTCTCTACTATTTAACAGTCCTGCCCCTGATTCAGAGTGTTATGAACACTCCATTGTCAGCCATGGAGATTTCACAGAAGTAGGTTATGCTTCCATTGAAGCTATGTCTACATTATGAACCTCTTAAGGTCTGCTTGCTTTTTAAATTTGTATTCTCCCTTCCTGAAAATGCAGTCTATCTAAAATAAACACAATGTAGAAATATTAGTGTTAGCTTAACTTAATAAAACCCTGAATGTTGGAAAGAAAACATAGAACTAAATACTTTGAACCTACACTGTTTTCTTTGTAATTTGAGTTCAGTTCAAACTATGTTCACAGTCCTGTAGGGATAAAAGGGCTATCACTTGCTACAGAAAAACTGACAACAGGTCCAGGAATCTTTCACTGGTAAGTTTCAGGAGAGATTACAGGATCTCCATGCAGAATAGATTAGACCAAATTTAGCCCTACAGCAAGCAGGTGCAGCTCTCAATGAATTCAATGGGAATGTGTCCAACTGTGCTGGGTGAGGGATGGTTTTTGGGGACTAAGGAGTGGGAACAAGGAATGTGGGGTTTATGGGGGCAAGGGTGTTTCAAGGTCAGCAAATTATCAGTGGATGGGATGAGCATAATTCACTTCATATGCCTCTGGCTTTGGGAAATTAAAATTTAGGTTACAGATTACCGGTGGCACCTCGTCCTAACCACAGATATGTATGCTTAAGGAAGACAGACGTTTGGATGATGTAGACTGGTAAATTGTTCCTTCAGCGCACATACAGTACATAGTTCCTTAGTTTCCAACACACTTTCCCATCTGTTATGATGGCTTTTGGTGCTCAAAAGAAGTTTGGACCCTTCAACTTGTGCGTAGGCGCCAGGAAAAAAATAGGTTATGATGGACAGCCTGCAAAATACTGAAAGTATAAAGTGCTCTTCAAGAAGTCTCTCCTCTGTGCCAGTATTGGTATTGGCATCACAGAGCTCTTTACACACCTGTTGACACTTATCTGCCAAAATATGAACAGTTGAACAATCGGGAAATAAAGCAAAGTTTCCCAACTCCTTTGACTTCCTTGAAGTCATGTTGTATTGCAATGGGTCACTAAGAATGTATTAAGACCAATTGGGACATCAAAACATATGTAGCATGAAAATCAGGCTCGAAAGCACTCTGTATGGAGAAAATCCTACATTAATCAATGGTACCAAAGGTAAAGCTGAAACATATTTGAATGAATCCAGCTAAACTGGCAAACACTTGGGTCTGGGATTTTTGCATGGGGCAAAGTAAAATGATAGGAAAATGAGGTAAAGGTAAGAAAAGAGAGGAGGAACCATCTGTCTCTTAACCAAAGTCAGCCAATGGATGGAATTAAATCAACATAGCTGGTTGCAACCATCTGGAGCTACAGACGGTAAATGCTGCTTAGCAAAGCACCACCACAGGCAGACGTAAGGAAAGACACAAAAAATAAAACATTACAGTTCTAATGTAAACCAACAAAGAGAAGGACATTCAGACTCAACGGCTGCCACACTGACCTAAGTCTCTTTAATTGGAGGAATACTTCTCACATTGGTCGGTCAATGTCTCTAAGTGGTTGATCCCAACTTTTTTTATGAATTAATATGGATGACAGAAAAATCTTATTTCTAGGACATTTTACATAGCTTCCTACCCACCCTTGTGGCTTGCTTTGATTAATAAGCAATTGTTTGATATTTCTAAATAGGTTTAAGATTCTCTTCAATATCAGAGAGTGTTTATATCGGTATTAGTGTAATTTAATTTGGGCTAAACTCAGCTAGATTTCATGTGGCTGTTCAGTGAGGGGGAAGGGGAAAATGAGCTCCCCATTTACATGTACTGCAATCCCTGCCCAACTGGGGTAGCACAGGTAGGCAAAGAGCCACTGGAACTTGCTTCTATACCTCCCTCCTTGCAGTCCCTTGCACAGGGAGTATCTCAGGACCCAGGAGAGGCATGATGGGAGTGGGAAGAAGCAGTGCCTAGAGCACCATGCACTTCAGCAATCCCCAGCTTCCATGTCATTCCTAGAATACCAAGGCCAACCTGTGCAAATAAGAGCTGCTCCCAAGTTTCTCTGCCTCAAGGTTGTAGCAAAGAGCCAGGCAGCTATAATCAGCTCCCGGGGATGCTCTCTCCCTTTCCCCAACTCTGCTGCACAAAGCGGATGCTAATGCTGCAGAGAATCTGCCTCTATGGGGGTGTCACTGTCACAGTTCAGAGCAATTGCACCCATATTCCCCCTCTGTGGGCCAGCAAAGGCACCCGTACCCTAGACTTCCGGTTCCTCTGCCACCACCTCTCCTGGACAGAGGCCCAAGTCTCTCTCCCTCCTGACCAGGTTTTTTTTTTCTTCAGACCGCACAGTTTCCTACCTACACTGTGAGTTCCCCAGTGAGGCAGACTGCCTAAGCAGGCCCACTTTGCTTTCTCCTCAGAGGTTATAAACAGTATAATTCCCTGAAGCTGTAAGTTATCACACAGTCCTGTCTAAACAAACACATTTATTGTTAAAATAAAAGCATTACAGAGAAAACATATTTAAAACAATAAGAAAACCTCAACACATGCTAATGAACTTACCAGATCACCCCTAACTCCAACAAGGGCTCTGACAGGTGACCAGCCCTTCAAATCCCACCAAGGGTTTTTTCTGTGGTTACAAGTTCATAACAGCTGTTAGCTCTGACACCTCCATGAATCTGAGAGACCCTCCTTTATGTAAATCAGGGCTCTGATCTTCAGATTCTGGTAACAGGTAATCAGCAGACAATGGGTTTCCCCATAGGGTGTAGCTTTAAACAGTTGGGTTTGGAGGTGGGATTTTACTTCCTTCCAAGTATTTCTTAGGAAACCCACTCAGCTTTGTTTGTCACAAAGGTTCCTTCTTGTCCGGCACATTGTTTAAAATGGGCCTTTGAAGCTTCACACATCCCAGGGTTTACATTGGCCACATCCCACCCCCTGCACCACAGTGAAGTTACATACAATCCCACAATGATACATAAATTTTGTATTTTTAATACAATGGACTACAAAGCTACTTAAACTTAATTCAGTAAGGCTTCTCAGGGATATTGCAGGAAATTGCCATATCTGTCATAGTCACATTGCTGCATTTTGGCCTGCGCCCCTTAAGCTTCCTGCCAACTTGAGTCTGCCACCTTTATTTTTGTGCAGCAGTAAGAGATTACTTGTGGACAAAGGTGCTGCACCACATGAGTAAGAATGGCAAAATTATGACCTATGTTAATTCCTTCTCTCCCCTTCTGCAGACAATACCACTTGGATAGTCAGGAGGAAGTTAAATAGCACATAAAAGCCACAAGAAGGACCCTCCTTTGCTACTCATTGTATTCTATGTACACTCTAGACAAGTGGGCACGTCGGTTTCTCAAGTGGGCTTTGGGTTCTCTCTGAGAAGGAGTAACTGATTTGTAATATGCAACTCAATATCACTAAACAATACACAACAGCTGCAAAAGCGTTACTAAGGCCCAAGAAACAATTTCCTTCTTCCACTTCAGAAAAAAACATTACTCAATTTCCCCCTCAGCTTTAAAGCTTCAGAAAGTAACACAGAAAGAACACAAAATACAACTGAGGGGGAAATTTTAAAGCATGAAACAGGAAACTGTTTGTTATTTCTCCTTTTGAGTCACCAAGGGCATTAGTAAAACAAAAGAAATTGAAGCAAAGAAACTGACAGAGGGAGGCCAAAACTGTGTAATTTGCTGTTTATGTGCACCTAACCAAAAAAACTACCATATAAATGAATGGAATTTTTTTTACTGCATATTTTTGTTTCTGGATAACCCATACAATTAAGTTTCACTCATTTCCTGAGTGATTTCTAGGGAAAACTGGATGCTTTATCTGTTCTGCATGAACAAAAAGACCCTCTGGTGCTTTTTGTAAGAGTAAAGATTTTCTCCTGTGACCTTGGGCAAAATTTCTTCTCCACACATTGTTGTGCAGTTTGATGTAAGCTTTCTGACTTCCTCTCTGAGGTGGCTGTAGTAAAGTGGTGCTATATGTGTATGCTTTGTGAGGATCTTTGGGATTCTACACAACGAAAGGCACTATATAAATGTGAAGTTTCATTATGGCTAACCCCAGCTGATGTAAACTAGCATAGCATTGACTTCCATGGAGCTACACCTATTTACACCAGTTGACACTCCACCCAAATGCATTTTATAAAGGCCTATCAAGAAAGTCATAAGGGGCAGGAGCTGAGGAATTAGGAAGTGCAGTGGGCCAACCACCTCCTGTTTGCTCCCTCATGGCCCAAGGTCATGCTACAGGCAGCCTACCTCATTTTCTCCTCTTGCACAGTTCAAATAAAACGTCACTTCAGGCATTTTCTTGGTCCTAAATACCCCTCCTTGGAGTTTGGGTTTACAAATTGCAATAAAACACAAAATCTCAAATAAAGTCCATTCATAAGTCCACATCACACAAGGTTTCTCTTACTCCTCCCAGGCCTTCCTGAGGCCTTTGCACTCTATCCCCTGCTTCGACTGGATCTTTGCCAGATGTCTATGCCTGGGGAAAATCCCCTCGTGTCAGGGTTTTCCCTGCAGGAGCCTTTCCTCATTCTTTGCAGACTCTGTCATAGCTTCTTGAGCTTTCCCCCTCCACTACAGCCATCCACTGCCTTTTATAGGGAAGTTCCTGATCCAACCCAGCTGTGTCTCTTTAGTAATCCAGGTTAGCTAGCCCCAGGCCCTCCAGACAACAGGGGGCAAGCCATCCTGTTACAGGAAGAAATTTCCTACACAGGATGGAGCTGCACAATTAGAGTTTTAAGTTTTCATCTGGAGCATTTGGCATTGGCCACTCTCGATGGCAAAATATCAGACTAGGACATTGGTCTGTTCTAGTGTGGCAATTCCTGTCATTTATAGGCTAGTAGGGGGAAGGCGTTAGATGGGGACAGCTGGCAAATATCTGCAGTAATTTTCTTAGACTTAGAAGACAGGGGAAGAGGATTTAAAATGACTGGAAGACCTAAGATCTCTTCCATGCCTGGCTTCTAAGACAGAATGACTACTAGTTAGGTTTGTGCAGGAGTGATCTTTTCAGTGTTCCTCCAGCAAATACTCAATAGGTCAGCTGTGTGTGTGGCTAAAAGAATTTTTTTTAAAAAAAGCCAACTATAGAATACCAAAAGATAAATGATAAATCTTTGAAAGTTTGTTTATGATTATTGAAATGGGAAGGACTAGGGAAAAGGGTATTTTTATATACACAGGAAGAGGCTGAGCTCTTGAAAATACAAAAGCACAATTTTAATCACCTAGAAATACCTATTCACCTTCTTCTTCTACTACATGAATTACAAGAAACACGATACTGCCATATACAGTTTACATAAAACACTGAATTAGCCGTGAAAACTTGGCAGACTTTGTGATCTGTGACAAACAAACAGAAAACAAGAGGGATAAACTAAAAACATTGGAAGAGACTCTGCCACACTTATCCCCTTATTCGCTTTGAGATTCATTCATAGTCTCACTAAGGGTACTTCATACTGCTCTAGACTGTAATTTACTGCCACTTTAAGGCCACTTTTTACTGCTAGGTTGGTGGAAAATGAATTTAGCATAAATAGGAATGAGGTCTTTTGAGCAATACTTTAGTATGCAAACCGTACCATTAATTTAATGGATCAGGTTCCTATACACTTATTCACATTGAATAGTACCGTAAGGTACCACTTAACTGGAGTAAAGGTATCAGAATGTTGTCCAATGAGACTATTCATGGAATAAACTGCTACTTACCATGAGTAAGAATGGCAAAATTGGGCCATTATTTTCTGGTTTCATTAAATAAAAACAGAAAATCTATCACTAAAAGTCCTATTAAAAAGGACAACAAGGTAGTCAGTGATGGTTATTGGTTCCATCTAACAAGCTCGTATGTTTTTTTTTTTTTTATGCTCCTAAAACAGCTCATGTTTCATTTGAGCAGCTGGAGAAATATGGAACATAACACAAAAGAGGCAAGGTTTTGCATATCTTCTGGCTATTGTTTCCATTGCTGTTGTTGTGTTTTACTTGTGGGGGGGGAAGGCTGGTTTTGTTTTTTGTGGGGAGGGAGGAGGATGTTGACCAGGCTACCCCGATGGCTTAACTGTGATACTTATTTATGAGGAGGCACTATAAATAAAAAGCTGTGTTTTGTTAGGGTTTTTTCCCCACTACACACATCATTGTTTGACTTGGGAGTGGAAACCTGCTTTCTCATCTATTTTTCAGACCAATCCATTTTGAAGACTTTAGAAAGCAGGAAACTGAGAGCCAATTATTTAGAATAATTCTCAGAACTGCAGTTATTGCACTTAAAAACTTTCCAATTCTTCCTTGAATAACTTTATCCCAATGTATGAATTATTCTGTATAAAGAGCACAGAATAACACAAAATATTTATGTAACATTAATTTAGCTGTGTAAGGCCACTGACAAGTTTTTAAGCATGACCACTCTGGTTTCAATCAGAAATCTAATTAGCATTTTATTCACATCTGTTTAATTTTCTATTTTGAGATTCCCACATGCCCCTAATGTAAACCACTGAGAAGCCCTTTAGAGAGCTGTTTGGGCACTTTTCAAGGAAACCTGCTTTCCAGTACTGTTTTCTGTAAGGAGGAAGCTGTTGAGAGAATAGGGGAAGTTAGGGAATTTTAATTTTTCTCTGTTGTATAATAATTTCTCTACAGCCTCTGACGTATAAAGACCTCACTGCATATTTTCATATTTTATATATTTGCAGAACAATAATGGCATTAGACCTAAGCTACTTGTGGGCACACCCTTAATCACACTGCATAGTATCTTATTCTACAAGTAGCCCCACTCAAGTGAATGTGCCAGAATCTGCCTTCCTATATTTTGTTATCCCTCTCCCTACTGGTTAACACCACAGTGCCCTGGTCTACAATAGGACTTTAGGTCGAATTTAGCAGCGTTAAATCTATGCAAACCTGCACCCGTCCACATGATGAAGCCCTTTATTTTGACTTAAAGGGCTCTTAAAATCGATTTCCTTACTCCACCCCTGACAAGTGGATTAGCGCTTAAATCGATCTTGCCGGCTCGAATTTGGGGTACTGTGGACACAATTCGACGGTATTGGCCTCTGGGAGCTATCCCAGAGTTCTCCATTGTGACCGCTCTGGACAGCACTCTCAACTCAGATGCACTGGCCAGGTAGACAGGAAAAGAACCATGAACTTTTGAATCTCATTTCCTGTTTGGCCAGCGTGGCAAGCTGCAGGTGACCATGCAGAGCTCATCAGCAGAGGTGACCATGATGGAGTCCCAGAATCGCAAAAGAGCTCCAGCATGGTCCGAACAGGAGGTACGGGATCTGATCGCTGTATGGGGAGAGGAATCCGTGCTATCAGAACTCCGTTCCAGTTTTCGAAATGCCAAAACCTTTGTCAAAATCTCCCAGGGCATGAAGGACAGAGGCCATAACAGGGACCCGAAGCAGTGCCGCGTGAAACGTAAGGAGCTGAGGCAAGCCTACCAGAAAACCAGAGAGGCGAACGGCCGCTCCGGGTCAGAGCCCCAAACATGCCGCTTCTATGATGAGCTGCATGCCATTTTAGGGGGTTCAGCCACCACTACCCCAGCCGTGTTGTTTGACTCCTTCAATGGAGATGGAGGCAACACGGAAGCAGGTTTTGGGGACGAAGAAGAAGAAGAAGATGATGATGAGGAGGAGGAGGAGGAGGAGGAGGTTGTAGATAGCTCACAGCAAGCAAGCAGAGAAACCGGTTTTCCCGACAGCCAGGAACTGTTTCTAACCCTGGACCTGGAGCCAGTACCCCCTGAACCCACCCAAGGCTGCCTCCTGGACCCGGCAGGTGGAGAAGGGACCTCCGGTGAGTGTACCTTTTAAAATACTATACATGGTTTAAAAGCAAGCATGTGAAAGGATTACTTTGCCCTGGCATTCGCGGCTCTCCTGGATGCACTCCCATAGCCTTTGCAAAAGGTTTCTCGGGAGGGCAGCCTTACTGCGTCCTTCATGGTAGGACACTTTACCACTCCAGGCCAGTAACACGTACTCGGGAATCATTGTACAACAAAGCATTGCAGTGTATGTTTGCTGGCGTTCAAACAACATCCGTTCTTTATCTCTCTGTGTTATCCTCAGGAGAGTGAGATATAATTCACGGTCACCTGGTTGAAATAGAGTGCTTTTCTTCAGCAGACACTCAGAGGAGCCCGTTCCTATTGGGCTGATTGCCTGTGGCTAAACAGAAATGTTCCCCGCTGTTAGCCACGGGGAGGGGGGAGGGTTGAGGGGGTAGCCATGCGGTGGGGGGAAGCAAAATGCGACCTTGTAACGAAAGCACATGTGCTATGTATGTAATGTTAACAGCAAGGTTTACCCTGAAAGAATGTAGCCACTGTTTTATAAAATGTGTCTTTTTAAATACCGCTGTCCCTTTTTTTTTCTCCACCAGCTGCATGTATTTCAATGATCACAGGATCTTCTCCTTCCCACAGGCTAGTGAAGATTAGAAAGAAAAAAAAACACACTCGAGATGAAATGTTCTCCGAGCTCATGCTGTCCTCCCACACTGACAGAGCACAGATGAATGCGTGGAGGCAAATAATGTCAGAGTGCAGGAAAGCACAAAATGACCGGGAGGAGAGGTGGCGGGCTGAAGAGAGTAAGTGGCGGGCTGAAGAGACTAAGTGGCGGGCTGAAGAGACTAAGTGGCGGGCTGAAGACAGGGCTGAAGCTCAAATGTGGCGGCAGCGTGATGAGAGGAGGCAGGATTCAATGCTGAGGCTGCTGGAGGACCAAACCAGTATGCTCCAGTGTATGGTTGAGCTGCAGCAAAGGCAGCTGGAGCACAGACTGCCACTACAGCCCCTGTGTAACCAACCGCCCTCCTCCCCAAGTTCCATAGCCTCCACACCCAGACACCCAAGAACGCAGTGGGGGGGCCACCAGCCAACCAGGCACTCCGCCACAGAGGATTGCCCAAAAAAAAGAAGGCTGGCATTCAATAAATTTTAAAGTTGCAAACTTTTGAAGTGCTGTGTGGCATTTTCCTTCCCTCCTCCTCTACCCCTCCTGGGCTACCTTGGTAGTCATCCCCCTATTTGTGTGATGAATGAATAAAGAATGCATGAATGTGAAGCAACAATGACTTTATTGCCTCTGCAAGTGGTGATCGAGGGGAGGGTGGTTAGCTTACAGGGAAGTAGAGTGAACCAAGGGGCGGGGGGTTTCATTAAGGAGAAACAAACAGAACTTTCACACCGTAGCCTGGCCAGTCATGAAACTGTTTTTCAAAGCTTCTCTGATGCGTACCGCGCCCTCCTGTGCTCTTCTAACCGCCCTGGTGTCTGGCTGCGCGTAACCAGCAGCCAGGCGATTTGCCTCAACCTCCCACCCCGCCATAAACGTCTCCCCCTTACTCTCACAAATATTGTGGAGCACACAGCAAGCAGTAATAACAGTGGGAATATTAGTTTCGCTGAGGTCTAAGCGAGTCAGTAAACTGCGCCAGCGCGCCTTTAAACGTCCAAATGCACATTCTACCACCATTCTGCACTTGCTCAGCCTGTAGTTGAACAGCTCCTGACTACTGTCCAGGCTGCCTGTGTATGGCTTCATGAGCCATGGCATTAAGGGGTAGGCTGGGTCCCCAAGGATACATATAGGCATTTCAACATCCCCAACAGTTATTTTCGGGTCTGGGAATAAAGTCCCTTCCTGCAGCTTTTGAAACAGACCAGAGTTCCTGAAGATGCGAGCGTCATGTACCTTTCCCAGCCATCCCACGTTGATGTTGGTGAAACGTCCCTTGTGATCCACCAGAGCTTGCAGCACTATTGAAAAGTACCCCTTGCAGTTTATGTACTCGGCGGCTTGGTGCTCCGGTGCCAAGATAGGGATATGGGTTCCGTCTATGGCCCCACCACAGTTAGGGAATCCCATTGCAGCAAAGTCATCCACTATGACCTGCACATTTCCCAGGGTCACTACCCTTGATATCAGCAGATCTTTGATTGCTTGGGCTACTTGCATCACAGCAGCCCCAACAGTAGATTTGCCCACTCCAAATTGATTCCCAACTGACCGGTAGCTGTCTGCCGTTGCAAGCTTCCATAGGGCTATCGCCACTCGCTTCTCAACTGTGAGGGCTGCTCTCATCTTGGTATTCATGCGCTTCAGGGCAGGGGAAAGCAAGTCACAAAGTTCCATGAAAGTGCCCTTACGCATGCGAAAGTTTCGCAGCCACTGGGAATCGTCCCAGACCTGCAACACTATGCGGTCCCACCAGTCTGTGCTTGTTTCTCGAGCCCAGAATCGGCGTTCCACAGCATGAACCTGCCCCATTAGCACCATGATGCATGCATTGGCAGGGCCCATGCTTTCAGAGAAATCTGTGTCCATGTCCTGATCACTCACGTGACCGCGCTGACGTCGCCTCCTCGCTTGGTATCGCTTTGCCAGGTTCTGGTGCTGCATATACTGCTGGATAATGCATGTGGTGTTTAATGTGCTCCTAATTGCCAAAGTGAGCTGAGCGGCCTCCATGCTTGCCTTGGTATGGCGTCCGCACAGAAAAAAGGCGCGGAACAATTGTCTGCCGTTGCTCTGATGGAGGGAGGGGCGACTGACGACACGGCTTACAGGGTTGGCTTCAGGGAGCTAAAATCAACAAAGGGGGTGGCTTTACATCAAGGAGTATTTCAGGCAGGACTTCACGGAGGGTTCCAATAAGAAATGGTGCACCTAAGTTATTGTTCTTATTGGAACAAGGAGGTTAGCCTGGCCTCTGATTGATACATGGCTAGATTTACCTCGCTGCACCTTCTCTGTGAGTGACTGTAGTGTGACCTAGAGGAATGAGTCCCCTAGACGGGGACGGGGGGAAGCAAATGAGTACAAAACAAATCTGGTCTATTTCTTGTTTTGATCCACTCCAGCTATCTTTTACATCTTTGGCTAGCAGAAGACGGTGCAGAAGGACTGCATGCCATCCACATCTCATGGCTCCTCGGCAGAAGATGGTACAGTACGACAGCTAGCCATCCTCATCTCTTGCCTGCCCGGCAGAAGATGGTACAATACGACTGTTGGCCATCCTCATCTCTTGCCTGCCCGGTAGAAGATGGTACAGTACGACTGCTAGCAATCCGTATCGCCTGCCTGCTCACCATAAGACGGTTCAATAGGACTGACTGCAGGACTAAAGAGAATGACCTGGTCAAGTCACTCCAAATTTAGTCCCTGCGCCCATGTCTGCCCAGGCGCTCCCAGCTGACGTGGCCAGGAGCACCTCGGACACGACGAGGACGGCTACCAGTCGTATTGCACCATCTGCTGCCAGAAGGCAATGGGTTGCTGCTACTGTGTAGCAATGCCGTACCGCGTCTGCCAGCACCCAGGAGACATACGGTGACGGTTACCTGAACGGGCTCCATGCTTGCCGTGGTATGGCGTCTGCACAGGTAACTCAGGAAAAAAGGCACGAAACGATTGTCTGCCCTTGCTTTCACGGAGGGAGGGAGGGAACGGGGGCCTGACGATATGTACCCAGAACCACCTGCGACAATGTTTTAGCCCCATCGGGCATTGGGATCTCAACCCAGAATTCCAATGGGCAGCGGAGACTGCGGGAACTGTGGGATAGCTATCCACAGCGCAACTCTCCGGAAGTCGACTCTAGCCTCAGTACTGTGGAAGCACTCCACCGAGTTAATGCACTTAATGCACTTAGAGCATTTTCTGTGGGGACACACACACTCGAATATATAAAACCGATTTCTAAAAAAACTACTTCTATAAATTCGACCTTATTCCATAGTGTAGACATACCCAGTGAGTGGTAACTGATGAATTGGAGAAAGAGTCAGGTTTCAGGAGGGACTCTTGATTGGTGAAGGACCAGACATTCAGAAAAGTCTGAGTCTGGCTGCTGAGTGTTACATTCGGAGGCTCTACTGTTTGTCTCCCAGCAGCCAGGAGAGACGGGAACAACAAAATCTTTTTAGGCCTTCTTTGTACAAAATTAAGAGCAAAAAATGAAGCAAAGACATTTTGTTCCCTATCTGGAGATCACCTTTAGTAAAAAAAAGAGAGAGAAAGACTATATTTACAATATACTTAGCTAGTTATTTTCTCGGTTTCTTTGACAATACAGGACATTTGTGTGTGTTTTAACCCTTAGGAAACCAGCTAGTTCCCATGTGTGAAGTATATCCCCTAGGAACTGGTTAATTTAGAGAATGCTCATTTGTACATCTCATTTAGAGAGTGCTTACAATGCTTGCTAGCTCCTCCTCCACAGATGGCAAAACAAGTAACGCCTGAAAGAAAAAAAATAGATATAGCTCCGAATGCTTAGAAACTGCAGCTACTGCCAACAGAAGCTGTAGCTAATGTCTTCACAGGAGGCCTCAAATGGTCTTAAAAAGTTTCAGTGCTGGGAATATGAGAGGAGGTACTGAAGGAGTACACAAAAGCCAGCAGAGAGTTAAAACAGAGGAGAGAGAAACATAGTATCGTAAGTGGCATTGTGGATACTGAATTGCTGGCGAGAGAGCCAGAAAAGGCAGGAGAATGTGTCTCTTGATGTGTGTAAAAGCTAATATGGTGAGTTTTTTCCCAAAAAGAATCAATTAAAAACTTAAAAATAATGTAATGCTGTTCTTAAGGGGCTCTCTCTTTTCTAGTAACAACAGCAGGAAAAGCATCTGTTACCAGTCACAGTCACAACTACTACATAACTCCCAATCTTCCTCAAAATATAATTGTAAAAAATGATATTTTGCAAGCCTGTTTATTTCCAGATATTTTTTAAAAGTACATTAATTATTACTGTGTGTTTCTTATGTCATAGTAGAAAAATTGCAGCCAGTTAACCCAATACGAATAGCAGCAGTTACCCTTAGAAATGGCTAATGAGTAATTTAAGGCTACCAACTGGGTGTTCTGGGAAGGGAACACCTGTACAATGCTGTACATGTGTTTTATATTTTATAACCTTGCACAAGCATTCTGTATTTCTTCATGGAGTGGACTGTAAAATATCACACTAAGGATTTGAACAAAGCCTGACGAAGTATATAAAATTTGATATTTTAAATTGGTGTGTTAACTGTAAAGTTACAACAGATACCTAGTTGTTATGAAACATTGTCGACAATGAGAACTCATACAGTACAGGCAGGAGACAGTACAGTATAGCTAGAAGACAGTACAAGGAGAACAGTGGTTCACAAGGTTGCAATTAGAACTGGCAAACTTTCATAAAGAAACAAAAAATGAGGCATGATTTCCAGTCTCATTACAGCTTGACAATTTGGGCCTGTGCTTATTGTAAGGTTCATAAATCTTCTGCTAACCTGGTCCAAGTTTTGGGTGGAAAGCACTGGCAATCTGAGTTGCGTCATGCCCAGTCCTGCACCACTGTAGTCAATGGCAAAAGTCCCATTGATTTAAGAGCCATAGAAGAGCAGTTTTACTCTGAAAAGTACTCATAAATGCCTTCTTACTCTGCCCCCTCTGTGTGTTGGAGAGAAACTAGTGCACCTTAATGACAAAAACATGTTTTTACTCCTCTTAGCTCTGAAGAGCCCAAGGGCTAACAGGGAGAGTGCTAGATTCTACTCTCTTTTGCATCATCAACAGAATTGCTTAGCAAACTCCAGTCAGTTACACTTGTGCAAACCCATGGAGGGCAGAGCTTCTATCACTGATGATGATGTGCAATATAGAAAGAATCCAACTTGAATCCCAAACAGTCTATATGCCAACCTACCTCATACTTGCAAAGGATCAAGACCCTAATGCAGGGATGGGCAAACTTTTTGGCCTGATGGCCACACTGGGGAATAGAAATTGTATGGCAGACCATGAATGCTCACAAAATTGGGGTTAGGGTGTGGGAGGGAGTGAAGGCTCTGGTTGGGGGTGCAGGCTCTGGGGTAGGGGTGGGAATGAGGAGTTTAGGGTGTAGGAGGGTGCTCTGGGATGGGACTGAGGGGTTTGGAAGGCGGGAGGGGGATCAGGACTGGGGCAGGGGTGCATGAAGGGGTGCAGGTTCTAGCTGTGGGTGAGGGCTCTGGGGTGAGGCTGTGGATGAGAGGTTTGTAGTGCAGGAGGGTGCTCCATGCTGGAATCGAGCGGTTTGGAGAGCAGGAGGGAGATCAGGGCAGGGCAGGGGGTTGGGGGATGGGGAGAGGCTCAGGGGTGCAGGCTCTGAGTGGCGCTTACCTCAAGCAGCTCTCGGAAGCAGCGGCATATCCCTTCTCCGGCTCGTGTGCATGAAGTGGCCCCCAACCTTCAGAGTGGGGCCACGCAGCTGCTTCCGGGAGCCATGCAGTGTAGCCCCCAACTGTGCACCCTGGAGCGGGGCCATGCCACAGCTGGAGTGCCCCAGCTGGAGCAGGGCCGCGCCCAGGCTGGAGCAGGGCTGAGCCGCATGGTGTGGCCCCCGACCTGGACCCCCCGGCTGGAGCGGGGCAAGCACCAGACCTTGCTCCCCAGCAGGAGTTTGTGGGCCAGCTTAAAACAGCTCATTGGCCGTAGTTTGTCCACCCCTGTCCCAATGTGTAAGTACATTTTATTTATATCATGAATCCAGATGCCTCAACAGTGGATTATTTTTAAAAAATGAAATTAAAAAGTAACTGAAAGTTATCTTCAGGATAACTGAAGTGTGACAAAACTGTGCTCCCATTTCCCCCTTTTTTCACAGTCATTTATCCCTTTTGCTAATCATGTCAATCTTTTTACGGTCAGGAAACAATGAACAAGTTAAATGATGCACCTGCATGGCAGTGAAATTAACTGCTTAGCACCATACTTACAACTCCAACAGGAAAGGCTAAAACAGCCATCATCCAGTCACGGAGGGAAATGAGCTTTTTTAACTGTCTTTCTTGTTCTTGGCTGTCACTTCCTTTGGTGAGAAGACTGGAGAGATCAGTCAATACGCAGATCCCAAAAAAGACAGCCTGGATAACCTGCATGGAAATAAAATCCAATCTTGAAGACTATAAATACACAGATCATCAGATGCAATAGAGATACAGATAAAGACTCTGAGTCATCCAAGCACTTAAGTGTGTTCCTAAAGTTACATATGTGTTTTTAAGTGTTTTACTGAATCAGGACCATAGAGATGGAGCATAGTGCTGGACAGTCAGCAAGGAACTCCTCAAGTCAAATCTCAGCTCCGATAGTGATTCATTGTGTCACTTTGGGAAAGTCACTTAACCTCTCAATGTTACCAGTCCAACAGGGAGATTCCAATATGAGGATTATTAGTTCATGTTTATACAGTGTTATGTAAGAGCTAAGCATTATTATATTAAATAGGAAAAAATTACTTGGGTACAGATTCTGCAAAATATAATTAAATATATGCACAAGTCTTGGCAGAATAGGGACCTTAGAAAACCCTACAAGGATGGTAGTGGATATGAACTTGCAATATGGAAGAAAAAAACAAAAACAAAAAGCAAGTGAGACAACAATATATTTCTGGACTCTATGATACCAGTCAGAGGGAATTCAGAAAAATACAACATAAATGATTAAATGGTTGGAGGGACTGATTTACAAGTAAGGGGTCTGTTGTTAGGATTCAACATGAAAAAATTATTTCTACCCCAAGAATCCTTCCCTCCATTTTTTCTCCACCTGGCTATCTTACCTGAGCTGTCTGGTGATGCTGTTGCAGAATTCCAGAAGCTCAATTTTCTCACTACTGGCTGTAAATTAGCAAACAGGCCTTCAAATGCCCACTGAGCATCCTGTGTCATCACCACACTAACGGAACAGCTTGTGTTATTGCTGCTGCCACAGCTCCCTCCGCATATACTGCAGAGGCACACATTTTTCTTAAAAACTAGTGCAGAACATAGATCAAGCAACATTCCAAAACATGCACTGATGATGCCAGCCATGATACATGATAAATTGTTAGAGTTAGAAAAAAAAATTTAAGTTCTTTGGGGAAACTCTCCACTTCTACTTAAAACTCAAAAAACCTAAACATTTTGATTTTAAAAATAAGATTTTGGGTCCCCTGAAACTCCACGATGCTAATGCATTTTTTCCTCTTTGCTTCTTTTAAGACAGCATTTAATCAAAAATAATCTCCCCACCAATCAGATGGCCTACTTATACGGAAAGATTACAAGAGCTAAAAATGTTTTACCTTGGCCAAATGATGACCAAAGAGATCCGTTAACCCCACCTTGATTATCATACACATTGTAAAGAGAGTGGTCACTTTGGATGGGCTATTACCAGCAGGAGAGTGAGTTTGTGTGTGGGAGGGTGGAGGGTGAGAAAACCTGGATTTGTGCTGGAAATGGCCCAACTTGATGATCACTTTAGATAAGCTATTACCAGCAGGAGAGTGGGGTGGGAGGAGGTATTGTTTTATGGTCTCTGTGTATATATAAAGTCTGCTGCAGTTTCCACAGTATGCATCCGATAAAGTGAGCTGTAGCTCACGAAAGCTCATGCTCAAATAAATTGGTTAGTCTCTAAGGTGCCACAAGTGCCACTCCTTTTCTTTTTGTTAACCATCTACAATTTACTGAAGGGTATAAGTATCAAGGAAGGAAAAGGTCCTGTTAAGGGAGGTCTAGAGAAGTATAACTACAAATAACTAGATGAATCTGAGCATAAGAAAATGTAGGCCAAGTGACAGGAAATATTTCCTAACAGTGAAATCTATTAGACCATGGAATAGTCTCCCAGAGGAAGTAGTGGAAGCCTTATTGCTTGAGTCATTCAAAGTGAGATTGGACAAAACATTCAAGAATATACTGTAGGGACCAATACTGCACTGGCAGAGTTTGGATGAGTGACCTAATAGGTTGTTTGCAAATCTAACTATGATTTCCTGAAATGAGATCTATTCAAAGTAATATAGCCTGAAACACCCACATTTCCAAAGGGAACTGAAATTGTACATTTCCTAATCAATCATAAACTGAGCTGCTTCTTTCAGTTATTCTGCTATGAGGACAAAATTACATGGGGGGAAATATAATGCTATCATAATGTATAGTGATGAATTTGTGAAAATACTGAAGGGAAGGAAGCTATCCATAGGATTCAAAAGTTGTGGTATGAGGGATAATGTATAACAAATAAATTTAACAACTAACAATGAAAACTACAGAAAAATATAAGACAGGAGGGAAAAATACATTTCCTGACAGAGAGTTACTGAATAGAGCCAGGAATAAATACTTCAGAGTTTAGGGAGGAAGCTTCCCCAACTCCCCCATACAAATAGCACACAGAGCTATGGCTAATCACTTTCTTCCCTACATACAATGCATAAGAAGTGCTATCTTGACAACTGCCCTTTTGTCCAAAATTGGGAATTGAACCGGGGACCTCCAGAGCTGAAAATATGAGTCTCTACAGCAGGGGTCTCAAACTCAAATGACCACAAGGGCCACATGAGGACTAGTACATTGGCCTGAGGGCCGCATCACTGATACCCACCCCCCTGCTGTGCCAGCCCCGCCCCCACTCCACCCCTTCCATGAGGCCCTGCCCCGCCTCTTTCCACCCCTTCCCTGCTCCCATTCCAACCCCTTCCCTGAAATATGTATAGCAAATAATCTGCGAACGGTGCAGGAACAAGCAAACTGTCCCCTGTTAATTTGTGTAACTAATTACTGGTAGTGTTTAGAAAGCGAAAAGTTACATCAAAAGTCTATTGTTTATCCACGACTGTGCAGTCAAGTAGATGCTAGAACACTGTATAAAAAGACCCTTGGAACCTGATCCTGTTCATCTCAGATCTGCTTAGGCTTCATCAGGGGAAGTTTGAGTCCCAAGAATAAGGTCCCAGTTATGCTGGTATACCCTGAATATATTTGGACGTTAGACTGTAAACTATGAACTATTTCAGAAAGAACTCTTTACAACTACAAAGCTCACCATCTATGCTATGAATCTGAATCTCAATTAATTGAACTCATGTCTGTATGCATATTGATCTTTTAACCATACTCTCTCTCTTTTTTTAAAATAAATTTTAGTTTAGTTAATAAGAATTGGCTGTAGTGTGTATTTGGGTAAGATCTGAAACTTTCATTAGTCTGGAAGGTAATGTGTCCAATTCTTTGGGATAGGTAGAACCTTTTCTTTTATATGATGAAAGAAGATTTTCAAAAATCATCATATTTGACTTAGGTACCTGAATGGAGGCCTAAGGCCGGATCACTTTAAGGGAACTGTGTTGTTTGGACTTCTGAGTAACCAGTGAGGTAATAAAGATGCTGTTTTATACTGGCTTGATAAATTTTATTGGAATATCCACCAACTTTACTGGGATTGTCTGCCCCTTCTTTGCAGTTCACCCTAATTGAGTGAGTACAGCTGGCTCCCCACTAGGACCCCGGTGAAAATTGCAAAATGCAGGCAAACTTTTTTTTTTTTTCTTTTTTTAAATTTGCAAGTCTGGGTCTCATCCATGTAGAAAGAGATACTGGTAGCCTGTGAACAGAGTTTGAAGAGAGCACAGATTTACAAAAAGAAATAAATACAGGTCCATTATGTAAAACAAACATGCAATAGTAATCAAGAAACAAAAACAAGAAATTGACATAATGGGTGAAATCGCCTTTATACATTCCAGAAATGGCCCTGGTTGTGCATAAAATTAACATGCCTTTTCACGTAATACTACCTCCTAGTTTACTTACAGGTAAGTTTCCAGTGAAAAAGAAGGGGAATGTATTTTTGAGGGATTCATAATTATGAGTTTGTGGCTATAGTTCACTGTTCTGAGAATATAATTCGTATCTCCAAACTTCTAGGCATTTCATTCGCAATTCCCAAATATTGTCAGTATCTGAATAAGTTTTCCTTTGAAGGCAGCCTTATATGTATTTGTTATTACTCTCTCTTCTAAGACAACAAGCAGCCCAAACAATAGCACCAAATTTTAGCTCTACCAGCATGCGAAAACAAAAATTGCTGGTATCTGTCAGTCCACATAAATTACACTTTTTATAGTTTGCCAAATCCATGGTTTGGGGAAAAAAAAAACCCTAATATGATTTATTACCTCAGATTATCTGTTACACTCCTTGTCACCTTCGAGCACTGTTGTTTCTATTTTTCAGGCTTTTGACATAATGGATCAGTAAAATAATCTGGTGTCGTGAACATATTTTTTATTATTGTTGGAATGCTCAGAGACACCTCAATGCATACACACATACGCACATTCCTATTTATTTAAATCCCAACAATACCTTAAAACTTATTTTTGCCAGTAGAGAGATATATATTGTGTTTATTTTTTATGGAAGGTGTACAAATGCCACAGTGATGGTCAGCCTTATAAAAATCTGGAATCCTGTCACTACCCTCATCCTATCCTGAGAGTCCTCTCCTAGTGTATAGACTGTAATGCACAAATATGGACAAAGCTCCCATAATAAGAATGTGACACAGGAAGTGGAAAAAGAGACTCAATTTTATTTCCTGGATTTAGTCACATCACATGAGTCAGCGTTATAAGACATTAATAAGTCCATATCACATGACACAGGTCACCATCCACTGGCTCCTTTCACCCTCTTCCTCCACCTTTTACACAACTGTGCCAATCTGGCTCACTGAAATCTAGTGGGGTTCCTTCGGTGTAACTGAGAGCATGATTTTAAACCAATGAGATTGCACAGAATCTGGCATGCAGTGCTCATGAATGAGAAGGAAAGAACCCAGATTGAGTCTTAGGCTTTGATTTTTAAAGGTATTTAGGTGTTGCTCTACTCTGTGTTGCAAGGGCTACATGACTTAAACAGCTAAGTCCTTTCAAAAGTTATTTAGGCACACAGGAGCTTAATGACAGGTTTCAGAGTAACAGCCATGTTAGTCTGTATTTGCAAAAAGAAAAGGAGTACTTGTGGCACCTTAGAGACTAACCAATTTATCTGAGCATGAGCTTTCGTGAGCTACAGCTCACTTCATCGGATGCATACTGTGGAAACTGCAGAAGACATTATTATTATATAGGAGCTTAAGTCTCACTGAAAGTCAGTGGAACTTGAGCTGCTAAGTGCCTAAATCACTTCTGAAAATGGGACTTTGCCATCTAAGTTATATAGGCTTCTCTCTCTTTAACCACAAGGTTATAGAGTAATTCTCATACTCTGTGCTGCCTCCCTCTCCCTGGCTCTCTCTCTTAAAGAGTCACGTGGGCCAGGGAGAGGGAGAGGGAGAAGGAGACAGTACAAGCACGAGAATTCCTCAAATGACTCTATAGCACCTGATGGTCAGAGCTCACCCAGGAAGTGGGAAACACCAGGTCCAGTCCAGTCTCTCTGCTCCAATTACTCTTTTGTCATTTATCATGAATGCAACAACAACAACAGGAGAGATTGAGGGAAAGTCACATCAGATTATCCCATAGCCCACTGGTTGGAGCACTCTTTGGAGAGGTGGCAGGTTGCAGTTCAAATCTCTTCACCCCCTCACATGGGGCAGGCAGTTGAACCAGGGGTCTCCCAAACCCAGGTGGTTTAGCTCTAAGTACTAGGGTAAAAGCTCTGAGGGAAGTCCTTCTCCTCTTCCCTACTTCCCCAACTGTTGTGTGTGAACTCACCCGAGTGGCTCAATCTGGTAAATTGCTTCTGAGCACACCTATTGCATCAGGCCCTGCATGAACCTTAGGCAGCCAAATGCCCGTCTTCCCCAGGTTGTGAATTGCTCTGTGGCTTAAGCAGGAGATAGGTGTCCAGTCACTGAAAATGAGGCAGCAATGCACATGCTCAGGGCAGAAACACAGGCGCTAAGGAAACTTTTACTACAAAAACTTAGGTGCCAAGTGAGTTTCGGTGCCTAGAGGATTTGGTGGGGGAAGCCAGAGTTGTGTATTGCAGTGATGCTGAAACCAGGATCCAAATGCCTAAAATAAGAAGTTAGATGCCTACTTCCTTTTCTGCATTCAGGCCTTAGTCAGAAACACTATTCTGCCTTACCAGAGTTGACTACCTCTCAAGAACCATGTTGGATATGTTATGACACACTTACCAGAGAAGCTGTGTGGTTGTACTAATGTAGTTTTAAAAGCAGTTTCCATAACATGGTTAATATTTTTTTCAAAACCATATAAAGTTCTTTGATGCTATGGACAGGACTTGAGTTAGGTAAACTGGCAAAAATCCTTAGAAATCCAGTATTTGTGTGGGGAATCGGGTGGGTTGGGGGGTTAATAATGCATTTAATATATACTCATTCTCATCTGTAAATAAAACTCAGGAAAAAAATTAATGGCCAAAAATGAATGGTAACTGATAAAAACCAATAGCTATGTAACTATTGAAAACCTGATGTCAAAGTGTTATGTCTCAGCTGTTTTACATAGATGGCATTTTCAGCATGATCTCAACATGACAGAAGAATATGCCATCTGGTTCAGAAGTGCTAACAGCCAGGAATCTTCTACTATGTAGCACATGAAGAGATGGAATGGACAAAATACAGAATATCACAGCAATATAAATAAGAATTTGACCAGATTCTGAGAATGAAGAGTACTACACATTCTGAAATCAGTGCAATAATTTTTACTTGGATCACTCCCCTCAGACACACACATTCCAACCTCTCACCTTCAGAAAAAGAAAGAGTTTTCTTAGGTGGTTTTTTTCCCCCAATTTTAGATTTGTCTCCTTCTATTTCACCCCATCTAATATATCTGAGGAAACATGAATTTCACTTGTAGAAGCATTTAAGAAACTACAATTCAATTTCATCTTTATCTTTTTGATTTTAAGTAGCTTGTACTACATTCATTTTGTAATAATCCCCAATCCCCCCTTGCTTTCTTGCACTATACATACAAAAGCTGCCATTACTACCTACCATATTCTGTTTATAAGACAGTATAATTTAATTAAACTTATATCATCCAGTCAGCAAACATGTGTAATATAGTTTATTCAGAATGTATTTTGGTATTATTAGATTACATCTTTTATGTTTTTCTTTGCTAAAACTTAATCTTATTAGTATTATACTCTGCACAGAAAGTTATGCCATTATTTTGTCTTAAATGCTGATTTTATACATTTCAGGAGGATTGGTAGTGTCTCCTAAGCAGTGCTCAGCAATCAGCAGGAAAGGCAGCACTCTAGGCACTGTTTGGGATAGTTAGTTAAGTAGGGTAAAAAGTCTTGCATTGCAGCTGTCTGTACTAAACTGAACTTCAGGATAAGGTTTCTGATGGCTGGAAGGTCCCTAAAACTTGACACGTAAACTATTTATTCCCCAAAATAAATAAATTTTATTAAAGAGTAATCTTTCCAGACTGACTGGTAGGACCCCCCTGCAACAGAAACATGAAGTTCAATTTAAGTGTCCTAATGTTCTGGAAATATTTGCAACTGATCTGCTTATTGAATATTGAAAAAAACCTGTCTGAAAGCCACCAGGTGTAGATCATTTTGGTAGAGCAGACTTGAAAAAAAGACTTGAAAAAAGTGAGGAGAATGATTAAATGAGTTGTTTTTTTAAAAAAAATCAATAAGGAAACAGCTACTTTTTAACTGGTGACTCATCAATCCTGAATGTGTCATTCATGTTACATTCACAAATGACCAAGACTGATGAATCTCAGTAGTGTTGTGACAGTTATGGAAATAGGAAAAGAAAAACACTGTCTTCTGAAAACCATGGTCCCAAAGCTGGAAAAAATCAAAGAAATATTTTCATCTGTCTCTTCAAAGCACTGTAAAAACATGAATGAATCCTCACAACCACCTAGCCAAGTAGGTAAGTATTACTGTCCCCACCATGCAGTGGTCAGCGCATCTGGAGCAGCAGAGGGGGCACATCAGTAACTTTACTCCCCCTTTCTTTCTACCCACAAAAGATGCTAGGACAAGTTAAATCAGCCCTCAGGGTTGTTCTGGTTTGCACCAGTCAACAGTGACTCAAATCTACCATAAGAGCAGTTGCTTCCCAAAGGCAACATTAAGTCCCTTGTTCAGCCCAAAGGAAATTTATGAAGAATCTTTGCAGCATGTTAGTAAATGTAGAATTATTATTATTTTTTTTAACAGTCAAGATGTCTTGGTAATTAGACTTCAGTAAAGGACTCTGCTATTAAAACTTTCTTGAAAACAAAGGAGAGGAGACTAATAATTTTTGGTATTGATTATGAAGGCATGCAGGGTAACAAAAGGAAGCTTAGCAATTTTCTGCTGTATTCAAATATGCTTCTACTCGTAACTAAACACTTAAGCAAAGTCCTGGGCACAATACAGCGCTGTGATCAAAGAACATTTAGGGATCTCCTTGAGTTTAACAATGGGTTCTCTCAGAGAGATAGTGATGCCATTTTGTAACGTACTGAGTTACAACCTTAATTATTGGGTCATGACCATGATTCCATAATGCCAATGTTCATTTTCACAGGAAATAAATAAATAAAATGTTTGACAATCTAATTGCCTTCAATGTCCCTTCATTTATCTTATAAAGTTAACACTAGTGTTAACTTGTTTATTCTCCTAAAACTCAAACACACACATGGGAAATCAAAACTGAAATAAGGAAACTTAATCAGCCTTACTAAATGTGACTATTTAAATGGCTAACCCTTTTCTAACATGTCTGATTCCAATACCTTTTGATATGACAGAATTGTTCTTTTCCTAACCTGGTTTTTTGCTTAATGATGTCAAAATTATTGGATCTGATATTATTTCTGCTTTAGAAAAATGATAGGAATCCTGAAAATATTGAGTTCAAAGTCTGATTAGGATTGTATTTTTATTAAATTACTTTTTTTTTCGAGGTGTCAAATAGAACACAATTCTTAAACTCTTAATTATTTTTTACATTCATAAATATTCTGATTTCAAAGAAAATGAAATAATGGCATTGCATTGTAATCCAAACCTTTTAACTATTCACCCAGGCTAGAAAACTGGTGAAATACTTCAGTCTTATGATGTATTTCCCAGCTGTGGATCTCAAATGATTTATAAAGGAACTTAGGTATCTTTATCGTCATTTTACAGTGATGAAGCCAAGGCACAAAGAGATAAAGGGACTTTCTCGAGGTCACACAGCAAATCAGTGGCAGACCCAGGTCTCCCAGTTCCCAGACAGTGCCCTATCCCTGGGACCATGCTGTCTCCTACACATTCATTCTCTTATTTTATGCATGATACATGTGGGCAGACGTATTTTAGCCACACTGGGAAGCAATCCTAAATTTCTGATTGCTGGTGGAAATAGCACAGGCCTCTTCTACCCTTCCATATGCAACCTTGCTACAAAATCCTTCTCCTCTGCAGCTCTTGCTGTCTGGAATAGTCTTCCTGTATCTTCTAACATTATTTAATGTACTGACACTTTGCTCTTGGCAGCTATCTGACCTCTCTGTTCCAAGCGTGACAACAAACTAAAATTAACAAGGTCTGAAATGTGGCAGCTTCAGAGAGCATGCTAATTATACACTGCCCTTACCTTCTGTGCTCTTCCACCCTATTGCTCTGCTCTGATTCACAATAGCAAACATTTGGACTTCCAGCAGTGCTAACACCACAGAGAACTTGTTAATTTTACTTCATCTGATCTGCCACTACTTTTATTTTCCAGTCTATCCATAAAACACTTTGCAATAGAGTGTATGAAAGATGCTACACAAAATTCAGTTATTTTGAATAAACTGGTATGTCCAAATTCATCCTGGCTTTATGCTGGTGAGAACTTTGGAGTGCAGGCCAGAGATGGAAAATCTGCTCAGGTGAGGAGAAGTTACAGCATAAACTCCCTTGTAGCAGGATTACTATAGAGAGTCAGTGTATCCCAGGAAGTAAGCAAGCAATGACAAATGGGAAGAAGCATGCATAAGGCACCTGAAAGATATGTTGGTACTATGTACCAATCACCTCTCCACTCTTTGCCACTGACTCAATTCTCAGTTCCTCCCTTCCTGCTTTTGGGCCAGGAAGAGAGACATAGAGGAAGAGTGCACAAGTGGCTTTAAGCCACCTTTGCAGTTGCCATATTCTGGGGCAGCAGCCGACCTGCTCAGTCCCTGGTGTAAATTTGAGCAGAGTTTATTTTGCTTCCCAGAGTCCCTATGAGAAGAGCTGTCATGCATTAGGCTCTGACCAAGGCCATCACTTCACTCCCCATCCCGATGCCTGTTATGCTGGAGGTATGGGGGGACTAGGAGCAGGGGTGGCATAGAACCCTTTATGCAGGCTATAAGCGTCCTCAGGGAAGCCCACTCACTATTCTGGCAGCATAAAAGAACCTTTGTGTACTTTGGGAATTGGGCTCACTGCCTGTATTCCCTTGGAGTTAATCCATTTTCCTCACTAGGAGCTTTAGTGGTATAGTGAGTAGGGTTGCCAAACTTTCTAATGGCACAAAACTGAACACCCCTTTCCCACCCCTTCCCTGAGGCCCTGCCCCTGCCACACCCCTTCTCTGAGGACCTGCCCCCACTCACTTCATCCCCCTTCCCTCCATCGCTTGCTCTCCTCCACACTCACTTACTTTCACCTGGCTCGGGCAGGGGTTGGGGTATGGGAGGGAGTGAGGGCCCCAGTTGGGGATGCAGGCTCTGGGGTGGGGCTGGGGATAAGGGTCTGGGGGTGTGGGAAATGGCTCTGGGCTGGGGCAGGGGATTGGGGTATGGGAGGGGGTGTGGACTCTAGGCTGGGGGTGTGCGCTCCGGGGTGGGGCCAGAAATGAGGGGTTCAGGGTGTGGGAGAGGGCTCCAGGCTGGGGCAGGATGTTGGGGTGTTGGGTGGGTGCGGGGTGCAGTCTCTGGGACGGGACTGCAGACTGGGGCAGGGGGTTGGGGTGCAGGAGAGGAACCGGGGTGCTGGGTCCCAGCAGTGCTTACCGTGGCTCCCAGGAAGCGTCCGCCAGATTCCTGCAGCCCCTAGGAGCATGGGCAGCCAGCGAGGCTCCACACATTGCCTTCGCGCCCACAGGCGCTGCCCCTGCAGCTCCCATTGGTTGCAGTTTCCGGCCAATGGGAGCTGCGGAGTCAGCACTGGGGGCAAGGGCAGCATGCAGAACCTCCCTGGCCACCCATGCACCTAAGGGCTGCAGGGACCTGGTGGCTGCTTCTGGGAACTGCGCAGAGCTAGGGCAGGCAGGGAGCCTGCCTTAGCCTCGGGCCCCCGCCGTACCACTGACTGGACTTTTAACGGCCACCGACTGGAGCTGCCAGGGTCCCTTTTTGACCGGGCATTCCAGACAAAAACCGGACGCCTGGCAACCCTAATAGCGAGAGGCAATTTACATCTCACTATGCCAAATTCCATGTATCTGGCCTATAGTTTAGATCTTATGTGGCCTCGGAATTCATGCTTTTAAGACTCCTTCGAGGCTAACCTAGATCTGTTTCTAAGGGGTTGAAGTTAACAAGAGTCTTATCCTTTTCATGGGTTAATAAGCCAATAACTCATACGGTAAATCTAATATGGGCAGAACAACATCCTTTTATAAGAACAGAACACTGAAATAAAATTGCAGTCCAGAAAAGCCACACGCACTTCAAGTTAAAAGATCATAGCTTTCAATTTTATAGCCTTTTCTTTGAAATCATATTAGCTAACCAGTCTGAGGAAAATAGGAAATAAAGATTGCTTTGATCTATAAAATGCTTGACATTCAATCATAAACTTCCCCAAGTGCACAGAAATAATGTGATGGCTGCTTCTGTAGCCGTAGGTAGGGATTTCTTGTTGGTGAGAATAGAGGCTTTTATCCTACTACAGATGTTGTAATAGTCCTCATAAAAACAATACACACTGCATTTAAAGGAAAGATATGAATACTACAGTGGAACACTTAACAGCAGAATAAATTAAAAACCTACAGAACATTTTTATGTTTCAAATACACATAGTTGCAACATTTTTATTCTCAATGTATAGGTGACAAGAAAATTTCAAGTAATTTTTTTTTTAAAGTGCCACAACCATATGACTAAAATGAGTGATGTGTATTTTAATCTTAACTTTACTAATCTTGCTAAAAGCTAATCCATCATGCCATTTATTTCCATACTGTAAATTCAATTAATTGGATAATTAAATGATCCATGGAAAACCCCACAACAATACTACTACTGTAGCATACATTTTAATTTCTTCATTTTTTTTTTTAAACAGTGCAGGTTACCTTCTCCCAGTTTCCCAAGATAAGAATGTACAGTATGCAAAAGGCACTCTCATCTCCCTAAAACAGTGATTCAGGGCATTAGAAAAGTCTAAGTGGACTTCTGAAAGGATTTCCCAAACATCATTCTGGGTTCCTCTCCCTTTAAAGCACTTGTACGTTTTGCACTTTCTCTGGTGGTAGTGTTGCTCTAAGGTAACACCAGCCCTCTCCTCCTCCTCCCTCACAGAACCTGCCATCCAAAGAATAAAAAACCCTTCACCAGTAGAAGGATGGAGTAGGTGACCTAGCACTCTTCATCCATCTCTAATTTATAGGACTCTAAATATTACACATGCAGTGAGTTGATTTTACACTGCATTGTCATATACTGAGCTAACTTATGGGCTTCATTACAGATGGTTAAACAATTACTATGGACAGATTACATACTGTTAAAAACCAAAAATAAAATATCTAAAACCACACTGACATGCACAGATATTTGACTTTCACCGCTTCCTCATTGCTCAGATCAGTTAAATATGTTGCTGGAAAACAATGCACAGAAGGAAAGAAATAAAAAAAACTTTTCAGTTTGAAATAATGCACTTAAGATGAGAAGCTATGAAAGGAAAAGGTTGTGAAGCAAGTTATTTACAATTGCAGATAACTGTATGCATTTATTTATATGTATTTATTGAATGAACAAAGAAGGCATTAAACTTAAACTCTAGATCCCTTTAACAATTATTTAAAAACAACCATAAAGACAGAAGCCAGTAACATTGTGCCGACCATCTACAATAATTGCAGGCTCAACCTTACAACAAGAAATCAATACACCACACTCCCTCAAAATTTCATCTTATATAATATTCTTCTCCCTAAAGGTCCCCATAAAAAAGATGTCCTAGAGGACAACAAATTCAAGCTATTTCAGACAAAAAAGGAGAGCAGTTTTCAAAGCTAAGAAGTACTTATGGAGAATGCCCTGCCATCTGCCCCCTTTTAAATCAAGAGAATACCATCTTAAGTACATGTGTTGATCTTAGCTGCAGCAATATGACACGGAACCAGTGTCTGTCTCTCAAGTAGGTAGGTCCCAGACCATTTAAAACTTTATAAATCAACACCTAACACCTTAAATTCAAACAGGAAACCCAGAAGCAGCCACCGTAGGTCATGAAACACTAGTGAAATGTCTTCATGGAAAGACACACCTAACGAGCAGGTTGCTGCATTCTGCACTGGGTTCAGCTTCTAAATGGATTTAAGATAGAACCCAAGTAGAGAACATTGCATTAATCTATTCTCAAGGTGAAAAGGTGCAAGTCACCGTAGCAAGGTCTGCATCACAAAGAGGTCACAGGCAATCTTCTTGATAAACACAGATGGAAAAAAACAGCTCAGCTACTGCAGAAGGTTTATCATCTAGTAACTGGAAATCTAACCAGACTCGTAATGTCTAAAGACAAGTAACAAATGGCAAACAGCGCCCCTCAAACAGGGGAACAGACATTTTGCCATATCATCTCATTTTTTTTTTAATCTACCATTATCACTTCTGTTTCATCGAGCTCAAGTCCTCAACGTGTTCACAATCATTCATGCCCCAATCTCAAGCAGACACTATGAACAACACTCAACTGCACCATCCGAGTTAGTGATGGAAACGTAAAGATCAGTGCCATCATAGTACTGAAGACAACCCATGCTTCCCCCATAGCCTTCTTAAATAGCATCACATATATGTTGGAGAAGATGGGATCCCAAAGAGCCTCACATGAAAGAGCCCTTGAGGAACCCGAGCTATTGCCCAGCAGCACCCTCTAGGATTGCTCTGAGAGAAAGGATAAATCCATTTAAGAGTAACACTGTCATCCATAAGCAGGTCAACAGCACCTCATGGTCAATGGTCTCAAAGGCAAAGCTAACAATATTAGCATGGATATTTGATCTCCATCCATCAAAAGGACATCTCCATCCAAGAGAAATCGCATATACTGTATTGTACCCAGATCCATATCCAGACTGGCAACAGTACTGAGATATCAATATGTAATTAACAAGCAGGAGAACAGTCAACTGAAGAAGGCATATGGATTCGCTTCCGAAATTAATAGGTACAGTCATCGACGTACAATTGTCTGGATTGACAGGGTACAGTGTGCTCTATGGAGTGACTTCACACTAGTGAGATTACATACCAACCTGCAACTAATGCTAGTACACCACAGAATTTACCAGTAATGGTGTACAACTGCACATCACACTAAGGCACAGATGCCACATTTGCAAGAGTGGCCTTTGACTTTGGGCATCTTCAACCTTTGTGTGATTAACTTGATATATGTTGGGCCCAAACTTTCAAAAATGCTGACCACTTCTGAAAAATCTGGCCTTAAATCCTAGTTTCAAATTGGGCACCCAAAATTAATGGACATGTTTGAAATATTTGGCCAGAATTGCTTATGCTTTTATTATGAGGGAAAAGTGGAATACTATATTGTGGATCATAATCTGAGAAGGGAGCATGGTTCACAGATTTGCAGACTGTAGGCACATTTGTATTAGCTTGCCCTACTACATGGGAACAAAACAAGAATAATGAATCTATTGTATTTGTATGTACAGTTACATATATTTCTATAATTCATCCAGTGGTAACCTCATGAATTTCATACCTGGTCTGCAATAAGTAAACCAAAATAGCATGGCCTGTGTATTCTAAATAATTTCATGGGATCTTGGTTTACATTTGCAAATATATTTTTTAAATTCTTAGACTGTAAAATAAAACCCAGAGGGTCATGTGAAAAGCCATTTCACTGAAAAGCCATTTTTCATTAAAATTTTTTTCCAACCAGCTCTACTTGCCAGCCACTGATGGAGACAAGACTACAATTGTTATTTGTATTATTTGCATTGCAGTAGTGCCTAAAGACTCCAATAAGCCTCACTGTGGCAGGCACTGTATACACACATAATGAAAAAATATGCTTCCTGTTTCAAAGAGCTTACAATCTAAGGAATCATATTTTGAGATCTAAAATAAAGCAGTTTCAAGAAGTCTCTAAATCGAAAACACGTTTAGGAAAAAGACATTGTAGCTGAGACATTTAAACTTTAAATTTACTTGCAATACAGATTGTGGAACACATTATTACCAGACTCTTCCTCTTCATCTTTTAAAATTTAAAAATCAAGCATTTGAAGTGAATGCCCAGGAAGGAAATCTGCAAAGATTATAACAAGTGGGAAAAAAACCTTTTCCTTATAACAACTAGATACCTGGCGTGGGGCGGAAGATTTTTGCAAAAGTATTTAAGAAATGACTAAGCATCCTGAATCCAGACAAGGGATGGATGAAAGCTGCACACAATGCTACATTATATTAGCAATTATCTGGTGGTACAATCAGCTTCTGAAAAATTTAATTTTTTAAAACAAAATTGCACTTCTAGTCTATTTAGTTGCTAACAAACCTTCTGAATGTGAACCAATGCAGTTTTGTCTTAGTAAGTTTGCAGACAAAGACAAGAAATAATGTCACATATTTTCAGCTGCACCAGAGTTTCAATTAGTGCAGCTCAGGATACAGGGAGGCAAATTATGGATTTAAGCCACTTTGCATTCCCACATTCCATGGTGTAACTAGAGCAGTCTTTAGGTTGCACTGAATTACGTTCAGCTCCAATAACTCCCATGGGGCCAGGAATCACTGGCATAAAATCAGAGTTACAGCCTCATCCTTTCCCTTGGCCATAGCCCTTATGCCAGAGCTGAAAGGAGGGATGGTATAGAGCTAGCTACATCATTTCTCTGTCACCAGGGGTTTTCACTACAACATGGGAATCCTCATGTAGCCAGTTAAGCCACATTTAAGATAGACGTACAAAGCAGGAGTGGTGGGAAGCAGCCTTACTTGGGGCAGAATTTGACACAGTAACTCTGTTATGTGCAACATGCCCAATTTGTACCAATAGCTTGGTAACTCCGATGATTATTAATGAAAAAATAAATGTGAACAGCGTCAACTGTTTCAGTGCTCTTCCGTTTAGCAGAAACAACAAGCTGTTTGGAGATGGGGAATGAGTCCTGGCAATGCAGATAAAGCCTTGAATAAAATCTCCCTAATCTAATTCATAAATGAAAGGGACATAAGAAAATACAGGTGATAAACTGAGCATGAATCAGTTAGAATCAGATAGGAAGATCTGAGATCTTACAGAATCCACTCCTTTATATTCTCAGGAAATTGAAAATGCAGGATAAACCTGTTTCTATCTTTCTCTTTTGCTGCATATGAATTACTATGATGGAAGTTGATGGTTAATATTGTATTACATATTTGCCCACAAGAATATAATATATTCTTTTAGAACTAGACCCAACTAGATATGAATTGCTAAAACACCAAGAAGGAATACTGAAAAAATGATATGTGCTTTATGTGCAGATAAGAGATGATAAAATCCAAATCCTTGAGGGGTTACAAATAAGAGTATCATGCAAAGTACATAACCAGAAAACAAAATGATCAACTATGAGATTACTAACAGTCAACATGTTGGGGAAGTGCTAATAGGCAATAACAGAAAGAAAAGGCATTAGTGTGCTTGTATTAAAGAATAAAATTGTGTCTTGGTTTTCATATAGGAGAAATATTCTGTTCTTGCCAAACAAGCGGGGACTATGATATCCCTTCTTTGCTATCAAGAAGTGTAACGTAAGTACTGCTAGAAGGACTTGGGGTGATTTCCACTGAACAACTAGATCTTAACTACACAAAGGTATTCCCATAGTTCATGTGTAGCACTTTGGCTTTAGTAGAGGAGATCATAAGTTTAAATTCCACAAGAGGACTTGGGTGCATACATGGTACCACTTCTGCAGTATTAACAGGTGTAAGCCATTCCTGCTCAGTGTGGCACTCTGTCCCCCTCTCCTGGTGGCTAGGCCAACTAGAGGTTGATGAGCCTGCTACAGCACTGGTTAAAAGAATTGGCTCTTTCAGTTCAGGCAGTAGAGCGTCATGTATTAAGAGCCAGAGGTCCCAGGTTTGATTCTGATTGATGATGACCCACTCAGAGATGTGCTGTTACTGGTTGCTGCCTTGGTGATGTACCAACCTTCTGCTTAAACTTTTTATTCAGTATCTGGCAAATTAAGTCAATATATATACACCAGCTGAGGTCCTGGCCCTAAGAGTATATAATGTACAGTCACTATATTTGGTTCATTACTCTGTTAATACCTTTGAAAATACCTTCAGTAGGAAAAAAATAAAAGATTTTTCTAGACATCTCTCCTTTCCTATAACTGGAGATCATAGCAATGGCTGCAACGGCAACAAAAGACTAGCTACGCTCAACTCTTCCATAAATATCAGTACAAGCGATCTTTGTACATTTGGATTTGTATCCATTACCAGATGCTCAGAAGTGAAGACAAGTGGTTATTTGATTACCATCCAGTTGTCTGATTAATAGATCACTGTGTTGTCAGGAGGTCCCTCCATTTTTAAAAAGTTTGTATCAGTACTGCTTTGCAAATCTGATGATTTTGTTTGTTCAAACATAGCCAAAAAAACTGACCTTCCAAAGGTTCTGATGTGCTTGGTGTTGGCCAAAATCTGATTTTACCTTAGTGAAACCAAGAGCAAAGTTTACAGAAATATATTATATGTGTATTTTTAAAATATAATTTGTTTTGCTGTTTACCTGAAATAGAAAGGTATCTCCTTCATTCAAGTATTGTGTACGTCTTATCTCTCTTTGTTCACATTCAGGTTGTACTAAGAGTTATTCAGTGATATCTCTTTGAGGGTATTTGATTCTGTATCTTTTGAAACCTCAGTGTCAGAATCTGGCTAATTCTGATTCAGCCATCTCCATGATGCTCTTTTACATCACACATTTATTCAAGTTTGTAACCGTAAGACTACTTCCAAGGGGAAATATAAGGCCAATGGCTTGTCTTAAGAAGCTCTGTTAGTTTTTCAAGCAGTTAATGGTATAAGGGACTTAGATACAAGCAGGGACATATTACAGGACCTATACACTGACAAAGAGCGAATTATTTTCTAAAGTGTTATTGAAGATGTTAGACCAACTCAAACTCATTCTATTTTTGCACATTATTTTTGAATTAGCAGTTTTGTGTCTCTGTGTCCCTAAAAGAACACTTCATTTGAAAATCCTTTGAAATACAAAATACATCCTTTGAAAATCTAGACCAAAAGAGTTTTTAAGTAAATGACAATTCTGAAACAGCTATATTGTGACTTGAAGTCACAACTCATGGTAAGGGAGGCATGGAGTCATGCCGCCACAGCAGGACCTCCTGGAAACATTGTGCTAAGGACAGGCACACTGCCTCTATAAGCACAGGGGGACCATGGTTTCTAGAGCATTGTTTGGGAGAGTGCAATGGGTACTTCCTTACCATTCCTGTGTAGAACTAGCTCTGCTGGCCAATATGGAGAGGGAAGACCCCACACCCTCTTAGGTGAGACTAGTGTTTTTGGTGGCACTAGACTTGTGCTGCCCTTGTCTTCAGGGAACTGCAAGAACAGCTACTGTTTTTTATCCCAGCACAAGGACACAAGGGGATGGGAGATGGCTGGAAAGGAGAAGGTGGCTCCTGGCAGTCTCTTTCCTCTTCCGGTTGCTAATGCACTTAGGTAGGACTGGGCACAACCCCGCCCTCAACATGCACCTCTGTTAAATGTGTTGAAGAACATAATACACATCCGGTGTTGAAAACCAACTTGCACGCTTACACAGCTGTAATCTTGGATCCACAGTTATTTTTGCTTTCATTTCGGAGTGTAACATACTCTGTCAGGGATTTTCAGAAATACTCAGTGTAGTTCTAACTCTGCTCCCACTGAAGTCAGAGGCTGTCTGACTTCAGTGGGAGCAAAATTAGGCCAACTCTGAATGTTTTTAAAAATCCCACCTTCTGTAGTCAGATCTGATACCAAATTAACACGCAAGTCCCATGTTAAGGGTTTACAGGTCCACAGGGTCCATGACTGGATCTTCTGTACAGGAACGTATGTTTTTAACTCAGTCCTTGATGTCCAGTTATTGTATAGCTGGTAAAATATGTAGACACTAATGCCATATTGAACATTCCAGGATAGCAATGTTTTGTAGAAATTATCTCTTGATATATGTTATAGCAATATTTACATAGTGTTTTAATTACTAAGCTTTACACTACAGATGGACTCTTCAAAGGAGCCTAAGGAAGTTAGGCAACCAAATCCCATTGAGTTTCACGATAATACAAGGTACAAGGCAGTAGAGAATCCAATATTAATTACTCCTTATTACACCACACCATGAAATAATAATAGTTACCATTATCCCAATTTCCTAGATGCCCAAGCTGAGGCACAGAGTTTTAACTGGTTTTTCTGGAGTGACACATCAAGGGACAGAATGTGGAATAGATAACAGTACTTCTGATTTTGCCCTCTGACCACTGAACTATGCTTCTTGAAGTCAAAAGAAATTCAAAGGTTCTGGGCACCTAACTCCCTTACACTCCTTTGAAATATTTATAAACATATTTTAGAATCACAACCACTTGCTTTTCCTCTCAGCTTTAAAATAATAAATAGATGATAAAATATTTTAATTGCCTCTCATGGTGGAGGAAACATTGTCCAGTAGGTAGAATGAAGAGTCAGGAGTTCTGGTGTCAATTACAGGCTCTAACCTTAAAGTGGAAAATCATGTATCTTCTCTGTGTCTCAGCTGTCCATTGTAAAATGGTGATATACTAACAGGGGTACTTAACTCATGGGGTTGTATTATAAGGCTAAATCAATCACTTGCCTGAATTTCCATTGCCTTGTACCTTGTGTTGTCATTTATAATTGTGCACAATGAGGGCAAGATACCTGCAAATCAGAATGGTACTGCGGTTTTTATGCTCACTTTGAAGAGATGTAAACGGCAACACCAGGTATGAGGTAGAGGCCCTAAAACTTGAGGAAAGGTACTACAGAAGTTGAAACCCTAATAAAGCTAAATTCTCCACTAATTCTGAATAGGCTAAGAGAACAATAAAACAACCACCGTTCTCCAAGTGAAATTCTCAAAAGCAAATCTGGAGTATTATTAAATCAAACAGTATAAACACCTAAAATTCTTTAGCTGCCATGATTGTTTACCACTAATTAAACCGATAATTTTTTCACACTCCATTTGCAGCAACATCTTCTGTTTGAAGTATTCTAAAGATGTTGTGTTTGTCCAACACAGAAACAAACACTTATTAATTTTCCTTTTTGATGGTTCTAACACTTTGATCAATTCAATTCTTTTTAAAGCTCGAGGAAAATTTGCCTTGAGATATATATTTAACATCTCAGTGTTGAAAACAGTGAGAACTGGAGATATTAAACGTTTGGTGACAGCTAACTGTGACTCTTTACAGAGCCAGTGTTAGACTTGTTGGGGCCCGGGGCAGAAAGTTGAAGCTGCACCACATGGTGCTGAAGTCCAGGGTCCTGAGCCCCACCATCCGAGGCTGAAGCCGAACTTAGCTTCACAGGGGCTCCTGTGGCACGTGGCCCCAGGCAATTGTCCTGCTTGCTATCCCCTAACGCCAGCTCTGGCTTTTATATGCAGAAAACCAGTTGTTGTGGCACAGGTGGGTCGTGGAGTTTTTATGGCATGTTGGGGGAGCCTCAGAAAGAGAAGGTTGAGAGCTCAGGCTATAAATCAGTATTAAAATAATAAAATAAATAAATCAGATTACATATAAATACCAACACTGTTCGTTTTTAAAGAATGATACCAGTAAATACGATGGAGAGCACTTCAAACAGCTCAAAAGAAAAAATGATCTGTAGAATTTTGCTGTACAAAGATTGCTTCCACCTGCTTTTCTCCATTTTTCATGTCTGTTTATGTCCCACTGTTGTTAATAACAGAATGTTTTAGGTGTACTTAGTACTTTGGAAACAGATGAGAAGCATGGTTCAACCAAAGTCCTAGCAACCTGAGTACAAGGTACTCAGTAAAGAGGGTGTTTACATTAGCGTTAATTCAGGCCCAAATCTGAGAAAAGGCTTAGGTTCAAAATTCAGCTGTGCCAAAGTCTTGCAAACTCTTCTCATGAGATTACAGTTTAAAATGGCAGCAATTTCTCAAGTTTAGATGAACATGGAAGATTTCTGAAATCCTATGAAAGTAGATATACAACTTTATCTGAACCCAAACTGTAAAACACATCTTCCAATATGGTATCCAACCCATCACTGAACAGGGCTCATTCAGATCTGGAGAATGGACTCCAAGCCCCATCCTAAAATTTTAAGAGCTTCTGTTTCAAGGTTTCAGTTCTGTCCCTTGTCTTGTAAGAACATACTTTTGTTATCAAATGTATTCACTTCTACGAAAATTTATAATATTCTAATTCTTGAAGATGTAGACATAAAACTTGGCATAAATTAATTTACAACATATGCCTTTTCTTCTAATTTTCTTTTCAGACCAATTTTCTTTAATAGAATCAAAGTCCTTTTTAGGCTGCATAACAGAGGGGAAGCAAAATTATTCAGAAAATATTAATTTCATGCTCTGGTTTGGGAATGTGAAAGAATGTATTCATTAAAAAATACCCTTGGAAAACATTCTTGAAAGGAAAAAAATAAAACTATAAACCCTTGTACTCACACAGAAAAGTGTTAATTAATGAGATAATTTATATCTTTATGATTTTCAATTAAAAACAATCAATCAAAAATCCCACAAGAGAGACTGAATTAACATGACGCTTTTTCCACTTCACCATTCCATCACATTACTTTTGTTGCACCCTATATCCTCCTACCCCGATTGATATGCTGTCTTTTTAGAACTTTGGGGCTGGGAACTTGTAATCATATCTCTCTGGAAAGTTCCTTGCATACTGTTTGCAATATACAGCTAACAACTGTAGTAAACTAAGGCCTCTAGCATGCAAACACTTATGCATGCACTTCAGTGTTCGCAGGATTGGAGCCTAAAAAAAAAAAAATGTTGACAAATGTTAGAATGCATGAAATTCATAATTAGAAGAAACTACCATAGCAATATGTTCATCCATGCAGAATTCACAGTACACTCAACCCAGTTCTCAACAGGAAAACTCTATAAGATAAATATGAAATTATATATAAAAAGGAAAGGTGTGGTCCTATAACATCAGAAAGGTGGGGGTGAAGACAGAAGATTATTTTTTTTATAATGGGGACATCCATAAAACTACAGTGAATCCTTGCTAAACTGAATTTACACCAAGATGGACAGTTTGCCCAAAATGATGATGTAGTACCAGGCAATAGCCTGTAATACTTTCCCGCAGTCTCTTTAATTAATTCACTAACCTTTTACCATTTTTTTTTATAAGGAAAGGGATAATGTTTTTCTAGAATAATCAATTGTCTGGCATAGTGAGGCAGTAATGCATGGACATGAAATGTGTTCCTCATTTGCCTCTCCACTCAACTTTGTAGCTACATGAAGACTAACACAGTAAACAAGCCTCCTACTCAACACACTCCAAGTCATTCTTCCCACACACAGCTGCCACTATCATGCATATTTCAAAGATTCCATCTGGGCATGACAACTGTACCTTACTTCCCTGCAGCCAAAAGAAATACACATCCTACTCAAACATGCCTGGACAATACCACTCTATACACTTTCAAAAGAAACCTCCACTAACATTCTACAAGCCAGGTCCTGGGGATGGAAGCCTTCCATGGCTGCTTTGTACATTTTTCAGATAAAGGATCTCTCTCTTAAAATACACATAGCATGACAGAAATGACTATATGAAAAGGTATTATTCATCACATCTATAGCCCAATACATTTCAATATCTTTCCCACTGGGTCTGTGATTGATTTAAATTATGCCTTTCTGCAGAGGGATGTTGTGAAGCTTAATTAGTTAATGTTTTCAAAATGCTTTGAGATCTTAGGATGAAAGGCACAATAGAATTGCCAAGCAGTCTTGTTCATTAGTAATATGCTTTTATTGTTATAGTAATAGGATTTATTAATCTAATTTCAAAGACAAATCAAGAACTCTTCATCTATGCTTACAGACAGATATTTTCATCCACTTCTTGGACTATTTGGTACTAACTAGATGACATTAAGATAAGCATTTACAAGGTAAAGGTTAAAGGCTGTAGCTCACCAGTCAGTCAGCTCTCCTTAATGCCCACTGGTACTTAATGTGGAATTGGGAGAAACTGCAGGAGCATTGCTCCAGTCCAACACAGCCTTTATAGATTCTAGGGGGAAGCCCAGAATGAAATCTTTTGCCATCTGATGTTGTTGCTGCTTCTCTCATTTCATCAATATTTCCAGAAAACTGAGATGTGGCCTGCATTTCTATAATCTGATCATGCAGGCACTAAGATTTTTTTCTTTGGAATTTGTCATAGTAATTTGGAGATCATTCTGGCATTTTATGTAGTGTGTTGGTACTCTGCTTAGTCATTTCAGTAATTTCCTGCAGTAAATCAGGAGAGGTTATAGCAATAAAAGATGGAGCTGTTCTACGCTCAGTCTTGGAGATTGAGCCTCGCCTACTAGGCTTGAAGAAGTCTTTTGCAAAGGTCACTTTACCCTGGTGCTTTGTGTAAAACTAAGGATGTAGAGTTTGCAACCACAAAATCAATGCAAAGTGTTCAATCCAAAACCAGAATACAAAAGCCATCTAGAAGTTGCAAACAAAGAAGGACAGAATGGAGGTTGGCTAACCAGTGTTTACAGTGCTGCTTTACCTACAAGACCTCTTTGGAGTATTTGCCACGGAGACAGAGACAGATCCGCCCAATGCAAACAGGTTTCTCCTAAGGCTGCTCTACATACAGACGTACATCACCCGAGCCTCTTCTCTGGCACAGCACCTGGAACTCTGATCAATCATACTCATTGGGCTCAAGCCCCAAAACAGACAAAATATCATATCTTAAGGGAAAAGAAGTTGGCCAAGAATTGCCAATCTGTAAGGAAATTAAATATTTCCAAGGACTCCACTTTCTCATCTATCTTGTATCATACACACACTCAGCATCTAGGACCTACCTAGTAATACAAAGGCTTATACTCATATGCCTTTTGGGGGGTGGATAGTTATCTCGTCTCTCCCTCATTTTGCTTTCACTATCAGATTCAATGTGTATGGGATTTACTTTACTATAGTTTGAATTACAGTGCAGACAGATTTCCCTTCACGATAATGGATATTATGAGTGATTAGCACCTTGCAAGATCAGGATGTTTCTGTGAAAATGGCAGTGTGCTTAGGGACAATAAGGCAAGGATGGTAAGGATTTAAAATATTTATTAATAATTGGAGCTGGTCAAAATTTTTCCACAGGAACAGTTTTCTACCAGAAAATGCTGATTCAATCAAATCTACACATTTTGTGGGAACATATTGATTTCAATGAAATTTTCAAGTGGAAATTAACAAAACATTTTGTTTCAATAAAGTCAAAACATTTTGTTTTGATTTTATCATTTCAACATTTATATAGCACAAAGTCTGGAAGTTTTTTTAGCTCCATTCAGCAGTAATTGGGTGAAATTTAATGCCTTGCAATACACAGGAGGCCATACCAGATGACTGAATGGTTCCTTGTGGCTTTAAACTCTAAGAATCAATTCAAAATATTTTGATAACGTCAAAATTATTTTGGAATATTTTGTTTTTTGAAAAATTCTGAGATTTCAACTTTTTGTTCCAATTTGAGGGCTGCAGGGAAGGGCCGGGAATGAGTGGTTCAGGGTGTGGGAGGGGGCTCTGAGCTGGGGCAGGGGCATGGGGTTACCTCGGGCAGCTCCTGGTCAGCAGTGCAGCGGGGGTGCTAAGGCTTGCTTCCTGCCTGTCCTGGCACCGTGGACTGGTTCCTGGCCAATGAGAGTGTGAAGCCAGTGCTCAGGGTGGGGGAGGTGCGTGGAGCCCTGTGCCCCCTCCCCAAGGAGCTGGACTTGCTGCTGGCTGCTTCCGGGGCACAGCGCGGTGTCAGAACAGGTAGGAACTAGCCTGCCTTAGCTGAGCAGCACCGCTGACAGGACGTTTAATGGCCTGGTCGGTGGTGCTGACCAAAAACACTGCGACCCAGTGCCTTACATTCCGCGTCCCAGTGCTGTGTCACGACCCGCAGTTTGAAAACCCCCAGTTTGCTAAACCATAACTATGCTCTCTCTGCAAAGACACCCATCCATCCATCCACGCGGCGCTTAAATCTGCGTATCTATTAAAAAAGAAGTCCCTTCAATTAATAATAATAATCAATAAACCAGGTTATGCTGTAAATTTTAAAACATCGTTTTTCCCTCAATGAATGCTGTTGCTGTCAACCTGCATGATAGCAAGTACACAAGTAAAAGGAAACTCATTTTCCTTTTGAATTCAGTTCCAACTTCTAAACAGATTATTTTATGCCAGGCAGAATTCTGTGAGCAACTGATCTTGGAACATTTTAATTACCTTAACATTTGGCATAGTTTTGAACCCAATTTCTTATTTCATAAAAATATAAAATATCACTAAAATCATTTGTCAGCATTTACTTGTATTTTCACCTCAAATAGACAAATGTGAAAAATCACAAACAACTGAAAATGTTTGAATAGTGATTGCTGATTGCCCTGTATTAGATGTTATTCAGATTCTCCAACTGTAACATCAATTATGTTCAGGGGCTGTCTTCAGTACTGACAACCACACATGTTTGTAAAAAAATAAAATAATAGTAGTAATAATAAAACATGAGGCAACATAAAAATCACATGATATTTAAAAAAATAATAAATTGTACATTTTTTATTTCCCTTCTGGTTCTCAGGCTTGTATGGTTTACATTTTTAAAGCTTTTCTCTGCTACAATGAGGGCTAGAAACTTACTTAAAAAAAAAAAAAAAGCTGAGATTCTCGGTAACCAAATAAACAAAGGAGCTGGGGCTTTAAGGAAAACATCAAAGATTGCAACATTCACAATAAAATTGGAAGAGTTGGCAACACTCATTGATTTCTTCCTTGTAACTAGTTAAGTGTGATTGCTTAAAAACAGATGCTGATTCTGAATTTATTTATTTATTTATTACTGGTATAGCAAAGTATTTGTAGTCCTGGCAAGCAATGAGATATTGGAACTTAAAATCATTTCATTCTAATTACCATTTCCGTTGTAGCATCTGAATTTTAAGACGATTCGCAGGGTTACTACCTCATAATTTTATCATAAGTCTCATAATTTGTTTATGTGTGTGTGTGTTTGTGTGTATACACACAAACATACACACTTTCTTGTAACATGATTACAGCTTTAATCATACAAATTTTCCCTTATGCAAAGTGGCATCACCAGCCATTACTCTCAGTGGAAGTTAAGCCAGACGGCCCTCAGACAAGATAGCCAAAGTTTCCCTGCAGTCTCAATGAGGAAATGAGGCTACTCCTAGTAAAATTGTTGCCAGCTCCTTTTGTTTACAACAAGATAGAAGCCAGGCTGTTCTCTGGGAAGATGGCTGTTGCTCAGTGGGTAGGGGGATACATAGGGTGCTGTGAACAGATGGGGAATTGGGGGAAAGAGGCAGACTGAAGAGGTCAAGTGAAGGTGGAGACCAAGGGGTATATCGGGGACAGGGGAAAGACTGAGGGATTGCAGGGAATATGGAGGGTAGGAGAAAGACTGATGAGAGCAGAGGAATGTGGGGTGGAGAGCAGAGACTGGGGACAAGAATATAGGGTTTAGAAAGGAGACTGGGAGGTGTAAATAAAAATTGTGGTACAGGAGTTGGGACTTCAGAAGAATATGCAGGACAGAAGGAGACTCAACAGAATGGGGGAATTTAAGGACCAGTAGGGAAATCTTAAGAGTAGGAGGTTCCTGTGAAAATATGGGGTGAATATAGGGGAAGATGTGAGAAAGGAGATTGGAAAGAGGAGAGAGGGACTGGTTAAGGTAGGGGTGGAGATAGGAAAGGGACAGAGACAGGACAGTGATAAGGAATGGGAATGGACAGGGATAAAATGAAAGCTCCTCCACCACCAGGGTAAAGAGAGGATAAGTGGAATCCTCCTCCAGCCACTGGGATGCGTACCTTTTGCATATGCATTTCAGGTTGAATTTTGAACCCAAGATGCTCAGATACATATTGGGGGTGGGCAGCTTCCCCCTAACGGCTCATAACCCATGTGACAATTAGAGCCCCTTGTCACGCTGTATGGAGCGGCTCACAACTGTGAGTGCCTACCTCAGGGCAGACTGCCAAAAAACATGACAGACACCCCAAACTGGTGGTGTGTTCTATAATTAGATTTCACCAAGTCAGTGACAAATGTGAACTTCTGGATCACTATGCCAGTCTTACCATGGAATCACAGGCAGTCACCTTAGGCTCTCCAGTCTATCTTGCCACCCAGGCCAGCTGGACTTTGTGATAAAAGGTCACGAATACCAAAAATCATACTACATTTAGATTGCTCCCCAGTCCCAAGAGATCAGTCACTTACCCCAGATCAACTGGTACTCTGTATCACCCACCAAAGACAATGCTGGTAGCCAATTCAACAGTAAACCAACTAAAGGTTTATTAGCTAAGAAAAGGAAGTGAGAGTTATTGAGGGGTTAAAGCTGGTAAAATATATGAACAGGTGAGTCACAGTTTGTAATTCCAAATGCTGGCAGTGATGTAATAAACTGCCAGTTTCCCAAAAGTCTTTTCAGGGTACCAGATTGTCTCTGGGGATCTGCACTTTGCATCTGGTACACTTCCCTGTAAGAGTCCAAACAGTCCAGAGGTGCAGGATCTTTCCTTGAATCCACCTTATAGCTTCTTCTCGCAGAAAACAAGCTGACAGGGTCACTACCAATGTGAGCTTTCCATTTGATGATGGAGAGTGAGGGATGCATTTAGAGTCTTTGACCTCTAGTCATCACACACCATGACTACTTGCTTTGAAATTAGCACTTTTCTGTTAAAGTTCTTCATTTACATTGCACAAGGCTGCTTTCTCATTTGATGGGTTATTTAGTTATAGGGCCATATACAATGTAAATGTTCACTACTACATTATAACTAAGGCTGCGAGTCTATCATGGAGGTCACAGATTTCATGAATTTCCGGGACCTCCATAAATTCTGCATCTGCTGGTGTGGCTGCTGCTGGGGTAGACCCTAGGGCCAGCCACACCAGAGCAGCAGTGGTCCTGGAACAGCAGCAGTCCCAGGAGCTGCCCTGGCTGACCAAGCAGCGGTCCCGGGAGCCTTGGTATCAACCCCTGCTTCCAGAGCAGTGGCCAGCTGTCAGCTGCTGGGGCTCCCCAAAGCAGTGGCACACCAAGATCCCCCCAGAGCAACAGTAGCTCGAGGCCCCAGGAGCTGCTAAGTTTTAGTCAGGGCTCTTTATAGTAAAAGTCATGGACAGGTAATGGACCATGAATTTCTGTTTACTGCCTGTGAAATGTCCATGACTTTTACTAAAAATACCCATGACTAAATCTTAGCCTTAATTATAACGGGATATAGATAAGTGAAAACAACACAAGTAACCTCACACTAGTTTTCATGAAGTTTAAACACCAAATATACTCTTATACATTTAACAATCACTTTGATACACAAGTGAATTGGCCTGGGGCTCTGGCATGAACTGATACCTAGTCTGCCAGCATCACACACCTCTTCCATTTATTTTTTAAAATCTCATTATTTTTAAGCCACTCATGATTTTGGGGGCTCTAACTCAAGATTTCTGAATGAAGATGGCAATACTGTTTCAGTGGCCTCTATCTCAAACCACTAGAGCTACGAACTATAACATACCCTACCAGAAAGCCTGAAATGCCATATTACCAACAGAGCAGAACATTATTCCTTGAGAGCAGCCTCTAAAATCATGCTGGTATTTAAGTGTGGGGGGGGGGCGCGGGGCGGGCGGGATTTTATTGTTGAATATCTTGCAGTCATATGATAGGACAAGAAACAAATGCCAGCTTTCTACTGATATAGGAGCATTCTTTTCTAGCTGTGATAAGGTCAGCTAACTCAAGACCTAAGGGTGTCTCTGGACACTCAGTCAAGGAGTGTTTTTTGACACTCATCCAAGACTTGAAGGAAGACTTGGACCTCAGACCAGTGTAATTTTCTATCCCTGCTTCACTCAGTCAACTTTTATCAACTGAATATATGTCTAGTATATTGATTTCAAGTAGTAATAGTTTAATTTGCTACTGGAAGGTACCTGGATGCCACTGTGGTGTGCACAGGATAAAAGCGTATATCAAATAGAAAGAGTTTTTTAAAAAAATAACTCTTTTCCTGTTATGTGCAGCATGCCTAAGTAACGATCTGTCAAATGATCTGTCAAAAGATGCATATATTGTATGCCGCACCACCAAAAATTCCAGTTCTCTTTCAAACTCTTGAATGCCAAGTTTAAAGGTATATTTCTATCTGATAGTTCAACAAGGTAACGGTTTCCTTTGTGATTCACGCATTCCTAGGGTTCATTTCCTGAAAAATATATATATGAATGTAACTAGTTGTGTCTACTGTGCATGCAAATTTTCAGTGCTTGGAACACACTTATAACAAGAAAATTAAGGTCAAGCACATTTTCACAGCATGGAATTTTAATTTGTTTGTAAACTCAAATGAACAGCAAATGGGGACCTTTACATCTGCTGGTGCTTATGGTTTCTAACTAAGGGCAAAATTCTGTAGGCACCCTCCATTGCGTAGAAGGGTGCTAAGCAGCTCAAGTTACATGAAGGGGAGGGTAGTGTGTGCCTGGTAAGTGGAAGGGAGCCCCCAGAGCCAGTGCTAGGCATAAGCAGACTAAGGCTATGGGTACACTACACAGCTTTTAGCGACACGGCTGTGCCGCTAAAAGACACGCAGTATAGCTGCTGTTTGTCGGCAGGAGAGCTGACAAAAAACTTCCATCCCCCCATAAGCAGCAGTGGCTTTGTCGGCAGGAAAGCGCTCCTGCTGACAAATTGCTCCTCACACCAGCACTTTTCATGGGTAAAACTTTTGTTGTTCGTGTGTGTGTGTGTGTGTTTTTTAACACCGCTGAACGACAAAAGTTTTGCTGATGAAGTGCCAATGTAGACAGGCCCTGAGCAATTGTTTAGGGCCCTGAGCAGCTCAAGGGGGCCCTCTATTCACTTCTCATTACAAGAATTTACCTGTTTTAGTATTGGAGAGGGGGGAAATTCCTACTTAGGGCCCCCGATGGGCTAGCACCAGCACTGGGAGCCATAGCTGGCTAACAGGCTGCTTCTGCTTAGCGACATACTGGCCACCCCACATCTCCACTCTTCGTTTCTCCACACACACACCCCACACAGTTGATCAACATCAGTACTGGATCTAAACATCAGCGTATTACAGCCTCTGACTGACCCCCATCCCAAGTGTTAATCTTTCCCCTCTTTTCACACTGATACCTCGTAGTGTCCCTCTATCAGTGCCCAATTAGGCAGTAAACCTAACCCCCATTCCTTCCTTTCTCAACGAGTCTCCTCCAATTCAGCATTTGCCATTTCCTCTCCTTTTTCCTGCTTCCTCTACAGCAGTGGTTCTCAAAGCCGGTCCTCTGCTTGTTCAGGGAAAGCCCCTGGCGGGCCAGGCCGGTTTGTTTACCTGCCGCGTCCGCAGGTTCAGCCGATCTTGGCTCCCACTGGCCGCGGTTTGCCGCTCCAGGCCAATGGGGTCTGCGGGAAGGGCGGCCAGCACATCCCTCAGCCCATGCCGCTTCTTGGAGCCCCCATTTGCCTGGAGCAACGAACCGTGGCCAGTGGGAGCCGCGATTGGCCAAACCTGCGGACGTGGCAGGTAAACCAACCGGCCCGGCCTACCAGGGGCTTTCCCTGAACAAGCGGCGGACCAGCTTTGAGAACCACTGCTCTACAGAACCCGGTCCTTTTTTGGTGGGACTCTCACATTCCATTTACATTTGCATGAGTTGGGGAATTAAAAGCCACATCTCCTCTACAGGGTAGGGTTCTATTCCTTTGTCCCAGGTCTTCACAGAGATTCTGGGCTGGACCAGAGAGGAGCATTTTGCTCTCTGTGTTGTCTTCAACTCTTTCATTCAGCCATCAAGTTATTAAGCATTTGCATTCATCCACCCAACAGAAATGTACAACAGTATCAGAAAGTAGAGAATCCCTGTTTTAAAGTTATATCTGATCAAGAACATTTTAGGGACACATGCCACCTCTGCTCTGCATGTAGAACTCCCACTAATCCCTGTGTGGACTCTATTAAGAAGAGCAGTAATAATAAATAACAATTTGTTATTTATATGGTGCCAATGCCAAAAGGCTTCTAGGTCCCTAATTATATACACGTAAAGACACAATTACAAAAGAAAACAAAATTCACCAGCTAGCACATAAACAGCCAGATTAGAAAAAGAAAAATGTTAGCCATGCAAAGATATAGGCGGAGATTTTCAAAGCCATCTAAGAGATCCAGACACTGAAATCCCATTAAAATTCAAATTAGGCTCCCTCCTAGGCTACCATGTAACCAGCTCAAATGATCTAAAAGGCATTAGACAGGTGTTAAGGTCATTTTCAATTGACTTAATCTAACTCACTTGAGCTAACTTATTTGGGAAAACACACCTTGTTTGCCTATGCAGACGGAGTCTAAACGTGCCTTGTTTTGTGTGGTGATTTAGAGCACAATCCTGAATTCCTTGCTGAGGCAAACTCCTATGCCTTGTCTTCACTAAGACATTTCAGACCTCTACCCACCAAAAGATGAAGTTCCACTTGTGCTACTACCATTTTTAAAATATATTGTAGACAAGGCGCAGGTATTGTAAGGTCTGTGACAACTAACCCTGTTAGACAACTTGACGGTAAAAACGCCTATAACTTGTCTGCATTGTAGATTCCACTAGTGCTAGTGCTGATGGAGCTACACCCTTTGTGAATTATGGGTTTGGAAATGTATTGTGTACGCAAGTCATTAGTGAGGTGAGTCAATGGCAAGTTTGGGTGCGCAGGGACTGTAGGCCCTGGAAGTCTCATCTTAAACACTACAAGGTAAAACTGTATGGGCCTGTTTACAAAGCTAGAGTGGCATCAAGTGGCCTTAGTGTAAATGAGAATCAGGCTGTGTGTGTTTTCAAACATTTCAGATGAGCCTAACTTGTTTCCAATAAATCCTCTAACTATTGCAGGCCGCCTCCATGATGCAGAAGAATACCACACAATGAAAACTATGTGGAAGGGAGGGTACCATACAGCTCCCCAAACTGGCGGGCAAAAAGCTACTGGAGATCACCTACTTACTTAATCCAATGAATAGGGGCGGGAAGAAATTACCACATTTACAATTTGATGTTAAATCATATAGAAGCAAGCTTGGAAATTTTACCTTGATTCAATTTCTTCCTATCCAAATGCCAGATATTTTGTTAATAGTTCTCAAAATGATCAGTTTCCATCTGAATTTTTATGGAGACATAAGGAAGCAAATCCACCCACTGAAGTTAGTTATGCTTTACGCAGGTGTTGTGAATTTCACCATTTTGAGTTGAAAACCCTTTGTTTATCTCATAATAGGAAAGAAAAAAAAGAGCACAAAATGAAATCCCTTTGCAATGCTTTAAAAACTAATGATGACTTTGAACTTACTGAACTTCTTAAGAACTGGCTAAAAAAGATATATCCATTAAAATAAAAGCAACTGAGTGGGGAAAGATCTGGCAAAGCAGTCACTAGGAATGAAATTCACCCCTGGGCAGAAACCCAAACAAAAGCGTACGCTCCACTTAAGTACTCAAAACAGGCCAACATGTTCAGGTCAGCTTTCCTTTCTTATAAGCCACAGGTATATCTGGACTCAGAAGCGCTGACTTCTCCATTCGTGGGGGGGATGCTCGACCCCCACTCCACCTTTCCCCAAAACCTCCACCCCACCTCTTCCTGCTTCTGCTCTGCCCTACCACTTCCTGTCCCCTCCATGCCTCCTGAATGCTGCTGAATAGCTGATCCTAGGCAGGCGGGAGGCACTGGAGGGAGGGGAAGGCGCTGATTGGTGGGGACCGCAGGCAGGAGGGAGGGCTGGTGTGGAGGGGGAGGAGTTGATCCATGGGACTTCCTGTGGGTGCTGAGCATGCCCCGAAGCACCCATGGAGCTGGCGCCTATGTTGAACTATAGTTAAAATGAGAAGAGCAGTCCCCAGACTCATCTTTATTAGAGCAGTAATTCAGATAAAGGGACCTTATTGTATGTACAGCTCAGTAATTAAAGCATTCTAGTTTCAGGTACAAAAATTCATCCAATATCATGTGAATTCACCTACACTTCTATACATTACACACTCTAGAATTCTGCTGAAAAGATATAAAGCTACCAATGATGCTGGTTTAGGTAGCATTTAATGGTTGGAGTTGTACTGGATTACAGCCACAATCCTACCAGAAACTCCAGGAGGGTGAACACCTGCGCCCCTGCAGAACACCTTGTAAGATCAGGACCTAAATTAATGCAGCTGAACTGAAAACATATCCAAATGTCAATGTCTGCATGTTGGAATATAATATCTGTGGTGATTAAATATGAAAAGTTGCAGCAAGAAAAAGAAGGAAGACTTTGTGCAATGGAAGGAATTTGGGATATTTTATTAAATCTATCTCATTCAGTCAAATACTTGGCATAATAGTATCTTGTGGATTTAAAACAGTTTCTCTGCATGTACAGTACATAGTTTATCTTGTTATATTATACATGTTAGTATTTAATCTGTTGCAATATGATTTATTTTTACTGAACTCTTTACTTTATTTTACTGTACTTTTCCTTCCTCCCTCCCAAACAAAAAAGCAAGCAAAAGAAATCCCTACATAGGTATACTTTGGTGAAATTTCAATGTTTTGCTATTCTGGTTTCCTGAAGATTTTTCTTAACGATTTATATAATTTTGATATAATTTCATTGGGTTTTTTGGGTATATTTGTGTCTTTGTATATCCATTATACATATAATAATACGTTAGTGAAGATTTAACCTACCTCTTATTTTTTATATCTGACTCTTACTTTTAATATCTTGACTGGATTTGTATGTTTGGTGTCTAATGATCAAGTTGCGTTTCCTTTTTCAGGTTAAGAAATAAAATAAGTGATTGCACGTATTTTGTCTCTGATCCTGCAATTCTTTGCATGTATACAAACCACCCCATGGACAGACAGCCACAATGAAGTCAATGGCTCAGAGCCTTGTTTCATTTTTAATGAAAATAAAGTCCAACAACTTTCTATATCAGCTAACTATCTTATTGTACAAGCTTTCTTCAACAGAGTTAAACCAAATCAGCAAATTTGTCACTGGATTATACTTATGTATCCTCACGAACATAAAAGAAATATATTTAAAATGGCAACTATATATCATTTAAACATTTTATGTTGGGAGTAAGTTCCAAAAAGGACAACCTAATGCACATATGATACATTAGATGCATCCAAAATTCCTGGATTCAAACAAGACGTATTTTATATAGGGCACAACAAAGTTAATTTTTCACATGCATATAAATAGCAATGATTTAGCTACCCACATCACTAAAAGAAACATTTAAAAAACCCAGAGAGGACTGGAAATTTCTCAAGAAACCATTGATGGAGTTTCCATTGCTTGACACTGTTCTAGCAACATTCCAGATTTCTCACCAAATTTAATAACGTAGCACTATTATATAATCATACCTATAACTTATGTAAGGTAAATTAGTGAAAGAATTCTAGTGCTACTAATTAAAGCCACTACCATGCCTATAAATAATATAGAAAACCTCAAATCTCACCCCTGCAAAAAAAGAAAATACTACAAAAAAAAAAAAATTAGAAATTTCATGACGGACATAATTTGTGAATTATTATGAAAATTACATGTTTTATATATTAACTTCTAGTTGTAAAATAAAGTCATATTAATATAAAAATTTTAAATGTAGCCCTAAAATAGTATTCGGTTTACAATAGCTTTACAAAAGTAACAGAGAAACATGACACACACAATAAGAAACACAAGAGTGAAATTATTACATTTTTATTACAGTGTCTAGGGTGCTATTCAGAACGGTTTCTCTGACATGTTTACAACCTGAGAGATTAAAGAAAACTGTAAAACATACAGTTTTAAAAGGCTCCCATACATATGTATTTCTCTTTCTCTCAAATGTATTAAACACCATTAAGAAATCTCACTTCGTTATCCCGTAAAGAGCAATTCTGTAGCTTCCTGCTCTGTGAACTGACAACTAAATCATTGCTCCTGATTGTGTTCTCAACAGCTACAGTAGGAACAGGATGATTGTGAAGGACTGTATTACCCCATTATGGAAAAGGGTGGAGGCTACAGCAGGAAGAGCCTGGGTGCAATCAAAGTGGCCCTGCCATACCCTAGAGCTGGGTTATATGAAAGAGGAACCCATGCAAGGGTGTGGGGAAGGTGAACTATAGTAGGTGGGGATTTTGCTCAGGCTGCAGGAGAACAGCTTAATCAGATGCAGAGACTTGGTATTAGAGATGTTAAGCTTAGGAGTTCTCAACCAGGTCCCTGAGGTAAGGACCTTATGAACTGTTTATTATAATTGCTCCTGTCCTGAAGCCTTATTAAAAGGGGACATGCTATTTTGTTAATGTATGTTAGCTTTTCTTGCCCATGCTCTTCAAGTGAATCTATTGCTGCCCTAATCAGGGGAAACTGAGGTGGGGCTCAACTGCAGCATTATATTGAGCTTGCAAGAGGGTGTGCAATGGACCTTTACAATGCTGTGTAAACATGCTGGTGACTCATCCTTAGGAAGAACAAATAATAGTTCACACTTTTATGTAATGCCTTTAATCTCAAACTGCCCTGTCTCTCCCAACAAGTCACTTGATAAAGGTGGGTAAATATCAGTATGCCAATTTTATAGATTATAAAACCAGAAGCCCCTGTAGGGTGACCAGACAGCAAGTGTGAAAAATCGGGACAGGGGTTTGGGGGGGGTGATAGGCACCTACAGAAGAAAATGCCCCAAATATCAGGACTATCCCTATCAAATAGGGACATCTGGTCACCCTAAGCCCCTGTGATAATCTAGTCTGATGACCTGTATAAAACAGGCTATAGAACTTCCCTGAATTAATTTCTGTTGGAATTAGAGTATCTTTTTAAAATGCATCCAATCTTGATTTAAAAATTAACAGTAATGGAGAATCCACCACAACACTTGGTAAATGTTCCAATGATAAATGACTTTCACCATTAAAAAAGTGCATCTTATCTATCTAGCTTCAACATCCAGCCCTTGGAGATTGTTATACCTTTGTGTGCTAGACTGAAGATCGCATTATCAATTTTTTGTTCCCCTTACAAGTATGTGCAAATGACGATGAAGACCTTCTCTTTGTTAAAATAGATTCAAGGAGCTCAATATTTTTATCAATATAAGGCATGTTTTCTAATCCTTTATTCATATTCATGGCTCTTCTCTGAATACTCTCCAACTTGTCAATATCTTTTTTCAACTGTGACCAGTGTTCCCTCTAATTTTTTCCATCCATATGCAGAATAAATTTCATGTGCACTGAGGTATGTGTGGATGTGTGCCAGCAGCAGAAACAAAAAACCTAGTTATAATATATTTTTTTAAAAGTTATCATAGGGATAATTACTCCACCCAGGACAGGTTAGGCATTTTAGAACTCACTAGTCAAAGAATTAGATTTAAGTGTAAGAGAAATAAAAATTATTAAATGCATGGACCAGTCAAACCACTAAAATAACACACTTTGAAAGAATAAAATTACAGAAAATATATGTGCCTTGCAGGAAGTACCAAGAAACAACAACAACAACAATATAAGTATGTGTTGGGAGGTGAGTATGAAAGAGACAGAGTGAGTGTGTGTGAGCACGTGACCCAGACACAGTGAGTGTGTGACCCAGAGTTAGTGTGTGTGTGTGAAAGACCCAGAGACAGCTGTGGCCACAAGAACTGGATACAGTATTCCAATGGCAGTTGCACCAGTGCCAAATATAGATAATATAACCTCCCTATTCAAAAATCCTGTTATACATCGAAGGGTCACTTTAGCGTTTTATGCCCACAACTATGTGCTGGGTGTTCATATTCAACTGATTATCTACCAGAACCCCCAAGTTTTTTTCAGACACTGCTTGTTAGGATAGAGGCCCCGTCCTATAAGTATGGCCCCCATTCTTATTCCTAGATGGGTAGCTCTACATTTGGCAGTATTAACATGCATATTTTTTGCTTCTGCCCATCTTATCAAGCAATCCAGATCACACAAATCAGTGATCTGTCATCTTCATTATTTATGATTCCCCCAGACTTTGTGTCATCTGCAAATTTCATCAGTGATGATTTTTTTCTTCTTCAAGGTCACTGATAAAAAATGTTGAATACCACAGGGCCAAGAACCAATCCCTCCCCACCCAGAAACACATTTGCTTAGTGCTTCCCCATTTACAATTATGTTTTGAGACCTGTCAGCCAGTCTGAACCCACTTAATGTGTGCCATGTTTTTTATATTGTTCTAGTCCAGGGGTTCTCAAACTTCACTGCACCATGACCCCCTTCTGACAACAAAAATTACTACATGACCCCAGGAGGGAGAGCCAAGCCTGAGCCTGCCCGAGCCCCACCCCCAGGTGGGGGGGCCAAAGTCAAGCCCAAGGGCTTCAGTCCTAGGTAGGGGGCCTGTAAGTTGAGCCCCAATGCCCAGGGCTGAAGCCCTCGGCCTTCAGCTTCAGCCCCCGGAGGTGTGGCTCAAGCTTTGGCCCCAGCAAGTCTAAGCTAGCCCTGCCGATCCCATTAAAATTTGAGAACCGCTGCAGTCTGTTTTAACCAAAATGTCATGTGGTGCTAAGTTAAATGCCATACAAAAGACAATGGTAAAAATGGTTGATGTAATATACTTAATCAACCAAACTTTAATCTCATCAAAAATACCAAGTTTGTTTGACAAGATTTGTTCTCCAAAAACCCATGTTGAGTCGTATTAATTATATTACCCTTCTTTAATTCTTTATTAATCAAGTGCCACATCAGCCATTCCATTATTTTGCCCATGATTAAAGTCAGGCTGACAGGCCTATAATTACCCAGGTCATCCCATTTATCCTTTTTATATATTGGCACAACATTAGTTTTCTTCCAGGCTTCTGGAACTTCCCCAGTGTTCAAAGAGTTATTAACAACATTAATGGTCCAGCTAGATCCTCAGCTAGTTCTTTTAAAACTCTTGGGTGCAAGTTATCCAGATGTGCTGATTTTAAAATGTTTAACTTTAGTAGCTGCTATTTAACATCTCCCTGAATTACTATTGGAATGAAAAGTATTTCATCATCTGATACGACTACATCATCTGCTTTTTTTCCCATATGCAGAACAGAAATATTTTTTGAACACTTCTGCCTTATTATGGACAGATCTACCATTCCCACCTACTAATGGATTGCTAGGATTATTTTTGTTCCTAATATTCTTAAAAAAACAAGCAAACCCAAAACACCACCTTCTTAACAACATAAGAATGGCCATATTAGGTCAGACCAATGGTCCATCTAGCCCAGTATCCTGTCTTCTGACAGTGGCCAGTGCCAGATTCTTCAGGGGAATGAACAGAACAGGGCAATTTCAAGTGATCTACCCCCTGTTATTCACTCCCAGCTTCTGGCAGTTGGAGGTTTAGGGACACCCACAGCATGAAGTCGTATCCCTGACCATTTTGGCTAATAGCCATTGATGGACCTATCTTCCATGAACTTAGCTAATATTTTTTTAATCCAGTTACACTTTTGGCCTTCACAATATACCCTGGCAAGGAGTTCCACAGGCTGACTGTGCATTGTGTGAAGAAGCACATCCTTTTATTTGTTTTAAACCTGTTGCCTATTAATTTCACTGGGTAAACCCTAGTTCTTGTGTTATGTGAAGGGGTAAACAACATCTCCCTATTCACTTTCTCAATACCATTCATGATTTTACAGAACTCTGTGATATCCATGATTACTCCAAGATCCTTCTTGATGGTCAAAACCATGTTGTCACTTCCCCCAACATACTGTGTTTATCTATCTGTCTGATAATTTTGTTCTTCACTATAATTTCAACAAATCTATCTAACACTGAAGTTAGGCTTATCTGTCTGTTCTTGCCAGCATTACCTCTAGAGCCTTTTTAAAAAAAAATCTATGTTACAGCAGCTACCCTCCAGTCATCTGTTACAGAGGCTGATTTAAGAGATAGGCTATGTACCATACTTAATAGTTCTGCAGTTTCACATTTGAGTACCTCCAGAACACCTGGGTGAACAACATCTGGTCCTGGTGAATTATTATTGTTTAATTTATCAATTTGTTCCCAAACCTCCTCTATTGACAGTCAGGGACAGTTCCGCAGATTTGTCTCCTAAAAAGAATGGGTCAGGTGTGGGGATCTCCCCCACAGCCTCTGTAGTGAAGACTGATACAAAGAATTCATTTAGCTTTTTCACAATGGCTTTGTCTCCTTTGAGTGCTTCCTTAGCACCTCAATCATCCAGTAGCCCAACTGACTGTTTGGCAGGCTTCCTGCTTCTGATGTACTTAAAAAATATGCTGTTAGTTTTTGTTTCTTCAGCTAGTTAGAACATAAGAACGGCTATACTGGGTCAGAGCAAAGGTCCATCCAGCCCAGTATCCTGTCTACCAACAGTGGCCAATGCCAGATGCCCCAGAGGGAATGAACCTAACAGGTAATGATCAAGTGATCTCTCTCCTGCCATTCATCTCCACCCTCTGACAAACAGAGGCAAGGGACACCATTCCTTACCCATTCTGGCAAATAGCCATTAATGGACTGCGTGCATCGTTTTAGTTGCCCTTTTCTGAACCTTTTCTAATGCCAGTATATCTTTTTTGAGATGAGGGGACCACATCTGTATGCAGTATTCAAGATGTGGGAGTACCATGGATTTATATAAGGGCAATAAGATATTTTCCGTTTTATTCGCTATCCCTTTTTTAATGATTCCGAACATCCCGTTTGCTTTTTTGACTGCCGCTGCACACTGCATGGACGTCTTCAGAGAACTATCCACAATGACTCCAAGATCTTTCTCCTGACTAGTTGTAGCTAAATTAGCCCCCATTACATTGTATGTATTTTGCTCTTCAAATTCTTTCTTGGCCACCTAATTATACTTTTACACTTAACTTGCCAAATTTTATGCTCCTTTCTATTTTCCTCAGTAGGATCTGACTTCCAATTTTTAAAAGGATGTATTTTTGCCTCTAACCACCTCTTTTACTCTGGTTAGCCCTGGTGGCATTTTTTGGTTCTTTCGCTGTTTGTTTTTTTTGGGGCAGTGGGGGGAGTACACATTTAGTCTGAGCCTCTCTTTTGGTGTTTTTAAATAGTTTTCCTGCAGTTTGCAGGCTTTTCATCCTTGTGACTGTTCTTTTTTTAAGTTCTGTTTAACTAGCTTCCTCATTTTTGTGTAGTTCCCCTTTTTAAGTTAAATTCTACTGTAACGGGTTTCTTTGGTATTTTCCCCTCTACTAGGAACCTACATTTAATTACATTATGGTTGCTATTACCAAGCGGTTCAACTATATTCACCTCTTGGACCAGATCCTGTGCTCAACATAAAACAAAATCAAGAACTGCCTTTCCCCTTGTGGGTTCCAGGACAAGATACTCCAAGAAGCAGTCATTTAAGGTGTCTAGAAATTATAACTCTGCATCCCTTCCTGAGGTGACACATACCCTAATAATAAGTTTATAAATTTATTTATAAATAAATCTTCTAAATTTAACAACTGGTTCTAGCGAACCGGCTCCAGCTCACCATTGCCCCTACATCTCCCTTAGCCTCTCCAGTGCAGCCACTCTGGCCTCAAGAGCCCATACTGTGTCTCTGAGGCCATGAGCTGCTTGCACTGCGTGCATACATATACCAACTGTCCAAAAGACAGGTTAGCATATGCACTGCATTCAGTCGCTATTAAATTGGATAGCTCCCACATCCCACCCCACCCCCGCTCTGCTACTGAACTTCTTGTCCTCAACTCTCCTGGCCACAGATTTCGCCCTATGCCCCTTTGTACAATTCCTTGCTTCCCATATATATATATATATTCATTATCATCAACTTCCCCTTTCTTTCATTTTTATATTGTTTTGTTTTTTTTAAATAGCTGCCTTCACTGACCCATTAAGTCAAGATGGTTTTTAACCAGTGCTGCCTTCTTCCTCTCTTGTGGTAGTGGCATTTGGGCATCTAGTAAAATGTTCTTAAAGAATTCCCAATTCTTTCACATTTTTTGCTTTAAATTCTCTTTCCCAGCTGGTTTGGCTCCTAATTATTTTCAGCTTTGTGAAATTGGCCCTTTTTAATGGTTAGTAGTTTGGACTTTATTCTTTTTGCACATTACAAATGTGATCAAGTCATGATCACTTATGCCTAAGCTATCACTATGTTATAGTTCTTGGATCAATTCCTCTTCAACTGTCAATAGAAATCCCTCATGCTGGATGCAACACTTTTTAGAGTTAGGAAACTTTCATCCACAATATTTAGAAATTCCAAGGATGTTTCAGTACTGGTGTAATGAGATCTCCAGCATATTTCACTCAGATTTAAGTCCCGCATGATCATGCAAGTTTTTTCCCTACATATTATAGATAGGTGCTTAAGGAGCCAGTCATTCTGTTCACTAGTGTGATTTCATGGCCTTGTTTGTTACATAGGCTGCTAGCATTGGTGTATAGGCAATTAAAGAAAGGGAAGCACAAAAGGTGAAATTCACCACAGAGAAGAGGATCTAAGCAAGGCGCTACACACTTAAGCCCCAATTAAATGATGAATAGTTGTTTGCCTGGGTCCGCCACATTGCAGTGAAGTTCACTCATCGAGTGAGTTATGAAACTTGCTCAGATTCAGATATTAAGTCAATGGCAGTTAGGAACAGAATAGAAGCCACTTAAAATTCCAGTCTATAGCACCCCTTTTTAAAAAAATAATTTAAATCTTTTAAATTCTATTCTGGTGACTTATTTAAATTAGACCAAATTAAATTCAAAAACATTTTCTTTAAGCAAATAAAGATGTGTTTATTGCCTCTGGCAAGGATGTGCCTGAGAATACAGATCCAAATCATGCCAGCAACGGGGAAGAACAAAACTCCTTTAAGATAGTTTCAAATCACTTCAACTGCAACATTGTTTCAACAGAAATCTAGATTGTCCCGTACATTTGATGAAGCAGACAATGGTAAATGTGCCAGATGCAGGAGAATAGAGCTTTTCCAGGTTTGGTAAGGTAACAGGAACATTAAATTTGCCATAGCCATGCAGGATCAGACACCTGATCTGGCTAATTAGTCCAACAGCAGCTAATACATGATGCTTTACTATACAGATCATTGTCGTTGTTTCTTGTAGTGCCCCACAGTGTTTTAAGTGTTTTGCAGGTAAAAGAAGGTACAGATATGACACCGAAAATCTTACTCTTGAATGGAACGACAAAACAAAGCAAAACTACAGAGCCAATGTATGCAATGTTACACATTGGAATGGGGGTGTGGGAGAGAATCAGTTCTTTCCTAACTCCAGCTACCCTGAATCATGAGTTATGAATATACTTGTTAACACGTTCAACATTATTCAAGACCATGTTGTTAATAAATCACAGTTATCTTTATTAAGATAGAAGTATCAAAATGACTACTATACATAACAAATAACATATAATCTCCACTTCCTACTACGCATTCAAACACCATTTCCAATCTAACAGAGCTTTTCAAATTATATTTAACTCTGAAAGTCTAAACTGGGTGGAGGAGGGCAGATACCAAGTCAAGAAATTTTACACATCTTATTATGTTTGCTCTTAAATGTATCCCATCTGAACCACCTTCTTCACCATTCCACTGTAGGTAACTTAGTGAGGCCTAATTAAGTTTGTGGGGTTGAAAAGGAGGGAAAATGTTGTTGTAGCTATAAAGAAGTTTTCACCAGGAATAAGGAGGCATATTTACTTTGAACAGCATCTACCTTTACATGCCAAGAAGAGAAATTAAAGCAGAGGCGGTTATTCGCAGCAGCAGTGGTAAGCATAACTGGTATATTGTCAAAATGTACCTTCAATATTGCTCCATGAACTAGGTAAACGTTCCATTGCTAGGAATTAAAAATTCAAGGACAGGAAAGACTAGAATTCACATCTAAGGAAATATATGAGAATGGACATCCAAATTCTACCAGTATACTTGTTGCTAGGCAAAACAGACAAATACAGACTATATAAATGGATATATTATGATGAACAGTCTGAAAGATCATGCAGTAGATATCCACCCTCTAACTAAATTACACAAAACAAATAAATGTTAATTTTGATGGGAACTGACCACTACTCTGGGGCTTCATAGTCCATGAATTTCCCCAAAAGCACAGATTTTTATAAGCAGGGAAAGAGCTGGAAATCTACTGCAAGGATAAAGTACAAATTAATGAGCAGAGAATAGGAATGTTTTGGCTATTTAGTTTTTGCTTCAAATTCTTTTCAGCTATCGAATAGTATCATTTGATGCAAAACCATATTAAGCGCAGATACTAATAACTAGGTTAGAGGAAGCATTATTGCCAGGGCATTATGGCCAGCTATAGTCAGTTGCCTAATTTCTCCAGGTGACTGACTGATGTTGAGACTCTTGTGCCGATTGAGAAGGAATGCCTCATGACAGTCTCAGCATGCAAAAAATGTCCAAATTTCTTGTTCAGATTAGATTCCTAACCTCACTTCTGACTGACTACAAACCTCTCATACCCCTCGTAAACAGCAAGTGCTTGCACTGTGTGCCAGTGAGATGTCAAAGACTCAGTCTAAGCTCGTTGATGTACAATCTGCGGTGAGAATACATGCCTGCCAAGATTCTGTTGCCGATATTTTGTCTAGACATTTTCTGAATGTGACTGATGCAGGGACATTGCAAGTAGTTGAGGAAACTGAAACTTACAAAAGAGCTCTGCAAGCCTTAAAGCCATCATACAATATAGTGCAAGTGTGCCTGAAAACATCCAAACTTTCCTTCTGGAGAACAGTAGCCTCACTGGCTCTGATAGCATCTTATTTCCTGAAGACAGGGCAGTTAACCCAGCAGAAATGCAGAAATGTATCCTTATATGAGACACCATTAGGCCCCTTGGATATTACTGAACGTCGTCAACAACTAAAGATGTCTGTCTGGTGGCTAGGAATTAGGAGACAAATCCAAGTGATTCGGTTTCTTGACCAAACCAACAGTCAGGGACACATACCCTATTTAAGAAACCATTAATATTTATCTGCTGTCAGATTTGGAAAGTGGGCCATAAAGGGTGACCCTTATGAGCTAAGGGACAGAAGCACATCGTTATAGTTGACTATTTTACTAGATATTTAAAAACCACACATTTACCTGATGCTCTTTGATCATGTCATGCATAGACGAATGTGATGGTGAGAAAGTCCACATCAGACTGCATGGTGGGAAAGTCCATGTGAAATTGTTACAGTGGGCCATAATTTTTGGGGGAATAATTGTTATTTACTGACAAGTAATACTTTTGCTACATTAAAAATAGCCTTCACCCACCTAAGGATGGTCCTGTGGTTAGGGCACTAGCCTAAGACTTGGAAGATGTGGATTTAATTCCTTATTCTGTCATAGACTTCCTGTGTGACTACAGGTTAGGCACTTGCCTCTCTATGCCTCTATTTTCCATCTGTAAAATGGGGATAATAATACTCTACCTCTCAGAGGCGTTGTGAGGATGAATACATTAAAGACTACGAAGTGCTTTGATATTCACTGATGAAAAACTATAAGAGGTAGGTATTACTTGTTGTTGTTGTTTTTATTAGGCCAAGGATTAGATAATAATGGTAAGGCCAAGAAAGCCAGGTAAAGGGTTAAGCAGACCCAAAACCAAGACAGTCTGCTTTTAGCTTTAGTCAGTTACGGTCTGATCCAACTGCTATTAATATAAATGGAAAGACTTCTGTTTGACTTCAGTGGGAGTTGGATTATTAATCCATGTCACTGAGTGCAGCCCAGCATCCCAAAGGGAAAAATCTAAAACAAGTCAAATAGCATAATAGAAGAGCAAAATATGCGTATAAATTTCACTTTGACAAAAGGAATGCTGTTAAGACACATCTTGAGTTGTATCCTGGTGTCTTGAGAGCAAAATCGGATAGTGATATAGGTTAGATAACATACATGCCAAACTTCTAGGTTTTACAAAGCCAAGCCCAAGGTAAATAAATTCTGGAAGAACAGAACATATTTGCAGCTCATCCTACATCAAAGAAATGGCTTTCTACAACTTAGCACTCTAGAGTCAGTGTTACCCAGAGACTTAGATTGTAAGCTCTTTAGAGAGGATCCTTCTTCTGTGTTTGTACTCACCCTAGCACAATAAGGTACTGGTCCATGATTAGACCTTCTATGCACTACAGTATTACAAATAAATAATAATAAGTAAGGACAATTCTGCTATAGAGGAATTATAGACAGAACCAGCAACGCAGCCAGACTTGCCACATTGAGATTATTAGATAGTGTCATTAATAACGGATTCCTTTTTAAACGCTGTGATCAAAATGTCCAGAGAACGAATGATCAGGAAACCTGAATATTGGAGAAACTCTTATATCAATGCCAGATAGGGCAAAATAATCTCCATTGTACTTGAAGTCAAAGAGTTTCTCTCCTCTCACTTTGTTTAATACTGTAGTATGTTAATTGCAAATGGTTTAAGAGATAGCATTGCCAACAACTCAAAGTTTAAAGGAAGTGTGTGTGGGAGACCTATAATTCAAATATCCTGGTTTTAATTCTACTGAGAATTTCTGATCTTATAAGTGTAAACTATTTTTTTCAACAATACCCTACTACATAGCTTGAAAGTTCAGAGAGTGGGAAAGAATAAAATTTAAAATTAAATAAGCTCTAGCTGAATTTTAAAATATTAAAATTTTAAACAATATAAGCTTGCTAACTCTTCAATAGGAAAAGCCCCAAACAAAAGTTCTGCATTTGTAAAGTACAATGAAAAATTAACATATGTAAAAATAGATCTTATTAGATATAGACAGTTGTTTGGGTCAAGCCCACACCTGCCTACTGTCAAAACTGAGAATACATTTAGCCATAGAATCATAGAATCATAGAATATCAGGGTTGGAAGGGACCCCTGAAGGTCATCTAGTCCAACCCCCTGCTCGAAGCAGGACCAATTCCCAGTTAAATCATCCCAGCCAGGGCTTTGTCAAGCCTGACCTTAAAAACTTCCAAGGAAGGAGATTCCACCACCTCCCTAGGCAACGCATTCCAGTGTTTCACCACCCTCTTAGTGAAAAAGTTTTTCCTAATATCCAATCTAAACCTCCCCCACTGCAACTTGAGGCCATTACTCCTCGTTCTGTCATCTGCTACCACTGAGAACAGTCTATAGCCATCCTCTTTGGAACCCCCTTTCAGGTAGTTGAAAGCAGCTATCAAATCCCCCCTCATTCTTCTCTTCTGCAGGCTAAACAATCCCAGCTCCCTCAGCCTCTCCTCATAAGTCATGTGTTCTAGACCCCTAATCATTTTTGTTGCCCTTCGCTGGACTCTCTCCAATTTATCCACATCCTTCTTGTAGTGTGGGGCCCAAAACTGGACACAGTACTCCAGATGAGGCCTCACCAATGTTGAATAGAGGGGGACGATCACGTCCCTCGATCTGCTCGCTATGCCCCTACGTATACATCCCAAAATGCCATTGGCCTTCTTGGCAACAAGGGCACACTGCTGACTCATATCCAGCTTCTCGTCCACTGTCACCCCTAGGTCCTTTTCCGCAGAACTGCTGCCTAGCCATTCGGTCCCTAGTCTGTAGCGGTGCATTGGATTCTTCCGTCCTAAGTGCAGGACCCTGCACTTATCCTTATTGAACCTCATCAGATTTCTTTTGGCCCAATCCTCCAATTTGTCTAGGTCCTTCTGTATCCTATCCCTCCCCTCCAGCGTATCTACCATGCACTGCAAACACCTGTAACTGGCACTTGGCCTTAAACACAAAAATTCTCTTCTTTAAATAGAAAAATGGAATAGTTGCTCCTACCCCACTAGGAAAATCTACATCCTGATTAACCTTAGGGTAACAGTATCACAAAATCTTGCATCTGGCACCTGGATCCCAGCAAATCACATAGGTTTTAGGCTCTAAATTAAAAAATTCTACCATCTAAAAGACAGCAAGCATTATCAGCAGCTAGTGTAGTAGAAGTAGTTACACTTGTGCTCTATTTAGTTGGGAGAATTTGAGTTTGAGCCCAAAAATTAATGGCATTGTGCTAGTACAGGCTTTTGCTGTGCTCTTGCATCAGGGTCTAGACTTTTATGGTGGCCTGGCAATGGTATAATGCCTTGTCTAATTCTATCATCTAATTTGAGGATTCAGCAGAGAAACTACTGGGTCCAGGTGCTGCATATGAGGTTTGTCATTCTATTGCACCGGGATACATCAGGATCTGTTTTTTCCCCCCGGTGGACTAGGTGCATTAACATCTGTCTGTTTAGGCCGTATGATCATGGAGTTCAGGGATACAATTTTTGGATTCAGCATGGTTGAAGTGCTGGATATGGGTTTTCCCAATGGTCTTATGGCATGATAGTAAGGTCTGGATCTTTGCGCTGAACTGCAGTGAGAAACAGTTCTTGTCTAAACCGACAGGTGCACTGGTGGGATTGGAGGAAAAAACTGGCTGAATCTGGTTGCCAAATGTGTGGTTTGTGGCACTTTTACCTCACCCGTGTTAGGCTCAAGATTATTCTGGTGGCCAGGTGTGGCAAGCCACGTTTCCTATTTTGACAGTATGTTTTGTGGTGGGCATTATATTCTCCATATTTTGCTTTAGGAAAACCATGTTTAACAGTTCTGTTGACACAAACATGGCTGCTGTGGCCTGTTCAACTATAAACAATAAACAGGCCAGAGGAGTTTTTTTTTAAATCCATCCAGTATTGCTGCTGCTTTATTGCTGACCAGCTCTTTTCAGTGTTACCCATTTAATGACAGGTTTCAGAGTAACAGCCGTGTTAGTCTGTATTCGCAAAAAGAAAAGGAGGACTTGTGGCACCTTAGAGACTAACCAATGAGTCACAAAAGGGCAAGTTCTTTTTTTCCCACCCACAAAGTCGCCTAATTATGATGCTCTCGTGGGGGAAGTGGGACTAGGGAGCCCCATGCACAAGGGAGCTGAAACGCCTGGGCCAGAACATTGCAGGCTGGCCAGTGACTCTCCTGCCAGAGCTCCCGGAGGCACCTCCAGCCACTTACCAAGTGCACACACAGGAGGGAGCAGCTTAGGCTGGGACGCTCCCGCAGGCTGGAGGGCGAAGGTGACTCTCCTGCCAGAGCTCCCGGAGGCACCTCCAGCCACTTACCAAGTGCACACACAGGAGGGAGCAGCTTAGGCTGGGACGCTCCCGCAGGCTGGAGGGCCAAGGTGAGGGCAACTTACCAGGTCTATGAATGTCAGAAATTTCCAGCTCCCTCCATAGGTCTGATGCGCTGGCATGTCAATGGCGTTGTACGCGCACAGGATGGAGAAGTAGGAGAGGAGGATGGCGACTCGCAGCACCTGGCAGGGCACGAGCGCCATGTCGCCACTTTGCAAGCGGGGCCTGCGAACTGCAAGGCAGCGGGGGCGCGCTTCCCGCGCGGGGCTGCCGCGGCGCGCGGGCGGCGCGCGACGGTCGGCCCGGGGAGGGAGCGCGCGCCGGGGTCTCCCCCTTGTTCTGTGCGCGGGGGACGCACCCGGCCGCGGGGAGAGCGGGCTCAGCCGGAGCTCCTCGGGCAAGAGGGTGCTTCCTGGAGCAAAGGTGGGCGGGGAAAGGAGGAGATGCTGGAGGAGGGGTTACCATGGCAATCTACTAAACCTGCCCTGAGCTTGCTGCTGCTGCTTCAGCGGAGACACCCCTGGAGCAGGTGACCCCTCCGCCTCTGGGGCTGTGTGAGTGTGACTTGTATATTCTTCTTGCCAGCGCTACAAAAAGCGAGCATGAGGTGACATGCAGAAATAAATATGGGCAGGGTCATTATCCTGTAGAGCCTTGCATTTTCACCCACGCTGCCCCTGCACTTACATGACCCAGTCTGACTACAGAGTCTGAGCAGCTGTTCACAAACGCCGGCGTACACCCATGCATACACCCGAGCACACGTGCACATGCTTACATGTAATACAGAAACTTGCTAGCATGCATGCACACATCCTCACACACACGTGCATGCCCAAGCTTGTGTGTACACACAGACACACACACTTGTGCACACATGCTCAATGATACACAAGCACACAAATGAATAAATGCATTCATATTTTATGTTCACACACAAACATGCTAACACCATCTTGCTCTCACATCCACACATAAAGAAAAGTGGATGAGTGTTTGTGAATATGAGATGATGTACCCCTGTGTCCATGTAAAATAAACAAACATATTTTTAAATGCATGGTTGTATGTATTGCTTTTGGTCTTACGAAATGGTAATTATGAACCTCTTAAAAATGTAGATTTATTTTTCTTGTCTACAGATCAAATTTTAAAATATCCAAGCATAATAAAATGGTGTTTTGCATATCTGCTTTTAGAACAACTGTAATTCCATGCAGGCAGTATTGCCTGAATGTTTTAAAGATTGCTTATTTTGTTTTAGTCTGGGAGATTAGAGCACAATAGATGTATATATGCGATTCAGTAGTGTAGAGAACCAGTGATACCAGTTTTGTTTTTAAACTTAAGTCACTGTTTTATTAAATACTAGGATCTCCTTCACCGAGAAGGATATAAATTACATACATTCCCAGTTTGCCTTCCAGTAAGTGTTGTGGGATATCAATTGCATCAGACTGTGGGCAGCAGATATTTTTTTAACAGGTCAGATGACTAAATTTTAGCCAACCAAATATGGGGTCAATTTATGAAAAGACAACACAGGCATTTCCTGTGGTCCATTTAAAACAGGTGTCCACTCCAAACAGTCTGTGAGTCACAGGGTACTTCTGTAGTGGGGGGCTTGAGTGAAATAAATAATTTTTTGTTCATTGTCCTGTTGCAGAGAATTGGAGTTGAACAGATGGACAAAAGATTAAACCTTCTAAAAATATAAATGTGTTCTAAGTGTCTGATTGTGCCACTGAAGTCTTTACTCTTCTGCTATCCATTGATGCAAAGATGATGTCTGTCAAGGGGGTTCATTGGTGGGTTTTTAAGTGGCTGAGGATCCCAATTCATGCCTTGCAGACTTTCCCACGGAAGTGAGAGGTGTAATCTTGGAGGAGACATAGTTGTTGGCTGGACTGTTGTGCCCTTTCTTTCCCCCTTTCTTGCTTCTCTGTCTCATGAGCTTGTCTGTTCTCCTCAAAGTGAGCTGTGGCGTGGTGTATGGTTTGGCGCCACTGTGTTCTATTCTGCGCCGAGTCCTCCCAGTTTGTTGGGTTGATGCCTCCCTTTTTAAGGTGTACTTTCAGTATGTCTTTGAAGCACTTAATACTAACTTTACCATTGACTTTAATGATTGCAGGATCAAGCCCTAAATATCCCTTAGGTAAATGTAATGCAGCATCGAATAATAGTCCCACACTTGTACTATATAGTAAGTCAGACTTCCCACCTATGCTTCTATAAACCAAATTTTTGAAGGAAAGAAAGTGCTAAAAGCGTGCTCTCTGTAAGCTCCTCAGAGCAGGGGCCCTGTCTCCATCTGTGTATTTTATTGCACCAAGCACTGTATCTGTACTTAAAAAAAAAATTAATAGTATTTTTATGATATATGATAAAGATGAGAGCAAAACAAAATGGCCTTGTATGGACTGATTTATTTTAACACTGTCACGGGGTAAGCTAGGGTTTTAAGGGGTTTGAGTCCCAGCTCTGGCCTGTGCATTGGTATCTCCCTCCCCACTCACATGCTTTGAGAGGGGTCATGTTACTGCAGGCTAAAAAAGGAGGCTACTATAAAAAAGGCAGCTTTCCCTCCCTATGGGGAAGACTAAGGTTGAGGCAATATATCTGGGCCATGCTGGTCCAGAGAGGAGGCCTGGAATGACCTGGGAAAGAGACGGATGTTCAGGAGGAAAAGGCCTGTGAAGAGGCAGGACATAAAAAGACCCTGGGATAGGAGAATTAAGAGAAGGACAGTGCCTGGGGTAATAATGTGAGCTGAAGGTCTCATGTTGGTAACAGTCTTTGCTTAGGGACCACAGGAACTTCTGGAGAGGGTAGGAGAAAACCCCTTTCAACTCCCTGTGTCAGTCCAGGGCAGACTCTAATGAAGAAAGGACTAGAGGCAGAGCTGAAGGTGGGCGGGCAGAGGTGGACAAAGAAGAGACTACTGAGGCTGGGGGAGGGCTGAAGAGGTTTTTGTATTTGGACTTTTCCCTCACCCTGAATGGGCAGGCCTCTTAATGAGTTTGAATGGAGGAGTAAATATCAAATGAGTCCGCCAGCCCAGGAGGGTTATGGTTGAGGGAGGAAAACAGGCAGCAGCTGTGTCTGGGCAGGCTGAGATAAACTACTCCTATTACTACAGACACCATGTGTACAGACCTCCCTTTACACTCAATACCTGAACAAACAATAAGGACTTGGTGCTCTTTCCAGTTATACTGTTGGAGGGAAGCAGAGAACTGGTGTTGGGTTAGGAGAAGCAGTAGCTCTGTGACATGCTCCCTGCCCTTACAACAATCAGCGGAGGCCTCTTCATCATGCAACCTTGGTATTTGAGCTCTGCAGTGTGGGAAGGGATACTTGGGGAACTGCCACTCTCTGTGACATGCTCTGTGGGATCCTGGTAGATATTCTAGAGAATTAATGACAGGTGTCATAGTAACAGCCGTGTTAGTCTGTATTCGCAAAAAGAAAAGGAGTACTTGTGGCACCTTAGAGACTAACCAATTTATTTGAGCATGAGCTTTCGTGAGCTACAGCTCACTCCGATGAAGTGAGCTGCAGCTCACGAAAGCTCATGCTCAAATAAATTGGTTAGTCTCTAAGGTGCCACAAGTACTCCTTTTCTTTTAGAGAATTAATGCAGCTTCAAGATCTCGGTCTGTACACCCCTTGAGAAGGGAGTTTGGCTTAGGTATGGACAGGGAAACCAATAGAAGCATGGCTTCAGCAAGTGCCATGCTGCCCTGGGAGTACAATAGAGGGGATTGATTTCATGCACAGTATTCCTGGGATCTGCAAGATTTACATACAGATTATCGAGCTGTACAGGGTTTAGATCTTCTATCCCCTGCTTTCCTCATCAGTCCTTAGGCCCCTCCCCAATTAGGGAGCATTCAGCAAAATCTTTGAGAGTCTGACTTCCAAGTGTTTTCTATGGACTTTTCTCTTTTCAGTCCAATAAAGATGAGTATTTTACTGGTTTCCCCTTTATCTTGCTGTATACCTGTAACTTACCAATGGTTAAAACACTTAAAATGTAAGTAACTTCTAACCAATGTGCAAATCATGAAAAGATACATATATACATGTAAAGTATGATGATATATAGGGCTGGCCCTAGAGTTTTGAGGGCCTGGTATATAAACGTATTGTGCAGGATCTCAACTGGATTCCCATGATTCAAACACAGTAGCTCATCTGTAGGTGAGAGAGTTTGGCAGCGTGTTGGGTCATTTTTGTCATTCAGGGGGTAGGGAAGGGATTTAGAAACTGTGGGAGGAGAGTCAGGGGGGTTGCTATTTCTGGCATGGGAGCAGGTTGATAGGTTCCATCTATTAGAAGAGTTTTGTTAAAAAGCTTGTCAACAAAAGTAGGGAATGGTTGAGTGGGCCATTGATTATATGATATTCTGGATGCATTCTAGGAAGGGGGTGCTGCCACAGTGGATCTTCCATGTTAAACGTGCAAGGCCCTCTGAGGCTGCACACTCAGCAATAATAATGTGAGCATGCTGTTTTACTATTTTGGCAGTATCAAATGTAACTTCTTAGTCTCCATGTTTTAATCAGTGTTTACATGGCTTTAACAGAACCACGTTCTTGGTGTGATTTTCTTTATAGGCGCATTCAGTGAATTTCTGGGCAATATTAGGAGTCGTGAAGATAAAATACCCTCTTCAGTAGAATTTGGCAGTAGAGGGTATTTGCATACTGACTTGAGATTTGGGCAAGGGAGTTCCTTTTCTTTTTTTTTCTTTTTTCACTGTATTAGGGAACGGTGAGTCTAAATGGAAATGTATTTACAGGGTACTCTGCTACATTCCGTTTGCCTCCCTCAGTGAGTAGTACACAAACTGTTTGAATTCATAGGAAATTTATTAGAATTGTCTCATCACAATGTGTTCATGCTGATGCTCCTGATGATATTGCCATTTCTAGTGCCTGAGGCTGAGTGCATGTAATCTGCCAAAGCAAACTCTCTTGGAAAATGGTGAATACTACACTTCAGTTTGACATGAGTGGAGGTGGGGAAAGGAAGATTTTCTTACAATGGACACAAAAAGGTGTTTGCTGGCCATACTAGAAGTGAAAAAGGCACTCAGAAAAAGCCTGCTACAGTGAAGACAATTTTTAGAACTATTACATGTCAAAGATACTTTATCTAATGACAAAATCCTGCGTTCTTTACCTGAGTAAGGGTAATGGTACTTTTTGTCTGATTAAAAAGTGCAGGATTTGTCCCAATGTCATCAGCAAAGCTGCTCACCTCATTCACCTAATGAAACTTGACTTCAAAGTCTACTATAATTGGGGCCATTTAAATCTAATATTAAGTATTAGATCAAATATAAAGAAGTTATCTTTCTCTTTACTTTTCTTAAAAGAAAACAAGAAAATGCACCCTGTAACGCTGTGAATGTTTGCCCAAAGTGGAAGGCAGGAGAGAGGGAGAAGGTTGGCTATGGTGCTGCTATATGAAAGTTTAGTTTGTTTAATTTTTCTCTTCAGTATCTAAACGCTTGGTTCATGTGATGCTGTTTACACATGCAATGACTGAGCATGTTACTGGTAATGTAATTAATGGATTCACTATCTGTCCCAAGAGCACAGATGTCAATCAAATATGTTTTGCATTGGTACCGTACAGTATAAATATACACTAACAATGGGGAAGGGATTAGAGGCAGAGACAACTCCTGTACTATTCAAAGAAAAGCCGAAATGGAAAAATATACAGTAACAACGTTTCCAGCGCTCAGGTTTCTGGTTAAGTTGGATGTTAAGTTGGTTACATTTTCAAAATGTCTTAAGAAAAAGCAACTGAAAACTAACAACAGATTGCTGCTCACCCTCTGCCAGCTCCTGCTCTCTCCATAAGAGTGGCTGCCTAGCAGCAAGCCACATCTCTTGCTTGTATCACCTGCCAGATAAAGGCAGCAGCAACAAAGGTCACTCCATCATCAGCTGGAAGCTGTTCTGTCTGCTGAGGTTTGTATATAGTGCTCATGACCGTACATCTGTTACCCAACTTGCTGCTACTGTTGTGGCTGTTGCTTGTATCCCTTTCCTCCCTAACTGGTCCTGCTGTCTGATGTTTTTCTGTGCCAAGGCTCCCTGTCATTACTCTTTTGACACTGTGCCATGTGTGGAGATGGTTCCATAGGCTATTTGTGCCAGTTACTGATGTGTCTCACTTCCTCTGATGCAGTATCTGGCCACACCTTGATACATGTTTTAGCCCCCCAGAACATGGAAGAGCAAGAGACCTTTATGTTCCTTGAGCACCTCCCTTCTACTGCTCTCTACCGTTTCCTTCTTGCTGCTGCCTATACTAAATGATCAAGTCACTGGCTTCCTGACTCACTTACGCTCTCCCCTCCTAACTGTCTCATTCCTATACACACAAAGCCAGTATACATGAGGGAGATGGGTGAGCACTTCGGTGTGAATATGCTCCTTTACTTGTCTGCCATCTATCTACAGTCACAAAACTGAAAGCATCTCCTGAAACACTCTTGCAAACAAAAGCCATTCACACCATGTTCACAGAAAAGTGAAAAAGGAAACAGTCACACTTAATTGCAAGTTGGATTTAGCAAATATGTTTGTGAATAACTTTCTCCACTCTTTGCTCAACTCTCTATATGCATGTGGTCTGATGATCAATTCATTGAACCTGATAGGAGTCCTAGAATGGAACACTCTGTTCTTTCTCCTTTTCATGTAGCCTGCTAGGAATGACATGTGATTGTCAAGAATTGGTAACTATGGTGGTGAATGTTATACCTGGAGACAAGAAGCAAGGGAAAGTCAGAAGATTATGTCTAGGCTGATCTTCAGGTGGAAGCCAGCTGTGCTAAAATTTTATATTCCGTTTCCCAGAGTATCTATATTTTCACAAATATAGATGAATAAATTAACTTTTAATTAGTAATTAACTCCCCTACATATTTTTTTAAAAGAAATCCTCCCACCCTACTGGTTTATATTGAGAGGGCAATAAAATAACTTTCTCCTGGTTCCTACATTATGAGCTTCAGAGCTTGCTGGGCTGGGATAAAAGTAAAAATAAGTCCATAGACTGATGGAACTTTTTGTTCTTCCTCTTGTCATTTAGCACTTATAGCTATCTAATTGCATCCATTATATTTGCTGACAATCTATATACTGGTATAGTTAAAAGGTCAATTTGATGCGGACACAGTGGCAAAATGAGCACAGATGCATGCATGGAATTAAGTGGCAGGCTGCAACTTTTATTAAACTTGAATACAGGGGAGGGGCGCTACCTGCCCATCACCCATACTCTTCTATACCAGGCATTTAAGTAGTTCCAGTGTGGGAGTTAGAGGCCTCCTTATCATATACCTCATTAACGGGGACCAAAGTTACAGGGCTCCTTACCATATAACCCATAACATGGGGTTGCTCTCCTTAGCCTACCCACCCCCCGGACTCAGCTCTCAGAGTCCTAGTACCATCCCCACCATGAGGGGGACAGAGGGTGCAGCAGGGTGGGGACCTCGGCTCTAGAGGGCCACAAAGTTTGACCTCAACCCACGAAGGTCCTTATGACATTAGCCCAAGGCCCAGCACCAAAATTACAGGTATTTTTACCTCTGGGAACTTTTCATTTTATTCTTTTAACCACACTGGAAATCAACCGCAAGTTGGAACGAATAAACATCACCACTCCAGTACCTCAGTTAGTATTAAAGATGTTCACACTTAACCCCCTTAAGAGGCTGTGAGGAAGGCAAAAAGCTACCTTGTCCTCTGCCCATTGGCCCTTGGGAGAAAAAATTGCTTCTTGACCCCCTAAATAGGTGATCAGCTAGGCACACACCATCTGATAGGCCAGATTCTCGTTCCCAGTTCAGGTAGGTAGGGTGGGTTGCTGGAACAGCGCATTTAGCCCTTCACTGGGCTAAATCCTGGGAGTTGGGGAATGCTGGCCAATCAGCACCCTTCTCTCCCAGCTGGCCAATAGTGCCAGAGACTTGCGGGGGGAGGAGCTACATATTGTCCCTTGGCAAACATCTCCCTCCCTTGCTACTGGGGTCTGTTCCCCTTTCAACGGTGGCCCCATCCGTTTCCCCCAGCCATTAATGTGGGTGGGTGGCATTTATAGGCAAACTTCTGAGATAAGAAAGAGCAGTTTCCATAGCTCTGTAGTCTGGAAATTTGGTTTCCTTCAAGGGCCAACAGTCCTGAATGAGCCTTTATTGATCCCACCACTGGCATATTTACACAGGGAAAATTGTTGGTATGTTGGATGTGGGGTATATTGGAGGTGAACATGAATAAATCAGCCAATATGAGTACAAATTTCAAATAGGTAACTACACACCTATGTATTCCCAGACCTAGAAGTAATTTTTAAGTGCTTTATATATTGGGGGTAGTTAACTCTAAGATACATTTAGGCTGCTTCATTCTACCATCCATTTCCTCTACCTTTTATGAGAAGTTGTTTTTTTAGATATTCCCACAAAATTTTGTAAATTACTTTGATTGTAGTTTATTTAATTTTAATGTCCAAATTTGGCTAAGCATTTAAGCCTGAGCCATAACTTCCATTGTTTTTAATGGTGCAGGATCACTCCCCAAATATTTAAAGTTAAGCATGTGCTTTAGTGTTTGCTTGTTCAAGGCCAATGTCCTCATGGCATCAGAAAAAAAATAGTACATAAGAACATGGGTAGAATTTATCTAGAAAAGAATAAATCTTGAATAACGTTATTCCTCACTAGACTCATCAGCAGTATTCTTAGTTGACAGTTCATTTGAATGTAACAAGTAAAAAAGGAAACAACAAACAAACAGAATATTAAAACAAAACCAAAAAGCAGCTCAACTGAAACAATATGTACAAAAGAAAACATCCAGTAGTTTCAGGATTAGTTGTGGTTCTATCATAAGCTCCACACCATTTTTCACATATTGAACTAGATATATTGTTATTGCATTATTCCAGGAACTCTACCATTATAACATTTGCACAGCAAGTAATACATCATAATCACTTAATTTTCACAGAAAAAACTTGTATTTTTAGACTGAATTCATACACCACGTGGAGTTACTTACAATTCACTAATTTTCAATTAATTTGTTAAGATCAGCTCCCTTACTCTTTAATTGTCAATAATCAGTATAACTCCACTATGAAAGCACATCTGCAGTCTAGACAGTGTATACTCATGTGATAAATAATGGATAAATACTGAGTGTGCCGTTAGCCGTTAATGTAGTGGATTGATTCCCTGCAGCATATACTCTCCATCCTTGTTTTAGCACTTATGCCACCTGTCTCTTGCACTCATTGTATGATGCTTCAATAAGAGCAAATGGGGTTCCCTGATCATACTTAATTTAGCTCATTTTTATCATCTCATAAATATATTGAGAGAAAATAAAGCTCGTCTTTCTACAAGAGCACAGAAGGATGTACAAATTAAAAGGTGTATTAGGACTGTTGCTGTTTTTAACATACATTTTTTTAGAACAATTATTTGTGTGGATTATTTGTTGCTAAGATGGCAGACCAAACATAATTTTCCCCACACAAGCAATGTTTAACATAAGTGGGCTGGTGCCACCAAGCTCTGTACCAGGGGATGAGACAGAGAAATCATTGGAAGCCTGTTTTCCCACCCCTGGAGAAGTAAGAGCAGGGATTCTGAGACAGGTGATCAGAATTCCACTCCCATTTCATAATGGCAGGAATCTGCAAGGAAAGAGGGAAGAAGCTGCTAGAAGCTTATTCCCTTTGGCAGGAGCATAAGCTGTTGGTGGATCTCTCTCTGTCTCTGGGTCCAGTCAAGCTCCCACTGAAGAAAATGGCAAAACTCCAGTGGGAGTATGACTGGGGCCTCTGGTAACAGAATCCCTCCCTGCAACACTTGACAAGCATATTCTCTCTCTCTCTCTCTCTCTCTCTCTCACACACACACACACACACGTTTCATTTTCCAGATGGCTGTGAGACTAATTTTCAATCCAATTTACACTAAAAGTATCTGATATGATTAATATGAAGACTTGAATTTTTCTGGTTCAGCATTATGGGCCTAATTGTCCTGATTTTTGCAATGAGAAAACATGTTAAAATTGTGACTTATGCAAGAAGAAAAAGAAGGCAAGTTTCTCACACGTCCACCCACCACAGCAATGAACCCAAACAGCACTGTCATGCTTCCCCAGTTAATAAAACATGGTGAGCAGCATAGCCCTAGTGATGCACACCTGCCCAAAAATATGGGCATGTAAAAAAGTAATAGAAGTTTGGCCAAAGGAAGAGACCACTTCTGTATGGATCATGCAGAATTGGCCTTTTTTTCTTGATTGAACCTTTCAGACATGTGCACACAAAATCTGTACACAAACAGCTGTATACAAAAGATGCACTAGAAAGCTTTATCTATATATCTACACTTTATCTATATATCTATTTCTCAAACTGCAGCCTCCACTGTGTTATTTGAGTACCATTGTCATGCACGTCAGGGTGGTCAGTAGAAAACAGGAATAGAGAGAAAAGTGTGCTATATTTATCTGTGCACAGTGGTGACAATGGGCCATAGTACAGAGATAACAGATTAGCAAACTATGAACACAGCAAAGGGTAAATGTCAGTCCCTAAACAAAGAGCTGGGAGGCCCAGGGCATGGGAGATATGCAGGAGATGAGGCATAGACAATCTTTAGTGTTTTGGGAAATGTGGATGTCATAGCCATTGCCAACTGTTTGTTGCATGATGTTCCTTGGTATGTTGATGTTGTTTGCACAATATTTGATGGACATGATTGTTGTGACGAATGTGGTATAGTCACTGGATGTTTTTGGCTCATGAAGGTGTGTTACTCCATGGTACAATGATAAGTTAGGGGACGTAGGTGCCCATCAGACATATGATTGATTACCTGTGTGTGTTCCTTCAGATACAAGCTTGTGACTGCAACATGGTATCAGTATATATTGGTCATTGCTGCACTTCTGAATTACGTTTTGTTTCACTGACATAAAAACTGTCCTGTCCTAGGCTCTTGTAGTCCACGCTAACCCTGTCCCAGATCCCTGTCCCAGCCTTAGCATTTTACTAGATGGTTGTCAGAATGCATCCCTTATGTGGACTGGGTTGTGTCCCTGCCTACATTTCTACTTTGAGACACATTAGCTTACAGGCACAGTGTACTAGAGAGGCATCTTCCTGTTGGTGACTGCATACTCAACGACAGTATATTTTACCTTTTGTATGGGGATGGTACCATTAAAGTAGTGCTGCCCATTTTTGTACTCCCTTGCCTTATCTCCAACAATCCTCTCGGGGCACAGTGGGAAGATTGGGGCCTATAATTAAATAATATTAAATTAATACCCATCCTCCCCCCGCTCCATACTTACCATATACCCTCTCCCACTACGTGTAAATACTGTTTACCCGAATCTGTGGAAAAACAGCAACAGAGGAAGCAATCCTTAAACATGTGTCAATGTATAAATAGCTCAGGTAAAAGCATATCAAAGGCTCTGTTACGCTACAGAACAATGCACCAGAATTTTCAGAAGGGCTCACCATCTATAAACAAAGAAGCTCAGCAGCTTGGGTACTGAGATTCTCTGAAAATCAGACCGTAAGTATCACAATGGAAGCTTCTCAGTACTGAGCTCTTTTGAAAATCTGGCCCTATATGTAGTGAAAATGTAGTGTAACTGTCAAGGTTCCTTCCCCACTCTGAACTCTAGGGTACAGATGTGGGGACCTGCATGAAAAACCCCCTAAGCTTATTTTTACCAGCTTAGGTTAAAACTTCCCCAAGGTACAAACTATTTTACCTTTTGTCCCTGGACTTTATTACTGCCACCACCAAGCGTTTAACAAATATAACAGGGAAAGAGCCCACTTGGAAATGTCTTTCCCCCCAAAATGTCCCCAAACCCTACACCCCCTTTCCTGGGGAAGGCTTGATAAAAATCCTCACCAATTTGCAAAGGTGAACACAGACCCAAGCCCTTGGATCTTAAGAACAATGAAAAAGCAATCAGGTTCTTAAAAGAAGAATTTTAATTAAAGAAAAAGTAAAAAAATCACCTCTGTAAAATTGGGGTGGTAAATGCCTTACAGGGTAATCCGATTCAAAACATAGAGAATCCCCCTAAGCAAAACCTTAAGTTACAAAAAGACACAAAAACAGGAATATACATTCCATTCAGCACAACTTATTTTATCAGCCATTTAAACAAAACAGAATCTAACGCATATCTAACTAGATTGCTTATTAACTCTTTACAGGAGCTCTGACCTGCATTCCTGCTCTGGTCCCGGCAAAAGCAACACAGACAGAGTTCCCCCCCCTCCAGCTTTGAAAGTATCTTGTCTCCTCATTGGTCATTTTGGTCAGCTGCCAGCGAGGTTATCTTAGCCTCTTAACCCTTTACAGGTGAAGGGGTTTTTCCTCTGGCCAGCAGGGATTTAAAGATGTTTACCCTTCCCTTTATATTTATGACAGTAACATTTAACCATGTAATTGTATAACAGAAAAATGGGGAACTACTTTACACTGCTCTTGAGTTCCATTTGCACAGTGGCAGCTCTTCCAGACTCAGTTCCTCAAAGACAGAAGTGCCTCTCAAAGATATTTTCTTCAGAAAGAAGAATTACATTTTCTTCCCAAGTCCATCTGTCTTTTATATAAAAGGCAATGGAAAAACTCTTTTTTTTTTTACTTTCTAAGTGATTTTTTGTCATACAATTGACTCCTGCTTACTTTCTGCCAACACTTACATCTTGCAGAAATATTAGTATAAGAATATTAGACATTAGAACAGAAGCTCTGGGGGAATATTTCAAAGTAGTGCACACTGGAACTAAATCACAACTCTGGCTTGTTACTGGAAGTTGCCAAAAGGAGATTATTGAACAAAGGGACCAGAGCTATCCTGTGCCAGCCATGCCCGTGGTGAAAACCAGATTGGCAGGGCTTAAAGAAATATGAAGACTCCAGAGACTGAGGAGATTCTCCGAGAGATTCTCAAGTTGTTGATTCTTCAGCAAGAGCCCAACAGGAGCTTCTTTAAGAGATGCTGGTAGCTTGTTCTTCTGAACAGAAGTGTTGACAGTTTTCCTCCAATAACGGAGCTAATGTCTCCTGTCTGACTCTATCTGCCAAGTAAAACAGGAGTTAAGCTTGCAGATCATAGCCTGAATCTTCCAAGTATTTCTAGAATCCAAATGAGTTACACTAGCGGAAACTAAAACAGAAAAGACAGTAATTTTCTCCCTGATATGCTTCAACAAACACTCTGGCTTGAATCTGAGATTTTTTTTCTGTGCTGTAGGCTGAAGATCCTGAAGTAGATTCACAAGATCCTAGGCTAACCTGCAGTAGAAGAGCTATCATCATCCACGTGGTCATTGAAGTCACCCAGAACAATAAGTCTTAATGACTTCAACATACTCTAGATGCAAACTCTGTGATTTCCACCAGCTACTTTGGTCTAGTGGGCAGCTGTATAAGAAAATCCATTTTAAGCTCCATCCCAGCATTTACCCACAATGTGGATACGTGCAGCTGAAATTTGTTTTGGAGTGAGGGACTATAACAGAGGTGTACCTTTCTGTCATACAAATGAGTTCTGTCTCGTTGGTTGGGTAGTTTAGTCTGCTAGTAAAGCAATACCTCTGCCCCTTTTGGGGGTTAAATGAAAGTGCAAGCAAAAAAAAAAAGTCCAATAGACGGTCAAAAACTTTCACCCAATCTTTTCCTCAAATCATAGTCCTCCCTTGAGGGTCTGTCAATCTCCACCCTTCTCTGGAGCATAGAAGAAATGTCCCCTGTGCTCCCACAGAGACAAAAGGAGTTCACACACTTCCTCTTCCATGAGCTTTAACCAGTTCTCAATAATACGTGCACAGTGAGGGCCTAATTTGTGATCAAGACATCGATAATATTAACCATATTGGCCACTGACTTTGCATTAGACAATATAATCAAAGACTTGGGTCCCTGTCAGTTGACATCTTGCCCAAATAAGACTCAAGATGAGACCAATGGCACTGATATCTAGCACGTTCTCCTCTTCCTCAGCAAGACCTAGACAAGACTACAGTAAAATATGCTTCATTACGGTTGTTCAACAGTACTGAAACCAGAATCTCTGCCTATTTAGATAATCCACCATGTCCATTCCTCTCGTTCATCTTGACTAAATATCTTTTTTTTTTTTACAGAGACGGTGAAGCTCAACTAGGTTTTAGCCATGTTCTTCTTCAGGTATTTTTTCACTAGTTGGTCAAATACAGCATCTGCTGGCTAAGTCACTACAAATCAGTTCCTCTTCCTCTATAATCTGCAAACAGAATTTCATTCTGTCTCAAGAATAACTCATAGGAGTCTAGATTTTGCTCTCAGTTACAAAGATGTAAATCAGGAGTAAGTCCATTGACTCATCCCCCACTGCCTCACCACTCACCCCCCCCCATACAATGGAAGATTTCCTGGAAAACTCTGTGAGCTGAAACTTGTGGAGATTCCACTTTGCTGAGTTGGAACAATCCTTGTGAGGGAGATTGGGGTATAGACCAATTTATGCCCATTCTAATTTAACAAATGAAAAGAATGGAAAAAAAGCAATGAAACAGCCCCCCCCACCCCCCATTCTCCACTGTCTCCCTTCCTGCCCCAGTAATAACTGCATCCCAAGCATAATACAGAAATCTCAGTAATTTACAGGAGAATGTATGACCACACAATTTAACCAATGGTTTCAGAGTAACAGGCGTGTTAGTCTGTATTCGCAAAAAGAAAAGGAGTACTTGTGGCACCTTAGAGACTAACCAATTTATTTGAGCATCAGCTTTCGTGAGCTACAGCTCACTTCATCGGATGCATACTGTGGAAACTGCAGAAGACATTATATACACAGAGACCATGAAACAATACCTCCTCCCACCCCACTCTCCTGCTGGTAATAGCTTATCTAAAGTGATCACTCTCCTTACAATGTGTATGATAATCAAGTTGGGCCATTTCCAGCACAAATCCAGGTTTTCTCACCCTCCGCCCCCCCCCTCCACAAGCTCACTCTCCTGCTGGTAATAGCCCATCCAAAGTGACCACTCTCTTTACAATGTGTATGATAACCAAGTTGGGCCATTTCCAGCACAAATCCAGGTTTTCTCACCCTCCGCCCCCCCCCCCCCACAAGCTCACTCTCCTGCTGGTAATAGCCCATCCAAAGTGACCACTCTCTTTACAATGTGTATGATAATCAAGGTGGGCCATTTCCAGCACAAATCCAGGTTTTCTCACCCCCCCCCTTTTTTTTTTCCCAGAAGTCACCTACTACAGGACAGGCCTAACAAAGAAAATAACAGAACGCCACTAGCCGTCACCTTCAGCCCCCAACTAAAACCCCTCCAACGCATTATTAAGGATCTACAACCTATCCTGAAGGATGACCCAACACTCTCACAAATCTTGGGAGACAGGCCAGTCCTTGCCTACAGACAGGCCCCCAACCTGAAGCAAATACTCACCAACAACCACATACCACACAACAGAACCACTAACCCAGGAACCTATCCTTGCAACAAAGCCTATTGCCAACTGTGCCCACATATCTATTCAGGGGACACCATCACAGGGCCTAATAACATCAGCCACACTATCAGAGGCTCTTTCACCTGCACATCCACCAATGTGATATATGCCATCACGTGCCAGCAATGCCCCTCTGCCATGTACATTGGTCAAACTGGACAGTCTCTACGTAAAAGAATAAATGGACACAAATCAGATGTCAAGAATTATAACATTCATAAACCAGTCGGAGAACACTTCAATCTCTCTGGTCATGCAATTACAGACATGAAGGTCACTATCTTAAAACAAAAAAACTTCAAATCCAGACTCCAGCGAGAAACTGCTGAATTGGAATTCATTTGCAAATTGGATACTATTAATTTAGGCTTAAATAGAGACTGGGAGTGGCTAAGTCATTATGCAAGGTAGCCTATTTCCCCTTGTTTTTTCCTACCTCCCCCCCCCCCCCCCAGACGTTCTGGTTAAACTTGGATTTATGCTGGAAATGGCCCACCTTGATTATCATACACATTGTAAGGAGAGTGGTCACTTTGGATGAACTATTACCAGCAGGAGAGTGAGTTTGTGTGTGTATGGGGGTGGGCGGTGAGAAAACCTGGATTTGTGCTGGAAATGGCCCACCTTGATTATCATGCACATTGTAGGGAGAGTGGTCACTTTGGATAAGCTATTACCAGCAGGAGAGTGAGTTTGTGTGTGTGGGGGGGGGGTTTGGGGGGGTGAGAAAACCTGGATTTGTGCTGGAAATGGCCCACCTTGATTATCATACACATTGTAAAGAGAATGGTCACTTTGGATGGGCTATTACCAGCAGCAGAGTGAGTTGGGGGGGGGGGGCGGAGGGTAAGAAAACCTGGATTTGTGCTGGAAATGGCCCAACTTGGTTATCATACACATTGTAAGGACAGTGATCACTTTAGATAAGCTAAAAGAAAAGGAGTACTTGTGGCACCTTAGAGACTAACCAATTTATTTGAGCATCAGCTTTCGTGAGCTACAGCTACAGATCCGATGAAGTGAGCTGTAGCTCACGGAAGCTTATGCTCAAATAAATTGGTTAGTCTCTAAGGTGCCACAAGTACTCCTTTTCTTTTTGCGAATACAGACTAACACGGCTGTTACTCTGAAACCTTTAGATAAGCTATTACCAGCAGGAGAGTGGGGTGGGAGGAGGTACTGTATCATGGTCTCTGTGTATATAATGTCTTCTGCAGTTTCCACAGTATGCATCCGATGAAGTGAGCTGTAGCTCACGAAAGCTTATGCTCAAATAAATTGGTTAGTCTCTAAGGTGCCACAAGTACTCCGTTTAATTTAACCAATGAAATCTATTTGCTTAAAAGACTGTAAGAGAAGCACACCCTCTCCATTTGAGCTGTTTATTCTGTGGAGGAGAAGGTAAATACTGCACCCCAAAATCAGATTTGTCTAAATCCAGGAGCCCCCAAAATAAAAGAAAAGGAAACAGAGATTAATAATGTTCTTAAATTTAAAAAATACTGCATTTTAACATTAGTTCTACTTAGGGTTTCCTTTGTGGAATTTCAAATAATATTATGCAACTGATCCATGAAAATTAAAACAAACAAATAAACTAAAAACCCAGAACAAAATAAAACACCTAACTTCACTTTTAGTCTGATTATTATAACTGAATGTTGGAAAAAGCAATAATAGGCCAACTTTAAGTAACAGCCATTAGTTCTTGTTGTTGTTATAACACAGAGCTACAAATTACTTAGTTCCTTATAGCCTCCCTTTTCTCTACAAGTTTTGTTATTGCGTTTAGGATCCCTGCTACCACAAAGGCTCTTTCAGGCTGTGTATATAACAAAACACATGTGAACTGTAAACAATCGCCTGCATGTATCTAAGCTATCAGCTAAGCTGATTTATGTGCACTGGTTTGTGTATTGCCAGTCTATCAGAAAATCATGCAGAAGAGACCCAGTTATGTTTCCTTCGAATTCAGTGAGATTTACCATTGATTTGAGCAGAAATCTAGACTTGTGAGTAAGATACTGGCCTGGGACTTGTGAGATTGAGGTTTTATGCGTGGCTCTACCACACACTTACTGCGTGACACTAGCAAGTTATTAGGGGAATGATCCAAAGCCCACTGAAGACAGTGGAAATCCTGCCTTGTAATTCAGTGGGTTTTGGATCAGGCCCATAGCACTAGATTGAGTAATGTCTTCTCCCCCTATGTAAGGGGCAGCACACAAGAAGAGCAGGAATTATATGTCTCAGAAAGGTACACTTCCCTTCCTGCCCCTGAAGGTCAGCTATCTGCTACTGGCCCTGACAGTGACAGATTATTTATCTTCATGCTCCATGCCACCTCAGCTGCACTGGATGGCACATGGATGGTGGAGTCAAGGCTCGGCCCATTCCCTGCCACTCTCCATACATACTCTAGCCAATTGTGTGTTGGAAGTGAGCAGGCGTGCAGTGACTGTAGCCATGGTATAGGGGAGGTCGCTGAGAGGAGTGGGGAAGTTTGCTCCCCGCTTATGTCCCTGCATGACTGCAAAATGCTAGGTGAAGATCTGGAGCTCAACTTCTCTTTGCCTCAGTTTCCCATCCATAAAATTGGGATAATTATATTTCCCTGTTGTGGGGATCAATGTATTAACTTTCTGAGACACAGTTAGATTCCACAGTGATGGTGGTCACCTAGAAAAATCATTTTCAATAGGAGCAGATGCAGGTTGAAGGATTTAGCTGAATCCTAAAATTTAGCATGGGTTAGTTAGTGCACATTCATGCACATACACACACACAAAACACATACAGATGCAAGGAATTGGGGAAGAAGAGTACAAGGCCCTCTAAATATGACTACTGATTAATGCAGGCCAGTTTGTTATCCTAACTGCCATGATTGTGAACGCTGACTCACCAAGAGACACATTTCCTTTAAAAAGATGATTTTAAAGATCCATTAAAACTCTCCTGTTCACATATGAGTCGTCTCTGATTTTTCCAGCAGACTGAAGTCTTTCTCTCACATCAGACTAAATCTCAGACTGTCCCAACAGACCAATAAATGAACCCCGGCAGTCAGCTCTAACAGTGTTCTGACTCAGAGAGAACAGTAATAATGATGATTGACTTAGAATCGAGAAAACCCATTTAACATCCTGTCTCCTACTTTTCTAAATGTTTTCTAGTTAGACCTTTATACATTTTTTTAACTTAAGGCTCATAAAGTTCAAAAGCAGGAATATAGTTAAACTTCACAGTGGTCAAGGATTAATTGCTTGGATGAACTGGGACATATAAAAAGCCCCTGTAACTCAAGAAAGAAAGGGTAATTATTGATCCCAGTGGCTATAAACCATTATAAAGAACTTTTATGAATGGTGTAGCTATTTTATATGTTATAAATAGCAATTTATCACAATTATAAATAATAGTACATCACAGTAAAAATCTGGTTAATGTATATCAATATAAAATATATTCCATCAAGTGGCATAACTCATGTTGATGGTTCTAGCCTTCCATTACTAACCTGACTGGATATTTAGGATATTTATAGTGGGTTTAATTTATTAATAATAAGGTATTACTTGTGCCAACTGTGCTATACAGATTAATAGTTTTTAAATGGTTAGTACTATTTAATGGTCTCTCCCTGAGCAATGAGAAATGTGCACTGTATGTTGAATGATGATGGAGGCAAATAATTCAAGCAATATCTTTCCACTGGCATCAACTTGGGAGATTTGAGAATGTTTTTTACGTATTACCAGAATTTTCAGTCTGCAATGCATAACAAAAGCACTATTTGTTTTAAAAGACCAAGTCGAGTTTTTGAAGGGGGGAAAAACCCGCAGTGTTTAATGGATGGAACAGAGCATGGAAGTAACTGATAGAACACACAGAAATTTTGTACTGTTTTGGATGCCTTACCACTGCTCATGCCATCTGTCATGCATGTCTTCATGAAATAAACAATTTTCAGAAATATTTGTTCTGAAAATGCAAATTATTATTATTTCTTATTTATTTCCAGTCATGCAAATGGATCTGTTCTTAAGCCATTTTTGCATGAAGGTATTTGTACATTTGGCTACTTCAGAAAAATAGTTAAGACACTGAAATTAAGCATCCCTATTCAGGAAGGCTGCTTAAGCACATGCTCAGCTTTAAGTACAGGAGAAGAGGGGATGAAGAAACTAGGACCCCAGTTCAGAAAGTACTTGAATACATGCCTAACTTGAAGCACATTTGCCCTGATTCAGGAAGTCACTTAAATACATGCTCAAGTCCTTTCCTTAGTCAGGGCCCTTTACCTTGCTGGTTTCGCTCAGTGCTTCCACTCATTCCATTCTCTCTTTGCCCCTTCACTTTCTGTTTCTCTCTCCTTCATTTCCCCCTTCACTTGTCCCACCCTCCCTTGCCTGCTCTGTATTCCAGCCTTCTTTATTTTCTTGCTGATCCCTCACTCTCTATGAGCCTGATCCATAGCTCATTGAAGGCAAAAGAAAAAAGCCTATTGACTTGAGTGGGCTTTGGATTAACTCCTAGATATGCTCCTCAGATGCCCAGTCCTACCCCTGCTATGAAAGCAGCATCCGTTTCTGCATCAGCTCCAATTGCTACACCATCCTATGTTTCCTTGAAAATGCAGATCCTGAAGCAGAAAAGTTTCTGGAATTGCTGCATAAAGCGAAACAGCGTTATTGGGATAATATGAATAGAGATTCCAAATCATACGCAAGTTAGGGTCACCAGCTGGCTGAGGTGACTGCCACTACTTCTCTAATTAGTATTATTCTGAACTATTCCAGCAGCATTACACTTGAGTTGAACTCTCTAAAACCTTTTGTTTTCTCACCCCTTAGATTTTTGGTGCTGGAACAATCTGTATAGTATGGGGGTGCTGAGAGCCATTGAACCAAACTGTAAACCTTGCATATAACGGAAACCACTTCAAGCCAAGGAGTGCAGCAGCATCCTGAGTTCCAGCACCTATTCCTTCAGGTATGAGTACGCTGCAATAAAACATCCATGGCACTGTTGTGGGTGGCCCAGGTCAGTTGACTCAGGCTCACAGGGCTCTCAGGCTGTGGGGCTAAATAGTGCAATGTAGACACTCAGGCAGGAGCTTGGGTTCTGAAACCCCATGAAGTGGGCAGGTCTCAGAGCTCTGTCTCCAGCTTGAACCTGAGCTTGTACACTGTGATTTTGGGTAAGTGTGCACTGCAATGGAACCCCAGGGTTAGTGGAATTCAGGTCAGCTGACCCGTGTTAGGGAATCCAGGGGCTGAGCATCTGCACATTCAGAATTTTCTAACCTGGGCTTGAATCTGGGACTCTGGTGTCTACACTGCAGAATGCAGACCTGAGTCAAACCAACCATATCCCAGACTCCCTAGTGATCATCCCAAATGTGGCCAATCTAGCCCTTTGTCCGTGGTGCACTGTGGGAAAGCTTTCCTGCCCACCCTGCACCTTACAGGAAGTTTGAACAGCCTGCCAAGCAACATGGAGGAGACCCCTTTTCATGAAGTTCTCTTGCTTATACTTTCACTCCTGTGTCAGGAAACAGGCAGAGCTTCCATGAGGCACTGGTGGACATTTTGGCAACGTTTTCTGACCCACCAAAGGTGTGTGACAGAGCTTCGGATGGAGCAGGAGGAGGAGAAAGAGCAACCTGGCATGGCAGACTCGCACTAGCTGGTGCTGCTTGTTACACTCCGTATAGCCACTGAAGCCCCCTATGAAGACTGGTGCCTCTGGTGCTGGGCCACAAGCACAGACTGGTGGGATCACATTGTCACAGGGACTTGGGATGACCAGCAGTGGGTTCAGAACTTTTGCATGAAGAAGCTACATTTCTGGAGCTCTGTGAGCAGCTTGCCCCAACCCTTCAGCATAAAGGCATGAGAGCACCTTTGCCAGTTCAGAAGCAGATTGCTGTCTGGAAGCTGCCTACCCCAGACTGCTACTGGTCCGCGGTCAAGCACTTTGGTGTTGGAAAGATGACAGTGTGTACAGTGGTGGTAGAGGTTTGGTGGCAGTTTGGTGGCAGTCAAGGGTTTGGTTTACTCCAAGGTGGCGGGCATACAAAGATATTCCTGAGGTAATTGCTGGCTTTGAGAGAATGGGGTTTTCAAACTGCGCCAGGGCCATTGGTGGGACTTGTGTGTCCATAGTTTGCCGTTTTCAAGAAGCACGAGTACATAAACTGCAAAGAGGACTACTCCATTGTTATGCACATTGTGAACCGTAGAGATCAATTTATGAATGTCAATGTGAGTTGCACTGGAAAGTTCATGATGCCAGGGTTTTCAATGGGGCTAACTGATTCGGGGAGGGTTCAGTGCTTGGGGAGAAAAGGGGAGTTGGCTGCCATGCAATGTAGTTATGAATGACATGACAACTTATGAAATGGGGGAGAGGTTGATTCAGAGTATGGATTTATATAAGGAAGTAATTGAAGAGTGGATTGCTATACCTAACTGTACAGAGGAATAGTGTTTGCTTACTAATTCCTAATTGTTCCTGATCAGTATTTGAAATAATAAAGCTAAACACGTGATTGTATGATGAGATGCAGTGGTAGCAATAAACTTTCTTGATGACATAAAAATCTTTATTTGTAAACATGTGTTAATACAATACAACAGTCACCCATTGCCAGGCAGGCCAGCTGCCCTTACAACACCCAAGCACCCAGTTATAAAAGAACATTTCCAAAACAAACAAAAAAAAAGTGCTTGAAAAAGTGCAAACGTGGCAGAAACCCCCTACTGCTGGGAGTTTTCCAAGCTGTTTACCCTCTCCACTGTGCTCCCTCCTCCTCCATTAGCTTCTCTTCCTGTTCTAGGAACTGCACAGCAAGTGCCTGCTCCAGCACTGAAACCCTGTCCTCAAGCTGTGCGGGGAGCCTCAGCCTTTTCTCCCGTCTCTTGGCATGTGTTTTCTGGAGTCATAAGTCCCTCTGTTTCCAGTACTGGACCTGCTCATTGGCCCCATCAAGAACTTCAACCATAAGTTCATCCCAGAAATGCTTCCTTTTGGAACAGTCCATGAAGATATGTGGGGCCAGCCTAGTACTACACTGAGGTCGAGCTGTGGAGGTACAGCAGCCAGTAGAGGTCAAGGGTCCTGCAATAGGACGAGGCACAGAGGGTTATTGTTTCAAAGAGTTCAGTGGAGGAGTACAGAATTAATTCTTGTGGAATTTCAAGGACATAAAATGTTTCATTTCACGACTGAACTTCAGTATGAAAGTATGTGAAAGGGATGCTTCAGTCCACAGACTCTCCCTGGAGAGAGCCTGGTTATTCACAGTTAAAGTGCTGCAAGATGTAACGCCAACAGACCCGAGTCAGGGGTGGCCGGGATCAAACTTGGGACCTCTGGAGCTTAATGCATGAGCCTCTACTTAGTCAAGGCTGTAGCAGACTCATCAATCTCTAGCTGGTCTAGCTGCCACTAGAGGGGGACAGACTGCCATTTCAAGCAGGCATGGGTTACACAGAGACAATAGTAAGTTAAAAATTCTAAACTGTTTTTGTTTTACAAAAATTGATAATTTTTTTTTGGGGGGGGCAGGGAGGGTGGTGGTCAGTGGCCTGACTATAAAAGCTTTTTCTATCATTTCAGGCCTTTCATATTTTGGAAGACATAACTGTTCTTGTGGTGCCTGATTGCAAAGGAAATTATTCCAAGCTGCTGATGGGAAACCTGCGGTTTATTCAAAGTTTTCAAATGTATAGTGACTGAACAGCACATTTATGAGTGGAATGGGCTGGTCAGCTTCTGAAGTGTCCCTGGCAAATATGCCATTCCCTGAAAAGTGATTAGCTATCTGGAGTTCCTGCTTCAGGGAAAGTTTGCAGCTATCAGCACCTGGGATTGGATCAGGTCAGAATTCATGAGGGAATCAAAAGGATGTTGTGTTAGTTTCCATATGGCTTACCCTGTAATGGCGGCATGCAAACTCACAACTCCACAGTCTTCCTCCTCCCCACCCTATGCACATTACTGGACAGAAATTCAAACTGCAGTTGTACTTGGGACAAATGATTTGATCACTTCTGGAGTGGATGGACTACCTGTAGCTGAAATGGACAAGATTTGGAAATGGAAAACACTTCCCCAAACCCACACAGAATTCACTGTTTCCACATGACTCCAGAGTCTGTTAAGTGCTTACAGAGTGGCAGTCTTCAAAGCATGGTAATGTCATGTTATTATTTTTAAGAAATAGGAATGGCCCTTGCAAAAATGTGTGCCTTTCCAGTAAAAGTACTCTTTAAGGGTGTCCTTCACTGTTTGCTTTTCCTGGTCACCATTTTGAACTCCAGGTGGTGCAGGTGAAGGGGAGGAGGGATGCTAAGGCATTGGGATACAATCTGCCATTAGCGGATATACACTGCTAGCCAAGGCTTCTCATAACTTTTGGATTGGTTCATAGAGTGGAAATCCCTCCCATTACTGTATCAATAAACATTAATGTGGAGCCAGAAACTTACTGGGCTCGGGGGCAGTTTCCGTCCCTTCCATGTCTGCTTCAGGCTCATCAGCAGGATGGTCCTCAGGGGGTGCATCAAATAGCACCTCTGAGTGTGGACCCAGTATTTGGTGCTGATCCTGTTCTAAAGTGTGCTCTGGGACTGGTTTCAGCAACAGAGTGACTTCATGGTCCTCACTCAGTGTCTTCTGCTGGCTCCCATTAGTCTCCCTGCTGGATTCTAGGGTCAGCATGGCACCATCCAGGCTGACTAGGTCATCATGCACCATGGTTGGCTCTGTGAAACTCCTCATAAAACGGGCACAATATCAGTTTGTTGCCCAAGGTGCAGTTCTAATCCTTGGTCCCTGGTCTTCTGGTACTCACTCCTGAGTCGCTGAACCCACTCTCTGCACTGGTCACTGGACAGGTCAATTTATAATGCTGCAAACTTCTTGGCTATTTGCTGGTATGTGTGGTCATTCCTGGTACTCTTACTAAAGTCCACTGGCCTTGTTGGCCTCAAACCAAAGATTCACCAAAATCTGGTTGTGCTCCTGTGACCAAGAAGCAGCACACTTTGCAAAAGGCTTGTTGTGGTCAGTCTCCATTGCAAACACAAAAGTCTCTCTGACGGTGAGTTTGCAGGTAGGTGGTCAGAAGATAATGGAAGGACTGACTCACTGAACTGCTGGGGATGGGTGGCTTCCATTTTCACTTGAGTCAATTGGAGAATCTTGGGACAGAGAGGACAAAGGAAGTTGGTCTATGGGATTTTGGGATACTTTTGGCAGACTCCCATGACCCAAGTTGAGGGGACTGAATCTACATTGCAAAGCAACAGGGCTTGAACCTTGGGTCTTGGCATGACTTGGGCTTGGATCCTCTATCCCCGCAAGGTCCTAGAATCCTAGGTCTGAGCCTGAGTCTGAGAGATTCTTTTGTAGATGGAAGGGGTGGAGGTTGGGCTCATGCCTGAGTCTGAGCCCAGACTTTCATCGAACTGTAAAGATACCCTTTTAGCCCTACAGCTTGAGTCAATTGACCCTGGCTCTGAGATTTGGTGCTGTGAGTTTTATATTGCAGTGAAGACAAACACACTTTGTGGTGTTTTACAATTCACCAATATCCTTCTTCCGTTATGGTAACTTGTATAGCACAGAGTATCTTAGACCTTATTGACCCACACTACACTACAAGAAGGATGTGGAAAAATTGGAAAGAGTCCAGTGGAGGGCAACAAAAATGATTAGGGGGCTGGAGCACATGACTTATGAGGAGAGGCTGACGGAACTGGGATTGTTCAGTCTGCAGAAGAGAAGAATAAGGGGGAATTTGACAGCTGCTTTCAACTACCTGAAGGGAGGTTCCAAAGAGGATAGATCTAGACTGTTCTCAGTGGTAGCAGATGACAGAACAAGGAGTAATGGTCTCAAGTTGCAGTGGGGAAGGTTTAAGTTGGATGTTAGGAAAAGCTTTTTCACTAGGAGGGTGGTGAAGCACTGGAATGGGTTACCTAGGGAGGTGGTGGAATCTCCTTCCTTAGAGGTTTTCAAGTTCAGGCTTGACAAAGCCCTGGCTGGGATGATTTAGTTGGGGATTGGTCCTGCTTTGAGCAGGGGGTTGGATTAGATGACCTCCTGAGGTCCCTTCCAACCCTGATATTCTATGATTCTATGACACTCAGCCATATTACTGCCTTTGCTTACCCGGATACAACCTCACTGAAATCCTGTTGGGTTGAAGTCAGTAGGATTGCCCAGATATGATTGTCAGGCAAAATGTATTCTTCTAACACAGTCACCTCTTTTGTGTTATATCTCTGCTGATAAAATTTAGTATCTTATTTCCTTTTATTTGACTGCAGATGTGCCTTGAGCTAATGGTTTAAATGATTGATTTATTTTTCACAGTAACTCCCACTTTTCATCTAATCAGTGCACTGAAAGTTTTTTTTTTTTAAAGTTAGAGCTTGTGGCCAAATTCTGTGCTGATTTACCCACCAGGCATTTCCATTAATTTAAGATGGATTGCAGGGATCATAAGTCAATGCAGTATTTGGCCTATAGCCTCTAGTTTATTTTTGTTCTCAGACTAAAAACCCCATTCTGCTCTTTTGAAGATAAAAGCACTTAGCCAAAAAAATTTAACAGACCTCTTTGCATGACCAGTGCAGAGAAAATGACACAAAATTATGCCCATTTGATTTTTGTATATGTATGGAGGCTTCCACATTCATGCTCTGTTCTGAATGTGGTCTGTATTTGATAATGCTGGGAGAATTTCAAAAATGTTGAAATGTAAGTGAAAATTGGGGGAAAACACCTTTAAAATCCCTCCTGGCCAGAGAAAAAATCCTTTCAGCTGTAAAGGGTTAAGAAGCTAGGATAACCTCGCTGGCACCTGACCAAAATGATCAATGAGGAGACAAGATATTTTCAAAGCTGGGGGGGGAGAAACAAAGACTCGCTCTGTCTGTGTGATGCTTTTGCCAGGAACAGAACAGGAATGGAGTATTAGAACTTGTTAGTAAGTAATCTAGCTAGAAATGTGTTAGATTTCCTTTTGTTTAAATGGCTGGTAAATAAGCCATGCTGAATGGAATGTATATTCCTGTTTTTGTGTCTTTTTGTAACTTAAGGTTTTGCCTAGAGGGATTCTCTATGTTTTGAGTCGGATTACCCTGTAAGATATTTACCATCCTGATTTTACAGAGGTGATTCTTTTACTTTTTCTTTAATTAAAATTCTTCTTTTAAGATCCTGATTGCTTTTTCATTGTTCTTAAGATCCAAGGGTTTGGGTCTGTGTTCACCTATGCAAATTGGTGAGGATTTTCATCAAGACTTCCCCAGGAAAGGGGGTGTAGGGTTTGGGGAGGATTTTGGGGGGAAAGACGTTTCCAAGCGGGCTCTTTCCCTGTTATATATCTGTTAGACGCTTGGTGGTGGCAGCAATAAAGTCCAAGGGAAAAAGGTAAAATAGTTTGTACCTTGGGGAAGTTTTAACCTAAGCTGGTAAAAATAAGCTTAGGGGGTTTTTTCATGCAGGTCCCCACATCTGTACCCTAGAGTTCAGAGTGGGGAAGGAACCTTGACAGTAAGTGAAAGTTGGGGGAAAATTTCTATAATTTTATGCCTATTTTCTTCTCTGCTTTTCACTAGTTCTGGTATCTGATCTACACAAACATTCCAGGGTCCTGTGCATTCCAAACAATTTGCCATGACGTCCACCCTCATTTTGTTGTTCATTTTAAAATAATAATTTAAATGAAGCTGTCACATAATTTCCAGCCTGTTGCACCAGAGAGCTGCAGTGGCAAAGGATCCTGACCCAGAGTACACAGGAGCTTGAGTACATCTACACTGAATGAACATATAACATGTTAGGGTCCGTTATGTGACCTGTTCTAGTTGTCCAAAGCAGAACAGACTGCCTAGTAATTCCTTTATTGGACATAATCATTATACCAATAGCAAGTATTTTTAGCACTAGACTAGAAATAAGTACTTTAGTACTTTGTTGAATTGGGGCCTTGCTAAATTGACTGCACTATAAAGACCATATCCAACTCCCATTGAATCAGGTCCTAAGTGATGTAGAATACTTCATTAGAGAAGTGTTGTTTCCATTACAGTGTACAATATTTTTAACATTTAAAAACTATTATTAAAATATGTAGTTTTAAAACATATTTTATCTTTATAAGGAGCAGATTGCTACTTAATTGGCAACTGTCATGTATCAGTAGATTAGAAATGTACTTCTTGAATATGATTGATTGATTCATTTCTTTTCCATATCAGTTTATTACAGCTGAATGATGTATGGATTATAAACTACAAAATATATTATGGACTTCTAAGTGGAGATACAATATGTTTTAAAACTATCATAACAAGTCCAAAATATTTTCAACTAATACAGAAGTTTGTTGTCCTTAATATTTCACATTTATAAACCTCTGGCATTCAGAAAAGAGATTTTTACATTGATGTTTTAAATACTAGAATCGGCCAATTCCTAGCAAAATCAATACACAGTTACAAAAAAAAAAAAGAGTACTTGTGGCACCTTAGAGACTAACACATTTATTTGAGCATAAGCTTTCATGAGCTACAGCTCATTTCATTGGATGCATTCAGTGGAAAATACAGTGGGGAGATTTATATACATAGAGAACATGAAACAATGGGTGTTACCATACACACTGTAAGGAGAGTGATCACTTAAGATGAGCTAATACCAGCAGGAGAGCCGGGGGGGGGGAGTGGAGACGGGGGAGAAAGCCTTTTATAGTGATAATCAAGGTGGGCCATTTCCAGCAGTTGACAAGAACATCTGAGGAACATTGTGGGGGAGGGGATAAACATGGGGAAATAGTTTTACTTTGTGTAACTATTTCCCCATGTTTATTTCCTCCCCCCACCCCTACCCCACCCCCTTTCCTCAGATGTTCTTGTCAACTGCTGGAAATGGCCCACCTTGATTATCACTACAAAAGGTCCCCCCCCAACCCCCGGCTCTCCTGCTGGTAATAACTCACCTTAAGTGATCACTCTCCTTACAGTGTGTATGGTATTACAGTGTGTATGGTAACACCCATTGTTTCATGTTCTCTATGTATGTAAATCTCCTCATTGCATTTTCCACTGAATGCATCCGATGAAGTGAGCTGTAGCTCAGGAAAGCTTATGCTCAAATAAATTGGTTAGTCTCTAAAGTGCCACAAGTACTCCTTTTCTTTTTGCGGATACAGACTAACACGGCTGCTACTCTGAAACCTACACAATTACAGGTTTTTTTTTAAAAAAAATGCCAGATTTATTTTAATGTTTCTGTTTCAAAAGAAGGGAATGTAAAATATATTTTGCAACTGTATCTCTTGTTATACTCTCAGAATAAAAAAACAATGGGAAGAAAAAGCTGAATTTTTCATCAAAAGCTTCTGCTGAAAAATGTAGCAGAATAGAAAATTTTGAAAAAGCTAAAATGTTTTCACAAATGCTTATATTTTTGAAAAAAGCTATTTTTGAATTGAAATATATTTTAACAAATTTCCACCATTTTAATACTGGTGTCTTTATTCCTTAATTATGGTGAAAGACTGTCATATATTAAAAGACGATTAACATATGAAGACTTATTTGCTGCAGAGAGCTGGTGAAAATTTCTTATATTTTCAAAATGTAGATGTAGAACTTTTATGAAAAAGTTTGCTCCTTTTTAAACTAACCGATGTGTGACCATCTCTTAAAGACTTATGTCCTGATAACCAAGAATTTCAATGAATCAGGATTTATATGCTCAAGTTTTGCCACCACATATATGAACTGGATTTGGATCGATGACTTAGAAGTGAAAGGTTCCCATAACGAATATCTTGAATCATCCGGTCCTCCAAATGGAACTAAAATCTGCTATTTAATTATATATTTAAATCTACTGATGGTACAAGGACTTTAAAATCCTACTGTACTTTATATAAGTAAAAGGTCAAATAAGTACAAGCTGCTAAAAGGATAATAAACCATCATTAAATATGTGCCAAGTTTTTTTTTCAAGATGTCATTATAACGTTTCAGTAATAGTCCAGAATGAAGAAAAGGAGTACTTGTGGCACCTTAGAGACTAACAAATTTCCACAAGTACTCCTTTTCTTTTTGCAGATATAGACTAACACGGCTGCTACTCTGAGTCCAGCATGACACATTCTGCAGAGTAACCTGATAACATAAGATGCAGGTAACCACAGGAAACTTTCTAGGTGCCTTTAACAGATTATGACAGCACTTGAGGGGAGTTTCCTCTGTTCTTGCCCAATCAAATGAGTAACTGAAGAAAGTACACAAAGGGAACTACTATCTGACAATGAAGCAAGAGAGGGTGTTCCCTAATTTGTTAGGACACATAGCTAGCAAATACCTTCAAGGTCGGTACACCAGCACATCCAGTTGATGTGGAAATCATAGTGGAATTTTAGTATTTGAGTTTTTTGCAGTTACAGAATTCATTTTTGAGACTTAGCACACTTGCAGCTGCAGCAGCAGCAATGTTAGAAGGCACAACTTTTATATTGGCTTTCAGAAACAAGAATTTCATTTTATTTCAAGCTACACTATTACTACAACTGCTACAAGTGAAGGACTGAGTCAGTCTGTAATACCTTTGTTCATTTGGTAGAGATGCCTATTGCGGGTTTGGTTGAGTTTATTAGCTTTCACAAACTAAGCAGTGTGAAGGCCTGGTCGGTGCTTGGATGGGCTACCTTCAAAGAAAGCCCTCTTCTGCTGTAGCAAGTAGCATAGGTCATTCAGTAGGTGGCACACTTCCCTCTGAGACAGTACTGAACCAATGCACCAGCATAGTATTAATGGGCATTGTGCTGTGGGAAATATCATGAAATGTAAAACCAAGGTCCGAACCACATGTGCTGGTTAAGAGACCCATGTCATGTTTCAGAAGAGTAATAGTGTTAGCCTCAGTAATATGATGAAAATTCAGCTGATTTGTTTGGGCAATTTTAATTTTTCCTCTCTAAATGCCCCCTGCCATTTCAAGTGGGTATGGTATTCCTCTTCACCTATCCTCAAATTGTCAGGCAGTATTACTGTGTGCAATGTTCCACCCCAAAATAAGTGAAATTCTCTCTCTAGATAAAAAGACCTCTGGGATCCTTTGGAATGAAGATATTCTAAAAATTGAAGTTGGCTGTTTGAGAAGGCTACTAATGAGAGGATATCGGGTACTAATGAGAATGTAAGTAGTTAAGCTTTAAAAAATAAATCCATTTAATTGTTAAGGTTATATAACTCAGATGTTGTTAAATCATGCCATGCTTTTGGCAAGCTCTTACTTCATCTGTGCTAAGAAGAACTGAAAAAAATGATTGAATACGATTTGCAAAATAAATTTGAGAACTGTTTCATTTGAAAAGAAAAAGAGAGAGAGAAGTGACCTGTGCCTGTTAGCATAGTGTGGATGTTGACAGGGGAAATTTTTTTAATGCCTGTGTCATAAATATAAAGGGAAGGGTGAACACCTTTAAATCCCTGCTGGCCAGAGGAAAAACCCTTTCACCTGTGAAGGGTTAAGAAGCTAAGATAACCTCGCTGGCAGCTGACCAAAATGACCAATGAGGAGACAAGATACTTTCAAAGCTGGAGAGAGGGGAAACAAAGGGTTCTCTCTATCTGTGTGTTGCTTTTGCCGGGACCAGAGCAGGAATGCAGGTCAGAACTCCTGTAAAGAGTTAATAAGCAATCTAGTTAGATATGCGTTAGATTCTGTTTTGTTTAAACGGCTGATAAAATAAGTTGTGCTGAATGGAATGTATATTCCTGTTTTTGTGTCTTTTTGTAACTTAAGGTTTTGCCTAGAGGGATTCTCTATGTTTTGAATCGGATTACCCTGTAAGGTATTTACAATCCTGATTTTACAGAGGTGACTCTTTTTTACTTTTTCTTTAATTAAAATTCTTCTTTTAAGAACCTGATTGCTTTTTCATTGTTCTTAAGATCCAAGGGTTTGGGTCTGTGTTCACCTTTGCAAATTGGTGAGGATTTTTATCAAGCCTTCCCCAGGAAAGGGGGTGTAGGGCTTGGGGGCATTTTGAGGGTGAAAGAAGTTTCCAAGCAGGCTCTTTCCCTGTTATATTTGTTAAACGCTTGGTGGTGGCAGCAATAAAATCCAGGGACAAAAGGTTAAATAGTTTGTACCTTGGGGAAGTTTTAACCTAAGCTGGTAAAAATAAGCTTAGGGGGTTTTTCATGCAGGTCCCCACATCTGTACCCTAGAGTTCAGAGTGGGGAAGGAACCTTGACAGCCCGAAAGTAAGGATTTAAAAAAAAACTAATCTGATTCTGATATTAAAACGCAAGATCAAAGACAAGATGAGGGTGACACTCAAGGGATTAATTTATTTTAAATTAGAAGTGCTCTTAATGGCTTGGCAGAATAAACAATGCTGCCTGCACATTCTCCTATCCAGCTTGCTAATTAGCTAAGAAAAAATGTGAAGAGTAAAAGTTACATTATTCAAAATTTTTCCAATATTCATGGGCCTTAAAAAGTCCTGAAAGGACCAATATCTATAATTACAGTTTTCAAAAATCTCTGCCCCTCTCATTTTTTTCCTAATCACCACGTCAAATGGCGATGTGTTACTATCAAGTTACAGATATTCATACATAACAAGTTAATTCTGCCCCTGGATATGTTTTTAAGTAAAGATATAGATTTTGCAAAAGGAAATCATATTTTTGAATAAACAGCTCAGAGAAACATTTTCCTCCAGGAAGTGGTTCCATTAATTCTTTACCATAAGAAGAGCACGTCCCTTGGGCGCATGGATCAGCATTCACATCGCACTCCCAGTCAGTCCCCCACCCAGGCCGGGGAAGCTAATGATCCAACCAGCAGCCCAAATTTGGTGATGAATCCTGGTCACGTGCCATCTGAGGTACGTTGCGCATACGCTAAGAAGCACATCTCTTCTACTAAGCCCTCTTCCACTATTATTTACACACAGTGGGAAGCTAAATACCTTCACTTTCGTCCTCTTCCACACTGTTTGAGGGTGAGCTCCAAGTAATGTCTTGCATAAAGATCTGCTTCATTGTGATACATCCTCTTATGTGGAAAAGTCATGGCAAAACTTCCATATGAGGAAAAATTAGTACTATTTAGATTAGCGAGTGCATAGGTAAGAAAGGATATAATAGAGTTGCTTAAAATAATGAATGGGCTAGAGAAGGTAAATTGGGAGCATCTGTTTATCTTCTCTTAATACAAGAACAAGATGGCATTCAATCAAAATGAAAAGCAACACATCTAAAACTGATAAAGGGAAACATTTTTTAACATCATGAATAATTGACTAGTGGAACTCACTGCCAATAGATACAACTATACACAAGAGTTTATAAGCATTCATAAAAAGATTACATGTTTATATGAATAAAAATACCCCCAGTCACCTGAGCAAGCAATGCTGCGTGGAGAGACCCTGCTGCTACCTATGGCAGGTGGGAGACAAATATAAACAATTACTTTCCTTTTGGCAGCTCCTTCCTTCTGCCCTTCCCAGGATTCTAGTGCCCTCTCCTCCCTGTTTCTGTCCTCAGAGCAGCTACTGACTGATTCTGCTCCTTCCTTTCTCCCCACTTCCAACTGCAGCTCCCTCCCCTTTGTCCTCATCTCCAGCAGAACCCATGATGAGTGCCTGATTGCAGCCCAGGTCACTGCCTGGTCTAAGACTAAACTAAGCACAGTAAACAGAGTGCAGACCAGTGCCCTGAGCCTAAGATCCAGCTCAATGCCTCTCTCCTCAAGGAGAAAAAGAAAAGGCTACAGCAGCCCCTTCTCTTATAGAGACAGGAACTACATACTATCCCTCCCCCTCTCCACCCCCAGCATCGGAAAGACATCCCCAGTTGTGTGAGTAGGTGCCTTTATAGGCCTTAGGGACAGTGTGTGAACGGATATGTGGGTGTGGGGGGAAGTGAGTGTGAGTGGATTGTGTGGGTTTGAGGGAACCCTGAGTGGGAAAACAGAAAAAGGAGGAGGATAAGATACACCAAAATATAGTCAACTGAATGGGAAGAAAGGAGTGAAGGAAAAGAGAAGGAAGTATAAACACAAACAATACATAATACATTAAAATAATAATATAAAGCTATTTCTATTAATATTGGTTTATTGATTTGGATTCCTATTAACAAAAGGTTTCATATCCCATTAGTTTCCTGAACCATCCAGTCCCCAAGAAAAAACACAGTTCGTTGAGGACTAATAATAAAACTACTAATAATTTGCACCTCTTCCTTTTGAGGCCATCAGATAAGTTGATACATTTGGATTTGTTTAGCCACACAGTAACTATGTTGAAGCAGGTAAATATCATCAGCTCCTTTCTACAAATGGAGTAATTGTACTAATACTGTTATTTCTCTAATAGTAGCTTGCTGACAAAGTAGTCTGGTCTTCAAGTGCACAGGGTAAGACCACAGAGGTCAGGTAATTTTTCTCAGTGAAAGAATGTATTTCTTTAAATGTGTTAACTATTTTTAAAAGTTACTTTACATTTCAACTCAATTGTACTAGAGTAAGAAAAATAATATGTCATTTTCTATTGTCTGGTTATGGGAGCGGCAGCAGTTTTCAAAGCTAATAAATGATGTAAGCTCCAAGAGCAGAGCAGATTTTAATATAAATTGCAATGTTTAATAAATTGTGTACAATGCTGCTGATTAATAATAGTAATTCTATTTTCACTGTAGCAACAGCTATGATGTACTCGGTGCTTTCCACACAGACAAGAACGAATGATCCTAGTGATACTGTGAATTTTAAATAATTTAAAATTGCAAATCTGACCCTTTGGAATTCTTTTACTTCTTGACTCAACTTCTTTGTTTAAAAACCAAATGGTAAAAATGTAAAGGTAATGTTGTCACAGAGCCCAGAAAGGAGAGAGAGTGGGTGACTCAGATGCCCCTACTGCTTCTGCATGAAACTGCTAGTTGCAGTTTATGAAAGAATCTGCTCTGGCATCTCAGGCCACGAGACTATGGGGACTACTGTGGCATAGCTAAAGTGCTATAGCTGTACTAGTATAACCCTGTAATGTATATGTAGCCTACATGGCGGAAGAGGTTTTCCTGCCAGTGTAGGAACATCACCTCCCCCAGAGATGGTAGCTAGGTCAACAGAAGCATACTTTGGTCAACCTCACTGTGCCTGCACCGTGGTTAGGTTGGCATAGCTACTGTGCTCAAGGGTGTGGATTTTTCACACCCCTGAGTGCTATAGCTATGTCAATTTAATTTTAAATGTAGATTAGGCCAGGTGGCTGCAGTACCAACCCAAGACAGTGTTTCCACCTGCCCTCTCCTGGTGTTGGCTCTGTCAAGACGCATGCAGTCAAACTCCCTCCTAATATGGTGTGCGAAGAGGGAGTGAGGAATGGAGCAAGCATGCACAGACCTCTCTCTGCTACCCTCCCAAATTGGGGTCCCTGCAAATATAGGCTCTGCAGCTTGTCAAAAACAGCTTTGGATCCAGAACTGAAAGAGACCTTCATGACATTGGCTTAAAAATCATGAGACTTTAAACATAAAAAACTCTGGGTTCTTTTTATTTGCCTTCCGGTATTTAAGTCTTCAGGATTCACTTTTCTTTGCAATTAAAAAGGCTAGAAACGTTTTTAAATGAAAGCTGAGATTCTCATTTAATCATATGACTCCAGTAGCTGGGGATTTAAGAAAATCACTAAATGTTGCAAGATTTGTGATAACATTGCAAGTTGGCAACACTGAAAAAATGTCAATTTTGCATGGACCTGAATTTTCATTATTGGTTTACAAAACCTAATATGAATAAAAAGTTGTCAGTATGAAAATTAGAATAAATAATACTTAAAAAAAAACATTTTCCTCAAGCACCGTGAAGCCAAACAATTAAGATGATTGTGCTAGTACCTAGAAACAAAAGTGAAACTAGCCAGCTTAGTTTTACTCTGAGCAAAAAGGTAAAATCAAGAGCACAAATGGTGAGAAATAACTGATTTGTAATATCCATACTGGTTTAATTATCAAAGATATTATTACTATACAGGTAGAGAATTTTATTTAAATATATGGCTTTATTTTGATATTATTTCTCGATATTTAATTACTGGTTTGGAACACTAAAGATTTGTTTTATTTTATGAAGTAGTAACAAAAATAGTGGAATGAACATAAAGTTAAATCACTTTGTTTCCTTCTTGCTTTACATAGTACTTCCACAGAATATTTTCCCCTGAGTTATGTGCTTATTGGAGACAAACTGTATTTAAAAAAAAAGGTGGGCACAGATATTCTAGCATAGAATGAATTGGCACCACCCTCTTATTCCTGCCCTTCATATCCCCCTTTACTCCCTAGAACATGAGAGCAATAGCAGCTGATATAAAACGTTCTGAATCCTCACTGGCTGGCAGGGTCACCACTTAAGCTAACAGCAAACCACAGAGACCATATTGGGCACAAGTGGAGCACTTGTCCTGTCTCAGCCTTTTCACTGTCTGCTGCAGCCTGCAGGCCTCTGAACTCAGAGCAACAGCCTTGAAAGGAAATATTGCTAACAAGTTCACATGTATGACATCCAGTATTCTTTAAGTTGAATGTCACCTGCCATCTCTAACATTGAAAGCAGGGAGCCCTGCACCTGACAATGTTTTGTATTATTTTGTATACATATATTAAACAAGTTACTTCATTTTTAAAATTGTTTTCTAGTGACTCTTTGGATAAAAAGATATGAAAATAAAATATTTTAAAACAAGTAAACAAAATAAGCCCAGAAAATGTTTAAAGCTGAAGATTTTCTTTTGGAAATACACACTGAGTTTAGAAATAGACACTGAATTTGCAATCAGAGAAGTCTGGAAAAAGCCAGTACTGCTTTGAGCAATTTGTTTTGTTTTTATATTTCTAAAATCCCATTTAGAGAGTAATAGAATAATTGCTGAGACTCCAATAAACCTTCCCTTGGGGAGTAGGGGGCAAAGCAGTACATGATTTAAGAGACGTATTGCATGACACATTAGACAAGCTACTTGGATTGGGGATGAGAACCGCAAGAAAACAGGTTCAAATGCTCAAGAAATGCAGCCAGCATCAGGAACTCTGGTATTATTTTGTTCTTCCTGACAGATAACATGATCTTGACCAGGCGAGGGAGAGGGGGTGGAAGGGGTGGAAAATGAAAAGGGCGGGGGGAGGAGGATCCCACATCCTTAAAGGAAATTCTCAAGCTGGGAAGACGCACAACTTTTGCATGGCAAGTTGAGACTGGCTCTCCTGGGAGTTCCCTTTTCAAAGGAGGGGGAGGGGAACAGAGATCTCCTCTGGCTGGGGGAGGCAGCTGCTTTGCACTCGGAAGCCCTGCCTCCTCCCTCCCCCTCTCTTTCTGTCTGCACAGTGCACCTCTCTCTCTCACAGACACACACGCACAGAGAGCCCATCATTCTCTGGAACTGGATCTTCTGGTTCAGCTTCCCTCCCTCTCGCGCTCCCTCCCTGGGACGCGCTGGGGGATCCGATGACATCACTGGCTGAGCTCTCCCCTCTCTCTCCTTGTAACTTCTGTTCTGGGAAGTGGTGCCAGGAATAACCCAGTCTGTCTGCAGCTCCGAGAGGCTCCCTCCTCCGGAAAAAAAACTGCGGCTTCTCCGGCCTCTCTCTCGCCCTGATTTTATTCTTATTTTAAATCAAGCTCCACCGTTTAAAGCGAGCGAGAGAGAGAGGAAGCCCGAGAGCAATGGTCTATCCTACTACAAGTCAATGAACCAGACGCCCCTTGGCTGCCGGGATATCTCGATCTGTCTCTATATAAAGCAATGCCGCGGGGCACCTCGCTCCAGGCACCACCTTAGCAAAGGAGCAACAAGAGCCCCCCAGCGGAACCAACAACAACAAGGGCACCAGGAGGGGTTTCCTCCTTCCGGCTCGGTGACTTTCCAGGTGAGCAGCAGCTGCTGCTGCAAGGACCCCTCCCCCTCTCCAGCCCCTGTCATTGGCACCAGCTGACGGCCGCTTTCAACTGGTGCGGGGGGGGGGGGCGGGGGAGGCACTCGTAGAATGGTGATTTATTTATTTAGTTAGACTGTAGCAGGAAAAGTCCTTGACAAGTTGGGTGTTTTGAGGCGGAGGCTTGCAAGGGTCTCTGGAGCAACTTGCAAGTGCGCGGTGTCACCGGGGGCTGTCTGGCTGCAGCGGGGGGGTCTATGGAGGACTTGTGAAGAATGGGAGGGGGGGGTACTGAGAGAAACCAGTGGGGCTGTAAACCCACCCGAGCGGTAAGTCTCCTCTCCGGGGTGCTGAGCTTGTTGCGATCATCGGCCCGTTTTCCCTCGGATGCTGGGAACCGTTCCCCACTTCTTGCACCGGGGTTGGGGGGGACGGGGACGTCTTTGTTAGTGGCCCGCTGTTAGGAAATGTGGGGAATACCCAGCATGTAAGTGTATGCAGATTAGGAGCAGGCTGCCTTGCGTAATCTCCTCCTGTGGCGAGGAATGAGCATGGTTTCTAAGGAGAGACACTGGCAGGAGAGGACACGGCTGCTCGGCTCTCACGCTGGGCTCCCTATGGCAAGGTGGGAGGGGTACGCAGACGCTCGGTGGAGGGGCAAGGGTTTGCATGGAAGAGGGGGGTTGCGGTTGGAATGATCCGAGGGGCTGGGCGGGGGGAGGAGAGGGTAGCTTGACGGACGCTTCAGCTGGCTGTCGCGCCTGACTTGTCCTTGTGCGTATGTGGGGCGGGGGAGGGGGGGGCGACGCGCGTGTGCGACCCGGGCTGGAGGTGGCGGGGGCTGGATGCGTGTGCGGGGAGTGCTGCGCGCTGCGCCTTGATGCCTGTTCCCTGAAGTGGGTGGAACGTTGGCCCGTTCCGGGAATGTTCCATGACGTGTAAAAGCCACAGGAAGGGGGTTAACGAGGGGCTCTGCCTGCTGCTGCCATCAAGGCAGATGTGCTCGCTCTCCTTTTGCACATTCTAAACAGACCATTGTTCCCTGGGGGGAGGGAGGCTGGAAGTCAGCTTCCAAGGGCGGGGGTGGGGGAGCGGCGGCTGTCGCTGCAGAAATGAATTTATTATATAACCGGAGTCTACGGTCTGGCTGCATCTGATTATGTAACAGGCACATCCATGTTTGTTATATGTGAGACCCTACCTTGAAACATCTACGCTGCAATGTATGTGTATGGGGGGAGTCATAAAGTGCGACCAGATATTGTCCTTCTGGGAGCTGTGTGCTGTGAAGCAGGAAGGAAGGAAGGGATATTCTTCAAGTTGCTTCTCGCAGTTTTCCTTGGAATATATTATCTCTGTAATTATGGGAAAATAATATTTGGAGGGGAAATCCCAGGTTTAGTTTGGCTAGTATTACTTCACATTTCCAGTCTGGAGTTCTTTACATTTTAAAAGTGCTTCACAAACGTTCACCATTTGCCGCTTACAACACCCCTGAGAAATAGGTACAGTAAATGTTGTTATCCCCATTTTACAAATGAGAACCTGAAGCAGAGAGGAAGGAGATGCTATTTCTGTTCTGTTTAATATACTTAGGATCTGTAATTCTGCAGAATATGTAGAATAATCATTTTAGTGCAACTGATGTAATAAAAAGCCTCATCTAGCAAGGCCTAAGCCTATCGTCATGGGTTTGTTTCCATTATTTCTATTACAATGGAAATGTGAATTGTTCAGTTTTCTTATGGTTCCCATGTGCTACTGGAATCTCACTCAGTTTTGCCCTCACGTAAGTGATGATGCTGGTTTTTTTTTTTTTTTTAAAGGTCTGACTCTAATCTGCCATAAGAACTCAATATTTTTCTAATTTACTGACAGGAATATTCAGAGTAGTATTATTTTATTTCTATTATATCAAGAAAAATTGTACTAATCAAGAAGGCTAAAGACTTGAAATGTTAATTAGATCCTTACAGTAAGAAGTTTTAATTAAAAATTTAAATGAAACTCTTGGAAAATGCCATTCAGCTCCATTTCTTTCAAAAATTTTTTTTCTTTTCTTTTGAGATGGAACAAGTTTAAGTATTAGAATTTGGATAATTACATACCTTACTAGTGCTAGTAAAAGTTGTGTGCACAGAGAGTCAAGGATACTAATTCTTTTTTACTACCTTGATCTTACAGTGAATCTGTGTTGTGGTTTATGATGGAGGGAGTAAATAAATTGGCCTGCAAAGGAGAAAACAAATAATTAGTAGCTAGGTGCATTATTGTATTAAGCTCTTTAGGCAGACACCATCATTTACATCAGCATCTAGCACGAGGAGACTTTGATTCAGTTTTTGGTTCTGGTGCTACTGTAGGGTAAAGTAAATAATTATTATTAAATTGAAAGAACAAGTGGTCTACCAAAGAACAAAAGCAGAGAGTGGGCCCAACTCTTAAGCTGTTTATTCAGGCTAAACTCCCATTGACTTCAACAGGAATCTAATCTTCAGATTAATGTAAGGACGTGGTAGAGAGTCATATGTATTTTGATAATGAAAATGACATGTAAACGTGTTAGCTTTAATACAACTAAGGTGCCAGAGGCTTCACCTACTAGGTTTGCAGTATACAAACATACATCATCACTTCCAAATTATCTTACAGGGTCTTTTACAATTATATTTTAAAATTCTCTTCATCTTTGAAGTTAGGAAGTCACTTCTGAAACTTTGGGAATTGGAAGATCTGATATCTTCCACTTGGTTTCTGTTGTTTTGCCTAATTTTTTTTTAAAAAACTGTTAACGGTGAAAATGCAGATTACTTATCGCACAGAGCTGATTTTTGCACTTAGGTTTTTATTTTTATTCCTGTAAGCGAACTCTAGGTTGGTTTGGTTTTCACCTTTGTAAATGATATTGATGTGCTACAAAATCAACGTATCATTAATTTTGACATAGTTGATAAAGTCTTCCCAAGTATTTAACATCATGCAATATACATTTTTATAGCATTTACTGACGATTATCAAAAGTGACAGGAATAAGTTCTGGCTTCAGTGACATGTTTCAGTTCCATTGGTATTATGAGGTGAAATGAGAACAGAATTTGGGTAGAAGTAGAAGACATTTAGTCACATATTAAAACAACTAAATCCTATTATGTGGCAACAGTGCAAAACTGGTCTTCACAAAGACTGATTTTTAGATTCTCAAGTGACTAGATTTCCTCCTATGTGAGATCTGTTTACAAACCTTCTTGTTACTATGAAGACAAAATAGAGAACCATATGCATTCATGTGGTTCTTGCTGAATAATGGTAGGTACATATGTCTGAGTGTTTGGCACTAAATTTGTGTTTAGATTACTTTTGGCACATTCTTTTTTAGCTTTTGGTTTACTGGTTCTAGCTGAACATATTTATTTTAATAACTCTGTGATGTCACTGTTAATATTTATAGGCTGTACCTATTGATTTTAAGAAAAGAAAGTTTATTGTATAGTCAAGTTTTCATTTTACCAGGGTTGGTTGGTTGGTTATTTTATTAGCAGGAGTGATTGCAAATTGGCTTTAAGCAAAAGTGAAAGTGACAAGTACCATTTTGATGTTTTCTTCCTGACTCATTAACAAGGATAGTTCTTGATATTAATTTAGAATCTAACCATTTTGGAATGGCAACTGGAATATGGAATCTCTGTCTAGCAGAAGCGGTTGCTAAATAATGTAATACTTCATACTGTAATTTTCATTCTTAGGGGAAAATGCCTACTGTTAAACAGTATTACTATAGGTGGCAAATTGATAAGATCAGCTATGTGAGATGTAAAGTATTGTAAAATAAGGCAGGTCATCAAACTTTCAGACTTCAGTATGCCGGATGGTAGGGTGTTGTAACAAACTGTGGTTCTGTATATCGATGGCTGTCAATCCAGCCCTGGGAGTGGAGGGGTATGGCTGACACTTCTTCCATATGATTCTTATTTGAGTTTGCACATGAATTTCAGTTCAAGATAAAACGGTCAGGCCTGCATGCTAACCTTTTGCAGTTGGATTGAGTTATGACTTAAATCAGATACATCTTCATGGTAGTGTCCTTGTCAGGATACAGAGGAAAGAATGTTTTATTCAGTCTAATTCACCTCTTCTTTCCAGAAGAAGTGAACGTGAAAGTGCCATTTTAAAGGTCCATTCTCCTCACAAGGGACATGCATAACTGTTATTAAATGTGATGGGTTATAGTCTTTTACAAAAGTTAAGTACTCACTCTTTGGAGAATTGAAGGGAAGTGTTGTATGCAGAGACTGCATATCTTTTCTACTCGATTAAGATAGGACAAGTTGCGAGGAGATTTTGCCATTAAAATAATTGATTCTAGCAAGCTTTTAATTTAAAGAGACACAGGCAACTTAATTTTTAACTGATTTTAAAGAATCCTGTTTTTGATAGGACATCCTTTAAATAGTGTGTTCTGAATTTAAAAAAAAATCACAAATAGTTATTTTAATGATTGTTTTGCTCGCTTGTTTAAGTTTATAAGAGTCTTTTCAGCAAGGAGGAACTGACTATCTGGTACTACAGGGGAAATGGTAAACTGTCTAAAGACACGAACTAAACAATATTTTACACTGTCTTTCAGTTATATTGATTTTGGGTGTTACTTTTCATTACGAAAATTACGAATTTACAAATTATCATAGGATAATTTCAAACTAGCAATGTCTCTCTAAAGGATACAATCAGCAAATAAGAGTCTCGTAGTCTTTCTTTCATTATTGCTGATATTAATATGTTTATTAAGCAATTTTCAGGAATTGTTCTATTTCAACAACATAAAAGAGGAATATTTGATAAGGGCTCCTTTTTTCTTTCTTTAGTGAATTTAGGGTTCATGTAAAGTACTGGATTGACAGCCTAAGAGTAAATATTCCATGCAAGTACAAGTATTACAAGTTTTCCCATGCTAATCTGCCAGTGTATCTTAATTCTGACCTGAAAGGACTGTTAGTGGGTTAAAATCATGTTTGTGTCCAGCCACATCCATTTTTTGGCTTTTCTACTAAGAGGGCACAAGGATGCCACCAGTTAGTGCTAATAGTGTCAACATGCACCCCTGTTCATTTGTGAGAGCACTAATTCTGTTTACATATAGAATTAAACCACTATAATGTCTTTGCAAAATATTCCCCATTCTGTTTTAGACCCCCAGAAAACCCTTCCCACAACTATTAAAATGGGTGGGGACATTCTGGCCCATGTTTCCATGACTCCTAATATAAAATAATCAGAAGAAATAAAAATATTCTAAATAATTATGACTGTCAGGTTAAAATTATGTTAACATTTTTGTTTACCATGTGATTTAATATTCACCCTCAATTTATATAGGCTAAATATAAGACTGCATGTGGACGCAAGGCCTTACTTTAATTTGCTTCTGATTTGTCTACCTGCAAAAATGGTCCGTTTCTGATCTCATAATACTGCTATAATGAGATTGGAGTCTGGATAACAACTGTTTATGCCCACCACATTGTTTGTGTATCTCTATTTGTCCATGCTGCTTTGGACGTATATTTTTTCCCACGTTTTTCTAGGCACAGAATTGAAGACACAGTTGAAAATATGGCCTTTGACTTTTAGTTGATTTCTAAATTTACCAATGTTGATTTTTCACAAGTTGGCATATGCATATGCATTTTTTTCTATACTTTCTCTAAATGGGCCCCACAGGTAATGTCTATACACAAAAAAATTGTACTTCTTTAACTATATCAGTATAGATAAAGTGGTACAGTGCCTGCAAATTTGGATGCAGTTACACTGGTATAAAGGTCCTTATACTGGTACAGTTTATTCCCCTTAATTTACAGGAATAAGCTATACCAGTATAAGGCCATGTCTGCACTAGGCGTGTTGTACCAGTGCAAGACTATCAGCATACTGTACCAACAAAGCTCTCCTATTGTGGATGCAGCTATATTGGCAAAGCTACGCTTTGTACTAGTTTAGTAAAACCACTCCTCATGAGTGAAACAAGCTATTTTGATAAAAGCTCAGCTTTGCTGGTCTAGCTGCATCTACACTAATGACTTCTTCCAGAACATCTATGCCAATAGGAATCACATCTGTTTTCACCCTTCCAAAATAGCTGTGCTGGCCAAAGTCTGTAATGTAGACCTGGCTTAAGTTACCTTCATGCTGTTATAACTGTATCCACACCAATTTAACTGTTGTGTAGATCAGGTTTCAGTGCCAGTTCTCATTTTCCTTAAAATGATACACAAACCATAATTAACTCGGTATGTTTTAATGACTAATTATGCGAATATTTTGGGTGTGTTTTACTACATCTGATTTTTGGTTCTTTATTTAGTAGGAGCTTTATTTAATTAAAATACTTTTGACACCCTCTCCATTCTAATAAGTGAATTTATACTGAATCATAAAATGCCACTTCCCAATATCCAAAAAACATCAGCCCCTCAAAAAGGAATTCTAAAATATTTCGGGTCCTGAGCAACATCTGTTTTAAAATACAAGTTTACTAGAGTAGAACCGTGGTAGGTACTGTACCTATATTATATTGGCATTGGCAGAAATATTTCTGGTTTATATGAGCTGCCAAAGGAAAAAAAGGTTGTACATTGTTTTTTTTTAAAGGCACACTGTAATTACTACTTTGATGTAAGAGGAGCCCATGTTTGAATGTTGCGGGAAAGTGTTTTTTTTTTAAAACAAGATTATCATAAATTCTATATAAAGGGTTATACATTTCCTGTATACACAGGAAAGAAGTAGAGAATTTGCATGTATATAGTTTAATAGAAATTCTTCTTTTTAAACAAAGAGCTAAAGGGAATTGAAACTGTGATGTCAGCTGACATGGACCAGTAACCCAGTGGTGTTAATTTGAAATAGAAAGGGATTGATCCTGATCAAACAGAAAGCTAAAATTCCTTCAGTCATCCAAAGGAGGATTATCAGGAAACAAATAATTTCTGTTAATTTGTACTAACTCTTTTTGGTTCAGTGCTTCTTTCAGAGATATTTTCAGTTAGTCTGAAAATTCGATCAGATACCATACAAGCATGTGTTGGAAATTTTATAATAATGTATTTTCTAGCCATTAAGGCTGCAATAATGTTGTGGGCCCAATTCTGCAAGCTTGTCGTTTCAGACCACACAGTGAAGTCAGTGAGACTTCCATGTGTGGTGGACTTGTAGAACTGGGCACAATACTTTCTCTCAAAGTATGTTTGTTATGAAAAAAGAAAATTGTTGGAGATATTTAACAATCTCAAAGAAACTCCCCATGATATGTTGTGGAACATGGTACTGCCTACAATGTAATAATAGAAAATAACATTTTGAATTTGTTAAAATAGGATTTTTAATAGGCCGTTTTTGCATACAGTAATGTTTATTCTTAGCAGAGACTTTCTCTTTAAAAAAAAATTAAAGGGACATGATCAGAATTTCTAGATCTTAAAATAAGCCTTTATTGGCAGTGTTATTTTGCCTGTTTTACCTTCTAAATCTCAATGTTGTCGTTATTTTAAATAACAATCTACTCCTTTCTGCAGTTCCAGGGTTTTGTTTGGAGTTGTTTTAAAACAAAATACATGTGTGGTGTGTCCCATTGTAAATAAACTGATGCTCAGACATTAACTGCAGCCCTGTTGTGGACATGCACACTTGTTTGTATACAGTGGGATTATTTACTAAAATAGTGCATTAGGGACTTTAAAAATTGTTAGCTATAAAACTAAATTTTATCGCTGCATATCATTTTAATGATGGTATCAAAATAAAACCTACTACTAGATCACGTGCATTTTATTTTTGATTCAGCTCAAATGCAGCCACAAAACAAATATGACTTTTTCTTGGATCGAAATGTCATGGCTGTTCAAGAAACATTTAAAATTGAAATATACTTATTTCGGAGATAATAATTGGGAATACCCTTCATTGACAGCAAGATGTGGTAAGATGTAGTTATAGAGAAAAGCCAATATGCAGTAGAACATATCTTGGTGACAGCTATTAACTGTGTTTATAATATAGCACAAAGCTTTTTTTAGTTCAGGTCTTCTTGGAAAAGTGACTGATAATAATGTATTGTGGAATTCCATGGTTATTTTCTCTCAATGACTTCCAGTTCAGATTACAAGTAAACATATTTTTCTAAGTACAAGTGCTATGAACTTATCCTGGGATCTGAGAGTCAACATTTTTTCCCTCACAAGCATGAACAGTAATGAAGGTTCTACCAATTGAGCTAGGTCCTCAGTGACACCTGTGCAGCCCCTGCTCCTTGCCTTCAACTAGTATGATCAGTTGTCTCTGACCCTGGAATTGGAACTGAGTAAACAATTCTGTTAATGTTGCATAAAAAAGAGTAGAATCCACCTCCCTTTCTTTTAGAACTCCAGAGATGTGCAGCAAGGAGGAGTAAATAGTAGTATAAAAATAAAGTTTTGGTGACTAAAATAGGCTGATAGGACTGAATAAATAAAGGGAACAGATCTATTGAATAAGATGGTGCCAGTTTTACACAGTCACTTTTCAGAGCGGAACCACAACCATAATGCATTTTATGTGCGAAAATAATTTCTATTTCAGATCTATTTTGTGTGAAAATAATTTCTAGCGTCTTAGTGCAGTGGATTATTTTGAGATAGTGCAATACTTATATGTCACCACTGTTTATGTGTGAAAACAACCTCAACAGTAAGATAATCACCCTCACTTTCTGACAAAAGGATGTCATCAATTACATTTGTAAGATCAAAGGCATTTGTTTTTTGTGCTTGGGAGAGACAAAAATGGTTCTTTTAAAAAAAAAAATGCTTATCTTTGAATGGACAGTGATAGATTCATAGGTCAAATCCTGTCCCTCTTGAAGTCAATGGTAGTTTCGCCATTGACTTCAATAGAGCCAGGATTTCAGTATAAATGTTAAGATCAGAAGCCACCATTATAGTAATCTAATTTGATCTGCGTAACAGAGGCCATAAACATGGAATAGACTCATTTAAACTACATGTGACTTTTGAAGAATGACTTTTTCTTTTACCTGCCAGAGCATTTGGATGTAGACTTTCTCACAGTACTTTGAAAAAGAATGGCACACAAAACATGCAATGTGTTCATTAATTATTTTGTGTCTAATTCTACAGTCCTGATACAGGGAAAAACTCCTAGTTAAGTCAATGGAAATTTTACCTACTGTAGGACTGGGCCCCTTCAGATGCAGTTTGTATTGCTTAAAATATAAGTGGTGGACAAGTTATGTTCATTTGACTTCATGATCTACAGCTGATTCCTGACAGTGACTGATAAACATGTTACTAATACATCTGAAGTGATTTGTGATTAACATTAGGATTTTAGTGCGCAATAAAATACCTGACTAGGAAATCACCGCCTGATATTAACAAAGAAAAAACAAAGATCCTGATTTTTTAAAGATAGTGTGTTGCCAAATACTGTGTTGCTACCTCCACAGTGAGTTACTTGCAGTGGGGAGGAAGATGAGCTGGAGAGAGGAGAATGAAATCTATATACATGGCTGAAGAAGATCACCACCACCAAGTCACCAGTAGCATCCAATATGTATTTTGCTAGTATTAATATACATCCAAACATTTTTATGCAGATACCAGATTTTTGTTCAGTTACCAATAATGAAAATCTATATATTGTACTTTGACCTAGTTTATCATAGCAAATTGTTTTCATTTTGCTTTTCTTATGAAAACTTCAGAATCGGCAATTCCCCGGTGAAAACTACTGCATACTTAGCCCCATTTGTTAGTGCTGGCTCCAGCAAGCTATGTTGTTGGCAAGGAACGTGGTCACAAGTCAGTGCTGACATGTGCTGGTGGAGTTGTACAGGGAAGCTCCACAGTGCATCTCCTTTTGTTTTGTTTTGCTTGGTGGCAGATAGTCTTTCTTCTCTAGTTACTGATTTGATTTTTGCCTTACATCACGAGTGATTTGAAAGTTCTTACCGCCTTATGGTTTTCTGGTGGCCCTTGTGAAATGAGTTGGTATCTTAGGGCTCGTCTATACACACAGCGCTGAAACAGCGCAGCTGAAGTGCTTAGTGAAGACACTGCAGCAGCAGTCTCCAACCTTTTTACACCCAAGATCACTTTTTGAATTTAAGGGCAACCCAGGATCTTCCCTGCCCCTTCACCAAAGCCCCGCCTCCCTCACTCCATTCACCCCCTCGCCCCCCGTCACTCGCTCTTCTCCACCCTCACTCACTTTCACCGAGCTGGGGTTGGGATTCGGGAGGGGGTGTGGGCTCGGGGCTGGAGCTGAGGGGTTTGCGAAGGGGGGGGTGGTGGGTTAAATTCAGTGAACGTGCATAGCTACTGCCCTGGATGTCTGTCACTCTGCTCCCTAAACCGCACCTCACATTGCAAGGGAGTGGCATGCAGAGGAGTGAGACATCTCCGTGATGCACACTTCTCTATAGCCTGAATGTGGCAGATCTGTAAAGTTTTCTTTGCTCATGGTGTGCCCTTAAGAGAAGGAATATCTAATCTACTTTCTATACTTTATATTCTTAGAAATTAAGAGACAAGATTTGGAGAAAACTGTTACATCCAACCATACATCTTTAAGTGTATGCTGGGTAAGGATGAAGTACAGAGGGGAATATTAGTGCTTGGTGGGTTGTTAGTGAGACTGACAATGGGGCATTATCGCCTGCTAGAAGTTATGTTTATCAACACAAGTTTTCCCTATGCCATAAAATCTCCAATTTATGTATGTTTTTATTTTACCTTTTAAAAACCCTTGCCTCAACCGAGGCTTTTATATTTTAGCTGAACATGTCATGAGAGCTTGTCTCAGTCAGGAGCTGAGCTCCAGCAGAAATCACTGCCACCATTTTGGATTAATGTAAGTGATAATGGTGCTGAATTTTTATTGGCTCAATTCTCAGAGCAAGCATTTGGAAGTTTTTCCATTGACTTGTACACCATTTTGGTTTAATTTAGTGTTATTTGATCATGGTCATCTGTTTGAGACACTTAACGAGCAAGAAAGGCAATAATGGAAAACAATTCTGGTCACTTGAACGCTGTCTCAGTCAAGTGGCTTGTCTGGCAAACTAAGAGTGTAATAAATAGAGACAGATTGTTTACAAATGCATATACTATAGTATAGAGGTGTCCCATTCTTTCCAGCTTGATTACATCTGAACGCCATGTACTGTCACAGTCGAGATGGAGGGATCATATCATGGTTTAATTTTCAGCCAGAGAATGCATTTCAACTCCACTGCTTGAACAGATTTTTTTCTGTAGAAAATAAATAGAAATTTCAATAGAAAATTTAGGATTTTGTTTTTGTCATATTGTATGGATCAATATATACACACAAATAGCTAGAATAATTGCATCAAGTCAGTGGTTTCAGGTTACATCTGTGTAACAAGAGCAAAATTTGGCTTATAGTCCTTGCTTTGATCTTATGCCTTTTGATATTCTTTTAAAGACAATTTAAATCATCCGGCTGTTAATGTGTGAACACCAGCCTCTGCATCCACACACACGTGCTCACATGGGGTCATATTCTGTTACAATAGAATAAATCTGAAGATCCTTCATTGGCTTTAGCAGTATTACTATGGGTTTACACTGGTATAATTGAGATCAGAATATGTCCCATGCAGATGTTGCCGGATGAGTGAGAGTTTTGCCATTGACTTCCAGGATTTCGCCGCTTCAGTTTTAGATAAGTCTTACTTTGAGCCATTGAGGTAGTCACGGAGGCAGTTCTCTTCCCCTCATTGCTTCCAATCAGATCATAAAAATGGAGACCCTAGTCAAGCTTGGCTTACTCTTTACTATATTTAATATCACTTGATTAGACCATTGAAAAAATATGAACATGTAGACTTAAAGAAAATATAATGCAGAAGAGAGACTCTTGATTGAAAGTGTCCACACGTTGTTACTAATGATCATGCCATAATGTGGAAAGTCCTCTGGAAATGAAAAGCAAGAAGTATTCTCTGCCCCAAGGTGCCTTCATTATGATTTGGGTATTAAAACCTTTAAAGGATTAGGCACAAAAGTTTGACAGTGGTTTAGAAGATGAGGGAGACCTACATCTCTTCTCCAGGTCATTTTTGCTCCCACTTTGGTGATATGTTAACATGGATCTGACCCTAGCGTGTCTCAAGTGCCATCATTTCTGAGGTGCAGCAGATGAGTAATTTTTTGTAAACTATTGATGTTTTTCATCATGAAAACAAATAAGAAAATAATGCTTTCAGTAAAGTTGTACGGTCATACATATTGTTGTGTTGTAAAAGCAAGGATGGAATCTTATATATCCATCCTTCCATACAAATTGCCACAACCAGTGATTAAGCCTAATCAAAACCCAGTAACACTGAACTAAGTCAACCTGCAGCTAAACCTTCCATCTTTACGTCTCCATTTTAACTCTAGTACTTACTGGAAGAACTTTTAATACTCAGGGTGACTGTGTAGAGGAGGTAAGGGGAAATCATTCCTTTGTTATCACCAAACAAAAAACATCACCACCACCACCACAAAAAACCCTTGAGTTATGAATTTAAAAGATACAATGTTGGGCAAAAGAGGTCAAATTAAGAATAAATGGAACACATTATGGAGTGATCTGATTATTTGATAACTATTCTGTCATGTAGGGTGTTGCTGGGTGTTGGAGGCACTCAGTTTTTGACTTAGTATCTTTTTGCACACCCTGAGGTTTGTGTAGAACCCACTTTAATTACGTTGTTTGTTATTTTGCTAATAATAGTTATGCTAATGTTTCAGCTAGGGAGTTCCACCTAGTCCTGGTATGATCTCTTAATTGTACAGGACTCCATGCTCCTGCAGCTTGCTTCAGTAGAATAATGTAGCTTCAATAGAATAATGAAAAGCAAAGCAATGAATTACAAGCCAAGTCTCAAAAAGCCAAGCAGTGCTCCAAGCCCCTTATTTGGTATGTTGCTGTAAGCCGATAGCAAGCTAACTTGCTGGGAAAGTAGGATAAAGCTTCTAGTGTGCACCTAGTCCAAGACCCTTCCTGCAGGGTTGGCTTTATTTAAATAAAGGAAGAGGCAAAACAAAATCCAATAAACACAAAATACCAACCACCTCAGGCTTTGCTAGCTGGCAATGAAAAGGATGCACCTTTCCTCTTTAGTTGCCCTTCCTAATGTCAATGGTGAGCCCTAAGACTTCCCTGATCCTGAGTCTTGCCTGTCTACTCTTCTGCCTAAGAAGCAGGAAGCCCAATATGTGACTTCCTGTAAGGCACATAACAAGCATGTGGCCTGCAACTGCAGCTTCCAGTTTCAAAGGGCCTAAGGGCTGTAACAGGTGTGCTGGGAGGCATGTGCATATGCCCCCAAACCAGTGCCCTGTTACCGATACCATACCCCAGCTAACAGAAAATCACCACAAGACAGAAAATCCACAAAACAGCAGCAAACAGCATCAGTTGGGGCTGGGGGTGGGGATCTACAGAAATATGCAAGGAGTTGAGAAAACCCAGTTTACTATGTATGAAACTGGAAATAAAACATGCCTTACTACAGAAAAGACCTAGCAAGTTGCTGCTGTCATATGAACCTTGTTGGTACATTATAAAAATATGTTTGTGAAGTTTCAAGAACAGAGGAGCCATTTGAAAATTTTGTGGCAGTAGGGGGTTCATCATAACCTGTCAAAGAGTTGTACATTTTCACTGACCACTTATGCATATTCTGGCCCCTTATTACATTTGCTGGTATGGTGCTCCATGGCTTACAAAACTGCTCTCTACAGGTTTTGGCTCTTTTGCAATGGCCTTTCATAACCACACCTCTTGTGGTTTGCTACAAAGTGGTTTTCACTTGGAAGAGCTTACTATACTTCTGTGTCACTGATTTTGTTTGTGCATTCCATGTCCTCCAGTTGTTGTTTTTTTTAAACAGGTGAGGATATATTGCCTATGTGCGTAGTCTGGAATCCTTTTGAGATAGTCCAATTATTTATCTGTCTACAAACCTACTTCAGTTTGAAGTATTTTTTCTCTTAGTGCTGTCTGTGCTTTTTGGAGTGTTTTCTAAGACATTTTGACTCTTTTCAGAATTTTAATTAGTTCAAAATGGTTAAGGAAAAAGAGATGTAATATCCTGAAAGAGACTGTCTAATGGAACAGAAAAGAATAATACAAATGTTTCTACACAAGAACAATACTTAGTGAAGCACAAATTCGCTTTTAACTCAGTATCTGGATTTTCTGTATCTGATCTTTGTTACTTTAATTGATATTGTGCAGTCCGTTTGAGTGAAAATGCTATTCCCATAAGAAAATATATTTATTCTAAATATTATTGTTGCCTAGGCTCTCGTTGAATTCATGAGAAACAGCAACAATTAAGTTGGATTAATTTTTTAAAATATCTGGTATGTTTTCTCATTGTTTCCATGAAAGCGATTTCAGTAAATATTGTAATGATTGCATTTTGTAGTTTAAAATGAGATTACTTGGTTTTGAGAATTGAGGGTTCTAGTTATGTGATTGAAATTCCAAAGGAGTAGAGCCCTTTCTCCCTACAGTTAGTTCCCTTGCTTTAGTATCTTATTTTTGTTCATTATAATTTATATTTACACAGTGCTGATATTTATAAAAAATGGTTACTAAAGTGCCATCAGGTTTTGCTTTCACTGAGCCTTTCAGCTCCTTGTTTCTTAAAGTTTGTAGAATTGTATAAAAGGCGTATACATGCACACACATGGACAATTTAAACATGCAGCATCACCCTAGAATGCTTTATAAATTTAATTTTATAAATTTAAGTCAGTCTTTCCAGCATAATCATTGTAGCGTTTATCTTCTCAATTTACTATTTTTTCCAGTAACTTCTAAGGACAAAATCCTGTCTTTACTATTTTGAAGACATGTTCAGTTAGGGGAGGAGCAGAGTAATGCTGGGAGTAAATGACACCATACCTGTCCTGCTGGCACAGGAGAGCATTGCTTAGGGCAGCTGGGTGCGGTGGAGAAGAACATATGTGGTGAGGCATACCTCACTGGTCCTGGAGGGTCCTGTCCATCTCTCAGTGAAGTCAGTGGCTTCACTGGGGATGTGAATGGATCTTTATAAAGGAACAGCATGCACTGTCACTTAGTCCCTGCTGCATCTTTGCTATATATGTACTGGGAGCCAGGGTCACATCAGAAGCAGGCAGACCACATCCTTGGTGCCTAATGCACAGCCTTGGAGGTAGCAGTTTCCCCTTTCAGGTCCTATTCAGAAGCTCATCCCAATTTAGCAAAGCACTAAAGCATGTGCTTAAATTCTTTGCTGAATTGGGGCCTTAGTGCTATCTTAAGTACTATGTTACTCCCCTCTACTACTGCTCCGATCTATGTTGTAGAGGAGAAACTCCCTTCTATCCTCTTCTCCCATTAGTGCACTTGAGCATCACAGGGTAGGATTTTGTCCAGAATATTTAAATATCTGAAATGCAACAAAACAAAAAGGGAAGAAGTAACATCTTGGCTCATCACTGTGAGGTATATGAATTCACAGTGTGATGCAATCCTCAGGTTTCCAGTAGGCAAAGCATTCAAGCAGTAAAATATACTGTAGTTATACCTAGGGCTATGATTTCATCATGCAGATCATGGTGGCTGTAAAAACGCATTTGGTTAGCCCCCAAACGGAATGGTGTTGAGACCTGGTGGACGGAGTTGCAGCACTACTCCGGTTTGGCCCGTCCACCCCTCTGGGTCCATCTATGGAGGGACGGATGGGCCAAACCTGAGTGTTGCTGCAACCCCGTACACCAAGGTCACAACACCCAGAGCAGGGAGCAGGGCCAAGCCCCAGGGGGCAGGAGCTGCTGCTGTGGGGTTAGAGCAGAGTGGGTTTGCTCTCCAACACAACCCTCTCCTTCCTGAGCCTCATCTTTCAGCACCTTCACTTACATCAGCATGCTCAATAATGACAATGGCGTTTTTTGGTGACCTTTCCATGATTTATCCACTGGGAGCCGTGATCGGCTGAACCTGTGGACACGGCAGGTAAACAAACCGGCCTGGCCCGCCAGGGGCTTTCCCCGCACAAGCGGCGGAACCAGTTTGGGAACCACTGCCTTAGAGAAACATGTACCTGCATCAGTTTTTTAGTATATTTGTTTTCAAGAGGTAGAATTATCTGCTGTCAGGTGTTAAGTAGTTCAAAAAGTGAACCAGCTAGTACTTTGTTTTGTTTTGTTTTACCATATTCTTCTCATAAAAATGACACTAGGCTACTTTTAATTATCTGTTTAGTGGAGCTAATTCCTTTAAGGATGAGGCAGTTCAACTGAAAATCTCAAGATTGTGACTATTCCATTTGCACTTCTTCAAATATCATTCAGATGGATCCTGAATAATTACAATAAACATACCAACAATTTTTTTAAATTAAATTCCCTTGTTATGCAACATACTACACAGATAGGTTTTAAAGGGCAAGAGTATAGTTAAGGTATTTATAATCTGTAAGACTACTGAATATCTTGCAGGTGAAAATAACTGTTTAAAGTATACACAAAATGTTTTGTGAAATCTTCTCTATATATAGTTTTTTAACCATTAACAGAGTGAGCTGATTTAGAATGGACGTGCATGTATTTATTAGCAGCATTTCACAAGAGCCAACAATTAGACCTGATCACACTTTCCATCCATCTATTTCTGTTTGCTTAAAGTCTCAAATTTTAAATGAGAAAAAAAAAGTCAATAGAATTAATACACTTTTAAGGTGTAATGATCATATTTTGCTACAAAATGCACTACAAAGAACAGATGGCATTTTCCCATGTCAGATCTTGCCAAAGATGGTTTAATATTGCTCTGATTATTTGAAGAACTGTAATATATAATTACCCAAAGATTAACTTTCAGGATGTGGATAGTTGTTTGAAAACACTGTTGTTCCTTATTACATTTTGTCCTTAATAGATATACAGCGTAGTGGTAGCTACTTTTCATATTTACATTCAGTCTAGTCTAGTAGGGCTGTACTCTGTGGCAATTGTTTCAGTGAAATCAGAAGTATAACTCCTGTGTCTTAGATAGTCTTAGTATAACACTATCTGTCTTAGATACAAGGCTTAAAGTAATGACACAAGCTTACCATCTTGATTCAATTCAATACAGTACACTAGGTTGAAATTTCAAGAAAAGCTGATGGGTAGCATTCAGGTCTTTTAGGATGTTTGTGTTCAGTGGAAATTTTCTCACAGCAACTCGATTGAGTGTTTTGCCCAGCCTCCCTTTCCCCTAGAAATCATTCCATTTTATAAGTAGCTTGATCATTAATGCCTAGATTATTATTTCTCTAACACCTGAGTTAATCCAGAGGAACATTGATGAAGTCAATACTGGTTTGAATTGACACTGGTGAGGTTAGAATCTCTCCCTAAACCTGTATACTAGAAACTACTGACCAATATCAAGTATTAGTTTTTTTTAACAGAATGTAGTTTTGGTGATAGGTGTTAGATTAACAACCCGGGAGACAGATGTTCTTTGTTTAATTGTGGAATATGTACAACTGGGTAGCCGCACAAGCTTCCCCATGCCAACTGACTAATGAACCTCAACTGTAATTTAGAGTAATCACCTTTAATAAGTTGTTTAATTGCTATTCCCATTAAGTCACTGGCTCTTGCTGAGAACCAGTTGCTGTGGTACTGGATCTATAATGTGTATTCCTGCATCTTAGGAACTGGACTGACACCATCACATCATTTCACATAGGCCACTGAACATCTGTTGGTTGGTGAAAACTTTTAAATCATTATGAACTTGTGTTGGCTTTGAACCATTTACTTAGAGGAGAAAGGGTCCATAATCCCATTATAAAACCAGCTAATACCCTGCTAGCAAAGTGTGTAATTCATAGTAAATAGGATGTGTTTCATTAAAAAGTTGACCATGAAAAATACATTCTTGGACCTTGCTTTCGTACAATAAGACATTTAGACACTGCACATCATCATAATCTAAACAGGTAGCTTCTTTGATCAATCAGATCGTGGAAAACGACTTGTTTTAAAACATCAAACAGCCTTCCTTTTCACCAGAGAGACTGTGTGTTCACTGGGCATTGTTTAAAGGTCAACATTCACCAGCTGAATACAGTTACTGCAGATATACTCTTGAATGTATAGAGAATGACTGTGGTATCTCAGACACCACTGTGTGACTACATGCTGACCTCTGTGTATTATAGTTTTACTTTTAAATGTTATTCTGCTGGATCCTTAAATCATTTCATGAAGGGGAAGAGGTGAAGTAGGAAGGAAGCGTCTCTGTTCACTTGTGTTTTGCTGGACTGTCAGAACTATTGAGCAAGGGAATCCCATAAGAATGCTTCTAATTTTATACTAAATATGTGTACATGAAAACTCATTTCCCCTGAAGATCCCAAAATGTGTAAGGTACCATTCATATTTAATTATACAAGCATTTACAGTAGGTAAGAGCTTGGTGTATCGTTTGTATTGCAGCAATGCTCCCCACACAAGCGCTACAGAAAAAATAGAAGCAACTTACATCCCAAGCAAACATTGTTTCTAGTCACACATGCTGCTTAACTGTTTTGCTATGTAAGTGCAGAGAATGCTTTTAGCAATAAAAGCCACTGCTGGTTTCTCCTCAAAAACCTCGCTCCTTGCAGTGCATTGGAAATGACTGCACTTTGGCCCTCAATCTGCCGACACCCTGAGGGAGTGTCAATGTAATGACGTCTTTGCTTGTTTCAGCTGCACAACAGGAAACGCTCATGGCCTCCCCTTCTTCCTGCTTTGAGAAAATAGTGCTCTCTCTCTCTCTGTCTCTCTCTCTTCTTTTTTTTTTTTCTCCTCCTCCTGCAGTATTGCTAGCTGAGACCTAGTTTCAGGTCTGCACTCTGCAGTGAGCCAGTACTAACACAGTACCCTGATTGATGTTTCCATCTCATAGTCAGCCAATGAGCTTGCTATTGCTCTGCTTTAGTGATGATGCGAGAAATATAATTTCTTTTTTTTTCTCCCTCCGGAGAAGTGACAAAGAGGAGAACAGTTATATTGCAATGGCTCACTTTACAGAGCATGTCAGTGGATACAGCTGAGCTGGAAAGACCAGGATGGTCGGGTAATAATTTGCCTTGGGGAGACTACATCACTTGCATAATATAGAGGATACACTGTCAGGTGGGCATAAAGCATTCACGGGATCCTGAAATATGGTCCAAATAGTGCTGAATAATGCTGAATATAAAGGGCCTGAATAGATTTCTTTGCCATGATGGAATACAAAATCTTGCTTTTCACAAAGCACTGACAGGAAACCTCTTGTTTAACCCTTTCGAGCTGCTGCCTTTTTACTTTGTGACAACAGCGCATACAAATAACAAGGTTTATTGAAAAACACAAACATTTTGCAGCTAACTGTGGGGAGAGAATTTTGTTTTATCCAAGTCAGTCAGAGCACTGAAGCAAAGCAGAGTATTTACAAATGAAATTAGTCAGTTCTGAATTCAACCGTGTTATAATTTTTAATGATGATGGAAAATTCCACTTTTTTAACAAAAGGCAGATGCTCTCGTGATTTTGTATATTGTAGTATGATAAGAGGCAGATGTTTGAAAGATTAGTTAACTTTGAATATAAATAATTTTGATGCAGCTGATTTTTTAAAAAAACTAGAGAAATACTGTTTTAAGAGCAGGTTTTGTCAGTTTTCATAAGCAAGTTCTGAATTTTAATCTGCTACTTTACCCACCACAGTCATCGTTTGGTTTTAATAATCTATAGTTCTGTAACATGAATCTTGCATGGAAAGATGCTTGCAAGCAGGAGAAAGGAAAGTGAGATACGCACTGAAATAACAATGTTCATTCTTTCGCAGAAAGGGAGATGACTGGGCTTTGAAATGAAATACTGTATACTGGTCCTTTCTGTCACATAGCCAAGTTCCAAATATTCATTATAAAATTTGCAAAGTGTCTTGAAGCAGAGTCTTGAGATGGAAATATTCTAACACATGAAAATGTTCGTTCACTCAGCGATGTGCAGACTCTGGAGGGTTTGTGTGTGTGTGTGTTGGAGTGGCGGGGCTCCTTTTCCCCCCCTCCCAGGATAGCACTATAGATTAATAAGTGTAAGGTCTGTCAAATGTGGCTGTTCTGCATGTGTAAGCTAAAGTGAATATAACAATTTGTTGGGTTTCTACAGCTCTTAAATTGTTACATAACTCTTCCCCCCCCCCCCCTTTAATAGCCCCTGCTCCCCAATAGGGTCATTAAGTATGTATCTAGTACTACAGTCCTCCCCTTGGGAGATTTTGCAACCACTTGATATAAAAGGGAGGCAAAAGGTTATTTGAGTCCATGTGGAATGAAAGTGATTGATTTTAGATTAGATCTTTTTCTTTGACCAATTATTCTATCATTATTCTGTTTTTATCTTCAAAGCCATGCCCTAGATATTAGGTCTGGACCAGCCCCTTTTTTTATTATTATTAAATAGAGAAAAATATTCACAAATAATGTGAGGAGAGACAAGTTGGGAGGGAATCCTGGGGTGAGAGGAATAATGGTTAAGGGGAGGCAGTGTGGTTAAGTGGGTAGAGTAGGGGACTGAGAGTCAGGACTACTGAGTTGTGTTTCAAGACTGCCCCATTATCTCGATTTGGGCAAGCCATTTAACATCTTTATGTCTCAGTTTACAGATATAATAATCAACTATATAGCAAGGCATTAAGAAAATTAGTTAACATCTATAAAGTGCAGATGAATTGCAAAGTATTGTTATTAATAATGGAAAGTGAAAAATGAGAGTTAATGCTTATGCTACATCTTCAGTTCATCCTGCTCTGGGTAGGTATTGCATGCCATGGTTGATAACATGTAGCATATATACGGTGCAATAGCTAGGAAAAGTAGAATATGTTAAGAATTGAGTGATCTCGCATCAACTGGCACTAATCCATCCCCTTATTGATAGTCTTAGCTGGGGAGGCCAAGAGCTGAATGTACATGGACTGAGACTAAAATATTTTCTCACACTTTTACATGTCACTCCAAGTCAGGGCTGAGGGACATCAGTAGGGCAGCTTAAAGACAGATGCTTGCAGTGCTACTGTTTGTGATGTTCATGTTTCCTGGATACATACTGGATTTCTCCAGGACTGTCAGTGCAACATCTTTAAGAAGCAACGAAATTCACATGAGAAGTTTTGTCTTTAATGTCCATCTTTAATATGAATTTCTTGTACTGTTCAGTTTTAATCACACTCCTTTTTATTTTATTTTGACTTAGTATTTTATACTCATATTTTTCCTGGCGTGTCAAAGTAATTGCACTGAAAATGTAGGCAGCACTTGCATTGACAAAAAAAAGGCTTGTAAGGGCATGAAATGTGACATGGTATCATTTGAATTTGCAGGATCTTTTAGGTACTGTACATGTCATTTGAGTTTTTTCTGTTCATACATTATACAAGATATTTTCTTTCTTCCTCGTTTATGGCACTCTCTAGCTACCTAATACTAAAGTCAGTTCTGCAGCTCCTGATTCCACATTTGATATCAGTGGTAACAATCAGTATTATCTGTGCACATCATATTAGATTTCTGAGTTCTTAAGTTCAATGTCAGTGTGATGGTCAGAGTTCTCATATGGTTACTTATAATGGATCAAATCATGAAGGGTGAGGAGGTCCCTTACTCTTGCAGAGTGGAGCTCCCTACTAGTTTCACCAGTCTTGAGCATTACAAACCCAGTGTAGGAGGGGGAAGCATTGAGACGATCTGGAGCAGGACGGGGGGGGGGGGGGGGGGAGGGGGCGTTATGCTGCATTCACCCAACATTCTGATTGTCTCTGGGAATGCTCCTCTGCCAGCCTCTTTTTTTTTTTTTTTGAACTCTCACCTGTCCATTGCACCAGTGTGAGGTTTGAATAGGGTGGTCAGCCTTTTCTCCTTGGCAGTCGCTCCATGAGTGAGATCCTGTCCCCAACCTGATGTTAGTCCCTCATGATCTCACTGCCCTTCACAGACTCCGCTTGCATGGTCTGTGGGTATCTGTATTCTTGGGGTTGCAGCACCGCTCTGTGGGTCTGGAGCCAGGCCAGGCTGAACAACTGTGGCTGGGCTTAATGCCCATGAAGGGGCAGGGACATGATCTGGGCCATTGTTTGACATGTGGATAAAGAAAGAGAGGTCAGCCTTGATTTCTTCTGGAATTCCTACTGAAGTCAATGGGTGTTGACTGTGTAAATCTAGGGCAGCATGTGTTTCTTAGATTAGAGAAAATAATTACTAAGGGTGAAATTAACCCCTGCACAGGGCCCAGCCCAAAGCCTGTGCACTACTAAAATCCCACTTACATTAGGCTTGAATAGATCTGAAGGGGTTCTTGTGCTGGCTCTCTGCCGAGGAGTAAATTTCACCCTCTGTGTGCACGGTGACTGCATAGAAATTCATTTTTTCCTTTTTTAAAAAAAATCATAAATATATACTCGTCCACACTAAGGCCTAAATCCTCGTATTTTGAAGCCAGCATCCAACTGCTGCGAAACTTAAAATAATTACTATCAATTACATTTAACTATTTTTTGCCCATTAAAAATATGAAATTTAATTTACACTAATTATTTAGCAATATGGGATGCTCTGCATGAAAGTTATGAAGCACAAATTAAATTTAAATGAGGGGGGAAAAAAGAAAAATACCGTGTGTATTAGACTTTTCATATTTCATCTTTTATTTGTATTTCTTTACCAGTCCATCTGATAAAAGGCTTCTCTTTGCAGATTGAAACAATTTTTTAGAAAGATGAAATGCACTTGCAGTTAGTCAGTTAACCTGAAAGCAAAGTTTTAGCCTGAAATGGATTAAAGAGGAAGAGTCATAATAATAACATTCTTCAGAGTAGCAGCCATGTTAGTCTGTATTCGCAAAAAGAAAAGGAGTACTTGTGGCACCTTAGAGACTAACCAATTTATTTGAGCATAAGCTTTTGTGAGCTACAGTTCACTTCATCGGATGTGCATGGTCATAAATTAATTTGTTAGTCTCTAAGGTGCCTCAAGTACTCCTTTTCTAGTAACATTCTTGTTATTGCAAGCTTATTTACCCTGCAATGTGGTGATATTAGCAGGCATGGTTATGATTTCACTGAGCAGTAACATAGTGACGATAAAGGGAAAACTTCTTCCCTGTGCTGCACTGCTAAATAAGGGGGAACAGAGAGTTTCTTACAACTGTGCTAGAATAGGGCATGATCTTACAATAGACAACAAGAGAGAGGTGCGAGAGAGGGCCAGGTAATGAAATGCTGTCTTCCCAAAGGGTTGTGTCCAGACTATCAGCTAGCTAATGCACATGGATGAAATTCACCCCTATGCATTTAAGTCCCAATTTGGCGGCAGTTCTCAAAGTTTTGTACTGGTGACCCCTTTCACACAGCAAGCCTCTGAGTGTGACCCCCCCCCCCCTGTGAATTAAAAACACTTTTAAATATATTTAGCACCATTATAAATGCTGGAGGCAAAGTGGGGTTTGGGATGGAGGCTGACCGCTCACGACCTCCCATGTAATAACCTCATGACCCCCTGAGGGAGACCCCCAGTTTGAGAACCTCTGCAATAAGGCATAACCTAAGTGGTGCATAAGCACCTTGGCCTGGTACTGATCACAGGATGAATTTTATGCATGGTGATTTTATTTGCAAGTACTTGCTAGGGGCCTCAGCTGCTGCTCTTCAAAAGAGCAACACCTGTGACCCATCACACTGGAGGTGGTCCCAAAGAACGTTGCTGTGGCTGGAGGATTGCTTTGGGAGAGAAAGATCTCCAGAGGTAAAATATCTTGCTCCCCTTTGTTGGGTTGACAAGGGCAGGATTTACCTTTGTGACTGGTACATCTATAGTTTATTACTGAGATGGGCCCTAATCCGTGGTGGTGATGTGTGTGTTTGAGTGGGAGATGCAGAGGCCAGATGCATCTGAATTTTAGTGAACTTCATATCTGCATCCAAACATATAGGTGGTCCCTGTTTTTGCTGTGCCTGAATCAAGACCTTCGATCTTAACATTTCCAAACTTTGGAGATGTTTTGGAGTTGAACTTCGCTGCTTGACCACATTTCCATTTTATCAGGTACATATTACCCCCCTGAAGAACTTGGTTCATCTTTATGGAGATTTCTTGCTTGAGCAGTTGCATCTTACAGTACAGTGCCTTCTGGTAGATTAAAACTTTTTCCGTTGCGGGTGGTAGCAATTCAGTTCACTTTGCAGCAAGCAATTGCAATGTGGTGACTGGTTGTGTTAGTGGAAAAGGAAATTTTTCATTTCCGCTGAAGTGTTGCTCATGTAGATTTGAAATAATATTGCTGCAGTTTTAAAATCTGTAGCTTTGTTTTTTTCTCCCCTAATGTGGGCTATTTCAATTAGAGACTAGATTAACTTTCCTATAAAAAGGTTTTCACTGTTTCATGGATCAGACTAGTTTTAATCCAAGTTAGCACTTGGCATTTGAATACTTGGCATTAATACTTAAAATGGCAATTTCATATGGCTGAAGCGTGCGTGTGTAAGTTTATTCAAGCATATGTTATTGGCTGCAAAATGTGACTGCACAGGCTACTCTATACAGTCATTCTGCAGTATTTGACAGAATCCTTCACGTAAGTGAAGCAGGAAGTATTCTCTAGTGGTTAGGCTTCTAGCTAGGGGCTCAGGAGACCTACGTTCAGTTCCCTCTGGTGCCACAGACTTCCTGTGTGACCTAGGACAAGTCACTTGGTCTCTTTGTATCTCCGTTCCCCATCTGTAAAATGGGGGTAAATAGAGGGTTGTTCTGAGGATAATTACCATATCTTGCTGTTGATCCACATGAAGACTGCTATTGAAGTTAATAAGAGTTTTGCACTAAAATGAATGGCAGGATTTGGACTGCAGCCTTTTTTTTTTTTTTTCTTTTCTTGAGATGAATGTCAATTTTTTTTCAAGTGACCCTTCTTTGATCAGTTTGAGCTTTTTTCTCAGAGCAGAATGCCATTAAAAGATCATGCTGGGCATTGTAAGAGTGGATTATTCTCTCCCTTCTTGAGCTCAATTCTGCTACCTTTACTTACGTGTTGAATTGTAAGACAACCCAATAAGGCGAAGTCAGACAGGTGGGCCACAGAATTTCAGATCTGCATCCATATGTCAAACTCCCCTAAGTTTGTGGATATTTAAATAAAGGGTTTTGGTTCAGGCTACTGAAAATATACTTAATTTTTATGGCTTGATTGTGAATTCCTTACTCACATTGGTGAGCTTTTCAGTATAAAATCTTTTACTGTAATATTAAGTGTTGAAACAACAACAACAAAATTAAATATAAAAGTCTCTGTCTTCAGGCCTGTGCCTGATCTGTCTAGAACTTAACAACTTTCCTCTCAAGGTGGAGCATTTAAACCAATGGCTTAAACCTCCTGTCTGGTAGATGAAAGGTAAATTCTTATCCCTCCCGCCCCCCCCTTCCCGAGCAAATTGGTAAAATCTCATGTGAGAAAAGGAAAGTAAAATTCTGCTTCAGTGGGAAATGTGAACTGGAAAACATTGTCTGGGTGAGTTACAGACACTGGTAGCATTGGGGATGCCTTGATGCTTTGCTGCTGAGTGGATGCGTGTGGGCATAGCTCTGTGTGCCAGCCTTTACGGTAAGGTTTGTAAACCTACTGAAATCTGCCAGAACCACTGAAAAATTGGATTAATTGCTTTTAAGGACATTGAGGCATTTTAAAGGGTAACATAGGTGAAAAGTCTTGCTTATATTATGTAGTGGGAGAGGTAGAAAAGCTTTTCATTTTACAGGGCTCTAGTGCTTCTAAACCCAGAACAGTGCATATGAAGTATTGCAGTGCCCCTCCCGGGGAAACTGGGGAAAGCCCTGGGCTAGATTCTTAGCTGGTGTAAACTAGCATAGCTACACTGGAGTTGCTAGAGGAGTATACTGATTTGCACCAGCTGTGGATCTGGCCCTCATAGCTTGAAACAGAAAATGATTATGTTGATCTCCATCTGATTCAGGAAGAAGTGAGGAAGCTAACTGCTCTCATGACAGAGAGCTGCGAAACGCAAAAGGACATTTAAGTAATGATAAGATTATCATAATTTGACTTTTCTACAATAAGATACTGAAGTGAAAACTAAATAAATATACAATTTGCTAGGGGAAAAAAAAGACCTAGAGAATTTCCACTGGTAGTCAAATTTTAGAGTGGTGACAATTATTGTGAATTCTCAGCCTTTGCTTCTGCTGACTCTTGCACCTGCTTGGAATCATGTAGACTTAATGGAACTCCACATATGGCTCCATAGTACTGGATCCCATTACAGGATTGGAGCCTAAAAATGTGCATATAATAAAAATAATACTAATGAGATACATACTCAGGTACCTGTCTGATATAGATAGCTCCCTCTGTTCTGTCCTCCTATTACTCAGTGGACTTATTGTAGTGTATAATAATCTTAAAACCAATATCAGTATTCTTGAATCAAAGAGCCTAATAATAGTAGGCAGACAGAAATTCCCCCAGCTATCATCTCTTTTATTTGCCCTTTCTATGGTACCCCAGTGAAATTTTCTTGAGAACAAAGATATTTTGGGTCCCATTAAAAATCAGACCAAACTAAAAAGGAGCCCCATCTGCTCACCACCAAAATTTTTGTTTCTGTCCTAAGAATTTATTTTCCAAATATTCTAAAGTTATACGATCCTTTTGGGTCTGTATCCAGGTTTCAAACTAATTGTGATAAATAACAAGTATTCCCTATTTTGATATCTAAGACTTTTCACTGATTTCACCTTTTGATAGGGAATGAGACTCAAGTTAAGTAATTAGGTTTGTATATTTCTCTAATTGTTTTTTTAAAATTAAACTATCTGCCTCTGCTGAGGAACATAACTGAAGGTTGGGAAACCTTAATGCCATCTTGAATTGTTCAGATCACTACTCTGAATTGAATACCCTACTTAAGTTTAATAACTTGTTTGGCATTCTCTCTATTTAAGTCTCATACTCTTACAAACAAGCAAAAAAAAAAAAAAGATAGTAACTACAAAATTTATTTGGACAGTTAGAAGTCATAGTATTTATTGTAAATAAGAAAGAGTCCCCAGTTCAGGAAAACATTTAAGTACCTGTTTAAGTCTGTTCCTGTTCAACAAGGCATTTAAGCATATGCTTAAAGTTAGGTGTGTGCTTAGGAGCTTTGCTGAATAGAGATGGACTCCTCTACTTCTGCTTTTAGTATCTTTTTACAGTAAAGTTTTAAGGCTGCATTAGAATGTTGCCAAGTAGACCCATAACACTGATAGGGAATTGAACAATCAGCTGTTGCTCCTATGAATTTCATGTTATTATTCTCACACAAAAATGGATAGAAATGTGTACTTATAAACCCATGTCATTACCCATATCCTATAAATAAGGAAAAGAACACCTAGAATCTTGAAATATTCTGTTTATCCATTCCCTTAACTTGAATTCAAAGCTCATCTGTACTTAAACTGCAGGGATTTTGGGCAACAGCTATTTCTGAAGTTTCTTCTAATTGCTCAAATTTTTCTCACTGCCAACTGGTGAGACCTGTAAGTGACTAACCTGAGAAAAGGTACTAATACAGAATGGCAAAGATTGATAGTGGAGGAAATAACCACTCTCAAAAAGATGCTTACAATAATATAAGCAGTAAATTGACTTAATAGCTTCCAGTCAAATAGTCACAAAATATTAAGTTGATTCAAAAGGGGCTTCTCACTTAAATTTTCCCCATACTGATAAAATTAATAATAAAATAAAAATAATATCCAGTTCAGAAGATGTCACTTGGCCATGCCCTATGGTGGGGAGCCTGGAGTGGTATCTATACAGAGTCGAGATTGACATTTTGTATTTCTGAGGCAGCAACGTGCAGGACAGAAGTGCTGATGGCAGGAACTTCAAAAATGACTGTGATAGAGATGCATTTACATTGCATTAATGCTTTAATGTTTCTTTATTTAATGGCATCTATATTCAAAACTTAGGTTAAAGATGTAAAGGACAGTGGGCTACAAGCACAGTAGAACATAGCTGAAAGGCGGCAGTACTTGTTCTGCAACTGTGAAACCCCCCATGTTCTTCCTGCAGTTTCAACTCTTCACCTATTTAATAGTTTAAAAAAAAAGGGGCGAGGGGAAGGTAGGGGAGAGAAATCTAGAAGGATGTCCGGGGTTCATGCCCTTGTAGATACTCTCTACCTAGCCCTAGGAAGCTTTGCGAAAATACTAAAATTATAGAATTGCATGATGACACTACCTTCTTAGTATTGTTTTTATTATAGTAGTGTCTAAAGGCCCCAACAAAGATCCATTGTACAGTGCTCTTTACAAACACATAATAAGGAAGTGTCCCTGCCCTGAATAATTTACAATTAAATAGACCAGGCTAGCAAAGGGTGAGAGGAAAGAAGTGTTATTAATAGATGGGGAGCTGAGACACAAAGAGATTAAGAGACTTGCCCAAGGTCACACAGAAAATCTGTAGCAGAGTCAAGAATTGAACTCACTTCTGGTGTCCTAGTCCTATGTCTAAATGACAAGGCCATTCTTCATTCTGTCCTATATTAACTTAGTAAACACACTCCAATTATTTTACTGTACATTGCTTAGCAGCATGATAATTCCTACAACCCTGATCCTGCAAACACTTTACCCACAAGCTTAATTTTAAGCACACAGGGAGGCCCATTTCAATGGGTTTCTTTGTATGCTTTAAATTAATTATATGCCTATTTGTTAGCAGGATTGAGATCTATATTTGCACACTTTGTTCTGAAGCTTAGAGCAGCTTTCTGACATATAACACATTTATTTATCAAGATCCCTGAAATAACATGAACTGTGGATATCTTTTAAAAATGTTACTGACTTAGCAAAGTGGATTTCATGTCTTTGTGTGTCTTTGGTCAATATATTCAGAGCATTTTGAAAGGAAGTTTTGGATTAAGGAGACGTCTATGCTGGGGGGCAGTATTTTGTGTTTCATTTAGGTCATGTCAGGCCATTGTTGTGTTTTTCTTATAATAAAGATCTTGTGTCTGTTCTCATGTTCAGCTATAGACTTGAGTTTCCAGGAAGAGAGAAATATAGTTAGGAAGTAATGCTGCAATATTATATACTATCTGACTTGCCACTAAGCCAAGGTTTCTTATGCTTTATTACTTGTTGACAATTATTAGTGTCTCTTTTATAACAATAACAATAAATTTACACTTCTATAACACATTTCATCTTAGGATCTCACACAGCGGGATTTTTATAGTGGCGGTGAAGTGTTATTATCCCCATAAACAGGGAAACCGAGGCACTGAGAGGTTAAGAGATATGTCCAAGGTCAACCAGCAAGCCATTTGCAGAGCTAGAAACAGAACCCTTGACTCCTAGTTTTTAGCCCTAACTAGGAGGCCAGCCATTCTCAGCCACAGTCAGGTTTATCAATCTAAGAATCCATTATAAGTATACTGATTAGTAGTAGGTGGCACATCAACTACATTAGAAGTTTTGATGTGTTACACTAGGTCTAAGGGTCTGAGAACTGCTACACTAGAATAGGAAGTCTGTGTGTGTTTTCAGACATGCTTTAGCTTCTATTTGCATCCTTGTGTGTCTCTCAGATGAAGGTGTCCAGATCATTAATAATGTTAGTATTTTTATTTTAATAGTTATTATTTTGGCCTACATACATTTCTTTTAAGAGCATAAAGGAGAGAGCCTCTCCTATGTATGTCACACCCAGTCCAAGTTGATAGTAATCAAATTTATTGCCCTCTAGTAGATGCCTGTTTGAGCTTGTGAAATGACGTGGTTGTCCCAGTTGACTTCCTAAAGGAGTTGTGTCCGTATTGCAAAGGTCATCAATGCAATTGGCACTAATTATCACCCTAGCTGGAAGTCTGAGCAGACAGCCATAAAGACTGATCTGCCTGCAAACCCATATACCAGATCTGAGTCACGTTATCATGGCAACGGATGGAAGCTTCCGTGGTCAGTGCACATGATGTGTGTACCTGCTTTGCAAATAAGCAGAAGTTCTAGAATTTCCAGCCCTGACAACGAGACATCTTTCACAAAACCAAAATTATAATCAAATTAAGTGAAATTTGAGAGGGTGAGGCTTGTAAGTCTTATGTGCACAGAACTGTTGCTTTTAAATTTAGTATTCCATTTCCTCCAGGAGTTCCTCTGGGAAACACACAGTCTGGATTTTCTATGAATTTTATCACTTATTCTCCAACAGGCATGATCTAATTCTGAATTATGGTCACACTCTCTTTCTAGTTTATTCCCTGTCAGTCACTTTCACTCTGCTCTAATGCTGCATTGAGCCTCTTAGCTTCCAGGACACGTAGAGGAGATGCCGGAAGTCTCAATAGATCCTGGAAGCGGAGCAAAGGTGGCATGGTTGACGGAATAAAACAGACAGTAAGTGTGCTCAGCAGCAAGCACATTTGGCAGTCCTCCAGATTAGCAGCATTTTGCACTTCCTGCAAAGACCCAGTTTTCCCATCTCAAGAACCAACACTCTTCCCACTAAATAAAACAAAATTGCATAAAGTCCCCTAGAAGAGTGTCTTCTATTCTTCATTGGTGGGTGTGTGGAGAAATAACTCTGGGCTTGTGGGGCATAGGTTGATCCTATTGAGGTTGTCATTTTTTACTTAAGTAGCAGAATCAAAAGAAAGGAAAATGCATACCCATTTGCATAGATGTTTGCATAGCATCTAAAAATCAGACCACTGATTCATTCAATCATCTGCCATATGTCCTATTCCCTTTAGAATATAGGCTGAACTATCCAATACCAATTTAAGCTACAGTGGGCTGTTCACCAGGCTGTGGAATTCTGGCAAATAAACTTCTGTAATCTTGTCCTGAAAAATATGAATCTACCATCCGCAAACCTATCCTGCTTTTTGTCAGCTAACTGCATTTATTTTTGAATGCAGTTCTAAACCAATTTGATTCTGTATTTTGTGCTCCAAACTGACTCTTTTTCTCTGTCTTTCTTTTTCTGTGTGTCTCACACCTCCACTTGTGATCTTAGGGAATTGGTTCCTCCCGCCCCCACGTTTTCATAGCCTCAACACGTATAGTCACGTTTGCCACATGTTCCGTTTAATGGCTTTTGCTCTCTGAAATGAAATTTTGATCACTGTTTACTGATGGAGGGGGTGGGAATAAAAATTGTTTTGAACTGTACCTACTTGTAGGTCTTGAGCTGGGGGTTGTTTTTCAGAGGTGTTGATCTCTGGAGGATATTTGAGTGACCTTATGCCACCATGCCAGTACACCAGCCTCTGGATGATCATCTACATCACAGATCAAGTACAAAAGCCTCCAGTAGTGTTTATTATCTGTCACTCTCAATATATTTTGTTGTGATCATGGGCATTGAGGAGCCCATGAAGATGAGAAGCTAAGGGAAAAGGAGAAAGGGTACAAAAACAACAAGAAAGGGCAACACATGGCAGGCTGTTATGAAGAACAATTTGATTATTTGAGTAGAATTGAGAACATGTACTGTGTCATAGACAAACTGGCCTTTATTATGCTCTTCAGTTTTGGATTCTGAAGAAAGGCTGAGAAAAAACTAGCTGTCCTCCTTTTGGGGTGGGGAGCGTTGCTTTGCTGTGAGTTCTGAAGTGTCTATCATTTCTCTCCTGTAACTTTATGCCAAGGGGAATATCTGCTCAATTGTCTAGTTCCTAAAGCCCATCGTGCTTTGGGGAAGATGTGGGCAGTGTAGCTTTTTGATTCAGCTTACCCTCTGTTCATCTCTTAATTATCATTTCTCTCTCTCTCTCCTTGTTGATGCTGGTGGCGCACTGAAAGGGACTGGTGATAGATGACACTGGGAACTTGCTTGTTTCATTTATTGTTCTAGAGAGAAAGCATGTTAGCTGGAATACTGAGAGGGGAACTGTAGCCTGAAGCTTCTAAGACAATATAGAAAAAAAGTTTAGGAAAATGTAACCTTAACAATATTGGTAAAGATTTACATATACAGAGGTTGACAATGAAAGTCAGCATTTATGCCCAGTAAATCATGTTGATATCTGAGAAACTGCAATTATGTCCTTGACTAAGTACAGGAAAATACTTTTGGTGTTTCAGTTAAATGCTTTTTTAAAAGATGACCACTGTGTCTGCACACTGCTTTTTCAAGTATGGTTAATTTAATTTAGGGCCAGATTGTGAATTCCCAGTGCCAATCACATGAGTAGTCCCGTCGATTTCTGTAGGACTAATCATCTGAGTAACTTCTCAACAGTGAGTGTAAGGTGGTCACAAGGTGGCCCTTAATGATTTTCTTAGTCTTTAATATAATAAAGTTCTTCTGTTAGTTATACATCCTTCTTTATGAGGTTATTTCATAAGCATATGGAGAATCAGGAAGCAAAACGGAGCAGTTATGACACGACACCACAGACTTACTGTTTGGAAGAAGAGGGGGAGGATGTTAAATTTTTTGCTATTGGAAAGAACAAAAGTTGAAATTGTCATGGTGCAACTTTCCACCAAGAGCAAACCAGATGGATCACCAGTTAATCAGGAGTCTCCAGTATCCTGAGAAGATGCAAGAGAGGCACTTTGCCAGTGAAAGTGCATTAGAACAGTGGGGAAATCTGGGTGCTAATTGACTGTAGAGAAGGGGTTGATGATCCATGATCGTGGAAACAGTAGAACAGTGTTGGACTGGATGACTCAGGGAACTGGGTGGTGATGTAGTATTGTATTTTTCATCTCTTGGTCATTATCTGAAGTCTGGCTGAGATTATTAGTGATCCACAATCATTACCATCTGATTGATAGGCAGTGGATGGTGTGAAATGAGCTGGTGGTTTCTGTATGTTTTCTGGTGGACAGATGTTTGCTTAAAAACCCCCCAACTTTATCACTAATTAGCACTTTAGCTAGCATTCTCAAAGAGAGGCAAAGAAGCTGGGAATGCAGAATTAATGACTTTTAACCATAAACCTTGCCTATATTAGGGAAATTTTGCAAAAAATGTCCACCTTTGTTAGCACCAGTTCAGCTCCAGTAATGTTAGGCAACAGTGGGAGCCCTAGTGTGGGATGGCCACTTGCTGCTGGTGGTGTATTTAGCATCGTCTGCACAGGGTTACATGGCACAGTGCTTGAAGTTCCAGCAGCTGTCCACACCTCTTCGCTCCATTCTGGGACACCCTAGTACAGGACTAATTTAACAAGAGTGGGAAATCTTTGAAAAATTTCCATTGTGCACACAAGGTTTTGGAAGTTGGTCCTGCCAGATCAGGACTGAAGCATATATGTGGGATAAATTTTGTGAGGAAGCTTTTACTGTGACTGTTTAAAGCCCTCTACTTCTCATAGAACAAGTAGTCTCTAGGGACTCTAGAGCTCAATTCAGTTGATTTTTTATTTAAAGAAAGGCAACTGATGAGTAGATACAGGCCTTTGTTTTATGAGATGTATATGTTTTATATTATAAAACAATAATAAAATGTACAAGTACCATCAGGTCTGTAATGCAATTATTGACATTAGACATAATTAAATACCAGCCCTTTCACCTGTATTAAAAAACATTAAGGTTTGACACAAAAAGACAAATGCCAGGAAATTAAAACCTGAGGCTGAAACTATGCTCTTAATTCATTAACTTTTTGAAGAAGAGGGGAGGGAAATAAATTCAGCAGACTATGATAGAGAGGAAATGTCTGACATTTTGGATTTTTGTCATCTTGATAAAATTCCAGGTTTTTTAAACTTTCTTTTGCATTTAATTTTCTTATTTCTTGTTTTCATCATCCCTTTTAAACTGTTTTTCCTAAAGATTATACAGTGCATAGTTACGTTTCAAATTACCTGAATTTCAATAGAGGTATTGTTAACTATAAATACGTATATATTTTGCAGTGTTGTAGCAGTGTTAGTTCTAGGATATTAATGAGAAAACGGGGGTGAGATAATATTTTATTGGCCCAACTTCAGTTGGTGAAAAGATAAGCTTTCAAGGTCCACAGAGCTCTGCTTCTTCTATACAGATCTCTTCTTCTCCTGAAGAGCTCTCTGTAGCTTGGAAGCGTGTCTCTTTCACGAACAGAAGTTGTTCCAATAAAAGATATCACCTCACCCACCTTGTGTCTCATGTATATATTTTGGCATTTTTGAGACCTGTTACTTAAGTATAATATTTGGTAAACAAATATCTAATCTATATTATCCAATCTAGCTAATCCAGTTTGGTTTTGTACTTTGTCCATATCTCATTATGTAAATCCTTATGAATTTTTCTAATAAGAAAATAGCATTTATCCAAGGAGGGGTAAGATTTTATCTGCAAATTGTTAGGGCACAGCAATTGTTTACAGACATGTTATACATCACTGTGTTTAACTCTTGGTATTAATATGTTCCTCGCATCATCAAGTTATGATAGTTTATAATGCCCCCCAAAAAGAATATTTGCCTTAATGCTGTGTTTTACTGTAAAAACAGTGAATATTTCTGTGTCTTTATTTTTGGTTATTTGTCCTTATTTTATTACTCTTAAATATAGTCTTATTGTTTTAAAACCAATTTATTTAAAAAAAGTATTCTTGCCATCAAGCAAGAGTGTAACATGATTTCTGGTATTGCTAATTCAGTTTCCACTGATTTATTTAACTGAGTTCTACATTTCCTTAAAAGTATGAATTTATTGCTCATGAAAGTTGTTTAAACCTTTATTCATAGCACTGGAGATTAAAGACCACTAGTTATCCACTGAAGAAATTAATGTTGGGACAGTAGCAGTACACATTTTCTTGTAATGCCCTCTTCTGTAGAGACTACTGCTGGGTATAGTTAGTATGTTTAATCTGTGACCTTTCTGCTGAGACTTCAGCAAGATTGTGTGTGCCAGTTGTACAATTTGTCTGTCTGTGTCAATCTTAGGGATTTCTATAGTGCCCATCACCACTGTGTTGATATAAACATAAAGAAATAATATTTAATTGGAAATGAAGATTTCAAAACTAATTTACCAATAGTCTTAGGCTACAGCAGCATATGTCTGAGCTCCATAAATTTCCTGTTAAGGCGGTATGTTGATTAGCAGTAAGTTGTTTTTATGAACAAAAGGGAAAACCTTTTTGGAATTATGAAATATGTTGAATATATATGGGCTGGTTCTTCAGCCCTGATGCATCCCCTTTGTGCCAGAGTGTCCTAATCAGGCCATTGAGGATTCCCCTGGCTTCGGGGAATCCCTGGCTGGTATAGAGCCAGAGTTTCTGGCTTTATGCCAAACCAACCCAGCCACTCCTGGAATACATATTACAGGGTATGTCATGGCCAGAGTACTTCTGCATTCAGGCAATCAGTGGGTGGCATAACAGCTCTTTGGGGGCTGTTACAAACCAGAATAGGGTAGGGCAGGCATGTGACTATTCTGCCTTGAACTAGGGATTGAACTGGGAATCAGGAGCATGTAAAAGTTGTGTGCAGCCATCTTTGTCCCTTCTGGCAGGATCCTGTGCTGAGCACAGCTTAGCCAAACTCAAAGATTGGAGCCACAGTGTTTTGGATGTATGGAAGTATATGTAGAGTTTGACCAAAAAAGAATATATAGCATGAGTGAACTGCCTACATCTCTTAACTGGCCAGCAAAACGTAACAAATATCAAGGTAAAACCTTTTTGGAAATCTGATGATCCAAAAAAGCATTAGAATAATTTTAAAAATGTAAACTAAAGCTAAAATTTCAAAAAGTCATAACTTAAAACTCTGATAATTTCCAAACTTCCCCCTCTTATTCTGGGATGAGATGCAACTTGCAAAATAGCAGGAAGATCAGTTTCTGTTGAGGAGGCTAGTTTGATTTGCTTTAAGTTAGGAGCTAGCTTTAGTCTTAACTATGGGGCAACTATCACCACTGCATAACAATATATGTGTTTGGGGGGGGGGGGAAGAGGGGGATCATATACAGTTTATACACAGTAAATCAATTTTTTTCACACCCACAGTATAGAGGAAAACATACGGATCTGCCTTTTAAATCAGTTGATCTGTTTGCCTCATTTCCATTGTAACATGTTTAGAAGAATGACTGAGGTGATTCAATTAAAAACAACCAAGCATTGTTTTAATCCCAGTTTCATTTAGAGATTCAGGAACTTGAATACTCAAGGAGAGTCCTAGTATAGTTAATGTAGTAGTCTTTTTAGTTGCCTGAGCCTGCCTCTGTTCAAATCAGTTGTGGTTTTGTCATTAAGTCCCGCAGGTGAAAGATAGAGCCCTTCAACTGGAAAGCTTATTTAATTTCTATCATTGATATCTTCTTCTTCAAGATGTTGCTGCCAGTATTGGTTCATTTTTTTGAATCTATTTATTAATTTTCCATGTTTAATACAAAAATGTTCAGTAGCAGACCCAGAGATCTAATAAATGTACAAATAAACAAATAAAATGATTACAGCCACAAATGGAAAGGCAGTAATAAGTACAAAAGGTCCGTGGGAATAATTTGAGAACACTATATTGAAGTTATGATTTAAAAAAAAATTTTTTTTTTAAAAAATCAGATAGCAGTGAAAGGTCAAATAAATTAGACAAAACTGGTCAGAGACAGTGGATTGACAGCAGAAATGTGAGGTTCTGTCTTTATCCACAGAACAGTTACAACTGGGCTGCAGTAGTGCAAGCTTCTCCCCATTACTTTGTCAGTGTGCCTGAACTCTGATTTGGAGCAATCAGACAGTGCCATAGAAAAAATAGAGAGATAAAGCAGTGCAACAGGATTAATTTTTGTTCTAGGCTTTATCCTCCAGGCCTTCAATTAAAGTTTGTTGGTAGAATAGAGTAAGGTAAATGTAAACTGTGGATGATTCTCCAAGTCTGTCTTTCCAGAAACTCTGTATTTACATTATTGGAAAACCTAAATATGACTCTCTGAAATCTGAATCCTATCAGTTCTTGTCTGTGAGTTACAAACATGGGCTCCAGAGCGAGAAATACTGAGATCAGAGTTTGCAGATGGGTCAACCTTAGGCAAACACATCAGTGAGAAAAAACAGCAATCTTTTCCTTTTTAAGGGGGGAAAATTAAACTTGTGTTATAAAGCATGCTAAGTGCTTAGGAAAGCAGTTCAAAATTGAAGGTAATTTGGTATTTAGAATGGTGATGGACATTCTGGTCCTGCCTTAATTGTGTTTCTAGAAAAAGAAGCTCCCTTAGAGTCTCTCTTAGATGTTGAAGAGGATCTTGTTTACATGTAAAGGACGTATAGAATGCCCATGTGGAGACAACAGGTAATTCCAGCTTAGCTAATACAGTTAACACCAGCATTTGCGGTCTGTCTGTCTATGCAGGTGCTTAGATGGCTCCCATTACTTTAGTATCCTAAGCATTTGAAGATTGAAATAGCAATAATAATCTTTGTGGCACGTCCTTTCTTCCCAATATGTAGGAAAAAATAACTTGACTAGTTTATAGGGTTTTTTGTTTTTTATATTTGAGTGAGTAGTTATGATGTTAGCTTTCCCTCAGAAATTTCTTAATATACTAAATTGAAGAAACAATTTTTACATTTTATGCTGAAAGAAATCATTCTCTTCAGGGTGTGAACCACTGTCCTACACCCACCAACCTTTCTTTATTGGGTAAGAGTTTCATAGTTCTGGTGAAATGAAGTAGGTGCTGTGGGATTTAATGGTTGCAAGTGGAGAAGTGATCTCTCAGGTATCTTAAGGTCAGTGTCATGGAAGAAATTGATTATCCGGCCTTTAACAAGACTATCTATATTCAGAGGCGAGCCAGCTCAAGGACTTAAGCACTGAGTGATATGCAGACAGTGACCTGTATTTATAAGCAGATGGGTTGTGGTGTTTTGTACTTATTAGAAATTTTCATGATATGTTTCATATCTTCATGACAGGAAGATATATGAAGGACACAAGATTATAATTTTCACAGATTTGGCACCCTCTACCCAATTCGCAAGGAAATTGCTTTTGGCTCTTAAAGCCTGTTGAAGGGAGAGGGGGAAGAAGAAGAAAAAAAAGCTTTTCCACCCCCCCACCTGAATTTGGCAGTATATCCATATAGCATTGCAAAATATTTTAGGAAACCAATCTGCACAAGTGCAGTTGATAAAAAATCATGTCCTCAGAAGAACTGGTCTTCTCCTGTTACATAAGTGTCTGAAATAGTTACACTTTGCAAGACTGCAAGCCTCTACAGTACATGTGCTGAAAGAATACTTCTTACTCCTTTATGACAATGAAAAAATGGAAACTATGGGAGAGCATAAGCAACATGTCTCTGATTACTGGGTGGTTAAACTTGAAGTCCCTTCGTGTGTGTGTGTGTAACTTCTAGATTTTGCCATAAGATTCTCATTTTAGAACCATTTAATCCCACCAAATTAGTTATTGTATGTGGGAAGACTACCACTGATTTCTGTTGGATTTCTTTTGAATTTTGGACATACTGGACAGACTGGACAGACTATATTGTTCTTTACATAGAATTTAAGACTGTGGCTGGAAAATTCAACTACACTGCATTCTTCATTGGAAGACACTTACATGATGTCAAAACAATTAGGGCATGAAAATCAAGGTTAGGCCTTCTTTGGGTTCTTCCTCCCCCACCACATTGTGGGAACTTGACAGAGCAGAGAAAAGGGGTAGAAAAGTCTCATTACAGTCTCTCAGTGTCCAGGTCAGAAAGGACCAGTGCAACACTTAAGCACGTATGTCAGTTTAAGTATGCAAGTAGTCATGCTGAAGTCCCATTGAAGACTATGCATGCACTTAAAGTTACACATATGCTTAAGTGCTTTGCTGGATTGAGGTCCAGTGCTGTTCCACTGCAGATCAAAGATGTAGGTAATTAATAATGTAACCCATCCACTCTCCCCATCTCAAAGTCAGCTCAGAACCCATGGTGGGGTGGAATCTCCATAGGCCAGGTTGTTTGCTATAGTAAGTATGGATTTCCACAAGAGAGAATCCTTTCAAAGGGAATAATATTAACCATCAAGATGTTTATAACTTTCCTTATAATATCTGGTTACCTCAAATGGGAAAGAATGATCAGAAGTGGTGGAGGTTTAGCTTTGTTAACAGTCATAAATCCTTTCCTTTTTCACTCCAATCAGTCCCTGGGGTCTTCTTAAAGCTCTTGACATTGCAACAACCCTTCGTCAGAATACAATACATGTTCTTCTGTAACTAGACAGCTGATGGTGAGGGCCTCATCTAGACCAGAAATAGTGGAGGCAGTGAAGGTGATGTGCTGTCACATCAGAAATTAGTCAGTACTGGAAAGAAAACCTTTGTCACATCAGTACATTTGAGAACGCTGTTAGACTGCTGACAGCAGTCTTTTCATCAGCAGAATGGATCCTTGTGGCCATAGCTGCTCCCACACTACTGAAGGCCTCCAGAAAAGTCCTCTAAGCTAGTCACAGCATTTGGGTACTGTACCAGATGCCACTCCATGCCTGTCAAAATAGTCATTCTATGACTAAGGAATAAGAAAGGAGGGGGGGGCCTGTTCTTACGTTCAGACAGCACCAGGCACTTTCCATCAATTGGTGAGAATCTTCCATAAGCCTCTGGAAGATGGCGGCGGAGGGATGCCTTTAGCAGAATTGCAGTATGTACTATAATTGTCACAGACATGAGCCTGAGATATGCTGTTAAAATTCATAAAGACTGAACAAGGGAATGTAGACTAAGCAGGAGAAGCAGTGTCACAGCAATGTCCTGGAGCTTAGAGGAGTTCCCAGTCTAATGTTGGCATTTAGGAATCGGGTGACTAGCCATGTAGTATTGATATCGACAGACAATACAGCTGTTACGTCAGATACTGGCAAACTAAGTGGAACGAGGGGCAGAAATCTGGCTCAGAAAGCCTCATTTATGAACAAGCGGAAACTCCACATCCCTGAGGGCAACTAATTGCAGGAAATCACAAACTCCAGGTAGACTGATTCAGTCATCAGGAATTACTGCAAAGAGAGAGGTCACTTATACCACAAATATTCTAAAATCCTGCTCAGCATGAGGTGTTCTAAGAATAGACCTTTTCTCTCCCTGGACAGTGCCAAAGCGGGAAGCCCTGCAGCAGGTCAGGGCAATAGATGACTGTTCCATAATATGATTCTCTGGATTTATTGTCTTTCCTTCCTTGCAAATCACACACAAGATTCACTTGAAGGTGGAAGTGGGATTCCCCAGCTGGTGTTCTCTGCTCCCTTTGTGCTCCCTGAGGATTCGTGTTATGGAGAAGGTCTCAAGAGAACCTGTCCCTGGTGTAAGAAAACTAAATACCCTGTTTTTTTGTTATTTGTTTTTTTTTTTGTTTTTTTTTTAAAGTGAATCACTCGGTATAACAAAGAAAATATGGTCCCAATTCAGCAGGGTACTTAAATGCTTGCCTAATTTTAAGTTTAAAGCAAATGCCTCAGAATTTCACTGAATTGGAGCCTAAATTAGGAACAGTGTGGGCCTCACATTGGTTTCAGATTTTGAGATGGCCTCAAATTGGCCCTGCATGCAAAAGTCCCATATGTGCACAAATGGTAAGTTATTTATGGTCATTTTGCATTTGAAAGTTTGGTAATTGTGTACCCAGTTTCTTGAACACAAATAGGTGTCAATGCACTCTTCAGAGCCTGTGGCTGAAAACTAAGCCCACTGTGTTTAGATTAATCTAATTGGTCATCTCCCTAAATGATGCATCATCATAGTGAATAATTATGATGGATTATTTTACAGTCGTACCAGAGATGCTAATCACTGTTGGAGCCCCAATATGCCAAACTATATGAACACATGCAGAAAGACCTGGTTCCTGCCCCAAAAATCTTACAATCTAATTTGGTGTGTTTGATAAATACACATAGGATGCCACAGAGCAATTGTGCTTGTAATATCAGAAATGAGCATTTTAATTAGCATTATAAATCAGCTACTAACATAGCATATTATATGTGCTTTACAATACAGTCACCGACTCTATATTCTATTTCATATACTTATACCCTCTCTAGTCCTTGCCTCAGTTGCTGCATGCTTGCAAACCACTTTTGATTTAAAAGGGGAAAGTCCATAGTTTGGCGGACCTTCTAGAAAGTGCTGAGCATGTGACCTATTGGATTTATATAGACAAACAGATGTGCATGTGGCAAGATAGAAAAACAAAGCTTGTGTAAAAATGAACAGATGAGAAGCTGAATGTCTAGAATACTAGGGAAGGTAATGCTATGCAGTGATTTTTACAGTACCTCTGTTATAAGCAGTGTAAGAACAGTGTGCTCCCTGGCATACATTACCATCAAAACTGCAAAGGTTTCAATTCCATGGCAACACAAAGAGCCCAGTTGTGTTCAGGGTGGAGGTATTAATACATTCAGAGTGAGGGTTGGGAGTGAGTTGAAAAAAAACCCAAAACTCTGAATTTTAAATATATAAAAGAACTGAGATGAATGCAAGCAAAATGAGGACATTAAACTAAACATGTTTTTGGGAAAAGAGGGCAATAGCAGTCAAATGGTGAGCCAAGAGAATGTACATAATTCCTGTGTATTCCCTTGTGATGTATTCCCTGAAGATGAAGGCTTGGTCAGTTTGCATAATCATGGGAATTATTTTTCCCTCAAGACTTGCTATTTCACTGCTGTTGTCCCCAGAGTTCTATTCTCTCCTTCTGCCTCCTCCCTCATTTCTCTGAACCCCCCTCTGGCTTTCCTCACCTACTCCAGCAGAGACGCAGGAACAGCTACATTGTGTCTGCTTCTTGACATCCCAGTAGCTGTAGGAGTATGAGGGAAGAGCAATCTATTTTGCCTGCCTGTTCAAGCTTCTGTCTCTGATGCTGGCCTGCTTTTCAGAGGCACGCTGGTGCTAGTGCATTAGGGTTATGTACCTTCATCTTCAGTTTCCTTTTCACAAAGGAACTGTACATACAGTGCTGAATAGCAGGGTCATTCATGCTGAACAATGTAGTATGTACAGCTCCAAATTCCTTTCAGGTGCCCAGATAGCTGGTACAACACTCTGAACAGGGTGTCTATTTTTGAAAAGGACTTTCCCAGTGGGGCACCTCACTCATTCATTCTGACAAGATGAGGAGAAAGTAACACGAGACACAAAGAAAGGAGAAAAGGCGAGAGAAGCAAGAACAGGAGGAGAGATGAGATGAGAGCAAAGGCAGAAGGACAACAGTGGAGTGACAAGGGCTCCGGTGGAGGGAGAAACTGCTCTGGTTCGGGTGGGGGGGAAGGAGTTATTTCAGGAGAAACAGAAAACTGCAAAAAAAGCAGCAGAGAAATGAGAGGGAGTAAGACTGAGAGGTCTCAGAGACATGGGATTGATATGATAAATGCAGTTTTAAAACATGGGTGCCAAGGTTGTGGTGTCAGCAGTGCTACTTTTACATGCTGACCTAAGGTGCCTAAGCTCAGTTGTTAGCACTCTAGGATGAAATTCACCCTGGTGCAGAAGCAGGAGCTGCTTTACCTATTTTGCTGCCTGAAGCAGTTTCCGCCGAATTGCCGCCGCAGCGGGAAGAGCAGCGGGGCTGCCGCCGAATTCTCATTGCCGCGCCAAGCACCTTCTTGGAAAACTGGTGCCTGGAGCTGGCCTTGTGCAGAAGACCAGTACAAAGCCTATGCACTACTTAAGCCCCACTCAAACCTTACTTTGAGAGCTACTGGGGGACATAATTTATATATGGTCTATAGGTGCTGTGCTGGTTCCCCCTACAGAGGGGTGAATAGTATCTGCAAACGCATAATTGGGTGATTAAATAAAGTGTCATAATTGGGAAGTAGGGTCTGCAGTGAGTAGGTTAGAGACATTATTTCTCTGGAAAGCTTCTCACAAGCCTGGTAATTTTGAGAGGGAAGCAGGTAAGGCGGAATTCCGGTGCTAATAAGATTTGAGTCAGATTGATGCTAATTGTTACCATAGGACTTGTAGAGTAATTAGATTAACAGGTCAGACTTTTAAAAAAAATAGTGCACATCACTAGTATGTTCATGTCCCCCCTCAATGTCAAGCTCAGTAGTAATGCAAAAGAAGAAAATTGATTTTGTGTTAAGACTCACTGTAAGCAGAATGTTATTGACTCTACCCATTGATAGCAGAAGCAGTGCTATTGTTATGCAATCAGCTAGCTGTATTAATATACACTGAGGGCTCCTCTTAGAGTATCAGGGTTGGAAGGGTCCTCAGGAGGTCATCTAGTCCAACCCCCTGCTCAAAGCAGGACCAATCCCCAGTTTTTGCCCCAGATCCCTCAATGACCCCCCTCAAGGATTGAACTCACAACCCTGGGTTTAGCAGTCCAACAATCAAACCCCGAGTTAGCTGTGCTCCCTCTCTTCCACTTGTTCAAACAAAGTAGACTACCCAAAAGTACCAGACTAAAAGGGAATTTTAGACTTGGCTTGGGAAGGGGTTTGTGAATGAACACATGTATTTCTTCCTGCTCGAGACAGTCTTCTTAAACAGGTCTTATCATTCCGTGTCACTTGGGCTCAGTTCACTATTAGGCTCACAGACCAGTAGTGGGGGGGTGGAAATCCCTCTCTTGTATCAGAGGGAAGCAAAGCTGGGCTAGAGCTGCTTTTCCCTCCTCGATCTCTCCTTCATTGGGTGAAGAGGCTGAGGCTCTGAAGTTGTTTTCCTCCCCCTCTGCTGGTCTCTGCTCAGATGCAGGGATCATCAGCATTCAAATGCTTACTCTCCCCCTGCCTTCAATGCTTCTCTTCCTGAGAGGTGGCTTGGGCATGGTTGTGCTTTCAACATCTTCGCTTGGCTGAGGGACGTTACTTCTGCTTCTGGGAGAAGGCAAAAGAAGATTGGGCTGGATTAGGTCACCAGTGCTGCCAGCCACAAACATTCCAAATCCATGAGTCAGGGGCCAGAAATCATGAAAGGGTTAAAATCCTGAAGTTTTTTTACGTAGTGATAAGTGTTGGGTTCATTGTTTGCTTTCTGAGCCTGCACTCAATTCACATTTTAAGCTTTTCATCACAAACATGAGAGCTGGAAACTTTCTAAAAAAGAAAGGCAAGATTCCTACATCATCGTGAGTCTCCAAGAGCTCAGGCTTTAAGTAAAACACCTACTATTGTGAAACTTGTGATAAAACAGCAAGAGTTGGTAGCACTGGGTCACCACCCTCTCTCTCCTCAACAGTTTTGTTTTTATATGTAACCCCATTTTTCATTGAGGGACCAGAATGAAAGAGAACTTTTGTTTCTCTCCTTCATTGAAGGGATCAGGCCAAAAATTGCTCAGGCCTAGATCCTCAAATGTATTCAACTCCCATTGAAATAAATGGAAGTTAGGCACATAAATACCTTTGCGGATCTAGGCCTGAGCCTCTTTGTCCAATGGGAAAGTGAAGTGAGCAGGCATGGGAGCAGCAAGTGGGTTAGAGGGCTGGAGGAATGTGTGTAGGAGGTTTAGGTTTATTGTTGGAGGAAAGGAACACGTAGGGGACTGTAAAGGTTTAGACTCACCCCTTCAGTGCCTCCTGCAGGTCATCCTTGGGAATTAGCTCCATTTCCAGCTCAGAGCTCCCTCCACAGGCCAGTGATCCAGGACCCAGTGGCCTTGCCTTGAGTGCTGCCCCCCTTCCAGGGAGTGACAGTACTGCATCTCCCACATCACCTCAGTTATGGCTACTGCCAGTCACCATCTAGCCCCCACACCCTGGGGCAGACTGCAGTGTAAAAGCCAATCATCACAGGTAACAAGGGATTTGAACTAGCTGCCTTTACTCACCCTCAGGCTGCCCCTCTGCAACCCCAATACCTATATGGGCCTGGGGAGTTGCTGGCCTAGGGCTTCCCAGCTCCTGAGGCCTTTCCCCAGCCCTGCCTCACTCTAGGTCCCCAGGTGAAGTTCCCTTAACCAGTCAGTCTCTCTCTTCTGAGAGACTCTGCCTGAGTTTCTGGCTCCCAGCTGTTATAAGGGCCAGCTGGGCCATGATTGGGGCATAGCCCAGCTGTGGCTACTTCCCCAATCAGTCCAGCTTCTAGCCCACAGCCCCCAGCACTCTCGAAGGGCTGGTTTTCTAGCCCTTCAGGGCAAGAGTGGGTGACCACCCTGCTACAGGGACATGTTAATTGCATGTGCAAAGTATGTATCAAGAAGGAAGTCTCACACATTCTGCAGCAATGTGTTTTAGGTGGGAACCCATGATGAGGGTGAGAGTGTCTAGGAAAAAGGAATGGAGAGATGAGCTCACACTCACTGAGTTTTCCTGCTATTAGGAAGGCAAGTGGTGAAGGAGTATAAAAAGGAATAATATCTATGGGTAAGAGTAGGCTTCTTGTTACCACTCTGCCACAGTCCTGTTGTCTCTGGAGTAGCAGGAGGGAAGCCCCCCTATATTACACGGCAATTATGTAGAATGGTGGCTGATATTTTTTTCTTGGATCACTGCTCAAGAACTGAAGTGAGAAGCTCCATGTAGATTTGGCAGATTGTAACACAGTAGGATTAATACACTGGATCAGCTAAAATCAAAACCAGCTCAAAGGGCAAATAAATGAGGTTTCATCTTAGTGTTCAGGAGAAATCAGTGTACATTATTAAATTTGGAAAGAGGGAACAATATGTTAGGAAACAGTAGTCACATAACAAATGACAAAGAACTTACTGTGTCAGTGAGGAAATCACTAGCTTCTGGTATTTTGGAATTTTAGTTTTGGCTTTGGAAAGGCATTCGTGAATGAATTATGCAGCAAATAATTTCTGGCTTTCATTTCAGAGTTCACTTAATGTTTTTAAAGCAAAGGCAGATGATACAATCAATGGTGTATAAAAACTCAAACGTGTATATGCTCTCCCACAGCAAATGTATTCATGGTCTCCATTCATCTTCATTTGATTTTATTTTCAAACCTCAACAATTAGCTTCATCCTCCCTTGGCTACAATATTTATTCAGTCCTTGTCAAAAAGTCTTGTAGGACCATTGGCTGGTAGCCTTAGAATGTGTTATAAGTGCAGGTGCAGTTGACACACCAGGCTAATGTGTTCCCAATCGTTTGGAAAGTTAAAAAGAACACCTTCCATTAGGCAGCCACATTTTCTTCCCACACGTTTGAGGATAAGAACCCTTTAGTTGATGCCATGAGAACTGGGAATCCATGTCTACACTTCAGACGTATGTAATCCTTCTCCAGCTTTTCCCCTTCCCTCCTCTTTTCGGGTCAGTACTGCAGTTAGGAATTGTATTTATTTTACTTCCAGTTTTTGTTGAAGGCTTGAGGGCTCTGTAATATTCTTTTTTCAGCAGTATAATGATCTGTATTAGTGACTAGTATGTCTAACTGTTAATTTGCTTATAATAAGTTTTTCAAGAGGTTGCTTTAATACGGAGGGGAGATCAGTTCTTTGTGCTGCAAATGCCTGATGCTGAATGTCTCTCGACTCCATGTCATTATGGTAAGTTTTTACATTAGGGCACCTGTGCTTTTAAATGAAAGTGTCAAGCACCTTCTTGTACTGGAAACTTGAAACATGTGGCTGCCTGCAGAGAAACCATACACTAAGTTACAGCCTGTGGGGGCCCAGATGTGCTTGGCAAGCATTGCCATGCCAGCATGAGTCTTTGTAGGAGCGGAGAGGGGATGGGTAGCTGACAGTCCTGATTTTTACATATCTTGAATATGTTCTGACACCCCGGTTTGCAGGACCTGAAATCCCCAGGATTCCTGTTCCAGGCTGCTGACCCTGCACATACGGTGGTGATGTGACACAAAACTCTTTCCAAAAGGCTTGTGTTTTTTTTTCTCATTTTCCCTGCCACCTTTTTCCATTTTGAAACTGTTCTGCAGGACCCTGCTCTCTCAAGGCTCCCTGCCTCTGCTGTTCTTTCCTTTGTTTCATCTGTTTTTGCAAAGTGGAAGGATGCGATTTAGGGGAGAAGTTACCTGTTGTAGAACTCTGAATTGCCTTCTCCGTGTATCATTGTCTTTCCTCTTCTTTTTTCTCATGGTCTCTTTTTCACTTTGACCTTCCCCGTGCAGGTCAGTGGCTCAGTTGTAAGTCGTGGTGAATACTCTTTGTTCTCTGTAAGTGACTTCTTCATACAGAGAAGAATGCAGGTTCACAGGCTGTTCCCTTGCTTTCCTTCCTGCAGCTGCCATAATAATTCGTTTGCACTTGTGGGTGGGCCAATTGGCTGAAAAACTCATAAACAACTGAGTAGGGCTATGAGGGCAGTGAAATACTGGTTGCTTTGCAGTTTGGGTTTTTTTAAAATGGATTGTATATACAAAAAAGTGTTTCCTTTAGTATTTCTGTAATAATTCAGCTCCATAAACTTTTTTTAAAAGGTATGTTTTTACATTAGAAATATTAGGCGCTTGATTTGCGTTTTTGTCTTGCATCTTTGTCAAACTTTGGAAGACTTGGACTGCGCCATCACAGCTAGAGTCTGAAATCTGACCTGCAATTAGGCTGGGAGAGCAGTAGCTCAGGTTTCAGCTCAGTTGAATGGCAAGGGAATGATGAAACGTTGACTGTCAGAGTTGTAGCTCAGGTCTCACTCCAGATGTGATGTCATGGTGTAGGTCCTCCAAAGATTGCCAAAGTCTGCCTGAAAAAAACTAAGCGGATGGGAATCACAGTGTGCTGGGCATAGTCATAAATGAGGGGTGAAGTAGCCACTGATGACAGGAAAGAGAGGGGTAGCACAGGTACAGAAAACAATGACTGATAACATTTTTATTCAAAGAAGCACAAATCTTATGGAAAATTTCTATAGAATTTAGTAGGGATGAAACCCAATAGGGTTCACTTGAAATGTTTTAGGGAGTCTATTAAATTCTACAGGTTTTAAGAGAAATTTCAGTAAAGAATAATCTTCTTTCTGTAGGTTTTTAGAATACGATAGTACAGGTATAGTTCTCCATTAAATTCTATAGAATGGTTGGGGCAAAAACACCATAGAAAAGTTATAATTTTCCATTACATTTGATAGGATTTATGTGAGGGAATGTTTAAACTGAGAATATAATTACTATTTTCACCTAAATGCACTTTTTCCTGACATGGAGATGTTTATACAGAATAAGCTATTTAGGACTAATTTAACCGTTAACTTTCATGGAGGCAGCTGGTATTGTATTATTTAGGCTGGGCATGGTTTGAATGGATGCTTCACTTAGATGTTGTGTATAGTGTCTTACAGCATTGTTGATAAAGACAACAGGGATCCTGGTCTGAAAGGGAAGAGAGGCAACCTGTACTCCCCCTTATGTTAACCCCAAGTCACATGATGTGTTTCTCTTTCCTGACTGAATTAAAGATGAACAATACATTTAGGATTGGGATTCCAGTATTTGTGATGATCAAATTCAAGTTTGTATGAGCAAACTTACCATGAAAGTTTAAGCTGAAAGCAGAGTGGTTTTGGTGTGGTTTGTTTGGGGTCTTTGTACTTCTTTGCAAATGTAAAAAGGATCTGGTAGAGATTAAATGAGGCTGCATCTAGTCCTTCTGCAACCCCTTACTACCAAGCATAGTTCTACTTACTGGGCATAGACCCCTACTCCTGATTGTGATTTATGAGGTGGCCCCCTTTATGTTGTTCTAATCGCATAAATCCAGTGTAAACAGTCACCACATATTACCCCATCCAGTATAACAGCTCAGTATAGGGATCTTGTCTGGGGTGGGTTGGAAACATGCTGGGAAGGGCAATCGTGGCCAGAGTGTGCTGTGATTTGGCTGTTCTAGGTTGATATAATGGCACATAGAGGACAATTACAAGTCAGCATAACCTAGAGCAGCCTTAGGGCTCCTCTAAATTGTGTCAGGAGCTGAGCAGTCCCTTAAAACCAGGTTTGCCTCCCCTCCCCTTCCTTATTCCTGTATTTACTGTGGAATGGAGGAATGCAGAACTGGGTCATTGACTGTAGTCGAGCTGTTTTCATGAGGAGGGAGACTTAATGTGGACAAGGGTTTGCAGGATCAGACCCTTAATTATAGAATAATTCCTAAGGCAACATCAGCGATCTATCCCCTTGGGCAATATTTAAAAGTCCCTTTTCAATTTAATTGAAATGGTATCTGATTTGCAAATGTTACAAATGTGCTGTGCAACACAATTGAGGCTCCGATGCCTTTATAAGAACATGAGCCGCAGAAAGGGAGAGTCCTGTGAGAGTGACGCTGATGCTGAAGCAGTGTAAGAATACCAGGCCTTTTTTATGTTTCTGATATCAGCATCATGGTTTATCTAATGTTGTGTGACAGTATGGTTACAGGTTTCAGAGTAGCAGCCGTGTTAGTCTGTATTCGCAAAAAGAAAAGGAGTACTTGTGGCACCTTAGAGACTAACCAATTTATCTGAGCATAAGCTTTCATGAAGGTTAGTCTCTAAGGTGCCACAAGTACTCCTTTTCTTTTTGCGAATACAGACTAACACGGCTGTTACTCTGAAACCTGTCTTCTGCAATTTCCACAGTATGCATCCGATGAAGTGAGCTGTAGCTCACTATGGTTACAAGTTCTCCACACTGTTCCATCCTCAGCAAGCCAGGTGTTACTCCCAAAATTGCAGTTCTAAAAACTTCTAAAATAATTTGCTAATTTGAGGCCCAGTCCTGCATCCTTTGTCTACCCAACATTTCTCCCTGAAGTCCTGCATTCAGTACAATTTCCAGCTGCAGAAATATAACAGTGGTGTCCATTTTCTCTTTGAAAATACAGTATATAACTTCTATAATAAAAGTTTTCACACTTACTTTAACCCACAACGTATACTGCTTCTCTTCTGTTATGTTCTCTTGTATGTCTGCTGCCCTCTGTATTACTGGTAATGTAAGAAAATAATTTGTAATGTCAACAGTACTGTTTGCTGGGTAGTATCTAGAAATATCTCTCCCATTTTTTATTTTAATAAGGCTATAAGATAAGGAGGTAATTTAACCATTTTCCTGCTCATGACTCTGTATCTTCAAAACAGCGTTGCCACTACACGTATTCCCCCAATACTTATTTAGATAAGAGAGCTTATACAGTTATGACCCTAGATCTCCTACACTTTTCCTTGACATTTCCCCCTCTGCTGATTTCATTCAGGGCTACCACTGTCTTTGGCAGCAATATATCTGCCTCCAGCCCTTCTGTAGCCATCTCTTCCTCTTTCCCCATCTCCCTTTATACTAGCTGGACACCATCTTCTTTTCATTGGAAGCATGTATTACAATGAGGCCTATTTTGAGGGTTTTTTTAAATGAGTCTTTTATTTCATTAAAAACAAACTTTAAAAATGTGTATGTTTTCCTGAAGTGTTGGAAACTCTCACACACTAGCATTGTGCTTGTTCTAAGCAAAGTGGTTTTCAATATGTTTTTTCCATTTGCGGATCCCTAAAAAATTTCTAATGGAGGTGCGGACCCCTTTTGAAATCTGTGACATAGTCTGCAGACACCCCGGGGTCTGTGGACCGCAGATTGAAAACCACTGTCCTAGTATAGGAGAACTGAAAACTAAAACTGGCTCTAAACAAAGTGAAACTGGCCAAAAGTTTCACTTTCTAAACTGTCTGAAATGTTAGAAATAAACAGAAGATTTTAATTATTCTTTATTTGAACAATCTGTGGTCTCTTTAGTAACACAAATGAAGACTTTTGGTTAGTATTCAGCTTTTATCTTGACTGTCCATTTGTGTAATAAGATTTTTGTTGCCTCTGGAATGTAAAAAGTTTTTCCCCTCTCTGCTTGGAATAAATACTATGGTATCATGTGGTTGGCTAGGTAAAGGTGATTTTAGTTGCTTAACAATGCAGTTATCGGGTGTTGGCCAAACACAACACCAGAGTCTTCCCTAAATGACATGGCTGTATGACTGACCGTTCTGTATGTCAGGACAGACTATGTGCATGTAGGAAATTAACTTTCTCAGTGCAGCTGGATATTCTAGGACTAACCTTGTGTTTTCCAGTCGTCTGAATGAATGTGGTATTAAAACTGTTGCCAAGGGACAGATGTAAGACTGCGTGCTGAAGCATGCTTTTCCTCAGTTGCAGTGTTGCCAAAAAACAAGCACTAAAAAATCATGAGTCATGACCTCAAAAATCCTCATTGTCTGAAAAATCATGAATTTTAAAAATGATAAATATTAGGGGATAAGCATTGGTGTTTGCCTTCTGGGCTCCAGTCATACCCCTGATACCCAGACATGTCCTGACATATTACCTTATACCAAGGTCAGAATTGTGGTACGCAGAGAGTGGAATATGTCAGATCTACTCCTGCTGACCTTGGGATTTCCCTATGCTGGGGGAATCCCCAGCTGGCCAGTTTACCCAGTTTTTCACCTGCCTTGCTCTGTCAGACCAGAACGGGGGCCAAGATGTGGCTCTCGATCCCTGCCTCAAAGCATTTATAGTCTAAGTAAAGAGAAGAAATGCAGAAGGATACAACAAAAATAGTGCTCCAGGAGTGGAATACACGAGGGCAAAGATAACATAATCTGATTATGTGACCATATAGAAAAATAATGTGAGTGCCTTGACTCTAACTCAAGTTCCGCCTTGAAGGTTTAGCATTTAGAGGATAGAGTCATGGTACATGGGGTCAGAAAGTGCAATATATAAGAGGCTCAATCTTTCTCCCATCAAAGACAAGAGGCAAAACTCCTGTTAACTTCAGGGGGAGCAGGGTTGGGCTCTTGCATTGTTTGCAGAGTTAGGCTAATCCATGACAAATTATTATGTTCATTTCAAAAATGTGACAAAAATCATATATGGGTGTCTGACATGCCTTTGAGTTATTTAAAGTTTCCTGACAAAGAGAGAGAATTATAATACCCACTTCTTATTGGTGAGAGACTTTGTGCATTTCTTGTGAAATACTGCAGGTTGTGATTTCCTCTTGAATTAGCAAACTTGCTATAAAAAATGTTTCACAGATCTTCAGTGACGTGGTATCTTACACATTTACACCTTTGCTATTTTTCACGACACTTGTTTTTGTAAGAGCTCCTACGCTAGAGTGCATTACAGGTTTGGATTATTTTGTCACATTTTCTGTAGGAAATATATTGTTTTAGTCCCGCTGAGAAACTGAGAGGGCTGGAGGCAGACGGAGAGAACAACACAAGGCTCCTTCCAGCAACTTGGAGGGGATAATCATCTAGAGCAGGGGTTCTCGACCTTTTTTCTTTCTGAGGCCCTCCCAACATGCTATAAAAACACCACGGCCCACCTGTGCCACCACAGCTGGTTTTCTTCATATCAAAGCCAGGACCAGCATTAGGATGTAGCAAGCAGTTGCCCAGGACACTACACCACAGGGGACCCCGCAAAGCTAAATTGCTTAGGCTTTGGCTTCAGCCCTGGATGGTGGGGCTTCAGCTTTCTGCCCTTGGCCCCAGTGAGTCTAATGCTGGCCCTGCATGACGTGCCCACTGAAATGTGCTTGCGGCCCCCCCTGGGGGCCTTGGACCCCTGGTTGAGAACTGCTGAACTAGAGGGCACCAATGAACACTTCTACTTAGGGTTGTTAAACTAGGCCAAGCAAACTGCCAGCCTGTGTGCACAGGAAAAAATGTGCATGCTTTGTGAAATTGTTGTGCTAAAAATAATTTGCATTTTTATTTATATCAGTGTTATCATAGTTGAAGAAAGTGAAGTAGAATGTAGCTGCCTGGGCCAAAAATGGCCGTTGTTGTTTTCATGCTCGCCAAAGAGAGGCGTATGAATCCCTTCATGTTTGGCTAGGTAAGAGAAAGGGTAACATTTTCCAAACTACCGAAGTGCCATTTTCAAAAGAGGTGATTTAGGCACTTAGCAACCTAAAACACATTGAAAGTCCATATGATTTTGGATCCGAAGTGCCCAAGACACTTTTGAAAATGAGACTTAGGAGCCTCAGTTACATTAGGGTTTTGAAAATGTTATCCAAAGTTTTTTAATTTGGTGAGAAGTTGCAACAGAACTGCTAATATAACTGCTCTAAAGACTTTTGACAGGGTCATTGATATCTTAGTAAATGCCATGACAATTGAGAGCATATGGAATTAAGATAAAGGAATAAGAGATTGTCCATAATAACTGATTATTTAATGTAGAACATCACTGTTTTGAACTAGATATTAATGTAAAAATATCTAGTAATTGTTTGATATGGGCAGTAAAGTATCTTGACAGGGTTTGGATTCTGAGTTAAAAGATTTGCACTGCAGTTCTTTTTGAGTGGATGACAGCCAAATGATACAAGAAAGGCAGAAGATGCAGCACAAAGTATCATACAAAGATTATGGCCAAGATAGCTGTGAACTGTCCAAAGAAATAATGCCCATGGAACAGACAAAAAAAATCACATCAGTTTTTTTGGGGTGATATTTTATTTCAGACAAACATTGCCTGCAGACGTGTTAGGGTGACATGCTTTATTTGAATATCTCTGGATTAATTTGAAATTGTTTACTTTATCCCCCACTAATATGCTAAAAGAGTTGGTACATTAAAAGATGCCAAGTAAAAGATAAAGACTGTATAGCATTTTATAGTCAGTGCTTCTCTTTAGGCTTAATGCTTGTATTGCAATGTTAAAATTTACAGAACAGCTTGTAATTGCAGCATCTTATTTAAACCATCTATTTGTGGTTGTGGCTGCTGAGGAAGCTTAAACTTCAACATTCCCCGGCCATCTAATACCAGCAAATCGACTTCAGGTCTCTTGTAAGAATATCTAAATGTAGGTTGTTGAATAATCCCTTTGGGGGCCCTGTAACTATTTTTATGCCTGGATATGCGTCATCAGTGGGTATTTTCTCTGGTGAGTAGCTTACATCAGTAGGTCTCCTTCCATACATTCTATCAGTGAGTGAGTTATGATTGATGGGAATCACGGTTGCTGTTTCGCTTTTATCTGTGACCTCAAATAATGGACAACAGGAATTTCCAGGCTGTTAAATTCTTTGAATGACTGAAGATACGGAATTGCAGTGCTGATAAATGGAGGTAGTACTGAGATATTATTCACTGGAAGAGGGGAGCTAAATGGGGGGATGGGGTGGGGGGTGGTTCCTTATCTGAAAGGCGGTAAATCCAGCTCTGTTGCTTTGCTGTTAGTGGAAAGATATGCTTCCCAAACCCAAAGAAAGTAGCTGTGCTGGAGAATTGTTGAACATGATGCACTGAATAACTCTGCATGGTAATTTAAATGTGTTTAATTAGCTGATCTTTATGGTAGTTTGTCAGTCTGGTTTTATCCCAGGGGCACATGGTGTTTGCAGCTGTACCAAGGGAAATTCTGTGGAATTTGAAGTACCAGTAGATTTTTTTTCTTTTTTAATAGCTGGGAATAGGGGATGATGGATTTATTGGTAAATTTAATCTAGACTTTATCTGGACTAAATCTAAAGGTGCAGTAGGTTAGGTGATTTTAAGGTTATGTTGCACTTGCCACACTGACCCACTGACTTTGTGGTAGCAGTTCATTTCCTGATCTTAAATACTTTCTATTATGGACTTGAATATGATGAATGCATGTAATGATTTATTTCCCTTATTTTCTTTCACTGTACCTTTCCCACCTCCTCTGTCTCTGACATGTGTAAATGAGGTTGCAGTGTAGTTGTGAGATTGTCAGCAGCATTCTGTGATAACTCAGCAGCTCGAGCCAGCTCTAGATAGTGAGGCACTTTCCCTTTCTTCTTTTCTCTCTTTTGTGCTTACTCCCTTTGACACAGATGTGACCAGCAGATACAATATTCAACTCCTCCTGAATGCCGGCTCAGAGATCTGGCAAACCCTTTTGCTGGCAGTCAGACTTTTCAAGGCATGGCAGTGAGGTGCACAGAAACATAGGGTGGGTGTAATATAAAGAACTGTGCAGCTAGTTGATTAAAATTATCTTTGTTTATCAAACTATATTATATAGGGGATGGTAAGTAGCTGGCTCTGAATTCCTTGTAGGGGATTGTTCCTGCTGCTGTGTGGCCTCTCTGCATGGTCTGCCCTTATCCATTTTGGTGCAGTTTGTTTTTCAGTATTCTCAGCTAACAGCCACATGATTTCTGGGCAGGATTTAAAGATTTTTAAGTTTTCAGAGGAAAAATATGATCTTGATTTTTATTTCTCCTGCAAATCTTTTCTTTCTAACTTAGCACACCAATGATTGGTCAGTGAAACTGGATTTCCTGTGCTAGTTAAGTAATAATCCCAGTGATTATTTGACTAATTAGTTATGACCAAGCTAGCCTCTATAGAACTGAACATGCTGTTGCAACATAGATGCCCTGACTCTATGGGGAAGCAGGCTATGTATATTGCACCTGAACACTCAGCACAAATAGATGCATGTAATGACATGGCCACAGTCTCTAAATCTGCTTCCCTACTAGTTGGGTATGGGTTAGGAGATGCATTCAATAGAAATACCAGCAAGTGAAGTGGCAATTTTACAGTCACTTCAATGGGACATTGTGACTCATGACAAGCTAGTTATATAATTCAGAATCTATAAACTGTTAAGCTCAAAAAGCTTGATGAGTCTTGAGTCATTTGCAGTAGAATTCACTGAACTCTCCTGGGATGATGCACTTCGAATGTTTGTGAATGCTACTTTTTTGTGTTTATTTACTGAAACTTGCCAGGAATCTTTACTGACCAGCTTCACTTTAATATCTGTGGGAAAGTCACACAGTGAATTGAAAAAAGAAGAGGAGGACTTGTGGCACCTTAGAGACTAACCAATTTATTTGAGCATAAGCTTTCGTGAGCTACAGCTCACTTCATCGGATGCATTCAGTGGAAAATACAGTGGGGAGATTTATATATACACAGAACCTGAAAAAATGGGTGTTTATCATGCACACTGTAAGGAGAGTGATCATCTAAGATGAGCTATTGTGTGCCAGTTCTTCAGGCAGCTGTGCAGGAGTAAGAGTGGCAATACCATACCACACCATCCTTACTTCTGCACTGCTGCTGACAGCAGCTCTGCCTTCAGCGCTGGGCTCCCAGCCAGCAGCCACCGCTCTCCAGCTGCCCAGCTCTGAAGCCAGCGCTGCTGCCAGCAGCAGCATAGTAGTAATGGTAGCAGTACCACAACCCACTCTACCATAACCTTGCGAACCCCCAAAACTCCTTTGGGTCAGGACCCCTACAATTACAACAATGTGAAATTTCAGATTTAAATAGCTGAAATCATGAAATTTGCCATTTTAAAAATCATATGATCGTGAAATTGACCAAAGTGGACCGTGAATTTGATAGGGCCCTACTTATAGTTAGAAAATTTTTCTGAATATCTAACCTAAATCTCCCTTGCTGCAGGTTAAGCCTATTACTTCTTGTCCATCATTCCGTGGACAGGGGGAACAATTTTATCACCATCCCATTTATAACAGCTCTTGACATATTTGAAGACTATCAAGTCCCCCCTCAATCTTCTTTTCTCAAGACTAAACATGCCCAGTTTTTTTACCCTTTCCTCATAGGTCAGGTTTTCTAAACCTTCTATCATTTTTGTTGCTCTCCTCTGGACTCTCTTCAGTTTATCCACATCTTTACTAAAGTGTGGCAGCCAGAATTGGATACTGTATTCCAGCTGAGGCCACACCTCTCCGTCAGAGCTGGAGAAAGGATTTGAACAAGGTTCTCCCACCTCTCAGGAGAGTGCTCTAACCACTAAGCAATGGGATAGTCTGATGTCGGGCTCCCTCACTGTCTCCTGTTGAAACTGTTACACTCTGGATAAATAATGAAGGAGTGATTAGAGCAGGGGGACTGAACCCAGGATCTCCAACCACTGGACTACAGAGTCATTCTCACTCTTTAGACCAGTGGTGGGCAACCTGTGGGCTGCACGCGGCCCGTCAGGGTAATCCACTGGCGGGCCACGAGACAGTTTGTTTACACTGATCATCTGCAAGCATGGCCACTCGCAGCTCCCAGTGGCCATGGTTCGCCGTTCCTGGCCAATGGGAGCTGCGGGAAGCAGCGTAGGCTGCAGGGACGTGCTGGCCTCTTCTCCCTGCAGTTTACATTGGCCGGGAACAGCAAACCGCGGCCACTGGGAGCTGCGGGTGGCCGTGCCTGCGGACAGTCAATGTAAACAAACTGTCTTGCAGCCCGCCAGCAGATTACCCTGCTGGGCCGCATGCGGCCTGCATGCCACAGGTTGCCCACCGCTGCTCTAGCCTAATTACTATTTAGACTATCACTCTAACCACTGATCTAAATTTATAAAGTGTGCACCCCCACCACTGGCAATTTTATGTAGAGCAAAGCATGTACCTACAGCATTCCTTCAAGAAACGGCTCTAGGTTCCTAACCAGCCTGACTCCAGGCGACGGGTTCCATTTGTGGATTACTAAGCAGATGCCTCCCTGCAGCCTAGATTTAGGCACCTGTCTCAAATACAGGACACAAACTTCTTGTCGGTATCTGCCATTGGATCTCCTCACCTAGCATGCTAGCTTTCCGCATTGCATTCTTAGGTGCCTATCTCTTCCCAGATGTTGTGTAGGAGACTAGCACCTAATTTGGCTTTATAGAGCATAGTGTTGTTCCTGTGATTTTCTGGGCACTGTGACAGTCAGCACTGCAATGCCTAAGTGCCTAAATCACTTTTGAAAATTAGATTTAGGCTCCTAAATCAGTTAGGCATTACAATACTGAGTGCAGCGAGGCCTAAGTAGCTTTAAAAATCTGTACCAATAGCTATGTGGAAACATAGCATGGCAGTGATTAGATTCATCATGTATAATCTGAAGCAGAGTCCATGTAGGGAGCATAATCCCACTGACATTTAGTCAAGGAAGGAGAGAAAAATCCAAATTAGCGTTCTTAAACTGCAGTCAGTCAGACTGGTCTGTAGCACGCTGGCATAAGATGTATCTCTGCCAGCAACTTGTCCTCCCTTTCTTGTTCTCAGATAGAGTGGGTGATTGCTACCCAATCAGTTGGCAGTGAGGGCAGTCAAGTTTAAAAAAAAGAGAGGAGTTAATTTCTTTGCTAGTAGTTAGGTATTTTGGTTTCTTTTTGATGCAGTGATTCCATTGCAGGCACTCAAGACCTGAGTGTCCTACACCACACAACAAAAACACTAACCCAGGAACCTGTCCTTGCAACAAAGCCCGTTGCCAACTGTGTCCACATATCTATTCAGGGGACACCATCGTAGGGCCTAATCACATCAGCCACACTATCAGAGGCTCGTTCACCTGCACATCTACCAATGTGATATATGCCATCATGTGCCAGCAATGCCCCTCTGCCACGTACATTGGCCAAACTGGACAGTCTCTACGTAAAAGAATAAATGGACACAAATCAGATGTCAAGAATTACAACGTTCAAAAACCAGTCGGAGAACACTTCAATCTCTTTGGTCACTCGATTACAGACCTAAAAGTGGCAATTCTTAAATAAAAATACTTCAAAAACAGACTCCAACGAGAGACTGCTGGATTGGAATTAATTTGCAAACTGGATACAATTAACCTTGAGTAAAGACTGGGAGTGGATGTGTCATTACACAAAGTAAAACTATTTCCCCTTGTTTATTTTCCCCGCCTACTGTTCTTGTCAACTGCTGGAAATGGCCCACCTTGATTATCACTACAAAAAGTTCTTCCCCCCCACTCTCCTGCTGGTAATAGCTCACCTTTCCTGATCACTCTTGTTACAGTCTGTATGGTAACACCCATTGTTTCGTGTTCTCTGTGTATATAAAATCTCCCCACTATATTTTCCACTATATGCATCCGATGAAGTGAACTATAGCTCATGAAAGCTTATGCTCTAATAAATTTGTTAGTCTCTAAGGTGCCACAAGTACTCCTTTTCTTTTTACGGATACAGACTAACATGGCTGTTACTCTGAAACTTGTGTAGTTGTTTACCCTTACACTAGGTGGGTCTTAAAATGATCGTGTTATAGCCAGAGTCACCAGATGGTGCTGTTACACATAGTCTTACAAAGTTTTGTTAATAGCTTGTGATCAGTGTACAGTCTTTTGAAGAACTGTTGTATTGTTGTTAGCTTTTTGTGTGTGTGTTGAAGTTTCTTTTGTAGGAAGCTGTTGCAAACAGCAAGAGAGTTTGGCCTTTGCTTTAATCTCACTAACAAAAGTCAATTTTTGGTGCAGAGTTGCTTTCTGGGAATCAGCCTTTGGAGTTTAGGCTGGGATTTCTGAAAGAGAAGTTTGCTTGCATGCTGTTTGATCACCTCTGTTCAGGGACTAATGTATTCAGTATAAATAAATAAGCTTTGCTAAGAAAATACGTTGATTGCACATCACATATTGCTTCTCCAGTTGGAAACCAACTCACAAGTGCCTGACGTCTGCTACTCCTCAAAAGGATGATAATACCATTCTGATTTGGTTGTGTTTTACGCTCGCTTTGCACGAGTGTGAATGACTACGCAAGATGTAAGGCTTTGGACAGTCAGGCTTCAGTAAGACAAAAAAGTAATTGACTGCGGTTGGAGTTCTTATTAGAAATAAGAAAGAGGAGGAGTTATGCTGCAAGGGGGTGCAAAAATATTTAATACCTGCTTGGCTAACATGAGGAGAGAGTGACTGTGCATCAGATTACACTGGTATAATCAAATGATGTAAAATGAGTAAGAATCCATTTTTCTGGGGTTGATGTAGAGAACTGCTTCTCTAGTAGATTTCCATCTTCCAGAGCTCAGTGTTATATCATTAAAGCTACTAATGTAGCCACCGTGTTGCTGATTTAAAGATCGCCTTTCCTTCAAATAGGAATGTTGGCCTGTTTTCACTCTCTTGAGTCTTGATCAAGTGCTCAATCCTGCTCCCACTGGAGATTTGCCATTGACTACAACAGGCACACAGCCTGGCCCTGTATCGGAGGATCAGAGTTCTCCTTTTAACTAAGCTTTTTTGTAAGGTACATTTTTCCACTTTGATTGGTTCTAAATGAAATATCATTCTGTGTAAGTACTTCAAAGCTGTGAACATCTAGGAGGGAGTGGTCATCTTCAGGGAGTGTAAGGAGGTGTTATAAGCTGTGAAACTGAGCAAAAGGAATTTTAGAAGTTGCATATCCGAAAAAAATCCTACTGGTGCAATCTGTTGGACTGCGGAGTAGTCTCCCAAAGCAAGTCATGGAAGCTTTATCATTTGAGTACTTCAAAAATAATCTGGACAAAGCACTGAGAAGCATACTATAAGGGAGATGAGTAGTAAATGGTCCCCGCTCCCAATTTCTATGATTCTGTGCTCACTCTTTCAAAAATAGATATTTTTTCACTTCCAGAGAAACTCATTCCCTTTCCCCTCCCTCTGTATTGTGACCCACCTGTCTTCCTCTTAAAAATATTTGTAGTTTCACTTGAAAGGGATTTTAATTTTTAAACTTCAAATTTGATTGGGTTTCTAATAATTTAAATATGTTTTTCATAGTGTTTGCATTTTTGGCCAAATCCAGCCTTTGTTCTACTTGTGAATTTCCCAAAGAAGATAATGGGAATCTTCACAAAAATTGATAGCAGGATATGTTTATTACAATATCCACTTCTAAAAAGCCTGATTAATAGCCACGCATTACAACCTGGTGATCATAAGAACTGAACTTGAGTGGCTCTGGTGTCTGTCGAAGCTACAATCTAGGTTTTGCAGGAATTAATAGTCATACCAACCAAACTATAATTTAAATGCCCAGACACATGGCATTTGTAACTTCATTTTGTTTTGGTCTGACTACAATAAAAACAAAAGTTCATAAATGTGTTAGTTTTCAATTTCAAGTTTACTGATAACATGAAGTCTTATAAGAAAGTGTTATTGGAACCACATGTTCAAATCCAAACCACGTATTAACAGTAAAATGAATAATGAGCCTGTTTTAAAATGCACTGTTAAAAAATGCAGTTTGTTTTGAACTACTTGTTCCTCTTGTATCATTACAGCCAATATTCCACATGGACTTCTAACAATTTCTCCGACAATTTACTGCATCAGCTGTTTAAATGATACCAAAAGTTTGTTTCACAACTACAATCTCTTTCAGGAATCTCCTTTTTTCTCTTTATAAAAATTGATAATGGGATGTGTAAACAGTAGGAACGGAAAATCAGAGATATGTTAAAAGAGTTCTGCATTCCTCCCAACCAGTCACTAGGCTAGGCGTGAAATCCTGACATCTGTTTGGAAAATGTGGGCATTGCGTTGTTTAAGTAGGGTTTATGTTAAGGGGAAGCTGCTTGCTTTGAGCTCATTGTGCCTGCCAAAGGAGCACAGATTTTAACCTTTCCCTTACTGTAACATGGCAGCGCCATAGGGAGCCTAGCCTTTGGTGGTGGGTGGATGGGAATACAACTTCCAAATGCCTTTGTGACCCTTTTAAACAAAGGGGGCAGAAGGAAATGCACTGCACGTGTCAGCATCAACAGACAGAAAAGCAGAAGGCAGGGGAAGCACTGCCAACCCTGGCTGCTCTCTCCAATTTCTTTCTTCAGATTTACACAAAAACAAAATGTGACAAACTGAAATGAGATGCAGCTTGAACTTTTGTTCCGAAGCACATCAAAGACGCACTGAAACACTGACTTTGAAGGTCAGAACTGTGCTCTTCTCTGGAACGGATTCCAGAGATGAAATTGTAAACTTTTATATTGGCTTTTAAGGTAAATCCTTAACTGTTCGTTTTAACAGTAATAACCATTAGGAGCCTAATCTGGATTATATTACATTATTGTGTCTGCAGTAAAATGAGATTTGCTTTCTTCTAAAGAGAGAAAGGATATTCCACGCGAACAAGAGTGAGATAATTAAAGAGGTTGCCAATAAAAAGGTCACTGTGTTTTTGGAGACTGCTGTTGCATTCAGCAAATGCCAGTTCGAGAAATGTCAGCTTTCTGTGTGTGATGGGTTATCATCACACAAATGCTTGTGGGATAGCGCAGTTGGTCAAAAGTGTAATTTACTTTCTCCTCAGCTATTTTAAAGCAAACAAAACACAGTGTCAGGCAGTGGTGAAGGTAAATTGTAAAGCAATGAAAGTTAGTCTGTATTCCCCCTTCCCTCCCCTTTCCCCCAAGAGAAGAGCAGCAAATGTATCAAGCAAGGTACATCCTGAGGTAATTTGTACCATGTCTTTGCAATGGATGAACTGGGAATGTCATTTTAACATAGCAGGGAAGCCAGCCCTCCCTTCCAGTGCTTAAACACAGTTAATGTGCTGCTGTGTTCTGACACTTGTAAATTGAAAGCGATGTATTTATTTTGTCAGTTTGGCTTCTTTTACGCTGGATTACTTATCCTCTGCATACCTTTGTAAACTGATTCATATATTTCCGTTTCTTTCCGTGTGTTATGAGCATCTTTCATTTAAGGACATACCTTGCTCTCTGTTTTTATGCAGACCTCCCATGGACTTCAATAAATGGCAGCTCCAGTGTGACATGATGGCCATATTGATACAGCCTCTGGCGTTAGCGAGTGGAGTTGTTTGCAGGTGTCTGGTTTATGGTTTGCCTGGAGGAGGTGATTCCTTTCAACTTGCGTTGTTGCTCCCATTTTGAGTGTATAAGGAGTTTGTGGTGTTTGTAGGGTGAAAATTGAGCATCAACATTTTTAAGGATATGGGTTTTTTCTTGCATCTGTGATTGATTAGTAACATTATGTTTGCTGCTTTTTGTCATTTGACTAAAATATTATCCTTCGTATGATCAAAATGGCTTTTTGTCATAGTCTTGGCCTCGAAGATTCTTTGTGTGCCCCAAACTCCCATTCACAGCACTGAGAGATTGCTTGTGCAATGCAGGATTATGGTCTTTGAGGTAACAACTCTGGTCTTTGGGCTATGGGTTTGGATCTCCTCTTTGTATGGTAAACACACGGGAGCATTTCTAGCTGAATATTCCTTTTACAGGACTAAAACCACTGTGGCCCCATGTTGCCTCTTTACCAGGCTCCCCAGGAGTAGCTAAAGTGCATTATCAAAAAGACTCACTGGGATGTAATATTTTCTGGAGCAAGACCGGATGAAAGAGTTTAAAAGAAGAATGTTGGTTTGAAAGATTTACGAAATCACCCTCCTTTACAATTAGTTTACACAGACGGCAGTCTGGATTGCTGCTTTGTCCTTACTTAATCGCAGCTGTTTATGGAAAAATTGCTGCTTTATAGAAGTGAATCCAAAGTCTTGTGTTATTGTTTCACTTGCTGGAGATCTTCACGTTATTCTGGGTACACAAGGACTTGGCCTGAAACTGAGATTAATTACTAAACCACGGGTGAATAATTAACTGTTTGACTAGTTCCCAAGTTCTGAACTCATTGGGCTAGAAATGATTTCCCAAACTACTGAAGATAACGAAGGTTATTCCTGGTTTCACAATGTCCTCATTGTTACTGACTTGTGTTGTGACATCAGCTGACACCTAAGCAAGTCTGGTCCAGCTTCTCATACAAACCACTTCCTGGGGTTTTCTCGGGTAATGGCAGTGATTCAAAAGATACCGCAATGCCTCAGAGTACTACTTGTTATACCTTGCACTGAGACTTTATGACGGGGAACAATGAGGTTCTAAGGAAAGACCTTTGCTATGGTGCTATTAAAACACACTTTTCTTCTTCTCTTGGATTAAAATTTAGCTGCACAGAGTTCAAGTCCCTTCTTATACATAAGCAGTAATTATTGCGGATCCTGTGTATGCGTGGACATGTGCACATGTGTATACGTATATTAGACAGGAACCTGAGCCTAACAACCGGATAAAAAGACCACTGAATTTTGAACCTGGGTGTAAACTTTGTGGCTATTCCCTATTTCTGTTATCACAATGAAACGGGAACCAATCAAAATTATTAAGCAAATCAAATACAGATCATGGTACTTTGTAGCCCCTCAGAGTGCTTTAGAAAGATTAATTGATGAAGCCTCCAAACATCTCTGTGGAATAGGTAAATATTATTATCCCCATTTTGCAAACTTAGGCCTAGGACTGTTAAGAAGTTTGCTCAGGTCTCACAGCAAATATATGATATGAGAAAGTGTAAGATCTGGGAATAGAATCCAGGTTGCTTCACTCACAGTGCATGCCCTAAATGCAGATTCTAACAATGATCAATACTTATAAATTAGTCTTGATTCTCCCTCCCTTTCAGTGAAGCTAGTGGTGAATTTTTAGATTCTGATCACATTCAGGATGGTTCTTTGTAATTTCAGTGTTATCTTACAGAACAAGTTAATCTTCACAGAGTACTCCCCCCAACCCCCGCCCCGAGATCTTCTTCCCTTTCTTATTGCATGACTTATTTCACTCATTGTCTGGGAAATATGAATCTCATATATGGATAACTAATGAGGATGGTTAAATATGATTAGATAAAACCTGAAACAACTTGAACCCTCACCTGTCCCTTAAACTGGACCCAAACCAAGTCTTTTGTGATGTCCAGAAATGTGTAGTTAACTTTATTATTGTTGTTTTTTTCATTTTTGTGCTCTTTCAAATTCCTTGGTTCCTGCCAGAGCCAGAAGGACTGGAAATCTCTTGAGAAAGCCTCTTCTTTGTGAGATTTGCCACTCGGGGTTGCAGACCCATGAGGTTTGGATTATCTGAGTAACTGTAAGAACTGAAACAATGTAAAATTTGAGGTTCATCATTTCTAGTAGCAAAGATGATGATTTAGCACTGTAACATCAATAAGCTTGCCCTATGCAGGAACAACCTGCATGTGGGGAATGGAAACTCTTGATGTTCAACTTGCCAGGTTTCCTTCTGATTCTACCTTTGAGAGGGTAGGGGAGATTTCACCCTCTGTGGTAATCTGAGGATCTCAGGGGATCTGCCAACTTCACTGCTTGCAGGCCCCGACTTCACTGCTGCCTGGCCCCTGACTCCCAGAGTCCTAGCTACTTAGCTCACTTGACATTTGCAATGGCTATTGGAAACTCCCTTTAAACTCTGTGGTTATTTACCCCAACTTCCCTTTTCGTTTTATGAGGGAAAACCCAGTGGCCCTACAGCTTCCGCATCCTCCTCTCCCAATCCATGGTGTTTGTATTAGCAAGAACTGTGTAGGGATCTGGAATTTGGCCTCTTATAATTTAGGATTCTCATTTCCTTTAAACCAATATTTGTTCCTAAAAGCCTTCTTGAATAAATGACTGTCAGTAAATACTAGCATATCTATTTTATCTAGTCTGTAAAGGAATTTGACTCTAGTTGCATGTGGCTTCTGATCCCTCCATCCCCAATTGTCAACTTTTCACTCATCCGTGTAAATTTCCCTTTTAGGATCAGGTTGTATGGCAGACAACTTGGGGTGTGCATATCAGAAAAATAGCTTTCAGTCCAAGATCTACATGCATCCCAAAATATCTTCCAGTTCTTACAGAAAATATCATTTTAAAAAAACCCCAAAGTTTAACTTCAACATTTGCTACCAACGTTTTCATACTCTTAAAAATGGGGGGAAATGTTCAGAGGCAAGTTACTTATTTGCATATAAAGGTTCATGGTTCAATAAGATGTGTAACAGCATTTATTAATCGGGGCCTTTATACTATACAATAAGGTTATTAATTTAAATCTCCTAATTTTGTTCTTTATTTTTAGATTTAGTCTAAACTCAAACCTTGTTGAACCAGTGGATTAAAGATGTGGATTTGTGTGTGCACTTACAATCTGTTAGAAACCATAACTGTCTCAGTAATATTAAAGTTGTGACACACTTCACACTGACCAGCATCAGATTTTATCTGACAGGGCCATTTCCCCCCACAATTTAAAACCACTGAAAACAGGAGTTTACCATGAAATTGCTGACACAACATTAACTGTAATGATATGAATGCATCACTGTAGTATACACTTATCTCTGTCATTCACACCCAGAATTGAGTTATGCAGCATACACTTTCCGTCAGAGACCATCTTTTTGTTCTGTGTTTGTACAGCTCAACTAAATACCTTTAAAGATCTGACCTGTTCTTACTTCCTAGTTTTAAAGCAAAAGTAGGTGGTCTGGTTTTGTATTCTTTTACTGTAGATAAAGTGCTTGTAATCTATAGAAGTCCATTTATGTAATTCCGTGTTAGTGTTGGTGGCACAGACATGGATGACTCTTCACTTCTGTGAGAATGTTTAACATTAGATCCACCTTAGGAATAAAGGGAAGCATTAGCTGGCACTGCAAGGCTTTTTAAGCATATGTTTTGTTAGTATAGAACTTGTACATGCTCTGACTGGTGAACCACAAGCTGCAGATGGAGCCAGCTGAGAGGAAGGAATTTGTCTGCTGTACAGTAAAAGGAAGTATTTTCTGTGTTATTGTAGTACATGGCCTTTTGCCATCTTTGATTAAAGTATTTAAATGTTGTGCACCCAAAGTCTGCTGCCCTCTTGACCCATCATCAATCATGAGCTGTACAGCGAGGCAGGATGAAAGAGTAGCTCTATAGGAGATCCATTGTTTAAGCTTTGTGCAACTTTTCTGAAAATGGAAATTGCAGACAAAGTAGCTTCTTGAAACACTGGATGATGCAGTGTATCATAGCATGCCTTCTTTAATATATACCTTTTCTGTGTTCCTTCTGTGCCATTGCAGGTGGGCAGAAACACTAGAAATTTGTGGCTTTGAACTTCATTCTAATGAATTTCATTGCCTGTGAGTGAGACAAGGATTTGGGGTATTTTTATTTAAGAAAAAGAAAAGACAATTACAATAATGCTGCGATGTGGCCATATTTGTATATGTCGCTCATAAGCAGCCCCTTTAATATTTTAAAAACTGTCTGTTGACAGTGCTTATAACACTGAATATGCCCATAACTGTTCTAGGTTATTTTGCAGTGCTTTCCCTTTTAACCCCTCCTTAGTAGTTAAGAGTGACGTATTGGAGATTCCATCAACTCCAGTCCAAGTATGCACAGCTATATTTTGTTCCCTTAAATTAATAGAGACAGTTGTAGATACAGCTCCCAAATGGAAAACCTTTCTCTTTAGTCCAAATCTTCTATGGTTTACAATTGAAAGTTGGACAGGTGTCACCTAAGGTGTGAATTTAAATCAATAATATACTAAACCGGCACAAACTTGTGTATAGCCAGTCTTATTTTCATTAAAGAGGGCTTATTTTTTGGTTTAGCTTAAATCAATTGGGAATCGGTTTTAACTGAACTGAAATAAAAGCGTTGATACAGGGGTTTGCACCAATTTAACTGTAGTCTAAAAACTAATTTTTAAGTTATACCTGTGCAATATTCTGATTTGGAGAAAGATAGAGATACCCATTCCTAGAGAGATTTTTCACACTTCACCATAAGTAAGGCTAAAATCCTGAACCCCCGGCACCAGCCACGACTAATTGGGCCTGGGCACTAGGGAAACGAGCAGGGCGAGGGTGGATTTGAGAGAGTACCCCCAGGCTGGAGAGTGATTACAGAGCTACTCCACAGAAGCTGCTCCAAACTGATGGCTGAAGTAACCTACTTTATGTGAGGTACTTACCAGGATTCCCTGTGAGGAAATCTGTGCAGTGTTAGATCCGTTTACTGTCTCTTCTCAGTTCCACCCATGCCCTGCCTCCTCTGGCCCTTGTGTGTGACTCTGAAGGAGGCTTGCATGGAGCAGTATTCTATGCTTTACTGAATTCTCTCCATCATGAAGAGCAAAGTTGTCGTGTACATGCATCTTGTTTGTAATAACTGGCTTAGGAAAAAAGCTACTAGTATCAGTGTAAATTGCTCCCTGATTTATGCCATCAGTCCATATATGTGAGACTCACTCTTCTATTTGCAGAACAGACTACCGCAATTTGTGATAAAAGCTGCAATAACGAGAGTAACCATGCATGACAATTCAGGCATTGCTCGTAGATGGGAAGGCACATGGCATTACATTTCTGTGGTGGCTGTAGCTGACTTGGGGAAGACAGTTCAAAGCTGTACGTTTTTGTTTGTTTTTAGTACCCAGTTGTGTTTATGGAATAGCTGTACGTAGCCGTATGCTTATTTTTATATTTTTCCTGATGAAGAAGAATAAAAGGACAGTGGTTTCCTCATATTTATTGCACATTATATCTTTTGTAGTTTGATTGCTTTTGAGCAATATTAAAGTAAAAATTAAGGGTCTGATTCTTTAATTTACTCCAAATTTATACAAGTCTAGTTCCATTAATTACTCAGAAGTTACAGTCATGTATGTAGGGGAAATTAAGCCTTAAATAATAGCAATATCAAGTGAGCAGACCTTGATTATTACACTGAGTTTGCAGATAATTTGCAATGTTTTCACATGCAAGTTTTTGACATACTAGTCAGGAATAATCTGGGTTGAGGATTGTTAAACCTGTAGCCCATTGAATACTGTTGACTGTCTCTGCCAGGTGGAATAGTTTAGGAGATTTGCCTCTCTGCAGTCACGTTTTCTGGGTGTGGGTTTCGTGGGATGGTGTGAGAGAAGAGATTTACTGATTACTTACAAGGAAGGAAAAGGGCCATTCATTTTTACAAATAGATTTTAGGTTATATAAAGCTCAGTTACCTTACTGTTCCTGGAACCACTTTAGGCTATTAACCACTAAATCTAACATGATCCACCTGGAGAAAAAGATGAATTCTAAGGAAGATTATAACCAGTATTCTGAGGAGGAATACAAAATTCTGTATGAGTCTCCCGTACAGATACTAGATAGATACATTAGATTACGTTACTTTGAGCTGTGCTTCATTTCACAGTATTTCTAGTTTTCAGTGTTCTGTGCTATTCTATTCCTGTTTATAAATCTTTTAAGTGTGCTCATTAAAAAAGTAATTAAATTGTCATGATAATGTATAGTATGCCTGAAGTCAGTCACCTAATTAAACTGAAAGAGTAGAGAGATAGTAGCTTCATAAGCATTTATTAAGTACTACAGTATTAATTATGCAGGGCTTCTGAACCAAGTAAAAGAGGAAGGAATAGAAACACCAATTGAAAAAGGTTTTCCATTGCTACCCTTCTCTGTGTAATAATATGAGACCCCCCACTAGTTAGTAATATAACACTACTGCTTTCTTTTAATACATTTTTAATGAAATTATTGATTTTTTTTTAATGACTATTACTCCCAGCATTTTCCTGTAATATTTTTGACAGAAAAAATGGACCTTCTCAGGTGCCTCTAAAAATGTGAGTAGAACTAGAATATATGTTTAAAAATATGGTGTTAGATGGAATATACATTATGTGCTTGATTCCGATTTCTCACTTATCCAAGTGTAATTCCAGGGAGTTACTTCTGATTGGCACAGGGGAAAGTACGATCAGAATCAGGCCCTGTAAAAAGCCCAATTGTAAGTATATCAAAACAATGAACTTGTGATACCAGGCCATCTTTAACTCACCATGTTTTGACAGGTTGGGGTATTAAGAATGTGTATATGATTTGGTTCACAACAGGGGGAGATCAGAAAGGAGCAAGAGCCTTAAGTTAGAATTTTTGTTTGTTTTGCTTTGTAGCATTGAAAGAATCTTTTCTTCACACTTTCCTTATGGTGTATTCCACTTTGTGTTTTGGGCACTTCATTTCAGTCTTTGGTGGGGTTCATGTCTGTATCTTTGATATAAAGTGATCCTGTACAGCCATGATAATTTATTATGGCAAAGAGGTTCTAATCCCACAGCTACTCTGTGCATGGAACTTTGGTTGATTTAAAATGAGCCATCAGTTTTGAGCAAGAGCGAGCGCATAATTACTTCAGACGAAAGATTGGTAAGCTTTCAAAACAAAAATAAATTTTAAATTGTGCATCTCAGTTCAGTGCTAAGTGTTCCTTTGAGTCCCGTAAAAGGAAGTCCTTTGTACTTTTCCACAAACAGATGCAGCAGCGCATGTCTTTCCACAAATGGGCCGTAATTCTCTTTTGGACAGGTCACTTCTGAGGATAAGAGGTCATTTTTTCAAAACTAATAAGCTGATAGGCAGATGGCAAAAACCACAACAGTATTGCCATGGTCAGTTTGAGTGTAAGTGTTTGGAAACCTGGCTGCACAAGGATCAGTGAATCTTAGAATTTGTTAAATGGTAGCAGCATCTAAAAGCTGTGGGCCTTGGTTATTTGTGAACTGCGAGCCTTATCCAGTAGTGTTTACTTTGGCAAAACTTGGAATGTGGGATTGGACTAAAAATCCTATGAAGGACCTGTTCCTTTTTATCTTCATTTTGATAGGCTGCACTAAACTGGAAAACAAACCAACCAACTCCACAAGCCCCAAATTTGCCTTTGGATGATCCAGGGAATTAGGATAGTTTTCATTTACACGAAATAAAATTAAAATTGAATATATTTGTCAGTGAGCAGTGCAGTATTCTGTGTTGTCATTCCCTGTAGCCATTTGATTTGGGATGCAGAGCACTGTGCACGAAGGCCCCAGTCTAGCAAAGGACTTAGTTTTATGCACATGACTTCAGTGGTCTAGTCACCTGCTGAAAGTTAAACAAAGTTAAGTGATTTGCTGGATTGGGACCCATGATCCTACCCTGCATCCACTGAAGTCAGTAGGAGTTTTGCTACTTACTGCAGTGGATGCAGGATCAGACCATAAATAAGAGATTCCCTGATGATAAGGGATGGATGGTCACCCTGTGTGGAACTGAGAATATTATTCATAGATTGATAGAGGTCCCTTGTGGCATCGGAATCTGTGATCTAGCCTGACATTTTGTGTAACACAGTTATTGACAGCTCTTGATCTCAGTGATTGTGATAGCAATGTTTCCTCAAACTCTTGTTCAGTCACTGTCATCACCACTTCAGGTTAGTACTAGGGCGTCTTGACATAAGAAAAATAACTTGAGGGTTTACTGGGAAAAAGGGAGGAGGGGGAGGAAGAATGAGTAAAGGATGTCAGTTTAACGCAGGTCTTAGATGACACAATACAAGTAGGGTTATACAGTGCATGGTCAATAAACCTGTGTTCTGAGCTGTCCACTGAAGGCTCAGCGATTGTCTGTTTGTATCAGACTTTAGAGCTATCTCTGTAATAAATAAACTGCTCATGCCATGCTATTGTTAAGCATTTTTGCAGCTTTTTACACTACCAGCATGCAGAGATACAGCAGTCCCCCATTCCAGGTGATTGCTAAGGCAGCTTCATGAAAACCAAGGAAAAAAGGCCCACCCCTGCTTTTATGGATTCTGAAAACACGCTGGTTACATATTATGGCACAGCTATTTGTGGCAATTGTGAAATCCAGCACTCAGACGTCCTCTCTCAATTTTGTCTTCAAAAGGAGACAAATAATTATTTCCTTCCGCTGTCAGCTTTTTTCATTACCACTTAGTTTATTTATGTATTTTTATTGGTTAAATGCATCTATCCTATGCTATAGGCACATAATTCATTGAAAGTCCCAAACTTGGGGACTTGGATGATGATCTTCATTTATATAAATTCTGTGTTGATTTATTTTTAAAATTTTGATATGCAAAATTAATGTAATTCTTTTACACAGGGCTGTGGAAATATTAATTAATCCTCACACTGCACCTAGTGAGATAGGAATTATTACCATCGTTTCATGGGCGGAGAAACTGGGACACAGAAATGTTAGGGCCAAGGTTTTCAAATGTGGGTGCCTAGACTGAGGGATCTAAAGCCAGATTTAGGCACATAAATTAGTGGCCTGATTTTGAAAGCACATTGACTTCAATAGCAGTTGTGGGTCGCACCCTCTCCTAAAATAAGGCCACTTCTTTGGGTGCCTAACTATAGGTACCCACCTTTGAAAGTTTTGGCCTCATGACTGCCTATTCAGTAGCAGGCCTAGGATTAGAACTCAACAGTGCCGTTTCCTAACGGTGTGCACACTCAACTAGCCTTAGCCACCTTTCCTGGAGTTAGATTTATGCACTGAGAAAGAGAAAAAATAGCTTGCATCAACACACGTGAAACCCCCATCTCTGATGCATTATATGTGTAATGTGTATTATATTTATTACATGGGTTTTGACTTTACCAAAATAAAACATAAGTATATATTCCATTTTAATACACATATGAATTAATGACAAAAATGGCAATATGATTTTACTTCATGTATCAGTAGAGATTTTAAAATTGTATTTCTAATGAGGGATTATCTGGCCAAAATTACAATTTTGAATGGTAATAACATTATTTCTATAATCTGAGTGGCTTTGGATCATTTCCCTTCAGTGGAATGCATCAACATGGGAAGAAAGATGGTCTCATGGTTACAGGGCTCAGCAGATCCAGTCTTTGGCTCAACCAAAGACTTTGTGTGTGAGCTTGAGCAGGTCACTTACTTTTTCTGTGCCTGAGATTCCCATTTGGGGTATGGAGATTGCTAATTCCTCAACCTCTCAGGTGGTCCTGAGCATTAATCTGAGCAAGATGATGGGTGTCATATAAGAATGTAGACAGGTAGAAGTTCCTCCTTCATGTCTGGATATACGTTTTCTGGAGTCATAGAAAGCACTTTACAAAATAGGAGTATCAAAACATGCAGCTGAGTGGATGTGTATCAATTTAGAATACACAGTTTAAAAAGAGCATTCTGTATGGATGTTATCCATTCTGAGTAGACAGAAATATTGCTAGGAAAAAAAAAGGTCAGATTTAATGACAGATCTCCGTAACTACATGGAAGGCAGACCTGTGTGACGCCCAGCCCCATATAACATGCAGGGACGGATTTACACCTTATGCGCCCTTAGGCACAGCATTTTCAGTGCTCTCCCCCGCCCTTGCCTACAGCTGACCTTCGTGCTTTCCGTAGAAAATGAAACCAGAAAAACTATAAATGGTAATTTAAATATTTATTCACTACAATAAAAAAAATACATGCAATTAAAACAATCACATAGGTAGCGGGCAGGTGCTACTTTACTGCACATGCGCATGTTTCTTCCTTGACTTCTGCTCCACAAACGCACGAATGATATCCTCCCAGTCCATGTCTTTTAAAAGTTTTCCGTCAATAGTTAGAAAGGTCCAGGCTTCTGATCCTTGGGAGCGCCTGCATCAGGGCTTCAGACCCGGGGGGGAGTGCTGGGGCTCAGGGCTTCAGCCCCACAGCTCCGCTCCTGGTTTCAGCTTTGCAGGGGGCTCAGGGCTTCAGCCCCAGAGCTCCGTTCCTGGCTTCAGCCCTGGGGTGGGGGCGCCAGGGATTGGGCTTTTGCTTCGAAGGGAGCGCTGATTTCAGCCCAGTGCTCCCCCTGTTGCTAAAGCCCTGAGCCCCGGTGCGCCCCTCCCCTGCTGAGACCTCAGTTTTCCTCTGTAGTGTCTTCTAGTTCTAGGGTGGCCCTTACTTTTCTCTTTTTGATTAGCTTTTGAGCACAGGCCCTCCCGTTGGCCCAAACCTTGGGTATTTAAGGAGATAGATTTTTTAAAGTTGTCAGTTTTCCATTGTAAATTTGGGCACTGACCCAGCTGGAGTAGAGCACTGCTTACTGTAGCTGAGCAGAGCACAGGGGCAAAGATTGCTTAAAAACCTATTTTTGTGATCTCCTGATCCATTGGGGTTGCCGGGGGTTAGTATGGGCCCCAGCGTAATTTGGAGCAGCCACAGGATCCACTTTAGGGAGTCCTCAGCCATCCATTTAGGGTATCTTTAAGGATTATTTGTACCATTCAAGCAACACAGAGGGGTCTCAGCATTCAATGGCATCTGAGTTTTGGGTTTTATTTAAAGAATAAAGAGCTGGTGGGATGAGAACTCGCAGCTGGTCATGTTCCCCACATGATTTTCCAGTGGGAAGATAGTTGACTGAGAGAGGGCTGGGTTCCCATGCATTCTGTTACTAGCTTCATAAGATTCTAGTGGTGATAACAGTTTGCCCCTTTAAGAAATACTGCCCTTTAAAAAACACATCACTATATTAAGATTTGACAACAGTGGAATGAAGGTGGGTGGTTATTGACGGATGGAGATGGAGATAGCATGCAGCCTTTTAGTGCCATTTATTTTATTCCAGATTTAAAATCATATGAGCCAGGAAAAGCTAGGGTTATGCTTGTATGATATTGCTGAAGTTATGATTCTCATGCCAAGTGTTGCACATTAGACAATTATTAAGTAGGGAGTTGCCTGAATGAACTTCCCAGTAATCCTGCCATATGTGCCCTCACTGTGGTGGGGTGGAAATCAAGTCTGTCCATCCCAACTTTTCTAACCCCATCACTGCTGCAGCTCTTAGACAGCAATAGCTTAGTTTGAAAAAAAAAACATAGCAGGCAAGTCAGTCTGCACTGCCATATGCTTTCGCATCACACACTTGCTACCTTATTCAGTAAGGAATGGTTGAAATCGCTTTGCAAAAGGATACTGAAGCCTCTCGTGTCAGTACAGTCTCAGGAATCGTCCTCCCCTATGCTAACCGTAGCCCTTATTATTATTCTCCAGGTTGTTGATTACATTTTTCTAAGCCTCACCCTCTGTAGCTTTCGCAGTGATGATTGCGTCACACCTATCAGTTGTTATTTCCAGGTCGTCAATTTTCTTCTCAGCCTCCTGCCGTTTTAATCCCAAAACTTCAAACTTCCTGTCCATGGAAACCATAGTAGCCTGGATTAGATCCAGGCTGCCAGAAATATCTGCTGCAGGCCTTGTAAAGGAATTAGATAATGCTTGGTGGACAGGGACCACAGCTCTAGACATTGCCAAACCAAAGGCAGGTAAACCCTTCCAGGGCTGCAAGCCACATGTGACTATGCTGCCAAAGCCCTCACTGATCTTAATTTATTCAAGGGCTTATTAAAGTCACTTCCCACTCTCTTATGAAAATCACTTTCAGAGATAATAATGTTAAAACAACATGGATGATTGGGGACAATGGAATACACCATAAGCAGCATGCCTGCATGATATTTTTGTTGTCCCTGTGGATTCGCATGATGATTCCTCTAAAATGTGGTTTAAATTATATGAATTTTTCAGTGCCTCGGTAAATTTGGTTTTGTTTCTTCATGTCTGTCTAACTCAATGTGTTTCTTTTGATAATATTATTCCGGCATGCTTACAGTCACAATGCAAATAGGAAGAGAAGATCTCAGGCACCTGTTCTATCTGGAGAGGAGCCTCTGCCTGCAGAAGGCGAGCATTCAATCTCTGTTGTATGCTTCCACTTTCTCTTGATCCATGGCAACCCCACAGTGTGGGCTTTGCAGAGCTGGAGGGGCAGGGCAGAGTCAGGGAGAGAGCCTGTTGGGTTCCTTCAGCTTTCCCCCTCCCAAATAGTGGGAGGGCGGCAGAGCGAGTCAATACATGAAAGTGGCCCAGATTTTCTTTTTATTCTAGAAGTGCTGTGGCCGTTCCTGTACAGGGCACCACTGCTGAGACATTGTATCATGATGCGTTCCTGTAAAAGCACGTGAAAACTTAAAATTTGCAATACTGGCAGAGGGCAATACTTTAGTCTTTAAAGTATGGGAAATCTCCCCCACCAATCTAAGGCCAGGGCTGTAATCCAGAGTTTTGCTGACATTGCTGTGTTGATCAGGGACGTGATGAGCTGTCTTCTGTGGCCAACATAGTTGTGCTGGCAAAAGCTCCTAGTGTAGACACAGCTATACAAGCAAAACTCTGCTTTTGCCGGTATAGCTTATATCACTTGGTAGGGCAGGAGTGGGGCCTGGACTAAGCGATATCAGTCCGAGCTGATGGTTGGTATAAATTCTGTGCACACTAGGAGCACTTTGCCAGTAACCTAGCTACCGGTATAGCTTTCTCAGCAAAACCTTTCAAATGAAGACCTGACCTAATATTTTATTTTATTTTGTAATGTATTCTTTTGTTTCTCTATCATCTCTCCAGAGCTCTAGGCACCACCCAACACTTAAAAAACACAATCAGGAATATAAATAGTTCAATAGAAATCTTTAGTTCATTAATTTCACAAATTACAAGTTTTCCAACTAATAGGCTGTCCCACAAGAAATTAAGTCACTCTATCAAGCCACCTAACTCATCCTTCAGACTCCATTGCCTTCATCTACAAACTCACAATCTCCCTGAAATACCTTCAAGGCAAGATGGGCTTTGCAGATTGCCTGCAAGGTTAATAACTCTGGACTCAGTTGAATCAAGGAAGGAAGTGAATTACGCAGTCAAGGACCTCTTAGGGAGAATGACCTGACAACAACTTTTCCAAGGAGTAGTGTATATAGAATCAAACATGTCAAGGGGTCAGTTAATATTTCATCCCCTGACACCTTCCAGTTCAATTTTATTGGCGTAATTTTTCCATAACACTATCATTAAGTTCACTGTCAATTTTTAAAGAAGTGTTTGCCTCATGTTATGTGATTTCATGGCTTCAATCCTCTCTAGCAGATTGGCATGTCTCTTCGATGGCAGGTTCACAGTTGGTATCCTTCAATCAATAAATCATTTTAGCGAGGTGTTGAGCACATCAGATTTGAATTTTAAAAATCCACAGCCACAGTTGTAACATCCTAGTGGCTAAAACTTGATGTTATTTGCAAAGGATGTTAGAAAAATTGCTGTACTGTAGTCAGTCAGTGTTACCTTTAGGCTAAGTCACCTTTTGATCAGGTTTTGGCCAAATGCTGCTGCTGCTTTTTTTTTTTTGCTTTTTTTTTTTAAGATACAAAAGAAAAAAAGTTAAGGAGACAGGAAGACAATTGTGACAACAGATGGATGACAGAGAAGCTGCATCCACACTGTGTTTGAAATAAAGCTAGTAACAACCACATTGAAAATTGTTGTTCTTTTTACAACTGTTTCCCGTACCAGTATGGAAAGCGCGTTTTTTCCCCTGAGAGCCATGTTAGAAAAACTCTGCTAGACACGGTTCCCATGGCAGTCTGTAAAACAGTTCTATAACAGAATAATAGCTCTCTAATCTCATTCACTAGCCATATTAATAAGGAAAAGACTCAAGTTAAGGAAATTTTGTTAACCTAGGAAGAAGTAGGGAGAGCTTTTAAGTTTGGGTTCTTTGATTGAAACCTCACTAGTAAAAACAAGACCTGGCTACTGCTAGTTTGGGGGAGGATTCTAATGCGCTGATAGTACTTTCATTTCACAAGTAGCCCTCTCTGAAGTCAGTGCGACTACTTGTGTAGTAAGGAGTTAAGGGTATTAGAATTTGGCCCTTGGTTGTAATGCATATAGTTTTGCTGACTGGTGTGGACAGGAATCCTATTTCCAGGCATGAAATTCTGAGTGTGTCATAAAACTGTTCTGTAAACTGTCTTGGATAGAGCCCTATAGAACAGTGTTTCTAGCACGTTTTGTTTAAAAGCAAAATCCTAGTCTCTCGTTTAAATATGGCTGTTACTAGCAGTATTACAGCTATACCGTGGATAGTGCATTTCTGCTTTCCATCTCTTGTCTCATTTATTTTTTCAGTCTGTCTCCTTACTTTCAATTGTCTCTTCTCTGTCTCAGTTTATCCAATTTTCCAGGCTGTCTGGCCATTCCAGTGCTATTGCTGTCCTAATGGCCGCAGAAAGAGCGGTGGAGCTCTTCGCTAAATGGTTTTTTGTTTTGTTTTGTTTCTTTTTTAACAATGCTGTTGCCTTTGTGCTTTGTTTGTGCTATGTGCTCTCTGTTGTGTCATCTTGGTAGATAAGATGTTTGCATAACATGCATTTTGCTGTAATTGTTTCGTTTCTGCAAACATTTATACTGTATTGTATTTTACACAGCTCACGTGCCTTTGGGACAGTGATAGATTGTAGATTCTAAAAGAAACTGGGCCAGATCTTTGCCCCTACTCTGGATGCTTTGGGCCACTCTGGCAGCATAACGCAGCCAGGCCCCTGTGACAGGGGATGTGTCTGTGAGAAAGAGGTCATGGGGCAGCCTGGCGCTTTTGCGATTATTGCCAAGGGCTGCCTGGTCCTTGAGAAATGCAAAGGTATCTTAAAGCCATCTTTGCTCCCTACCCATTATCTTTTGGTGGGCACAGCATGGCTGGACTCAGTTTTCTAGCCTATTGACTATAAATTGCATTGAACAGTCCTGTTGTTTGCAGTATTCTTTTTCTTTCCCAGTAATGTGCAATATAGGAAGACTCCTGGGAAACTGTACGTGCCTGGGAGTTCCAATGGATTATATTAAAGGTTGGAACTCTAACATGAGACTCACAGAATTTCTTCCACTGGGCAGTGAGTTCCCCACTCCCTCTGTGAAAGAAGTTGGGGGTTTCATCTGTGGATCCACAAAGATCTGCTTGGATCTCTGGAACCCACTAGAGGCCAGGGATTTCTGTGCAGAGGCCTCTTGCCTCCACTTTTCTTCATTGCCTCCTTCCACCATGATGGCTTTTGGCACCCTCTGGGCAGTATGGGCTAGAGTCACAAAGAAAGTTAGGCCGACATTTTAGGCGCATAGAAAATCCCTGGGATTCACAGAGCCTGAGTTTGGCACCTAGGCTCCCTTTACAATGAATGGGGAGAGAGAGTCACCTCAGAATGGAATCCACGAAAGCCAGCTCTTCGCCTAAGGTAGCCAGTGGAAGATGCCAACGAAAACAGTATATGCTAAGCCCTGCCTGTCTCCTGGAGTCAAGCACCTCATCCAGGCTGCAGGGGAGGCACCTCCCTCTGCCTTGGATTCACAACTACACACCCTTTACAAAAGAAAGGCAACAGGGTCATTCTTATATACTTACTCTCTGTCTGCGGCCTGATGACTCTGTAGCCCGGTGGTTGAAGCACTCACCTGGCAGGTGGAAGATCCAAGATGCAGTTCCTCTGCTTCAATGACTTTTTAAATTATTTCTCCACAGTGGAACAGCTTCATGAGAGACTGAGAAAATCCTGCATCAGAATATCCCATAGACAATAGTTAGGGCACTTATCTGAGAAGTGGTAGATCCCTGTTCAAATCGTTTCTCCCCCTCAGGTGGAGGGGAGACTTGAACTGGGGGGTCTTCCACATCCCAGTTGAGTACTCTAACCCCTGGGCTAAAAGTTATGAAGGATGTGCTCCCACTTATTCTCTTGTTTAGTGTAAAATTGGGTGTAAGGACCTGATCCGGATTGGGCCCCACAGGAGAGTTAAGTGGAGGAATGCCTAGCTTCCCCTGGTTCGAGCATTTCTTTCAGGTTTAGACATCTAGACACCTGATGTGAGCACATAGTGTGCATGCTCAAAATCAGGATCGTAGGTGCCTAGGGAACATTAACTACAAAAATTTAGGTGCCGAGTGATTTTAGGCACCTACATGGTTGGCAGCAGCTGGGAGGGGGTTTTGTGAATCCCAGTGGGGCCTGATTCTGGGATTTAGGTACCTAAAGTGGCAGTTAGGTGTCTAAGCTCTTTTGAGAGCCCAACCCTGTGTGTGTATGTATGTTCAGCAAAGCTTGAGTCCCTGAATATTTTTGTCATTTTTGCAGGCCAGATGAAATGAAGCAGACTATTATAGGTTTTTGCTGAATTAACCCATAGAAGTATTTAAAGAAAAGCAATTTACATCTTTAAAGTAGAGTTTAAATCACTCTTAACTTGATGGGACAGTTGGACTAGAAGCCCAGTCCTACCTTCCTCACTCAGGCTAATCTCCTGTTGTATCTGAGCCTCAGGCAAAATTTCAGCAAAGCTTCCCTGCTCAGAAAAGTACTTACACACATACTTAAGTTCTACTGACTTCAAGCTTTAATGGGATTTAAGCACATTCTTAATACAGTTATGTCTACACTACCACTTATGTCAGTATAACTTATAAAAAGAACAGGAGGACTTGTGGCACCTTAGAGACTAACAGATTTATTTGAGCATAAGCTTTTGTGAGCTACAGCTCACTTCATCGGATGCATCACGAAAGCTTATGCTCAAATAAATGTGTTAGCCTCTAAGGTGTCACAAGTCCTCCTTTTCCTTTTGCGAATACAGACTAACATGGCTGCTACTCTGAAACCTGTCAGTATAACTTATGTCACTCAGGGATGTGAATAAGGGACATAAATTATACTGACCTGAGCACTGGTGTGGACAATGCAATATCGGTGGGAGAGCTGCTGACATAAGTGCTGCTGCTTGTTGGGGGTGGATTAATTAAGTCGACAAGAGAGCTCTCTCCCATCAGTTTTGAGTGGCTACACTAGAGAGCTTAGAGCAGTGCAGCTGAATACGGTTGGACCTAAGCACCCGCTCAAGTGTTTTGTTGAATTGAAGCCTGAATGCGGAAAACAGGATTGGATTTTTAGTCAGACAGTTCTGCAGTTACTGCTCATGGAGTTTTCCTGTTGACTTCCATGGGAGCATGTGCCCTAAAGACTGGAAAGAAGGTGATACGGTGATTATGGGTTATATACAGGCTATGCCAATTATATTTTGTTCTTCTTGTATCCTAAAAAGAGATTTTGCTTTCTCCTTTTTGCCAAGTTCAGGTAATGTTTGCGTCTTGATCAAGTCAACATCACTTTATGGGGAAACCACAGCAAAACATGTTTTTCTTTAGCAAAAAGCACATACTATAAATGGGATCTATCAGTTGTAACCATCATTCCCTTCAACAGGTCTCTCCAATAGCTATATTCAGGCCTGGCTGCCATTCTTATTTCATGACTATATTGGTTCCACTGAACTAAACTGGTTCCTGCACTGTCAGAGCACTGAGCCATTAGAAAGCATTGATTAGCAGCAATCAACAGAAATGATAAATTTAGATAATGAAATTAGGAAAGCTAAAATAATTTTGGATGACCTGAGTAATTTATTAGCACCTGAATTTTTTTTAAAACCAAAAACATAAAAGCAGGCCTTATTTAAAGGCCTCTTTTTTGGGGGGAGGGGGTCCAATCTTATTTTTTTCTTTAATAGCCCTTCCAACTATGGTGATTTTCTGTTCTGTGAGTCAATAAATGAAAAATTGCTAACAAAATAGTTTGGTTAAGGAAAAGTTGAAGCTGGTTGTTGAGCCAAAGTGTGATTCAGGAGCTGAAAATATCTATGCACTTCACGCGTACAAATCAAACACAGTGCTTTGGCAAAGCCCACTGGGCTAGAAACGGAGCTTGAAGTCATTCCTTCTCCAGCATGCCATGTATGGATGGGGACCCACGCTCCTAACAAATTACCGATCAAACTGAACACATAATAAGAGACCATGACATCGGTGCAGAGTGATTATGGCTCCTCAGTCTCTGCTGCCTTGCCCTTTGCATGTGATTTACACCTGTGCAGTGTGAGTATAATCAGGATGGGAGAGTTTTACTTTCACCTTCTGTAGACAATAAATGCCAAGTACATTGGGAAGAGGCTGTGTGCATATCCCTGCAATGGAAAAGTGCTAAGATGACATTTAACCATTTTGCTGGAAATGGTATAACAAAGTTTGTGTTTACATTTTTATAATCCCCATATGGAGTCAGTGCCCTGGTAGAATGAATGTACTGCTCTTTGTTTCAATCTCTCAGGCTGCAGACTTGGAAAGACAACATGTACAGGTTCATGTTGTGTAGGTGGTCTTTGCAACCAGAAACTTAGGTTCAGATTCTGATCTTAGTTATGCTGATGTAAAGCCAGAGTAACTTTGCTGATATCTGTGGAGGTGCTCTGGAATTACACCAGTCTAACTGAGGTCTTAATTTTATCATATGGTGAAAAATATCTTAGATTGTGCAGATAACAACAACAAAACTCTGTAGGAAGAGCCTAAGTCCTTGGAATTCAGATTTTCCATGTTGACGGATTTTGGTTTTTCCTGGGCATCACACTTCCCTGCTGCCGTTCTGCACCTCTGGCTGGTTGCCACTGTCTCAGGGCAAGTTGACTTTTATTTGTGATGGAGATTGGGCTACTGCCATTGCTCTGCTATGGGCTCAAACTCACAGGGAGCACCTGCAGGGATGCCCTTTCTTGTGGGATACATTTTTAACAACTCAAGTGATTGTCATGGGCTTATAAGACTCCTACTGTCTTGAAGCCTGCTTGGTTGGCAGCCACGAGTCCCTTTGCCTTAGTTTCTTCACAGCGCAGGTTACCTTCCCCTCTCTCCTCCCTGCCGCCCTCCCTCCCCCAGCTTATTTGTCATCAGCTAAGAGGCATTGCTGGATAATCATCTAGAGGAGGACACACAAACAAAGGTACTTCACCATAGAGACGCCTCAGGATACGCTGGATAGGCTTTACTTCCTCTGTTTTGAATAATTTACAGTACTGGTTTTCAAACTGTGGGGTGTGCCCCCTGGGCAAGGTTATCAGGGGAGCACAAGGTGGGGCATGAGGCTGCGGCTAGATGGGTGGCTAGAGCAGTAAACAGGGAGCCCCGGCAGTTGTGGGGGAGTGGGGAGTTCAGCCTTGCTCAGTCCTTCCCTACCCCCACAGCAACCTGCTGCTCTCCCCATTCTCCCAACCCTGACTGCTGAGACTCCCTGCATATTCTCCCCACAGCTGCCCTGCCCGGGCCTGCACAGCTGGCTGGCCACACACCTGTGTATTTTAAACCCTCCAGAGCCTGCAGGAGCAAGAGGCTCTTTGCATGGGGTGGTAGGGCAGTGAGGAGACCCTGGTCTGCTCTACACTGCCATGGGCTCCTTCGTGGATGGAGCCAGCTGGGGCCTGCTGCCACCCTGCAGGTGAGTTGCCTGCTCCCCTTTGTGAACCATTTTCTGTCGGAGATGGGAGGTGTTGAGGGGGAGGAGGGGCAGTTATGGGACTCCCATGGAGAGGGGAGGTACAGCAAAAAAAAAAAAAAAAAAAAGTCTGGGAACCTCTGTCTGATTTACAGCATCAGCTTTATGTGGTGCCCTAAAATGGGCTCTACTATACCTTTACTTGTTCGCTTGCCTGCTCACTTTCAGATGGTCACCAGATGTGCTTGTTTCTTTATGCCAGCTGGCTGTGCAAATGGCTGTATTTTCTTGGCAGTCATGAACTAGACAAATGGGTTGTGCAACTTGTGTACAGACACAATGTCAGCCATCACTTTGTCGCTAAGCCTCCAGCCTGGATAGTGAGGGCATGAATCCCGGCTGTCGATGTCTAAACTTCTATTTGCGCTGAGGTTACAGGCCTATAAGTAGGGGGATGTGCTCTTACAGTACTAATTTCGACCTTTGCTAGAATAAAAAATCTAGCCTCTATGGTAGCATGAAATGTGGTGTTCTGGTCAGCCAGAAAAGGGGATAGTGGGCAACTGCTGACAGAAAGAGAGTGTACAGGGAATTTGCATTTGACACGTTACAAAAGACTCAGTCACGAAGGTTCCAGTGCACATTTTAATGTAATCAAATGAATTAGCTTTTTACCCCTGAATGTAAGTGGACACTCTCAGGTAAAATTTGGCCCCCAGCTGAGGTTTTTACAGAATCTAAGGACTAATAGAAATGTTTCCATGAATAAATTACAATTCCAGTAGGCTTTTAAAAAAGATCTGAATATTTTCCAATGTTGTTTACAACACAGATATTACAGCATTGTGCTAGTGTTGCCTTTTTTTTTTTTTTTTTTTTCTTTTTTCTGACTCAGCCCTGGATAGTATGATGATAGGCCGGTATCCGTGGACAAGTATCACGTGTAATGTAAAACACAGGTATGTTCTGCCATTGGTCATGTCAAGTTAAGTGAGAGTGTGGCATTGCTTTTACCTTCCTCTGCTGTCAAGAACTTTGTGCTTCCAGTCTCAGTTACTGCCGCTATCAAATTGTGTAACTGTAATTAATTGCACCTTGCTTTGAGGGTGATAATTGCAAAATTACTGAGGTTGTGTTTGGTGCCTGAAGCTTAATGCACCAGAATCACAATCATATCATCACACTTGGACAAACTGTAGACCCTCTCTTCTCTCATCTGAGCTTGCAAGGCACAGAATACTTTGCAAGTGCCATGATTATTCTCTATAGGAGAGAGATGACAGCAGAATATTCATGCAGAGTGGGTCCAAACCCCTTACACACTGATGTGGGCCCTAAGCCATCTCACACAGCGGGGGAATGAGGATGGGCCATTCACAATGAAAACAAAATGCTCAGAGTTTGATTTTCAAAAACTGTATTTTTTCCCCCCAATTTTTGGATTTTAGTCCAAAAAAAAAAAGCCCAGAAAATTTTGAAAAAATTAAATATTTTCTGTTAATTTTTTCCTTTAAATGCACTTTTTCATTAAAAATATCAACCAGCTCAAAGGAATGTCAGTCATGTGATTCTGATTATGCAAATGAAACTCTTTTTCCCTTTCTGAGATGGATTTGAACCCATGGAATAGAAACAGGGGACATATGCAATTACTAGTGCCCTGAGCTATCCAGCCATGTACCAAACAATTTGATGACAGGCTATATTTTGGGCCTAAACTAAGATAGTGTCTAAATTTGTCCAAACACTCAGGGTATGTTTGGAAATCCTCATTGAATCTCTTTCAAATGCCATTTACCTTACAAATACAGCAAAGGAAATTAGTTACAACTTAGTTAGCCCCCCACTGTGTTACAAACCTGGTCAGATCAAGACTTGAAGCAAGTTTTGAAACACTGTTAAGGTCTATTTTACACTAGAAATGGATCCAAGTTTACCACCAAATTTGTGGAGAACCAAATTGTAAATTTCCTTAACAGCATTGCAGTTGTAATGTAGACAGGGCTTTAGTTTCCGTTTGCACTTTTGAGGTACTTGCAAACACGTACTGGACTTTTCCAAAACCTTCAAGTAATAAATGTTAGAATATTTGTTGTTTTCAGTAAACTTTAGGTTCTCATTAAAATATTTTGCAAGGTGGAAGATATAAAGGACTGTCAAACTACAAGTCAAGTGCAGTGAGCATTTAAGAGGTAGTACCAAAGTCCCAGCTCCTGTTTATCCACCAAAGGAATTAATGTTTAAGGTCAGCTGTGACTATGATGCCAGAACTCCTGATACATTTTTATGTTGCCACCGAGGTGCAGCTTTATCAATTATAAAATTGTTTGTGGAACTCCCAAAGGGCAGTGCTGGAAGTAACCTGACAGAAAAAGTCTTTCAGAAGCAGACAGTAACAGTTATTACCAGTGGACTTCTGCCTGTGTGTAAAAACTAATCCCTACATTTATGAGATTCAAAATCTTTTTTCAGTTTGAGCTTTGTGTAATAAGCCATGTTTTGCTTCTCCTACTGTATTTAACTTCAGAGGAGTTAAAAGGTGTCTATAGTCGTAGTGTCTGTGCTCGCAAACAACTGCAGTAGATTAGAAAATGTTGATCAGGTCTGATCACATATTCGCAAATTATCAGATTATTGTTGTATTGCTCTGCATGTCCAGTGGACAGTTCTTAAAGGACAGGTACACCCACGCTTATTTAATCATGCTATCAAAGAAGCAGAGATTGTGCACATTTTAAAATCTTCTTTTAGTCATTCAAGTGATCCAAACAAATTAAAAGTTGTTTTTTAGTATGGCAACAATGCTGCTAGGTGCCTTAATCGGGCAGTATAATTCTGTTGGACACATGCATTGTCTGGGTTGTTACAGAAATTATGGCTTGGCTACTTCCTCATAGCACGCACTATACTTTAACTGCAATGCAGTTTTAAGATGTGATTAAGGAAATTCAGAAGGACTACATGAACCAAATCTTGCCATCTTTCTTCAGTCAAAACTTCCATTCATTGGGATTTTTGTCTAAGCAAGAATAAACTTTCCAAAGTATGGATTAAGGACCTGACCCATCTCTAAGCAAAGTCAGTGGGAGTCTTTGGCATTTAGATCAGACCCTAAATTCTCCTCTAAGTTTTGTCAGTGTAATTGCATGTAATTGAGTCCAGGAAGTTACACTGCTGTATGTGAAAGAAGAGTTTGACTCCCATATGTTAAAAGGCAAATTTGAAATCAGTGAATACAGAATAGAGAGTTCCTCAGTGATTCCAGCTTCAGTACTCCCTTTGCAGCTATTGAGAGGGGACAGCAGTGTGGTGTTTGGTTTTGTTTTGCATCGTGAGTAACATCTTTCACACACTATGCTTTCTTCTTGTTTACACTAAGTCTCCTTTACTATTGTCAGAGCGATATACAGCAGATTTAGTGTAAATGAGAATTAAACCCACTGTTTTTACTATGTGGATTAAATAAGCATATTTACGACACACTGGGGAACTTTAATTAAAAACAACTGTCTGCAAGTGCTACAAGCGTCATTGAAGCCAGTGAGCCATGTTTCCACAGAATGAAAGGGCCGTGTTTCTAAGGGTGAAGCTGGAATTTATCTTTATCTTACTATAGGAAACACATGCTGTATATAGGGGCACCCAGGTTTTATTGCAGGATGGGGTAATCTGGAGCCATGTCATTTATTTATTTACTTCCTAGAATTTTTTCTGCTGTACACTGTAAAAATATGTTGGGTAAAATCTTGGCCCCATTGAAGTCAGAGTTTTTTTGCCATTTTACTTCAATGTTGCCAGGATTTCACCCATAAAGATTAAAACCTCATTGGGCCCCACCAGTTCAAAAGTTCAAAAGTAGCTCCTTGACTCTATATCCAAATTAATTTCCTAGAAAGTTATATCAATGCTATAAAGTGTAAGGGTCTGGAGCCAGAACATATGGTTTTTTATATGCTCAAATGCCTGCATAGACCACTGTTTACATTACTGGTTAGTAACACATTATCATTTGCCTATTTGTTTTTGTTGCTGATAGCAAACGTTACAGAAAAAAAACATAAGCATATGTCTTTTATTACTAAATGGTTCCAGGCCTATTTCATCCTTTGGATTTTGGCACTGTGCTTCTATTAAACCACATCTGCATTCTCACAACAGTGGAAATCCTGTCCTTAGCCCATCCCATCATGTCTAGGTATTGCACTGCATATGATGCAGCATGGAAAATCATGCCATTGAACCTTTTAAGCTTTTTGAATGGGAGTGGGAGTTTTGCCATCAACTTCTATGGGAGCAGGTCCTAAGACAGGAATGTATCTTGTGGAGTAAATGTGTCCCAAACATGAAGCAGCCTCTGGCCACCCCTCAACAGGCAACACCACTGTATTAAAAACCAAGGCAGTTGTAATCCACTCCATTGTGTATGCAGATTAGATGTGATTCTCACGCTTCTTGCCCAGTGTACCCTAAATAACCTCACTGTGTGCACTGGGGCTCCCAGTAAATAGGAAGCATTTAATTTTGCAACTGGAATTTAGTTAACTACTGGTCTGAAGCTCTGTGTTCAGGAATAGACTCAGGCTTACTCTCTCACTGCTGTATTGACTGTGTAGCACAAGCAGGAATAAATTCTAGAAAGCAGTAAAAACTTTTTTGTCAGTAACGTCCGCAGATCTGTCTGAATACACACAGTGAGCAGATCTGTTGAGTAAGAAGGTGTGTTTTTTTAAAGTCAGTGAGTTAAAGTATTAAATGGAAATTCACAACATACACTGGTGCTTTCTCCTCTGAAGATAGCTAATACAAAGCAAAAATGTGAATTTAAAAAACGAAGCTGTTTTTAAAGCACAGGACTGCAAGGCAAAGCAGCAGAAATGAGAGAACTTTGTATTTCAACAACAGCCACATAGGGTTTTAAAAACTATTTTAAAATATGCTGCTGCTGTTGTTGTTCTGGTTTCGGGAACCAAATTTTCAGAAGTACTACTGAAGTTGGCAGTTTTAAGTATAGATGCATATGTGATACACTTGCATACTTTCTGAATGTGCATGCACTGCCTGCTTGTGTAGCTTCTGCAGGTTAAATTTGTGTGCCTGTGTTTGAAAATGCATCCATCTATGTACCTGTTGGCCCCATATATCAAGTGTCTTCAGCACTGAAGAAATTTTCCATGTTTATTGTAACCCAGTGCACATTGGAAACCCCAGCAGAGATACAAATTGCTTGTACTATATTACTCACAGAGAAAACCCCTTACATGTTGTAAAAAATGGCAGTGACTGACTCATTGTGGTGGTTGTATTTATTTATACAGCCAACATCACAATGCCATTATGTTATCAAATAAAACAGCAGGCTGGCTTTTCCGTAGTTTTTAAAACTTTTTTTTTCAAATTTGTTTTCTTAATAGGTGGAGACGATCATAAAGAGCCATATTTACTGGAGTAGTGAACCAAATTGCCTTGATTGGAACCATTATTCACTTGCACCTTTGACATCATCAACCAGGTAAGAGGAAAAATAACAGAGGACGCACTTAGATTTAACTGTGGCAATAGGCCTGACTGTACAGTCTGGGTGAACATTTCTTTTCAGTCTTATAAGATTTATGTGGCATTCACTCACAACACTAACAAATTATGCTGTGTTCTATCTAAATATTTCACGTACTTTAGTTATAAGTAACACCAACTATTGCTAGAACTGAAAGAGGTTAAAGAAAAAGTACTTACTCTGTTTTCTGAGTTAGTTGACTTAGTGCATTTGGCAGCACTTTCACAGTTTTCCCGGTAGAATCAATCAGTTACTTTCCCCTCGGTATGTGGTTCTTTCACAAAGTGAATAGGACAATGTGATCGTAAAACCACAAAAATTGGCAGGGAGGTTCAGGACCTGAAAATACCTAGAACTCATTTTTTAAATTAACCAGATTATAAACTGATGATATCCCTTTAATTAATTGAGCAATTACAGTGCACTCTTTATGACATTGTCTGTGGTAAGGGAACACTTGTTGCTCCGTGTCCGGTACATAGTGATCCCCTGCAGTTCTGGAGTTACCCATCACATAGAATCATAGAATCATAGAATATCAGGGTTGGAAGGGACCTCAGGAGGTCATCTAGTCCAACCCCCTGCTCAAAAGCAGGACCAATCCCCAATTAAATCATCCCAGCCAGGGCTTTGTCAAGCCTGACCTTAAAAACTTCTAAGGAAGGAGATTCTACCACCTCCCTAGGTAACGCATTCCAGTGTTTCACCACCCTCCTAGTGAAAAAGTTTTTCCTAATATCCAACCTAAACCTCCCCCACTGCAACTTGAGACCATTACTCCTTGTCCTGTCATCTTCTACCACTGAGCATAGTCTAGAACCATGCTCTCTGGAACCACCTCTCAGGTAGTTGAAAGCAGCTATCAAATTCCCCCTCTTTCTTCTCTTTTGTAGACTAAACAATCCCAGTTCCCTCAGCCTCTCCTCATAAGTCACGTGTTCCAGATCCCTAATGATTTTTGTTGCCCTTCGCTGGACTCTTTCCAATTTATCCACATCCTTCCTGTAGTGTGGGGCCCAAAACTGGACACAGTACTCCAGATGAGGCCTCACCAATGTCGAGGTGAGGCTGGGTAGTCAATGGCTCAAAAGATTATGTATTTGATTCTGTCTAAAAATTCACATCTATTACGAAATGCATTTAAAATTATTTTCATTGCTATCATAGACCTGAGACTATGAGAAAATCTTTTTTTTTTTTATGTTCCTATCAGTATAGCCATCCCCAAGCATTCAAGTCTGAGTCCGTGCCCTCCCGCTCCCTGCCCCAAATCATGACATTAGCTTTAAAATAATGAGATTTGACGATCAATGTTGGGTTCTTTTTATGTGCCCTTTTGGGTTTTGAGTTTGTAGGGTTCAGATGAATCAAATTTTCAGGATTCTTCTCTGAAATTATGAGGGCCAGAAACATACTTGAAAAATAATGAAAGCTGGGATTCTCATGTAATAACATGACTACAGGAGATGGGTCTTTAAGAAAAATACCAAATATTGTGACAGAGAATTGCTAGAGTTGTCAATACTGTATCAATAGTCCTGGGAAATAATGAGAAAATTATGTTTTATTCTGTGCGTTAGTGGGAGGGTTTAAATGAGGATGAGCTATGTGAACTTTCACTCATTCCTTGAACTGTTCCCAAAACTGCCTTGAGGTTTGGGCCCCAGTCATGCTAGATCAGAGGTGGGCAAACTACGGCCCATGGGCCACATCCGGCCCACGGGACTGTCCTGCCCGGCCCCTGAGTTCCCAGCTGGGGAGGCTAGACCCCAGCCCCTCCCCTGCTGTCCTCCCTCCCCTGCAGCCTCAGCGCGATGCACCACCAGTGCTTTGGGCGGCGTGGCTGGCTCTGGCCGGGCTGTGCGGCTGCAAGCTCCTGCCACTCTGAGCGGCATGGTAAGGGGGTGGGGAATGGGGGGAGAAGGTTGGGTAAGGGGGTGGGGTTCCTGGGAGCAGTCAGGGGACAGGGAGCAAGGGGCAGTTGGATGGGGTGAAGGTTTTGGGGGGGGGGCGCTGTCAGGGGACAGGGAACAGGGGGGGCCTGTCAGGAGGTGGTGGGGGGGGAATAGGGGTCGGGGCAGTCAGGGAGCAGGGGGGAAGGTTAGATAGGGGGTGGGGTCCCAGGGGGACAGTTAGGGGACAAGGAGCAAGGGGGGTTGGATGGGTCAGAAGTTCTGAGGGGGGCAGTCAGGGGGCAGGAAGTGGGAGGAGATGGAGGCCAGGCTGTTTGGGGAGGCACAGCCTTCCCTTCCTGGCCCTCCATACACTTTTGCAACCCCGATGTGGCCCTTGGGCCAAAAAGTTTGCCCACCCCTGTGCTAGATCATAGAGAAGACTCTCTGCATGTGGATCTCTCCATTTCCGCACAGATGATGAGCTCAGCTGCCTGTATTGCACTGTTCCATTCCTCCTTCCCTCCTTCTAGAACCAGTAGAAGCCTTTTTGCACTGCCTGGGGACAGTGCTGGAGGAGAGGGGCGTAGTTTGAGCAGGCTGGATGTGGGCAGGGGATGACACATCATCTCATCCAGAGGGCCTGTGGAATTACCTTAGAGAAAAGAACCCAAGCTGTGTTTACCTATTCCGTTGTCCCTGCCCAGTGTCCCAAAAGATCGGAGAGCAGTAGCAGTTGGGAAAGCGCTGACAAAAATGAAAGCAAAATAAATGGAACTCCTTTCTGAAGAACAGAGTCCTGGCTGTGTTCTGACTCGCTATAGTAGCACAGAGAAAGGGCACCAACAGGGCAGAATGTGAATGGCAAATAGAGCTAATGGTGATTTGGGGTGAGGGTTGCACATTAGCATGCAGGAGGGCAGCGGCCAGTCCTTGAAATGGGGTTGTAACATAATCTTTCCAGTGACTTTATGGCACTTCTGTGAACTGGGGCCCTTATTGCTGTAGCTCTCTCTCATGTGCTGAAAACTCTCTCTGATGATGAGTTGGCTGATAATGGCATACTTCGCTTTTTTTGTTGGGAGCGACTGAATTTTAGAATAGATGCTCTCAGTTAAGGTATTTAAGGCTATGCTATTGGTACTGTAATAATATGTGTTGTTACCCTGTGTGCTAACGATAGTAAAGTAAACACTTAATAACTGTAGGGTAGTAAATATGGTGTGTGAGCTATAAAAAGATTCCCATTAACAAACTGAACCCTTCCTTGCCTGATATAAGGGCTAAAACTTGCAGTCTTCTGCAGCGCTAGCTCAGGGGGGCTGGGAAAGCATATCTTCCCTCAGGAGAGGTGCATGCAATACTACCAAGCCTGCAGCCTCAGATACCCCCTGGAAGGTGATGGCCATCTCATCCTGGAGAAACTGAAATGTTGGTGTGATATTAAGTGCTCAGGCTCTGGTGCTGTGTGGTGTGGAGGGTCCAAGTGGTCTTTGCTGTCTGAGCATTCTTATGAGGATGCTGGGCCTGATTCTCTGCTGCCTGACACCTTTTGTTATTTACACCTGTCCAAAGCGACTGCAAAGTGGGTGTCAAATGCTGCCATTCTGATCCCCAAAGCCTTTTACACATACTTTGCCCAGATATAGCTCACTGTGCTCAAGGGGCAAAGCGGTAGCGAATCAGACCCTAGAAGCCCCTGGGGAATCAAGGGTCTCCCCTTTGGGTCCTGGTCCTGGGTAAAACTGCCCATTGCCAGTTATTCTGGTGGGTCTGGGGGTTACAGCCGACAGCAGATCTGGGCTTCGTTCTCCCCATATTGGCATGAGCCCAAGCTGAGTGAATTGGAGCTTGGGGCATAAGAAGTGGAAGCAGCAGATGTTTTCCAGTCCTATTATTAATGTAAGACAGGGACATGCAGATTTCCTCCTCTTCCCCCAGAAAACCACTGAATGAGTTAATGGAGCAATGGATCTACTTGCTGGCCTCCTGAATATCTAGGATAGGGGAATGGCACTCTCTGAAACAGGAGGAGGAGGAGGGGGAACTGGTCATTGAGACATGAGGTAAATGGGAGAGCTATCTGGGGATTGAGCGTTCCCATGGAATGAAATGACTAACCCTTTCCTAGTGTGGCTGAACTGTTCTTTGGCACCACAGTTGACACAAGTTGTCAGTCTCAACAGGGAGGCCAAGTACTGAATGGGCATGGAGACTAAATTACCCTCTCATACACCAGATTGGCTCTGAGGCATATTGGCAGGGCAGCATGGGGAAGCTTGTTCAGTCACATCCTGTGCTACGCCTATTCTGTGAATAAATAGAGGACACCGTTCTCTAGGGCTGTCAATACAGCAGTCTGCACAGGAACTATGTTAGCTGAAAGATCTGAAAGAAAATGTATGTACCTTTCGTATGTTTAATGTATGTGAAGCTGTTTCCTTATGATTGTAAGAAGCAATATCAGTGTTGTAACTGCAACAAGATACATGACTGTGTATTTGTACTGTAATTTTTCTTCATGGACTTATGATGCCAATGTCAAAAATGTCCAGACATATTTAATGAAACCTAATGAGTTAGCTTCATCTCTATCAATATAAAATGTATGTATTTGCTACTTTCATTGTGTGGCAGTGGATAGCTGAGTGATAGATGGCAGTGCATTAACATTCTGTATATTGGATGCATGCAGCCCCTGAAATCCTTTGGCACTGTGACCTACTGCTTTCAAATTAGAACAGAGACAGATAAGGATATTCTGAAGGAGAAATTCAATACTCTATTATGAAATTGAGTGCTTTAGAAAACTGGATTTTTGAGACAGTATTTCATATACCTAGAGTTAGAAAACAGAGTACTCTAAATACTGCCATATAAGCAAATGTGGTAAATTTTGTTGGTGTGGGGTTTGTTTGTTTGTTTGTTGTAGCCTCCATTGCACTAATTAACTAGTTAGTTTTCCTAGCTCAGAAATTCTGGGCCACATTCTGATAACTTCGCACGTGCTGAAGTCTGTGAAAATACCCATAGAGCTACTCAGCAATGAGTAAGGGCACCAGTGTCTGGCTCTTTGTGAATAGAGTGTCTCTGAATCATATTTTCCAATGCACACTTCTATGAAAAGGGATTAAGTGAAACTAACAAATGAACAAACAAACAAAAATACATGTTGTGGTAGCCAATGTGAACTATTCTTCATTTATACTATCTAGATAAATTGCTTTCTCTCTCTCGAGTGGTAGCTAATGTTCTCTTACCTCCAGTTATCATTTCTGCAAAAAACAAATATTTTTGATTTTATTCCTGACAGGATTAACAAGGTTATTAAACATTAGACACACCTGATAGGACTAACTTTAGAGAACCCTTACTACACATATGTACCTATTCATATATATATATATATACACACACACAAAGTGTTGTATATGCTAGAAAACTATAATCTCCTGTGAAAATATCCAAAGGTTACAGGTTCAGAGGTCCACAGCCTCAAGGTGTATGTGAGATACACTATAACAGTTTAAAATCCTCCAGTGACATTTACATAGGAATACTTAAAACAAAGAGTTTATATCCGATAATGTTGCATAACTTTCCTGATGTGGTCTAATAATCCTTTGAACCATGCTCCGTCTCATGGTGGGCTTGTCAGAAAGTTTGTGAACTTACCTTTTAAAAATGGATCAAAACCAGTACACTAGGGAAATCCATGTGATGGTGCTTCTTCCCCTGACCCATTGAGACGTTGCCAGCTAGTTCAGAAATTGCAAATGTTTGAACTGGCCAGGAATCTCAGATCCAAGTGAACAGCTATCTCCAGATGGCTGCACTCAGTTTTGTACTGACTCTTTATAGATTCTCAGTGGTTGCGTCCTTGGAGTTATGAGGAGTACTGTTCCACTTGTTTTTGCCAAAAATGTACAATGCATTGGTTGATAGGTTGGGACACATGGTATAGCTCAAATAAAAAGGAGGTGGCAGGGAATAAAAATGGGAGCATAAAGAGAGAAAGAAAAAGCAGCATGTTTTTCAGTCGATTTTATGTGTGTGTGTGCTTGCACATGCATGGGCAGTGAATTTCAGCTGTTTGACTGGCAAATGTAATTTGACTTTAAGGCATGAACTTCATTGAATTGTATCCAAGAAAGACACAGCTGAGCAATCTGCAGGAAGCAATCTTTTCCTAGAAATATGCAGCTCCAAACTGTACAAATTCTTCTGTCATTCATAAAATGTGTGTGCACTGCTAAACACAGACAGTCGTTTACTGTTGAAGAGAGACTTAAACAAAAGAACAACAAAAAATGGAATTAGACTTTTAAAAGAAGAGAAAATGTATAATGTAAAGTTATCTAATGAAGCACCGGCAATCAGGACAGTTCATCATTTGTGGTGCAGCTGTTTCCTGACATTTCTGCAAAATGTTGTGGAAAAATTAATGAAGGTTAGTTCAGTAATGGTTTCAAGCTTGGCTAGTGGAAAATATGACAGTGTTTCCATTGTCAATTAAGAACAAGTTAGGCTATTTTTTCTATAGGGGAAGTGGTATGCAGTTTGTACTATACAGGAAATAGTAAACGACATCAGAGCAGCTGTGTGATAGCAACAGGTATGCAAAGAGTATGGGGAAGAGTCCTTCTCCTCTCACTTACCTTGATTTTATTTCAGTGGAGTTATCCCTGCTTTACACTGGAGAGGAGAACCCAGTCTTGTAATCTGAGGCTGCTGCTACTCCTAAGCATGCCCGGTACTCCTCAGGATGTTCGACTCCAAAAATGTGTTTTTCTTTATTTAAGTTTAGGAAAACAAAATGTGTATGTGTCAGTAGGATTTGCATTCTGCTGTGTGCCTATAATTGTATGTTATCAATGTTATTCGAAGGAATACTCTCCGAAGACAGTTGTAAGAGAAGTCAGGTGTAATGGGACGGGAAGACTGTATGACACACATGAAACGATCAGTTGCACAAACCGCTAGGGTTCATATGATACACACAGTGTGGTTTGAACGACTCCAACCAGCTTCTTTAAAGTAGGAAGCACAGGTTTCTTTAGCTGATCTCAGAATTTCATGCTGCACCTAGTAACTTCTCAACATCTGCAATTTTTATAACAATCCCAGTATGTCTTATTGTACATATGATATGAGCCCCACTTCTCCAATTGTGCCACTCCTCCTCTGCAAAACAGCAATAAAGATGGTAGATCTGGCTGCAGTAAAGGAATTCTGTGGGTGGCATAGAGCAATTGTAACAGCTCATGTACACCACCACTTCTGCTGACTACCAATTTAGGGGGTGTGGCAGCAGAACAGGGTGTCGCTGGGGCTCCCTTCTCTTGGCTGGTCCCCCGTGGCTGTTGTGGTCACTTGGCAGCCCTTGACAGCCATTGTAAATTCAAGCAGACCTCAGGCTGCTCAAATTTATGCCAGAGACCAGATGGGTGCCCTAATGGCTCTAGGATTAGACTGGGGGGGGCAGGGAACCATGGCTTAAAATCCTCTTTGCATGCTCTCTTCAGATTTGCACTGAGCAGTCCTTGGAAGTACCAGTAAGTCAAGACCATAATCTTTGGACCATTTATGTACTTTAATTTATTTGTATGTAATATATCCAAACAGACTTGCAATATTTTTGTCAGGCAGGAGTTGCGTGTATGACAGCATTGACTAAGCTAATCAAAGTTGAATACTTTGGGTCAACTTCAGCTGTGGTGTAAGTGGACCCAATCATCACGTGGAGTTGTGCTCGCTTACCCCAGGGCTGAATTTGGTCTGCTCCCTTGTTTGTTTACCTCAGAATATTGACCCTCCCCCAAAATGCACACTGCTCCCCATTAAAACCAAAAATTTAAATGTACTATTTTTATTCCCCCTCATCCACCCTAGTTGTATGGCTTACTGTATTCTCCCCTGCTCCATTTCCTGCATTTTCCCAGTGGGCTGAATGTTGATGCCTACTGGCAGCATGTCACAGTATTGCTCCTGCTGAAGACTTCCTGACAGAAGTTATTTGCCAGTGTTGACCACTGGTTCAGCAGCCTGCTCTGTCTGAGGTGTATACGGTTCACCTTTATGTTTGCTTCTTTCCTTTTTCAGAAGTAAAAGGTTAGCTGGCAGATGAGCACCCAGAGGTTCTGCTAAATAGTCTGATAACAATACAACTTTTTATTTTCCTTTTTAATTAGGAAAGCTTTAACAGCATTGAGACAGTGCTAGACTTGGATTTCTAGACTCGAATCACACCTGGAAAAAGTTTTCTTGTGCTTAGTAGTAATGAAGCTGCGTGTGATTTGCATTGGAGTGGGTGAAATTATTTCACTAAATAATTTAATCGCAGAAAAATACAGTTGGGGATTGACCAACAGTGTTTGTGAATTTGATTTGAATTTGGTGAATAGTTTTGGCCAAAAAAAAAAAAAAAAAAAAGGTGGTGTGGGGGAAATTCCAAAAAAAGTCAAATGTTTCATTTCAACATTTTCTAAGAGAAACATTTTGACTTTTCATTTCTTTTGTTTCTATATTTAGGGTCGACCCAAAACAAAATTTTGTTTGGATTTTTCAGTTCGGCTACCATAGTGAAAATCAATTCTTCACACTGCTCTCCAGTTTGGAAAAAAAAATAAGGGTTTGAAAATAGACTAGCACAAGTGTGGTTTAAGTAGAAGTAATGGTATTAATATAAACCAAAGGAAAATTCAGGCTGAATTTCCCAATGGTAGGCCAAATATCGGGCCAGGTTACACCGGTACATTAGGCTCCAAAGCAGTAGAAGTCCTGTGTTGGTGCTGCATATGTGAACAAATCAGTAGAAACACTGGAGGGAGTTGGAGGAACGTCTCACCCTCTTGTGCAATACGTATAGTTCCGGTATGTATGTGTGTGGTGAGTGTGGAGGGTTGCAGGGAGGCACGCTGAAGGCGTGTGATCTGGAAATATGTGCATAGCCACAGAGCACATGCACATCACTCATCCACGTGGCCCAAGGTCACGGTAGCTGCTGAGCAGTAGCCTGTGACTGACTTCACCTCATTCCCTGCAGCAGTTGGTAGCAGGTTAGCTATGTAGATGCCTTTTAGGGTATGTCTACATTGCAGAGTAAGCCTGAGGTTAGTGGAACTTGAGTCAGCTGACCCTGGGTTACAGAACCCAGGGCTTGAGCGTCTATACCGATGGTTAACCCTACATTCAGAATTTTCTAACCAAGCTCAAACCTGGGGCTCTGGCATCTGCAATGCAGCATGCAGACCTGAATCAAACTAACTATATCCCAGACTGTCTAGTGTCCTCCCAAAATGTGGCCGCTTTGACCGTGGTGCACTGTGGGAAAACTTGGCTGTTCATCCTGCATGTTACAGGAAGTTTGAACTGCCCGCCGACACATCCTGCCAAGCCGTCATTTTGGTCTGTGCAGTCCCAGATGAAGTTTCGAGAACTTCTCTTGTTCGGGCTTTCACTCCTGTGTCAGAAAATGGTCAGAGCTTATGTGAGATGCTGGTGGACATTTCAGTGGCATTTTCTGACCCACTAAGGGTAGCTGAGAGAGCTTATGATGGAGGAGGATGCAGAGGAGGAAGAGTACTCTGGCATGGCAGACTCACTCTGGCTGATGATACTCATTACAGTCAGTACAGCCATTGATGCCCCATATGTAGACCAGTGCTTCTGGCACAGGGCCACACGAGCACAGACTGGTGGGACCACCGTCGTGCAAACAGTGAAATCATGTACAAAACAGTGAAATCGTGTACAAAACAGAGCCCCCGCAATGTTGCATGTCCCCTGGTCCCCCATTCTCCTTTGCTGTGTTCCCTGTTTTGCTGCTCACTTGAACCCTGGGGAGAGGGGCATCAATATGGCCATTTCTCTATTCGTGAGTCCCACTGTCTTTGGTACTGGACCTACTTGTTGGTCCTGTCTAGAACTTCAATCATAAGTTCATCATGGAACCTGCAAATCTTCCAGCTTCTTCACTGTTTGTTGGTATGTGTGGTCATTCCTGGTACTCTTCCTGAAGTCCACTAGTTACTGGCCTTGCACCAGAGGTTTAACAAGATCTGTGGCCCTGGAAGTAGTAGTAGCACACTTTGCAAAAGACTTCTTCTGTTCAGTCTCCATTGCAAACACAGAAGGCTCTCTGAGGGTGTGTTTGCAGCTCAGTATTCAGAAGATAATGGAAGGGCTAAATGCTGACTTACTGAGCTACTGCACTACACCAAGGGATGTTGCTTCTGTTTTTCTGGAGTTGACTGGAGATTTTTGGGATAGAGAGGACAAAGGAAGGGGTTGGAATGGGGGAGGGGAAGGGGCGGGGCCTCATGGAAGGGGTGGAGTGGGGGCAGGGCCAGGGGCAGCAAGAGGTGGGGGTTCAGTGATGCCGCCCTCAGGCCAATGCACTAGTCCTCGTGTGGCCCTCATGGTCATTTGAGTTTGAGACCCCTGGTGTAAATCATTGTAAATGTGTATACAAATTACTTGGGGTTCTGGGAAGTTGTCAAGTACAGGCCTCCATACTGTGAGGGTTACACACCATTGATGTCGTCTGATAGGTATTTTCTGACTCTGACTTCTTGAGATTTGAAGTGCCCTGCCATAAACGTGATTTCTAAGCTGTTTACACTATGATGATGATAAATAAATTATTAATTCTTGTTTTAAATTTTTCTAATTCCATTCTGTAAAGGAGAGACACTCACTCACAAATCGATGTTTTGACAGTTTTAATAGATACTATATAGGCTTACTAAAGAAATTTTAAGTTACACTTACTTATATAAGCCCAGACCCTTAAGGGTACTGAGGCACCTAACTCCCCTGTGTTACGATTTCAAATACCTTTGAGGATTTGGGCCATAGTGCTCAATTCTTCTCCCACTTCCACCAGTTTTAGACCAGTATAATCCCATTGACATCAGTGGAGTTACTCCCGATGTTTACTTGTGTAGGCGAAAAGAGACTCAAACCCATATGCTTTGTATAGCTAATGGGTTATGTGCATCTTCATTTAGGGTCCAAGTCACAACCCTGAAATCCTTAATTTAGGCAAAATTTGGCTGGACATCAATGACCGTTTTAGCAGTACGTTAGGGTCGGCCTCTTAGTATCAGCATGTAATGAATTTTGAACACTGAAGCCTTGACGGTGCAAGCACATATGCATTCACTTCACTTTAATCAAATGAGTAGTCCCATTGAAGTCACTGTACTCCTATCAATGGATTACTCATGTGCTTCTAGTAAGGACGTGGGTAGTGTTGTAGGATCTGGGCCTAAATCTTGTAACACATCCAGTGTGGGAATTCGGAATGTATGCGTTCTGACATGAACTGTTCTCAGACTATTCAGAGTGAGGGTCAGGCATAGAGCTGGTAAGGAATTTTCTGTCAAAATGATTTGTTGATGGACGAATCAAAATTTTCTGTAGGTAAATTTCCATTTCTGTAATATTCCCCTACTGTGCTGCTTTTTTGTTTCTGCCACCCAGAATTTAACCAGATAACTTGATCCTGACTGGATCAGCACTTTACTTTTGAACACTAGCTGCTGGATCTCGATCTTGCTTTTGCTTCTGAGAGGAAGGGACTAATGATTCCTAAACAGCCCAATTGGCTTTCAAAGCAAAAACATCTGTTGGAAATAGGGCTTCTTGTTCACTGTGTCTGTTAGCCAAGAGACTATGCTTTGTCCTCATCAGAGGGTGCTGCTGAACTCTTATTCATGTCAGAACTAGTTTCAGGAGAGGTGGATCACTCAGCTGCCTGGAGAGTTGTAAGATAAAGACAAAAGACTTTGAAAGATGAAATCAAAGTGGCATTGAGATTTCAACTTGGTTATGCATTCTTGTATTCATTATCAAATCTCTTGTCCATCACTTTGAAAGCCAGTTGTTTAGCTCAGTTAAGATTCTGCTATTACATAAGTTAAAAGTACAGTTCTCCCTTACTGGAAATAAATCAACACCTTGGCATATTTAGGGTGCGTGCAATTTCCAAGTAGCTCTTTGGGGCTGCTGAAATATTTTCAATAAAATCTTATGATATTAGCATATCATATACCAGGATAACAGTTTTGATGTCAGGGTGTGATCTACAGGAACTTTATTTTCCTGGCAGGGATGATATGCATTTAGATGAAAATACACAGATCTGTTTGATTTTGTTTTAATTTGTCACTGTATGGCAATTAATGTTTTGGTTTTTTTTAGTAGTGTCTCTAAATGTGTGTTGATAGTCACACAGGGCAGGAAGATTAGGACATTAGATTGTCTTTTTCTGGTTGGTGTCTGAGGCACAGTATATGTTAAAAACAAAAATGGAATTGCATAGTATTTGCCCCCTGTTAAAGCAGAGTCCATTTTTTATTTTTATTTTTGTTTAAATTAAAGAGCAAAAACAACATTCCTCTACTTTGATCTACATTGCTTTGTAGGTTAAAACCCCCCCCGCCCTTTTTTTTTTTTTGGTCATCTAACCTTTTAAAAATATGATGCAGCAGTTGTACTTAGGATATGCCCGTATAAGTTTATGTACATCCAAGAGAATGTCAGATGCAGTTAGCCTGCTTACTTTTGTGACTTGGCAGTAGCTGGAAATCTGATGGCTTCAGCCTTTCTAGGCATGAGGTACACAGAATGAATGTAAAGTAGTGTGGGATGGGTATTTAAGGAAAGTGTACAAATTAATTCTCAATTTTTAAAAAATCATCTTAAGGGAGATTGAGTGAGGATGTTGAACTATTAAATAAAAGTAGACCCAGTGTGAATTTTACCAAATGTAGCATAGAGTCATATACTTTATCCTTGTTATAAGATTCTTGGGGAAAATACTCCCACTCAGATAGAAATTCACTGTAAACAACTTTCTTGCTCTTATACTTGAAGTATTTTTGAAGATGCGGTAGCTCTTGGAAGGAGCAAAGTGCACTGTGCAATAACATGACCTTATGTAGCGTTGACATTTTTAGATTTGGAATGTGACATGCTGGAAACTGGGAGCGGTGGGTGGAAGTGGAGCTAAGCTGGAGCCCGGATGGCTGTGTTTGTGTGGAGTACTGTACTGAAACTGAATATTGCTAACTATTTATCTAGCTAAAATCAAGTTGCAGATTGACATGGAGTTATAGTGTAATGCCTTGTGAACTTCTAAGAATTTTCAACAACCTGGGCCAAAACAAAGGAGTCCACGCTGAAATCTGTTAACCCCAAACCACAGCTGCCCAAATTGCATCAGAGACTCTGATGCTGCTGCAGGTCAGCTTCTCCCACACCTGTGAGTCAGGAAGAATCTATTAAAGGAAGCTTTTATTAGATTCAGTCAGTTGGGAGATAGACAACGTGCAGATGTGGAGGACATTGTGGAAAACAAATTGGAGCCTTCAGCCACACAAATGACAGACATGGAGGAATGAGTAAATATCACTGAAAAACAGAAGGACTCCAAGAAAAAAACAATTTGTTTGCACGAGGTAGCTTAATATGATTTTAAACAGTTCACCCTTCCTTCCACTAAAAGTATCGCAGCCCTTGAGCTGGAAACAAGGGGAGATCCAAAATTGAGAAAAGAAATATTGGGATGGTGGGTGTTCCAACTCTGCTGATTTTGCTACTCAGCCCCTCCTAGATCTGAAGACTGAGGAACACTCTGTCTGCATTTTCCTTACAATCTTCTGTCACTGGAACACTCGTGTCAACTAGACTGGTGCCTGGCATTTCACCCAACCCAGCTTTAGAGTGGATTTACATAACACAGTGGTTAAAATGCTAGTGACCAGTGCTGTCTTGCATACATTCATGATACTATAGCATTTTCCTTAACATTTCCTGCAATTTCCCTTACTGTTTTTACCAGTGGAACTTCATTGTTGAGAGCAACAGTAGGAAATTTGCTAATGTAGAGAAACCCTATGTGTAACATTTTTACAAGTTTCCATTGAGACTTGACAGACCAACCTAGGATGTCAGTACTTCCATCATAAATAGATCAGATTATTGTGAGAAAAACATTTTATTGCTTGCTTGCTGGGGAAGTAAGCTATGGGGCTTAACTAATTAATGTTTAGAACATGCTTTGAGACCCTTGCATAAAAGGCCCACATGGGCTGGCCAGATCCTGCAGAGAGCTTGTCTGCTGTCAGTTCCCATCAGAGTGAGTGGTATTTGAAAGCACTCAAAGGAATGCTTTCCATCTTGCAGGACTGGACTGATTCAACTCCTGTTTAAACCAGTGAAGGCTGTGGGATTGGGGAGGAGCTGGGGAAAAGCTTCAGCAGCTCCCTGCTGCTGGAGCTTTTTCCTGCCGCACTAAGGCCTTGTCTACACATAGTTTTGTTAACAAAAGTCAGGTTTTGTCAATAAAACAGTGGACGTTTACACACGACAAAGCTACTTCTGCCAAAAAAACTTTCCTGCTGTGATGACAAAATAAAACCACCTCAATGAGAAGCATAGAGCTTTTTGCGGCAAAGTTATATCGACAAAGTGTCAGTGTAGACACCGTGCTTAGTTTTGTCACTGTAAATGGCCTCCAGGAGGTATCCCACAATGCCCATCCTGACCACTCTGGTCAGCAGCTCAAACTCCACGGCCCCACATCCAGGTACACAGGCCATCCACCCCTCACCCTTTAAAGGCCTGGGAATTTTGGCAATTCCACTTCCTGTTTGCTTGGCATGGAGAGCTCACACTAAATCTTCCCATTGGCCGGTGACAGCTCCACGCAGTAAATGCTCTCCTGCTTGGAGCACACCCAAGTTGTTGGCTCTGCTGGCCTGTAGGGAGAGGAGGCTGTGTAGTCGCAGCTCCATTCCAACTATAGGAACTTCGATACCTATGGTCAAAGTTCTCATGGCTTGTGTGATAAGGGCTACAAATGGGACACGCAGCAGTGCTGTATAATGGTAAAGGAGCTGAGGCAAGCACACCAGAAGGCAAGGGAGGCAAACCGTTGCTCTGGTACTGTGCTGGAAACCTGCCGCTTCTATAAGAAGCTTAACACCATCCTTGGCAGTGATCCTACCGCCAAGAGCCCTGTGGATAGTTTGGTGGAGCTGAAGGTGGCGGAGAGTGGATCTAATCCTGAGGACAAAGTTGTGGACAAGGAGCTCCAGTTGGAGGATGATGAGGAGCACACACCTGTATCATTTGGTGGCATGGTGAGTCAGGACCTCGTTTCCACTCTAGAAGGTGTAACCAGTCCTAGCAATCTGTCTCTGGTGTGCATGAGGTAGGAGAGGAGACTCCTGGTAAGTGACCTTTTGGAGTTGATGCTGCTTGGTTATATGAGAGAGAGAGCCTAAGTTCCCTCTAAGCTGCGCAGTCATGCAGGAGGCTATCAAGGGCCACACAGGCAGGGAGAGATTCATAGATTCATAGATTCATAGATATTTAGGTCAGAAGGGACCATTATGATCATCTAGTCTGACCTCCTGCACAACGCAGGCCACAGAATTTCACCCACCACTCCTACAAAAAAAACCTCACACCTATATCTGTGCTATTGAAGTCCTCAAATTGTAGTTTAAAGACCTCAAGGAGCAGAGAATCCTCCAGCAAGTGACCCGTGCCCCATGCTACAGAGGAAGGCGAAAAACCTCCAGGGCCTCTTCCAATCTGCCCTGGAGGAAAATTCCTCTCCCCGCAGCCCCGGGCTGCTGCAGTGAGAGAGGGCTGGGGGGAGTCCTCTCTCCCCGCCACAGCCCTGGGGCAGCCTGCACACCAAGCCCCCCAGCCCCACCCCAGAGCCCATACCCCCAGCCAGAGTCCTCACCTCCCCATACCCCAATTCTCTGCCCCAGCTCTGAGCCCCCTCCTGCACCCTGAGCCCCACCCCAGAGCCCTCCGTTGGAGCCCTCACCCCCTGCACCCTAACCTTCTGCCCAAGCCCTGAGCCCAATCCCACACCCCAGAGCCCGCACCCCCAGCCAAATCCCTCAACCCAACTCTCTGCCCCAGATCTGAGCCCCTGCCCACACTCCGAACCCCTCGGCCCCACCCCCGTCACACATCGCCTCCATATTGGTGCACATAAAATTCATTCCACACATAGATATAAAAAATTTGAGAGATCATTTGATAGAGCTGTCCTTTGCTTTGTATATTCTAGAAATGAGTGAAGGGATAGAAATAGCTGTGTTTGAGTGTGCTCCACTTTCCCCTGAGCAGTTAAGCAATGCGGCAGAACAGTGTGTTAATGCACACTGAGATTTCAGGGGAATCCTCCAGAGAGACCTCTAGGGAACTTTCTTGCAGACACTCCCCAATCCTCTGCTAAAGGTTCTTTGGCAGAGCTGCTTTGTTCCATCCCGCATTGTAGGAAACTTTCCCGTGCTACTCGGCAATCGCTTATGCAGGTACAAAAGCGGCACACTGACAAACAGCATAGGCACTGGGTCTGAACCCACATGCATACAGGAGATGCACCTGTGCATCCTTGCTTATCCCAGAGTGAGATATCAGCTTCAGTCATCCCCACCTGTGGAAAACAGTGGCAGAATTTACAATATTGTTCCTAGTCACCTACATTGATCCCCTTAAATAACCACCTAGACACTTTGCCTCAGCTTGAATGCCCAACCCCCCACACCCAGACCGAACTCACCGTGTTTAGGGTATTCGCCAAGATGTGTGCTTGCCAAGGGACAGTGAGAAAGTGATTGGTATGTTAAAAGGTGTATTTTACTATAGTGATTCATTACTGTGCGTGAACTAGCAGTCATGATTCTGTATATTGTTCCTTGTGTCCTTTAGAGGAACCCCTTACACGCTGGCGGAGCACCTCCGCCAGATAAGGAAGTGACCAAGGCAGAGGAAGGAAGACATGTTGGGAGAGGTGCTACAATTCTCAAAGGCCAAAAAAAGAGAACGCAGGGAGTGGAGAGAGACCCTGAAGGAAAAATTTAAAATAGAAAGGTAGGACATAAAGGAGAGTGAGGAGCTCATTATAAAAGGTCAAGAGTGGATGACAAAAGTGATGGAGGAGCAAACAAAGATGTTGAGGTCCCTAATCATGCTCTAGGCAGAACACATGAGTGCTCCACCACCCCACCCCACAGCCCGCATCCGATAGAGAACTGCTTTCTCTTCCCTTTCCAAACTTCTTCCACACATTCCTTGCAACTTCCTGGAATGTCTCAGTACCCCGTTCACTCCACCCCCTTGGAAAGCTTCCAAAATGATAGCTGGGCGCACACACATATATGAGAGCCTACGCTGCCCTGGACTGTTATCTCCCTTCCCACCAAGCCTTTTGTGTATGCTGTTAACCATTTTATTAAATAAACCAATTATCTTTCAGAGAGTTTCTATCTTAATTTGTCTCCCACTTGTGGTGGTTTGATCATTTGCTTGACTACAAATCCTGGTCATGAATCATCACGATTTTCATGCAAGGCAGCATGTTAACAAAGCATGGCAGAGTGCTGTATAGAAAGACACATCACTGGGGCTCATTATCAAAATGTTGCCTCAAAGCCTCCCTGGTTCAAATAGTCCTCCATTGTTTCCCTCTAATAGCCCTGGTATCTGGCTGCTCAAATTCAGCACTCTGGTGATCTGCCTCCGAGCTCCACTCCGGAGGAAACTGTTCACCCGTAGCCCAATATTATGGAGCGTGCAGCAGGCTGCTATGACCATGAGAATGTTTTCCTCATTTAGATCCAACCTGCCATAAAGGCAGTGCCAGCATGTTTTTAATTTGCCAATGGCACATTCCAGGGTCATTCTGCACCTGCTCAGTCTATATTGTCGAAGTGCACCTTGCTGCTATCCAGATTTCCTGTGTACGACTTCATGAGCCGTGGGAGTAAGGGATACACTGGGTCTCCCAGGATCACTTCGGGCATTTCAACATCCCCCACTGGAATCTTCTGGTCATGAAAGAAAGTCCCTGCTTGGAGCTTTCTGTACAGGCCAGTATTCCTGAAGATGCATGTGTCATGCACTTTCCCGGACCACCCCACACTGAGGTCAGTGAAACACCCAGAGTGATCCACAAGTACCTGCAATACCATAGAGAAGTACCCCCTTCCTAGTGACGTACTCCATCACAAGGGGGCACGGGGCCAGAATTGGGATATGCGTGCCCTCTATCACCCCGCCGCCATTATGGAATCCCATTGCAGCAAAGCCATCCGCTATTTCCCGCAGATTGCCAAGAGTCACAGGCCTTCATAGCAGGATGTGATTAATGGCCCTGCACACTTGCGTTAACAGAGCCCCAACAGTCGACTTCCCCACTCCAAACTGATTCGCAACTGAGCGGTAGCAGTCTGGAGTTGCGATGGCCATGCGCTTCTCCACTGAAAGGGCAGCTGTCATTCTGGTGTCCCTGTGCCGCAGGGCTGGGGCAAGCTCCGCACAAAGTTCAGGGAAGGTGGCTTTGCGCATCTGAAAGTTCTGTAGCCACTGTTCATCATCTCAGACCTGCATAACGATGCAATTCCTCCACTCTGTGTTTGTTTCACAAGCCCAAAGTGACAGTCCGTCATGTTCAGCTGTTCCGTGAATGCCAAAAGTAATCTGATGTTGTTTCTTTCCATGGTACACAGCAAGGCAGGCAGCTCTAATTCCTGTTCAGACTGGAAGGTCATGATATATTGCATGACCATCCACGATGTGTTCATAACAGTGACTGCAACAGTAGAGAGCAGTGCGGGAGCCATCATTTCAGACAGAGATGGCAGGTGCACAGTAAACAGGGGCCATTGAAAATTGGCACGAAATTCAGTCGGAAGCCCATGGAACGCTGGAATGGAAGAACTGCATCATGGGAGGTTGAGCCCATACCCATGATGCACTGTGATCTACTCTGTCTTCCCACAACTCCTAGCTGTAAAAGGTGGCGAGTAGCACAGTGGGATAGCTACCCACAGTGCACTGCTCTCACAATGCCAAGTGTGGATGCACTCTGCCTACAGAAGGGGCTTAGTGTGAACAAGCACAAGCAATTTTACCAGTTTTTGATTGTCTGCTTAACTTGTGCCGATAAAACTGTGTAATGTAGACAAGGCCTAAAAGACTCCAGCAGAGGGAAAAGAGGGCGTGGGGGGCTCCTTGGTGCCAGAGTTTTTCTCTGACACACGTAGTGACACACCACAGTGTGGACACAGTCTGCTTTGCACTGTCGCATATAGCTACACATACCCTACATGCTGCTGCCAGGCATGTGCAGTGTAGACGTAGTCTTAGTGTGAAGAACTGTACTTTCAACAATTATCTGCAAAGCAGTTCTCAGTGCTCTCCCATTACTTTACTAAGCAGTTTTATATATTCAGAGTATAAGCCAGGTGCCACCTTAAAATTAGTTCTACAGTGCACTCAAGATCAAGGAGAAAGATAAATTGTTATCCTGAAATATGACTCAATCTGCTTGGAGAAAATCTATGGGGGGAAAAACAGACTGATATCTTCTTAGCTTTGAAGTTTTGCAGATCAGAAATAAGAGGCTGAATTTTGGGTCAAACATCTGTAATACTCTCATGCTATAAAATAGTACCAGCTTGTGAAGATACGAACAGCAACTCGTCTAGCTTGTTCTAATGAACAGGGAGCACTTTGGAGGTGCTAGTAGAGCAATTATTTAGGATCCATGGTGTAGGAATGGCATGGAGGAGTGGCATGTCTCATACAGTTGCATCCAAGTGCTTGGGGTTATCAAAGATATCAGAAATAAAATTTTCTTCTTAAATTTAGAGAGCAAGTGAAGTGTTCAGTTCAGATGATGAGCTGCAGCAGGGGTCTGTTGCTGGTAGTAGCTGGGTCATGACTGAGGCAGCTGCTTAATTCAGAGGTGTAGGTGACCTTTCTTATGTATTAAGACGCACCAGAAGAACTGTAATTTTGCAAGTCTAGCTTCAGTCTAGTAAGGAAGTAGAAGCAATCTCCTAGCGCAGTTTCAGCTGTGAAATTTATGTGGTGGTGTTATTATTATTAATTATATTGTAGCACCTAAGAGCCCCAATCATGGGCCAGAACCCCATTGTGCTAGGCGGTGTACAAACATAGAACAAAAAGATCTTACAATTTAGTAAGTGTCCTGAAATATTTTAGGTTCACCTTTTCTTGTAGGAAAGAAAAAATCTGAGCAATTAGAGTGCTCTGGGCACATGTAAGCATTTTTGTTTTGCGCGTGTTTTGACTGCAGTGTTTGCAGTTCATTTTTGCTGTATTTTTTGTTTACCATAAGACAGAGTTACAGCGGCCTTCCCTGCTGGTGCTGGTACAGCTCAGAGTGAAAAGAGGAGGCTAATATTAAATGCATCTTGGAGCATAGGATAAGATCAGCAGTGGAAACATGAGTACTGTTAACGATGGTATCTGAGTTTTGTTAATATAGTGTAGTTTTTACTTCAGTCAGGCAGATATCTTATATTTCTCATCTTTTAACCTGAGGATTCCTGTTAAATTGATCTGTTTCACTATAGCTTCTCTCCTATCACATCCTCTCTCCCCTTGTAATAAAAATAATAATAGCCAGGCCTCCTTGTTGGTCTCCTTTTCGGGGCTATGATCTTTCTCAGTGTAACAACAAGATCTGTATAAATATTAGTAAATTAAACAAGAGGGGGACTGGGACTGAGGGTAGGATATGTGCTCAACAGATGAAAAAGCAGAATGTTAATTATACAAGACACTTAACTGGTCCTGCCCTTTCACCAAACAATGAGGATGTATGTCATTTATAGGACAAGCCGTGCCTGTGGCCATGTAGTTCTCACAGCCAAACAGGTCTTCTTTGTGGGGGGAAAAAAATTGCATTAGGAGCCAAGCTGCCTGCCTACAGTAACTGTCAATAAAACGTTAATCCTTACCTTTGTGGAGATGATGTGTAGATAGCGCATACTCCATTTGCTTTGGAGATTCTGGACTAGATTCAGAGATGATGTAAATGGTGGTGTACACTATACATCAGTAAGTGGGAGGGAAGTATAAATTGGTGAAAATGACACCATTCAAGGAAAGGAAGGTGAGACTGTAGCAAGAAAAGCAACCAACAGGAGGTTGTAAGAAGGTTTATGATAGAGCAGCCCCTCACCATGTAATATTATAACTTGTTATTGCCTCTTATTGTTTTCTGTTTCAACCTCACTCTTCTGTCCCCAAATGGTGCAAGTTACACCACTTACCCCCAGTTACCCACACCTAAAATATATAACCATTTATGTGTTATGTGACCTCTGATTTTGGCCTTTTATTTTATAGTAACATACACATTTCCAGACTACTTCAGACCCATGTTCCATCTAGTCCAGTATCCTGTCTCTTACTGTGGCCAGTACCAGAAGCTTCAGAGAAAGGTGTGAGAGACCCTGCAGTGGGCAGTTAGGGAATAATCTGTCCCCAGAAAAAGTTTCTTCCCAATACCCATTAAATAGATGCCTGGCTTTCACCCTGAAACACAGTATGTACTCTTGGCCATACACTATTTAACATTTTTATCAATGACCTGGAAGAAAACATAACATCATAATTGATAAAGCTTGCAGATGACACTAAGAAGAGGGACTGGTAAATAATGAAGAAAACAGGTCAATGATTCAGAGCGACCTGAATCAGTAAGCTGGGCGCAAGACAGCTAAATGTAAATGTATACATCTGAGAACAAAGAAGGTAGTCCATACTTACAGGATGGAGCCCTCTGTCCTGGGAAGTAGTGGCTCTGAAAAAGACTTGAGGTCATAGGGGATAATCATCTGAATATGACACTGTGGCCAGTGCGATCCTGGGGTTTATAAACAGAGGAATATCGAGTAGGAATAGATACATTTTTTACCTCTGTATTTGGCACTGGTGCAACCACTGCTGGAATACTATGTTCAGTTCTGGTGCCCACAATTCAAGAAGGATGTTAACAAATTGGAGAGGGTTCAGAGAAGAACCACAAAAATGGTTAAAGGATTGGAAAACATGCCTTAGAGTGTATGTCTACACTACAATTAAAACACCCGCAGCTGGCCAGTGTTGGAGCACTCATGGGGCTTGGGCAATGGGGCCATTAAATTGCGGTGTAGACATTCAGGCTTAGGTTGGAGCCTGGACTCTGGGACCCTATGATGGGGGAGGGTTTATATCACAATTAAACAACCCATAGCCCAAGTCCACTGACACAGGCCAGCCGTGGGTGTTTAATTGCACTGTAGACATTCACACAGTGATAGACTTAAGGAGTTCAATCTATTTTTCATAACAAAGAAAGGGTTTAACAATATCCAATGGCTGGAAGTTGAAGCTAGGTAAATTCAGACTGCAAATAAGGCACTTTTTTAACCATGAGGGTGATTAACCATCAGAACACCTTACCGGAGGTTGTGGTGGATTCTCCGTCATTGGCAATTTTTAAATCAAGATTGGATGTTTTCCTAAAATATATGCTCTAGTTTATACACGAATGATTTGGGGGGAAGTTGTGTTATACAGGAGGTCAGACTAGATGATCACAATGGTCGTTTCAGGATTTATAATCTGTGAGGGAAAAGACCTTGTCAAAAGGGGAAAAAATAACCTAAAATGTTTTTGTCTTATTTATCTTCACCATCTCCCTTTGGGCCAAGTCCTGCTAAGGGAGCAGGAACCTTTCAGTTGGGCCCCTGCACATCCTAGCCGTACTTACCCTCCCTTCTGCAGAGGTCCTGAATACTCTAGCAACCCTAGGGCTGTAAGCCTTGTAGATTGTGGGGGAAGTCTGTACCTTCCTTCCTAGCTCCTCCCCCCAGTCCAGGTGAGGAAGATTTCAAGCACAGCTGATACCTCACTTTCAGGGCTATCGGCTGCTCATGTTTTGGGGGTTTACATCTCCCTTTTAGGGACCAGCAAAGCTCACTGTCAGCCATGCAGACCCACCTTACTGCTGTGTAGCCGGGAAGGCTTTGCACGTCAGCACAACCTCCCCAATTTAATCTCTGCACAGCTAGGAGGGGAGTCATGGAAACTGTTGCTTGGCAGAGGGAATACCCCCCACAAGGATTCCACATGCAGTTCACAACTGTGGAGTAGGAATGGGCTGTGAACTGCTGCCTGGAGTTTGCAGCCCACTGGTTCTGTGCCACAGAGCATGTAGGGGTTAGGATTTGTCCCACACTGTACTACCTGAGAAAATGGTTTGTGTGTTTTTAAAATCATAGATTCCTGCACACACACAGTACAGTTAGATTTAAATTTTGTCAATATTCAGTCACGTTATGTTTTCATTTGATTTTATCGTCTGTAAAATTTTCTGTTTCTGTTTCTTTATCTTTAAAAAGATAAAGACCTAAAAGGACTGGCAACCTGTTTCCATTGTCTGTTGTAATTTTTGCTCTGAAAGCTTGACTGAGGCAATAAATTCAAAATCTGGTCACTGTGCCTTCAACATTATAATTTAATAACCAAATTGTGGCTTTGAGTATGTGGCTCCTATTAACTTCATATATATCTACAGCCAGAGCATGGCCCCAAGTATTTAAAGACTACTAATAATTATTTTTCATTCATATTTCCTCCTACATAATAATAATATTGTGGTTAATTTCAGATCAGAATTTCATTGGCTGTAGAATAACATCATCATCTAATTTTTCTTGCATCACAATGTTTATCTGTTCTGGTAAAAAAAAAAAAAATCACTATTTATTACCATTTAGTGTTAAGGGAGAAGATAGGAAGGCAAAGCTATGATGATGCACAAACAATGGCATTACCAGATGGAGTTAATCGCATGCATCAAGAAGAGACTATACTTCTACATGTCCCATTGGAATTAATGTTAATCAAATGAACATACTACTTTGTTTTATTTTAAAATATTGACAAAATAAAAATGTAAGGCAAGAATAATCATTTATTTGCATCTTGCTTGTATAATCAATAATGATTTATATTACACACTTCCCCCCCCCCCATTAACTATGAATTCTGTATTTGTGATCAGCTGTTTTTGTTTTTGTTTTCTGTATTTGTGATCATTTTTGTTTAACCTCAGGTCAGAAATGATTGATGTGAGGTATTTGTATCCACAGAAGAGGAATGAATAATAATGAAACAAAACCCCCATGCAGACATAAGCAAAAGGAGTCCTAAGATTAAGTAGAGCCATAATTGTAGACAAGATCACTTTCCTGCACAGCTCATTTGGAAAAGGTACTTCCAGCAATACTTTTGCCCAAGTACACGTCAAACAATTACAGAGATTCTTAAGGGACCTCTCACCTTGACTGACTTATCTTTTTGTTAGTGGTAACAAGACATGAGCATCCAAAAGTGTCATGGTACAGTCAAGTGATGGTGGCTTGACTATCTGGGCTGTAAAGCCATTGACAATTTTATAAGATGTAGTATGTAAAATTTTCAAAATTCCTGCCACCCACCTATTATGGGTGGAAGGCAGGGGGCTGGAAATCTCAGTGTGACTGATCTGTAACCCTATACACACTGAGCAAAGTCAGCCGGTTTACATCCAGTGTAGAAATCATCCATGACTCATACCAACCCTCATATTTCCGGCCATAGGGCGGTTACTTGGCTACAGCTATGTACAGTCAGTTGAGCATACTGCTATTTAGCTTAACAAAGAGAAGGTTAAGGGGTGAGTTGATTACAGTCTATAAGTACTTATATGGGAAACAAATATTTGATAGTGGGCTCTTCAGTCTAGAAAAGAAAGGGATAACATGATGGAATGGCTGGAAGTTGGAGCTAGACAAATTCAGACTGGAAATATGGTGTACCTTTTTAATGGTGAGAGTGATTAATCAGTGGAACAATTTACTAAGTGCTGTGGTAGACTCTCCATAGCTCACCATTTTTAAATCAAGGTTGAATGTTCTTCTGAAAGATCTGCTCTGGGAATTATTTTGAGGAAATTCTTTGGCCTGTGTTATACAGGCAGTCTGACAAGATGATCACAATGGTTCCATCTGGCCTTGAAATCTATGAATCCGTGAAAGCTCTTGAGTGCTAATCCCAACTCTAGCCATTATTTGCCTCAATATACCCATGCATAAAATGGGAATAATAGTTAACTTTCTGAAGATTCATTCGTTTGTTAGTATTTTTATAGACCTTTGAAAATCCCCAGTCCTGTAAACAAACCTGAGTATAGTGCTTACTATGCTGAGTAGTTCCATTGGGTCTGACTGTCATTTACACTAAGCAGAGGCAGTGTTCGACCATTGAGGGCCCTAAACAGGAATATTTTGCCCCCGTCACAGTAGTAGTAGTAGTAGTAATAATAATAATAATTAATAAAAAGCTAATGGGGCCCCCTTGAGCTGCTCAGGCCCCTAAGCAATTGCTTAGTTTGCTTATGCCTAGCACCGGCTCTGATACTAAGGCCACTTCACACCACTTCTGCAGTGCAAAGAGATCTTAAGGTGGGAGTGAATTATATTCTAGAGTGGCGTAATGCAGCCTGAGTGTACAGTAGAACCTAAGAGTTACGAACACCTTGGGAATGGAGGCTGTTCGTAACTCTGAAATGTTTGTAACTCTGAACAAACTGTTTTGGTTGTTCTTCCAAAAGTTTACAACTGAGCGTTGCCTTAGTACAGCTTTGAAACTTTTCTATGCAGAAGAAAATGCTGCTCTTAACCATCTTAATTTAAATGAAACAAGAACAGAAACAGTTTTTTTTACTTTGTCAATTTTTTTAAACTTTCCCTTTATTTTTTATTAGTTTACCTTTAACACAGTACTGTATTGTATTTGCTTTTTTTCTTTTCTTTTGGTCTCTGAGGCTGCCTGATTGCGGACTTCTGATTCCAAATGAGATGCGTGGTTGACAGATCAATGAGTAACTATGGTGTTCATAACTCTGAGGTTCTAATGTAAATGAGACTTGAGACCATTGTGTTGCAGGATTGGCCATTCACTGGTCTACTGCATGTGATTATGTCCTCCTCTAGTAACTAATCCTAGTGAGTATTTGGCCTTCTACTTTCTCACAGGTAAAAAGAACAGCAGTACTAACATGGCTGCTACTCTGAAACCTGTCACAGGTAAAGACTTCTTTAATTCAAGTGATAGTGGGCTTGGTGCTTGAGGTCCAGGTTTTGATCCCCCCTCCTCCACTTGAAACAGTGTGATGAAATATTTTTGTAAAATGGCCATGCTACAGTGGTTAAATGTGCCTTTGCTTGGTGAGCAAAAGGGAAGTATTGTTTCAAATGCAGAGTTATGTTTTTCTGAATCTATTTAGTGCTCTAATTGATTATCCATTGGGAACTTTTGATAAAGAGCTGTTGGCTATTTCCTGTGAGATGTAAAGAGTATAAATCCCCTATATGTTTTCTATGCTGTCTTGTCACATATTAGTTCTTCAGCCAGGCTTTCAGTGCTCTAAGTGAAAAGCAGCAACTTTAAGAACTGTATTTTTTTTCCCTTTAGCATAGCTCATGTTCTCAAGTTAAATTTAGAAAGAGGAAGCTATTTTGCATAAAGGTAGGATTGTTTTTAAAACCAGTAAAGTTGGTGTTAGACTTGCCAAATAGACACACAAGGTCATACGTGGTGAGTAGTCCTGGCTATTTTTAGGCTTTGTATTTGGCTCATTTATTTATTTTATTTATATTTAGTGACACCTTCAGTGTACATTCAGTTACGTTCAAACTGCTTCCTGAGTTTGTATGAAACTTGCAATTATAGGAGGAGTAGAGCTTGTCAGGTGTTGTCATTTATTATGCATTGCAAATGGCTTATTTCAAGGAGGAGGAACAAAGCTTAATAAAAAAGACAAGCATTCTCTTAATAATTTGCCCTTTGCAGCAACAGACCCTTATCTGATCACCCACGCTCATCTGGCTGCTGACGCTGTTCCTGCTTCATCTGCAAGAGCTATTTTTACACCTTTTGTGTCTTTTGAGGAACCAATTGGGCATGCTGGCTTGCAGTGATTCACCATCTCCAAGTGAACAGGGTGTCCTAAAATGTTGCAAATGGGGTGGGGGTGGAGGGTCTATCTAAATAAGCAAGCTAATTAGTTCTTTTAGGTGTTCTGAGTGCTAAAACACAACAGCAGGGCCTAATTAAAATAGGGTATGTGCTTTTTGTTGGCAACACAGTGACTCTCTCCCAAAAAATATTAATTAATTAGTATTTGTACAGAGTTCTGAAGATACAAAGCACTATATATGTGCTATTCCTGGTTCTGCCACTGACCTGCTGTGTCATATTAGGCCATATTGGGTCTGTGCCTCAATTTCCCTGTTCTAAAGTGGGAAGGATGATATTTACTTTCATTTGTAAAGCACTGTGAGGTCTGTGGATCAAAAGCATTATATAAGAAGTAAGGTGAAGATCCTAAGCTGGTGTAAATCAGCTTAGCTTGACTGAGTACAATGGATGTTGCCCTAGAGTGTTCCCTAGAGACACAGAGCTATAAACAGTGCCTACCATGTACCCAGAAGCCTGGAGCTTAGATGCATGTGGGACCAGGCATTTGGGAACATTTCCAATAGATTGCTGACTGTCCAGGAGGGTGGGAGGGGTTGGGCTAGGTTATAACAGAGAGCTGTTCATTTTCCCGTGCAACTGAATTCTGTGTTTCCTCTAAAAAATGGCACGCACATTAATTGTTAATGTTCTGTTTTTTCTGGTGTAGTTTAGAAATCCACTTAACTTCAAACAGTAAAATACTGTATTTACCTGGTTTCATACCTTGAAAGGCCTATATATTTTTACAAAATGTCTAGATTGTTCCTCTCAAATGAGGAGTACCAGTTGCAGTAGACCATACACAGCTGATTATTATACATGCTGGCTTGCAGCAATTCATGCATCAGGATATCCTAAAATGTTGCTATAATGATATATACCAGGGTGGCCAAACTGCACCTCATGTGTCTCTTTTACAGCTAAAGTGCAGCTCCCGGAGACCCCTGCCCCATTCTCCACCTACCAGACTGGGCGGGGACTGGGGGGGAGAAGGGGAGCTTGCGGCTTCTGCCCTGCTCCAGAGTGGTGGGGTTGGGGGCTTCTGCCAGAGATGACTGGTTCCTGCTGAGAGTGGGGGGCACAATTTAAAGGTCTGGCCGCAGGTTGACTGTGTGTTGTGTGAAAAAATACTTCCTTTTGATTGACTTAAACCTGCTGCCTATTAATTTCATTTGGTGACCCTTAGTTCTTCTGTTATGAGAAGGAGTAAATAACACTTCCTTATTTACTTTCTCCACACCAGTCATGATTTTATAGATCTCAGTGATATCCCCCCCTTAGTTGTTTCTTTTCTAAGTTGAAAAGTCTGTCTTATTAATCTCTCCTCATATGGCAACCGTTCCATACCCCTGGTCATTTTTTGTTATCCTTTGCTGAACCTTTTCCAGTTTCAGTACATCTTTTTTGAGATGAGGTGTCCACATCTGCACGCAGTATTCAAGATGTGGGCATACCATGGATTTATATAGAGGCTATATGATATTTTCTGTCTTATTATCTATCCCTTTCTTAATGGTTCCCAACATTCTGTTCACTTTTTTGACTGCTGCTGCACAATGAGTGGATGTTTTCATAGAACTATCCACAATGACTCCAAGATCTCTTTCTTCAATGGTAACAGCTAATTTAGATCCCATCATTTAATATGTATAGTTGGGATTATGTTTTCCAATGTGCATTACTTTGCATTTATCAACACTGAATTTCATCTGCCATTTTGATGCCCAGTCACCGAGTTTTGTGAGATCCTTTTGAAGCTCTTCGCACATGAGAGAGAGAATGCTTCCTGCCACCTCAGACCCTTGGCCTTGTCCACTGCCCCATCTCCAGCTGTGGCCATCACTTCAGAGGAAGGAGGCCAAAAAAAACACAGTATACATTTGAGAGGAAAAGTAGGGGGAGTAAATTCCCTTCCCGGCCCCTGCAGGTGACCATGGAAACAACAGAAAAACTCAGTGGGAACAGGATTGGTTCCAAGTGTGCAAATGATCTTGTTATTATACACAGTGAGCTCAGGATTTAGTAAACAACCCTAAGATTTAAAATAAGATTGTACACAATGATTGGTATGTGTGAAAAAGTGAATGGAGGACCAGATTCTGCAAACATTTATTCACAGGTGTAGTTCGTACTCATGAGATGAGTTCTGTTGAAGTCAGTAGGTCAAGTTAGATGAGTAAGTGTTTGTAGGATCAGGCATCGGTACTTTAGTGTGAAATGTGAATTGCTTATTTTGATACATGATATGAGAGGAGGCATAGTTGTTTTTAAATTACACAATTATCTTTGCTAATGGATAATTTTTAGTTCAAAAAAATCTCACTTCCATTAAAATACAGCAATTATCTCTGTATAAAAAAATTGAAAATGTGATTTCACTTAATATATTTCTATATATTTTTTTCTTTTGGAAAGTGAAAACCTATCATTTTGCTGTAAAAATATGCTATATTTCCATAAATAAATTGTAAAAATCTTTTGGGTAAAATTTGGGAATACTCACTGTTTTACAAGATACTTGTTTTTACCAAGATACAAAAATTGTTTTCCCCAATAGAAATATTGAAACTTCACCTTCACAAATTTACAAATTTTGGTGAAAATTAACAACTATTTTGGTATTTACATGAGAAATTTAGAGATATGAAAATCTGTAATATTCATAAATCCATTCTGTTAACATTATCAGTCTAAACTCTTTTTAATTAAGATATTGGTTGCCCTCTTTAATGTATATCAAGTGTGGGTAATTTAGAGAACGACTATATATTGTTTATACACTAACATTTTGGGTTTCCTTTCTTTTGAGCTTCAGAATTGCCACTACATTCATGCATTTATTTCATCTGTCACTTCAAAAGTGCGAAATTTCTCTCAGATTAACAGATTTCTCTGCATTTAGGTTTTTTCTTTCCCTAATTCAGGGGTGGGAAAACTTTTTGGCCCAAGGGCCACATCACGGTTGCGAAACTGTATGGAGAGCTGTGTAGGGAAGGCTGTGCCTCCTGTGACAGGTTCGGGCCAGATGGCTACAGGAAAGCGATAGAAGGCAGATATATTAGCCCCAGATTAAGCAGGTCCCTTTTCCCTGGGTAAGGTAACAGGGGCAGTTCCAGAACAATCAGGAACTTGCTTTAACCAATTAAGGCAGGCAGGCTAATTAGGACACCTGGAGCCAATTAAGAAGCTGCTAGAACCAATTAAAACAGGCAGGCTAATCAGGGCACCTGGTTTAAAAAGGACCTCACTTCAGTCAATGAGGGGCATGCAAGGAGCAGGGAGTGAGAAGGCGTGCTGCTGGAGGACTGAGGAGTACAAACACTGTCTGGCATCAGGAGGAAGGTCCTGTGGTGAGGATAAAGAAGGTGTTGGGAGGAGGCCATGGGGAAGTAGCCCAGGGAGTTGCAGCTGTCACACAACTGTTACACGAAACACTGTAGACAGCTGTGATCCACAGGGCCCTGGGCTGGAACCCGGATTAGAGGGTGGGCCCGGGTTCCGCCCATCCCCCTCCCTCCTAGGATATAAGAGGAGTTGACCTGAACTGTGGGTCCCACCAGAGGGAAAGATCCCTGGTCTGTCCCCCGACCCACCAGGTGGATCAGCAGAGACTGTGGGGATTGTTCTCCTTCCTTTTCTCCATGCTGGCCAGTGATGAGGTTAGCTGAGTGAATGGCAGGTTTGAGCCACGAGCAAGGGCTGTCGTGAATCTCTGAGGCAAGTAAATCTGCCAATAAGTGCAGGACCCACCAAGGCAGAGGAGGAACTTTGTCACACTCCCCAAACAGCCTGGCCCCTATCCCCTATCTGCCCCCTCCCACTTCCCGCCCCCTGACTGCCCCTCTCAGAACTCCACACCCATCCAACCTCTCCTACTCCTTGTCTCCTGACTGCCCCCTCCCAGGACTCCTGCCCCTAACTGCCCCCCGGGACCCTCCCCCATCCACCTCCACTCCATCCCCTGACTGCCCCGACCCCTATCCACACGCACACTCCCAGACAGGCCTCATGGGACTCTCACGCTTGCTCCACGTCCCATGACTGCCCCCCGGGACCCACTGCCCCTTGTCCAACCCCTCCCCCCACCCCCTTATCATGCTGCTCAGAGCAGCAGGAGCTCGTAGCCCTGCCGAAGTCAGCTGTGCTGCCCAGCAGGAGTGGCGGGCCAGAGTGCTGGCGACGTGGTGCTCTGAGACTAAGGGAGAGGGAGACAGCGGGGGAGGGACCAGGGGCTAGCCTCCCCGGCCGGGAGCTCAGGAGCCGGGCAGGATGGTCCCGCGGGCCGGATGTGGCCCACGAGCTGTAGTTTGCCCACCTCTGCCCCAATCTCATGTACTTTTTCCAACTCTTCTGAGTACACAGAATCATAGAATATCAGGGTTGGAAGAGACCTCAGGAGGTCATCTAGTCCAACCCCCTGCTCAAAGCAGGACCGATCCCCAACTCAATCATCCCAGCCAGGGTTTTGTCAAGCCTGACCTTAAAAACCTCTAAGGATGGAGGTTCCACCACCTCCCTTGGTAACCCATTCCAGTGCTTCACCACCCTCCTAGTGAAATAGTGTTTCCTAATATCCAACCTAAACCTCCCCCACTGCAACTTGAGACCATTAGTCCTCGTTCTGTCATCTGCTACCACTGAGAACAGTCTAGAGTTACATATAGTGGAATACTCCCTAGTCCCTATTTTCCACAAGTTTGAGTTATCCAATATTATTAGGATTTGTGGTGTTATAAAAATCCCACCAATGACTCATGTCTATTAAATCTGCAGTTGTTCCAACAGAACTTTTTAAAGTGCACATGGGCAATTATTGATGTTTTACCCGTCAATTTTCATGCTTTAACTTATTCTCAGTGGAAATAAGTAGCCATGGGAGAAGTTTAACAGTTTACACAGTTCTCTCATTTAGCTTCATATCTGCATAATCCCAGTTTTTCTGCTATGTATACAGATAGATTCAATATGTCCTTTTTGGAACATGGTCAACCAGGACAGTTAAGTGCAGAATTATCTGACATGCTGAAATACTTCAGGGAAATTGTTGCAGAGTGGTCTGCATGGCTAGGTTAAGTAATCAGATGCAAAATATATACCCCTTCTTTTAAAAGCAATGTGATCAGAAAGATCAAGGAGCTGTTAATTGACTGACAAGGTTGTATGTACTGCAGGCTGTTTCGCCATCTCTCTGATAGCAGTTATTTGTTCAATTCAAGGAGAAGAACTGTGGTTAGTTTGGGAACTTTTACCAATAAAGGAAGTGTTTAAGATGAATTTGGCTCATATGTAGCTTTTTTTTTTTTTTTTTTGAACAATCATCCTGTGGAAATAAGTCTGTGTTCAGTTGGACTCTGGCAACGTGTAAGCTTTTTTTATACATATTTTCCATCCGGTAGTAATGTGTACATTATGTGTGATGCTGGGGCAGGAAATAGTGATGTACTTTGAGTGAGCAATCCTTGTCATTATAGTGAAAAGGTCAATGGTAAAGCAGGTCTGCTGTAGTATGACTTCTTAAAATACCCTCAACTTAAGTTTAAAGGGTATTTTTTTGTTTTTCTTTTAGCCAGAGAGAGTGGCAGCTGTACTTTTAAAATTATATTTATGATATTTAATTTAGCAAGAATTGTGTGTTTGGCTGCAGCTGGGCTGTGAGCATCTATAAGCAAGCCAGGATCCTAACAACCACCAAAAATCTACATCTCCCTGCAACCAAGCAACTCAAGATTTAGCACAATGTGCTGTTCGCTTTTTCTTTGTGAACATTCTGGAGGTAGTGGATTCATTTACTTCCAGATCACAGCAGTTAATTTCAAACTGTTATTTGTTACAATTTAAAGCTAAATAAGGACCAGATTCTGCTCTGAGTTACACAGTGTAAACTGGAGTTACCTCGATGGATTTAATGTTAATAGCTTCAGATTCACGGTAGTGTGAGTTAGGGCAGAATTTGGCCCTTAACTTAAGATGCCATTGAAGTAATTTGGCTCTTTCTCTAGAAGTTTTCAAATAAATCCTCATGCTTGTGTCCACAGCCCCTTGAAGTCAATGGAAAGACTTCTGTGGACTTAAACGGGCTTTGGATCAGGCCCACAGAATGGATATAAACCTCCTCTCACTGCCATGGCAGTATGGCTTATCCATAATTTGGAGGGATCACATCCAAGACAGACAGAGAGTAATTCCTTCTCTATGCCCATTTATCCCTTGGCCTTTATATCTTTATACTGAAACTTCCAACAAGGGTGCATAGTGCTGCAAGTTGAGATGGATTTTCTGAAATTGAAACCTGTCTACTGAGGTCTAAACTGAGACCAACTTATTGTGTATATATACATATCTGTTCTCAGGTAATCCTATCTTTTAATCAGCACTGACTTCAGTGGCTTAGAGGTAAAAGGCTATAATTCCTTAGGGCCTGATCCAACACACATTGAACTAAATAGGGGCCTCTTCATCTACTTTAATGGGATTTGGACTGTTCCCTAATCATCTGAGCCATTCAGCATCCTCTGTTTAGTCATTTGTGATATAATTCCTTGAGGACAACAAGGCTAAAATGAGCTGGGCAAAACCTAATTAGAAACAAAATAATCAATTTTATAAATATTAACAGAAGTGTACAGCTATTCAGCTTTCAGCCTGAAAGCTTCCAACATGTTATGCAAAATGTGAGGCAAATTTTAATAACAGTATCTAAATGGGGTGGGATCTGAGTTACCCAGGAAAGAATTTTCTATAGTATCTGGCTGGTGAATCTTGCCCATATGCTCAGGGTTTAGCTGATCGCCATATTTGGGGTTGGGAAGGAATTTTCCTCCAGGGCAGATTGGAAGAGGCCCTGGAGGTTTTTCGCCTTCCTCTGTAGCATGCGGCACAGGTCACTTGCTGGAGGATTCTCTGCTTCTTGAAGTCTTTAAACCACGATTTGAGGACTTCAATAGATCAGACATGGGTGAGGTTTTTCGCAGGAGTGGGTGAGATTCTGTGGCCTGCGTTGTGCAGGAGGTCAGACTAGATGATCATAATGGTCCCTTCTGACCTTAGTGTCTATGAATCTATGAAAATATATGGAGTGTGCCTGTTAGGAAGTTAGATGATATGCCAATGCTGCTTTTACAAATACAAAATCTGGCCTCAGAAGCCATAAATTACTGTGCACACAAAACTGCATACCCAAATAATTGTGAATGAAATCCTGGAACCAGCACGCAGTCCTGGGATTCCAGAGGCTCCTAAGTATTTCAGAGTTGGTGTTTCAATCTCTATGACCATGATATTGTAATTGGATCTGCTAGTGCAGCCCCCTAAGCTTATGACTTCCTTGGGAATCCCCACAGGCACAAGTACGTGCCCACATTGATCAGACTGAAAGACTGGGCTCTAAGATTCTCCCCTCTGGCAGCTGTAATGCAGGTATGTTTGTTTAATAACAAACAATCAAATATATATTTTGTTAGCATCCTCAATAAAGCAATGTTTATTTTGTACATGCATGAAAATGCTAAAATATTATGAAATGAGATTTTTATGAAACATTGTGAAGACTAGCCCAGCTCATTTTAACTTACAAATGTTTTCAGTGTTCTTAATATTTCATTGCATTTCAAAGCAACAATGCTGTGGAATGCCTCTAATGCAATGGCTAGCTTTGGAGAACGTCAAATGAATTCAGTAAAATAAGATAAAATACAGAAATCAAATTGACTGTGGTGGAATTAAACAAATGAATAAATTGGGATAGTGTCTTCTAGGGTGAAAAGATAACTACGGTACTCAAAAATACTCAAATACAAGAGATGGTAGATTAAAGAGAATATGGTTACTTCAGTTAAACTGGGCTACTTTCTTTAAATTGTATGTGCAAAAGGATTCTATGCTGTTCCTTCAGAACTGCAGCAAAGGCACAAACATTCTTCTATTGTAAAATAATACAAAACTTTGCCAAGTGCAGGTGACGAGCACAAGTATTTGCATGCATAGCCAGAATCATTCAAATTGTCAGATAGGATGCCAGCTACAAAACCACAATCAGAAGAGTCTCCTAACCCAAGAACGTTGGAAATATAAAGTAAAAAATCTGTGATCAAGAAGGGGTAAATGTTTTCACAAAGCTCAGATATCTGGGCATCTTCTCCATTGTGTTCTTAATAAATCTAGGTCGAAGACTGGAGAAATGGAATTCCCCTTGTGATTAGATTATCATGCAAGGCGCATAAGAAATTTGTAAATGATGGTCTTCTTTGTTTTGGTTTGCTTTTCTGTGTGTAAATGTAGAGCTCATGAAAGGTGCCTTACTGACAATCCCAGAGAGAGAATCCATGTGTTTATCCAGATACAGACAATTCTACAACTTCCACAAACTGGACCCCTAATGCACGTCAACTCTAAGGTACAGGTGTGAGAAGAACAGGCTCCTTGCCCATTCAGTTCTTGAATTCATAGGCTGCCGATTAGTGCCAATTGTTGAGCCCACTTTTTCAGATCTGACTTAGCTCTGATTTTGTCTTAATTAGTAAGGACTTCAGGTTCAGCTTTTATTGTGGCATGTTAGTATAGGGACTCTTGTCAACTGGGATCTGGAATATAACCACCAAACTCATCATGGGCCACCTAAAGCCATCATATGGTAACAATATTCAATCAACAAATGGCTGTTAATGTGGGTATTATTGGCAGAGCAGAGGGAATTGGGGGAAGGAAAGTTATGCCAAAAGTATTCTATTACTATTTGCTGCCAGGGATCAAATCCTGAGGTAGATCTTCACTTATGATCAGATCCTCAGTTGCAGACCATACTCAGCTCAAAGAAGGCCTTTGTGGTGCTCCGTTACTTCTGAGGCTGGTTGGCAGAAACTAGAGCAACCTAAGGACCCTGCCAATGCCCCCTGTATAAATACAAGGGCCCTGTAGCAGCCAGTACAGCAGCTCTATGCTAAGTATTGCCCTAAGAGTAGAAATTCTCCAGGGGCCAGTTACAGTGGTTTTAGTGCACCTTTATGCTGGCAGAGCAACACACACAAAAAAAGCCTTAATATTGAGCAGGGTCTAACACTTACTCCGGAGTCAGTAAGAGTTTTTCTGTGTCAGGAACTCAGGATTTCACCTGAAATACATAAACTTGCAATTTGTTCATTTACAAGGATTGTAATATGAACTACAAGCTGGGAAGCACTGAGAACTGTGATTTACCAAATTTTCTTTTAATGCTTTCCAGTACAGCCACTTAATAACTTGCTCTAGTTATGACATTTCAGGTGCTCCATAGTCAAATGAATACTTGTGCCTTGTATATAGCAGACCAGGGGCATCCTAGAAAAAGGAGTTAGAGGGAATAATGCTCCCTTAAAAATGCTAACCTCTTGATTTGACAAAAATACAGTTCCCAGTTTCTCAGTAATCTTTTCATGATCGACATTTTCAATGATGTAAAACGAAATGAGAAGATAGTGCACTAATGTGGTTTGGTGGCTTGGCTGTATTTCCACATTATGATAGAAAAACCTGGGGTTGGTCCACTTCCAGAGAGGACCTCACAACTTAAGGCAAATGATACGCTCTAGTTAGCTTGCAGTACAGTTCTTGATCATTGTAGGTGGGCTCATCTCAATAATTCCAATGGGAGCAAAGTCCTGCTAAAGGTATTAAAGAAAACACGCATCATTATTATCCGTTCTTTAGCTTGAAATATTGGTAGTTTCTGCATGTTAGATAATATACTTCTCTATGCAGAGCAGTATAAATAAGGTATTTGTCGTAGAAGTCTCTTGCTGATTTGACTTGGCACATCAGTGCTCAACATGGAAGTTGAGGCAAAGGGTTTGCACATGAAAATATGAAAAGTAGGTTTCAAAATATGTTCGTAAAGTACTAGGCCTTTCCATTTAGGTTAATAACACATAGTTTAAAGTATGAAAAACAAATTGTTAACTGTGCTAGCTGTGGTCATATTTAAAAGTTGTTGCTAATGTGTGTCTAGAATTGTTTTTCTAATAAAAATGAAAAGGGATATTTTTTTTCTGAGAACCATGCTAGCTGAACTAAACTACAGATAATCCTCCTAATTAGACTACAGCACAGTTTTAGAGCATGGGTGAAAGAATTTTGTAAATTATTCTGAGAATAATTTGGATCTCAGACTAACTTGGATTTTTAACATGGGTCTCCCTATCTACATCGGAAAATCTCTTAAAACTGTGCTAACAACATTCTTTATTCAAATACGGTTGTTGCTATGATGGTTCCAGCCACAGTCTGGACACTGAGAGTTATCAGGCTCAGGCCTCCAACTCTCCAGGGGAAGCTTCTTGCTCATGACCAGGGGATGGCCAAGTGGATTTATCAAGCACTGCTTTACACAATAGGAAGTTACCATATTTCTCTTTCCAGTGCCAGTTATATATTTCAAGACTTTCTCCTAACTGCATTTGTTTCTTCACAGGAATATTCAAGACAGTCATGCGTATTAGATGTCTAGAAGATGCAGGTAACATTTTTATTATGGAAAACAAAATTACATCTCTTCCTATCCTGTTCCCACTTTCCTACTCTTTGCCAGTTTTTTTTCAACTCAAGTGCAGTCCTTCAGCCACAGAAATATAATGCATTCCATCAACTTCTACCCTTCATCTTCCATCTGTTGTGGAATCCTGGCTCCCTTTTTCCTTAGCCCTGTTTCATCCTGGAAATATACTATGTTCTGATAATATGACAGCAGAGATCCTGCATTTTTCTTCCAATTCAAGCACTCTGCTTGGATGCATAAATCAGGCCCCAGAGCTTTACTTATTTACAAACAGAACTGTGGAAACCAATTGTACTTAAGCGTATCAAGTGCTGAAACCTGGTTAGATACTGTGCAGTACTAAACTACTTTCAAATATGACATGCTTAAGTGTCATAAATGTAGTTTTTAAACTCCTGCTGTCCTCAATAATTCTTCTCTAGCAATATACTCTGACTAAAATGTTACACTGTAGACTTGCAGATGAAGAGGTGAATTGATAGGGCTAGTGTTTTAGCTTATATTTTAAATGCTTTTACAAAAAAAATTGTGTGTAATGTATTTAATTATTTACTGCTGACTTTAAAAATACTGTAAAAAGCAGTCATCTACATTTTCTTGTGCAAGGCAATTATGTGATCTAGTGATGAGAGCAGGTTACTGAGAGTTAGGACTCCTCTCATAAAGACAACGAGGAGTTCGGTGGCACCTTAATGACTAACCGATTTATCTGGGCATAAGTGTTCGTGGGTAAAAAACCAACTTCTTCAAATGCATGGAGTGAAAATTACAGATACAGGCATAAATATATACTGGCACATGAAGAGAGGGGAGTTACCTTACAAGTGGAGAACCAATGTTGAAGGCCAATTTAGTCTGGGTGGATGTGGTCCACTCCCAATAATTGATGAGGAGGTGTCAATACCAAGAGAGGGAAAATTGCTTTTGTAGTGAGTCAGCCACTCCCAGTCCCTATTCAAGCCTAAATTGATGGTGTTAAGTTTGCAAATGAATTGTAGCTCAGCAGTTTCTCTTTGAAGTCTGTTTTTGAAGTTTTTTTGTTGAAGTATGGCTACTTTTAAATCTGTTATTGTGTGTCCAGGGAGATTGAAGTGTTCTCCTATTGTCTTTTGTATGTTACCATTCCTGATGTCTGATTTGCGTCCATTTATCCTTTTACGTGGAGAGTCTCATAAAGGACTCATTTTAAAAACTGCATAGTAATTCTGGGGGCCTCAATTTTTGGGTGCCCATCTTGAGCCATCTTAAAGGGGCCTGATTGGAAAAAAATAGGTGTTCAGAACTTTCTGAAAATCAAGTCCACTTCCATAAGGTGTCATAAATTGGACACCCCAAAATGAGGCACCTAAAATTATTAGTCATTTTAAAAAACTTAGGCCCTGGTTTCTAGTCCTAGTTCTTTTTCGCTATGTGACCTTCAGTTATCTTCTTAACCTGTTCATTCTCTATTCTCACTCCTGTCCATGGGTTTTGTGAAGCTTAATTAAGGTTAAAAAAGTCCCTTAATAAGCTTGGAAGAAAGATACAATACAAACGCAAATTATTACAATATTATTACATTTTTGTATTCATCATTCTTGCTTTTGAGAATTTTGAAGCAAATTAAATTGCTCATGTGGTAATTACCCACTTGTATTAATCTGTGCGTTTTTATTTTCTTCTCTTACAGGTAGCTGCATTGTTGTGGAAGGGATGAAAAGGACTTTGCTATAGTAGATCAACAAATATCTCTCTGGATCATTCTGCATCTCAACACTTAACAATGGAAAATGTTCAAATGCCATACCAACTCCTTGCAAATGCATGATAAACTGTTTGGGAAAGTTCCTGCCATGAACAGAATTGTATGATAATTATATTAGCATACACACTCGAATCTAATGCCTATAGACTACTGTGTGGAAAGTTCAAAAGAGAAAGAGAAATCTGTGAACTTGCAAAGGCTCTGGAAAAATGGGAGCAACAAAACTTTAAAAAGCACAGCATTGGACACACTCCATGTCTCTGCACAGCTTTCAAGTGAACTAGCACTTAAGACCTTGTGTAACAAAATGGACTCTGGGGACATAGCTATAGGGCAAAAAGCTACCTCAAGGTCTGGAGAAACTGCTAAAGTACCAACTAGATGGAGGCAAGAACATTCAGCTGTTATTAAGATGAGCACTTTTGGCAATCAAGAAGTACAGAGGCAACCAGAAACAGATCACGAGCAAACTGGAAACACAACATCAGCACAACTTTTTAGTTCTGGGAAACTCGGATCATCCAGTGAAGCTGGGCAGCAAGTCACAGAGAAGCAATATCCACAGCATCGGCCAAGTCCCTATTCATATCAACATTCACTTTCTTTTCCCCAGCATTCATTGCCACAAGGGTTCTTGCACAACATAAAGCCACATCAGAGCTTGGAAGGCCACACATGGCAGTTTTCTGGCCATTTGCAATCAGTTGCCACAGAGGACTTATTTCCCTTTCACTTGCATGGCCATAGCGGAGGTTTCTCTAGAAAGAAGATTTCAAGTTTGAACCCTGCTTATAGCCAATATTCTCAGACGTCGATAGAACAATCAGAAGATGCTCACAAGAAAGAGCACAAACCCAAAAAGCCTGGCAAATATATTTGTCCTTACTGTAGCAGGGCTTGTGCCAAACCTAGTGTACTTAAAAAACATATTAGGTCCCACACTGGGGAACGGCCATACCCTTGTGTTCCTTGTGGTTTCTCTTTTAAGACAAAGAGCAATTTATACAAGCACAGGAAATCACATGCCCATGCAATTAAAGCAGGATTGGTACCTTTCACAGAGTCAGCTGTATCTAAATTGGACCTAGATTCCAGTTTTATTGATGTGGAAGCAGAAATACATTCAGATGGTGAGCAGAGCACAGACACAGATGATGAGACCTCATTGCTTGTGGAAAGTTCTGACAAACTGAGCCCAGTCCCACAAATGCCACTAGACATTGCTAGCAGAAGTAACTTTCACTCGTCCATAGATGAATCGTTGGGAGGCCCAATGAAAGTGCCCATTTTGATTATCCCTAAAAGTGGGATTCAGTTACCCAGTGAGAGTTCACAGTACATTGGATCTGACATGTTACAAAACCCATCCTTAAGTACTAAGTCTGACGACTCTCATACAGTTAAACAGCGACTTGCACTAAGACTGTCAGAGAAAAAAGGGCAAGACTCTGAGCAGTCACTAAATCTTTTGAGCCCACATAGCAAAGGAAGCACTGATTCTGGTTACTTTTCCCGCTCAGAAAGTGCAGAGCAACAAGTAAGCCCTCCAAATACTAATGCAAAGTCTTATGAAGAAATAATCTTTGGGAAATTCTATCGGATTAGTCAAAGGACAGCACTAACAGAGGCAACAGCCAATCAGGAACACAATTTAATGGGTAGAAAGGGCAGAGTGGAGCAGCCACTACCTCTGGTGAACACCAGATTAGACATCAAGATGCTTGAAGAACATATTTCTCCTCTAACTCCAAATAAAGAAGCACTCATTGATCCCAGTAAACTGAGCACTATTACATCTACCCAAGTCTTCAGTGGTAGCAATACAGAGTCCAAACAATCCCAGACTACATCATCCATCAAAAATGAACTGAACCTTTACCCAGTAAGTCAGCAGGGTGACACACCTGGACTTTTAGAGCCTCCAGTAGATGCTTCTCCACTTCTTAGAAGTAACTCCATGCCAACATCTTCTGCAACCAATTTAAGTGTCCCCTCATCTTTGAGAGGAAGCCATTCCTTCGATGAGAGAATGACTGGTTCAGATGATGTATTTTATCCTGGGACAGTAGGAATTTCCCATCAGAGGATGTTAAGAAGACAAGCTGCCTTTGAGTTGCCCTCAGTTCAGGAGGGGCATTCAGATCCAGACTACCATGGGAGAACAGGAAAAAATATCCTTGTTGCTTCCAGCAGGTCAACAGGTGGTGAAAAAGGGTCATCCTTGAAGGAGAAGAAATTGACAGCAGGGGAAAGAACCTTCTTTGACTATGATGCTTGCGGAAAGCATTACAGAAAATGGGAAGAATTTGAAACTCAGAAGCTGAACTACCAAGACTTGCCATGCTCAGGTGGGATAAAACAAGGAGGGGAATACTTCGTTGATTCCTTTGGACCGTCCCAGCCAGTGCCGCCCGTATGTGGAGCCACATGCGAAAACCGAAAACGCAGAAAAGAGAAGAGTGTTGGGGAGGAGGAGGATGTTCCCATGCTTTGCAGCAGTGGTACTGGCACGCCGGTGGGGACGCTGCCTTCAGATTTTGATCCCAAACCCCAAATTCAGGAAGGGCCGAGAAGTGGATTTACTTTTCAAGGCCAGGATAATGCTGCCCATTGTCACCCTGAGCGTTTTGAAATCTGTAGACCCCTCCTGCAGTCTGGAAGCCTATCAGCTTCATTAGAAGAGTCCCCTTTAACCGCAGAGCAAGAAAAGACGGCAGAGTCACTGAACAGAAAACCCCCTGGAAATGTCATCTCTGTCATTCAGCATACAAACTCACTGAGCAGGCCAAACTCCTTTGAAAGGTCTGAATCTACAGAACATATTGCTTGCCTGCAGGATAAAACCTACTCGCTGTCTGAAACCTGTGAGAGCGAGATTTCTGAGTCCCCAGTGAGCCCAGAGCGGGCTCAACAAACGGAAAATGCTGAGAGCGTGAATAAACCGTCGCCATCCCAACAGCCACAACCGTACCATATGCAGCCCAGACTGGTTCGCCAGCATAACATACAAGTACCTGAGATCCGTGTTACAGAGGAACCAGATAAACCTGAGAAAGATAAAGAAGTTCAGACTAAAGAGCAGGAAAGACCCGCAGAAGAATTCCAGTGGCCACAAAGAAGTGAAACTCTTTCTCAACTCCCAGCAGAAAAATTACCACCCAAAAAGAAACGCTTACGGCTTGCTGACATGGAGCACTCATCTGGAGAGTCCAGCTTTGAATCCACCGGCACAAACCTCTCTCGCAGCCCTAGCCAAGAAAGTAATTTGTCCCATAGTTCAAGTTTTTCAATGTCCTTTGAAAGGGAAGAAAATACCAAGTTCATCATGCCTTTCAAACAGGATGAGTTTGGAAAACAGTCCGAGTTTTTAACTGTTCCAGCTGGTGCTTACTCACTTTCTGTCCCTGGGCATCACCATCAGAAGGAAATGAGACGTTGCTCATCTGAACAGATGCCTTGTCCGCATGCTGCCGAAATCCCAGAGATCCGAAGTAAATCCTTTGATTATGGGAATCTGTCTCATGCTTCAGCAGCCGGGGCACCTTCTGCAGGATTATCTCCATCACGAGAAAGGAAGAAATGCTTTCTGGTCCGTCAGGCTTCTTTTAGTGGGTTCCCAGAGATTCCCCAAACTGATCCAAGTGTGGAACAAAGTATAAAGCAAGAGCAGATGGAACACATACATGCTGGTCTTCGCTCTTCCCAAGTTGCTTGGCATCATTCTCCCACCTCTATGCTTCAGCCCATTCAGGCAGATGACTCTGGAAAGCAGGCTGTTGGTTCTGGTGCACAGCTTGCCCAGCCACACGCCATCCTTGCAGACAGTCAGGACATTTTAAGGAATCCCTTGATTCAACAAGCACCTTATATTTCAAACAAATATCCATCAGAGCAGCAGCACCTATTTGCACATCAAGAAAAGGTTCCATTTCCCCCCATTCCCAATGCCTTGTTTCAGTTCCCATATCCTGCTGTCTGTATGGTTCCCTTACCAGCTCAGCAACCTGTCTTGTGGCAGTCATGTACAGAACCTTTACAGAGAAACTTGCCTCACCATTTTGTACAGCAGTTACAAAAAGCTTATGTCAAACAACCTTTCCAAACAGAAATTCATCCTCATTATCACCTTGAGCACGCTCAAGAGCATATTGGAAAGAAACCGGCTGAATATGTGCATGCGAAAGAGCAAACGTACCAGCGTTACTCAGAAACATCTGGGCAGTATTCAAAAAATGCTAAGTACCTGCCAGACCCTAGTATTAAATCAGCAGATACCTCCTCTGAGCAGCATTTACAGACAGGTTTTGACTCCCCGAATGATGGATCTGTACAGTCTTTACCAGGAACAGTTGTTCCTGTCAGGATTCAGACCCACGTTCCATCTTATGGCAGTGTCATGTATACAAGCATTTCCCAGATCCTTGCACAGAACAACAGCCCTGCTATTGTCATTTGCAAAGTGGATGAGACAGTTTCTCAAAGAACGTTATCAACAAATGCAGCCATGCAAGGACTAGGATTTAACATAGCCCAGATATTAGGTCAGAATGGTGGGTTAGAAAAATATCCTCTGTGGAAAGTACCACAGACTCTACCACTTGGCTTGGAATCCTCAATCCCATTGTGTCTGACATCCAGTTCTGACACTGCCTCTACCCTGGGAGGAAGCAAACGAATGCTTTCACCAGCAAGCAGCTTGGAGCTCTTTATAGAGACTAAGCAGCAGAAAAGGGTCAAAGAAGAAAAAATGTACGGACAGATTGTTGAGGAGCTAAGTGCAGTAGAGTTGACTAATTCAGATATAAAGAAGGATTTTCCCAGACTGCAAAAGCCTCAGCTAGTTAGGCAGAGCTGTGCTTCTGAGCCAAAGGAAAGCGTGCCGTCCCTGTCATCCTCTTCACCATTATCATCCTCATCATCTCAAGACTTCCCATCTGCCAGCATGCCAACAGCTGACCCTTTCCTGAGCAGGGAAAAGCTTTCCAGTTTTGATTCAGCATCACCAGGGCACAAGTCGAGTGGCCCTTCTGAAGGAAGAGAGTCACCAGAAGAACTGGATGTGGATGAAACAGCATCAGATATGAGCATGAGCCCACAGAGGTCTTCACTGCCATCAGGAGAAATTCAGACTGAAGACCAACTGCAACAGCAGAAAGTGCCTCCTGGTATGTTGTTCCAGATGGCATCCAATCCAAATGGGAAAGCAGCACACTCAACCATCCTCTTAACGGATGGAGCAGATTTTCAGCAGCTCTTTCAGTTCCCTAGTCTACGCACTACTACTACTGTGAGCTGGTGTTTCTTAAACTATACCAAGCCCAATTACATTCAACAAGCAACCCTCAAATCTTCAGTTTATGCTTCATGGTGCATTAGTTCATGTAACCCAAACCCATCAGGGTTAAGTACAAAGACTACTCTAGCACTTCTAAGGTCCAAGCAGAAAAACACCGCAGAAATTTATTCTTTGGCTGCTATGCATAGACCTGGAGCTGGTAAACTGACCTCATCAAGTGCATGGAAACAGTTTGCTCAGGTAAACAATAGGTTAAAAAAACCCTTTCATCTAGACATCACACCAAACCGAAAATTGAAATAAATTATGTTGCATAAATCAATGTAAGGATAATGAAAAGCTGATATTTGACAGTTGCAATTGTCAATAATAAGTAGAAATTGTATCCATTATAGCTTTTTTAATGTTTTGAATAGAAAATGCATCATCCCTGAAAGGTTAAATAAAGCTTCAAAGCAAAATGTGAGTGTAATATGTCCTGTTTAAGCCTATATGATTATCCTATGTACCTCTTTGTCACTTTTAAAACTATCCACATTGGAAAATCAAAAGGTACAACATACTCCGAGTGAGCATTCTAGAGCCATGGCTTTTGCCCCCTGTTCTTCCCCTGCGTGCTCTGACAGCTGATTCAGAGTATGATTTTGGTGACAATGGAAGATGGTAGAAGAGCAGGACGCTGGAGGGCCTTATTTCACACGGGTCATTTAGTTTTCACTCAAGCCTTTTTCTGGTAACAAACATTGGCATTAATGGGAGTTACCTGAATAAAGACTGAATGGCAACTGAATAAGGACCTCCAGATTTGGTCCCAAGTGATCAGCATACCACAGCCATGATTGGCCAGCATGATGTGGTGATGCTTTTGCTGTGTCATCAGATAAAGCTCCTTTAAAATGTGCCTGTTCTACCCCTCCCCATCTCTCACCAGATGTAAAGGGCCAAATTAATTGGCTTCATGGAATTGCATCCAAATTCAGAGGTGAATTCAGCCCAGAATGTTTAAACTACTTGAAATGAAGTGTGCATTTATTCTGTGTTCCAGACTGTAATAACATTCATTGACTTTGTTCCACAGATGAAACACGAACCATTCTTCTTGTTTGGCAGAAAACTTGAAAAGAAAGTAGTGGGGAATATTATAAAAGAAAGAGTAAAAGGAGAAAGTCATGGAGATAAAGACATTGCATCCAAACAGACTGAGCCAGTACGAATTAAAATCTTTGAAGGAGGGTAAGAAAATGCAAATGGAAATATCAAACCTAGCCTGTCATTTCAGAGTAAACAGATTTGAACTTGAACGTAGATGAATTAGGAAAATTAACAGCCTTCTGGGCTCATGCCATGTTTTGTCACTCTCTGTGCATCCTTTCTCCTGTTTATATGTCAGTCATGCAACAAGATAGTAGGAAACCCAGTAAAGCCTGTGTACTTACTTCCAGCTCTACTTTGCCATTAGCCATCATGCTAGCCAGTCTTTATTAGCTGGGGGTGCTGAGAGCCATTGAACCAAACTGTAAACCTGTATATGATGGAAACCATGCACCCCCATCACCCCTCATTTCAGTGCCTACGCCATTAATACAGAGGTGGGCAAACTACAGCCCGCAGGCCACATAGATTCATAGATATTTAGGTCAGAAGGGACCATTATGATCATCGAGTCTGACCTCCTGCACAATGCAGGCCACAGAATTTCACCCACCACTCCTGCAAAAAACCTCTCACCTATATCTGTGCTATTGAAGTCCTCAAATCGTAGTTTAAAGACTTCAAGGAGCAGAGAATCCTCCAGCAAGTGACCCGTGCCCCATGCTACAGAGGAAGGCGAAAAACCTCCAAGGCTTCTTCCAATCTGCCCTCGGGGAAAATTCCTTCCCGACCCCAAATATGGCGATCAGCTAAACCCTGAGCATAGGGGCAAGATTCATCAGCCAGATACATCCGGCCCGTGGGACCATCCTGCCTGCCCCTGAGCTCCCAGCTGGGGAGGCTAGATCTCGACCCCTCCCCTGCTGTTCACCCTGCCCCGCAGCTTCAGCTCGCCGCGCCGCCAGCGCTCTGGGCATCGTGGCTGGCTCCAGCTGGGCCGTGGAACTGCGAGCTCCTGCTGCTCTGAGTGGCATAGTAAGGGAGCTGGGGGGTTGGGTAAGGGGCAGAGGGTCCCGGGGGGCAGTCAGGGAGCAGGGGTGGCTGGATGGAGCGGAGGTTCTGGTGGGGGGACGGTCAGGGGACAGGGAACATGGGGGTGATAGGCGTGGGGGGGGTCTGTCGGGGAGGAGGGGTAGATAGGGGTCTGGGCAGTTAAGGGATGGAGGTAGGGTCCCGGGGGGGCAGTCAGGGGACAAGAAGCAGGGGGGGTTGGATGGGTCGGGGGTTCTGACGGGGCAGTCAGGGGGCGGGAAGTGGGAGTGGCTGGGGGCCAGGCTGTTTGGGGAGGCCCAGCCTTCCCTACCGGGCCCCCATACAGTTTTGCAACTCCAATGTGGCCCTTGGGCCAAAAAGTTTGCCCACCCCTGCATTAGTATAACTATACTTTCTATATACATAGAAAGCATTCCTGAATTGTCACTTCTCTTATTTGGGGCATAAAAGAGGATGGATGGCTCAAATTTTGACTTCTAGGCAATCTTCTTGTGTTCACTGGACTCCTGGCAGACATCTTTCTGTTGTTAAATGCTGTATTGTGCACCAGCATTAACAAGGAAGCTGTGCGCTCTTATTCTTATTCCTGGAATATTTTAGTTTTTTACTGAATGTTGACTTTCAGGTACAAAACTTTAGTTGGTACTAAAATCCATGGTATCAGTGTTTAGATGTAAGATCAATTAAATTAAAAACAGAGTTTAATCTACTGCTGGCTGTGATAGCAATGTGCTGTTGTTCAATTGATTAAAAACAAATAAATAGCAAATAACTGAGGAAAAAACAGACCTAATCGTCGGTTGACGTAGTTTTTAAGCTAATGCCATATCTAGCTTGTTATGATAAGCATATTAATGGATTGTCCATTACAGTATATTCTCAGTACATGCATAATAATTTTATTTGTATTATGAAAAATTGAAATGATGGTGTTTGTATGTTGGTAGTGGTGAATGTCCAGGTATCCAGCTGGGTGGTTCTTTTCACACATGTCAGGCCCAGGGGTTCTCCTTACCCTGCAGCAGTGTCTCAGAATAACTAACCAGTCAGGACAGGGTCACAAGGCGTTCAGTAATCCATTTAGTCTTCTGTCATTTTTCAACTTTTTCAGCATCCCGCTCATTAAAAGGCTTGTGGGTGGGTGGGAGCAGTCTCAATCAAATAAACTTTGATATTTCTCTATAACCTGTAGCAAAAAGGGGACATACCCTGCATCTCTCTTCGAAGACTGAGAATGTCATCTCTGAGATTCTTCCAGGGCCTGAAAACCCAGGAATCCCTGATCCTGGGTGTTCCCTGTGGTAGTGCGTTGCGCTACTAACCAAAAACCAGTAAACTGGCTACAAAAGAGACTTTTCAGTGACCCAAATTCAGAGGTGAGTCTAAGTTTTCAAGACATATAAAGTGCTGCTAATTAGACTCTCACCCACTTACAAGTGTGTATCTCACACACCTGCCTTTACATATCATCTCTGAATTTGGATCACCCACCCTAAGGGATTCTAAATTGATGTAATCTGTATGCTAGCTGTCAGAAGAGCGTAGCTCAGCAAGGAAAGCAACTAACAAGAGGCTCTGAAAGATGTTCGTTTAAGCAGGCTACCCTATATTGTACCTGAAACTTTTTGCACCTTTGTCAGGAAACTTGATGTGTTAATTACACCATCTTAGACTTTCTTACAGACTGATAAGGTCTAAGAGAGTATGAGCATAAATGTGTCTACGTGACTGTAAAGGGATATAACTTACACCATCTTACATATCACCTATGAATTTGTCCTGATATAGATCAGGTATCTTGAGACAGTTGTAGTATGGAAGAAAGAAGTTAGGCGCCTTGCTTTGTACATTTATTGGTGGGCTTTAATAATCTATGTAGACAGGCTGTATGTCTCTCTTGCTTATGGGGTTTCCAATAGAGATCTCTTACCTGCATAGCGACAGCGTGGAGGATGGTGATTCTGTTATGTTAATGCATCATCCTTATAGATTCATTTCAGAAGGGTATCATTTTACATAACAGTGGCATTGTTTGTAGATTCGTTCCTTTCACTAACTAGCTTGTGGTGGGTTTTTTTTAACAGATCTAATATTCCCTATGTGTCATCACTTAGCATTAGTCCATCATTGTTTTTAAGAGATTCATAATTTTGTCTGGCTTTTGTTTTATGTGATCCACAGAAGGTAGTATAAAATAAGAGCAATTCTTTTGTGCAGGCTTAGTCTTTGCGCTTTGCCTATGCAGGTTTCCTCACAGTTGTCCTTCTAGAGGCATTATTACCACTGGCAGGTAGCTTGATTCAAATGATGTTATTTGAATAGCAAAATCTGCCTTCCCTCACCTATGACTACAGAACCCCGGGAGGACTGGAAGTGATATTTCTCTAGGAAACTCAACAATTTTAAATTTCATTAGCTTATATTCTACATCCTACAATACATTTCAGTCAGTTACTTACAGTTTACATTGAAAGCAGGGTGGGGAGGGGTGGGGAAAAACCTTCCATCTCTTCAGACACCATGCTGTTTAATGACATGTACTGGATTGCATTTAGAGTTCATGGCTTGCTTATTTTGTTCTTTTATACTGGTGATGAGATCAAATTAGAAACGCAAAATAAAATGGCAGTTTGGAGTGGAACTGCGTGACTCAGGCTTTGTGTTGAGCCTTTTAACTCTTCTGCACTGAGTTCAAATCCAGCCCAGGTCAATAATGACCACACTTGTTGCATGATGACTATGTGGCGGCAAAAGTGAAATGTGTAGAGAAGGGGGAATAAGGGGAGGCATACAGAATAGAATGTGATGTGGTTGGAATAATGAGGCAGAAAGTAGAGCCTAGCAGCTGAGTTTCGAATGGACTTGAGAGGAGTGATGTAGCTGGCCAGACAGGAGATGGGGACAAGAGTAGACAAGTAGCAAGACAAAGAGGGCCTGAACAAGAGCCTTGGGAGTCTGAACAGACCAAAAAAGCTGAATCTTTGAAATGTTCTGTCGAGAGAAGTGTAAAGACTTGAGCACAGCCTAGATACGTGGGTGTAGAGAAAGGGCTAGTAAGAGATGATGTCCAGATTATGGCAGGATGGCAGTCCTATCCCTGGTGACTGGGAAATGGGAGGGAGAGGAGAAGGATTAGTGTTGATGGGAAGAGATTAAAAGCAGCAGCTTTTAATGTGAATTTTGGATGCCTAACTTCAGGTGCCCAAATGTGAAAATTGGGTCCACATATTGGTGGATAATGGGACAGAGATGAGTAGGGAAGAATATTTTCTTTATATGTACTGGATATTAGTCTCAGTGCCTTGAGTCAGAAATGCCGCTTCACATATGAATCACAAAGTTTGTTTGAGGAAAAAATTAATTTTTTTAAAAAAACATTTCAGTCCTATAACCTTAAAATGCCATATACTCCTCTGGAATCCTCTTCAATGTTAGAAGACTCTTCCATGCAGTGCTTTAATTTTTAAGTGCCAGCCACTGCTGTAGAGAATAGTTCGTGAGTTGAGCCTCCCCAGTGCCTGCTAATTTCAGTGGGAGTGGTGTGTATTCTGCATTTCTTAGGAAAGGAGCAGCAGAAGGGAGGGGTTAAATACATTATTCTTTAGCAGCTATACTTCCCATAGAACCTTTAAGGTGACATTTTTTCTTGGGTAGAATGTCCACCCAAGGCCTATACATCACTTAAATTCCACTTCAACCCTCAAAGTAGCCATTGTGCATGCCCTCTGCACGGCTGTGAACTGTACCCTTACTATCATCTATTTCAGTATTAATTCTTCATCATGATAGTTAACGAAATATGCATAAGTTTGTATGTCTTATTTATCGTCTAACAAAACGAGACAACGTAAGCAGCTAAATACACCAGGGAATGCCTTTAATCACGTATCTGCTGAGTATGAACATTGGAATGAAATTCTGTTTCATTTCAAGGAAGTAGATATCTGAATGTGCTCCGCACAGGATAGCCATATAAACCCATATTCTTGGTTGTCTTCTTGTGTACTCCAATCAGATCTGAGCCGCTGGTCTTAAGTTGTTAAACAATAACTAAGACATGCAAACATATTCAAATTACTGCATTTCCTGAAAAGTAAATATACTCTGGGCCCCAACTTAACAGTGCATCATTTGTAGAACGCCTACTGACTACACAGGAAGCTTTGTGCATGTAATGCATGTAGGATTGGGCTACAGAGGGATATAAAGACACTGTTTATGTACATGTATGACTTAGAGGCTATATAATTCAATACATTGCCCTCTTCCAACAGGTATAAATCAAATGAGGATTATGTGTATGTCAGAGGACGTGGGCGAGGAAAATACATTTGTGAAGAATGTGGGATTCGCTGCAAGAAACCAAGCATGCTCAAAAAACATATCCGCACTCATACCGATGTACGGCCTTATGTATGCAAGTTGTGTAATTTTGCCTTCAAAACTAAAGGTATTTGGTCTTTTCTGCTTGAACCCTTCCACCTCCCTCCACCAATTCCTTAGTTATGTAGCATCCATCATTCCAATCAAAGAGGAAACTTTCATCAAAATAAGGTGGTTTTATTTATGAACATGGGACTCCATTAAATATATTTTCCCTCCTATCTAAATGATTCGAGGATTTATCTGAGACTGTGAGACTCCTTGCGTAACTTAATTTTAAGAGCTGTAGGCTCCTACCAAGTCCATTTGTCTGCAGAGGAAATGTAGTGGCATAAGAACTGCCCTTGCAAATACTACTTTGTGCTAAAAATGTTACATGGTGCAAGTTTTAATTGCTGCAATCTAAAATACTCCAGGGGAACACATGTGTAGTGGCATAATGCAGAAGCAGAGTTTCAGCTGAAGAGGAAAGCATGCCTTCATGGGCTTGTACAGTGGTTCAGTTTCAAATTTATAAATAATGTACAAATCCACACACTCCCAGGTGGGCCACTCCATCCACAGTTGCATTAATTATGAATAGGGATCTGATAGCTTGTGTTCACATGTATTTATCAGCACTGAAAAAAGCATCCATTTGTCACCCGGAGGCCATGGATAATGATATTAATTGGATTTAGGAATTGCTTTGAAACTACCTCTTTTTTAAAAAAAATCAGTTTCTTTAGCAGCATTTTTTGTGGGTATATAACACATTTGAGTCTCCTCCTCTCCATTTTTAACATCATTTGGATACTGGTAAACAAAAGGCATATGAGGTCAAATCCCACTCTCCGTGCACAGCCTGAGTAACTGGCCCTGCACTGGGAATATTCATTGTGTAAAAGGGGAAGGAATCCTCCCCCAGGTCACAAAGTGATAGCAGTGCAGCTGCCTGGCTACTACTGCAGCCTTAGGGCTGTAGTAGCTTCTTTGGCTCTAAGTACCTCTTCTTCTGCCAGAGGGAATAACTGGTGGTTCTGCATAGTAGCAGCTCCACCAAATACATCCCTTCAGTCTCATCCTCTAAAATTTGCTCCATCTCCACTCAAAACCCCCTGAGTGTGCTGGAATGCAGGGAGTCCCAATGGAGCACAGATTACTAGATTCCAAGGTCAGAAGGAACCTTTGATCATCTTGTCTGACCTCCTGTATAACACGGAGAGTGGATTTGTGGTGTAAAGGAGACGTGGAGTCTTTTATAGGGTCTGAACATCCATCTCCCTTGCCCTGTGCAATAGACCTCCACTGGCTGTGGCATGGGCCCTTCATGCCTGCACAGTGCATTTACAGAAATTATTCAGAGACTGGTTTTGATGTTGCTATGGCACCCTTTAGGAACTGTGAGACAGGATTCCTGAATATTTCACATTGAAATAAATTGTGTCTGGTGATTAGAGGACAGGATATAGAGCCAGGACCTCTAGATTCTGTTCCCTGCTCCGTCATGGAGTCACTATGTGGCTTTGGGGAAGTCATTTAACTGTCCTGTGCATCTGTAAAATGGGTATAAAATACTTGTCTCATAGGATTATTATTTATTCACTGATATTAACCTTGTCCACTCACTTCTCTAACATCTGTTTTCATGCCTTCTTCCATCGGAACCACTGCACCTGGACTGATAAATTCTCCTCTTTTTCTTCAAATCATTCTTCTAGACCCACTTTTTCCATAATGCCTGCAAATAATTAGGCAATTAATTCAGGAAAGATCATGGGGCAGTCAGATCTAGCTGAGGGGCATTTTTAGTGGCTTATTTGTTACTTCAATAATTGTTGTATATAATGCTTTTCCCCTCTCTAGTGGTATAATTACAGTGTAGAAATTAGTGCAGATTGCAGCACCAGGACCAATAGGCACATATTTTAATAAGCAACAACCTATTTCAAAACAATGTACATGAAGCAGATTAATCATTTTTTACAGTGTATCCTGTCACTGGACTTCTTCCAAAGGATTTGTTGTTGTTGTTGTTATTTCTTATGTTTTTAACAGGAGTGAACAAAGCCTTGGGACTCTGGTGTGCTAAGCACTATACAAACACAGAGTAAAATACATTACCTAATAAACTCATTTTCAAAGGCCCCAATCCTGCAATAAGCACTGTGGGGGCAGGCTTCTGCCTGTTTGCCCACAAGCAACATCATGCTTGAAATCAGCAGTGAGGCTCCTCGCAGGTACTACCTGGTCACTCTTTCTAGGAATGGGTACTAATTTAAGTTAAGAACCTACAAGGAGGTATAACAGACAAATAGAGGGAGTTGATATTTCTAATCCCTATCTAGTCCCCTGCCTAGCCATTATTGGAATGCATTTTACCTTTGGCATCATGATAGAAATGAGTCTTGAGGAGGGATTTGAGGGAGGCTAGGATTGTGGCTTTAAAGATGAGTTCAGAGAGGATGTTCCATGCATAAGAAGTAACATGGAAGAAAACATGAAGTTGCATGTGGAAGAAATGAACATGCAGGCAGCTGAGACTGGCATTTCTGGCAGGGAATAGGAAGAGGGGGGTGGTACGATAACAGAGGTGCTGGAACAATTTGTATAGTGGGGTTGCTGAGAGCCATTGAATCAAACTGTAAACCCTGTATATGGTGGAAACCACTTCAAGCCAGGGGTGTGTGGTAGCACCCCCAGCACCCCAAGTTCCAGCACCTATGTATGCTAATACACAAGAGGAAAATGAGTAAGAAGGGACTAGGTTGGAATGGCCCTCAAAGTACTTATGAGAAACGTTTAATTGGTACATGTTAGTGTTCATTGCCAGCTATCAGCTCTCGGAAATACTGCCACTATTTTGCTGAAGAGAGGTTTATATAAGCAGTTTTGGGGAAAATGTAAATTCCCACACTCGTTAAATTACACTGGCTGTGATGGGGATTGAGTTTGAATGAGTCAGTTCTGCTTGTTTTTTAATCTAAGCACCCTTCTATCGATTAGGCAGGGAAAAGGAAAACAAAAACTGCTTGGGAGAGATTTCTTCGCTGATGTCAACTAATTAGCTTCATCTCTGTACCTTTGATAGGAAATCTGACAAAACATATGAAGTCTAAAGCACACATGAAAAAATGCCTGGAGCTGGGAGTATCAATGACATCTGTGGATGACGCCGAAACTGAAGAAGCAGGTATGTCACACTGAGTTAATTTAGCTGGCGTGGCCTTTGTAGTGTGCAGATGACTCGTTACACTTTGGCATAGTGGATGACAGCAGAGGATAAGTTAAGAATATTTTCAGGGTGGTTTTATTTTAAAAAAAGGTCTTGTGAGTATCTTAATAACAAACAATAAGCACAGAAATAAATCTGACACATTTGTTTGAGGTGAATTCTAATTATTTAATACTACAGCAGCTGAGGCTGGAAAAAAATTCTTACCATTTAAATGTCTTCTGTGTCAGGTCCAGTTCTACTCTGTTGGGTGTAAATGTTCTGATGTTAATAGTGACCACAGAGGATGAACCTCACCCCTGTTCAGAGGCATGGAGGATAGGCTTTGGGCTGGTATTCTCCACAAGGGTGAATTTCACTCAGGTTGATTATGGAGTTTTATATTATTATGAATATTAAGAACAGCAGTTTAGTTTCTGTTAAGGACCTGACTGAGCAACCATTCTGCACCGAGAACATCCAGTGATGCCAAAGGATGTTCTCAGTATGGAATGGGTGCAGGATTGTACCCAAAATGTGTCTCTGTGCAGCCTTGATTAACTTGCCATGATTATTTCAGAAAACATTGAAGACATGCATCAGGAAGCAGAGAAGAGTAGCAGGATGACAGGCATATCAAAAGAACACCAGTTTTCTGATGCTGAGGAATCGGATGGGGATGATGGAGATGACAATGACGATGATGAAGAGGATGACGATGATTTTGATGATACCCAGGGAGACTCAACACCAAAAACAAGATCAAGAAGCACCAGCCCCCAACCCCCCAGATTCTCTTCACTGTCGGTGAATGCTGCAGCGGCATCCTATGGGGCTTCTCCTGACAGTTCCATTTCAATGGGACACTCATCCCTGATCAGTTATTTGGTTACTTTACCTAGTATTCAGGTTACTCAGCTTATAACACCACGTGACTCATATGAAGACTCACAAATGACGGAATATCAGAGGTTTTTCCAGAGCAAAAGTACTGATTCAGAGCCCGACAAAGACAGGTTAGACATACCTAGTTGTATGGAGGAGGATTACATGCTTTCATTAGAGCCCACCTCCTCTCCAAGGGACTTCTCACCTTCTAGCCGACAGTCCTCACCAGGGTATGATTCTTCGCCATATAGAGATAATTCACCAAAGAGGTATTTAATGTCCAAAGGGGATTTGTCACCCAGAAGGCATTTATCACCAAGGAGGGATATTTCACCCATGAGACACCTTTCCCCAAGGAAGGAAGCTGTGTTGAGGAGAGAGTTATCACCGAGACGGGATGTTTCACCAAGACGTCATTTGTCACCTAGGAGGCCAATGTCACCTGGAAAAGATGCATCTGCCAGGAGAGAACTGTCTCCAAGGAGGGAGAGAAGATATATGGCCTCAGTTAGAGCAGCATCACCCAGAAGGGGTCTGTACCATAATCCAGCATTGTCTATGGGTCAATATTTACAGTCTGAATCCGTTCCATTGGGACATGCAGTAAGTATGAAATAATATTTTAATTTTTATTATCAAAGCCAGTGCTCTATTTAACTTGTACAGAGCTTTTAAAAGAACTTCTTAAACTTGCATGCTGGAATCACTCACTTAAGACTTTTATAGAGGAGGAAAGAAGGGGCTTGGAGCCTCATCAAAAACCTGAGGAAAGAACATTGGAAACTATAGTAGATATGAACCAAGCCACAACTTTGACTCAGCCACTTGCAGTGGCTTGGTACAGAGCATTACAGACTTGGGGACAGATCTCCAGCTGGGATAAATCAGTGTAGTTATGCTGATTTACACCACCAGAGCATCTGGCCCCTCATTAGCCATTTTACATGTAAAAGGTACTTTACCGAGTGATGTACGGTTGCTCCTGTGGCTTGGTAATGAGATTTGTAGCCTTTCACTTCCAGATTGCCAGTTGGGACTCAGCCCAGACTAGTTGTGAGTATGGCCCTTTACACTGCAATGTAGTGTACAGAGGTACACCACTGAAGCACAGGTGAAATAAATAGAAGTACTGATGTAAATGAGACTCCAAATGGGAGCAGGGAGGTGTCCATATGCACCACATTGCAAGATTAGGACCTAGAAGTTGTCAGCTGATGGTAGTGTTTACATCACACAAACCACCATCACAGTTGGCAGTCACACCAGTGACACAAAGGACTGAGTGGAAACTGAACTATCTTCAAACTTAGAGATGCTTCATTCCAGTTAGTCTGTAAGAATGTTAGTGGGAATAAAATTTGCACTGCCGGTCCCCATGCTGTACCTGCTCTGTGAATGAGCAGAGACTTGGCTTTCTAAAGTTGTCAGTTCAGTACTTTTCACAAGCCCTAACATTCACAAAGATCCCAGGTGTTACAATAATATAAGTAAGAATAAATAATATTTTTCACAAATCTATTTTACTGTGTGATTTAAGGAATCATTTCATTTTTGTTTAGGGTGCTTCTTTTGGTCACATTATTTTCACGTTGCCTTTGCCGTCTTGCTGAAATTTTATTTGGAATGCTGCTTTCATCCACACATGTTGGTTCAATATGGGCAATCAGTGACAGAACTGTAGATCCCTTCCTGGGACAGTCTGGCAGTGCTTTGCTCATCTTCCATCATCTGTCTTGTTTGTTCACTACAGTTATGATTCTTCCCTAAGAATGAGAAGAATTGAACTGTGGACTTATAAGAGTAGCAATTTCTAAACTTTGGAATTGATTCCCTAGTGCACGTTAACACTCTCACAGACATGAACATAGAAAAAGAATACACAAACCATTTTTACTGGCAAGGAAAAGGATAACTAGTTACTCATTTAGCAGTTGTATCTTAACATTGAATGAATATTGTATGAGACCCCACAGCTGATGTTGTCATACTGTAAACGGAGAGCTGTTAAGTCCCTTGAATGACTAAATATCCTATATATGAGACACTTCCATTGGCATACATATTCCTGGAGGTGTAATAAGACTGGTGAAAGGGGATGTGACACATTTCCCCATGGGCAACATGACAATTCTTGCTATTATAGTTACGCTGTGCATTCTGTGCCTAATCCTGCAAGGTGCTTAACACATGCTGAGAGGTGCTTAGTACCATCCGTTTGCTCTTTCAGAAAGTGCTCTGCACCTTGCAAGATTGGCTCCTGAGACCTCAGCATTTCTGAGATAATGTCAGACCTATTTCAATAAAATACATATAATTCTTGTTGTAATGAATGGCAGTAATTCACAGTCATCTCTCATGTTTATTTCCTTCATATTTTTGGATCTAAGCCTAGACAGGACATCAGTATGACTGGGCTAATTTTAAAACTCTTTAACCTAGCGGAGAAAGTCATGGCAAGAACCAATGGCTGAAAACTGAAGCCAGACAATTGCAGATAAGAAATGAGGCAGAATTTTTTAAAAGTAAGGTTCTTTAACCACTGGAATAAACTACCAAGGGAAATGGTGGATTTTCCATCTCTTGATGTCTTCAGATAAAGACTGGATGCCATTCTGGAAGATATGCTTTAGCCAAACACAATTTATTGGGCTTAATAGAGGTAACTAGGTAAAATGTAATGGCCTGTGATATACAGGAGGTCAGACAAGATAATCTAATGGTCCCTTTTGACTTTAAACTCTGTGAACCTAAAATCACACACATCTGTTTATTTTTTTTATCTATTCTTATTACAAATAACACCTGAAATTACTATAACTGAAAATATTGGATGGGGACTATTTTTCACTTTCAGGATTTGGTAATTAGAACTTTAATAATAATTTTGTCACTTTTCAGAGTAGCAGCCATGTTAGCCTGTATTCGCAAAAGAAAAGGAGGACTTGTGGCACCTTAGAGACTAACCAATTTATTTGAGCATAAACTTTCGTGATCACTCTAGTTACAGTGTGTATGGTAACACCCATTGTTTCATGCTCTCTGTATATAAATCTCCCCACTGTATTATCCACTGGATGCATCCGATGAAATGAGCTGTAGCTCACGAAAGCTTATGCTCAAATAAAATCTGTTAGTCTCTAAGGTGCCCCAAGTACTCCTTAATTTTGTCACTGATGCTGAAACCAGAAGAGAATCCCGTTCACTCCTGCATAGCTGTGCTGGCTCCACAATCCTAATAGGAATGAAAAAGTGTGTGTGTGTGTGTGTGTATTTTTTTTGTCTGTAAAACAAGACAAATTCTGAATATACAGAGTTATCAAATCAGTTAAGTAAGAAGGGGCTAACTTCGTCTGCTCTGCATTGACGTTAAAACTCCCATGGCACTTTTTATTTGAGTAAAGATTTGTTCTAGTTTCCCTGGCCAAAAATGTTCTTCCCCCATTGTTCTACTGGGCTTTGATTGGCTGCCACCCTCCATTTCATATTGGCTGCATTTTGGTGGTTCTTCATATATACTTTAAAGTGCTTTGGGATTAAAAGCACAATATATGAATTATTATTTCTATAAGAAATTTAAAAATCTTAGAAAGGCAATATTTTTATAGGGACTACAAAAAAGAAAATATTTTTGTGTGCCTTCTGCTGGCTGTACAATGGCAGTTAACTCACAAAACACTCACTCTGAAGTAGGTGTGACACTACTGTAAAGTTGGTGCACAAGTTAAATTGCTATTCATCTTGTACTGTAAAGGCACAACCCTGCATTAGGGGGCATTGAGGCTCTGCTGTGGTGGGATCCTCGGAGCATACACTGCTGTGTCAGCTCAATTGACCTTTAAAGAGCTTCAATATCAGATCTGCTGGCCAGTGCAAGGAGTCCTTTCCCTTCCTTCCCCTTTTGAGGGGGTTAGTACCACTAGCACTGGGTAGGAGTTGAGTGACCCAGAACGCCTGGGAACCTGTAGTAGTGGCAAGGTTCACATAGAACAAGATGCATGCACACAACTCAGGTACATTGGCATTATAGCTGGTATCTAGCAATTTCATTTCTGAAGAGATGTCTGTGCATAATTGAGGGCACCCCCCTATTTCATCTTTCCTTTTAATTTCATCCTAAATGGAGATAGGCCTGAACCAGATAAGCCTGTACTCTCCTAGACTTTGGAGGTTAGAGGAATTCAGACTGTGAACTTGCATTGGAATTTTTCAGCTGGCCCCTGTTTCTATAATGGTTCAAACCAGAGCCCTGCTTTTGAACACCCCTGAGCTTTAGGAGGTTCGGAATCTGGATCCAGATGTGAATACTGTGACTCAGGGCCCTGTATAATTCTAAGTACATCTGGGACACTGCAGGCTCTTAAACAATTTAGCAGCTTGTATCATATTAGTAGTTTCCAAAGGAGGTGGACAGGCTGCTTGCTGCCCTTTGAAATTGTTGCAGGATACAACGGGGAGAAGTTATTGTTTACAGATTCTTAGACCATAAGGGGTTCCATGTTCCTAGGTTCATTCTTCTAAGAGTTACTTTACTCTGCAGCCCTCTGTGTTGCCATTGCTCTGTTTCTATTTTGTCCGATGTGGTCGCGTCAGAGACCATGGATTGGGAAACATTTAAGAGGACAGTCAGATTGAGAAACTGTCTGGCAGACCAAAGAAGGAAAACAAATTCAAGCAGCTGTGCTGAGGGACCATGAATTTCTAAAACAACGGCAGGCTGACTCTCTAAAGCTCTTGCACTAGAGAGCACTGAAATAGTTACGTCTTTCTGCACTGTCAGCCTGGTGCTCTGGCAATTCCATTTTATTCCTCAAGCTTTGTATTTCATTGGCAGCATAGCGAGCTGCCACTGTGCTTACCTAAGACAGGGGTTATTTATGGGGTTTAAACGTCTCACCCTTATGTAGGAGAAACCCTGACCTAGATTCTTCTCCGAGTCTAACCTATCTCAGGTCATCCCTCCTGCCCCAGCACTGATTTAAATCGAACATGACAAGGCTGCCGTGCAATGTGTGATTCAGCCATCAGGTAGCACAAACGCTGAATCTTTAATTGTCCCCTAAACCAGTTCCCCTGGTACAGGATCAAATGTTTGGTTAATGCCTTGGGAGCTAGGATTTCCCAGTGAAGTGCTGATGCTTAATGCATTAGCCTTTTGGGGCACAATCTCCAGATTGCCCGTACCAGCACTGTGATTAGCTGCACAGCTCTTGAGTGGTAATAGTCTTACGATCACTAACCTTTCCACTTTAAAGCAGCGATTAGGATTGTAGTCATTTGATTCCCATGGAAGCTCTGTGGAGAACTCCCCCATAACACTATGCAAATGTAGTCCTACTTTTCTACCATCACTATTTCTCTAGCCACCAATAAGCAACACGTAATCATCAAATAAAAAACAAATTGGAGAAATTAAGAGACCAAAAAGGGGGCTCCAAGTGGCTCAGGATGTGGTTAGTATGGACTGGAGGTGAGCTTTTCAACTCTGGGTTGCTCTTTCATGATAGGACCTGTTGTAGAAAGACCAAAAGTCAGTATCTTATGATTGCAGTACAGTGGCCTGTGGAAAATCCCTCAATCCCATTCCAAGCAGATAAGTGCCTGTGTCGCAAAACCACCACTTCAACTGGCAATCCACTGGCACCCTTCTTATGGTTGTTTCATATTTATATTGGAATAGTGCCTAGAGGACAATATCAGGACTGAGCCGCCATTGCATTAAGCACTGTCTGAATACTTACCAGCTCTGCATGGAGGCCAAGGATTCAGCAGGCCTGGAAATGGAACTGTCCTTTCAACAAAGAGATGGTGCGGGGTGAGGCATGTTGCTAGGACACTCTGGAGAAGATGGCTTTGATGTTACCTGTGTCATACCTGTTTTGTGGAACAGAGAGTTTTATTCTTCCTGGCTTTAGTCCAGCAGCCCAGCACCTTTTGCCAGAACTAAAGTGTGTGTGTGTGTGTGTGTGTGTGTGTAAGTGTGTCATTTTTCTTTTACTAAAAAGGGTATTTCCCAGCAGTAAGGCACTGATACCAAAAGCAGACTGCCAACACCAGCACTGTAGGAATTTACACACTTTGCAAAAATAGGGGTGTTGACCGTGAGGCCCCAGCCTAATTTCACCTGTGGCAATAGATTCTATCTCCCTAAAATTCCCTCTGCAGTTTCAGTTGACTATTGCGTTCTTCAGTTGCTGACCTAAAATATTGTAACAGCTGCCACATGTCACCTCAGAGGGAGACGCCTTTCAGTGCTGAACAACATGAACCCTACATATACCTTATGTACCTGGTTTAAGCAGATAGTAGAGTTTACAAAGTGCTTAAGAGATCCATTTGGATGAAAGTTGCGAAATGAACAGAAGGTCATTATTTTACATACACCGTGTAAAAGAGAAATTGGTAGGTTTGGAAGCTTCAGGAGTGATTTTGCTGACTGTGGTGTTGTTTTTCTGTTTACAGAGAAAAGGGTTGTCTCAGGGTCCTTACTTCAGTGTGTACGGAGAAAAAGGAATTTCGAACCATCATGGGTCTAGCCTGTTCCCGGAGGGTCCTAATGACTATGTCTTCAGTCACCTTCCATTACACTCCCAGCAACAAATTCGAGCACCTATCCCCATGATGCCCATTGGAGGTATCCAAATGGTCCATTCAGTACCTATGGCTCTATCAGATTTACATCCTCCATCCATCTTGCCCCTGCAGAGGGAGAGCTCTGAGGAAAAGCCAAGAGTAACTTCAGAAACCATTACAAAAGAATCCTATATTATTTCTAAGCACCACGAGAAATGTACCTCTCCTCACATTTTGCACCCAGCTGTTCCATCCAATGTATCCTCCTCTCCATTGCTAAAACAAAGCACTTCAGAAGACAGTTTTATAGCCACAGAAAGGGAACAGGAGGAAAACATACAGACTTGTACAAAAGCCATAGCCTCTCTGCGAATCGCCACAGAAGAAGCCGTTCTGCATGGGGCAGAGCAGCCGCAGAGGGCTTCTGAGCCTTATCAGAATCCCTTAGAAAGTGCACATTTTAGCATTAAACACTTTAGTGGATCTGAGCCAGGCCAGGCCTGTGCTTCAGCCACCCATCCTGACTTGCACAGTGGTGAAAAGGACAGTTTTGGTACATCACAGACTGCACTGGCTCATTCCACCTTTTATAACAAGAGCGGTGTAGATGTCAGACAATTAGGCTTTCACAGCAGGAAAGAATCTCCATCAAGCACACAGGAAAGAAAAGATACATTATCTGAGAAGAGCAAACTGCATTGATCTGAGATGCCTGGAGACTTTTACCCATACATTTATCTCCCCACCCCCTTTTTTTCTAGAGGTAGAAGTATTCAACTTTACAGCATGCCTGTCCTGAGTTACAGTAGTTTGCTATTATATATACTTTTGTTATATCAAAAGAATTAGATAAAATGACAAGTCATCATGAGCCTGACCAAAATGAAATTTCAAATTCTTATTGGGTCTGGTACTTTTAAATTGTACAGATGTTTGTGCCTTTTCTTTACTTTGCTTATATTCTTATAAGCATTTTTTTAGCAGTAATTTGTACATATTTTAGAATTTGTGTATCTGCTTTGTAATAAATGTAATTTCTTTCTTTTTTTGGACACTTGGATCTAAATGATGTAAAGCAAAACAGCATCAATATATATGTGAGGTTGCACTAAAAGCATATTTTTATATGATTAAAATTGAAAAGCTTTTATGTACAGCTCTGATTCTGTAATACTAATATTTATTTACTTTGTTTCATAAATTGTACATTTTTTTCTTAATGTTGTGGATTGCTTTTCTATGTGAAGCATGGGATTTACTGTTGCGTAATTAGAACAAAAATGTATATTGTAAACAAGATATTTAAACTAGAGTATCTTATCTTATTCTGCACTTATGCATTAGTTTAAAAAAAAGATAAAGGATGTATCAGCCAGTTCTTAACTCTTGTAATTTTTTTGTCTCTTGTTTGCTGGATTGACTATAACTTAAGTGCTGATTGTGATTTTAAATTGATAGTACCGTAAAGCATTAAAGTAAAACAATGTGCTATTGTGACTTTTTTCAAAGCTTTATAAAACAGTTATAAATATATTAAAAGTATTTGGTCTTATGTGAACATGTTGATCTATATATTCTCCTTTTAAAAAAATGGGAAAACATTCCACCCCATGTAAATATGTACAAGTGCATCACTGGTACAATTATATGTAACTGATTTGGACACTAGGGGTTTGATCTGCTCTCATTGAAGGTGATGGGAGTTTTGCCATTGATTTCAGGGAAAGCAGGATCAGGCCATAGGTCAACACATACCTATACTGGAGTGTCTTTAAAAACGAGGTGACAAAGAACATCTAAGTCTATAGAACTTGGTTGTCGGCTGGCCCAATAGCTTGGCAAGCAGTGCTGTGCGCTGCGTGTGGGAGACTCAAGCTCAGGAGTGACCTTGGGTGTCTCTGCACAAACTGAAGCTTAGGTGGATTGCAGTGGGATCACACTTGGGGACTAGAATGGTAGGAATATGAGTGCAGGGAGAAAAGAAGATGGACACTTGCTCCCGAGCACCACCAGCTCGTCAATCTCCACAGTGATACTGGTTTCAGCTTTAGGGGAAACTACCTGTCCTCCCTTCTGCCAGGAGGAAGAACACCACAACTGTAGTCTCAGCCCTCCTGGCTAGAGGGAGAGCACTACAACTGCGGACATCCACAGAGTTCAGGGGCAAGGAAGTATTCTTGTTCTTTAAGAATACGGCATCTTTAGGACATCATCTGGATTGGTGTTCAGTCTGTGTGGGGGACAGTCAGGAGGAACCCCTGTTTATATGTTTGAAGGTGTGATAGGTTACCACTGCCACCAGCACACACACGAAAAAACCCCAAAAAAATATGGGTTATCTTTGTGCTATTTAGTATATTATAATTCTGTGAAACCAAGTTTGTATATTGAATTACAATACAATTAAGGAGTGTTCTTTAAAAAGAAATAAATATACAGTTATGTGAATGAGATGTCTACTTTTCATGTGTTCTTTGAACTTTCCAAGTTTATCTGTGAAGTTTACTTAGCATGATAATAAATTATCTGTGCCATCTATTCCTAAACACATGGCTTAGAAGTCAGTAGGAGGGCTTATGTGTAGGTGCAACAGCTGAAAACACAGATCACACTTTGCCCTCCTACCAGCTATCATCAGAGTACATCTTATTTTCCAACAATGAGATGTTGGAACGGGTCCCCAGTTGTCACAATTTGCACCAGCTGAGGATCTGCCCCATTATTTCCATTGCAGTGTGCTATTCCAGGTGCTTATGGGAGGCTTACCAAGTTGTATCCATGCCAGGAACTGGCTCTTCTAAACCTGAAGAGAGGAGAAGCAGGATATCTAGTTGGAGCCACGATGCATACAGCATCATGCACCTGTATAAAAAGGAGTCTGTAATAAACAAAAAAAAAATCCTATCTGGCAAAAAAGTTGTTACCCTGCTGAGGTGCATTTTACTGTATTAATTCACTTAAGAACAAAATGCCCTGCACAGTGGACAAATAATCACATATATTTTTATTAGAATGGAGTCCAGGAGTGCCACAGTGGTAAAAAAAGGTCTACTAGCATTTCCAATATAAGACACCCCCCCCCTCTATTGCTGGACTTACAGCGTGCTTGTTTTAATTAATTTGCAGCTGCGATTTGTCACTCAATTTTTCAGCCTGGGAGCAATTTTTTTTATAACTGTTGATCAAGTATCATTGAAATTACTTGGGATATTTTTTGGTTAAAGTGAAGCAACTCCAGAAGTGGTTTCCGATACTTTCTATTTTAATATTGATGATATGTTTAATGAGTTAATATTTTTATACAGTGCTTTGAAAAACATAAATCATTCTACAAGTGCTATGTATGTAGTAGGAATGGATCATTATTTTTATGCTATGAAAAAATATTGAAAAACGAACCTAATGCAGACACTTGGGACAAAATTTTCAAGAGCACCTAAGTGACATAGAACCCGAACTCCAATTTTCAAAAGTGACCTAGGGGGAGTTTCTCAAAGTTATTTAGGCACCTAAAGATGCAGATGGGCACTTCGTGGGATTTTCCAACGTGCCCAAGCAGGTTAGGCTCCAAACTCTTACTGATTTTAGGAGGGTGGCTGGCGGAAATACATACTTACAGATGCACTGTTTCATGCCCCTTTCCTTACCCAGCCTTAGTCACATGGTGCTGGTCACCACCTCAATCCTAGCCCCTCTGTGTGATTGGGGTGGATGGAGCCCAGGCGCGTAGTTCTGAGATATACATGCTCTTATGTAAAAATCTTCCAGAAATTAATAAGGCTGAAAGGAAGAGATTTAATACAGAGAGATTGAATTGGGTACTACAGAAATTACTCTGAGAAAATATAAAAATTTAATAGGGAATATTTTCTTTTCCATGTGAGTTTTGAAAAATCCTATGGAATTCTAAAGCAGGGATATAATTACCTATTATATTGAAAGATTGTTGATTTCTTATGTAATCTATACAACTTTTTACATAAGGGCCAAGGGTGAAACAGACCCCTGCCTAGCTCCCTTCCTCCTTTCCTCTCAGAGTAGGATCACCATAGCAGTGTCAGTACCTATTTACCTTTCGTGACAGCAAAGAAAAGGGTGGGATGTGCCCCACATTACTACCTGCACAATCACAACGTTAGTATTACACGCACACTAAGGCAGCTACCGTGTCCTGTGCCGTGTTAAATATCTGCACGTTGCCATTTCCCATATTAGGACACATTGACAAAATGGATGGGCTTTTCAAAATGCCTTAGGCAGACTCAGTCAATGACACTTGTCCTCCTAAGTCATTTAGGTGCTTTTTGAAATCCTAATTAATATGCTCTGGAAGCTCTAAAGAAAGTCTTCTAAGTAAATCTAGCACATGCAGTGCAAACACCTGCCCACTCTACCATGCATTTAATTCTCACCAAATTTTTGACATTTATGGTTGTAAATCACACACATACACAGGCAGCCAAGACCACGTGCATTTGTGTCAGTTGAGTATATTACTGTGACAATACTTGGATGTGCCCTCCATTTCCTGACTTGCAGACTCTATTGCGGGTTTTGTACATATGTTTTCTGGAGGCCCAATTTAATACTTAAGTGTTAAACAGTTTGAATAGCCCTAATATCACTCTTTTGGGCTTTGTGTGCTCTACATCAGCCACCTGAGCTCTAGATTTGGCATGACAGGCAGAATTAAGTATGGAGAGCGGCTTTTTGAATTATTTTGCCTTTGTCCATATGTGAGACCTACACGGGCTACGTATTTATACAGGCTGCTCTTGGGGTATTGTATTAGGTGAGGAAGGTTCCTCTTCAGCATTTCTTTCCTTTGTGTGTGAGGAGAGAGCTCTGTAAGTGTGGCTGCTATTTTTTGTAGCCGGAACAGATTTTTTGCAATGTCTTTAAACTTTTGTAAAGGTCAATGGCTGTATGATAGGTATGCAACTGAAATCAAATACATGGTAAAGGTAATGATCTCATCTTAGAACAGGGTTTTATTGGACATATTCATTGGAGGTTTCATCACATGACATCATCTTTAATTCCTGGAAACTCCAGAACAATCCTGGAGGGTTGGCAACCCTGTCTTAGAGCATGACTGGTGCTGATGGATTAAATTCACACCTGTGTGAGGTCCAGCATGAGGCCTATGCACCACGTTAGTCCTCGTATAGGTATTCGTTGGGATTTGAGGCCTTGTGCTGACCTTTACACTGGGAATAAGTGGCCTCCAGACCCTTAGTGTCATTGTCACAAAGATTTTTAAAGAGTGTAAATTGCCTCCTGTAGTACTGTACATTCCTGTGTGCTATAAAAGTAACCATCTAGTAAGGTAAGGCCTATATAGGTGAGATCCTTAGCGCGTGTAAATCAGTGTAGCTCCATTGACTTCAGTGGCACTTTGCTGATTTACACCAGCTGAGGAATGGCTTGAAGATACGCCTGCACAGCAGTAGAGGTAACCTACACCAGCTTGGTTGGTCATAGGTTTGGCAGCAGGCTAGAGAGAGGAATGTTCGGAAAAATAGAGGTAGAAATGTAAGTAGTAACGATTTCTTGCTCCACTGGGTATCGCTGTGTTTCAGCTTTACTTGGGTATTCATCCTGAGGCAGACAGTGACTGGAGGAACGTAATCAGCCACAAGATTAATTAAAAACAAAATAACATTACCACATAAACCGCCTTGTCACATTCTTCAGAGATGAGTGACATCCACTAATTGACATGACTATTCTGAGACAAACCTGTAAGTGTTAACGTATACAGAGGCACACACAGACCCAACTAGGTGAAGAAACACTAGCGGCAAAGCAGACTCCATATTGCAAAATACAATTTATTTTCCCTCCTCACAGCGAGGATAAAGGCAAGGATGGTTGCTTTGGGCCTGATCCGACACTATTGAATCCAATGGGAGTTTCAACATTCACTTCAATGGCAGGAGGATTGGACTGTGAGGTCCTATTTCTACAAGGTACTGCTGAGCACTCTCACTGCCACCCAAAACAAAGGGAAGTGAGGGTGCTCAGCACTTTGCACTCCTTTCCATTCCTTCCCCTCCTGGAGACTTAATGGACTGTGTCTGTTCCTGTTATCAATAGGGATTTTACCAGGGCCTTCAATGGTAGCAGGCATGGGCCCTAAACTTGTGTGTGTGACAGTGGGCCATAACTGCACAGACTGTTTGCATGAATACTCTGTGTATTTTCAAAGCATGCGGACAATGGCACGTTTCAGGCATTGGCACTTTCTAGACTGCAAGCCAAATGAATGCTTAGGTCAGGGCCTGTGCGCTTGTCTTTAGTGCCTATGTTCAAGATCTCCAAAGAGTTAGCAATAGGTAATGAATATTTCAAGACCCAGATTTTCAAGAGAAAATGCTCTCATTTAAGCACCTAAGTGAAATTATCAGAGTTTCAAAAGGGCCGAGCACTTGTTTTCAATTACTGAGCACATTTGAAAATATGGCCCTTAAAAATTTTACTTCTCAATAACTGAGTTTGAAAACATTTGGGGCTTCAGCTCCATTTGGCATTTTTTATAATCACTCTTTCCTGCTCAGCATCCATATTTATCAAAAAAGTAAGCAAGCAAGCAAGCACATTTATGGTTGAAATTGCTTAATTTCACTGCCAGGAAAAATGAGAATGATAAAGTGGAGATTAAAGAATTTCCGTGACAAGCTTTTTCCTCTCCGTTTTATATTTATGACATTTTAACAATTAAATGTGGGATTGCTACAGAAAGACTGCCTGATCTTCACCTGAGATCTGTTTCACAAGTTTTTTGTGGACATGCTACAGAGGAGAAAGCAAACTTTTAATACTATAGTGTTCTACATGAAGTCGGGGGGGAAATATGGACATTGGAGGTGATACTCCTTCACTGGCAGAAGAGGGGCTAACTGGACTAATCGTTTTCTTCCATTTCTATTTCCTACCGTCCTGCTGTGAGCAGGGAGGTGCTGAGCTCAAACAGATCTCTCTTTAGGAGTATTGTAGGATGAGTAGATCTGCTTGCCTGCTGTATCACTTATTGCAGGGGACGGGAGCCTGGAGGGGAATAGAAAGTTGGGGGAGCAATAGTTCTGTGTTGTTATTCCCTCTCTCTGGGACCCCATGAAACTGCTGCTGTTAGAGCTCTGTGGAATTGGGTCTCTGCCAGGCTTTACAGCAAAGGATCAGCCACTGTCTGGGCATTGCCCTGTGCTAACCCTGTGGATTTGCATGCACAAATCCAAGTGAGAGTTAATGCTGCTTAAAGCAGCATTAACTCTGGCTGGGGTTTCTCTTCGGCTGCTAGTGTGGCAGAACAGCTCCTGCTGGAACAGTGCTGCCAATGGGGAGCCTCAGAGTGATGCAGAGATGTCTCCTGTTCTCTGCTCCCCAGGAGATGCAGGGTTGAACAGCCCCACTGCCCATTCTACATCTCCTATACTCTCCTGGTAAATAGCTGGAAATTCTATAAGGTGAACTTTTCAGAGTTTCCTGGCATCTCCAGTGAGATTTCCCAGAAGAGGGGACTATTGTTAATCCCTTTGATGCTTTTTTAAAAATAAGATGTTCCATATAATACCAAAAGTACCATATACTGCGATGTCAATTGTACCTAAAGGAATATGTCACACAACAATTTGTTGTTCAGATGCACAATACCCAAGAATTACAATTAAAACAAAGGGCAATTGAATACAAGGATGCCTGACTGTTTTAAAATGGTATGGTTAATTTTTTTATTCCAATTTATTTTTTGGCTTTTCAGTTTCTGGAACAACAGCAGTGACTATGGTTTAGTCATTTATATTCGGAGTGTTTTAATATAATGCCAACTCCTGATTTTAGACTGGGGTGGGCAAACTATGGCCCGGGGGCCGCATCCAGCCCTTCAGACATTTTAATCTGGCCCTTGAGCTACCGCTGGGGAGCAGGTTCCAGGGCTTGCCCTGCTCCAGCACTCCAGCCGGGGAGTGGGGTCGGGGCCTCCATCACTGACAATTTGTAAATCAAGACTGGATGTTTTTCTGAAAGATCTGCTCTAGGAATTATTTTGGGGGCAGTTGTATGGCCTGTGTTGTACAGCGGGTGAGATGAGATGATCACAGTGATTGATCCCTTCTGGCCTTGGCACCTCTGCATCTCTGAACTAATGCAATGTTACAATGGAGTTTGAAGGTGCAAATCAGCCTCTAACAAAACAGGAGTGTGCACGCTTTCAACACCAAAATGACTTACTGGCTGCTAATTAAATCTTGGTGCAAATGGGGTTTCATTTTTATTTTTGATAGGAAAAAGTGGTTTTATTACATTTACTTGGGTGAGAGCCAGGGATACAGCTCAATATGAATCAAGTAAAGTTAAAGGCCTTCTGCAGCAACATATGGCTTGTTTGGGAAGTATGAGTCATAAATGGAACCAGATGCAAAAAAAAAAAAAAAAAAAGAAAGGAAGAAAAAAAAGTTGTAAGAAGGTGGCAACTGTCCTGAGGCAGATGCCAATATTGTTATTTCTGATACTGTTTCCACCTCGTTGTGAAAAATTTACATCTGTACATTAGTGAACAGTTTTTTCCAATACCAAATCTCTGTTTCAGAGCACTTGGATGGCACGGGTCCATCTAGCCTCTCTGTTCATAGAGATAACTAAGTCCTTGTACATGCGATTTTTTTCTTGTGACCTACTAAAATATGATTTCTAGCACTGCTTGCTCTTTTCAGCATGCTTCTTGCCATGGCCCTACATGCTCTTGGACTGCCAAACCTCTCAGTCCTGCAGAAGTGCCATTCTTTGAACACACAGCCAGCCTCATTTACTTCAGGGTTGGCTCTCTGTTATTCAAGGTCTCGTGCAAAGATTGATAGGTAGGGCCCTGTGCAGCTGTCTCCCAACCTAAGGCTGAACCCTCTGACCTCCTCATGACCACAGCCCTCCTCACATCTGCCAGGGAAACCCAAAGGCTCTGAAACTTATACACAAGCCAACCCGTGTGCCAGGAGCATGACAAGTGACATGGGGGGAGAGCAATTAGGGAAAGACCTCTGGCAAGAGCTTTGATAGCCTGTAGCATGATGCTAGGCTCTGAGCAAACGGGAAAGGAACAGAATGGATGAGCAGGAAAGAAGAAACAATGAGGGATGGGCAGACTGGGGGCATTTCTGGATTATTACTAGATCTGTCAGCTCTTTGAGGGGCACAGGCCCCTGCATATATTCTGGGAGTTCTAGGCAACCATATAGATAGTGGTAAACCTAAGGATGCCAGAGCTCCACAACCCCAAGAGTTGCTGAAAGATTGCAGCTAATAGGTTTTTAAGGTTTTTGCTACTGATCACTGGACTCCCTCTGAAAACACCTGCCAAACTCCTTTGCTTTCCTCCTTCCTTGCATAAGATCTCACAGCTTTCTTCAAAGAGTAGATTAACAAGAATCACCACCATCTCTTTTCTTGTGTCCCCCCACCCATCCCTTACTTCTGCCCTCCTCCCCCTTAAAACCATTTCTTACTATAAGCAGGAAATCACAGATTCTCTCTCACACACACCCTAGGCTGGGAAAACGTATGTAGGCCTGTTGTGTTAACTGCAGTAATAGTAAGGCTTATACCCTCTTTGTGTGCTCATCTCTCCTGGAGAACAACATGACCATGTACATCTGAGTGGGTGTGACATTCCATCCAGCGTGAGGCAGTTTAACCCCACACACAAGCCAATATGTTACTCTGTAAACCAATTTCACGAGTGTAGCATTTAGGGCTAGCCAGTGAACAAACAACAAAATCATGTAATGAAATGTGGTGACATATGCTATGCTTCGTTTAAGCCCAGTCTCTACCATAAGCCAGGTGTCAATTCCTTTTCATGTATGTGTTTGGGTAGCCACAGCCTGTCACAGTGATGGGCCCTCATGGAAGGTGGAGCGCAACCTCCTCAGGGCTACTCCCTTGCTATACTGACTAACCAAGTGGCTATATAGTCACTATTACGTCATTGCACTTTGGTCAGGAGAGTGAGCAGGGACCTCTCCCCCTTAACCCCACACAAATACTCTCCTATCTCCCGCCCCAGGTGAAAATGAAAAAGAAAAGTTGATGCCAATAGATTATTATGGGAAGTACTTTTGAGCAGAAGTACAATATTGACTTAGGGGTTAGGGAGTGCATGTTGTCTAGTTGTTAGCGCAGGAGCAAGGAGTCTGGAGACCAGGGTTCTGTTTCTAACTCTGCCACTCGCTGTGTGTGACCTTGGGCAAGTCATCTGACTTCATCATGCCTCAGCTGGGACTTTTAAATTTGCAATGCCAAGGCATGCACTCTGAATAGTAAAGCCCAAGTGACGAGTGTACAAACCTTCTCGTCTGTAACAGGATCTGGGCATGAACCCTAATGGTTTCAAAAGCCACTTTTATGGCCTTAGATAAACTATAGAGACTTGGCTCCTAGACAAGGAGCGGAGTGCTGTTGGCTTGATGGTTCACAGATTTTTTTCCCTTTTAATTCCATGGTGATGGGGGGCAGATCTGAGTAGGCTTCTTCACAGACTCTAAAGAAGAACACTAGACCTATTGCTTTTGCATTGAATATTCTTTGGGAGTGTGGTTCCCCCTGCCCCTTTTCTTCTTCAAGAGGCATTTAGCCTGGGTTTTCACTTCCAGTTTTTGTTTGTTTGAGGGGGAATTTCGAACTGTGGGCAAATGTAACCCTCCATTGTTTGTGTTATCACGCACATGTAATTTATTACTGCAAATTACAAATATTAACTTGAAGAGCTGTCTTCTACTTTTTCTTTCCTTCTCTCTCACCCTTCTTCACTGAATCTTAGCTCCTGTAATTCTGGCAGGGAAAGGGGGATTCTGGTCGTAGAAGGATCTTGGCTAATAATAATTGAACAATTCCTGTGGCGCATGCTGAGTAGGGATTGAAGTTATTAAGAGAGCTGCCATTCAGGGCAGGCTGCTTCATGTGCCCGCATAGCTCCTGTGAAACTGAGCTAATCCCAGCTCTGTGGAGGGCCTGCAGGGCGGCTGGGGTGAGAGGACATGAATGGGAAACTGCCACTTTTGGTGAGGAGTCCAGAGTCCAGGGGAATTATTAGATTTGTTGGTGTGACTTAAATATTTCACTTTTAAATTTTCACTTGTTTAAAAAGAAAACATGAATACTTGTCCTGGGCCAGGTTGTGCACCCTTGCTCAGGCTGCTGTCATCCCTGGGAATAGCCATGTGCTCACTGCCATGAGTAAGGCTTGCACTATCTAGCCTTAAATCTACCACGATCAGGGATTGGGAAGCTCACGTTCATGATTAATGCTTTGTTCTCTGCTCCCAGGCTAAAAAAAGGTTGGGAGCGGCATAGAGGGAGCAGTTCCAGCTCCTGGGTGGAGAGGGTTTCCTCCATTGCACCAACTATCCCGGCCTTGTGCACTGGGAAATGGAGACTGAGCTCTGTAACACGCTCTGCTGCAATCCTCCAAACTCGGGAAAGGGCTGGGGGAGGTTTCATGTGCAGTGTTGCATAAGAAGGAATGAGTGAAAGGATGGGAGGGCACAGCTACAGCCTCTCCATAAATTTCTCCATGTAGGGAAATTTCATAGGCCTCAATCCTGTAAAGATTTAAGCACGTGCTTAACTTTATGCATTGTGAGTAGTTCTACCGACTTAAGTGTGCGCTTAAATCTTTGCAGGATTAGTTGTAATCTCTTTGGGGAAGGGACCTTGTCTGCCTCTGTGGGCTAGATTTTGTTTTTGGCAATGTAGCCCTATTTTTGAACAGTTCCAATCACAATGAGATACCAGTCCTGACTGAGGCCTCTGGGCACTACTGCAATATAATAATAATTATTATACCACAAAAGACACAAAACTCTCCTGGTTTCAGGCTCCTATTAATCTAAACTTATCTCCTCTTTGTTGAAAGGATCACGAAGGTTTAGGAAGCTGCAGAGTGCACAAAGCTTGAAAACCTTACTCTAGTCTGAGGGAACATTGTCTCATGCACAGTTCTGCATCAAAACCATGCAAAGCTGGCACTTTCCCAGACTTCTGATCGCGTAAATTGGTACAGCTCCATGTACTTCAATGGCACTGTCCTGATTTACCTCAGCAGAGAATTTGGCTCTCAGTTTTGCATGGTTTTGACCGGTGGTTTTCCCTGAATTTTGCTTTGAGTTTTTTTGGTTCTCAGTGGGTACAAGACGTATGAACAGCTGAACCCAAACTGCCTCGCTACACCTGGCTCTACTGTGGTTAGATCAACTGTGGGAAAGTCACTTAAACTCAGCGTGCCTCAGTTGCATCAGTAAAACTGGAGTAGTAGTGATTGCCTCCTGAAATTTGCTGGCTTACCGGGCTATTGTGAGGCTAAATTTACTGATGGTTGTAAAGCACTCTTGAGCTTCAAATAAAAGGGCACAGCATCGCTATTTGTTTAGTGGATTGTGTGTGTTCTCTCTTACGGGCTCTGTAGCTGAGAGGGGGACATATAAACCACACTGCCACCAGGCACAGGTTAGAAAGACGCATATGAGTGCTCCAACTTGGAGATCTGTGGAAATGTTGCTGAACAAACTCAAATTCTTATTCATTTTTTAATAACAAAGAGTTTTCCTCACTCACCGCAAGGTTGAAAAGCCAAGTGCAAGGTTAGTTAAAGTCAATGGAGGAAAACTCGTGAAGCACTCTCCTGTTGTCTTACTGGTAGTTTTGCACGGTTCACCCTTCATAATGAGCCTAATGGGTTGACAAATATAAGACAAATAAAGACAAAGATAAGTCTCAAGCTTTGAGGAGCACGTTCACCTCAGCACACAAATTTGACAGGCAGTTCACAGAAGCCCTGCAGGAATGAGCTCCAGACTACAAGCTTTTAGAGCTGAGGTAGACTTAGAGTAAAGAGCTTCAGAGTAGCAGCCGTGTTAGTCTGTATTCGCAAAAAGAAAAGGAGTACTTGTGGCACCTTAGAGACTAACCAATTTATTTGAGCATAAGCTTTCGTGAGCTACAGCTCACTTCATCAGATGCATACTGTGGAAAGTATAGAAGATCTTTTTATACACACAAAGCATGAAAAAATGGGTGTTTACCACTACAAAAGGTTTTCTCTCCCCCCACCCCATTCTCCTGCTGGTAATAGCTTATCTAAAGTAATCACTGTCCTTAAGAGCTTAGCTCTCAGATTTCCAAGGTCCTGTGGCATGACACTGGCCTTTTCATAAGGTGAGTCCAGGACCCAAATGCGGGATACAACAAAAACAAGAGAGCAGGATGCCAAAAATGATGAAACACTCTTTCTTTCTTATAGGTAACATTTGCTATAACCTCATATTCATGATCTCCCCTCTCTGAGGCTGAGCATTCACAGGACTAAACAATGAAATAACAGGAAGTTGATGTGGGACCAAGGCAAGTTCTGGTCTCAAATGAGTGCTATGCCTTTTAATGAGACACTAATGAGAGGTATGATAAAGAGCCATCAGAAGGGGGGCTGGCCCATGCTGAAAGACAGTGGAGCCAGTACAAACTAAGGTCCACATTTTCAAAAGTGGCCTCTAACTTTGCATACCTCACTTTTCAGAGGCTCAACTTGAAACATTTGAAAAGGGCCTATGACATGGCCCTGGTGGTGCTCTCCTTCTTGGGCACGCATCATGCTGCTGTGTTTGTGCCTCCCATACTGAGTCCATATGCTTTAAACTTCCTGTGTCTGAGTGGGTGTGACCCACATGCTTGTATTGCACCATTTAGTAGTGTAAACAAGGGCAGAAACCATGGGGCGGATACATTGTTTCTTGTTTTTTGTTTTGGGGACTCTGTATGCCTGCTGACTTGCCAGAGCCAGGTGAGGTGAGTGCTGGATGGGCCAGAATCTCAAGACCGTGGTTGGAAACAGGCTATCTGAACCGACATGGGTGATTTTCATTGTGGGCAAGCAGCCTGGCGGAACACCTTCATAGTCACTCTGAGAGTGGAACCAAACTCAAGGAGAGGAGAAGGCATTTATAAATAGGAGGAGTGGGAGCCAGACTGAAGAATTTAGCAATAGAGCAGTATAAGGAACAGACGGGTCTGCTGTAAGGACTGTGTTCCAGGGACTCTGCCAGTTTTGTTGGACTCAGACTCACTTACCCCACTGGAAGAAGAAGATGACTAGAATTTACTTACGGCCGTCTGCAAATTGCAAACTGTTGTTGTGAAGGTTTCAGAGTAGCAGCCGTGTCAGTCTGTATCTGCAAAAAGAAAAGGAGGACTTGTGGCACCTTAGAGACTAACCAATTTATTTGAGCATGAGCTTTTGTGAGCTACAGCACGAGCTGTACCTCACGAAAGCTCATGCTCAAATAAATCTGTTAGTCTCTAAGGTGCCACAAGTCCTCCTTTTCTTTTTGTTGTTGTGAAGATTCAAATGGAATTTGAAAGAGACTGTGGGGCTGGTACTTATTTCCCAACTTTAAGGAGGGGCAGGCCCTACAAAAAGACAAGACACCACCTCTATCTCGGAGAGACAGAGAAGAACCCTGGGGCAGTATATGTATGTGTGTGTGTGTGCGTGTGCACATACGCTGCATTTGAACTTTGGAAGTAACAAGTACTAAGCCTGGAGGAAAACCCCCTGAAAGTTGTTGTTGATAATATTCACAAGTGTTTCATGGGTTATAAGCAAACTGTTATGCAAATAATACACACACACGTAGACATAGTAAACTTTTTTCCTTTAGAGATTTTGTTGCTCTCTCAGAGTTTTAATGGTGTATAAAATATATAAATCAAAGCCTTGAAAAGACTAAACTGTGGTCATACTGCAGCAGAGAGCTAAGCTAAGGTACAGGAAAGGGGAAAGCAATATTATACCTAATATTATATTTCCCCAAGAGGCTCCAGCCTTGTCTCTTTCCTGGGCCTGTCTGGCACACTTCCTGGGCACAGACTCGCTGTCTGTTACCCCTTCACAAAAACGGGTCCAGCTGCCCTTGATCCCCAGGCCCAATGGTGACCTCCCCCCACCCCAGACTTCCCAGTTGCTTAAGTATACCCTTCCCTGGAGTTCTAACTTGTGCATGATAGTGGAAGCAAGTGGCCAAACAAGCTCTGCAACAGTCTCCAAACCCAATCACTGTTTACATAGAACGAGAAAGATACAGATCCAGACAAACAATAAAACATTTGGGCTTAGGTCAGAGTCCTCTAAAGAATCCAAGATCTCCCACTCCCCCAAAACATGGCTTCTCTTCTGAATCATGAATCCTATCCCTCTTCTCTGGAGAGACTTTCCCTCTTCCTCAGCTGGTCCTGCATTTAAAAAGTACCTCTCTACTTTGAAAGCATGCCCCTTTCCCTCTCCTTCCTAAGTGTCCTTTTACTGTGTGAGTTCCTCCTCTGATGTTTAAGGCCAAGCATTAACAATAGGGCTGCCAATTAATTTAAAAAATTAATTGCGATTAATCGCACTGTTAAACAATAATAGAATACAATTTATTTAAAGTTTTTTTGATGTTTTCTACATTTTCAAATATATTGATTTCAGTTATAACACAGAATACAAGTGTACAGTGCACATTTTATATTAATTTTTATTACAAATATTTGCACTATAAAATCGAAAGAAATAGTATTTTTCAATTCACCTAATACAAGTACTGTAGTGCAATCTCTGTGTCATGAAAGTTGAACTTAGAAATGTAGAATTATGTGCAAAAAGAACTGCACTCAAAAACAAAACAATGCAAAACTTTAGAGCCTACAAGTCCACTCAGTCCTACTTCTCATTCAGCCAATCACGTTTGCTTACATTTGCAGGAGATAATGCTGCCTGCTTCTTGTTCACAATGTCACCTGTAAGTGAGAATAGGTGTTCGCATGGCACTGTTGTAGCCGGTGTCGCAAGATATTTACATGCTAGTAAAGATTCATATGTCCCTTCATGCTTTAACCACCATTCCAGAGGACATGTGGCCATGCTGACGTTGGATTCTGCTCAGTAACAATCCAAAACAGTGCAGACGGATGCATGTTCATTTTCATCATCTGAGTCAAATGCCACCAGCAGAAGGTTGATTTTCTTTTTTGGTGGTTCAGGTTCTGTAGTTTCTGCATTGGAGTGTTGCTCTTTCAATACATCTGAAAGCATACTCCGCACCTCATCCCTCTCAGATTTTGGAAGGCACTTCAGATTCTTAAACCTTGGGTCGAGAGCTGTAGTTATCTTTAGAACTCTCACATGGGTACCTTCTTTGCGTTCTGTCAAATCTGCCACTAAAGCGTTCTTAAAATGAACATGTGCTGAATCATCATCTGAGACTACTATAATGTGAAATATTTGGCAGAATGCAGGTAAAATAGAGCAGGAGACCTACAATTCTCCCCCAAGGAGTTCAGTCACAAATGTAATTAATGTATTATTTTTTTAACGAGTGTCATCAGCATGGAAGCATGTCCTCCGGAATGGTGGCCGAAGCATGAAGGGGCATACGAATGTTTAGCATATCGGATGCATCACGAAAAGCTCTTCTTCAGTCGAGTCTGTTCTTATAACTTGGCCTAAAATAAGTGGTTGATCTTGTTATTATTAAGAGCCCAAGGGTACCTACCACTGCCTGCACAGCTCATACTGGATGATAATAAATACAAGTTAACACATTGTTTTATTATCTTTTAACATAGCCATTTACTGACATGAATGTTTCTTGACCTCGATTTTCTATTGTTCTAGCCAAAATGTTGGCCAGTGACAATTTAATTAGCCAGTGGTCAATTGATCAAATAATACCTGCCCTTGGAAATCAAAATGGATCAAAATAAAATGAGACATTGTTATTGTCACAACAGATGTTTTGTTTCCTGAGTTTTGCTCAAATTAACTATAGGAAATAATTTATTGGCACTCATCTTAAGTGGAAGGTACTGTACAAACTATGTTTTAAATAATATATGCATGTTTCTATAGATGTTAACCCAGTTTTGCTTTGTTACTTGAATGGAAATCTGGACTAACTTTACTGATTTCAGTGGTGTTATTCTGGATTTACCCTGATATAAATGAGAGCAGAAATCTACCCCATTTTCCTTTCATGATTCTTGAATCCTTACCCTCTCCTTCTTGCTTACCCCTGAAAAGAAGACAGTACTTTGAAGGATTCTATAGTTCCGGCTTTGGGCTGGGGAACTTAGAAGGAGAGACTTCAGGTCATCATCCTAGAACTCAGAAATGCTAATTCCAGAGGCATTCTCCTAACTTGAGTTATTAAGATGTTGATTCAGCAGAGCATTTCAGCATGTATTTACCTTCAAGTACATGCTTAAGAGCTTTGCTGAATCGATACCTCGGTCAGCTGAATGGTTTGGCATGGAACTGGGAAGGTGTTTCAACTCTCCCAGGAGCTTGCCTTTGAGCCAAGAAGGTTTGGTTTAGATAGTATGTGGGAACGGTCTGGCCTGATTTATGCTTGGAAGCCTCAAAGAAATGTTGAAGTCGCATAATGCCTCCTTAACATTCCACCTGAAGGGATGGGTGTTCAAATGATCTGTGTAGGTACAATGAAGGCAGACATTAGTGGGATCTGAGACACTCTGTGTCTCTTCATGCTTCTCTATGTAGAAGAGTTATAGATAAGGGCCAGTGGGACACTTTATTTATTCCTTTCTCAACCTATTTACCATTGCGGGCTGCATATGGAGCTCTCTGTGTGTTACGTGGGCCGCATCCACACAATATATATACTACCTGTCTGGCCCTGAGGATGTCACATAGGCTGCAACTGTGCTGACTGGGCCGCAAGCGGCCTCTGGGCTATGGGTTGATAAACCACTGCTTTATAAAAAATAGTATTTTCAGTAGCTTTCCTGTATATAAAAAGTGTTTTCATATTTTCTTATATCTGCTGCTGTTTTTGCTTCCTCTGTAGGCTGGATGTAGTAATAGTTAGGCATTTCTCTTTTTAATCACCATCACCACAGTACTGTTGCCTTCGAGTTATAAGGAACCATAAACAGGGAAGGATTTAGCCTCAGAATGATAGGCACTTGATGACATGCTAGTTTTATATATTTAGTTGTGTGGGAGCAGGGAGACAACCCTTTGCCCTGAATAATTTATGCAAAGAAAATAGACATTTGGTACCAGTGGAAATAAATTTAAATCACCCTCTAGAAATAAACTCAGATACTTGTTATGATTGGGATTTGGAGGAGCTGGCATGACACTGATACTGAGAGATAAAGGACTACAGACATTAAACTAATTTGTAAGCCTCACTTAATGAATATAAACTTTAATATACTTTTTGGGGGGTGGCTCAGTATTATTAGTGTAAACTATAGCTGGGATTTCCAAAGGGCACAAGGGAGTTAGGCACACAACTGTCAAAGAAAGTAAATGGGAGTGGAATGCCATAGGCTGCCTTGAAAATCCCAGACCATGTGTACTTGTCTCATACACTGAAAGTGCTTGAAATCTCTAGCAGAAGTCTGTGGCAGTTCATTAATTTAATCCACTGCTTTTTAACTCACAAAACTCAGAATTTCCTAACATATTTCCATGTCAGGGACGACCTGGCCAGCGTGACTTTGCTGTTAGGTCAATAAATAGCCTTATGTTTACACATTTCTAATACCTCATCTCTTCCACAGCCTGGGTGAACTTATGGCCAAGTAGTTAAAAGAGTGCTTAGGGCTAAATAAAAAAGGCACCTCTTCGCTAAGATCTTACCCTCTGTGACAAATCCACAATGGGGATGCTGGGCAGAGAGAAGGATGGTGAAAAGCAAACAGTACTACAGAGGAGGGGAGCGGAGGGAGAAAATTGGAGCACAGGGAGTCAGGAGAACAGAGTCCCTTGTGGGTGTACTCAGCATTACCTTTGTTTGGTGCTTCGCTACTGTGGTGGTAAACAGCAAAAGGTGGCTTGATTCCTTCCATCCGCAGCTGTTGTGGCTGCAACAGAGGGGTGGGAAAAATACAGCCCAGACTGAAGTGATGGATGGAGAAACCCTCGAACGTACTCATTGTGCTTATTAATATCTTGAATCACTGCCTTGGGGAACATGAGAGTCACCTCAGTCAGGCTGGGGTAAAAGAGTTCCTTTAGCAAGAGCGGGGTACAAGAAACACTGGCATAGATACATGGAGTCCCCCTTATTTTTCTCTACTAGGAAACAAGGCCTAACTAAGGATAACAGATATTACAACAATATGTTTTGAAAGCCAGATCAAAGAGGTACCTCAAGAAGCTCAAACTGAGGCAGCTGGAAATGGTGGCTCATGATTAAAAGAGCTGCAGCACCATGTCATTGCTACCATCAGCTGGCTTAGTTGTCTCTAGACTCTAAACCGTTGGGCTCATGGTTTGTCACTTTGTAAAGAGATTTCCATTCTGATTCTGGGAGACTATCATTGTCTTTGCTCCCAGGCAGGGATTGTGGAGAACTGTAATGGCACAACAAGGCCTCTCTGACTTCAGGCCCAGATGTGGGTGGTAACACTAATGTAATGTGAAACCTCTCAGCCAGAGAGAGGGAGAAAAAAAGAGAAGTCAGGCTGTCTCTTTATCTGCCTTTCATTTATTACAGAGCATGCATACAAAAATATATTTCCACTACTTTATACAGTACATGCAAGTTTTCCTGCTTTGTGTGCATGTGTTAAGGACATGGGATTCAGATAAAGCAGCTATCTGCTGTATTTGAGGATCAAAACGTGCTACAGAAAAATGTATTTATGAAAGGTCAGGCACTAGACGAATCTCATTCCTCCTCTACCCCCGCCCTTTGGCTAATAAACAGAAAATCCTGCAGCTCCAGTTTGGAAACAGCCTGTGCTCTGGGTTCCATCCCGACAGGCTCTGCAGGTTTCACCCTCAAAGGCTCTGTAGCCTGTTCTGGATAACAAAACCTGAGTGGAGAGGTCATGCTATCACCTCTGCAGTTGGATCTGCCATGCACCTCAGGATACTGTCTGTAAAAACAGCCCCTCCTAAAAATTAGTACTGAGGTGTCAATATGGAGTGTTAACTTCAAATGAAAAATAATCAGGCAACCTGCTGCAAAGTATATAAATATTCCCTTCTCCATTGAGCAAGAACAGTGGCAGATTGAAACATCAGAGGTCCCAATTTGCACAGACCAATTTGGTAGTAAAAGGGGATTATGTGTCCTTTACATTCTGTGATGACTTCTCCCTCTAGCGTTTATAGCTCTTACTATGTCCCTGAATAGTTTAGATTTTCTTTGGGAGGGACCTGACGCTTCAAGATGCTCCTCATTACTGCCTTTTACTTCTTAGCGCCAGACTATATTTTTTGCAGATAATGGTGTATTAATAGACCAAGAGGCGTTGTAGTGATAATACAAGCAAAAGAACTTGCAGACAGTGTTATGCGGGGAAGGACTGAATATTATCACTGTGTCTACCTAACTCTAGCCAAATCAAATTTCCTACCCAGCTTCAGTGAATCTGAATTTGTGGGAGGGAGAATGGCACATAAGTTGGCAGGAGAGCTCTGTGTGAAGCTGGCAAGTAGAGAAGGGCCCACAGAGCTCCATTCCACATCTAGATTCAGACTTTTCTGCAGTGTGGGGTGGGATGGTTAGATTCTGAGTTCTTCTTCGGCTAATTATAGAAATAAGGGCTAATGGTAAAATTCAGATCCAGATACAAACTTTCCCAAGGCCAGAGGGTGTTCTCACTGGGCTTCCCCTTTGGGCTCATCTCGAGCTCTAAGCTAAGGTTCTTTAAACAGCAGTAGCCTTCTCTTTAATGTGAAACATTAGTCTAGCTCTTTACCTCCTTTCAAGATAACAGCTATGAACGCCCTCTCTGTAATAGGAGGCACGCTGCTCTGTGTGTGTAGGAGACGGATGTACCAATAAATATCAAAGCAAGATTCTGTTACATTAGCAAATGAGCTTCTGCTAAAGACAAGAACATTGCTTTCGAGTAAACATTTATAAAAGCAGGGATACATATCTCTTGAATAAAACACAGGTCATTTTATGGAGGTATGGTGTACCCGTTTCAGAATATTTGAATTACATTGTCCTTTATCATAATTACGTATTTATTACACACATTTATAAGGCTTGCATCACCATAGTATCTGGATACCATTCACAGAACATAAATAATGCAATATTTGCCACTAAAAATGAGAATCATATTAATACGACATGTATTTTGAGTATGCCAACCCACCATCCTGTCTCCTTTCATATCATCCCTTAAGCCCTACTTCTGTGGCGCCCAAAAGACATGAAGAACTAGGGACCTCCCACAGAGACCAATCTGCCAACACTCCCTCTGATTTCCACCCTGTGGTTGACTGTAAAAGCACCCCAGCTAGTCATAACCACCATCACAAGGGAAAGTGAAGGGTTTTTTTCAGATCACAGGAACCTACGCCATTTAATTCTTTATAGATAATGATCAACAGCTTGAAACACAATCAGATGAACTGGCAGCCAGTGCAGAATATAGAGCATTGCTGTAAAGTGCTCTCATTGGTCTGTGGGCAAGCTTCGAGGGTAGCCCTTTGTGGAACTCATTACAGTAATTTAGTGTGGAGGTAACAAAGCATAGGTGCTTTTGTGAGGCTCACATCTGAGAGGAAAGAATTAAATTCCTCGATTAGCTAACAATGAGTACTTAGGAATCCAGGATCAGTGATGAAAGCAGTAAACTCAGATCCTACAAGGAATAAGTGGAAGTTAGGAGCCTAAATACCTTTGAGGCTCTGGCCCTAAGTCTCCAATACAGCAGATTACCTTGACATTAGAAGACATTCACCCCCATTTGACAGCACAAGCACAGCCCCTTCCAATTCCTCAAAATACTTCCCACAGCTGACAAGTATCTCCTGGGTCTTAGCTAGCCCGAGCCAAAGCCACCTAGTTTTATAAGAAGTCCCTAATTCAGCCAGACACTGGGACAGTAAGGGAAGAGCAAGGTTCAGGTGTGTTGAAAAAGATGAAGCAATGAGTCTCATGAGAATGACGGGGGGAGGGTTGGGGTTGCATCCCCTGGGGGTGCCGTCCCCATATGTGTTGTATAAAAGGGGAAACAGTGAAATATATTTTGCTGTAGTCAATTTGGTGCTTTGTGATGGGGCCCACACTGGCCCTAAGAGGTAAATTAGGCCCAATTACCTGCCCAGGCTGTGCCTAGAGGAGGAGCCAGGGAGCAGGGATTGATTAATTGGACACAAGGCTCAGCTGGGCAGGGACAGGTGGGACTAGGGTTGCCAACATTGTATTGCAAAAATAAAGGACTGTTTTCTTAGCACCCCCACCCTAACCCTCCTGCCAATGTTATTACTAATTATTATTATAATTAATTAATTAATAAGAAGTGCTCACCTACATTCGCCAGAGGTATTTCTTGCTTAACAACTCCCGACCTTGTTGTACAGAGATGAAAAAACAAGGGACGTCCCTTGTGATGAGGGACTGTTGACAACATTAGGCAGGGCTAATGTGTGCCAGGAAGCTGGTCCTAGAAGGGGGCTGCAGGGAACTAGACTGCAGTCCTTCCTCCCAGGGAGCTAATCCCCAGGATGGCCAGCAGGAGGTGCCACTAGCAGTGAGTGGACCCTGTGACATGCTTTCTGCTCTACCACACTGCAGAAGTATTAAACAATTAGTTTTACTACCATGACACTATTAATATTAACCTCGTGTTCCCCTTTAGCACTATCTGTATTTGGAGAATATTTTTCCAGAGCTCTGGGTATTCAAGGTTCTCCTGGAAGTTCGACAATGCAGAGTTCCCTCTAGAGCTTCAGTGATACCACTCTTTGTTGCCGACCCCCAACATTTTGGCACCTGAGGCGGGGAATTCAAATGACGCCCCCATACCCCCTCGCTTGGGCCAAAACATTGAAAGGTCTCAATTCTGCCTTCTTCCTGTTCTACTCCTCTCAAAAAGAAAAGGAGTACTTGTGGCACCTTAGAGACTAACCAATTTATCTCTAAGGTGCCACAAGTACTCCTTTTCTTTTTGCGAATACAGACTAACACGGCTGTTACTCTGAAACCTACTCCTCTCATGGTACTGCTCTGCTACCTACCCCAATAAAGGAGCACTAAAAACTTAAAATACCTTGTTCAAAAATTTTAAGTAACGCTTAACTTTCAAACACCTGAACAGCAAATGTAACTTTTCTTGTCTGCATAATAAACACTGGCATTTTTATCTGTTTGAATAATCAAAGTGGTGCTTTCTGTGCCTGCTTGGTTGCAAAGATTTGAACTGCTTCCTGAAGGTCCACAGTCTGGGCCAGCTCACGCTCTACTGAGATGGTTGCAAGGCCAACCCGCCTCTCCTGTGTCATTGTGGAACGTAGATGTGTTTTTAACTTCAGCTTGGAGAAGCTGCGTTCTCCACTGGCAACTGTTACAGGAAGTGCTAGAAGTATGCGCAGAGCAACAAAAGCATCTGGAAAGAGGGTGGTCATCTTATTTGTGCACACATATTCCAGAACAGCCTTTGGAGTTGATCCTGCTGAAATGTATCTTGAAAGGGCTTTCAGTTCATCACCTAATCACTCCATTAATATTGCGCATGTCATCATGTGTCAACACTGTCTCTAGTGCTCTGTATTGCTGGTGTAGGTCTTCTTCAGGTATAGTGAGGAGTTTTGGAATATCATACAACATCCCAAATATACTGCTGTGTTCCTTGAGCTGCATGAAACATTCTTCAACTGACTGTATTGCACAATCTAGCACCTGGTTAAAGAATTCAACTTTGAATTGTTGTTTGGGGTCTCTTATGGGATTATCCTGTGCCTCGCAATCAAAATGTCTTCTTCTTCGGTGAGTCTTGTATTCTTGAATGGGTGGGAAAACAGCTTCAGTGTGAAGTTCCTCTGCCAACTTCTGTGCACTCTTCAGAACGTTTTGAAATCCCTCATCTGACCGGTAAGACTGTAGGTATGACTTTGCTTTGTCCAGTTGTTCCATTGCTCCAGATATATCAAGGTCCACACCTTGGAGTCTCTTGCTTACAACATTTATTTCAAACAGTATGTCACGCCACAACTCTAATCCACACAGAAATGTGAAGTTATGTATATTTCTGGTGAGTCTATTTCCTCTGCCACTGTTCTCACACAAACAGTTCCTGTCATAACATTATCCTCCATAATGGTAACTATGGCATCATCTATCTTCCCAATTTGGTGTTTGATAGGCTTTACCGCCTCCAGTCAACTTTCCCATCATGTGGCACTCAGTGGTTTCAGTGTCAGAGAGGATGTTCCCAGATGTTGCTTCAAAATTTGCCATCGATGAGTTGATGCAGAGAAAAATACATAGATGTTTTGAATTACATTAAAAAATTCAGCAGCCTCACTAGAAGCTGAAGCTGCATCACTGGCCACCAAGTTCAATGAATGAGAACTGCATGGGACAAAAAAAGCTCAAGGGTTTAACTCTCGGATCCATGTCTGCACTCCTCTGTTCTTTCCTCTCATGTTGGCATCATTATCGTAGCCCTGATCTCTCATGTCAGCTATCACAATTCCTGTACCTTCCAGCTTTTTAAGAAGCACATTTGTCATACCAAAAAGAAAAGGAGTACTTGTGGCACCTTAGAGACTAACCAATTTATTTGAGCATGAGCTTTCGTGAGCTACAGCTCACTTCATCGGATGCATACCGTGGAAACTGCAGCAGACATTAGATACACACAGAGATCATGAAACAATACCTCCTCCCACGCCACTGTCCTGCTGGTAATAGCTTATCTAAAGTGATCATCAAGTTGGGCCATTTCCAGCATTTCCAGCATTTTTCTGAATGCTGCCCCAGAGGGGAGTTTTCTTCTTTCACTCATGACTGCTGTTCTGTGCCAGCTATAATGGCTCTCAACACTCAGTTGAAGGGGACAAATAAGCAGGCTGGTAGCAGGGCCTGAGTGAGGGAAGATATCAGCGTCTTAAGGGCCTAACTGGCTCCCACTACTTCACTTGACTGCCTGTTCTCCTCAGGTGGGTTCAGGGAGGCAGCAGGAAACTGGAAGCTCCCTGAGAAGCTGGTGTTAAATCAGTTCAGGCTCCTGGGGGTGCTAGAGAGGTACATAAAAGGCTCCTCCTCCTCTCTCTCTCTGCAGCTCCTGCTGCTTTCTGTTATTCCCTCTCATCTTTTCTTCTGGCTGCCTGTTATGTCTCTTGTGCCCTCCTTCCTCCAGCACAGCACTCCACCATCTCTGTGCATCTAGAGCAGAGAGAATACATATGCACCAGCAGCAGACACAATTTTCTACACTCTGGGTCCTAGTGCCCCCATCCCCACAACCTGGCACCTGAGGCGGCTGCCTCAGTTTGCCTCATTGTAAGGCCAGCCCTGGTCAGACTCCATAAGGGCAAGCAGTCAGGGCAGCTCCTTTGCAGAAGGCCAGGTGCCCAGTGTGAGCTGGGAAAAGCTGAGCCCAGGAGCAGGAAGCGGGCTGTTATCCCTAACTCTGAAGCATTTTGCAGCAGGTTAGTGATGTCGTTAACCCTCTAACAGGGAAGCCTGGGCAATGCTAATTATAGCAAGGGGAAACTGGGAAGGAAAAATAACTTCTATTTTAATTGTATGTTTTGAATGTTGTTTTGATTTTAGCCAAACTGTTCTAGTTAAATTGTCTGAATTAGTCTGGTTCCCCAACTTTTCTTCAAATGTAGTAATGGGGAAAGAGTCATTTATATTTTGCTATTCTCAGTTTTGTGTTTTCTTGTAATAGGGTTTTATTTGAATCTATACACTTACCTAAGTGGTTGGTTAATCAGTCAGCTGACTGGCTAGTGTGATTTCAGCATATTCAAAAGAGGGGAAAAGAAACAAGACCTTTTAGCTCCTCCCAGTAGTGCTTCATCAGCTAAGATGCCTTAAACTAGTACTTAAATGAACTATTTCAGTATCTGTTAGAAAGTTTTGTCTTCCAGATTTGGGTTTTTTTTGGTTTTGAAGGATGTTGATTCTGTTTCTCAATGTTATTTGCTCTTGGCTTTTTGGCAGCATGCTAAAAATTACAATATTTCTGACGTGGAGTCTGCAGAATAGCGGAATTTCATCCTTTTTGGTCATTCTTGTGAAATGAAATGTCTTGACTGTTTTATAGAGCCTATGAAAGTAGATTCATCCAGTGGGACACCAGGGAAGTACCCCTTTCTGGGTGGTTTTGTGTTACTTGTTAGTTTTGTGTATATATGTGCAGTAGCCTTGTGTGATCTGATGTGTAAGTGGTCCCTCATGTTGACACATTACATTTATCTGTGTCTCCGGAGTAGATTAGAAAAAAACAGGCCTTCTTTCCATTCTGAATATGGCCATGAATATAATGCATAATGGAGATGGCATTCTGCATCTTGAGCATCCAGTTAATCATAGCTGTAACTGGAGCTGGTCATATCTTAACAGCCAAATAAAAAGGAACTATACAGGAAGAATGTGTGGAAGTGTGGGGGCAGTACAATTTTTATGAGCACAAGTATGGAATGACCACATTACTCAATGAGTGGCCATAGGTGCCAACTTTCCCTCTTTCCCCTGGGTGCTCAATCCCCAACCTCTGTCCCCGTCCCCATCCCGCCTCTTCCTACCCCTTTCCTGCCCCTATTCCAACCCCTTCCCTAAAGTGTCCACCCCCTCCCTGCCAATTTTACAACTCCTTTCCCAAATCCCTGCCCCAGCCCGGCCTCTTCCCCACCTCCTCCCCGAGCGTGCCATGTTCCCGCTCCTCCCCCCTCCCTCCCGGAGAGTGCTAATGCTGCCAAACAACTGTTTGGTGGCAGATGGGGGGAAGCATGGAGAGGTAGGTGGAGGAGCGGGGATGTGGTATGCTCAGGGGAGGGGGAGGAGGAGGTGGGGTAAGGGGTGAGGGGAGCTTGGCTGCCGGTGGGAGCAGAGTACCCACTAATTTTTCCCCATGGGTGCTACAGCCCAGGAGCACCCACGGAGTCGGTGCCTATGTGAGTGGCTGAGTTCTGAATGAATTATGCAGATCGAATGAAATAAGTGGCAATTAAAATGTGTAGTACCTCACACAGTCATATCTTTAGTTTATGCCAGGTGGATCATACCCAGTCCTCAGTTACACTCACACTGGTGTAGCTGAGAGCAGAAGGTGTCCTATACATTCAGGCTAATGGCATGGTTGTCTCATTTTTTGTCTGGGTCCTTCCTTGCGGTCTTTCTGCTTCTTCCTCTTTGTATTACATTACTGCCTATGGGAATAACAGTGGAGGAGCTTAGTGCAATATTAAGGGTTTGAATTATGGATTGTAAAATATAGAAATTGTGTATTTGTTATGATGGCCACAGATTATTGCTAGACGCAGCCTACAAATATGAATGCTCCTGAACTTTGGGGATCTTTGGATCTGAATTCAGATCCAGATCCAGATGTCTGTGTCGAAAGTCTAGGAGTTACTGACATTCAGCCTTCTTTCTCTCCCCACTTCTGTTGCAGCTGTTTGTCCTTCTGGCCTTCTCACCTGTCAAGCGCGAGCCATAACCAGGCTATGAGTCCGAGGGAGAGAAGGAACCAGATAAGCAGAAGGCGATGAAAAGGGAAAAAAGAAGAGAACAGCACTGAAAATTCAGAAAGGGAGGAGGACAGAATATGGGGAGGCGGAAGAAAGAGTTAAAGAAAGGAGTTGTGTCTGTGGGATCAAGACAGAAAATATAGTAAATGGTCTGAAGCTAAAAGGTACTCCCCAACTTTCAACTGTCCAAAACCTTCCTGACTCAGCCCCATGCCCAGGATGTGAAAACCTGCCCCAGTTTTTAACTTTGAAAATCCACTGTCATCTAATCCCTGTCTCTGGACTTTTAACATGCTCATCAACACAGTATCTGAGTCCAACGGGCTCAGTTACTGCAGAGATAGGCGCCTCTCTCATGCTGGGAGTAGAAAGATTACATGTGTGGGGTGGGAGGGTGTTTACAGGGACAGAGTTTATCCTCTGCAAGGCCGCTGAAGCAGGAAGCTGGGAGGGCAGTGAAGTGATGGGAAGGGTTTAGAGAAACATGTTGAGGTGGAACTAGAAATGGCAAAACATAAAAATGAGGTAACTTTGAAGTTATATAGGAGAGAGAGGTCACAAAACAAGGAGTGACTGGGGACCCATTGTGCTGAAAGCTTTTCCTGTTCAAGTGTTCTAAATGATTTTGGGCCAGATGGGCCCTTTGTTCTTATTGTGTGATGAGCTCATGTCCTTCCATTATTATTTTACAGTGTAAATAATTAAAGCCAGCAACTTGGAAATGCAATAGTCGAGCAAGTTAAGAGACACATGAACATGAAATGGGACAAGAAATCTGAGCCATTTAAGGAAGCTAAAATATGATACCTCCTAAAAAAGATCTTTTAAATGGAGAGTTCCTGCCCAATGAATTGCAAAGGTTCAAAGATGTCAGGGCTATCTATTCCTTGGCATATTTAAATGTGGTCTAATAGGGATATAAGGAGTAGGAATGGGCAACCGGAGCCTGACTAGATGGGACACTTACTCAGAATATACCACACCTGGCTGTGGAAAGTTGGGTGATGAGAGAAAGGCATCAGGGCCATTCCAGAGCTCAGCAGTCAGATGGAATTCTAAAGTAGAAGGGGGCTTTCCCTAGGAAGCGCTTCAGTCTTTTGTCCTGATAAATATTCTAGAAACTATTTGATTTAAAATAAAAATCCTTCACAAGACAAGCAAGAGGGACAGTGAGGTGGCACAAGCAGCATCTCACACACCAATCACCAGGACACAGCCCAGAGGATGAAGAATCTTAGCCCTTCTACGCCACCTAGTGTAGGAAGCAAAGTAGTTCCCCTGTTTGTAATACTGAGAGTTAGACTTGGGAGTCAATGGGAGTTAGGGGCACTCAGTGCCTCAGAACCAGGCTGTGTGTGCTGGAATGGATTGGGTAGGCAGTAAACTAGAAATCTGAATTGCACCCTTCCATGGACTAATTAATCCATTCACTTCACAGTTACCTCAAGCATCTCAGCAATGGGTGCCATTTATTGCTGGTAATGTTGGGAATTGTAATCAGCTAAGGTTTTTAAAGGGGGCTGCCTTCTATTTTCTTTTGCTGGAATCTGAATGCTGTGGTGCTCATTTTTCATTTATTTTAGGTAAGGTCAATTTTTTTTTTTTTTTTTTTTTTAGAAAAGATCAAAGATGTAGTAGACAGTACCTCAGTCACAGATACGAATGTAGTGTCATGAGATGTCTGCATTGTGCTGCTTTGTGTTAAGAGGTGGTTTGAAAGCCATCAGGTCAGGGAGTAAAGCTGCTGTGTAGTTACAAAGACATAGCATGTATTTGTGACAGGAGGTGGAGAAAAATACTATCTTTGCAGCTACTCTGGGGAAAGCCCAGGGGAAAAAATAAGCTCTGACTCTGTCAGCATTATTTGGACACAAGGCACAGCAGGAATAGTCCAGAAATGTGGTATTTAGTTTCTAAGTGACAAACATACATATGCTTCAGTTAAGTGGTTAGGAATAACTTTCCCTATGGGCAGGTTTATTCCTTTACTGCCTACTTCAGGGCTTCTTGCATTTTACTTTGAAGTGTCTGCTGCTGGGTACTGTTGGAGATAGGAGAATAGACTAGCGTTCATCACTGGCCTGGTTCAGTTTGGCAATTCCTGTGTTACTGCTTGAAGACACTACACCAGTGGATGATGGTATGTTTTGAACTCATTCAGTAACAACTGCTTCATATGATGCTGTATTATTCCAGATGTCACCAGTTTCAGCATAATTAGGTATATATGTGAATACTTCCATAGTATCTGCAGGTGTTTAAGAACCCTTATGTTTGATGGTTCCTGCACTTTGTCAAACATTTTACACATAAACTGTGAATTATGCTTACGTGTACCCTTGCAGTGCAGAGTTCCAGGAATTCTCATAGTTGACATAGTATATTAGCATATTTCAGTACACTATTGCTATCCCAATAGTAAAACTCATGCACAGAACCTAAGTACTGTACTGGAAATCTATCTGAAGAGCAGAACTCATGTAGTAGGTTCTAATTCTTGTTGAAATCTATCTCAAGAGCAGAACTCATGTAGTAGGTTCTAATTCTTGTTGGCTAGGTCAAAAAGTCAATATCTCTGATTTCTCACCCCCTCCCCGTTTTCTAACCTTGTTGTTACACCTTTACTTATTCCCTCTAATAATCTTCTATTTAAAATGCCCAACTGCTACCGATGAGTAGTGCTGCAAGCACAATGCATCTGAATAGAGAATTCCACATTTTATGTAGTCGTGTCTAATTTAAAACAGAATCAGGCCCCCCCACTCCTACACCCCCCATCAGACACCCACACAGCCTTTTGTATGCGCTTCCGTGTTGCCACAAGTGTATCATGTAGCACATGTAGAATTTATATAGTGTACAGACAAGGATATTCCAAGGAGCTCAATTGCATGAAAAAGGTTGGCGTGTGTGATGGCAAAACAATGAAACATAGACTGTAAAGTTAATAAGGGCTATATGTCTTGGCAGTATAGCATAAAAGATACCATATCAGAGGAGGAGGCAGAATTACATCATATGCTTTCTGTTTATCCCATGTAAAAAAGATAATATTTCTACTCTTTCCAATGCAATGTGATGTGTGTGTCTGGTTGTGTTATTAAAAAGAAATTAAAATGATTAAAATATCTTTTCATAGGGGGAAAAACAGTGTAAGTTGGTCATTTTGAGCAAGTAGCCAAATATTTGGTTTTCTATTTTTTTGTTTGTTTTTTTTCTTTCCTAGAGCTTGGAAATCACATAAATCTATAGTTAATAGAGCCACTGAAGATGATTGATTGTTAACTATTTCAACTTTTTTCTAACCTAATTATTGATCCCACAATGTTTAGTATCCAGGAAGCAATCTCAAGTTCCTGAAACGAAAACCACATTCCAAAGGTGAGGCTTTTTATAAAGATGACTCACTGGCTGGCACTTGGGAAATTTTTTGGAACTCAATTTAAAAGTGAGAGGTTTTGAGGAGAATACTTGTGTGTATGAAAGTCAGAATGAAATGCCTGTCAACTTTCAAAGAAGAGCATAATAAAATCACAAAATATCCTGGGTGAATCATGGGGCACCTATATTTGGTGCTTTGCAATGACTCACTTAAATCTCCTCTTAAAGAGTTTCACAGAATGTGAATTCTCTCCCAGATTTCTCAGACCAGTAGAGAGTCCATTTCTTCCTGAAGTGAATGGGGCATAATTTAAACAGAAGGCAGATAAGAACACAAGAGGGCTCGCTAGGTCCTCTGGTCACTTAGCAACTGGCTTTTTAAACCCCTGTTCTCCCTGAATTAGCACTGCCTCCTTGTCAAGGGATCAGGGATCAAAGGATAGCAAGCCCGAGCCCTCTTAGCATGCTCTCAGCCCAGTCAAGCAGCCTGATTGGCTCAGCACACAGCCCCCAAAACAGACCACACTATAAACTTCAAGCAAGCACACAATAGCTAAACAAACTAACAGACAACAAACACTCCCTAAGGCTCACCGAGCTGCTCCTCCTTCACCTGGAGAACTCCCTTGCAAAACTCCCCCATTTGCTGCTCCTGTTCACTAGGTGTATTGCCCCTACCTGGAACATGAGTTTTCACTGCTGGAATTTTACTGCCATTGGGGAATGGCCGAGGATTGAACTCCCCCTAAACAACAGTTCCCCTGAGATCTGTATGATGCACGGGGGTCAGTGAAGGTCAAGGGTGTGCCTCCTCTCTAGTGTGTGGTGCCCTGTTCCCCGGGCCCCTTTGTCAGCGCGACTTTGGGATCATTGATTTACCTGTGAGAGCCATACTATCAGGGAATATTTGGTGGCTACTTCCCTGGGAACAGCCTCCCCTGACTCACTTCAGAGGTTATTCCAGAGCAAGGAGGGGGAAACCAGTTGAGAGAATCATAGAACTGGAAGGGACCTTGAGAGGTCATCTAGTCCAGTCCCCTGCACTCGTGGCAGGACTAAGTATTATCTAGATCATCCCTGACAGGTGTTTGTCTAACCTGCTCTTAAAAATCTCAAATGATGGAGATTCCACAACCTCCCTAGGCAATTTATTCCAATGCTTAACCACCCTTACAGTTCGGAAGTTTTTCCTAATGTCCAACCTAAACCTCCCTTGCTGCAATTTAAGCCCATTGCTTCTTGTCCTATCCTCAGAGGTTAAGAAAAATAATTTTTCTTCCTCCTCTTTGTAACAACCTTTTACAAACTTGAAGACTGTTATGTCCCCTCTCAGTCTTCTCTTTTCCAGACTAAACAAACCCAATTTTTTCAATCTTTCCGCATAAGTCATGTTTTCTAGACCTTTAATTATTTTTATTGCTCTTCTCTGGACTTTCTCCAATTTGTCCACATCCTTCCTGAAATGTGGTGCCCAGAATTGGACACAATACTCCAGTTGAGGCCTAATCAGAGTGGAGTAGAGTGGAAGAATTACTTCTCATGTCTTGCTTACAACACTCGTGCTAGTACATCCGAGAATGATGTTAACTTTTTTTGCAACAGCGTTATACTGTTGACTCATATTTAGCTTGTGGTCCACTATGACCCCCAGATCCCTTTCTCAGTACTCCTTCCTAGGCAGTCATTTCCCATTTTGTATGTGTGCAACTGATTGTTCCTTTCTAAATGGAGAACTGTGCATTTGTCCTTATTGAATTTCACCCTATTTACTTCAGACCATTTCTCCAGTTCTTCCAGATCATTTTGAATTTTAATCCTATCCTCCAAAGCACTTGCAACCCATCCCAGCTTGGTATCATCCACAAACTTTATAAATGTATTCTGTATGCCATTATCTAAATCATTGATGAAGATATTGAACATAACCAGACCCAGAACTGATTCCTGCGGGATTCTACTTGTTATGTCCTTCCAGAATGACTGTGAGCCACTGATAACTACACTCTGGGAATGGTTTTCCAGCCAGTTTTGCACCCACCTTATAGTAGCTTCATCTAGGTTGCATTTCCCTAGTTTGTTTATGAGAAGGTCATGCGAGACAGTATCAAAAGCTTTATTATAGTCAAGATATACCACATCTACCACTTCCCCCCATCCACAAGGCTTGTTACCCTGTCAAAGAAAGCTATCAGGTTGGTTTGACACTATTTGTTTTTGACAAATCTATGCTGACTGTTACTTATCACCTTATTGTCTTCTAGATGTTTTCAAATTGATTGCTTAATTAATTGCTCCATTATCTTTCTGGGTACAGAAGTTAAGCTGACTGGTCTGTTTAACATAAATCCTTCCACCCTTTTCTATACTGGAAGGATAGTCCAGGTGGAAACCACAGAGCCATTCCACTGGAAACAATGGTAACCACACAGCAACTTGTGGATTTTGTGTCATTAATGTCATGCTCATGTCACTAATGCAAACCTGTAAATTGAAATATTTCCCTCCTTTGTCCTTCCACTGAATGCTGCAGATCCACTTGTGGAAAGCTCTCTCACTGGAGATAATCAAAGATTAATATAAAGAGGATGGCGGGAGCAAAAGATAACCTGTAAAGCCTATTTTCTTTCTAATCTGATCATTTGTGATCACATGTTTGCATTCCACATACATCTAGGCTTTGTCACAATTCATAGCAATACTTAACAGAAAAAAATTCAAGCCTTTCCAGATGCTTTTATCAACTGCCTGCATTCTGATTTCAACTGCCTATTCCAGCTCTAGGGCTTGATCAGAGTAGTCGTTGTTGAAGGTCTAGAAGTTACACTCAGAAGGCGGGAGTGGAATGGCACTGAGCTGGCAAACTCAAGCTCAGATACGTGGTATTGGTTGCCTGCCAGAATATGAAACCTTGGAATATAGTTTGCTCCTGTTTCAGTGGTCATAAGGCCTGTGCTATGAAATCCCCATTGAAGACTTTATATGACTAGTTCACCAACATGAAATACCTGATGGTTTATATATGAAAGTAACATTGTTGCTATCTTAAAACATATGCAATTCCATTCAAACAGACCTGTAGAAGTGCATCTTAGCTCACATTCACTCCTGGTTTAGGTCAGTGGGGTTATACGAGGAATAAATTTGGCCTTGTGTATTTTGCTGTTGGAAAAAACATGAATGCTGAGTGTGCTCCAGAAAGTGGCAGGGGATAGATTAATTTTGGTCATACATTAAAATAGTCTGTAGCAGAGACTGCCCTACTTACCTACCCCAGAGAACACTTGGATATTCTGTACTGCCAGCCAATGAAGATTTACTCTGCACAAACCTGATTCTCCTCTCATTTACACTGGTCTAAATCAGGAATAACTCCAATGAAAACAAACATAAAACCAACAGAAGTGAGAGGAGAATCAGGCAGGATGTTCTCGCTCTCAGAGAGACCACATTCTGCAATGGAGAATAGTTCTATATTCCCCAGTGGACAGAGGCCACAAAGTTCCATTACATGGTTATATCATGCAGAGACCAGAAAGGCCAGGTAATTTGTTCTGAGTGAAGAATACCAGATCTGTTATCACCCTTATGTGTTGAGTGCTGAAATGCGCTCAGTTATGTACAGTAAGGGGGTCGCAGACTTCATAGCTTGTGTAGACCAGGCTCACTGTACACAGCAGGGGCTTCTTGCATCCCTCCATTTCAGTCCACAAGCTCCTTCTGTGCTACACTCCCATCTTCTTCTAGTTCAGAGACTCTCTAAAACTCCTCTGCCAGGGGTTCTGTGTGCACCCCTTTCCCCACCCTGTCACCCAATCACCCCTCATTAGAGGTTCTGTATGCCCATCACTTCCTCCTCCCTCATTCTCCCCGCCCTTGCCAGGGTCTCTGCCTGTCCCCCATTCCCACCTTCACTCCATGGTAGGGGCTCTGTGTGCCCCTCCCCTCATAGCGGGGTCCCCAATTCCCCTCTCCCAGCTTGGGGTTTGTGTGTGCCCCCTCCCGCCTCCCTCAATATCAGTGTCCCCTGTTCTCCCTCCAAAGCCAGGGAATGTGCACACCCCCACTATCCACATTAACCCCAGCATGCTTCCCACCACTGCCATTATTATTTATCTTGGCAATAAATCATTCAGGGTGTAAGGATGCCACCATATTAAACTCTATTAGGAGGATGATCAGTTAATTGGTGCCATTAGCCAGTTTGAGCTATACGCAACTGCAGAGGAACTTGAAGCCATGGCAGGCTGTGCTAAATAGATGGCAGGAGCTCCAGGTGTTTTTCCCCTTCCCTCCTTTTCAGTTTTCTGAACATCAGATACAGATGAAGAGAGGATGGACTTGGCAGCCCAGTGGAGAAAGTCAGCTTAATACGGTTTTGTTAGATAATTCATTTCTGGTCAGATTCTATGGCTCATTATTGACCCTTTGAGCCAGCAACACGGGGCAGAGTCCCATGTCTCTTTGTAGTCTGACCAGCTTTGGTGTAGGGGATGAGAAAGGGTCAGGGAATGAATAAGGTGGGATGTGGAGGATCTCTGATATGTCTACCCTCCTCTGGTGGAGGGTCCAATAAACACTTGACATCAGTGGCTCAACTTAGAATTGACTGCAGCAGCTTTAAGTGGCATGGAAGGTGCAGCTGGCATTGTCACCAGCTCCCAGATGCTCTCCATCCCTCAGAGTCTGGCACAGAGACAATTTGACCTTTCATCTTATTGTAATTTGGGGACAGAGAGTGAGTTCAGTGAAGACTGTTTGGAAGCAACACTTTTTGGGAAGGATAAGGGGAATCTGTGACATATATTTCCAAATGTTGCACAAACACATACCTGTTTCTAAATCCCTCTAGAATTAACGGCCTGTATTCTGTTCTATAAACTTCCATGTTCTTCTTTCAAATCCCACCATCACTTTTGCTCTTGAGTAACTCAGTTAGAGGGCCCCCTCATTCTTCTAACCATATCTAAATTATAAGTTAATGTCTCAGTGGGACTGTCATAGTCACTTCTAACGTCAAAGAAATCCAATATTATTGCCTCTTTTCTCATGGAAACAAAACAACATGTAGACCTCAATTGCTTACAGTCATGCATGAAAGAAGCTTATTTGAGTCTAAACCACAAGATGAAGTTCTGTAGGATTTATTCAGTGAGGGTGTTTTATAACTTTCCTGCAGCCTCTGTCTCCTTTGAGAATTGACTGCAGCAGCTTTAAGTGGAATGGAAGGTGCAGCTGGCATTGTCACCAGCTCCCAGATGCTCTCCATCCCTCAGAGTCTGGCACAGAGACAATTTGACCTTTCATCTTATTGTAATTTGGGGACAGAGAGTGAGTTCAGTGAAGACTGTTTGGAAGCAACACTTTTTGGGAAGGATAGGGGGAATCTGTGACATATATTTCCAAGTGTTGCACAAACACATACCTGTTTCTAAATCCCTCTAGAATTAACGGCCTGTATTCTGTTCTATAAACTTCCATGTTCTTCTTTCAAATCCCACCATCACTTTTGCTCTTGAGTAACTCAGTTAGAGGGCCCCCTCATTCTTCTAACCATATCTAAATTATAAGTTAATGTCTCAGTGGGACTGTCATAGTCACTTCTAACGTCAAAGAAATCCAATATTATTGCCTCTTTTCTCATGGAAACAAAACAACATGTAGACCTCAATTGCTTACAGTCATGCATGAAAGAAGCTTATTTGAGTCTAAACCACAAGATGAAGTTCTGTAGGATTTATTCAGTGAGGGTGTTTTATAACTTTCCTGCAGCCTCTGTCTCCTTTGAGAATTGACTGCAGCAGCTTTAAGTGGCATGGAAGGTGCAGCTGGCATTGTCACCAGCTCCCAGATGCTCTCCATCCCTCAGAGTCTGGCACAGAGACAATTTGACCTTTCATCTTATTGTAATTTGGGGACAGAGAGTGAGTTCAGTGAAGACTGTTTGGAAGCAACACTTTTTGGGAAGGATAGGGGGAATCTGTGACATATATTTCCAAGTGTTGCACAAACACATACCTGTTTCTAAATCCCTCTAGAATTAACGGCCTGTATTCTGTTCTATAAACTTCCATGTTCTTCTTTCAAATCCCACCATCACTTTTGCTCTTGAGTAACTCAGTTAGAGGGCCCCCTCATTCTTCTAACCATATCTAAATTACAAGTTAATGTCTCAGTGGGATTGTCATAGTCACTTCTAACGTCAAAGAAATCCAATATTATTGCCTCTTTTCTCATGGAAACAAAACAACATGTAGACCTCAATTGCCTACAGTCATGCATGAAAGAAGCTTATTTGAGTCTAAACCACAAGATGAAGTTCTGTAGGATTTATTCAGTGAGGGTGTTTTATAACTTTCCTGCAGCCTCTGTCTTCTTTGGACTGGTCAAACTGGAACTGCAGCAGGGAAAATCTTGAAAATTATTATAGGAAGGGCTGGTTATGCCACCTATTATTAAGGTTGCTTGACACTTCCCATTTGAAATCCTGTTTTCAATTTCTTATAACGTTGCCAAACTTGAACAGTTTGGGATAACATTTTTGATTCTGGGTGTCTGTCTCAGGCTGAATTGTTCTGGAAATTTTCAGGCAAAATGGTTCAGCCATTTCCAAGAACAAGGATACAGAAAAATGTCATTTTGCCCATGGTAAAAGTTCCAGCAATCTTTTCTTTGAAGACCGCTACCACCACCATGCTTTGCAGCAGGGACTTGAAATTTGGCAGGAGAGGCATTCATGTCAGGGATGTGCCTTTTTCCATCCCTGTGAAAATCTGCTCAAATTCAGCCATGTTATAAACCTTTGCTTGGTAGAGACTTTTCAATGGTAGCAGTTAAAATCTCTGTGGATTCCATCCTCACTGAGCATGCTTGACGCTCTCTCAGCTTGCAGTGCTGACCAGCCTATGTATGAGTCATCACCATGTACCAACTGAACATGCACTGGGAAGAAGGATAAAAGAGTTTGAGGTGCAAGTGGTGTTTTCGTCCATCCTCCCCGTAGAAGGAAAAGGCCTGGGTAGAGGCCGTCGAATCATGGAAGTCAACAAATGGCTACGCAGGTGGTGTCGGAGAGAAGGCTTTGGATTCTTTGACCATGGGATGGTGTTCCAAGAAGGAAGAGTGCTAGGCAGAGATGGGCTCCACCTAACGAAGAGAGGGAAGAGCATCTTCGGAAGCAGGCTGGCTAACCTAGTGAGGAGGGCTTTAAATTAGGTTCACCGGGGGAAGGAGACCAAAGCCCTGAGGTAAGTGGGGACATGGGGTACCAGGAGGAAGCATGAGCAGGAGAACGCGAAAGGGGAGGTCTCCTGCCTCATACTAAGAAAGCAGGACAAACAGCAATTTATCTCAAGTGCCTATACGCAAATGTAAGAAGCCTGGGAAACAAGCAGGGAGAACTGGAGGTCCTGGCACAGTCAAGGAATTATGATGTGATTGGAATAACAGAGACCTGGTGGGATAACTCATTTGACTGGAGTACCGTCATGGACGGATATAAACTGTTCAGGAAGGACAAGCAGGGCAGAAAAGGTGAGGGAGTTGCATTGTATGTAAGAGAGCAGTATGACTGCTCAGAGCTCCGGTATGAAACTGCAGAAAAACCTGAGTGTCTCTGGATTAAGTTTAGAAGCGTGAGCAACAAGGGTGATGTCGTGGTGGGAGACTGCTATAGACCACCGGACCAGGGGGATGAGGTGGACGAAGCTTTCTTCTCACAACTAACGGAAGTTACTAGATTACAGGCTCTGATTCTTGTGGGAGACTTCAATCACCCTGATATCTTCTGGGAGAGCAATACAGCGGTGCACAGACAATCCAGGAAGTTTTTGGAAAGTATGGGGGACAATTTCCTGGTGCAAGTGCTGGAGGAACCAACTAGGGGCAGAGCTCTTCTTGACCTGCTGCTCACAAGCCGGGAAGAATTAGTAGGGGAAGCAAAAGTGGATGGAAACCTGGGAGGCAGTGACCATGAGATGGTCAAGTTCAGGATGCTGACACAAGGAAGAAAGGAGAGCAGCAGAATACGGACCCTGGACTTCAGAAAAGCAGACTTTGACAACCGCAGGGAACTGATGGGCACTGGGAGAATAACATGAGAGGGAAAGGACTCCAGGAGAGCTGACTGTATTTTAAAGAATCCTTATTGAAGTTACAGGGACAAACCATCCTGACGTGTAGAAAGAATAGTAAATATGGCAGGCGACCAGCTTAGCTTAACAGTGAAATCCTTGCTGATCTTAAACACAAAAAAGAAGCTAACAAGAAGTGAAAGATTGGACAAATGACCAGGGAGGAGTATAAAAATATTGCTCGGGCATGCAGGAGTGAAATCAGGAAGGTCAAATCACACCTGGAGTTGCAGCTAGCAAGAGATGTTAAGAGTAACAAGAAGGGTTTCTTCAGGTATGTTAGCAACAAGAAGAAAGTGAAGGGAAGTGTGGGCCCCTTACTGAATGAGGGAGGCAACCTAGTGACAGAGGATGTGGAAAAAGCTAATGTACTCAATGCTTTTTTTGCTCTGTCTTCACGAACAAGGTCAGCTCCCAGACTGCTGCACTGGGAAGCACAGCATGGGGAGGAGGTGACCAGCCCTCTGTGAAGAAAGAAGTGGTTCGGGACTACTTAGAAAAGCTGGACGAGCACAAGTCCATGGGGCCGGATGTGCTGCATCCAAGAGTGCTAAAGGAGTTGGTGGATGTGATTGCAGAGCTATTGGCCATTATCTTTGAAAACTCATGGCGATCGGGGGAGGTCCGGGATGACTGGAAAAAGGCTAATGTAGTGCCCATCTTTAAAAAAGGGAAGAAGGAGGATCCTGGGAACTACAGGCCAGTCAGCCTCACCTCAGTCCCTGGAAAAATCATGGAGCAGGTCCTCAAGGAATCAATTCTGAAGCACTTAGAGGAAAGGAAAGTGATCAGGAACAGTCAGTATGGATTCACCAAGGGCAAGTCATGCCTGACTAATCTAATTGCCTTCTATGATGAGATAACTGGCTCTGTGGATGAGGGGAAAGCAGTGGACGTGTTGTTCCTTGACTTTAGCAAAGCTTTTGACATGGTCTCCCACAGTATTCTTGCCAGTAAGTTAAAGAAGTATGGGCTGGATGAATGGACTACAAGACGGATAGAAAGCTGGCTAGATTGTCGGGGTCAACGGGTAGTGATCAATGGCTCCATGTCTAATTGGCAGCCGGTATCAAGTGGAGTGCCCCAAGGGTCGGTCCTGGGGCCGGTTTTGTTCAATATCTTCATTAATGATCTGGAGGATGGTGTGGATTGCACCCTCAGCAAGTTTGCAGATGACACTTAACTGGGAGGAGAGGTAGATACGCTGGAGGGTAGGGATAGGATACGGAGGGCCCTAGACAAATTAGAGGATTGGGCCAAAAGAAATCTGATGAGGTTCAACAAGGACAAGTGCAGAGTCCTGCACTTAGGACAGAAGAATCCCATGCACTGCTACAGACTAGGGACCGAATGGCTCGGCAGCAGTTCTGCAGAAAAGGACCTAGGGGTTCCAGTGGATGAGAAGCTGGATATGAGTCAACAGTGTGCCCTTGTTGCCAAGAAGGCCAATGGAATTTTGGGATATATAAGTAGGGGCATTGCCAGCAGATCGAGGTACGTGATCGTTCCCCTCTATTCGACACTGGTGAGGCCTCATCTGGAGGACTGTGTCCAGTTTTGGGCCCCACACTACAAGAAGGATGTGGAAAAATTGGAAAACGTCCAGCGGAGGGCAACAAAAATGATTAGGGGACTGGAACACATGACTTATGAGGAGAGGCTGAGGGAACTGGGATTGTTTAGTCTGCAGAAGAGAAGAATGAGGGGGGATTTGATAGCTGCTTTCAACTACCTGAAAGGGGGTTCCAAAGAGGATGGCTCTAGACTGTTCTCAGTGGTAGCAGATGACAGAACGAGAAGTAATGGTCTCAAGTTGCAGTGGGGGATGTTTAGGTTGGATATTAGGAAAAACTTTTTCACTAGGAGGGTGGTGAAGCACTGGAATGCGTTACCTAGGGAGGTAGTGGGATCTCCTTCCTTAGAAGTTTTTAAGGTCAGGCTTGACAAGGCCCTGGCGGGGATGATTTAGTTGGGGATTGGTCCTGCTTTGAGCAGGGGGTTGGACTAGATGACCTCCTGATGTCCCTTCCAACCCTGATATTCTATAATTCTATGATTCTATGCACCAGCTGCAGGGTGAAGCCAGACTTTCCCTATTATGACTGTTTCCAGCTGCTCTGGGCTGGGGAACTGGAAATGAGAGCACAGAGCCCATCTCTCCTGTTCTCTCAATGATCCCTCTGCACCTAGGCAGCATAGAGGAGGAGGAAGCCACTTGACTTGAATGCAGAGGGGAACAGAGCAAGGATTGCCACCTGTCCAGGTTTTTCCAGGATTGTTCTCCTGCCCCCTTTTTTTGAAGTATCTGTCTCAAAAAATCTGTAAGGGTGCTCAGTATACACTGCCTGCTCTCCAGTTTTATGGGCTCAGGAACATCCTAGTTTTTTGTACTTCAGAGATGACAATTCTATCAAGAGCTGGAACACAGAGGAAGGAAAGGAGTAGATTGGGTCAGGGAGTCTGGTGAGACTGGGACTGGAACAGGGAAAGGGAAGAGTGTCATAAAAATAAAGGGAAGGGTAAACCCCTTTGAAATCCCTCCTGGCCAGGGGAAAGCTCCTCTCACCTGTAAAGGATTAAGAAGCTAAAGGTAACCTCGCTGGCACCTGACCAAAATGACCAATGAGGAGACAAGATACTTTCAAAAGCTGGGAGGAGGGAGAGAAACAAAGGGTCTGTGTCTGTCTATATGCTGGTTTCTGCCGGGAATAGACCAGGAATGGAGTCTTAGAACTTTTAGTAAGTAATCTAGCTAGGTATGTGTTAGATTATGATTTCTTTAAAGGCTGAGAAAAGGATTGTGCTGAATAGAATAACTATTTCTGTCTGTGTATCTTTTTTGTAACTTAAGGTTTTGCCTAGAGGGGTTCTCTATGTTTTTTAATCTAATTACCCTGTAAGATATCTACCATCCTGATTTTACAAGGGGGATTTCTTTATTTCTATTTACTTCTATTTTTATTAAAAGTCTTCTTGTAAGAAACTGAATGCTTTTTCATTGTTCTCAGATCCAAGGGTTTGGGTCTGTGGTCACCTATGCAAATTGGTGAGGCTTTTTATCCAACATTTCCCAGGAAAGGGGGGGTGCAAGTGTTGGGAGGATTGTTCATTGTTCTTAAGATCCAAGGGTCTGGGTCTGTAGTCACCTAGGCAAATTGGTGAGGCTTTTTACCAAACCTTGTCCAGGAAGTGGGGTGCAAGGTTTTGGGAAGTATTTTGGGGGGAAGGACGCGTCCAAACAGCTCTTTCCCAGTAACCAGTATTAGTTTGGTGGTGGTAGCGGCCATTCCAAGGACCACGGGTGGAATATTTTGTACCTTGGGGAAGTTTTGACCTAAGCTGGTAAAGAGAAGCTTAGGAGGTTTTTCATGCAGGTCCCCACATCTGTACCCTAGAGTTCAGAGTGGGGGAGGAACCTTGACAAAGAGAAAGAATGACAAGGAGATTTGTACTGGGAACTGGGGGAAAGGAGAATCTGGGACTGGGAGCCGGTGGTGTGGAGCCTGGGACTAGTCAGCAAGGAGTCTGGGACTGGGAGCCAGTGGGGGAACTGGGAGCTGGTTGGCTGAGGGAGAAAACTGAAATCAGTCAAGGAGCTGAAGGTAGGGAGGGACACTAGATTGGATGTGGAGCCCGAGGGAGTCTCGCACTGAGAACTGGGGTTGGGGGAGTGGAGAGACAGACTGGATAAAGGGGGTACTGGGAATGGCTGGCCAATGAGACTGGGAATGAGTATAAGGGTGGGGAGAGACTTGAAGTGGAAGATTCAGACTTCAGACGATGAGCCCCGAGCAACTGGACAGGGATGAGAAGCCTGAGGAACGGAGACCAGGACTGGTAGGTGAAGAGAAGTGGACAATAAACATGACTGGGACAGATTGGAGGAGATGGGGGTGAAGGGGTTAAGCTTGAGGGAAAGAGGCAGAAGAGTTTGTGTCCACTGTAGTACACTCCCCTCCCCAAGCCTGGAATGCAACCTAAGATTCCTGTGTCTAACCATTCCTCTGCTATCAGCAAATAGCTGTGAGACCCACTGGCAAAGTGTGTGTCTCATCCCCCCTTAGTGATGGTTCACACAGAGGATCACAACCTACTACTGCTGTCAATTATTCTATTAGCTCAAGTGGCATTACGCCCCATATCCTTCATAGAAATATTGTTATGATATGAATATGGCATAGCTAAGATATGTTTTATGCAAGATGGGTTGTGTGAGATATCATTTGTATACATATGTCATTTCTGTATCTGAAGTTAGAAATATTGACAATGTGATCACAACTGTGTTTTCACCTGAAGAAAGCCCACCAGATGGTATGCAAACAGTCTGGCTGGGCCATGAGGAAGGACAATAGGACTCTGAAGATACTAATCTCCCTCCTTCCTGAGACGTTTCCTGGGATGCTGCATTGACACTGCAGGGTCATCTCATCATGTCACCTGGTACAGGATACCATCTTGAAACGCTCGTACTTTTCCACTGGAAGGGGGATCAAACTGGGAAAGAAAGGATTCCTGTCATATGCAAATCCTATTTAAGCCTGGGGAGCGAGTTAATTTTGGCTCCTCTCCACGGCATCCCCACCCCACCCAAGGAGGAAGACTGCTAAAAACACCTGAAGAAACAAAGGAACTAAGCTGGCGGGGGGGGGGGGGGGGGGAGGGGAAGGAGGACAGGGGCTGAGCCCAGGAGAGAAAAGTCAGCCTGTGAAGGGAATCCCTGGAGATTAAGCTGCAAGCAGTGCAGTTTACCTTCAAGAAATTCTGCAACTTGCATAAAAGAACATTTAGGGTGAGAAATTGCTATTTGTAGCCAATTTCTTAAATGTATTAAACCTAGTTTGCATGTTTGTTTTATTTGCTCAGTAATCTGCTTTGTTCTGTTTGCTATCCCTTATAATCACTTAATTTACCTTTTGCAGTTAATAAACTTGTTTTCTGTTTATTCTGAAAACCAGTTTGTGCAATTCATAACTGTGGGGGGGAGAGGGAGATCAAAAAGTTTTGCACATCTTCCTCCACATTGAGGGAGGGAACGAATTTCATGAGCTTACACTTGTAGATCTCTATAAAGTGCAAGACAACATAATTTTGGGTTTACCCTCCAGAGGGTGTGTGCACCAGAGTGCTGGGTAATTCTCTGAGCTGAGTCTTCCCACACAGAGCTGATTGCAGACTGTGTGATTCTACAGCTGGGTATTTTCCTACCTGTGTGTGTGTGTGCAGCAGGACAGATGAGGGAACCCAGGTTGGTGGAACGTGTGGACTCAGTGGGACCCCAAGACATCAGGTGGCACCCCGGAAGGGGTGGGGGTCCAACCTGTCACAACAGAGATCTGTGCAGTGGATCTAATGGTTCCAACCCTGCTGATGCACTAGGTGGGGTCAATATGATTCCACATGATGGAATTTCTAGTTTTTCCGGGTCTTTTTCAAACCTATGAAATTACAAATACACACAAACAACATGAAAAGAACATTTTTAAGGTTCAAAAGTCAAGCACTACAAATGTGGGAAATGCCAGAATAAAGGTTGCTTGCGCAATCTTAATTTGGCCCCTTGGCATGTATGCATTATGATAATCTTTAATGACATGATCAAATTCTAGTTTTCCCATAGTACCCCTGCCTCATTCAGTGCACAGGATCGATGGTGCTCACTTAATGAGCAGCTATTTAATATTTTATCTTTTCCTCATTGGCCCCTGGCCTTATTTTCAGCACACTATTCAAAGGCTGCTCTTAAGACAGAATTATTAACTTTCTCATGGTCTTCTATATGGTAATCATCGCTATAGGATCAGAATGCTTCACAAACATTAATTAATCTTCACAACAACCTGTGACAAGTGGGGATGGTATTATCACCATTTTATAGATGGGGAACTAAAGCGCAGAGATCAAGATTAAAAAAAATCCACTAATTTTGGGTGCCTAATTTGAGATGATAAAATCCTGATTTTTCAGGATATATAGCATTATATAACACTTTATATGTGAAAATCACAGTTCCCATTCAGAAGTTCCCAGTGACTTCTGTTGCAGCTGTAAGTACTCAGCACTTCTGCAGATCAGACCACAGGTATCAAGTTAAGCACCCAGAAAATACAGCCCTGAGTCAGATTCATTGTTTTTCTACAAATTAAATAGAATTTCATGTTGGTAAAAGCTGTCAGATGGGAATGTAATCCTTTCCAGAACAGTTACAGAATGAGTAACAGCAGTGCAGCTTCCCTCATACTTTACCCCTATTCTGGAGAGACCACATGTTTTAACAGTTCAGTCTCTATACCCATTTAGGCCCTAATCCAGGAAAGCATCTGCTTTTAAATGCTTTGTTGCATCAAACCCTTATTCACTGGCCTCCACTGAAACTGCTGGAAAGGGTGTTAAATATGTGTAAGTACTGTAGTTTTTGTGATATAGGTGGATGTCTGTTAGGCAGAGAAACTACCAATCCATATGGACCACCAAATCATTTTCAGATTATAATGATTTTTAATTGCATTCACAGCCTGGAGTAACCTATTTCCAACTCCCTGCACCATCCAATCGTCCACACCATTATTTCTTTAATAAATTCCTCAATATGTTGTCCTGCTCTCCTGATATTCAGGTTTCTGATGCTGAGAACAGCCAAATTCCCATGTGGAGAAAATATATTTCCACATGTTTTTTGTATCTTTCACAAGTGGTGTTTTATTGAGTAGTTTGAAATGTAAAAAGAAATCAAAAACCCAAACGCAACCTGGCACATTTTCAGTGCCTTTCCCATGGGAAAGTGTCCTACAGAAGTGCGAGATAACATAGTGTTATATACCAACATGATAGATGACGTTCAAGTTAGTATATATTAAAGAAATACATCTGAGTAAATGTCTGCCTAATGTTCTGTACAAAACTGAATTTAGTCTCGCTACATTATTTAGGCCTCTTTCTTAATGTCTTATTTCAAAACTCCTTTTTACTCTGTCTTTATCTTAAGAACTAATAAAATATACAGCAATAATATTGCCTGTCAGTAAAATGAGCATAACAACATTTGGCAAGTTCACAGAGATGGTGGGATGCATAAATAATATTTGTAAAGAGATCTGAAAGTTTGTCAAGGCTGAGGGCCAAATTCTGGGTACAGCTGAGCTGCATTAGATATTACCAATGCAGGCAGATTAGAATTGGTGCTGTAGAGATGAAAAGCTCCATAATTGCTAATCCCCTGAGCTATCCATTCCTCTAACTTTTATTAATATAGATGTAACAATGTTCAGTTCCAGAGGCAAGTTGTAACAGCACCAAAGATGTTTTACTTTTCAAACTTTTCTCATAACATAAGAGCCTGCACTAATACCCAAATACAAACCTAGTGTCTGGCAAAATTATCTCATTGCCAAATCATGTACTTGTGGAGAAAAAGATTTCATTCAATTTTGTGATAAACACACAGGGTTCACTCGTCCCCTTCAGCAGCTGTGAAGCTTGTCACTGTTGGAGGACAGAATTGCCCTTAAGGTTTACACTGAAATAGATCAAATTTATGCATGGACTTTTGTTTGGCTACTTGGGGCCAGATTGTGCATTCCTTACTGAGGCAGGACTCCTGCTGACTCTAATGGATGTCCTGCCTGAGACAGGAATGCAGGATCAGGGACCTTAACTTTAGAAATTACACTGGAAGGTCAAAAATGCCATAATTTTAAAAAGGCAGCATACGGCATAAATTACCAGGAACAGCAATTAAACCAAATAATGGAAATGAGTTTTAGAAACACCTACCTTTATTTCTGGCAAAAGATGGGATTGGGAACGTGGTAAAAAACACATGGGTGGGACTGAAATTACCCAAAAGACAGGCAGACATATCCAGCCAGATGGTCTTTTTCCTGTTCCTAAGATTTCTTGTGTTTTACCCATAATTTATAAAAGCACCCATAAGTGAGGGAAAAGTCATTTCCCACTGCAAAGCACTGCACTGCACTGCGTCATTAAATCTATGGGACCTACAGCATTTTAATTGTAAGCAGATACACAGGATCAATACCAGGTCAGCAAGACACCCCGCTCAGAGAAAAACCCATTCAGAAGTTAATTTAACATTCCAAACATCATGGTCCATGTCCTTGGCTCAAATGGGAGCAGGCGAAGACCCTTAGTACTCTTTGCATGCTCCTAAAGCTTCTGGGATGAGGATTCCCCCAGCAGATGGTTGTAAAGCAAGCACAGGAGAGAGGAATACAGTGTTCTTCCTGATCCCTGACACAGTGATCCATAAGGGACAGCTGTAGTTGGCACAGCTTAAAGCAGCTCTTGGGTTGCTCTAAGATCTCCCAGAAGCACCTTTGCATCTCCCTGGCATTCACTTCCAGCCCTCGAAGACACAAAGATATCAGGCCCCAATTTTGGGCTCCACCGTATTCCCTTTACACTGGCTCTGAGGATGTAAAGGGACCATAGTTGGCCCCTGAGAATGTCTCTGGTGTGTGTGTATGGGTTCTTCAGGCAATGTAGGACCAAAGGAATAGTTTTGTCCCTCTCCCCTTGTACTTTCTCATACAGAGGCATACTAGGGAGAGGGATAGGCTGTCACTAGAATGCATTGTACTTTGGCTGTTCTGGGCTGCTGCAGTGGTGTATGGAGGGGTTTGCTGCAAAGCGTAAGTTAGAACAGGTCCTGGGGCAGGTATTTCTTACTCCTAGTCCCTGGCTGGCTCCAGAATGTGGGAGGTGCACAGACGGCATAAAGACACTTTCTTCTTCTTTCCCCCAGCTCCTGCACCAAGCTCAGCTTGGCCGGCACTGAGAATTGGGACCCTCAGACTTTAAATTTACGGCATTTTTATGTCTAAAAAAAGCATTTTTAGATCATTTTAGAGGTTTCTACCATTTGTTAACTATACCTTTTTCATCTCAGAGCCTTAATGGCTCATAGTAACTAAGGCGCCTGGCTACACTGGTACAGGGTTACAAAACAATAATCCCAAGAAAAAGGTTAAAAATCTATCTAAAACATTCCCAACTAGTTGTCCTCTAATGTATGCGGCATAGAGAGAGTATGTGACCGTGTAGCAGTATGGGATAAAGGTTTATTGGCAGTCTTTTGGGATACCCTGCTTGTGCTCTGCATCTTGTGAGGTATTTGGCTTCCTAAATTCATGCTGATAAAAACAAATATATCACCACACCAATATCACTTTCTCTCTGATATGTCTGTGTATTGCACACTAAATGCATAGCTTTAGCTAACACATTTTTTCCCCATCGGAAGTACCCGGTGGAAAAAATACTATCTCTACTTCGAAATACTCGAAATACCTTAATTTGATCTCCTTTTTTTGCTTTGAATGTAGTTAATTTTGTTATACACCTCAGAGAAAGCCAATAGGCAAGATATTTAACCATACTCCTTATCTGGAAAACTACTGCACTTATGAGTCCCCCCAGGATAAGGAATGTGTTTACTTTTGCCATACTGCTATATTGTCTGTGTTTACGCTACAGGCTATGTTTTGTTTACTACTAAAAATATATCGAAGTTGGCTGTCAGTTCACATCATTTAACACTGTTGGTTAGCCATAATATATTTTAATGTCTTCTTTTAACACAACCTTTAATACAACCTTTTAACTAGACAAGCCAAGATAACCATCAAATAGACTAATTCATTGGATTGGCCTAGCAGCTTAGCTGTAGCTGTCTGTATTGCATACAAGAGAGGCTGTTCAATTCCTAGTCAATCCACACACTGTTCTAAACTATGCTCCCAGTGGTCCCAAGAGACCATCCATCAGCCAGACTTTGCTGGAGCACAGTGTCTGGAATAACCCCGGCAGGCCTTCTAGATCAGAGGCTGCAGGAACCCTCCTTCCTGGCTCTGTGCCAGCTGGGAGATGTCCCTATACTGCAGGAAGCCCCAGGAGAAGAGAATGTGCTTTCTGTCTCTTTCTCATTGCCAGAGTGGTGCGAAGGGACTTGAATGAGACACAGACTTATGCCCTCTTTGTATAGGTGTAAGTGACAACACTAGGTGCAAGGCAGAGGAGTGTGTTTAGAATTGTAAGGTTGGGTTCACATTATATTAATATACATCTGGTGCATTTACTTTAGAACGCAGTTTACCTTAAGACTACACATTTTGCTCATTCCAGTCTTTTCCTACTTGCGTAAATATGAAACAAAAATAAACAACATAAATATAATGATGATAACCAGATTGTCCAGCCTGCAGCAACAATGTCGAATGGTGTGGGAATCCCCTGACTGCAGCACAGAAGACCAGCTGACAGGTGCAAGATGGCTGACAGCAAACATGCTAAATGTCAGAGGTTTTGTTGGTGCTCAACTCTCAAAAAAGACTAAAAGTGTAGTAGCCTAGCCCAACAATTAAAGATATACATTGGGGGTCCAATCCTGCAAACTTTGCACATGGGGAACTCCCATTGGTGCAGTGGGGTGCAAAAACAAGTGAAGTGTCAGTGGTTGGTAATTTTCAGAATTACACCCTAGATTCCCCATCAAAATTATTGTTATTTGATGACAGCCTGTCCCCATTGAAGTCTATAGGAGTTTTGCCTTTGTCTTCAGCGGAGCCAGAACTTCAGCCCTTCTCTTTGATTTGCCTGGAGTCATATTGGCTGTCAATAGAAGTCGGTATTCTGGATAGATGAGTAATATACTGGGCCATATATGGGAAAATCAGATGCTCTTCATGTAACCTAACAAGTGCACCGTCTTTTTTTCTTCAAGAGTGTTTTTTTGACAGTTGCATGTTTTAACCAGTCACAGTAGAAATGTTCAAGTTCTCTATTAGGAGTGGATGCTGTTTGAATATAAGTAGGTATGCAAAGATTAGATAAAACCAGATTCAGAACTGGGTGTGCATGATGGTGATGGGAAGGGCATGTAAGGCACAGACGAGATGCTATTACTAACAATTAATAGGGATATAAAAGCTTCTAGACTGGATAACACTTGTAGTCCAGTATCTTGCCTCTAACTGCAGTCGGGATCAGATGCTTTCAGTGCAAAACCCTGTAATGGATAACTATGGAACTTCCTAACTCCAGCAATGGATGGTGTATGCCCTGAAGCATGAGGATATACATAATTTACAGAATACATATCATGTTAGTATTCTTTATATACATAGCAATTGTTATTGTTTTAACTATCTGAATATGGAGGGGGACCCATGTCCCCTGGCTCATTGATTTTCCTCTCCCATGAGGAAAGTGAGGTCAGCCCCCCACCAAAGCACTGTCTCTCCTGTTTCAGACACTTATAGAAAACCCTCTGCTGGCTTGGGGGTTTGTACACTCATTCCCTGTCAGCAGCTGTAAATCCATCCCAAAGAACACAGTTGAGTTTGACTTGTAACCCAATGAATCATCTCACTAGCTCTGAATTTCTATGCCAGCTTTGTGCAGAGCGTGTCATCAAAATGGAGTGGAACTGTTTACCTTGCGGGGGAGGGCCCAGGAGTGAAAATATAGGCCTGCCCCAAAATGGAAAGGCACGGCTTGTGGTAATTAGCTCTTTTAAGCTCATCTCTCTAAAATCTACCTAATGGAGCTGATATCAGGATTTAGTCCTAAATATTGCCAGTAACGCTCAGTTAAGATGTTCATTCATTTTTTGGCCTTGACATAAATACCGTTTTTCTGATATAGAATTTATCTCCCTATGTCCAGCTGACCCTGACTTGGTGAAACAGTAATCACATAAGGACAGGAATTACTGAGCTGAACTTATCAAAGGAATGCAGGACTTTTCACATCGAAGGTAATTTATTTATTCCTCATTCAACATTTTATTCTGATAGAATCTTCTAACAGGGTGGCCTGTCCTTTTAAGAGGCCGAAAGGCTGAGGACTGGCCAGCTCTATGTAATAAGCCCTAGTTTGCCATTTCTCTGCTGGGTGTAGGACTTAAAAGTGGAGGAAGCCAAGCAGAGAGGGCCTGGATATGGAGGAGAGCTGCTAAGCTGGGTTGTAGCTGGAAATTAAGACAAGCCACAGGAGTGTGTGACGGGCCCATGCTCCAGAGATGCAGTCCTGGAGCTGGTGTTCTGGAAGGCGAACAGGGAGCTGAAGGGGTGCCCAAGATGCTCAAGCCTGGAGGAGAGAGAAGGGTACTTTGGCTGGGTTTAATTTTGTTTGTAGTTTTGAGCTCTAGCCCAGGGAGAAACCCTGAGAAAGAAGAGTGTGAGTCTGTTCAGTTCTGGAAAGACTTTGCGGCTGGCCTGGGGGTCAGCTGGGAGAAGCCAGCTTGGGGCCTTGCCTGCACTTGGATATACTATGTTAAAAGAATAGCATTAAAGTTGTAAAGTCAAACTCTCAAAAGTTAGGAAATGCCAGAATTAAGGTTCAGATCCCTTGTGCCTATGCATTACAGTGAAGTTTTAATTACATGATCCCCTACCATTTTTTCCACTCTGCTCTGGGGAATGAACCAAGGCTGCGTAGTGGAAGAGTCTGTTGTCTGTAAGACTCCGCCTCATTTGTTGCAGAAGTTAGAAGGTCTGTAGTGAATGAGGCCAGGGATTACAGGAAGAAAAAGGATATTTTCATGGTTAAAGCTATTGAATGCCAACCTGGAGAACTGGATTCTATCCTGGCTTTTGTCACAGTGTTCCTATGTGATCCTGGGCAAGTCACTTTAACCAGATCTTTCTGGGTGCCCAATTTGAGATCCTAGGATCTGATTTGCAGAAGTGCTGAGCTCTCACAGCTGTAATTGAAATCAATGAGAGCTGTACTTCCAATGTATAAAGTGCTATATAATGCTAACTACTCTGAAAAATCAGATCTTAAATATCTCAAATTAGGCATCTAAAATAACTGGATACTTTTGACCTTAATCTTTCTGTGCCTCAGTTCCAAATCAGTAAAATGAGGCTAATACCCACTCAGCAAAAAGTAATGTTGTGAAAAGAAATTCTTTAATGTTTGTGAAACACTCAGATATTACAGTAATGAGTGCCTGATAGAAGCCCATGAGGAAATTAACATTTTTTCTTGAGAGTAAGCTTTGAATTCTGAGCAGTAAATAAGGCCTGGGGCCGCACATTGAAAAATGAAAAATTGCTGCTCGTTAAGTTAGCCCTGCCCATTAATTTGCATTGAATAAGGCAGGCATCCTATGGAAAAAATAGCATGATCATATAATTAAAGACTATCATAATGCATACACACAAGAGGATTGAATTAAGGTTGCACAAGCAACTTGTTGCTACATCCCAGTATCTCATTAGCTCTTTTTGCCACCAAGTCACATGGGGAGCTCATGTTTATCTGGTTTTCCACCACCACTCCAAATCATTTTCAGGATCACTGCTTCACAAGTTAGAGTCCCAAATCCAGTAAGTTTGGCCTGCAGTCTGTGTTCCTAGATTATACACTCACATTAAGCCATATTAAGACACATATTGTTTGCGTGCTCTCTCTATATCAGTGACCTGTCCTCTTCTTTATTTACGACTCTCCCATTGTTTATGTCATCTGCAAAGTTTATCAGTGATGACTTTTTTTTTCTTCCAGGTCAATGATAAAAATGTGAAATAGCGAAGGCCAAGAACTGTTCCCACTGGAAGCACACCTGCTCAATGACAATTCCCTATTTACAATTATATTTGGAGACCCGTCAGTTAGACAGCTTTTAATCCATGTATTGTGTAATCCATTTAATCTGTGCTATGGATTTTATATCATTGAATTTTATATCATTCTAGTTTTAAAATTAACCTGGCACACATTAAATGGATTAAACTGGCTAATTGATAGGTCTCTGCCAGTTGAGCTAATGGAGTAACTGAGAGCTGTAGTAGGTTGTTATTCTCTTCAGCACTAGAGAGGGACTGAAAACTTTACCAGTGGGTTTCACAGCTATTTGCTGACAGCAGAGAAATGGTCAGACTCTGGGATCTTGGGTTCCATTCCAGGCTCTGGAGAGGAACATGCTGTCATGTGCACAGACTCTTTTGGCCATTTTCTCCAAGCTTGACTCACCTGCTCTATCCCATCCCACCAGCTGCTGTCCTACTCCTGTCTCTACCCCACCCCTTGATCCTTGTCCCAGACTGATCTACCTCACCTAGTCAGTCCCAGTCTCCACTCCTCAGGTTCTGATCCCACTCCCAGTCTCCTTGTTCAGTAAATCCTAATCTCACCCTTCAGACTCCCCATCCCAGTTCCAGTGTCCTCTGCTCCTACTCTCAGGCTCCTTGCCCAGCCAGTCCCAGTTCCCTCCGCAGCTCCTTGATCTGTGTGTCTCTCTCTTGGCCACCAGTTCTCCCCGTACCTTCCCTGTCCCCATTGGTTCCCAGTCCCAATCTTCCTCCCCTCACTTCTCATCCAATTTGTCCTCTTCTCTCCCAGCTCCTTGTTCCAGTCTCTTTGTCCACTCAATTCGCCCCCCAGACACACTGGCTGTGAGATCTGCTTCCTTTAACCCTCATGTCGGTCTCCTTACCCTGCCAGTCTGTCTCCTCCACTCCCCACCAGCTCCTCGTCTGATCTCAGTTTCTCTTGCTTTCCCCACAATTTTCCTCCCTACTCCCATCACAAGCTCCCAGACCATGTCTCTTTGCCCAGCCTCTAGTTCCAATTTCTGCTGCAGGTTCCTCAGCCTCGTCTACTCTGACAGTCCTTTGTGACCCTAAGCCAGATGGCACACTGTCATATTTACCCCAGGTGGCATGTGTTATATAACTGGAAAACTAATAACTTACTGATCATTAGTATTCTTGCCTGATTTATGTACAGTTAACCCACAAAGAACTTTACAGATGTGCTGGAAATAAGTGACTAAACTGTGTTCAAACCAGGCATGTCAGGGGAGGTGGTAAACAGGTTTTCTCCAGACAAAGGAAAGAGGCCAACATCTCATACCAGGTGTGGCCAAATTCAGGGGGCTAGTCATTTGTATTGGAAGTCCAGGAAGTGGTCCTTTGCATTGTAAAAATCATCAGCAGGGGAGGAACCAGAATGGTGCCTACTCCAGACAGTTTGGCATCTACATCCAGCAGGGAAAAGGGCCTTTATGTGGGGATACTCTTCTAAGGTTTACTGGACTGTAAAGAGGTGTGGGGGAAATCCCTAAGTGATCATTCTCGTAAGGAGTCAAACAAATCAAGTGCTTTGATCTCTATGTGTTGGGTCCTGGTCTATCCCTTCCACCTTGGCCTGGAGCAGCCATTTAAGGGAAAGTCCAGTAGCCCTGTGCTAGACCATGTGCAGTTGGTCTATTGGGATGGAGTATGTACAGTCTGGTCAGCACAGTTTGGAGTTGTGAGAGCCTCAAGCAAGTCCTGTAAAGACAGAATTTTTAGAGATTTTAGCTGTTTTGGCAAGTCTATACTGAGCATTTGTGAACTGCTGCATTTCAAAGGTGCATAACTTCGCCAAATTTGAGCAGATTTTCACAGGAACAGCAAAAGGCACATGCCAGAGGATGTTGTGAAGGCCAAGACTATAACAGCATTCAAAAAAGAACTAGTTAAATTCATGGAGGATAGGTCCATCAATGGCTATTAGCCAGGATGGGTAGGGATGGTGTCCCTAGCCTCTGTTTGCCAGAAGCTGGGAATGGGTGACAGGGGATGAATCACTTGAGGATGACCTGTTCTGTTCATTCCCTCTGGGGCACCTCGGAAGACAGGATACTGGGCTAGTGGACCTTTGGTCTGACCCAATATGGCCATTCTTATGTTCTTATGTTTACTGGGCAAAGGCCACCCCCTTGCCAAACTTCAAATCCCTGCTCAAATGACTTACAAAAGTCTATTACAACAACACTATTACCTCTATCAAGCAAACTCATAATCTCATAAAGAGGATATTAAGTTAGTTTGACAGGATCTATTGTCCATAAACCCATGCTGATTGGCATTGACTATCTTACTTTCCTCTGTCTTTATTTATAGTCCTGTTTCAGACACTCCATTATCTTTGCTGGGATTGATGGCAGACTGACAGGCCTATAATTACCCAGGCTATCCCACTCACCTTCTTTAAATAGTGGCACATCATTAGCTTTCTTTCAGTCTTCTGGATTTCCCCCATGTTCCAAGACATATGGAAAATCAACATTTAATGGTCCAGCGAGCTCCTCAGCCAGCTCATTTAAAACTCTTGGAAGTAAGTTATCTGGACCTGCTGATTTAAAAAAGTCTATCTTTAGTAGCTGCTGTTTAACATCTTCCCAGATACTAGTGGAATGGAAAATGTTATCATCTTGCCCCGCCCTCTCTCCTCCACAACCCCACCCCACGTGTCTCCTGTGTGCTATCTGCAATTTGTGACATGCAGGGATGGTGCATGTCTCCCACCTTTGGCAGAGTAAATGCCCCAGTTTGGATGCTCCCTGGTCTCAGAGGCAAGATTTGTCCCTAAATCTTAGTCCTCTGCATTTGGGCAGATTTGGTTTTTGTTCCCATGTACATAAATAACAAGTGCTTTTTAAGTGGTCCTCTGGTTGAAGACGTAGGATGTTATTCCATATTCCCTTGGTTTCAGTTCCCTACACAGAGTCTCCTTTAGATTGTACCGGCTAGAAGTGGGACATGTAAACAGCAGTTGCTCAGCAGTGGCTGCTTATGCCAACTTAAACAGAACATAGTGTGATAATTCAATTTATAGTCTCTTCTTCCCCTACAGAAACCAGCTATTTATTTTAAAAGTCAGATCCCAGCTAGTGTCAAAAAGTCAATGGAGCTACACAAGTTCAGACCAGCTGTAGACTTGGTCCTGCATATTTATATCTGAATTCTTATATGTATTTTTAATAAACTCACCTTCATGAGAAGGAGAGGATTTGGCACACAGAATGAATGCCTGTTCTGTGAAGGACAGAATGCCAACACACAGCATTTATAGTTAAATTACTTTTTCTAACCCCAATGTTAATCTTGGCATCCTGGAGACCAAAGAGAACAGAATTAATGATCAAATCCTGCAATGCAAGGACTTTTCTTGAAAGGTGTATTTATTGTGGCTGAAAGATGCCAAACTGCCAAAACTGGAAACAAATACTCCATTTATCTACAAAACAGGTGTAGCATGGACAGTGGAAGAGGAAACTTCCCCACATCCCCCTACTAATATACCTTAACCTTAACCAAGAGGGACCACTTTTAGAACTCAGCAGGTAGTTAGTTAATCTCCATCTTTTTGTCTGAGACTACTAACAATAGGGACAAGCAGGATGGTAATTGGTGTGATGTGTGCATCACTAGGAATTGGATTGATTGAAGGGGTCTCTTCACAGAAGTCACCAAAGTTAATTTATATATATATATAGAGAGATATAGATATAGATATATATAACTGTGATCCTGGATTGGATATGACCCAGTGACCTGAAGATGAAAATTGTTGATCCCATTACCAATTCCCTGAATCATCTGTCCCTTATCTGAGGGTCCGCCTGGCTGTATGCTGACACTGTATCTGTCAGCCTGGCCCTATGCTGACACTGTATCTGTCAGCTTCCAGATGAGCTGACCACACCCCCTTCCTTCTCTGCCAAGGGCACCGTTTTTAACCCCTTGGGGTCTTTTGATCTCAGCCCTAGCCTTGGGAAGGTTAAGAGGTGACTTGATTAGTCTATAAGTAGCTACATGGGGAACAAATATTTGATACTGGGCTCTTCAGTCTAGCAGAGAAAGGTATAACACGAGCCAGTGGCTGGAAGTTGAAGCTAGACACATTCAGATTGGATGTAAAGCGTAAATATTTAATGGAGAGAGTATTTAACCATGGGAACAATTTACCAAGGGAGTGGTGGACTCTCCATCGCTGATGATTTTTAAATTAAGATTGGATGTTTTTCCAAAAGATCTGCTCTAGAAATTTTGGGGAAGTTCTATGTCCTGTGTACTACAGGAGGTCAGAGTAGGTGATCACAGTGGTCCCTTCTGGCCTTGGAATCGATGAAGAGGAAAAACTGTTTCCTAGTTTGTCACAGCATGAGTTTGGAGCTGATAGTCTGGCTTTTAGTAACTGTGTTTATGTCACAGTCTGACCTCTTGCACAGCCTGATGCAAAGATCACTGAAGGCAATGGAAGTCTCTCCATTGACTTCAGTAGGCTTTGGATCAGGACCACAGACGATCGCTATGACAGTAACGTTTATACAGATGATATGAGAACTTTTAAGCTATTTAAATACTTTCCAAAATCATGGAAATGCTTGGAAAAATGATTAAAAATAGAACAGAAAAATGTATTTCCTTTTAATATTCAGATTGTACTGCAGGGAAGGGCTTTATAAATCATGCTAATTAATACTAATATATTAAAGTTTTGCTTGAGGCAGCATTGGTTACAGATCTGTCATCTGATCTGTTCCAGTTGATGTTAGAATCCTCCTAACAAAGACAACTTCAGAATAAAGGAGTTATAGAACTGCTAAGCATACTTATTACTATTGAGCAAATCAGGCTTTTTCTTCACCTTCAGGCAACTCTTCTCTTTTCATGTAGTTTTCTCTAGCAAACACAGTTAATGTGGACAATACTGAGAAACTCCCAATTCTCAGAGTTCTCCTGTGAAGCATACAGTCTTGTCACACAAGCCTTTCATAAAGAATTCACCTTCAATAACACTGAATAGAACAAGGTGTACTGCTCATTGTCTTTCTTGAAATACGTCTTGCATTCAGAGGGAAAGGGAGACTGGTGAGATTGCTTGTCCTCTTGTTGGCATATAAAGATCTGAAGCAGATGCTTTGTCCTATTTAACCAGTGGGGGCTATGGCACCCAGTATCAGAAAATGGAGGACTTTATGAGGTCATCAGTGTTAACATTAACAGCATATGCTTGGGCTATTTCTGTTGCCCGGTTTCCATAAAGTGAAACAGCTTCTGTGCATTATCCACCCGGTGGATTCAGCTTAACTGGAATTTTCATTTGTGTTATTGTCTGTTTCCTCTTTTGGGTCCCATGTTCCCTATGCTGGCTATTCTTGTATATAGAAATGGAAACTATTTTCTCTGGTATATATCTTGTATATAGATCACCTGCCCTGTCAAACAGAATGATAGCATTGCAGACACTGTTCCTGATATTGTGTAACTTTTGTGAGTTTTTCTGCAAATTAACTTTCCATAAGAGTAAGCAAGTATCCTTAGTTTATTATCCCTTTAGTCCACTCTGCTTTGGTCAGAATGGATTCTTTCCACATAATATAATATAAAGCCTAGTCTCCAGTAAAGCCACACACACATTTCACTTTATGCTTGTCCGGAATGAGACTGGACAAGTCATTGAGGATGCAGACCTAAGTAAATTCAACAATTGTTTACTTGTATTGTGCTTCATCTCACATGCCACTGAACACATTACAGTTGGGTGGTACACAGTGTCATGTGATATTTCACTTGCCCATAGACTTCAGTGGGAGAATTGGGACCTAATGCAAAACACCTTACTCCCAGAATTTAAACACAGACAGCATGTTCCAGGTTCTCAGCTGAGAATGTGACCCCCATATATTTATCTCAGAGAGTATAGTTATATAGAGATAGAATATGGGACTATAAAGAGACTGTAATTTACACTGAGGCCATATTATACCATCAATTTTTAAGAAAAGGAAAAGTGCTACCTAGAATACAGATGGCACCATGTGACCCATTGTGAAGTGTTTGCAGGGGTTGGCACAAAAATTAACTTTTCCCCAGGAGCCCTTAATTTAATGGAAAATGTTTATATAATTTTCTCCTTCCCCACTCTTTGCCAAACGATGAAAGTTTCTCTTCAGCTGATTAATTTTCCTTTATGAACTGAAAATACCCTCCCAGTAAGAAGCAGATGTTACAGAAATTTTGCACAGCAGATGTGGCATTTTGTGCTTCAAGAGGAATTGGCACTGGAGCAATAACTGGATTTGAGACATGTTTTCCTCTTGTAAAGCCCATAACTTTCCCATACAAACAAAACCCTGCAACCTTTGAACTGTAAACTGCCCCAAGGATTTTCTTCTTGACATCTACCTAGGAAACACTCTGGAGATTTGATTTAGGGGTAACCAAAGTAAAAATCAGAGATTGATAATGGTAACATTGAACCAAATTCATTCCAACTGAATGGGCATATGCTAGATGGATGAATTTGACCTAGAATATTGTGTCTAGAATATTTCACCCTTGTCCTGTTACTTGTTTTGTAACAACATGATGAGAACCCCACCCCCAAGAGTGGTCTGCTGGGTAGTTTCTGAAATATTGTTAATACTCATGTGCCCGTAGGCTGCAGGCCTCTATCTGTGCAGCACACCTGTGCACTACTGTCTGCAATGACAGGTAGTATTTTCTGTTCTGTCTCAAAACATCTGTAGGAAACGCTGTTTTTTCCTATACAGTATGTGCACTGTGTGTGATTGGTTCATTAATTTCTCCTGGGAAAATGGCTGTGGCTGCTTGCTGCTACATGTGTATTTCCTTATTCCTTTTTAAATTTGTATTATCTTTGGCTTAATCATAGAATCATAGAAGATTAGAGCTGGAAGAGACCTCAGGAGGACATCTCATCCAATCCCCTGCTCAAATTAGGACCAACACCAATTAAATTATTCCAGCTAGGGCTTTGTCAAGCCGGGCCTTAAAAACTTCTAAGGACGGAGATTCCACCACCTCCCTAGGTAACCCATTCCAGTGCTTCACCGCCCTCCTAGTGAAATAGTGTTTCCTAATATCCAACCTAGACCTCCCCCACTACAACTTGAGACCATTGCTTCTTGTTCTGTCATCTACCACTACTGAGAACAGCCGAGCTCCAACCTCTTTGGAACCCCCCTTCAGGTAGTTGAAGGCTGCTATCAAATCTCCCCTCACTGTTTTCTTCTGCTGACTAAATAACCCCAGTTCCCTCAGCCTCTCCTCGTAAATCATGTGCCCCAGACCCTTACTCATTTTTGTTGCCCTCCACTGGACTCTCTCCAGTTTGTCCACATCCCTTCTGTAGTGGGGGGACCAAACCTGGACGCAGTACTCCTGGTGTGGCCTCACCAGTGCCGACTACAGGGGAATAATCACTTCCCTCGGTCTGCTGGCAGTGCTCCTACTAATACAGCCCAATATGCCATTGGCCTTCTTGGCAACAAGGGCACACGGCTGACTCATATCCAGCTTCTTGTCCACTGTAATCCCCAGGTCCTTTTCTGCAGAACTGCTGCTTAGCCTGTCGGTCCCCAGCCTGTAGCGGTGCATGGGATTCTTCCTTCCTAAGTGCAGGACTCTGCACTTGTCCTTGTTGAACCTCATCAGATTTCCTTTGGCTCAATCCTCCAATTTGTTTAGGTCACTCTGGACCCTATCCCTACGCTCCAGCATATCTTCCTCTCCCCCCAGCTTAGTGTTATCTGCGAACTTGCTGAGGGTGCAATCCATCCCATCATCCAGATCATTAATAATAATAATAATTAATGATGATAATTTCTTTCTTTCTGAAAAAGAAAGACATTTATAGGCACTCATCCAGTGCTCTGGTCACTTATCTGTGTAAAGCAATGTAGGATAAGTACTGTCAGCTCCATTTTTCAGTTAGGTTAACTGAGGCACTGAGTTGCTAAGGCCTTGGCTACACTTGCAAGTTAGAGTGCATTAAATCAGCCCTGGGCGCCCTAACTCCGGAGGTGTCCACACTGGCAAAGCATGTAGAGCACCTGGACTCTGCAGCTTGAGTGCCCCAGTAATCCACCTCCATGAGAAGCATAGAGCTTGCTGCGCCCTGGCTGAAATGCCGGGGTGTCAGTGTGGACGATGTGTTGCATTACTGCGCTGTGATTGGCCTCTGGAAACATCCCATAATCCCTGAAGTCAAGTGGCCCCTCTGGTCATTGTTTTGAACTCGGCTGCAGGCATGTGGATATCCCCTTTCAAAGCTCCATTTCTGACAGTCGGCTGTTTCTCTGCTCCGGGACACAAAGCAAACCATTACTGTGGAATGCTCCTGCTGCAGAGGCAGGCGTTTGTGCATGTGTGAGAGAGAGGCTGGTGGGGTGGGGGCTGATGTCAGGGTTTCCCCCTTCGCTCTGCCGCTGCCTGAACTTAGAAGACAGCATGCTGACATGCTCTCTGCCCACCAAAACACACTGTCTCTCCCCTCCCACATACGCACAACACACTCCCTGTCACACTCCACCCCTCTCCCCCACATTTGAAAAGCATGCTGCAGCCACTTGCATACTGGGATAGCAACCACAATGCACTGCTCTCTGTGGCGTTGCAAGGCCTGCTCATGTGGCCATGCCACTGCGCTTGCAGCTGACAGTGTGAACACACAGCAGCGCTTTCCCTGCTGCTGTCTCCGAGGGCTGGTTTAACTCCCGGCGCGCTACATCTGCAAGTGTAGCCATAGCCACAGCCAAGATCACACAGCAAGTTAGCTGAAGTTCTGGGTACAGAACACAGGCTTTCTGACTGCCCGGTGGGTCAATGGGCCAGCAGCTATGGTAAGCCTTGGCTCAAGTTCATTGTGTCGATGCACCTTTTACACATCTGTTTACTTTGACTCTGGTATGACACCATCTTTTATTTATATTATACATACTAATAACTTAGTATTGGAGGGAGGGCACGCCTTGTGAAGTGGAGGACTGGTGGGAAGGGATTGCTGGAGAATGAGAGAGGAGTGGATAAACAGGGAGGGAGACTGAAGGGGCAGAGAAGGAGGGGAAAACAGAAGGGGCAGGGAGCATGAGGTCAGGCACCTGATCAATTGGTAGGAGAAAGGCAGGACTAAGGGGACCAAAAAAAATAAAAGCAATTGAAGAAAAAATATTCATTGGCCAAGTGCCTGATCATCATCAGTTCTGAGCAAGATACATTTGGCTCGGGAACTGGAAGAGAAGCAGGAGAACATACACCACTTTTGTACCTCTCTGTTGTGAGGTTGGGCTGGGGTGGGGAGGGGGCTGCAAGCCCCTAATATAAATTAGACAACCTCACGCCATCAGAGAATAACCCCTGCCTATGGCTTTTGCTGGGTGGTGTAAGTAACCTGCTCTTGTAATTTACAATGCGGGTGATGTGTCAGGGCCAGGGACAGAGAAGGGGGGGTTGTGGCTGCAGTGCTGATGTGTTTTGGCTAGTCTTTGCTGCTTACTTGTTCTAGCAAACAAGAATAGCCGGAGAAATACAGCCACAGTGCTAATCTCTCCTCCCAGTGATGGCCACTTACATGCCTCCTAGGTGGATGCCTGTGGGCAGTGCCTATGTTGGCTCTCCAACACCCAGGGAAGTCATCTACAATGGCAGTATTCCCAGGTGGCCAGATTAATCACCTTTATGGCTCTGCTTACACCACCAAAGCAGCATAAAGGTGCTGTAGGGCAATGCATGTTTCTGTCCCTAAATTTAGAATTGAGCAAATGATACCAGGAGGTAAGTCTCCTCCAGGCTGCTGCTGTTTGCCATGTGGAAGAGGAAGGTGAGTCTATTGGGGTGGCTTGATTCTGGGTCCAGAGGAGGATGGTCCACAGTCACTTTTGCACAGCCCCCCACAATCCATTACTAGTTCTGAATGCACCTAGGAGGCCCTGAGTTACAGCTTGTGTCCTCAGCTGTGACTCAGCCTCCTGTGAGCTGTGCGCATGCAACTTTCCTGTGGGAGTCAATGAGATTTGCCTCTGTATGCACACAACTGACAGGATGAGAGAGATGGCCTCTTTTGTGTATTGTCTCCTATTTTTCTATTGTCTAAACACGCATTAGTGGCATGTAGAAAGAGAAAAGCAAAATGCTTCTAATACATTCAACATAAGTCCCGCTCTGTGCCACCTCCTTGATTTTCTTTCTGTTGAAATACATAAGCACTCAGAACAGAGATATAAGACAGCAGAGCTCGTGAGTTCAGAGCTGTGTGTGTATGTTGTGTGACAGGCCTATTTGTCATCTCTCTGGTACATATCCTGTGCCTACTTGCCATGGGAAGGGCACATGGAACAGCACAAGCATCTTAAATGATCTTATTCATAGTTAAACATTTCAAATCAATCATTTGAGAAAGATAACTTGTTTTGTTATAGGCAGGTGGTGACTAATCATCTTTTAGCCCACCTTAACCACATTACAGAGATGTCAAAGAGCTGACAAGTAGAAAAGCCTCTTAGTAACTCTTCATTATGTACAGCTGATGTGGGAGGCACCTACCCCCGCTGCTGTTGGATTAAGATGGGAAAAATAGGGCTTCCAAGTTCCATTTTCTTATCCTTGAAGCTTCATTATTTAGGTAATGGCAAAAATATGTTCCTCATATAGTGTAACTAATATGTATAATCCTTCTTCCCCACAAAGAAATTGACAATAATTTTCACATTCATAGCTTATATTTTTAAGCTCTTTTTTGCATGACGCAGCTAAGATGAAATATTTAGGGGACCTGGTTCTCAACCCTCTTATGATCTTTTTGTACTGCCCCATTGGTGCAAATAGGACATAAACTGGTTAAATGGGAATGTCTTTGGCACAGGAGTTGTTGAGTGGCACAGAGTCAGCATAAAAACTCTATGCTACCCATCTACTCCAGTCCTGGTGTATGGCTGAAGTGCCGCTATGCAATGGCCACCAGAACAGCTGTTTGGAAATGTAGGTAGCAGGTGTAGGTTAGGGCAGCTCTGAGGCTGCTGTAAGTTAGACTGTGGGCCAAAGGGGCTCCTTCTTGATCCTAGAATTGGGGCGCTACAAAAGATGTGGGAAAGTCAATTTTACTCCCACCCACCTGGGACCTGAACCAAGTGTAGCTCATCTGGACATGAGAATCAGCATCTAAAGCTGCAGCAGATGCCGGTTGTTGACAGAAGGGTTTTTTAAAGTGTAATTGTGACTGGTGAAGAATATCCTGTAGCTGGAATATGGGACATTTTAGGAATGAAAAAAAAGATAGGTACTCTTTGAGTGAGCAAATATACCACCAAATGGTTATTGCTTCCAAATATATTTCTAAATCTTTAAATCAGATTGTGGCTCCTATTGTTTCCTTTGGCAGCTTATTCTACCCATGAGTTTCTCTCTGGGTAATGAAATTCCATCTACAGGAAATCTTCTAAGTGTCTCCCTGTGCCTGAGGTTTTTAACTTTTTTGAAGGCTGAATCTCTGCTCCTCTGACTTCTGCAGCACCATTGCCATCGGACTGGCTAAGTCACCTAATTTGGCCACTGGGAAGCCTCCTGTTCTCAGCAGCTCTCAGTGAGGAACATTTAAAAGAGCTTCACTCTCTGGCTATGCAGCACTGATGGGAATGCATTTCTGTGCTTAGGAGTACTCTAGGTGGGATCTCTATAGTTAGAGGTCTGAACTTTAACTATGGAGATCCAGCCTGGAGAGTCAAACCATAAAGATAGAGGCTAGCACATAATCCTTCATCCCACCCATCGCCCCAGGCTCAGAGCTTTGCCTGGAATGACACTGGACAATGCTCTGGCCACATGTCCTTGGCTGCATGGGTGTGCGGCCCATAAATGGGGAGCAACTGCCAGGATCAGAGCCTCCCTTCCCTGACCCCATGCAATGAGGAGCAGACAGAGGTAGGCACCTAGCTAGGGGCAAAGGGCTAGATACACAAAGGGACTTAGGTACCCAGCTGCCCCTTTAGGTGCCTACGTAAATCTAACAGGTGCCCCCCACTCCGCCTTGGCCTAACCCCGGAGGCACCTATATTTCTGCCAGAGGGCATGCACAAAACTGCATAAGTCCTGACACCGCCAAGCTGCTCTGCACCCAATCTCACACCTAAGGCATGGTGAGATTCTCAGACTAAGCATTCCCCTGCACAGCTCACCTGTGAGGCCCAACTTATGTACTCTAAGCATGCTTAACCTGCACAAAAACTGCTCCTGGGAGTGAGCTGTTCAGGAATATGTGTGTGTGTGTGTGTGTGTGTGGATCTCATTATAGACAAATGGGCACTCTCCTGGGAGATAGGAGACCCAGGTCTGAACCCACCCTCTGCCTGATTTGGAGCAGGGACTTCAGCACAGGTCTGCTACCTCCCATCTGTATGCTCTTGCCACTAGGCTATTCTGGGGCGGTCTCTCTCACTCCCTCCTGTTGATGCTGCTCCACTTTGTATAAATAATTAACTACTCATTGAGAGAATGAGAATGACTCTATAGCCCTGTGGTTAGGAGAGTGGGGATTTGAAAACAGGTATCTCACACCCTTGGTGAGGGCCCTAACCACTGGGCTTTGGCTATAATAGGGTGGTGCTCCCCTCCCTGTGAGATAGGATTGAGCTGTCTTAGGTGCCTAACTCCAGGAAAAGAGTCATGGTTGTGAATCCCCATCAGAGAGAGGTGCCTTTCTCTGGCCCAGAGTTAGGCACTTAGCTGAGATGAAGGTGTTAGGCTCCTCCCCTCTCCCCAGTGTTTCCTATTGCATTGCTCCCTCCTCAGATTGTTGGCTTTTGAGAATTTCATTCTGAAGTGCCTACCTCTCCCCTGGGATTGTCGGAGAGCTTGGGTGCCTGACTTGGAGCTGAGAATTCTACTGGGCAGCAGGGCACTTAAGAGTTAGCTGCTGCAATGCCGAAGTCCCTTTGTGGATTTAGTCCCGAGTTCCCAGCCAAAGCATCCCCAATTTGATGCCAGGAACCAGTCAGATCCTCCTTCCCAACCCAGGGCAAGCAGCAGCCAGCACTGGGGCAACCGCAGTCCTCCACCCAGTTCATGACAAGGAGAAGCCACGGCAGAGCCTCAAGAAGCTGCCAAAATTCCTTGGACACCAGCCCAGTGAGATGCCAGAGCCAGTCACAATTATAGGGTTTCCTGTGTTCCTAAAGCTCTTTCCATGCCGCAGGCTCTTCTGGTTTAAAGTCTGATAATCAGGACATTTGTGGTCATTTATGTAAATAAAGTAAAGAATATTAATCAAATATGCAAGCTAGGGCACAAAAATCATTTGCATAAAGTCTCCAGATTTCGGAACCTCTGGCCTTAACAGATATATGTCATAGTTCAATAAAACTCCACTGAATTCCATAGAATATTAGGACACACCTGGTACCTTCAGTAAGTCGTGTGGTTAAATTCATTACCCTGTTCTTGTATCAGGAACTTGAAAAAAATCTGAATTCTGTATACCTCACTAAGGTATATTTTGAAAATATTAGACATCTGTGGCATCATACAGCATTCCTTGCAGGCAAATTCCCAGTCACTCCAATGAGGAGTTTTGCCTATGTAAGGACTGTCAGAGCATACCTTTAGTACTTCTAATTTTTGTGTCGCTCTAAGATCCTAGAGTCATTTTGTTTACCTTGTGCTGCAGCATTCTCCCTTTTTTATGGTATTATGCTTAAATGACCAGTGTTAGCTAGTGTTCCAAAGGTACTATCACTAGTGTGAGAGCAATCACACTAGATGCTTTCAGAACAACACTGGAATAATTTATTCTGTGTCCAATTTAATACCACCCTGGACACATGAGTCTCTTTGAACTGCTGTTAAGTGTTAGAGGACTTGTTACCACTACCTCCAGAATGCTTTGTCTGTGAAGTATTTTGTAGCATCACTGCTACCATCATTTGTATTCTAGTAGTACTTCGAGGCACCAGCGAAGATGGGAGCCCCACAGTGTTCTAGGCACCGTACCGGCACACAGTCACAGGCAGTCCCTTCCCCTTACACAATCTAAAGAGGCAAGAGGTAGGAAGGGAGACAGAAGCACAGAGATTACATGACTTGGCCACAGTCACAGAGTAGGTCAGTGGCAAAGCCAGAAACAGAACCCAGGTCTGAGTCCCAGTCCAGTGCCCTACCCTCTGGGCCACGCTGCCTGCCATAGATGGTATTTTCACCTATTGATCCTTGTCATATGAGTTTACATTTCTCTGAAAGGAATTGCAAAAGATACTTAAACTGTTCACCCAACCACCTTCTTTGACTCATTCAAATCCATCCTCAAAACTCACTTCTGCCCTCTCATCTATGAGGTGTTAGAAGAAAACAACTACTTTAATGGAACCGTTGGAATGTGTTAGTGCTATAATACCTGATCCAAAGCACACTGAGGTCAGTAGAAAGACTTCCATAGACTTGCCATGGGTTTTGGAGCAGGCATTTACTAAGTAATTTTGAGATCTTACTACCCCTCTCATCCTTTCTCCCTTCTTCCCCCATTTTTTTTTGCCAGCTAGTGACCCACCCTTATTATGTCATATTAAATTTCGATTGTAAACAGTTTGTGGAGGAACCAAATTGTACTTATTTCTATGCAATGCCTAGCACAACCTGAGTGCTTAATAATACATAAACATTAGTAATAAATAAAAATCTAGCCAAGTCATTGAGAATGACTTGGCTAGATTTGGTTAGGGACTATTTAGAAAAGCTGGACGTGCACAAGTCCATGGGGCCGGACGAGTTGCATCCGAGAGTGCTGAAGGAATTGGCGGCTGAGATTGCAGAGCCATTGGCCATTATCTTTGAAAACTCGTGGCGAACCGGGGAAGTCCCGGATGACTGGAAAAAGGCTAATGTAGTGCCAATCTTTAAAAAAGGGAAGAAGGAGGATCCTGGGAACTACAGGCCAGTCAGCCTCACCTCAGTCCCTGGAAAAATCATGGAGCAGGTCCTCAAAGAATCAATCTTGAAGTACTTGCATGAAAGGAAAGTGATCAGGAACAGCCAGCATGGATTCACCAAGGGAAGGTCATGCCTGACTAATCTAATCGCCTTTTATCATGAGATTACTGGTTCTGTGGATGAAGGGAAAGCAGTGGATGTATTGTTTCTTGACTTTAGCAAAGCTTTTGACACGGTCTCCCACAGTATTCTTGTCAGCAAGTTAAGGAAGTATGGGCTGGATGAATGCACTATAGGGTGGGTAGAAAGCTGGCTAGATTGTCGGGCTCAACGGGTAGTGATCAATGGCTCCATGTCTAGTTGGCAGCCGGTGTCAAGTGGAGTGCCCCAGGGGTCGGTCCTGGGGCCGGTTTTGTTCAATATCTTCATAAATGATCTGGAGGATGGTGTGGATTGCACTCTCAGCAAATTTGCGGACGATACTAAACTGGGAGGAGTGGTAGATACGCTGGAGGGGAGGGATAGGATACAGAAGGACCTAGACAAATTGGAGGATTGGGCCAAAAGAAATCTGATGAGGTTCAATAAGGATAAGTGCAGGGTCCTGCACTTAGGACGGAAGAATCCAATGCACCGCTACAGACTAGGGACCGAATGGCTAGGCAGCAGTTCTGCGGAAAAGGACCTAGGGGTGACAGTGGACGAGAAGCTGGATATGAGTCAGCAGTGTGCCCTTGTTGCCAAGAAGGCCAATGGCATTTTGGGATGTATACGTAGGGGCATAGCGAGCAGATCGAGGGACGTGATCGTCCCCCTCTATTCGACATTGGTGAGGCCTCATCTGGAGTACTGTGTCCAGTTTTGGGCCCCACACTACAAGAAGGATGTGGATAAATTGGAGAGAGTCCAGCGAAGGGCAACAAAAATGATTAGGGGTCTAGAACACATGACTTATGAGGAGAGGCTGAGGGAGCTGGGATTGTTTAGCCTGCAGAAGAGAAGAATGAGGGGGGATTTGATAGCTGCTTTCAACTACCTGAAAGGGAGTTCCAAAGAGGATGGCTCTAGACTGTTCTCAATGGTAGCAGATGACAGAACGAGGAGTAATGGCCTCAAGTTGCAGTGGGGGAGGTTTAGATTGGATATTAGGAAAAACTTTTTCACTAAGAGGGTGGTGAAACACTGGAATGCGTTGCCTAGGGAGGTGGTGGAATCTCCTTCCTTGGAAGTTTTTAAGGTCAGGCTTGACAAAGCCCTGGCTGGGATGATTTAACTGGGAATTGGTCCTGCTTCGAGCAGGGGGTTGGACTAGATGACCTTCAGGGGTCCCTTCCAACCCTGATATTCTATGATTCTATGATTCTATGAATGGTACCACCCCCTTCTTTTTCTACTGACTGACTGCTTTATCTCAGCAGCAAAATTCATTCTCTTAGAACACTTTCTCTTTTAGGCCATTGATTACACAATCACACATAATCTTTAAAATTAACTGTAATCTTTGCATCACTCTGTTAATTAGCTTTCTCCATCATGAATTATTTCCACAATTCATATTTGTTCCTTTGGTCCTATGCTGACAGTGAAGGACAAAGAACCTCATGCTGCTTTAACTACTTCTAAACCAGTGTTCAGAGGCTCTGGAAGGCTTCACATGCAGCCCTACTTGATTGGAAGGTCAATAATTGGGGAGGGGGAGAGAGGTGGAAAGGAGGAGACACTTGTGGCTTTACGTACTCCACTGGGTGAAGAGAAAGCACTTGTACGGGCCAGAAATGATAAAGAAGAGGAGGTCAAGCTGTAAATTTTTCTTTCCTACAATAGCATATAAAATAGGGAAGTACAACTCAGTTGATTTTGTTTGAATAGGTACACTGGTATTTTTCATGTTTGCAAGAATTTCTCCCGGTGTGTCTGACGCTGGTCTCTCCCTCAGGAGCTGTGAGCCTTGCATAACTGTGAAAGTAGTATCCACTCACTCTATTTAATTTCCAAATTTCATGAAAGAAAATGTGTCAAATGTCAAAGTGATTTCAATTTGGCTGACTACTGAGTGCTTTGAAATAGGTTCTACTTTCTATAGCGTATATTCTCTGCAAAATGGTTTAACAGGACGAAGCTATTCATTTCAGTTGACATAGCTTTCCAAGTAAATGAAAGATATATTTTCCGCTCTAAATTTATTAGACCACTGTTAAGTTAGACAAGGAAGACAAGGGCACTGCGGAGAAACTAAATGAATTCTTTGCATCGGTCTTCACTGCAGAAGATCTGAGGGAGATTCACACAGCTGAGCCATTCTTTTTAGGTGACAGATGTGAGGAACTGTCTTAGATTGAGGTGTCAGTAGATGTTTTGGAACAAATTAATACATTAAACAATAATAAGTCACCAGGACCAGATGGTATTCATCTAAGAGCTCCGAAGGAACTACTAATTGTGGTATGTATCATGTTGCTTAAAACACATTTTGTACCAGATGACTGAGGGCTTGCTAATGTAACACTGATTTTTTAAAAAGGCTCCAGCGGCAATCCTGGCAATTACAGACCAGTTAACCTAACTTCAGTACCAGCCAGATTGGTTGAAACCAAAGTAAAGAACAGAATTATCAGACACAGATGAACATGATATGCCAGGGAAGAGTCAACATGACTTTTGTAAAGGAAAATCACGCCTCACCAATCTATTAGAATTCTTTGCGGGAGCGGGGAGGGAATTGTCAACAAACATGGACAAGAATGATATAGTGTACTTGGATATTCAGAAAGCCTTTGACAAGGTCTCTCAAAACAGGCTCTTAAGCAAAGTAGGCAGTCATGGGATAAGCGGGAAGGTCCTCTCATGGATCAGTAACTGATTAAAAGATAGGCAACAAGGGGTAGTAATAAATAGTCAGTTTTCACAGTGGACAAAGGTAAATAGGGGGCGGATCCCCCAAGGATCTCTACTGGGACCAGTGCTATTCAATATACTCATAAATAATCTGGAAAAAGGGGTGAACAGTGAGGTGGCAAAGTTCGCAGATGGTACAAAATTACTCAAGATAGTTATGCTCAAAGTTGACTGCAAAAAGTTACAGAAGGAGCTCACAAAACTGGGTGACTGGGCAACAAAATGGCAGATGAAATTCAATGTTGATAAGTGAAAAGTAATGTACATTGGAAAACATAATCCCAACTATACATACAAAATGATGGGGTCTAAATTAGCTGTTACCACTCAGGAGAGAGATCTTGGAGTCCGCATAGTGTGCTTAGATGTTGATAGATGCTTGGCTGCGTGTGTGTGTTTCCTCTGTGAGCCGCCCCAGCCCTGCACAGAGAGCTGTTATCCTTGGAGAATGTTTGTGTACTACCCTTAATATCGGAGTGTTCTGGTACCACTTGATATCGAAATGTGTTTGTGTAAGTACTTTGTAATGAGCACTTCTTAAAAATGTGTATTTCTGCAATATTAGCCCTGTTCTTGCCAGATTCTGTAAGCAGGTCCTGCCTCATACCAGGCCTCTAATACGAGGGCTTATGTTTCAGGCTCTCTTTTTACCATATATGGAGAGTTCTCTTAAAAAATCTGTTCAATGTCCAGCAGCAGTCAAAAAAGTTAACAGAATGTCAGGAACAATTAAGAAAGGGATAGATAATAAGACAGAAAATGTCATAATGCCTCTATATAAATCCAGTTTTCACAGTGGAATACCTTGAATACTGTGTTTAGTTCTGGTTCTCTCATCAACGGTATTAGTAGCCACTGAGTCAGCGTATACTGACCCCTGTCAAACCCTGCAGGGAGGAGAGGGGATGGATTCTATCTTGTCCCAGCTAGTGGATCACTTTGGGGATTAGGTGGGAAATAGGTGCACGGACTCGAGAGTTAGGCAGCAGGACCAGAGGCAGAGACTTATGTGCCTGGGAAACTTTTACTGCAAAAACTTAGGCTCAAAAGTGAGTTTAGTTGCCTACAGGGTTAGGCAGCAGCAGAGAGGAAGTTTTATGGATTGTATTTTGACTAAAAATGGAAATGCGGTGCCTGGTTTTCTTTGTGGATCAGAGTCTATCTGATAAAAAGTTACTTCTCCACTGGCATGATAAAGGACAGGTTTCCATTTTGGGGGGAAAAGTGTTTTATACTTCTCAGGAACTGACCATCTTTTGTATTAATTGATTTTGGTTACAGCTGCTGGGAGCACACTTAGAAGTGGATGCATGTGGCTTGGAAGTCAAAATGACAGCATTAGATGCAAAAGGAATGTTATGTCATTAGCCCAAAGAGTCCAATTGCTCCCTTAACCATAGCATAGCAGGGCTGAGGCATGCTCTAAGAGGTCACATTTTATTATGATGGGTGTAAGAACAAAATGTTTAGTTTCAAAATCTAACAAGCTTCTGGAGCCGAGGGCCATTAACCCCGAAATAGTTATAATATGCCAGGCAAGTAGAATAGAAGAATCACTATGACACAATGCTAAACACCCACCTTCTCATTGCAAATGGGAGAGAATGTTGGATTCTAAAAAGAAAATGGCTAGAGATCTGCCAAGATAATAGCTATACCATCCGCCAGGTCCACAGAGCATACATCATAACCAACCCTGAAGGTTAGTCTTATCTAGTGTCCCACACAAAACCAAGAGGACACTGACTCTCTGTTTCTTGAGGGCATCCAGAAAGCTAGTGTCTGTGTCTGTGCACTGGCAGAAGTAACAAATGCTCACCAGTCACTGTCAACGAAAATCACCATGAGCATCAACCACAGCATCTAGTTGGTGGAGCCTTAGAAACTGAACAGGTCACTACAGGATGAACTGTTCTGAGCATAAGAAAGTGACTGGGGAACAGAAGCCACAGAGGTTCAGAATTAGTAGTTACTGGCAGATGTGCAAATTTTAGGCAGGATAGTTGTCTCATTTCTAAAGGGGGTTCAGGCCCTGTATCTTGATTTTCATTCTTTACATTTATTTTTTTGAGTTATGTTGTGTTAGTTTGTAGCTGATGGTTTTAGCTGCTAGGTTTTGGCCATAGTTATCAGGCGACCTGCGTGTTAGGCTCCTTTTTGTCCCTCTTGAGTGCACCCCTCAGGGGACAGGCCTGGCTTCCTGCTCTTCATGCTTGGTTGACCCATGTGGTCCAACCACTCACGGACTGGAAGTCTGGCCTGCAGCCCCGCAGTTTCCCAACCATGTTAACACAACAGGCCTCACTGGATTTGACATCTTAAAGAGTTTCCTTCAAAAGCCTGTGACAGCCTAAGTTTGCAGTGATACTGAAACAGTGTCTTCTGAATAAAGCATTATTTATTCTTTCACCCCAAGATACAGAGCATACAGTGTGAAGAGTAAAAACAACAAGGAGTCCTATATGCATATTTCCCCTTACCTATACCTTAATCTTTCTTTGCTTTTTTTAAATATCAGGAAACTTTATTAGTAGCCACTGAGTCAGTGTATATTGACCCCTGTCAAGCGACCTCTGTAGCTCTGACCCAAGTCATTTGAAATAAAGACTCTTACTAGCTGTCCTGTATGTCTCACCATTATTACTCAAGAAGTTCCCAACAACACAGAACAACATGTGCCTTAAGCTCTGCCCTCCTGCTCTGCTGAAGCTGGTGTTTGTCTGAACTGGACATTCTCATTTCCTGCAGAGCTGAAGGAGTCACATAGCTGAAACAAAATTCTTTACTAAAATCGGCAAGGAATTGCTGCAGTGTATCTGTAACCAGGCCACTGCCTAGAAACTACTCATAAAAAGTATAAATGTTAACTCCAAGAATCATCTTTTTCAAAATTCAGCAAAATGCCAAAAGCACAGTAACTGATAATTCAAATTAATCTTCTAGAGCCTCCATTTGATTGAATCATGTACAGATGTCCCAATGAAACAAAGAAGTCTGTATTTATGCTGGCAGGACTCCCAGGCATTAGCAAGGAAATCTGCATCTTTAAAAACCTTGATATTTTAGTTGGAAATTCCCAAAAGACTGATGTTCATTTTTCGCATCACTATGGTTTCCGAAATATGCAGCTAAACCACGAACCCAGGTACCATTAAAAGTTGTGCAGTAAATGCCAGATATTCTTGAAGGCAATAGGTGTTTTTGCCTTTGCTTTAAGCTCAGATACCTCATAAGTATGGTACAATGACAAAGAGAGGAGACAGGTTTCAGAGTAGAGTACATGGCAATGATGAATGAACACTGAATCTTGACTCAGGGGATGCTGACTTCTCAGTGACGTTACAGGTACTATCCTGAGGATTCTGCAGAGCTCTGGGCAGAGCCCAATGTCTTATTCTGTGGGGGCTGTGGAGCAAACCGCCCAAGAGAGCAACTGGGGAGAAATATGTTTGAGGTTTCTTTTCTTCCCCCTTCTAATGGCGTTATTGGGGAAAGTACAAGTGAAGAATACAAGGGAACAATGGGAATGCAGAGAATGAAAGGGATGAAGGGGAAAGAGAGCATGAAGAAATTAGAGGGCGGGAAAACAGGCATTTAAATATCACATACAGAAGAAGAAAGGAAATATTGGACTTAAGAACTAGGAAAGGGCAGAGGAAAGAGGACAAAATCAAGGCAGGTTCAGTAAGTTAATTTGTTTAATAAAGTTACTACAAAATGATAGTATACACATTTGGATATATTAAAAGGCACAAATACAAACAATACTTTCAGTAGCTCATACCATTCTAGTTATAACCTCCCTCTCCTTATCACAACTGTGTGTGTACTAGTTGGTATGCTGTATATATCTCATATAGACACAAACACCTGTGATGAAATGAGGGGAGTTATGTTATTAGTGTCAGCTTCCCAATATATTGCCAAGGGTGCCTCTGACTGGTGAGGCAATAAGGAGGGGTGCTTTAGAAAGAATTTGTGAGTGAGATAGGCGACATGCGAGGAAATATCTATGTGGGGTGGATCCTGAAGTTGGGTCAGCCACAGCATTTTGGTGTTTCCAGGCGTCAGCTATCCTTAATGAGCACGTTTACACGCCTTTAGCTGCTTTTATGTTCTGTGCTTTTGGTGTCCAATGCCTAGTGGTTTCCAAAATTGCGCACAGGCATTTCAGTGTGTCTCCATTGACTGATTTTTGTATGATTTAACAGCTCACAGATAGAAGGCAGATGTTAGAATGTGACTTTTTATGCTGCTATTGAAATGGATGTGCATTTCTTGCACACAGTATAAGGTGGTAAGCTAGATAAGTGGTGGCCAGCTATAATGCTTCCAGGGGAAGTCCGCCACTGTTGCACTGAAAGGAATGAAGAAGCAAGTGACAGAATTTTGTGGGAGAGAAGTAAGTACAGCAATGAGCATTGTCTGCTTTACAGAAAGACTGAGGACTTCTGTTTGCCAGAAGCTGGGAACGGGTGACAGGGAATGGATCACTTGAGGATTGCCTGTTCTGTTCATTCTCTCTGTGGTACCTGGCATATGCCACTGTCGGAAGACAGGATACTGGGCTAGATGGATGTTTGGTCTGACCCAGTATGGCCATTCTTATGTTCATGAACACAGAGCCTCATTCCGCCACCTTACTCATGCTGAGAAGGGCCTTACTTCACCAGTAGCCCCATTCGTATCAATGGAGAAGATATTAATCAGATGAGTGTCTGCTGTGTGGTTTGGTATATTGCATTGTTACCACTGACAGGCACCTATTGCCAAGTACTCATGATTATTTCCAATAATTTAAAGGAACAGCTAAATATTAGCTCTCATTATTTGTAGTCCCATCTGTTTTTTGACACTAACATTGATCTGGGGTAATTCACATCTCTGAAATAGTGTGAAAAGCAGTAGAGCAGGAATTTGACTTGAAAAATGAGGTTGGTTATTATGAAACTGAACTGTCAAAGCGTAGCCACTAAAACTGAGGAAAAAAAAGTTCTCATGTGTTGGATTTAATCTATATTCAACTATGTGTTTGTACCTCACTGTTCATATCACTTTTCAAGGCTTGAACTAGCTATAGCTTGGAAAGCTACATGGAAAAACATTACATTCGTGACCCAATATAATCAAGGAGCAGCCTTTCTCCTACATAGTGTATCGTCTTTACACATGGAAAGGTTGAAAACACTCTCTTTGGGAAAAGATTCCCGACAACTTCTAGGGTTTGGATCATTTAACCCATTCAGTGTACTATTTATTCTATCTCTTAACTCATTCGGTGCACATAGTGTAATATGTGTAATGTTTACCCTCGGTATGGCCCCACATATCTGGTATATCCTGTTTCAAGTGCCAGTATACTAATGGAATGTCAGCATAGAGAACAATGCCAAATGCTTCTGTTGCACAGAAATGGCAGCAACATTCCAGTGCTAAATGGTTAATTAAATAGTAGGCCTCCTTTGCTATTCTCCTAAAACCCTGCTTGCTTCTAATCTATACCACCACTGCACATGGTGCATGGTACAGTGCAACTCCACATTACTATTACTTCCGGTGCTTCTACTTTCTACACACCATGATGTGTAGTTTGAGGGAGGAAGGTGAGAGAAAGATGTTGCTGGAAGAGGAGATGTTGATTGAGAGTAGTTAAGAACAATATTTCTTTGTTTCCCTGTCTCAGCAACCACCTTCAGTATCTATCAGTCCCTTCAGCAACCTCTTCATTTTCTCATTCCTTCACTGCTTTAGTAACAAATGTTCTTTTCTTCTCTTTCACCACTTTCTAAGTATCATTTCTTCTGTTTTCCTTCTCTAGTTTCTCAGATTACCAAGATCCAAATGTTCTAGATCATTCATCTTCTTGAACTGAACAGCAAGGATAGAATAATTTTTTTAACTATCTAAACACTCAGGACTTTCTTCTGTTTCTAGGAAACCCCTCAGCCCCCCCCCTTTTTTTTTGAGTTTCTAAAATATTTGATAAATTTTTCTTTCTCTTCTGGTGTCCATCTGAGAGCAGAATCAGACATGTTGGATATCTCCTGGGAATGTCTGTTTTATGAAATGTCTAGTCCAATTTTTCAGAAACAAAAGTTGCCGAAAGAATGGATAAACATTTACACTTCTGGATGCTTACTTGATCCAAATCAAAACTCTAAGCCTTTTGAGGTTGCTCTATCTCTCATGCATGTCAACGGACAGACAGATGCATCAGAAATGTGCTCTGGTAGCCGTGGATGTCAAATGATACTGCCCCTGAAACTAACTTCCACACTGTTACTATAGCATTGAATCATAACAGACTGGGACAGAATAGTGCTAAAAAAGGGATGCTGAAGGGATGAACTTGCAGGTTGTATCTGCAATTAGGGCCTGAATTCAAACTATACTCAAGAATACTTTATATCTGTTATATTCAAAAAAGCAACTCCTCTCTCACACTCTTTCTGGGGTCAACTCTCAATAATGTGACTCCCTCTTCTTCTGGCCCTCATTCCAAGACCTGAGGGCCCTTCATTGATCCTCCTTTAAGTGTCTGCGGATCCTTCTTCTTCAATTGCCCCCACCAGCATAGATGGTCCTTATTTCTCCTCCATTTCCCATTTAGAGTCCTGAAGACCTTCTGCCTCCTCTATTGCTCTGCCCCAGTAGAGGCAAGAAACAGCTCTGCAATGATACTCCTGGATCCCTTCTTGCCAGTGCTCTCTCTTGATCCCCTATCAGCACAGCAATCGTAGTGCTTTGTAATCATGAGACACCTTCAGAGATCCTTGGATCTAAGCTTTTTGGGTCCAAGGGCTTCCTCCAAACCTGCTGCCCAGATTGGTACATTCATTGATCTTGTCTTAATGGCAGTACAGTGTTGTAAGGTTAGATTTGTCTTGTCTGGTTATGCCGGGCTTTTACGAGACAGGAGGCAAAGAGAGAGAGACAGGAAAGAAGTAGGAAATGTAAAATGGGAGGTAGCATAAACCTTATGTTCACATCTCAAGAGCTACTCAGACCATACCCTTGGAGATGGCAATGGCTTTTGGTTCCCTCTGATCATCCAGTCTGGTCAGAATATCCTTCAAGATCAGGAATAAAAAGGCCCAGTGGAATGATGATAAATACCTGGATCAGGCCCAGTATGTGGTGGTAGACAATGAGATAGACGCTGGTCAACAGGGTGAGAACAATTCTGCCCAGCAAGCCTCCTGCCATGTAAAGCGATTTGCCAAGGTCTACTCAGCGCCCCCCGACCCGCAATCAAAAAACCCAACAACAAAAAACAACCATCAAAACTGTCCAATCAAATTATCTTTCCTCTTCTTTTAAGATAATTATTAGATGCTATGAGAAGCAACAGATAACTGGTCTGTTGCTACAAGAATTCTGTGAGTTCACCAGAAACCTTGAAACTCTTTTCACACTATTTATTTGACTCTTTCAAGAACAGTTTTACACAGCCTCCTGCCACCTTTCACCCAAATTGGACAAGCTACATTTCAACCAAGACCATTTCATCACAAAGGCCTGCATCATTCTCCCCCTGTCCCATTCAGATCTGTGAATTCAGGGGATCCTCCACAAGTGGACCTCTCACTCCTGTACTCAAGTGGGGACTTGCCCCCACTTTTGTGAGTTCAGGTCAAAGGGATGCAGATTGGGATGGATGCACTTTGTCTACACCTTTGGTCCTACAGAATTTAGGTAGAAAAGCTAATACAACATGGGACTGCATTACCTTTTCTGCATAGAACACACCCAAAGCTCCCAGGGGTTATGGTTGTCACAACCTATTCCACATAGGAAGAGATGCATACCCTGCTCTCCCACCAAATAGGATGAGTAACTCCATGAGGAAATCTTCGTTGTGATGTTCTCCCCTGAGCATCCTCCTGTGGGGTTCTCTGGAAGTGGATAAGCGGCTAAATGACTTGCTCAAAGTCACTCTATGGGTGGTAGAATCTGTGATCCCCAATTCCAGATATTCTGCTCTGATTACCCAGACCACAGAAGGGATTTAACCCTATGACATTATATAATTAAAATATGACCAGGTACTTCATTGTTGCTACCACTGTTATATAAGTGCAACAAATCTTGTACAAAGTGTGTCAAGTAAGGAGGTCTATGGAAAACTTATAATTTGCTGAATAGGACAATCATATTTTGCATACATGTATCATTTTTGTAGCTGAAGTTATGAATATTAACTATGTACCCGTATTTCAAAAGTTTTCTCCTGTGGCAACACCCAGAAGGTATTTAGCCAGAACATTGTGAAGGGACTATTCAAGTTGATGACTTATCAACAAACACAATGCATCATGGAAGAAGCCTATCTACACCTAATGGATTTTCATGTGAATGTTCTAGCTAGAGTATGGGTAATGGCCTCTGCTATGACTCAGCAAAGCATGCAAGGGCATGTGACTAAACCATGTGACTCCAAATTCCATCTTGTTACCTGTAATTTTCCACAAACTAGAACAATGGGTTTCCCTCCACATGGCAGAAGCTATAAAAGGCCCCAGAAACATCTCAATTTTTGCTCTTTCCCGCTCTGATCTTTGGACTATGGACTTATGCTAATGGCAGCATTCTAACTGAGGGACTGAGGACCTTGCAATTATTTGGAAGCAACCGGGGACTTATCAAGCCAACAGTTTATTTCATCACTGCTTCAAGCCTGATCCAAGAACTCTTTGAAACACTAAAGCTCATATCTCTTCTATGAAACCAACCTCAAAACTATATTCATATCTGTATGTATAGTGATCTTTTAACCAATACTCTCTCTCTTTTCTTTTTAAATAATTTTAGTTTAGTTAATAAGAATTGGGAGTAAGCGTGTATTTGGGTAAGATCTGAAATAGTCATTAACTTAGGAGGTAAAGTGCCTGATCCTTTGGGATTGGTAGAACTTTCTTATATGATGAATAAGATTTTCAGTAATCTCTCATCATATTTGACTTGGGTGTCTGGGTGGAAGCCCAAGGCTGGGTTGCTTTAGGGGAACTGTGTTTTGGCTTCTGGGTAACCAATAAGGTATTACAGAAGCTGTTTTGTGGCTAGCTTGGTGGATCTAAGTATTGGAATGACCACCAGCTTTGGGGATTGTCTGCCCCATTCTTTGTAGTTTGCCCTAATTAATGACAGGTTTCAGGCCTAACAAAGAAAATAACAGAACGCCACTAGCCGTCACCTTCAGCCCCCAACTAAAACCCCTCCAACGCATTATTAAGGATCTACAACCTATCCTGAAGGATGACCCAACACTCTCACAAATCTTGGGAGACAGGCCAGTCCTTGCCTACAGACAGCCCCCCAACCCTGAAGCAAATACTCACCAGCAACCACATACCACACAACAGAACCACTAACCCAGGAACCTATCCTTGCAACAAAGCCCATTGCCAACTGTGCCCACATATCTATTCAGGGGACACCATCACAGGGCCTAATAACATTAGCCACACTATCAGAGGCTCGTTCACCTGCACATCCACCAACATGATATATGCCATCATGTGCCAGCAATGCCCCTCTGCCATGTACATTGGTCAAACTGGACAGTCTCTACGTAAAAGAATAAATGGACACAAATCAGATGTCAAGAATTATAACATTCATAAACCAGTCAGAGAACACTTCAATCTCTCTGGTCACGCGATTACAGACATGAAAGTTGCTATATTACAACAAAAAAACTTCAAATCCAGACTCCAGCGAGAAACTGTTGAATTGGAATTCATTTGCAAATTGGATACAATTAACTTAGGCTTGAATAGAGACTGGGAGTGGCTAAGTCATTATGCAAGGTAACCTATTTCCCCTTGTTTTTTCCAACCTCCCCCCCCCCCCGCAGACGTTCTTGTTAAACCCTGGATTTGTGCTGGAAATGGCCCAACTTGATTATCATACACATTGTAAGGAGAGTGATCACTTTAGATAAGCTATTATCAGCAGGGGAGTGGGGTGGGAGGAGGTATTTTTTCATGCTTTGTGTGTATATAAAAAGATCTTCTACACTTTCCACAGTATGCATCCGATGAAGTGAGCTGTAGCTCATGAAAGCTTATGCTCAAATAAATTGGTTAGCCTCTAAGGTGCCACAAGTACTCCTTTTCTTTTTGCCCTAATTAAGTAACTGCAGTGTGGCCTCCTTGGGACTCCGGTCACAAACCTAAAGGCTGCACATAAAGCACTTCTACATCATACTGCTTTTCTACCTGTGTGGTTTTGTCTTTTTTTAATGGAAGAAGGGGAAAGGGTGGTTTGATAACATGCCCTCATCGACACTACAAAATAAGGGATGACACAATACCATGATCCTTATGTGTGTGGAGTAATGGGTAGCCCTGGTCTTAAAAGAAAAAAGAAAAGAAAATATTTTCAAGTTACACATCAATAAATCAATATATTTTTCCAAATCCAGAGACATTTTCATTTTGTTTGAACAATCCTCTTGCAAAACCATCTTTCATATTGCAAATTCCCAAACCACAGCTGAAACACAAAACTGAAAGGAAGTGCCATAAAGAACTAAAGCTTCATCCAAATCACAGATTTGTCCTGCCATTATTGCTCCACCTTGGCAAACCAGGCAGTCATTTTCCATTCATTTAGGACTGAGTCAAGCAGGATCAATTCTGGCTTTGCTTGTCGGTATCCTGTGATGTAAAGCCATCTAATGAAGCTACAAAGTACAAAAACTGACTTCTGCCAGCAAGACCATTATAATGTTCTCCACTCTATTTTGACCTTTAGGTCAAATTGCAGTCACTCAAACAAGATGAAACCAGCAGCATATGGCAACATATTGAATAGAAATACAGCCTATGGGACTATTCCTGTGACCCACCTACATGTTATCTAATCTATTCACTTAGTACATACAAAAAACTATATTAAAAGACTGTTAAGGTTCCAAAGTCAAGCACTGAAAAGTTAGGAAATGCCAGAGCTAAGGGTGCCCGTGACACCTTAATTCAACCCCCTTGTGTGTATACATGGTGATACAATCTTTAATTACGTGATCACATATTACTTTTTCCACTGGACTCCTGCCTCATACCATGCTCCATGCAACTGGGGCCTCAGCTACTAGGAGGAGCAATTGCTAGAAAAGTCCTGCACAGCACCCATAGCCCTGGAATGAAATATGTTCACTCGCTTTGTAGACATGGCACTCACGCAGTCTGGTCAGTAAGTAGGAACTGTGAGGGGATGGAGCATGCTCAGTGCAGATGAAGTCTTGAGTGTTAGTTTGGCAGCTAAATTCCCAGCTGAACATGTGTGAGCCAAGATATTCAGAGTCTCAGAACTTTGCCAAATTTGGGTAGATTTTGTCAAGCAGAGCAAAGGGCAGATCTCTGACACAAAGATACCGCCCCCCCCAAATTTAAAATTCCTGCTCCACAGCCTGGAGCTGCTTGAGTTTCTCAATGAAATGGTTATAAGATAATTTTTTATGACTATGGGCAAAATAAAGTATTTTCCCCAGCTCTGTTCTGAGAAATGACAACTGCTTTTGCTGAAATTTTCCAGAAAAATCAGCCTGAGGCAGATAGCTGACTTGGAAAATTTCAGCCCATTTGTTTAAAGTTTGACAAAGTTGCAGGGAAATGAAAAGTACTGGGCAAACTTAACTCATGACTTATAGGGGTCTCTAACTGCACTGCCTATAATATGGCCCCAACATAATAAAATCCGAGCCCTGCAGTGAAGGTGGTGGTAAAACAGTAGGAGGTTGGTGGAGGAAGGACAAGTGTTATAGCAATAGGTACCTGCTAACTCAGCAAGGCAGGTTGCACAGCATGGTGAAGCCAAAACATGTTTAAAAGTATCGATGGAACAAATAAGTACATGCAAATACATATTTATGCTTGGAAAGATTTGATTTTTATTGGTAAATGTTGATTTCACTGCACACGTACAAACCAAAGAAATAATATTTCCAGTGATAATAATTGAAATTTACAGATAGGACAAGTAAGAAAAATGCTGCCTGAGAACTTCTTAGTGTGATTTAAAGACATTTAATTTGTGTATCTTGGCATGTGATGTTGACAATTTGTGTTGCAATGGTTATAGAGCTTTAATTTTTTCAATCTCAATGTCCACTGTCATTAAATAATGATGGTTTGACTCCCCTCCGTAATTTCTGGCAACTGTGAAAATTTAGATCAATGAAGATTAAAAAATGCTTAAACCTCATAATTTTGCACAACTATGAAAATTTAAATAGATCAAAATAGAAAAATGCTTAAAAATAAACAGAGATATTATCCATCAAAATTATAAAAAAAAAATCAAATTGCCCCAAGCCTATACGCATTCAAAGTGCTACACAAATGTTAAGTAATAACTCCCCACAACAGTCTTGGGAGGGAAATATGCAGGTATTACTTACTCCATGTTGCAAATGGAGAAACTAAGGCAGCGAGGTGAAGTAGTTTGCCAAAAGCCACACAATGAATCAAGACAGAGTGGGAATTAGTACTCAGGAGTTCTGAACTCTGTGCTCATTTTTGTAGACCGTGCTGCTTCTCACTGCTAATATATAGCACATTAGGCAGTATCTTCATCGGTGGCACCCCGCCTTGAGGAGTTGCCAAAGGCAGTCTGCAATCAGTTGGAGTGAGAAAGCCACAAATAATTGCAGTATGGTCTGCCATTGTCTTGTGCTGTTCCATTCCAGCACTGTGACTCAATGCCATCACCTACTGCTACTGCAAGATCATGCCAAGTGCATTGCAATGTGATGTCAAGATACTGTGTGGCCATTGTTTTGTGGCTCTCTACAGCTCTGTTTGCCAGTGCAATTTTCCTTTTCTCATCCTGGCGTATAAAGATACAGAAATTCTTTAGCTGATCCCAAAGACAAACGACGAGCATCGTTGAGGGAGCCATCTTTAATGAAATTGAAGGAATTGGACTTTATATATTTTTCCCCGGAAACCAATAGTGGCATAAACAACAACAGATCAGCCCAAGTAAGCAATCTGTTGGCCAGGGTCAGTCTTGGGCTGAAATCCTGACTCCATTGACGTCAATGGCCAAACTCCCACTGACTTAATTGGGGCCACGATTTCACCCTTAGTTTGTATCTACATTTATGCCATAAAGAAATTTGGTGGCAAAATCAAGCTTTTTCAAGCCTGATATTGCCTGAAATGGGGAAGAGGGAATTTGAACCTGATGAACAAGAGAAACTGCTTGAAACTAGATGAACTATTCTCAGAGTGAAAACATTACACAGCATGCTGCCTATTCAGTGTCCACTTAAGTTGTCAGTGGCATATGTTCTGAGCATGTTGTGCCATTTGATTTTGCTGGTTGCCAGTCTAACTTACTTACAAACAGGACAATGCAAAATGCTCTGTAATTATCTTGTCTTAGATCCAGCCGCGGAAATGTAAATCTCCAGCATGTAATCAGAGTGCTGTTTGCACACCTTCCACTACACATGGCAGACATGCTGCTGTGTGTTTTGCTGAGGCATATCAGGATTTACATTGTTTGCTCAGTGCCATTCCCACTCCCTTGCTCCTATGCTGTGATTTTCATCTTTCACTCTGCCACATAAACCTCCTACACTCTCTCCTCAATGAGAAATACCGCACTGAATGCTCACCAGTACCACTGGATATTAGGCCTATGAAAATGACTCAGGAGAATAGATTGTTCTGTGATTATTTCCCCCTGCATGAGATATGAAACATGAGGCAATATGGACTTTGTTCGCCTATCCATGTCTCTCTGGAACACCTTTCACCTTTTATCTATGTACTGGGCTTGATTCTCCTCATACTTACACCACTGAAAATCAGGAGAATCTCCAGTGAAGTCACTGGAATTACACTGGTGTAAGTGAAGAAAGAATCAGGCCCCCTGAGAAGTCAATGAAAGCTTAAGAAATCAGTGGAGCAACACTAATTTACACCAGCTGAGGATACTGACCTTCATAACAGTCCAAGTATAAGACATCTTTTCTGTGCCTTCTTCAGCAGAGTCATTTAGAAGGCTCATGCTATGGGGGAAGTGTAGGGCTATCCATGTTCCTTTGTGTCCTTTATTAAGGCAAGGCCTTTGTGAAGAGGTTTATCTTCCACTGAGCTCTTAAAAAAATGAGACATGGTAACCTTGATTCACAGAAGCAGGGAGTTCCATTGTCAGTTGGCCTTCACTGAAAATGCCTGGATCGCTGTACCCCAAAGTTTCACCCTGGATTTGATCAAATGAATGTTTTCTATGACTTTTGTATTTCTAGAGGGTTGAGCAAGAAAGAGGTGTTCCCTGAAGCCAGGAGTTCCACAGATAAGGACTATTTATTGAAAAGTCCACACTCATTTCCCTCCTGCATGCCCCAACCCTGACTAAAAGATCACAGTAACATTGGCACTGAACTGCACCAGTCTACAAATTAGACTTCTATTTCACTCACCTAACTCATACGACTTTCACCTGTGTCCAGATCATTGTTTCACACTACACAGCTGAAGAATCCAGGTCAGTATTGCTAATGATATTGTTCTAATTGCTATGGGGGGAAAAGGTAGTAAAGTAGAATTCAGTTCAATAAATTGAACTGAGCAGTGTCAGAATGACCATGTCACTGAATTCGTAACTTAAATTCATAACTTTTCTCGACACTAAAAATCATGGACTCAGTAGAGACACTGGTTTTATGTTTCATTACAACAATCTGTAACTTACTAGTTCTCTTTTGCCCTATGACAGCAGAGTTGCTAATTGCCCATTTCATTCTGAATGGTCTCTTGCAACATGTATTTACTCCTTATGCTTAACAATCTGTTCCACCTTATATTGCACTAGGACAGATTATCTTTCCCATACTTGAATAAGAGCTCTGTGTCGCTCCAAACTCCAAAGCGTGTTTGTTTCATCAACAGCAGTTGGTCCCAAAAAAGATATTACCTCACCTACCTTGTCTCTCTCGTTTCACTGAATCAAGATACCAGACATTGCTTTTCTTTTCAGTGGCAATCACTGTTAACATTTCACATAGTAGTAGATGCTGAAACACTGTAGTTCTCAAAGTTACAAAGTTACTTCATACCAAACAACAGTTTGGTATGAAGTGGCAAGTCAGTACTTTGCACCTAGGCAACTTTCTACGATTTTATTTTTTTAATGTTTGCAAGGTTGATCAAGAGTGTTTGGCTAAGGTCTGTTTGGCCAGTATTTTACATTATTTCAGTACTCTGCTTGAGTATTATTTAAAATCTTCACCTTATTATGCAACAGAAGCCAGAGCTCACATTGCCAACCATTGCTTTAAGTTATGTTGTAGTGTACTCGCACAATGCAGATGACTCCTATTAATGCCTTGTTAGAGGATAGCTTTATAAGTGAGGCCATACTCTATGCAGGATGCACAAATGATTCGAAAGCATTTTTTGGTACTGATAACTAGACCCTTGTAATAACCCTTGTTATGAGTGGTGATAACTAACATTGTTTCAAAGTAGATAAAAATCACTTTGCCTCATGCATGTTTTCCAGGCAGAGGAGGCTCCAGCTATTATTATTTGGCATCTGTCTTTCTGGCAGAGTGTTTTGCTCTTTTACGTACTCCTGAAAACCCTAAAACCAAAACAATCAAAACTGTTTAAAACTGTAGTGTTGACTTCCAGGATTTGTTAGACATTAGGATAGGAACCTGGAATTAATTACTTAGAAAACAACCATTTTAAGCTATCCATTCTTAGATCTCATTTTTGGCTCTGACTCATACAATGGGGTTTATGTGAGTAGTTTCTGTAGCTAAAACTTTTTTTTTTTACGGTGACAGAAAGCCGCCCCATCAACCAACCCTCGTCCTTTTTGATCCAGGCTTGGGACTGGCACTGGTGGCAAAATGTGGAGCAATAAGGAATTCCAGCAAAATTAATCAACATTATGAAGGCATTCTACCCCAACTCAAAATGCTGCATTAAAATGGAAAATGGATTGAGTAAGCCATTCAGCTTCAAGACAGATGTAAGGGGTGCGTCCTGTCTCCTTTTTAGTTTATGCTAGTCATCAACTATAGATTAAAACAATGCGACAGCGATACATATGGCCTAAAATGGAACAATTCAAGGCTATTTGATCTACGCTTTGCTGACAACATCGCTTTTATCAGTGAAGATGCCAACGGTCTACAAAAAAGCACAAACCAAGTAAAAGAAGTAATGGAGAAGACAGGTTTGAGATACAATGCAAATAAATGTAAAGTCATGTTAATGGGGACAACAGGGACAGAAATCAAAATTGAAGAAGAGAAATTGGAGAAGGTGAACAATTTTCTGTATCTTGGAAGTACCATCAGCCAAGATGGTACTAGTTCCAAAGAAATAAGAAGAAGGATCAGGAAGGCAAACTCTGCATTTGGAAGACTCAAAAACATCTGGCAACTCAAAAACATTTCCCTCAAGACAAAACTGAATATGTACAAAGCAACTGTTATCACCATCTCAACATATAGCAATGAGACTGTCAAGGTTCCTTCCCCACTCTGAACTCTAGGATACAGATGTGGGGACCTGCATGAAAGACCCCCTGAGCTTATTCTTACCAGCTTAGGTTAAAAACTTCCCCAAGGTACAAACTTTGCCTTGTCCTTGAACTGTATGGTGCCACCGCCAAGCATTTTAAACAAAGAACAGGGAAAGAGCCTACTTGGAGACGTCTTCCCTCAAAATATCCCCCCAAGCCCTACACCTCCTTTCCTGGGGAAGGCTTGATAATAATCCTCACCAATTGGTACAGGTGAACACAGACCCAAATCCTTGGATCTTAAGAACAATGAAAAATCAATCAGGTTCTTAAAGAAGAATTTTATTTAAAGAAAGGGTAAAAGAATCACCTCTGTAAGATCAGGATGGTAAATACTTTATAGGATAATCAGATTCTAAACATAGAGAATCCCTCTAGGCAAAACCTTAAGTTACAAAAAGACACAAAAACAGGAATATACATTCCCTCCAGCACAGCTTATTTTACAAGCCATTAAACAAAAGAAAATCTAACGCATTTTCTAGCTAGATTACTTACTAACTTTACAGGAGTTGGAAGGCTTGCATTCCTGATCTGTTCCCGGCAAAAGCATCGCACAGACAGCCCAAACCCTTTGTTCCCCTGCCTCCGATTTGAAAGAATCTTGTCCCCTCATTGGCCATTTTGGGTCAGGTGCCAGCGGGGTTACCTTAGCTTCTTAATCCTTTACAGGTGAAAGGATTTTGCCTCTGGCCAGGAGGGATTTTATTGCACTGTATACAGAAAGGTGGTTACTCTTTCCTTTATATGTATGACAGAGACATGGCAACTTACCAAGAAAGATACACAAAAGCTGGATGCATTTCATCACAAATGTCTGAGAAGAATATTGGGAATAATATATGGAGATAGGAAGATGAATGAAGAAGTCAGAAAAATGACTGGACAAGGCACCCTCTCATAAATAAACTACAAAAGACGACATCAGTGGCGGGGACATGTGCTGAGAATGGAAAAGGAACACTTACCAAATACCGCCCTTGAATGGAAGCCAGAAAATGCATGAAGAAAGAGAGGAAGACTACGAATAACATGGAAACGAACAGTTCTGAATGACATCAAGCACCTCAACATGAAATGGGAAGATTTGGGGAGAAGGGCAGTTGACAGGCAAGGATGGCAAATGTGGGTAGCCCAATGTGCAGCAAAGCATGGGATGGACTAAAGTCTAAGGTAAGGTCTCATGCAATGGGGCTTTAGAATTATTATTTATTCTTTCAACTTTTATTTATTAAAGTTCGTAAAGCACTTGCAAATCCTCACATGAAAAGAACTATACAGACGTTCACAGTAAATTCTTAAAAAGTAGTATTATTTGCAATTACATAATTGTACAATCTATACCATTTCCTCTATTGCTTGTTCATAGTCCTGCTAATGTTCACCTGTAGGAAAGGAGAAAACTATAGTTCTGCTGACCGGGCTCTTTTAAGGGATGATCCAAAGCTCACTGAAGTGAATGGAAAGACACCAATTGATGTCACTGGGTTTGGATCAGGCCCTGATAGCTTTTACTTGGAAAAAACATGAATACTGAGTTCCTTCTCCTACATCTGGGATCTTCCTTTGTCACTAAAGGGCTTCAGAATTTTCAGAATAAATATAACTTTCACTGCCTTTCAATGGGGACTGAAACTTGTCATCTCTGTGTTTCAGTGCCCTCATCTGTAAACTGGGGATAATCATGCTTACCTCCTTTGTAAAGCATTTTGAGATCTATTGATAAAAACCACTGTCTAAGTGTGAGGTGATATTATTTTATTATTAATTATTATTATTATATAATGATGAGGGCTCATATTATAGACCAATTTCAGGTCTGCAGAATTAAAGCCACTACTTATAACCTTAGCCATAAAATGTCAGTCTCCTTCCTCAGTTTGGTAGAAGGATTCATTTAGCACACACTTCAGATCAATTGAGTCTGTCCCTTTTTGGTGAGTGATAATCCTAACATAATTTTCCTGCCTTAAAGAAGCACTTTCGACTTGTCCATTCAATGTCACATCTGTAAAATATAACAGGACATGGACAGAAAATACAAAACAGCATTGGCTACCAAGTACAATGTCATCCATTACACACCATTTGATTTTATGTATTGTACATAGGATTTTACCAGTCAAAATTTCACAAATGGAAGAATTATTTATAGTGTTTGAGAGTAATAGAGCATGGGTTTCTATGGGTTCCTGAGAACTGACCACTACAATTATGTTGGAATTCAAATGAAAACATAAAATGAACCAAATAGTGATATGATTTTAAGATTTGATATCTCACAACCAGCCAAACTTAGAAATGAATGCTTTGTTTCACTAGAAATCTGGCATCCTCAGATTTCCAGTGGCATGAAATGTTCACTTATAGTCTTGATGATTTGGTAATTATTGGTTTTTCAGATTGTCACTGGATCCTTTGGTCAACCATTGGTTTTCAATACATGATCCAAGATTGAATATAGAAAGCCCCAGATCTTGGACCAAAGTAATTTTTAATCTCTACAAATTTTAGAAAAATACATTCTAAGTATAGTAATAATGTTTAGTTCTTGTTTAACATTTCTCATCAGTAGATCTCAAAGGATTTGTCACTGCAGCAACTAGACACCAGCAGCTGACCCATGGCAGCTGACTCAGGTTTGCAGAACTCAGGCTGCGGGGCTGTTTCATTGCTGTGTAGACTTCCAGACTCAGGCTGGAGCCTGAGTTCTGCGACCCTCCCACATCACAGGGTCCTTCAGCCCAAGTTGGCTCACATGGGCCAGCCATGGGTTTTTCTTTGCAGTGGAGACGTACCCAAAGTGCTTGACAAAGGAGTTCAGTATCATTATCCACATTTTACAAATGGGGAAACTGATGAGACTCAGAGATGATAAGTTTCACACCCATTGAAAAGCAGAGAGAGTTATGATTTTGGGGGCAATCTCATGATTTTTTGGACTCTGACTCACGATTTTTGAACCTCTGAGGCTGATAATACTGCCTCATGCTATTCTTAAAAGCATATTTTGAGTAAGTCCCATATTTGCCCCATCTTTAAGTAATTCTGGTGGAGAATATTCTTCAGTTTCTAGGTGCTGTTTCTCTATGCTATGCCATTGTATAGTCATTTATACCTTTAAAAATGGTCCAGATTCTCAGTGCTTAAATATCATCTAAATATTTCAAACATCCATCACTGAGAAAAGAACGAAACCAAAAATAATGCTAGCCATTGTTTTTGTGGGACCCATAACACTAAAATGTGAGCTGAAATCTTTTTGTCGACTGTAGTAGTAGTTAACCCAAAACAAACAAAGAATACATGAAAAATACCTTAGAGGGCTATCTAGCCTGATTAAAGGGTCAAATGCACCATGGAAAATATAAAACTCTCAGGGTAAGATTCTATGCTCCGCCTCTTAGAGGTACAGTATGGAGCTCACAGCCAAGAGTGAGGGAAGGCTATGGTGGTTTTAAGCCACCTCTGCAACCTCTTGTTTTGGGATGCTCCTAGGGCTGGAGAGACCCTCAACATGTTAGACAGCCACGGGGGTCTGTCTTTATTACAACAGACACCCTGGGCTGCCTTACAGGCTGCAGTATTACCCAGAATATCTGCAGCCCTGTGTGCTCGATCCATGCCCAAAACATGCCCTTCAAACCCTCAGCCCTGTCCCTTGCACACTCCCTAGGCCAAACCTTATGAAGGGTACTATGTGTGTGTGTGGGGGGGTCTAGGCCCTGAGTCCTTCTAATGGAGGCCTCATGACCCTGCTGCACCCCACCCCAAAAAGGACAGTGGAGAGAGTTCTCCAAGTGGCCTAGAGTGGCAGCATGGGATGCAGCCAATCAGAGAGAGGCTGCAGGGAGCAGCCAATCAGGGCCCAACAGGCTAATATAAGAAGAGCTGCAGGGCTAGAGGGAGATCAGTTCCCTGTTGGAGTTGGAGGAGTGCAGATGGGGATGGGCTGGCTAAGGGAGCAACAGGCCCTTGGATAGAGCAGTGCTGGCAGAGACCAAGGGAATGTGAAGGTGCTCTTGGCTGGCTTCTGAGGCTCAACCAGGACAAGGCCCTGAGGTAAGGGTGAAGAATGAGCTGGGGTTGAGGGGAAGTGGTGCAGGGAATCATAGCAGTGACAGTTTAACTAAAGGGATGTGGTGGATGACTACTATCTATAGGATCCCTGGACTGGGATGTGGAGTAGAGGGCAGGCCTGGGTTCTTCCCTTAGCCAGTGAAAGAATTTGATGCATAAAGACTGGACTTTAATGCACCCCAGAAGGAAAACTGAACTCTTTTTAGTAGTGTAGGAGGAGAGCTAGGCCCAGAGAGGCAAAGAGTTTCTGGGGAGGGAGCCCCCACACCAGAGCTGGGACTGCTTGAACAGCAGGGACAACTTGAGAGTGCTGAGAAGTGGCTGGGGGAGAGAGAGTTCAAACCAGAGTACTGTGATAGGCCCTATTGGACTGATTAAGCCCAGGGATAGGGCTGCAGTTAAAAAGATGTTACAGAGGGCACTGAGGTAGGCCCCCTGCTGGACTTGTTACCCCAGAAGAGGTTTTTATTTCACATACAGATTATGTGGGACTCAGCCACAGGGACTCACCACGCAAAGCATGTGGGTACATGCACTGAGACAGGGGTGCTTGTGAGAGGAGAGTGTGACCCCATTACAGGTCCTCAAAGGACAGCTTTTAATCTGTGTTCTGAGGTGCCTATGCTAGGAGAAGCCTTCCCTAAATGAGTATGGGGCTTTTAGGAACCCTTTTTGACACTCTTGCTCTTTTACCTGGTGTAAAGGGGCTAGAGCAGGTCAGGATCTTGGCCCCCAAATATGTCCTTGAGCAATACACATCCAGAGGAAATATTTCTCACTGGCCCAACTGAAGGGCTTGTAGCTTATGCCTTGAAAAATAAGGACTGGTAGCTTTTGAGATATTATCCTAGCTAATGTAACTGCATAGGCTATTCATGGAAATGTCTAATTTTTTTTAAACTTACTAAATGATTTGTTCCTATTACATGAAGGACTCAGTTCCCCAGGCTAGTCAGTCATTGTGTGTAATCCTGCTTTTCAGTTTGTAATCAGGGTCTGAATGAGTGATGTACTGAGGGGGAAAAGACTTCAAGAGCAGACTGTTTTTGCATAAACATGCCTATTCTGTGGAGGTGTTTGGCAAACAGACAGGTTTTGCCACAATGCACTTTGAATGCGAGGGAATGAAATGATTTTATCCTTATTGTATGAGTAAAGGGCAGTAGAACTGTACTTAGCCTGTCCTGGTTGAGTGGGGGTTACCCTGAACTGAACTTGCTAATCAGCCGGTAGGCATACCAGATCCCACTGATGGTGAAATGGGTATTTCTATCTGATGTGGGTGTTAGCAAAAGGATTCTTGAAACTATTTAATCCTCCCTTCTCCAATGTTTAAAGGCAGCACTGGCTGGAGTCACTTGCTTTCTGTTCAGTGGTCACTGCAGCTGATATCGCTGATGGATGAAGTATTGTGGTGAAAGGCAATGGAGACAGCAGCATAGAAGTTCCCTAGTGAAATCACTAAGAGCTGGGCTAAGTGGGTGAAACCCAGAATGTGTCATTGCAGAAGCGGCAGTATGCAGCCATGATTACAGCAAAGATAACAGTGAGCCAGCTGCAGGGGTGCTCAGTAGCAGTGAAAGCATTGCTTGATTTTTCTCCCCAGCTCCCTTCAAGGGCAGGAGGTGGACCCATGTGAATACACCTCTGAGCTCTGGGTCCTTCCTGACTAAGGACCACTAAGTGGGATAAAGGGGAGTGATGTGTTAAAGGGACACGCATCTGTCAGATTTTCACATGGCCAGGTGGGAAACTGAGGGAAAGAACACTGCCCAGTGTAGGGTGGGATGGGTGTTTGCTATGGCTACATGCTTCTGACTGTGGTCATGGTGCTTTTCCCAAATGAATAGGGGGTTCCCTTTTAATAAAATCATCCTTTTGATGCACACACATTCAATGCTTGTGAATGGGAAATTATTGCCTCTCAGAGGTGCCTGGGGTGCTGTTTAGCTTTCCCCAGATTACTGGGTGGGGCTTGAGCCAGTTGCATTTCTTGCTGTTAAGAAGAATCCTGAGGTATTGAACCCAGGACATACCTCCTTTGCTGAGGTGATCAACTTTGGCTGTTCTGACTTAAAATTCATTTAAGTCTTGGATGCTGGTGGGATAATGAAATGTTATCCTTAGTGTATGATTAAAGGGAAGCAGAACTGTACTTTATACGACCTAATAGAGCAGTCACCACAATGTAAATATCACTGAGAGATGCAGCATCAAAACGCCCCCTGCTGCAGAAAATCCTAGCGCTGTGATCACTGATAACTGAGCTAGGTGGTCATGATGCTGTAGGACTAGACAAAACCGAGGATGCAGAAGGTATTGTGGTGACAGCAGCATTACAATAGTGGATGAGGCATCATTTGTCTTCCTCCCCTCCATCTGGGGCTGGAGGTGACTCCACCTGAACACACACAGCTGGACTCTGAGACTTCACTAACTTTGGACAACGAAGTGCAGCAGAGAGAAAGGGATTTGGAATGGTGTGTTACAGGAACTTTTGTCTGTGGGACTTTCACACCACAAGGGGAAATATTGAGGCAAAGGACACTGCCCCAAGATAGTGTGCGGCAGGAGTTTTACTTATTGTTTGCTTCCTTTTGAGCTATCACTGCACTGTTTTCTCAAATTAATATAGTAGTCCCTCTTCCCTTTAACAGAACTTTTATATCCACAGACTAGGGAAGTATGGACTATTAGAGATGCCCATGAGTAGTGGTTAATTTCCCCAGATTTCTGGGTGGGGCCTTGAGTTGGTTTTATTAATTTTAACAACCCCTAGATATTGAACCCAGCCCTTGTTACTGCCAGCACCACCTGGTAGAAGGTTTCCACGCATAAAGCAAGTGGCTTTTTAAACAATTCAAATCTTCAAAAAGCTTGAACGGGCTTTGAATTCCAATGTGATTCCCATATTAAAAGCTGCAAAATCCTTCAATTACCTTCTTCATGCTCTGGTGGTTATTTGCCTCCTAGGCCCCCTGCTTTCATAAGAGGCCTGTTCTGCTGTCCAAACTTCAGCTAGTGTCAGCACTGCCATATCACATGAAGTGAGTTGGACAGCCTGCCCTCCATTCCTTTGACTCTTCTAAAGGCACCCCAGCCATACCTTTTCCCCATGCCCAGTATGTGGAATGTCACTCATGTTTGCAAGACCAGACACCCTCCAGTGTACATGCTCAGTGACAATATTGTCAGTCACAAGAGATCTCAGGTGTTGCTTGACAGAACCAGACAATCTATTGGCATCCTTCAAGACTGGAACATATGGTGCTATGGCAGTGTCAGCAAACTTTCTAACATGTGAACAAATACACTGCCATTTGAAGAAATGGGCACACAAACAAGTTTTTTTTAGTGTTATGCTCTCTGTATGTGACATTCCCAGCTGTGATCATTATAGTATCCTTGAAACTGTACTGAGGACAAGGGGCGGGGGTATAGAAAGAGAAGGCAGTTTAGCTATGCTGGAAATCATACCTCCTGCATATGGAGTCTAGGAAGGTAGAAACACTCACCTGCTTGAGCACTAACTTACCACCACCATTTTTAACACGAGGCACTTGGGAGTGAATGTACAGCTCTAAAAACTGTCACCATGGTCTTAACATCATGTTTTCAGATGTTTCTGTAGTGTGTGCATGGGGCTTATTTGGCTCATCATATGACTGATGTGGGGAAATCCCAGGTTCAAGGCACCAGTTTGGTGCCTTTGTTCCTTTCTGCAAGATCTTTGAATTTATTTTCCCCATCTCTATTGCTTGCTTTCAAAATTATGTAGTATGTCGCTGTAAAGTTCCATTCTCCTTGGATTTTTTTAAAGCTTCAAAATATGAAGGCAAAAGTAGCCACAGAAAGTCGTCCAAACTGTTTAGTTATATCTGCTCCCTACCCCAGGCAGTAGTGCAAAAGCAGCATATAGTCCTCTAAAAAGCTCTCAATGGAAGGAATGTACAGTCTATCTAGTCTGGTATCCTGCCTCAAGCTGTGGCAACTTCCTTATTTCAGAGGAATGTGAACCTCCACACAATGGACCTATTTCCTGAGGCAAAAGGCTTTCCCAAGAAACTGTGGATACCTCAAAGGGCCAGGGTAAGAGTTATTGAATATGACAACCTATGACACTCTCAATTTCTCCATGAGCTCAAGTGACAGACATCTGTGTGGTGGATCTAAAGGTTACAACCTTGCTGATGAAACCCTTCCTGCAACCTGGGTTTTTCCCTTCAAGTTCCAGGCAGGCTGCTACAGTGAGTATACTGTAATGGACAAAAGTGTATTTTGACTAATCTATTGCCTCATTGTTTCCTTCTCATTTCAAATTATTGCCCCTATTTTCACAGAAGAAACTACTTTGATTTTTTTTAATAGCCCTTCCCCTTTCATGAAAGGTGATGTGCCAAATGCTTAAGTCCTTATTCAAATTAACTCATTGAGTCTTCCCAGCCTTTGCTCAGGCAAAACACTGATACAAATTTTTAGGATTTGTCCTGGACTATATATCTTCAGAGATGCTATACTTTGGACTCTATATTTTTTAAATGGGTTAGATTATCTACTTACAGAAGAACAGTCCCAAATAGCCAATATTTTAAAGTTGCTTCACTGAGAACTGGATTCCCTTGTTAAGAAGATTGGCAAACCAAAAAGTACTTGACTAGAGCCAACCTACTTCCCTTAGGGGATGGGGAGAAAGAAATAATTGCAAACACAAATCTAAAATGAGATGTTTTAGGGAGTATTTCCACACCCAGTTTGTTATGCCACTAATGACAAAGAGACTATGGAGCTCTTGAAAGCCTGTTTAACTCACATTTGTTCGCCTACTCAAGGCTATATCTTTGCCCAAAAAACAAATGAGCAAACAAAAAACACAACACTTCCCCCCCCCCCCCCCGTCTTTTGCTTTGGTTGACATATAGGTTTTTTAATTTAATTTCCTTTTGGAAAGGCATAATTAGGATTAGTACAGAGCTATGACAGCCTAACATTGTGAAGGCAAGTTTGTATTTTAGCCTGGTAGTTAGTGTATTATAGGTGAGTCTTCATAGCACAAACAATAATACTTGTTGACTTTTTGCAATGAGATCAAGAATTTAGTGGACCTGGAGACAAAACTGGTTTTTGCTCTTTCTTAGAGGAGAGGGTAAAATAGTAAAGATTTTCCACTAGCACTTTTGTTGCCCTTGAATGTCTAATATGGATGCCATAAATGAAATAGTGGTTTTAAGAATGAGGCACTCAAAGCTTTTTACAGAGCTCTCTGCCTAAAATGTCTTTTTAACTGAGACTGGACATCCTTCAGAGTCAAGGCTTTCTTTGTACTTGATTGTAGCTCATGTCTTGCTGATGACAAGACAATTTTGCTCAGAGCTACTCAGCCACAAGTGGTATAATAGAGGGCTTCACAACTATATCAAATGTAATAAGCTGTCACGTAATCATGTTTAAGCCACTGTGAAAAAAAATCCAGATATTGAGCTAAATGAAAGGAAGGAATACAGCTTATAGTTTTCTCTACATGCCCCGCTTTCACCTACTCAAGCCAAAAAGATCTTTCTGAAAAGCCCTCTTTAACTCCAGATAAAACTCCTATTCTCTTGTACATATTTAACCTGAAGGCCCAGCCCCTGGGAATGTATTCATTTTTAGGTGGGTTGCCTGGTTGCTTTGAGTTAATCCACTTGTAAAATATATTCTTGCAAAGAGTAGCATATGCCATACTGCCCAATCTTATGTTTAAGATCTTATTCAGAACTGGTACATATGGGGGGATAGAAGGATATATTGTGGGGTCTGTCAAGGGTCCTTCCCCACTCTGAACTAAGGTACAGATGTGGGAACCTGCATGAATAAACCCCTAAGCTTATTTTTACCAGCTTAGGTTAAAACTTCCCAAGGTACAAACTATTTTACCTTTTGCCCCTGGACTTTATTGCTGCCACCACCAAGTGTCTAATAAATATATAACAGGGAAAGAGCCCGCTTGGAAACATCTTCCCCTCCCAAAATCCTCCCAAACTCTACACCCCCTTTCCTGGGGAAGGCTTGATAAAAATCCTCACCAATTTGCATAGGTGAACAGACCCAAACCCCTGGATCTTAAGAACAATGAAAAAGCAATCAGGTTCTTCAAAGAAGAATTTTAATTGAAGAAAAAGTAAAAGAATCACCTCTGTAAAATCAGGATGGCAAATACCTTACAGGGTAATCAGATTCAAAACCTAGAGAATCCCTCTAGGCAAAACCTTAAGTTACAAAAAGACACAAACAGGAATATACATTCCATTCAGCACAACTCATTTTATCAGCCATTTAAACAAAACAGAATCTAAGGCATATCTAATTAGATTGCTTATTAACCCTTTACAGGAGTTCTGACCTGCATTCCTGCTCTGGACCCAGCAAAGGCAACACACACAACCCTTTGTTTCCCCCACCTCCAGCTTTGAAAGTATCTTGTTTCCTCATTGGTCCTTTTGGTCAGGTGCCAGCAAGGTTGTCTTAGCTTCTTAACCCTTTACAGGTGAAAGGGTTTTTCCTCTGGCCAGGAGGGATTTAAAGGTGTTTACCCTTCCCTTTATATTTATGACAGGGTCAATAACTGAATTTCCTGTGTCTTCTGGGTTTAAATGCTGAGTTTACAGATATCAGTGTAGTTTTGCATGACTTCTCAAGTCATGCAAGACACCTCTCCTGAAAGGAAGGGAAAAAAATAAATCCATATCAGTCTCTCCAGTAGCTGCTTTTCATTCCCACTTTCTCACTCTTAACGCTATACCCAACTTTCTTTCACTTTCCATTCCACTCTCCCCTCTTTCTGTTTAGTCATTGCACTTGGCATCCAAATGGCAATTAAGGCATTAGTTGCTATATTTGATGCTAAAAAGTAAATATTTAACCATGTCACAATATGTACTATATCAACACAGATTTCCTCTTTGTGATGGCTCTCAGGGTATCAGGACTTGTGAGTCACCTTATTATCACGCTGCTCCCAGTGAGAGGGAAACTTGCTGGTGCTTAATTGGGTGTCAGGTCCCTGACAACCCCAGCTTGTTAGCCACCCCAGCACTTCCCACTGGGCCATGCCAGCCCTTTCTTTGCCTTGCAGGTTAACAAGAGGTGCACCCCAGACCCAAGCCCCTTAGAAGGGTTCCCCTGTAGTGTCCAGCCCCTTATCCACTGAACACTCACAGAAACACCAGGTCTGCTATCCCCAAAGGAACAATGTACACAACAGCTTGAATGATTCAACTCAGGATCCACTCCTTGTATAAAACCACAGCACTGAGATATAATTACAGTGAAAACAACATGACTTTTATTACCCAAGATTTGAGATTCAAGAGAAAGTGAGTAAAGATAATGGAAACAACAAAAGAGTTCCATATAAAACACAATCATGAGGTGATTTATAGAAACTAAACTTAACAAGCCAACCTTCAGCCTACAGTTTCTCAGCCTAAAGTTTCTAACCCCAAATGTCCTTTGCAGCATTCAATCAAGGCTGCTTGAGATCCTGTTTTCAGGAATGTAAATGTGCTGTTTAATTCCTAGGTGCAGGATAAGGGGGCATCTTCTTTCCCTCTTACTTCCACCCCCCCCACCAAAGTGCACTGTCTTTGTAGATGGCCAGGCTAGCCCCCATGGCTTCCCCCCCGTGTACTCCTTTCCTGTTGACTCCATGTGCACATGGAGTCTCCCACTTGTGTTACAATTGCTTAATTGTCATTTGGACAGAGCTACACATCTTACCTCCAGTCTGGAAGAAAACCCTTTTTCCCTCTTTGGTTGATGACAAACTTTAAAACCTATTTTCAGTACATATACCCAACTTCTTAGATATTATCCATCCATCTTGCAACAATTATGAGGATTAGTATGGCATAAGCTTTTATTAAAGACTTTCTAATAATGACATTCTTTGATAGCTAGAATATACATACCAGACTTGGGAGATATCTGTAACTTCTATGCACCTCCCCCCCAGCCTCTTTGCCAGCTGGCATGGTCACACTATTTCAGTGTAATATTATAGTCGGATGAAATCAAAGTTAGAAGGCAATTATTACATTTTAGTGTCTACCACTGTCCCAACCCTCTTCTTGCATTTTGTTGAACCTCTGTCTCTGAGCATTAGCAAATTGCAATTTGCTAATCCGCACACCTGATTTTAGTAAGCCTCCTTGAGTAATTCTCCCTAGACACTTATCTCTAGCCAGAGTTTTAAATGGTCAAATATTTAATGACCTGACAGTTTTCTCCTGCATTGGTGTAAATTTTTATTTACTGCCAGGTCCTATTGGCTTATAGAGCCAGTGGCTTGAATCATTATAGTCATGTTGCCAGTAAGTGGCACACTGGGTTTTGATTGGCAAAGGCAATAAGGCGTACAAACTGTGAATGACTTTTCTCTAGCAAAGAGTGTGCAGGACAATTAAAAATAAAACCAGAAAAGCTAGTTTGGGGAGAGATAAGGAAAGGGGAAAAATACTGAAGAAATCTGAGTCCAAAACTCCATAGCTTCTAAATGTAAGCAAGTTTCAGATCACCCTATAAATAAGATATTCAAGAGAAGGTTTATGTGAACCTGAATGAGGATTTGAGACTACCTCCTACTGGTTAGTCATATTACATTAAATTTTAATACAAGACTTTTCTCAAGGAAAAGCATCAGTTTGCCAGCTCAGAACTGTTGGTAGCCCAGTAAGAATATTGAGTTAGATGGAAATGTCTATAGCATTGTTACCACACTGCTGCTGTAATTGCAAAGAGTCAAGGAATTAGAAGTTGAGAAAACAAGACCCATTAGATCATTTATGATGCTATGATCAAAAACGCTAATGCACTCCTCGGCTGCATAAACAGGAATCTCTAATAAGAGCAGAGTTTATTTTACCTCTGTATTTCACACTCATGTGACTGCTCCTGGAAGACCACATCCAGTTCTGGTGTCGATAATTTAAGAGTGATGTTGATAAATTGGGGATGGTTCAGAGAATAGCCATGAGAATGTTTAAAGGATTATAAAACATGCCTTATAGTGAGACTCAAGGAGCTCAATCTATTTAGTTTACAAAGAGAAGGTTGATTACAATCTAAGTACCTATCTGGGAAACAAATATATTTGATAATGAGCTCTTCAGTCTAGTTATAACAATCAAATGCTTAGAAGTTGAAGCTACACTAATTCAGACTGGAAATAAGGCATACCTTTTAACCAAAGGGTAACTAACCATTGAACAACTAACCAACAGGTGTGATTTCTCTATCACAGACAGTTTTAAAATTTGGATGCTTTTCTAAAAGAGATGCTCTAGGAATCTTGCGGAACTTCTATTGCGTGGTCACAAAGGTCCTTCTGGCCTTGGAATCTGTGAATCTAATCCATTCTGCTGCTGGTCCATGATTATTCCCCATAGAATATTTTCTAGCAATTTATATGTCCTAGTTTTAAACCACATCTAGGAAGAATTTGTCTGCCCTTCCCCCCCACTTTGGCAAGTGATGGTCATACAGAGAGCCAACCTTAATTATTTTAAAAAAAACCCTTAATCCTGTTTGGGATACCCAGTTTTCTCCTCAGTGTCCCAAAGCTCTATCTAATTTTAAATATCAGAGCTGCTTTCACACTTCACCCTTAAGTTTAACCATTTTTGGCATCTTGTTCTTGCAGGGCCAATTCTTGTAGGGCTCTCCTACTGGAGATGACAGTACCACTAGGCCAGAGCAATGGCTGTAGCAGTTTGGAGCCATGTGAAAGTTCTATCTAGTAGGGCATAGGTGGCAAGGAACAATGTATTTGTGGTGCAGAGCAGGAGGAAGCTGAAAGACAGAAGGCTATTTCTTGAAGGTTATATCAAGGGGTGGACACTGTAAAAACTAGCAAAAGAAGCACTGGAAGGCCTATTTCCCCTGATAGCATTTCATTACTCCAAGTTATGTACTTGTTTATCACCTAAAATGTTTCAATCCTCTAAATACTTGCCCACACTTTATCAGCCAGGGTATATTAATCTTTCCTCTTATTGTAAGTTGTTCCCTCCAGACCAATTTGGTATGATTACTTGACTCTTTCTTCAATTTGCCAATAACCTTCTAGTATTGTGGTGTCCAAAAATGAATGCAGTAATCAAAGTGCAGTCACCACCACTCCTACACCTGCTTTGAAATGTCTGTGCATGATCAGCTCAAACTGCAGGGCCTATTTCTTTTACTTGCCCTTTGAAGATAGATAGGTGGATTGAGGTAGACCTGTGGGGCTGTAAGTATTTGAAGACCTCTTTCTGTTTGATAGAAGGGGTCAGCTGATTGGACTGCATTTTGGCTTTGCAATTTTAAGTCACTGGTAGGATGCTCACCCCCAGGGAATTATGCACAGGAAAAAAAAATCAAGTTGCACAAGCAACATCAACATTCTTCAAAAGTAAATAAAAATATTTGAGCCTTCTCTAGAAACATATGCAGGTATTTTGTATTTAGCACATTTTATCACAATCTACTGTAGTGCTTTATCATTCCTTGAATGAAAAAAGGGATCCAGCATGTGTGATTATTTTAAAACTAAAGTTATGGATTGTTTGAGATTAGTTTTTATAATTTTCAGCAAAATCACCTTTTTCTGCATTAAATTAGATCTTTTCCAAGTGCAAAACAATTCAAAAGAATTCTTTGAGTCATGGTATCTCAAGTATTGTGAAAAGTAGTAATTGTTGTGCAGCTGTCTTGGATTCTTTGCTCATACTGATTATCAAAATACTAGCACAGTAAGTAAAGTAAAATAAAACAAAACATCAGTAAGACTAAACAAATGGATTTTTTTGTTAAAGTCATCTTAAATTTCAAGATTGAAATAAAGGAACACCCGCTCTTTCAGCTGGTCTTCCAAAAGAGTGCTTCCAATTGGAGAGCACAAGATTATACAGTGAGTTGTTGCACACAGCATCACCTGTTACACCAGTGATGTATCTGAAAGCTAATGTTTTCAAATTCAGAAGATGGCTGGCGGTTGATGACCAAAACATGGTAATGTCAATTTCCCCTGAGTGTAGATCATGTCAGGGGTGCCACCTTCCCAGTACATAAAGTAAACTCCTTTGCTGAAATATCAGTGACATAAATTGAAGTATAATCCTCCTTGACATGAGACATTACAAAAACTCTTCTGACATTACTCATTTCAGGAATTTAATTGCAGGCTGCTTACTCTCAGTATCACTGATGTACTTCAGATTTTCAACTGAATTGTCAACAGCTGAAGGAAACAGGTGCACCAACTTGCTACTTTGATCAGTTGTTACATTGTTGATATCTATAGCCTGAGAAACCTTTGAGTGGTTTCCTCCAAATCCAGAATGTTTCAAGGAAAAACAGCAGTTCTTCTATTTTCTCAAAAGCAAAGAGTGCACTGTCTCTGGCTTTCAAATGTAGACATTAGGTCAATAATTGGCTTGCACATTTCATACATAAAATGCAACACTATCTTCAGTATTAAACATAGAGTGCTGTCAGATGAAACCTATTCTTTCAAGTTCTCCCAACGAATGTGGTGCAAAGTTGCCACACACCTATTCTTTAACAAAACCAACAATAATATTGAAAGTGCATTTTATGGTACTGAACAGCAGCAAACCAGCTGTTCCATGTAGTTGCTACTGGATATGGTGCCATTGTTGCACTAGGAACTTCTTATCTGAGGTAATCATGTACCTTATCTTCCTGCCCCCTGCCATATAGAACATTTGAGAGCTTCCACCAGTGCATTGACATCCTCAAATGGCTTACAAAAACTTCCCCCACCAGACTCTGTGTGCAACCCATGTTACATGGATGCTACTGGGGAAACAGTCCAGACAGTACAGTTCTGTAAGCTTTTTTCATGTAGGCAGCATTATCTGTCAAAGACAACCACATTATTGTAGGCAATTTCATAACTGCACAGTCTGTATGACTGAGACACAGTGCTGTGACTTGTTTTCTGCATGAAGTGTCAGCAAGAAAGGAGGATATCTTCTCAGCACAATCTTTCGCCAGTGGCATAAGTAAAATGTTAAGTGCATAGCAGTCCTCATTGTCAGTCCTTGAAATGACTGACACGTAGTTATTCTTCACTTTGTCCTTACGTTTATTTCTCTGACATCAGTAAGATATGCATCTAGAAGCTGGTAACCTGGACTCTGTTGTTTAGAAACTGGTGTATGAAAGGATGGTCCATTTTAGATAATGGTATATTTGCAATGGCACAAGTTATGACCCAGTCATGGACAACATCCAACCACTCATGTGCTATTGTGGTTGTGTTGAAACACACTGAAGTGTAAACTGCATTTTTGTTTTTCCCGGAGATGCAATTTTTCTCTTTAAATGCCTCTGATTTGGTGAGATGGTTTGCAATTGTCAATTTTTTTCCTCTGATGGTCCAGAACAAGGTTATACTCTTTTCAAAAAAGTTTTCCACCATCTTCAAATACCTGTCCAGGAAAATCTTTTTTTACTCTTTTGCTGGTGTATATTTGCAATGTGGGACCTTTGTGGCATTTTCTAGCAAAATCAATCAATGCTGCCTTGACCCTCAGTGTGAGCCAACATTTTTCACTACATCTCTGTTAAGGGATATTATGTAGCAATGCATGGTCATAAGTTTTACACATATGCAACTATGTACCCCACATAATTAAAATTATGTACTCAGAGCCTGTATGTAGGTGCATTTAACTTATTCTAAAGAGAACTAAAGTATGGGGAATCTGTCTGAAGGGGTCTGCACAGAGATCTCCTCCTTCTGGGACCACTCAATGTGTTTTTCTATAGGAAGGGATTATTTGACTGGGGTTTCTATTGCTCACCTTCCAGATTAATGGAAATGTTTTAAAACATTAGAATTGTCACCATTCCCTAGACACTGCTCTGCAACTCAGTGTTGCCATACAGCATTGAGAGAAGGGCATGATGTGAATGGCAAATTGCCATTCACTGAAGGCCCTGGTTATATCAAGCAACTTGAATCAACTGTGAAGAGTTCTTTTGAGTCACACATTTTAAAGCCAGGAGTGACCATTATGATCATCTAGTCTGTCCTGCAGCATAACACAATAAAATTTCACCCAATAAGTCCTACATTGGGACCATTAAATCAAAAGATGCTGTAGCTCACACCAGAAGTAAAGACTTCAAGTGATGGAGAATTCACCAATTTTTTTTAAAAGGCTAGTCTGAATTTGTCTTGCTTCAGCTTCCTGCCACTGGATCTTATTTATACCCTGGAGTGAGATGATAGCCATGAATTTACTAAAACTCACATTACTACACCTACTACACAGCAATTAATTTTGCATGAAGTTTGTTTGACAAGATTTGTAGTAATAAACAATACTTCCCATTGCTCTTGATGCTTAGCCTTTCTGTGGTTACAGATTTGTCTCCATATTTGTTCAATTATCTTAGCATGATTGGAAGACTGATTTGCTGGACCATGTGAAAAGGGGTTAAAAATAGGAATGATGTCAGAAGGGTACATGCCCCAGCCATATCAAAACCAAAAAGGTAGACACACTTGTGTTCCACATGAGATTAAAAAGATTATAAAACCACTTTTGAGCATCAAAGACTCTGTGGCACACTGGCATTTTTGACAGATATTACTTTTCTGTATCTGATGTAGGTAATTCTGCTTACCTAAACGCCATATGAAGTTTTAATTGGATAACATTTTTCTCTTTTGTCCAAATCACAAACATTTCTGCACAGCTATTATGTTACAACCACCACTGCAGTGCATTTCACTGGTGGGTTCAGAGATGCCTTTGTCCATAATTTATATATGGATTTGGGAGCACTGGGGGGAAATGCACTGTAGAAATATAAAAGCCTATCTTGCTCTGACTTTTCCAGGGCCTTTCAGTCAAAGGCTGTCAAATGCTAGGCTCAAACATACAATAGACTGTATTTTCTGGTCCACTAAACCTAGCAGTACAAAGCAGCCCTAAGGATGAATTAACTGGCCACTTGAGGATTCCCTCTATGCCAGGGAATCCTTCAGAGCCCTACTAGCTGTGCCCTCCCCTTTCCACTGGCCCCTGGTGCAGCCAGGGAAAAGAGGGCCTGGCGGGACTGTGCTCCCTGGCTGCCAGAATGGCCCCACAGGCAGCACACCTCCACTTCTTCCTCAGCCCTGCTCAGGTTACAAGGTATCATGGAGCAGCTATTCATTACAGTATGTTTTGTCAGCCTGCCAGTGCCAAGGCAGCATTGGCTTCCAGTTTGCAGTTAATTCCCCCCCATATACTCAACACACTCACATGCCCGTATGCTCTTGTGTAGAATTGCACATGGGTTTTAGAACATTGTCCTGCATAAACTGTAAGATCAAAAGATATGACCATTTTGTGATCCTCGTATGGCAGGGAGTGGAGCCCTTCCCATTACTGAAACCTAATCCTAGGGAAGAGAAATAATACATCAGATAACTGTTTCAGTCTGGAAAACTAAAAAAATAACAATTCCTATGGAAAGAATTCTCTCAAACTGTATCCTGCATTTGTAGCTTACTGAGCCCAAGACCATAAAGACTTGATATATACTTCCTCTTTGTAGGAGCCCACAGACTCTCAATTGGAATTTGGTTTATAATATAAATTAAAGATCCAGAGCCAGCAAAAAAGGAGTAATAATGGACTCCAGTGGGTTATAATGTTATGGGATATTTTAAACCTGAACAGAAATGGTTACCTCTCAAGCACATCTGAAATAAGACACTGTAAACATAAAAGTAAAACTAAAACAAATGCCAGCAGTGTGGATAGGCTACAACAGGTCAATTCATTTAGTTGAAAAGGCATTAATGCTAGCATAAAATATACCTTTTATTTAACACTACCCTGCTGCTTTGGCAGCTAGCTCTGAGAAACTATTGAACAGATGCATTACTCATGCAGTAATGTTATGAGCAAATTCAATTTACATGACTTGATATGCCAGAAAATTAGTTTCACATTTCCAGACAGAGGGGATATTTTACCACAGCATAGAAGACAGTTCCCTGTGTAGTAGTGGTCACATTGTATTAGACTAAAACCAGGATGTACAGTATACATACAGTCCAAATGAGGTAGATGTAAACTGCAGCCTGCAGTTTACATCTATGATTGTCCTAGTTTATAAGCATCAGCTACCTTTCATTATAAGGCCTGATTTTACTTCTATAGAAGTATATGGTCATGATTTCAGTGAAGTATAATATAGAAATGCTTAGAATTTCTGCCAAGGGCTAACTTACCCTTATTTGGTGTTTATGTTTGAGGAACAAAGTTTGATACAGTTAGGTCTGACATACAGTTAGATTTCAGAGTAACAGCTGTGTTAGTCTGTATCCGCAAAAAGAAAAGGAGGACTTGTGGCACCTTAGACTAACAAAGTAGTACTGAAAGAGAAATGTTCTGTTCCAAAAAGACTGAAACATTTCATTTCCGCCTTATCAAAATACTTTTAAAAACTCTTTTGCAATGAACTTTAATCAAAATCAGCGTTTCCACAAAACATTTAGCTTTCAACAAATCACTTGCTGATGGTGGTAGGGGAAACATCATGTTGGAAAATTTCCCACCAGCTCTAATTTTAAATCTCTTCATCCACGGTGAATAAAAAAAATTACAAACAGAAATGACACAGGGGTGCTGTAGGCCAAGATATGTTGGCAGAGATGCAAGGGGGAACTTGCACACCTCTTGTCTGCCTCAAACCCTTTGTATTTTTACAAACATTTAATATAAAGACATTTCAGCAAAAGAGTACATGACAGTACTTTGTGGGAAAGCCTGATCTGAATATGCCAGTGTTAATCCAGTTAGCATATAGTGTGTGTGCACACATGGGATACAAAGTCTAGGGGATGGATTTGGATTTAATTTGATTTCCATGGAGTTAGTCCCCATTTATACCAAAGTAGGCAAAATCAGAAGCAGGCACTAAATGCATTGTTCAGGCCTTAAGTGAGTTGGCTGCAAGTACCTAGGAACAGTAAAAGCTGATCCATTGCTGTAACTACTCTTCTAGCTTGTAGCTTCAGCACAAGAAGTTTAGAAGCAGAGTGGTGATGGGATGCAGCAAGGCAGACATATATACTGGTTTCTAAGCATTTAGAGTTTCTTCTTTGGAATTTATCGCTAATAAGTCAGTAATATTTTCAAGGAAATCTAACTGGGAATCTTTTCAGTTATTCAATATGCAACAAGTACCTGCTTTGTACCATAATCATGTAGTATTAATACTTGGAGTAATAAGCTGAAACTGCCAGGTCCCCAAAGTATTCAAAACTTTTTTTAAATATCCATGTCTGATGGGGGGAGGGGGAGGAGAAGTATAATGAGACAAATGGGGAGGTGGGACTATAGAGGGCCCACTCATCAGGTGATGTAATCAGCTATGCTGATTTACACCAGCTCAGGATCTGGCCTAGGATGTGTCACATGAAAACTAAGTATTTTAGGCTGGGTTTTTCAAAGGAGTCTACAGGAATTGGGTGCCCAACTCCAACTGAAATTCAGTGGGAGTTGAGAACCAAATTCTCTTAGAAAATCCCAAACTTAACGCTTAAGGGCCCATTTCTGACCTCCTTTATCTAAGTTTTACACTGTGACTCCTGTGGGATTACTGCATATTTACATCAGTGTAAGAAAGTTCTGAATCAGGCCCTCTGTCTGGCATTGTACCAAACTTCTTAAGAGATAATGAGCTAGGTACAACGTTGATAAATCTCTTCATTTTATCCTAACATTTGATTTTTTTCTTAAAGCCCCAGCTCCTGGAGTCCTGTTTTTAAAACTAGCAGTAGTAAAGTAAGTTTCCAGTCCTCATGGTCATGGAGAAAACATGACAAAGTTCATCCTTTAGGTTTGTAATACTGAAATGCTCCACTTCATTAAGGCTGAGTTGTACTGCTTAAAATGTAACTGGCCAGTAGAAGATTGTGCCTGCCTATGGGATTATGTAGTGGCCTAGTCATCCAGCTTTTCACTTTTATGTTGGGGACTGGATTAGTGTTTGTCCTCCCAGTTGTGGGGCTGACAAAGATGGCTTAAACTATGTTCAACACATTCTCCCCTCATCCTTCAAAATCCAGACTTGTGGTGAGCCTGACTCTGCTGGTCTGCAGAATCTGAGCCAATATTTAGAGGGTGAAATTTTCAAAGTCATCTGGATAAACTGGGCACCCAAAGCCCTTAGAGTTTGAAAATGTCAGCCACTGCAAGTGTCCTTTTCAGAATAGTTTCATATGGAAATATTAGATACAGAAAGCTGGATCTCACTATGTGCACCAACAAATAATGTTTTGTCAGCTACTCTTCAGTAAAGTGGCACCATGAAGTTAAGTCTCACTTCTGTGTGAAAATGCTGTATTAATATTGATAAATGGTAATGCCTCCAAGGAAAAACTAAAAATAGAAATCAGTTTCTCTATCTTGTGCACTAAACAGCACTTCTGTCTGGGTCTTTAACACAGACATTTTAAGATAGGTAAATATCACTGTAAAAAAAATCAGATTGGCAGGAACTGTAAGGAGCTTTTTTTGGAAACTGACTAGATTTCAAATTGATGCATTTTAATGTGGTGGTTTGCATAATTTACACTAGAAAGTAATTTTTACTTTGGAATTTCCAAATACCACAACTGACTCCTATGCAAAATTTCTACCTGCTCTGATTGAATAACTAGGAGAGATGGGGTGAAATCCAGGTCCTGTTGAAATCAGTGACAAACCTCCCATTTATTTCAGTGGGGCCAGGATTTCTCCTGTAGCATTTGTTTTTTTTCTAAAGTGCATTTAGTGCTGGAAAAATGTCAGCCTGACCACTTAATTCTAACCACAGACCAGGTATAGCACAAGGAGCAGAAGCCAGGCTGTCTAATGCTTCCCCACTAATAGGTCTGGAAGGTCTGCTTTTAGAGGAGAGATACTAATGTCCACTCAACTATTGGGCTTACTGCTGAGCTGGCCAGGAGGGGTGCCAGTTGTGATGGTGAGCAGGAACTGAACAGAACTCTTTTTTTCTAATAGCCCCCCCAAAATCCATGACCTTTAATGAGGCTGGGGTAGGGTTAACCCAGTAACTTGGCATACAGCCCAGCTAATCTACTGAGCAAGCTCTTCTCCTTGTGTGATTAAAAATGAGCATAATGTAGGTAGAGACATTTTTAGTGAAGGGACAAAATCTGTCAGATCTGAGCAACACAGAAACACACCATAAATAAGAGCAGCCAGCATTCTAAGTATCTTGTCCTGATAGTCCATAAGGACACACAGAATCAAAACTGCTCATGTAACTGTAGGAGTAGCTTATTTTTAGCCAAGTTTTCAAAGCATCAATTGTGTGCTTACAGAGGAGCTTGTAGCCACATTCCTTTCTTCAACACCTGTCAGGGATCAGCAACCTTTGGCACTCAGCCCATCAGGGAAATGCACTGGCAGGCCAGGACAGTTTGTTTACCTGCAGTGTCTGCAGGCTTGGTCGATCACCAGACCCACAGGCTGCGGTTCGCTGTTCCCGGCCAATGGGGACTGCAGGAAGCAATGTGGGCCAAGAGATATTCAGGTTGCCAATCTCTGGTCTAGGTAATACTTTTAGCCCTGCCATGAGTGCGGGGCCTGGAATAGATAACCTCTTGAGGTCTCTTCCAGTCCTATGATTCTATGCATAGAAGAATGACCAACTCTTTTTGGAAAGTTATCTGTGGAGCTGCTTGAATTTTGTTTTTTTAATCAAAAGTAGCTTGTTGACAATTTGATTTTGATCAACATTTTTTATTTTTTTTGGATACAATCAAAATATTTTCAAGGAAAATGTTTCTGGTTTTAAAACAAACATCCAGACTTTTTTGAGGTTTGGGTTTAAAAAAAAGTGGTGGGGAAACGTCAATTTTATTTTCCACAAAAAATGACTGGTATTTTTAAACCAGCTCTTATCTATCTCTGCATCCTGTGTACATCCCCCTGGGATTTGAGCAGTAGGTATCTATACATTTACATATGGGCAAAGGCAGGTTGAAAGTTAGGCCAGATGAAAACACATCCAACATCTGGCACATATAGATTTCCTGGGCATGTACTTGGTCAAAGATTCTGCAAGTCATCTTGGTGCTTCAGTGTCAGGGGGCAACAGGCAGTGATTCCAAATTTTGGACTGCTCCTCTTTTCTGCTGTCCTGTTCCTGATGCTGGAATTGCAAGGGTGTTTGCCGGGGGGGGGGTACACAGGATCCAGGATTGAAGGATGCGGGTGGGGTAGGCCTTTTCATTGATTGCATAATAATGTGCTGTGCAGTTTTGCAAAACACAGATTCTGGTTAGAGGTTTCTGGGGAAATGATTTCAGTTAGTGCAGCAGCCAGGCCCTCATTCAGCTTATCACTTCAGTGATCCTGGCATGTCTGAACAACCCAGGGATAGGAAGGAGACTGCACCATCCCATGCTGTACCCTGATAGGTCACACGCCGGGCCTTACAAACTACACACACAGGGCTTCATGTCCATGACCCATCTGTCACTGTGCCATATGCCAATCATACCAGCTACTGAGCAGAAGTAACTTCTCTATTTTAGAGAAGTAAATTGAGTGAGTTACTGAGGCAGAAGGTTCCTAAAAAAGAGTGTGTGTGTGTGTGTGTGGGGCACAGGGGCAGGGGGATCACTGGTGCCTGAACCATGGCCCCGCCACCCCATACCACCTCTTCTCCCCCCATCCCCAGACCCTACCCTTGCTTGCTCCTCTCCACCTCCTCCCCCTGCTCTGGCACCTCTGTACTGAGGAACTGAGTGACTTGCTGAAGGTCACAGGAAATGTGTTCGAGGCAGGAATAGAGCCCTACTCTTTACTCCCAGCCATGTACCTTAAAACTCTACATTCTCTCCTCCATCTACACTTCACTTTGTTCAGGTGTAAACAGTTTAAACCAGCAGGCCTTTTTTCCTTGTGATTGTTAAATCAGCTTGAAGAAAAGATGAAAACTGGATTAGTGAAGTATCAGAAACAGCTTCCATATGATGCTGTCATAAACAAGGTCACTTTTCAGCCACTAGGCAAACTGCCCAATCGTTTCCTTTGAAAATAAGTATCTGTTTCAGTTTCATGGTGGAGGAAATGCTTCTTGCCCTATGATGTGGGTTCACTGGGTTAGGAGCCTATTACCTTAGCAGTGTGTTAAAACTCAGCTCTACCTATACTTGTACCTATTTCTCACGCAATAGCCTAGAGACCTTACTTACTAGATTGCTACATTTGTTGCTTCCATATTCAAGCTTTAGAATACAATGGACAAGTGATGCAATTTAAAGCTAGAATTCCAGGCTAGATTTTTTTTTTTAGCTTTAACTATTAACTTTGTTTTTAGCTTTTAAATCAGATTTGTAAGTTGATTGACAGATTCTTGGGATTGATTTATCAGGATAAGCAGAGGAAGCAGTTTCTGTTTTAATAAGTGCATTTGTGAATGATATTTCTTCTACCAGTCATCACAATGCAGCATGTTTTGTCTGATTCACTGTCATACACAACTACTGTATGTGTAACTGGCCATCTGGGCCTCAACTTTGCTCAGCTAGGAATCAAAGTCTGTGCAGAAACACATATTAGTGGTGTACTTCAAAATCTGCTTCCATGTGAAGATAAAAATGAGATAGTGTTTGCATTTTTGTCTCCCCAATATGACAAATTACATCCTATTTTCCTGTCTTTCGTACATTTCAGTGGCATGTTAAAAGAAAACAGACTTACAGAATTGAACACTTTCCCCCCTGACAGTTGCATTATTTTTCCTTGTTTTCCTTACATATAAAGTAGGTACAAAGTGTGGTGTGTTGTAGGGTCAGATCCCTTAAAAAGATAAGGGATAGATAATATTTCATTGTAAGTTATGCTGTGAGATAAGGCAGCACTTCCATACATGTAAATAAAGTCACTAAAAAAGCCCTTGAACGATTTGGCCCAGAGGCACTTTTCTTCAGAGGGAAAACAAGCCACTGAGATTGGGTGTGGACAAGCCTCTTCCTCCCAGATGTTGAGATTTTGCTAATGCTGTGGGTTTATAAGACACTAAACTATGCAAGTGAGAAGTCATTTCTGTGCAGCTGGTTGAACCCTGGATGAAGTGGAAATAACATACTACAGGCTTTCCAGTCACCCCTACATCTCCACTAGACCCCAAAAGGTCTGCCAGGGTGGTGGGCCCAATGGCTTTACTGCCCCCCACTCTGCATAGCAAAGCAGCAGTCAGGAGAAGCTTTGGCAACATCAACCTGGGGACATGCTCTGGATTTGGTTTCCAGATCTGTTCTTTGTTCTAGATCTACTTTATCTTAGCCATTTTCACTGTTCCTATACCCCTCACTCAGAGGGACTTTTTGATACCACGTGAGTAAGGACTGCAGGATCAGACCCAAAGGGTGGGAAGCTAATTCCCTATGAACCCGATATTCATGTTAGAAGGGGAATGAGACACTGTGACAAGCTAGGCATGGACTAAATTTTCCATCGGTGGAAGTGAGCCATAGTACAATCTGAATGAACCGTGAATGGTGGGAGAGCATTCATAAAGCCTGATCTAAAGCCCACTAAGGTCAATGGGAGTCTTTCCAATGGCATTTAATGAGCTTTGATTCGGGTATATAAAGACTGCTATAATTATGTGGCAGTAGAGTTATAGAAAAATGGCCCCCTTTTAGCTGCCATTATGTTTATAAGAGAAGTGTGTGCTGAACTGGATCTGCCTAGCTTGAGCCTGGGTGTTGGTGTTAGGTGTGCACAGATGGGGAACTAAGGTTCTCTCAGCTAAGAGCTGAAATTGTGCAAGCTTGCACCTTAGCTGGGCAGTCCAAGTTTTATTTTTTTTGCACTTCAGAACTGAGTCATCAATGATTATTCAAAGACAGTAATGAGTAAAAACACTCCATAATGCAATAGCATTGTTTGTTCCTTAGCTATTGCATCTGCTGCTTTTTCACAGCCCACCTTTTTATTAGGAAATTGTTCCCAGGCACAGAAAGAACAGGCTTCTTGTAAATAGCCATGTGTCAGTCAGGAGCCTGCAGTCGCACTACACACCAAAATGTCAGGCTTACAAGAATAAGCAGCTGCAAACCCTAACCCTATAATGAGTGCCTAACCCTATAATGTCTAGGTCGAGCCTTTTTAAGATTTATGCACAGGAAAAATCTATTGGGTAGCAAACCAGGGCCAGGCTATGTGAAGTCCAGTCCAAAAATCTGTGAGATGTTTTCCCTGATTATAAATATAAAGAGAATAAGAATCAAGCCCAAATTTGGGGCCTAAATATAGATGTGTGTAACTTTAGGCAACTGGACAATGTTGACTTTTTTGTCTAGTGGACCTTAGTACAGTCAGCGGCTATTGTTTAGTTTTTTTGTTTTGGGTACATGGGGTCAGGGGACGCATGGCCTCTTTTCATAAAGATGGCCTGAAGTTTTGTGTACTCTTGTGCATGCACAGGTAAAATCTCTCTAGGTTCTTAGGCCATGCCCATCATTGTGGCATGTAAGTATCCACAGATGTTGTTGCCTGAAAGAATGCTCTGCAGATGTTTTGCATGTCCAAAGCTGCATGCCCACAAGTGTAGGCCACCAATTAAAAACAGATTACTCTCTTATCACTAGCAGATTTGAGTCTAGACTGCTTGCTTGATCATCGCTTTAAAGTGACAGGTTTAGGAAAATCATCATCTTCTCTCAATCCCTATGCCCCGCTGCAAATTCTCACTAGCTTTCTGCCCAGCCCTATTTCACTGCTTCTTCAGTGCTGGATGCATTTCTTTAAACGGGCAGATTAAGGGGCTTACACTTTTGGCTGGCAGATTCAGAGCAGGACCAACAAGCACACTCCAGGTTGAGGTCAGCAGTAGCAGCCTCGCTATCAAACACTGCTGAAGCAGTCATATAAATTTAGTATGCAGACACAAGGATGAGCCAGACACAAGCTTGCCTGCGCAGACACTGGCTAAGTGACGCACCCCTAATTTTCATATGAACCCACAAAGATGCTGGCCAACAGCAGGATCTCTAGTGAATAGCTTGGCCCAGTTCTACTAACAAAGGGAGCATGTAAACAGATACTTAAGTTGGGAGTGGCAGGGGAAGGAAGTAAGTGTGTTTTCTTTGCCCTTGGCTGGGAGTCAGTTTAGGGAATATTCCTGTCACTTTCCATAAATCCAGGTCTTGGTTAATGTCTACTGTGACTGCCACAAATATAGTTAGTTTAAATTCAAATGACCAAATTGAGGAGCTCATCCCTCACATACAGTAAACACCACATACAGGAACTGCTCAGCATCATCAGAAGTAGCTTACTGTAGTGAGGTTGAAGACTCACAGCCACCGTGCCTCCTGCTGGTCATTCTGGGAATTAGCTCTTTCCAGCTCTGGAGCACCCTCTACTGGCCAATGTCTCACCTGCTGCTGGCCTCGTGTCCTTCCCCCAGATCCCCGTGCCCTTTACCTTGGGTTCTGCCCCAGCAGTACCCCCTTGCTCTGGGTCTCCCCTTCCAGGGGAACCCCCAGCCCTCAAAGCCCACCTTGACTCAGTGGCTACTGCCAGTCATCATCTAGCCCCCACTCACTGGGGCAGACTGCAGTGTAATGGCCACTCATCATTGGCAAGGGGTTAGGACCAGCTGCCTCTGCCTATTCCCAGGCTGCCCCTCTGCAGCCCCAATACCTTTCTGGGCCATTACCAGGCTGGAGCTCCCCAGCTCCCTTTGCCCTTCCCCAGCACTGCTCCTACTCTAGGTACCTTGCTCCCAGGCAGCTAGCCCTTCCCACTCCAGAGCTAGAGTGAGCCTCCTCCACTCCTGGCCCTGGGCCCTGACTGAGCTGGCCACAGCTGTGGTCAGCTACTCACTCAGCTTCCCCCAGCTGTTCTCATTCCTCTTCCCCCAGCCACAGCCCTCTCCAGGGCTGCTTTTACTATTGGCTCCCCAGGGCAACCCTCTCCCAGGGCTGTTTTAACACCTTCAGGGCCAGAGCAGGGGGACCCCACCCCACTACACTTACACAACAAGCATTCCCCTTACATCAGTCATAAGACTGAAAGTGATTGCTCATTCACTGAAATTGGAGTTCACATAAGTTAGGGTAAAAAAAGGCAAAATAAAATAGGTAGGAAAGTCACCGTTTAAGAGGCATTAAAACAGTAACAACAAACCAACTGCTCTGTTAAACAGCAAAAACCTCCAACTCTGTAGTCTTACAATGAAACTCACATTGACTGAGTTTGCCAGAGTACAGATCCATTAAAAAAAGTTATGAATTGTCTTCTTTACTTTCATTAATGTTTTTACATGACCTGTGAGAAATATGTACTCAAGTTTTCCCTCTAATTTCTACTAACTACAAGCAACAGCAGGTCATGCATTCATTCGGTCATTCCCATGATGTAATAGGGTATGTGAATGCAGCATACCTCTCCACCATGATGTGTGGCTGTCCCTCAGTTTTCCTGCCAAAGACATTCTCCAGGCTGATAAGATGACTTGGCCTTATCCAGCCAAGTCAAAAGTCATCTTTTTCCAGGGCAAATTAAGTCCAAACCAAAAAAGAAAAAAAACATTTTGCCCTCTTTGGGCCATAGTTGCTAGATTCTGTGTGGCTATTAAGTCCTTCCTGCTTGTTTGCAGGGGAGGGCTCAAACACTCATTGTACCAGGAGTGTAAGTCACCTTAAGTTCTCCCTCCATTACTTGATCTCTCTCCACACAGTTATTAGAGATGGTACTGGAGAGGCAATGGGAAAAACAAACCTTACTTCAGGCTCTGAGTCTGGCACCCTAGGCTTTGCAGCAGCTGTCCACCCTCAACCCCACACTGCCCTGCTTCATGATTCCTAGGGCTACTTCCGCCTCCAGTCTCAGTGTAGGCCTTCTCCCCAGCCTCTTCCAGCAGTCCTCCACCAAACTACTCATGGAATCCTTCCCTAGTGCCCTCCCCACAAGGAACCTCACCAGCTCAGGTCCTATCCCATAGAGGTTTAGCCTGGCCTTTTCTGCTACAAGCCTTTCCTTTACACACAGGAAGCCCTTATGTCTGCTTCCCCCACTGTTCAATAGGCCTTACTCATTCTCAGTCCTCTGATCCTTAGATTACAATCCCATGATCTGGGAGGTGGAGACTGTGCCTGACCTCCTCTTAAAGGCCTAGCTCACCCTGTGACAAAGGGTATTTTACAAAATCAAATAGAGCTAATAACAATACATTCACCGAAAGGAGGTGTATGTCTGCAGACCTCCAGGCCTGAATGAGTTCCACTGGCATTCTCTATATGATCATAGAAGATTAGGGTTGGAAGAGACCTCAGGAGGTCATCTAGTGCAACCCCCTGCTCAAAGCAGGACCAACCCCAGCTAAATCATGATGGGCAAAAAAGAAAAATGTATGTGACCTGTCTGACTTATCTGCGACAAAATGGGGAGCTGCAGGGCCCCATATCACCTGAAGTGGGGCAGTTGTGCAAGAGCTAGAAGCTGCCTGCAGCAGCAGCTGGTGGCTGTGGGGTACCCCTGCAGCTTGGGGGATCCCCCCGCTGCCTGTGGGGCTGGGAGCTGTGGGGTGCCCCTGCTGCCCACAGCTCTGGGGACCCATGGTGGCCAGGAGCTAAGGGGTTTCCCCATCACCAGCAGCTCCGGGGGCTCCCATCACCTGCAGCGGCCAGGAGCTCGGGGGTTAGCTATGAGTGCTGGTAACATATAGTGCTGGCTTCTCCTCCTTGTCTGTAGCTGTTTTAATGCAGTTTAGCAGCTAAAAGTATATTTGATATGTCCATGTAAACAATGACTTGACTTTAACTGCCAGACATATAGGATGAGTTTATGAATGGGAATGAAGGTTCAATAAACCTAAAAGATGAAATAAAATAAAGTTTGGAAGGAAATAAGAGATGAAACAAAACACTTTGTTTTCAGTTGAATTGTTTTAAAAAATCCATCTAAAATTTCATCAAAATCAACATGTTCTCACGCAACATTTAAATCTGGACAAAACAGCATTTTCTGTCAGAAAATCGTTCCTTTGAAAATTGTCTGACCAGCTCTACAAAGGCCAGAACAGGCATGAGGCATGCAGAGACGGAAAGCATAATCAAGCAGCTGTAAACCTCAGTTGTGAACTGTCTCCAGTGTGAATGGAAAACAGTAGGAAATCTGCATTTGGATTAGATGATCTGCTAGGGTCAGGTTGTGCCTCCTATTTTGTTGGAGAAAAGGAGGGATAATACAGTGTGGCATTATCAACACGATTGTCTTGTCTCCCTAGACAATGTGTACAGTGAATTTCAGAATCAAAAGACACCAGCTCAGAAAACTCAAGTAGTCTGTACAATCTGTACAGTACTGGAACAAACTGGTGAACAAACTTGAAAGGATTCTTAGCTGAAAGCAGAACAGCAGTTGCTGGTCAGTGGGATCCATTAGGTGTTAAAGAGATTCTGAAATTCCCATCACCTCCTCTTACTGCAAAAAGGGGAAAATGCAATGACCAGTGTAAGAAAAAACCCCCAGTGTTCTACTCCCCCACAAAGCTGTATGAACACATGCAGATAGGCCTCGACCCCCATATGTGCATGTACAAACCATTCACTTTATGCTGTGATGTAAGACTTTAGTAAATAATATAGAAGCTAGTAATCCTGATTTGAACCCTCCAACTAATATTTGCACCCAGGCTTATTTATGGAAGCATCTTGCTGAGGTTTTCTTGTCTTTTTTTTTTTTTTTTAAACAGCTTTACACATAGTAATATGACACTGCCCTCTGCTGGAGGGATTTTATAATTGGAACCAGGCAGAGAAGAGAAGGAAAACACGCAGGAAATGTTTTTGTTTTTTCAAAATTGAGTTGTACAGTGTTTGGAAATGAAATTCTGTGAAGTACTGCACTGTGGGGACTATAAGAATCAGTCAATCAGCAGCTAAAGCACCGCACACTTCTGGACGCCCCCTCCCCTCTCCCAAAATAATCTAATATTGAACGAGTAAAGAGTTGGCCAGCACTCCAAAGTAAAGCACTCAGCAGCCAAATTTCAGAACCATTTTGGGACCGGAAAGAATGTTGTGATTGTTAGTGATGGGGTATCTCCACGTGGAGAACCAGATCTATCAAAAAGAGTTCAGGCAACAGAATACAGGTGGGATCTGTGTGCACAGCCTGATTTGAGACTGGGCAAGACCTTTGAGACTGTAGGAGCAGCTGGGAAAAAAATCTGGACTGTATTTATTACTATTACTTGCTCTTTCCCCTGAATACCCCTAAATTTGCAGTGCTCTTTGGCTCCATTTCACTCATGTTCTGGATACAAAGAGCCAGATTTAGCAGTTGAACCAGGTTCATGGGTGCTTTGGGTTGCTGAAAAATCCTGTTATTATTGGGGTTACTCTGTACACCAAACCCTTCTGGGTCCAATAGCATATCTGGTGTACCGTGTTTCAGCAGCAAGCACTTTAGGTGCTTCAGCTACGCCTTATTGGCAACAGTCCTGCTGGGTCCCAATAACCCCTACGACACATGACTAAGGGGAAGGTGTTTAATAGGGCTGGCAGGAAAGGGGGAAGGCTGCAAATACCTGAGCTACAAAGGCATAAACAGTTACAGTTCAAAGTAAGCATTTGCGTTTCCTATTTGGGTCACTGGGGCAGTCCAGTTCAGTCAGGGCTCTTCAGGCCTAGTGCCGGGGGTACCCTCTTCAGTCTAGTCTCCGTTGCAGCAAATAAACTTTTGCGGCCTTCCAAGCAAGGCTCAGTGACTCTCTTTGGGTGCCTTTGCACTGGCTCCTTGCCCAGCTGCCCCCACACAGACCTGCACCTAGCTGTGATGGCCAGCGCTCACAGCTTTTCCCATGTGTGACTCTGGCCTCAGTTCCTGGGGGTTCTCTCCAGCTCCTTGTTGCCATGTGGCTCCCACTCCCGAACAGAGCCTGGCCACTTCCTGACTCAGGACCTTTCCCCTTACCAGGCCAGGGGGAAAGTAAATGCAATAGGGAAGGAGCTGCCAGGAATTGTATTCCCTTCCTTTGCAGATGCATCACATTGCCCTCCTCTCTGAAAAAGGATATGTCCTCGCATCCAGCACTAGTGCATGTGGAAGTCTTGGTGCCAGCGGGGGCTTGGCACTTGCTTTACGGCCTCAGGTTTCCCTTATTTCTGAGTCCATTTATAGGTTCATTTCCACTCTGCGGTGGACCCCCACCCCCAACAGTTCTGCCATGTCACCAGATTCAGTTCCCCCTTATAAACATATGCCTTACCAGGGCTTGGTCACCTCAGCCTGGTTCTCTTTACTGCCCTTTTCACTAACTAGGATTTTCTCAAGCACTGCTTGGGTCCTGCTGTGGCAAGTTGGTGATACTTACTGTTGGGTCAGGACCCAGGTCAGATTTGAGCCTGTTGTACTGTAGGATAAGACTGGTCCCACCTAGGATGGGAGATGCAGTGCCTATGACACCCGGCTGACCACCCTCAATGGCCCCTTGTACTTCAGTGGCAACTTGGCACACAAACCCTCTTCCTTCAGTACCATGTTTCAAAGGCAGGTGAAAGTAATCTTGTGTAGAGCCGTGCTCCACTGCAAGAGTGGGACTGATGGTTTTGGTAGTGGGGACTCTGACTTTCAGGGCTGAGCTTCCTTGACCGTGTGTGTCTGGATAGGGCACCGTGAAACCCTTCTTGTTATGCACAGCCTGTTGAAACTGGACACAGCATAAAGCAGAACTCTGGCAAACACCTTAAGCACTGAGGCCTAGATCCTCTTGGGGACTTACATGCTTTGAAAATTACTGGAATCCACAAAGCCCGAGTTAGGCCTACTCTACGCTTGTGGTGTGGTGTAGGGTCCATATAGCTACACAGCACACTGCAAGGCAAGCTGCCTCCCACCACGCTGCTGAAGCCTTTCCTTGCAGTACAGAAAGGCTCTGGCAGCAGGGAGACAGCAGCCACTACACTGCTGAAAATGGAAGTGGCGATGGGGAGGCACTGCTTGGGCATGTTAAGAGCTGTGTAGGGTGCATACCTAGTGTTCTGGCATGACTTTACTCACCTAAGCAGTGCCACCTCATCTACACTGCTACTTATACCCATGCTGGTATGGTGACATTGCGGCTGCGCTTAAGGCTTATTGCCTATGCCCCCCCACCCATCCCCACCAAAAAAATACTGGCAAAGTCGAGCGAAAAAGCCCATGTTGGTGGCATATGAAAAATTGGCTCCCTGGATTAGTTTATGTTGGATGGAAAAAAACTATCTATTTGTCCTAGACTATTCTGACTTCTCTGACATAGCATTACTAGAAGCTACAGGTGATTGTGCACAGCAAATCTGTTTTTGCTACACATTATACCAATGTCTGACAATGAGTCTCAGTTTAGAGGACATGAGCTTAAGCAGCTTGCAGTGAAATACGGGTTGTGACATGTAACCACTAGGCCTCATTCTCTCCAAGCCAATGGGTTGTGGAGAACAGTGTCAAAATAATGAAGTACCTACCAAAAAAGTCTGTGGAGTCAGACGCTGATCTCTTATTAGCACTGGTCGGTTACAGAACAGCACCCGTGGAACATGGGTTGTTAGCTGCCGACAGTTTGTTCAACAGAAAACAAGCTTGCCTGTGCTGCTAGAAACCTATGTCAGGGTCACTAGGGACTGGCACATGTATAAAGAGCTAGATAAGGCAAAACCAAAAAAACCAATACGATTTGGGGTCCCAGGTGCTGTCATCACTGCATGCAAACTACGCCGTGCATCTCTATAAAGGAAACAAGGGCTGCAAAGAGCAGTGTTTGCGCTGTGATCGTAGGTGGGTGTCATCTCAGCGGGACACATGCCGCAGCGGAATAGGCTGCTACTCCAGATCATAGATGGGAGGGGCACTCACTGTGCTGGTTTGCCCAGGAGGGGCTCAGAAAAGCAAGAACCCCAGTGGGTAGAGACTACAGAGTGCAAGGCCTTGGCACAATCAGAACAAGTGGATTTGCTGCCTCCTGACACCAGGGGAACCCCACAGGTTCGACTGACCGCATGGGGCATCTTGAAGACTAATTTGAACATTGTTAGCAAGTTTAGCTCTGAGGGTGGTTATAAGTATTTGTGATGGTATTATATTACTGTAGCTTGGAAGGAAAGATGTGGTGGTGGGGACTGTAACTTTAGTGGAATTGCTTCCCAGAGAGTCTGAGTGAGGTACTGTCAAGCTGGTTACACACAGCCGCTGGGAACCGTCTAGCCATTGGGAACCATCTACAGCATTAAGCAGTTCTCTTGCAAGCATCTTAAGCACTGAATGATCACAGCTTTGTACCAGTACAAGGGCATAGCCACTGGATTTGCAAACTATATTGACCAGGTGGCCAAAACCCGACTTGAGGGTGCATAGAAGAATACAGCTCGCCCTACAGGAGTAGTTGTAGTAATGGTCGTGAAGGAGCTTCATTGCTGTGCCACAAGCTGGCTGGGAATATTGTCTTCCCATCCCTGTGATAGCCACCCATGCAAAGCCCTCTGCCTTGGTGGAGGCCATTTATTGTAGGAGCCATTTACAGAGGATTAAAATTAAATAGCTCTTGATATTCAATAAATAATAAGAAAATGAGGAGAAAAGGCCGCAGTACTTCAAGACACTCCAAAATGGCAGACCCCTGCATTTAAACAGAGCACCACTGAAGGCAGTGGCCTCCTTATGGGTGCAGGGGGGGTCCACCTACACAGAGCAAGATCAGGGCCTAAGGGGGGGGGGAGTTTGCTGTATGAACATGACCCACCTCCTTCAGTGTCCTCATTGATAATACATTTGCCCTTCCTCTCTACCTACCATATACATTTGGTTGTTGTGTAGTTCTAGGTGTAATGGAATGCTAAACTGTATAATAGTGTTCAGCCACAAGGTGGCAATGTGTGTAACATACCTTAAGCCAGTGGTCCCCAACTTCTCAGGGTGCCCCCCTTATCCACGTTCCCCACCTCCCCTGCTGCCATGGAGCTGGGACTGGGAGCAGAGCCCCAGCTGGGGGCCGAGGCTGGGGGTGGGAGTGGAGCTGCAGCCGGGCCGCAGTGTGGGGGGAGGCGAAGCTGAGGGCCAGAGCAGAGCTGGGGGCAGAGTGGGGCTAGGTGGCACTCCCTCCCCACCCCTGTGTGGGCTGGCCTGGGTCCCACCATGCTGTGCCCCCCCAAATGTTCCTTTGCCCCCTCCCAGGGGAGTGCATCCCAGGGAGTTTGGAGACCTCTGTCTTAAGCTCTCAAAAGCCATTCCTAGCAGTGCATTAAAGAATCTTATAGTGAACACATCTGGTATATTTCCCTGCAAGGAAGCTCTGTAGCCAGACCACAGAAGCCTGACCCCTGCTAGTAGCAACCCTGCACTCTACCAAGTACAAGGTGTAGATGATCCAAGGAGGTCTCACTGACTACTTCAAGTTTGTGTTCTCTTTAAAAAAAAAAAAAAAATATCCTGTATCTACCACTCACTCAAGCCTGAGATGATTTTTTGTTAGTTGGTTGCCATGGAATGATTATGCTGCTTTGCTTAATTGACAGGTTGTACAAAATGCTGGCAAATGTTTGCAACTGCAAAATTTGCTTTAATTTGCTATAGAGCAAGGGTTCTCAACCTTTTTCTTTCTGAGGCCCGCCCAACATGCTATTAAAACTCCACAGCCCACCTGTGCCACAATAACTGCTTTTCTGCATATCAAAGCCAGGGCCCTTGTTAAGGGCAAGCAGGGCAATTACCAAGGCCACAGAGGACATTGTGAAACTAATTTGCTCAGGTTTCTGCTTCCGCCCCAGGGGCCGAGGCTTAGGGCCCCACACTTCAGCTCCATGCGGTGGGACGTTCGCTTTCTGCCCTGTGCCCCAGCAGGTCTAACACTGGTCCTGCTTGGTGGACGCCCTGAAATCTGCTCGTGGCCCCCCAGGAGGCCCCGGACCACTGGTTGAGAACCACTGCTACAGAGCACGGCAAAGACACAAAGCAGCATTGCTCATGTCATTTTGCTTTATAATAAAACAAATCCCAATAACTATATTTCAGGATGAAAATAATGGTATTCTACTCAGTGTTCATGGGAATGTCAAAACATTTTTCTAAAAAATCCTCCTACTTTTTACTGTATTGTAAGTGCATTTTCTCTGCTGAGGCTCACATATGGGGTCGTAGATGAAATACATTTCAGTGGCTTTCTGTGCTCTTTGCAGTTTAACATTAGAACTTTTGCATGTAAGCCATAGCAACAACTCGACTATTTTTATAGTATGATTTTGGTGAAGAGGTATGACAATTGGCTAAAATATTTTATCCGTGATTAGTCAAAATACTAAACATTATGAGATTGTTTAAACCCTGCTAAGATATTGAAGTTATACTTAAGGGCCAAGTCCTTCCCCTAGAAACAAATGGAGATGAATAACTAACTACCTTGGTATAAATCAGAGTTTAAGATGATCTGTTTATAGTCATGTGAAAATACCATGCCAGCATATAGTATAAGATTTCTGCTTTTGTTCCCCTTTCAGTGTGTTAATATAACTGGGTTGCCATTAAATGAATGATCCAGCATAACTCTTCAGTCATGCATTGGATTTGGCATTGAATTAATCGCAACAAGAAAAAAGGAATTCTGCAAAATACATTCCCGGCTGAAGTGGATTTATTCCCAGAGTTTTGGCTATGCAAACCCCAGTGCACATACTGAATAAGCAGCAGCTTATTTTCCAACATTCCACCAAACAAAGTTTTCTCATTGAACTGTAAGAAAGAAAAAGTCATTATTAAAATATTTTAATTCTTTGTAACACTAATAACATGAATATTTATTTGAAAAATATTTCTTTCCACTTTAGTCCATCTTTAAATCAGTTACACTAACTTCCACTAACTAATATTTCAAATTACTGTCATTTTTCCCTCATATTGGTAAAAGATACAACTACAGTAAACTATTTCACAATTTTGGAAAAAGTATGAGAGATTATTCTTTCCCTCTCCTCCTATGATGAATCAGAAGCTTAAAATAACAAGGACAGAGATTATGGAGCTAACATATATGTTGACATATTTAACCTCACAAATAAATAAGTATATACAAGGGAGGTTGTTACATCAACAACAAAGTAGAGATTTTACATTGCAAAAGTGAGAGCATTCAAGAACATCTGACATAGACAGTTAAGGACTACTACATGGTAGTAAAAAAAGAGCAAATTCTTAATTTAGCAAAAATATAGGCAACTGTACATTAATCTGTTGGTTAGGTTACAGCTAGGCTTCAGCCAGGATACTTCTTTTACTTCATATTTTATTGAACGATTGTGTTTCATTAATTCCTCAATGTCCAGAAATATTTTCTTTTCCTTCTTGTCACTGTAGAACATCCTAGACAGGTAGAAATCTCACAGTAAGCTACTATCTGAAAACTATTGTCTACTGCAGGAGGCAGGTGGGATGATAATATACAAGTTCTGTAAATGCTCACACACAAATTTTCCCTAAATTCTTTCCCTTGATAAAAGTATTTGACCAAATTCATCCCTAGTATAATTACATTTGAAGTCAATAGGGATGAATTTAGCTTATACAGTCATGAAAGGATTTTGCTCTAATATGAAAAAGGTTTGATCAGGTAATTTATAGGACCTTTACTTCACAATAGTGTTTCAGGATTGAATGTGATTAAAATATATTTCTCCCCTGGAGTGATCAAGGTATTTATAGTTAAGGATAATATTCCATTTGTGTGGGCACAGAATAAAATGATCTTTATAAACAAGAGGATGCAAAGAGCCCATAAAGGTACAAATCCAAATACCCTATTACTGAACATCTAATTGCTTCTTAACTGAGAATCAATAGCTGTATGACATCAGACCAGTGGTTTGTGGAAGTGTGATGAACAAAACTGATAGAAATTTTTAGGTAAAAATAATTTGATGAAAAATGGTCTTTTGGGGAAAATGTTCTTCATTTTTTTTTATTTTTTTTTTTTTGAATTTTCATGGAAAAATCCCATTTTCTGGCCAGCTCTATTACTGACATTTTAAATGAAATGTGCATTTACAGGTGTTTCACACTTTGGCATGGGTTTCTACCAAGACTGGCTCAAGGCACCAGCAAAGCAAGCAGGTGCTTGGGGTGGCACATTTCCAGCAGCATCCGGCCACCCTTTTTTGCGGGGGGCAGTTGCGCTCTCAGAGCTGCGCCACTTAGACGGGGCGAGGGCGCCACACCCCTGGCCTCAGTGGGAAGGGGAAGCCCCAGCCCCGGGATGCTGAGCTGCCAGGGCCCAGCCGCTACCTGGGGAGGAGAGGGCGAGTCCGGCCGGGGCAGCTCCACCGCATCTGCGCACTGGCTGCTGCGCTGCCTTGTGCCACCCCTTATATCGGGGCTTGTCGGCGCGGCCGGGCGGGGGAGGGGGGAAAGCCCCTGCAGGCGCTGGGAGAAGGTGACGTCACTCCCTCCGCTTCCAGCGCCGCCTGTGAGCCCCAGCCCCACCTGAGCTTGGGGCGGCAAAAAACCTAGAGCCGGCCCTGGTTTCTGCATATTTTCAAGAATAGTTGTACACTTTTGATAATAGGGTTAGAAATGGCCACTTTTGATAATAGGGTTAGAAATGCCACGGCTTGGAAAAGTAAAGTATTTTATGTTCTTCTTTGTCTTCTGCACACACTTCTGTGCATAGCACAACGATACAGAACTCAGTTTACATTGCTTGGTCATTGCATCTCAAACAGTACAGATCTATATTTAGTTTAATCAGCTGATGCCAGTGAAAGCTTGAAGATATGGATGATGCAAGTCCACATGTAGATGCTGAATGCTATTGTGTAATGTAGTGTGACCTTGAGAGCCTTCACAAATTGCAATGTCATGTGACAGAAGTTCTCTGTACACGCAATATGGCCACAATATAGAAAATGGACAAGTTAACGTGTGGGCTTACAAGGGATCTGCAATGTATTGTAACTGATAAATTTATAGCACTATATGATTTACAAAGTGTGGGGTCCTTTGTAATATTTGCTATGAATGTACATGCTAACAACTCCCATTTCACTTGACCAACATGAGCACTCCGCATGGGCTCACACATACGAATGTGGGGGTTACAATGGGAGGTGTTGCTTTTTTGTACATCAATGAATATTGAAACGTATGCCTCTGTGTAAAGTCTGGAATTAGGTTATTTACTGATGTTGCACCAACTGAAACCACACACACAGGTATGGGCTTAAAATTTGCAGGAGGGTTCTCAGGGGCTTGCACACCCTTATCATGAGCAAATCCTGGTGCGCATGTATGTGATAAATGCTTTTCTGTGCACACAGATACAATGTGGTCCAGCGTTTACAGACTAGTTTCTGTATGCAATATTTAGATCCAATTTTCTTTGTGTGGTTAGCCCTGAAGATTTACTTATTCATTTGGTCAAAATAACCTTTGACACTGAAGTTAGGGTTTTCCTCACCTGTGGAAAACACTGTCAACAATGGACACCTAAACATCAAGAGTTTAGCAAATACAGTCAGGAAAATCCACATTTCTCATGAAGAAGAGTCTGACTAAGAAAGCTGCATCCAAGAGCTTGTGTGTACTGTGGGATACTTCTCCTGTTTTCTCTAACAGACCAAGTCTTCTACCCATTCAGATCTGACATTATTGAGAGATGGGCTTATGGAACTTCTTCAGTTTTGCAAATATACACATAGGATCACACCTAAATTAGCTGTCCCAATATCCTGTTGGCTGGCATACAGCTGATGTTTGAAAACAGTCTTTATTTCATGGTGGGAAAATGTCAGTATCAATACTAAATGACTGACTTTCTTAATGGTGAAAAAACCTCTTCTCGAGAAGAAGCTGTTAAGAGGATGACAATATACCATGGGAAAAATGACTACATCTGGTAATACAATTCTCCCCACTCAGTCTCCAAGTATTCCATTGTTTAGAATCTCCAGGCTTCGTGTTGTCTCTGTGGTTCAGAAGTTCAGAAACCCAATCAGAACTTTGTGCTATGGCTGAATGTGTCTGACATCATGATATTTTTATAGAAGTTGTCTGAGTGAGCACTGCAGTACCCCTTGACTTTGTCAATAACCTGATGGACTGGGATGATTGGTGTCTGCTCTCCGTCCACTTGGGCAAATTTTGATGCGGGCTTGTCAACAAAAGTATTGTCTAGGAAGGGGAAAATAAAGAGGAACAGGAAATTAGGCCTTTAAAAACAAGATCATTATTTACCAGATTTGTCACCTGCAGCCAATCCTCCTCTACATTACTTTAGGTAATTTATTTTTTCAATTACATTGCTCTGCTGATTTTTGATATAGCCAGTCAATAGTTTGACATTATACCTTCTATGTTCTTTTCAGTTATACGCTATAGACTAAATTCTACACATTCTAACCTACATATCTGGAATCCTAGCCTCTCTGCTCAGTCCTTTCCTGAAACTATTCCCATATCACTCCTTTTGCTTATGCTGCAACTATATCAAGGCACAGTAGGATCCATTAGTTTATCTGCTGAAGATTCCAGCTACAGAACTCTCAAATTACAAAGGTGTCTGGGTATTACAATATTACAGGATGGGGGTGATGCAAGCATTGCTTTGGTAACATTTGGTAAACAGCGCCCCACCCCACTGAATCAAATAATGAAATAGCTGAAAAATGCAAGTGAAAAGCATGTAATAGTATGATAAAATGTTTTCAAATAACAGTTAAACAGTTTTCAAATAACACAACAAAAACAAGCACAGAAAGCAGCAGAAGATGATTCCAAATAAAAATAGATGAGCAGATTTTAAAACTGGCCTGATTCTTACAATTGCATCTATTTGACTTCCTAGAACATGGAGAATACAAGGAGAGCTGAGGAGCTATGTTTGTGGTTTGTGGCACTAAATGGATGTGGAAAACTCGTATGTTTTCATGTTTCATGTGCTCTAAACTAAGAATGAAGCAGGAGACAAAAAAAAGAAGACAGTTCACTCTTTGCCCCCCCACCCCCTTTCACTTTCAAAAATCTACATCCCACTGTGTCTGATGATGTCAGTAATGCTTCTGATGACCACACCATACATTATTATGACCATATACCCAAGCTGGTTTGAAGGGCATTTTACACAGAGGACACAGGAATATCTGAGTACTCAGGTATAAGGAGAAAGTATTTTGTTTCTGCTGTATGTATCATCATTGTTCTCCACGTTACCTGATACCGACTAAGGCTTATTCAAAGAGGGGCTTGAATATCTCCACAACTGCCACGTTTATCCCAGTAGCCTTCACTCATATAGCCTCCACTGTGGTACTTTTCTTCAAAGAAGACAAGCATCCACTTGTGCGGCTAACAGCATTGCAGTTCTGAGTCTGACCAGTAGGGAGAGCTCATGTAGTGAGCAATCATTACCTCCTCTTTTTAGACTGTATTTAATGAGTTCCACAATCTCTTCCAACCTGCTCTTTGGGATCAGAATTTCTCTTTTTAACCCAAGTCTGATATGACCCAACACAAAGTTTGATAGCAAGATGAATGGCTGCATGAAACAATGCTCTCCACTGCTGGCACTTTAGTCAACCAGCTTAATACTGCTTATAGTAAAACCACCGTCAGATAGTTCTTCTGAAAAAGGTAATTTTATTTAAATCAGTGTATTTTATTATATTAATAGTAGAATGTTTTATATAAAATATTATATAAAATAAATATGCTGCTTACCAATGAAAACAGAATGAAAATGCAGGTTTCAGAAAAGATTTAACAATGGTACCAAGCTATAGTTCTCATAAAGATTTGCAATATGAAATGCTGCTGTATTGCACGTAAAAGAGAAATGGATCGCATAGAAGAAAATCTAAACAGTTTCATTATGAACAAAAGAACAGGCAGTTTAAGAGTGATATTTCTTCAAAGCGGGTGAAAATGGCTAATGAATTACCAGCAAATAACCCCTTGTACTACTGAAAATGGCTGGGTACTATGTGTTCTTCAATTTCATTTACTCACTAGCCAATAGTTTTACATTTTGAAGTTTTTCTATTTATTTTGTTTAAAAGGAGTTTAAAATGAGAATTCTTGTTTCCAGGGAAGACTGTTTCAGTACCCAAAAAAATGATTATGCACATTCAAACAGCTTCATTAAACCTAACACTCATTTTTCAAAACATTTTTTGTACTCTGTATACCTATCCAAAGCTCTCTGGAGTGAATGGGAGTCTTCTAGTTGAGTTAAATGGGCTTTGGATCAGACCCTATAGATGAAATCTTGGCCCACTGAAGTCAATGCAAGTTTTGCCATTGATATCTGTGGAGTTAGTATTTCAGCGTATATGATCTTTCAGTGCTTCAGGTGACTGCTTTCTGTCAGTCCCATATCACAGCTGTGTCACATGATTCTGAAAACTCATGAAAATGGTTTCTTTTGTCGATTCTACTAAACAAATTCTCAACTTGAGTAGTAATACACAACAAAGTTTCTAGGCATATTTGAAAAATACGATCTGTCATTCAGATCTAATTTTGATGTAATTGAAAGATATTTAAAACCAATAGCTAGGAGATTGACTTCTATAATTGCTATAGGCCCAAATAAAGAGACAATTTCTAGAACCCTGGCATTACCTTTCATACGTTCATTCCTTCTAGAAATGTACTGTGATATATCTAGCAATTCACCACATAACTTTTGACAGTGGGGTGTTTTTTTTTGGTCTTTTTGCTTTCAAATACACTTTTTTTGTTTAAAATTAATGTTATTTTTCTTTATCAGGCATCACATGATGAACATTAATACTGTGACAGTGTACGTTTTCTAGAAGGGTAATCTTTCAGATACCCCATGCTCCATGCAGAGTATAGACAACCAGAGTTTGAAGCATATTTGCCTTTTGAATTACAGCCAATCAGCTTCAATAACAAAAAGATGAATAGTGAAGCATAAGCAGTATTTCTGATTAGCAATAGTCCTTTTGGAGTCAATTAGGACTTCATGCACGTGATTCCCCCTCCACCCTGTTGAAATCATGCATTCAACAAAAATGATGCACACTTTACCTGGAATGTTCCACCTCTGCTGAGGAAATGCTCTTAGAAGACATTATCTATACCATAAACATATGAATGTCTGGGTCAATTCCAGGGATCAACAACCACGTTAACAGCTACCAAGACATACATCTATTACACTGTACACTAAAAATGGTTATAGATTCACCAAGATAACAATTTGAGTAGATTAGCTGTGCAAAAATCTGAACCAATTGGACAAAAAATAACTTCTGAATTTTTTTTTATGCCATGAAAACTTGTTTGAGAACCAATGTAGATATCTGAAAAAACTGGATCCAGCCAAAAGTACTTTAGTGTCACCGGTAGAAAAAGTGAAATAAAATGTATATTTGAAATGGTCAAGGGAAAAGGAAATCACTAGAATATTAAAAAGAATGCAGAATATTTTGGTGCTTCTATAATGTCCATTAAATTATTGCATTACCATCTATGACCCAATTCAGGAAAGTCCTGAAACTTGTAATTAAATCTATCCCTATCCAGGAAGCACTTAATCATATGCTTAAAGCTAAGCAAGTGACTAAGTGTTTTCCTGCGTGAAGATGCTTTTCTGAATTGGGCCTGAGGGGTTTGATTCATGGCCAGGGGTGATGGAGGTGCAGTTGCAATATGAAGTGTACACAATACAGCTGTGCCTTTGAGGAGCTTCATTCGAAAGGGCATATCGTAATAGCACTACTTAGAGTTTCAATTAAGAGCGAGGTTGTTTTAAATTCCAGCTCCTCCAGTATCCAGTGGAGGCTGCTCAGGAAATGTGTGGAGTCAGCTCATCTCTTGGGCCTTTGGCCACACCTTCACGGCTAGCCCTTTGTGGAAATAGTGGTGGTGGCAGGTTTGTTCTGCTGTAACTCCCCTTTTAATAGGATTTTTCTACCACCAAGGTCTTGCAGCCCAGGTGCCACTGGCAAAGTACATAAAACTCCATGACTAGTGTAGTTAACTCACAATTAAAAACATATAAGTAGTTACTTGGGCATAAGAACCTAGCTTGAGTAATAAAAACATCCTGTAGAAATGTTCCCTTATACGGACAACATTCTCGGTTCATTTCAGAACCTCTCATCTGATGTCTCATCTCCCTGCATGCAGAGGCTCTGACTACTTTTAGTGGGGATATGCACATGTAGGAAGAGCAGAATGTTGAGTCTTGATCTTCAGTAAGGTTCTGAGCGGAGAGTTTTGCCTAAGGTTAAAAAATATTTAGTACCTGGTCTGATCATTATTCCAAAAGGATTGTCTCCCAGTTTATTTGAAGGTATAATACATTTGTTTGTTTTTTTTATATTTTTGTTCTTCCTCTTTCTACTTACATTTTATTATCTGGAGCCTTTTTTATTTCTCTTAATGCATGAATTCATTTTCTTTTAAGACTGCACTTTAGAAGCACTAAAAGTAGTGAAAACGCATGCTCTAATTGCTAATGTTCTACAAAGGCCCTAATTTACCAGAGCATTTAAGTATGTATTTAATTTTAAGTATGTTTTTGTCTTTAAGCACAGGCTTGCTGTGATCCAACAGAAAATAAGTGTTGATATAAAACTGCTGCATAGGACTCTAACGTCTCAGCTGTCATTAGCATAAATGGAATTGTATGTCACCAGTACCACAAACTGAACTGAGAACGTGCTGTGGATTGAACCACAGAGAGATATAAGTGACTCTATAACATATAAAATTTGACACATCTACAGTATGGTCAGCAGGGAACAAGAGAATGTAACCAGGTACTATCTGCTGAGTTGGCATTGCAGTAGTGTCATAATAGCAGCACGCTTACTGAAATAAACCAAACACTATGAAAGCCGACGTGGGGAGGAAACGCCTTTTATATGGTAAAGACAGCTGGAAATAGGGGCGGGGAGCACTCTGCACAAGGGGATGGGCTGCATGGCTGGTCAGTGTTAAGCAGTGTGAGCTAATGGGTTTGGCAGTGGCAGTCACAAGTGCTAGGATTTGGTTCTGAAGACTGTGAGTGTTAGAGGCACAAAGCCAGCAGAAAGCCTGGTGTGAGCAGGACCATGAGGGGAAATGGATGGACAAGGCTTCTGGGAGCCAGAGTTCACTGAACAGGCACATTGGAGGAATTCTGATCAAGGGAATTTCTTTCTGTTGTTTGTTTCCACTGTGTTTAGGGAAACAGGACTTTGTGTAGATTCTTTGTAAGCAAATAAGATTACACCAATAAAATACCTGACTCATAGTATTAACCTCTCATAATTGAAACAATCCTGCAAGGCCTGGAATACTGGCTAACTGCTCAGACCAAAGAGGCAACATAAACGTTTGAAAAACTGGATCTAACCAGCCAGCTATAGTCCACCTGAATGAACCACATGACAAGGAGAAGGAAAAGCAGGAAGGTAATTCCTGGTACTAAGCCACATCGCCTGTTCAGACTGTGGGCAAAATTCACCTCTCCAAACCATACAGTGAAACTTGACGCTGATGCTCTGTTCTCCATATTTGTGTAGAGCTTCAGCTGATGTCAGTAGGAGATCTACACATGAAAGAGACTGGAGTATCAGATGTGGGACTAGTCTCGTGAATCTGTGAAGTGTATTTAGTATTATAAGAAGTCTGAAAGTTCCTTCTAGTCATTTCATTTAAGCCAAGTCTGTATTTTTGAAATTATTCATAAAGGAGATGATGATTTCAAGGAGTGAATCTAACAGATTTTTTTAAAATGTTCCTAGAATAAGTACATGATTATTTTGTGTGAATGGAATATAGAGATATAGATGGTCCCTTTTATTACACACATGACATCTGAACAGCTATGTAGTAACTACTGTATGCTATTTGTAAAAGGTGGAAAACAGTGTATATTTTTTAACACAGTACGATCAAACCTCCAAATTACTACATTTACTGACAAAGGGACAAATGGAAGTTAAATGGCAGGCAGCTTGTTCCAGTAGACAGCAGCCTGGAGTGGAGCTCAGAAGATAGGGGCTCTATCCCAACTCTGCTTCTAGCCTGCTGTGTGACTGTGGGAAAGTTGCATCACCTCTCTGTGCCTCTGTTTCTGTAACATGGGCTACTATTACCTACCTACCTTTTAAATCTTTGGGTAAAAGTGCTATGTAAGAGCTAAGTAGTTTTATTAAATATACTTTTTATATCATAATAAAATTCCAAGATTAGATATTTACCATGGTTGGTGACTCTTGCCTCATGACAGCCCTTAACTAAAGAAAAAAACGTTTTTTAAAATGCTCAGTTGACTTCTACTCAGTGATGTCTTTTATACATGAAGGTAACACAAGTCACTGACATACCTATTGTGCAAAGTAAACAGTCACAATTTGAAGCACCATACCAGAAAGATCTCTTTGATGTACGAGAAATGACCCACCTGTATGGCTGTTTCTTTTGAAGTATGTATTTGAAGTGGATTTAGATTTGGATGTCAGGTAGGTTGAGTTGGAACCAATAGAACTGGAGGACAAGGATTTCCCAAGATTGTCTGAGCTTTTCTTTATAATATTAGTTGCTGTCTTGCTCCAGTCTGAAAATGAATAGGCATTTTTAAAAAATCATTCATTTCTATTAGCACTAAAGTCCTGCTTCTCTCAAGATTTAATTTCCAAGCATCAGAAGCACTTTTTACATTACTTATAACAAAGTGGTCTGCTCTAGTTCTTGTCTGGTGGCATTTTTTGTTCTTTAGAAGGCAGGACTATTTCAAGATGCTTTACTTTGTTATTAAGGATGACATTAAAGAACAGCAGTTGATATTTCCACTTTCTAGATAGGGTTAAAACTAATTGATGGTCAGAGGTGGTGTATTTCTGATTTGCCCAAAGATGCTCAACCCCTGATCTGCCCCAGGCCCCTCCCCCACTCCACCCCTTCCCCCAAGCTCCCACCCGCCTCTTCCCACTCCTGCCCCACCTTTCCCCCTCCCCTGAGCATGCCCTGCCATCACTTGTCCCCCTTTCCCCCAAATGCCTCCTGTATGCCACTGAACAGCTGATCGCGGTAGGTGGGAGGCACGGAGGAGCTGATTGAGGGGGCTGCCGGTGGGTGCTGAGCACCCTTATTTTTTTGCTGGAGCACCCGTGGCATCGGTGCCTCTGTTGATGGGGTAGTCAGAAATGGCATTGCCAAACTTCTTATAAAATTAACAATAACTACTATTCTTTATTTGTATTCTGGTAATGCCAAGAGAACCCAGTAAGGGATTGGGACCCTGTAGTGACAGTTTTGGGTGCACGAGGAATAAACAGTCAGGTACCTACTCTTTTTTTTTTATGATTAAAAAGAACAATGCAAAGAAATGTGGCTCACAAGCATAGATAACCAATGGTCTCCATAATTTTAAATCTTAGACTGTGAGTTCTGTAGGGCAAGGACTGTGGGGAAGGTCCATCAAGAATGGAGTGGGAAGAACCAAGGTGACTTTTTGCCACCTTTGCACTCTTGCAATTCTGGATCTGTGTGGCTGGATTCTAATTTACACCTGGCTAGACATTCCAGCAGCAAGAGATTGTTGGGATCTGAGGTTGCCCTGGCCATACCCTCTGTGCTGAGGGATCCAGGAGAAAGGGTGTATGAGGGCTATTACTATGGCTACTCCATGCAGGGATTCCCCTTCTAAGGAGGAATCATAAGGGGCTGGACCTGTTAGATCTAAGGCTGCTTTGTACTGCTGAATTTGGACCCTGGGTTCTCCTATATATGTGTACAGTACCTAACCCATTGATATAATAATAATATACCTTTGAATGGAATAACTTTAAATGATCTAATTTGCATCTAATTTAGATTGTTGCTAAACTAAGCTTTTTTTACAACTGAAACAAACAATCCCTCCCTCAGTCATTCCCTCCTCCCCCAAATTCAGACAAAAAGTTACTTCGTGATTAAATGTTGTTAGAATATTGACATTCCGAACCTCACAATGTATGTTTCAAAATTAGTACATACAGGAGTAAATTTAACAGCTAATTTTACAAAACATATTGCAACACATATCTGCATGTAAGGTTAGTTTCAAATCCTTGTTCCTTTTGTGGTTCTTACTATTATAATTTATTCTTCTGGGAGAAAAGTAATCCACATGAAGAGGGGCCCAAACAAAGAACTATGTACCACTTAAATCTTTAATGCTTGGTTTATGTAAGCAGCAGGACTTTATCTTGACTCTTTGCACTAGGGTGAATTTTACTATTTTTGTGATGCTAACCATGACAACATGCAGATCTTTGATCAGATCGTGTTCTAAGGTTCATTTAAATCTGATCATGTTTTTAAATCTTATTTGATTTATACTCTACTCTTCCAGCTGCTAATGGTGTCATGCTGACCCTCCTTAACAAACCAGCCGGCAGTGAAGAGTTGGTAAGTATAAAAAGTAATTATGCCACATAAAGTACCACCCCTGAAGTCCTTGAATGCTTCAAACTTTTATTGCTATCCTCCCCAAAGGCTGCCAAGAGCAGTGTAAAAATCTGGAAATAATTTGGTCCATCTGCAGTTGCCAGTTCATGATTTACAAGGCATGCGTGTTGGAAACTAAATGCATGAAATAATCTGGATGCCTGATCAGAATTAATGTATCTTTCCTAGTTTGTGTTAACTTTGATTTCATGAGTCAGGATTTCTTAATATGAAATGACAATATAAGATTCATCACAGCTTACAGTGAGAATGCCTCACCTGCTGGCATTAAAGTAATTAGGACAAAATGGTATTACACTAAATTGCCCAAGGCCATGGAGTCACACACAATGCCAATTTACACCAGCCAAGGCTCTGACCGTTGGTTTGTGAGTAAGTATCATATGGTCAAAAGTGTAAGCATCCACATTGCTGCAACTCACTTCAAATCTTTAGGTCAGACAGTGGATTTATGGTTTACATAGAAAAAATATTATTTCTGAGAGTATATCAAACTGTGGCATGTTAATGTGACTTCAATGGAGCAATGCTGATTTACACTAGCTGAGGAGTTGGGCCAATATTATCAACACATTGGGAAGTGGCTTTTGTGCCTGCGGAAGGCCCAGAGCAATAGGTGTTTGCTATGGGGAGCAGCAGCAGCGAGTTCCCACAAGGAAACCTCACATTCCCTGCCACTTTGAGATCCTGTTTGTAGGAAGGGACATCAGTTTCTGAGTGTGCTCAAGCCTCTTTCACTCTGCCCCTGGTAAATCTCTTCTGGGTACTGTGGTTTCTATGGCAATAGTACTGAGGGGGAAAGAGGTAGGATGCACACAGGACACATGTGAGGTTGAAAGATCCCTGCCTCAGCAGTTCAGCATATGGCTCTTGTGAAGCACCTCCAATATTCCCTCCACATTAGTCTGATAGCCCACAGGATCACTTGGCCTTGCACAAGCCCCTCATACATAGGGAAAAGGGGCCAGATTTGACCCTCTGAATCCTTATTTAAACAATGAATCACTGTTGCTGTAAAACAAAAGGGACTTCCAAAGCCATGCTCACAGCATTGCAAAATTTACCAGCTGGCTTCACTGGAAAACTTCAAGGGAGGACTGGAGACTTTTTTGTGGAGTGCTCTCTGAAGAGTCCCTAGGCAATCATTATTACAGTCATAGGCTAATAATAATCATGTTCCTTACTCTTTCCACATCTGTGGCCTAAATTGTGTTAAATACAAGAGACCCAAGCAGTGCACCTGGCCTTTTCCAGTCTACTGCTGCATCTCAGAAGTGGAGACATGAAATAGGCATGCTGTTTTTCACCTGAGTTGTCTGCCAATCGGAATCTGCCACAGCAGAGATGTCTCCTCCATTGTTTCTGCACATTCTCTTTCATAGCACAGTGGAATACAAATATAAATAAACCTGCAAGCAAATGGACAAATCAGAATTTTATTTGTATAAAATCTTAATGTTGCAAACATTCTGAATACCACTATGAACTGGTCCTCGTCATCAACCTGCGTCACTGAGGTGTACAAGGTAAAAGATGCTTGAGTCACTGAATGCTTAGCCATCCTCTAGGTTTTACACAACCATGACTTTCATTGACTTGAAAGAGCATTCATTTTGCGCTCATAAACACTGCAAGATCAAGACCTCCAAAGCCAAGTACAGCAAATATTCTACGCTGAGGGAGATTTTTCCTGTTTAACGCCTAGTATTCCAGATCTACAGGGCCAACTTTTTAAATATTGGAGACTGGAAGTCTCTACACCAATAAAGTGCACAAGAAAGATCATCACTATTTGCATAAATATTTACTGACTATGAGTGTGAAAATGGGGAAAATACATTTGTAAATTACTACAGAGGTGCCCACCTGGCCATTTCTGCCTGGTTTGTGCATACACTTGTTGTAAATGTGCCCACACATGCAGGTGCACACACCTGTAAGCAGCATTTTTTTGCATGCAGATCTACAGCCACCAACTTTCAGAATGCAGTCCTGTGTTGCTAAGAAGCTTGTAATTTGGGTTAATGGTACAACTGTAATAGTTCCACAGAGATACTCCAGTGCTAATTTTGAAAGCAGAAATAGGAATTATAACATGAGCCTGGCCCTTCACGGGTAGGCGTTAGTTGTGGAATCTTCCATCTCTCTCTGGCTTGGCATGTGCTTGCTTCATTCTCATTAACTGAGGCAGAGCCAAGGCTGAACCTGAGGGCAAAATTCTAATGCCAGATCCCTAAATGATTATATCTGTAAAATGATTTAAGTGAGATCTATTGTGGGCCTAAATGCTTAACTGGTGTTCTTTGGAGATTCGTCTGTTTCCTAAACATGCTTAACTCCGTGTGCTCATGTCTACTGGGATTTAGAGGGTGGAACAACAAGACAGTTTGGGGTTTGGAAAATATTGTCTGAATCATTAAAAAAATCATTACTAGCAAACATCTCAGTACCTGGGCACTGGTGTACTTTGGCATGTACAATTGGGCATGGACCTGGGTCTCTACTCTAAAACATTGCCCAAACTGAGCTCAGTGAGGACTGAAACCTGCTTGCTTTGTTATCTTCTGGTGATGGCTGAATAATGAAAAATGTTGCTTGCAAATTATTTGATACTTGACAAAAAAAATGGTAAGAACTAAAATTCAGGAAGTACAAAACCAATTAAAATCCTAACTACTGAGCTTGTGAAGGCCTTACAAATGGAACGATGGCACTTCTAAGGGTCTTTCTTTATGCAAAACAGTAACTTTTGGATACTGCATCTGATCAATTCCGAAATATGAAAGAAAGATCTAGAGACAAGGTGGGAGAGGGTATCTTTCACTGGACCAATTTCTGTTGGTGAGAGAGATAATTACCTCACCCACCTTATCTCTCTAAGATCCTGGGACTCACAGAGCTGCAGCTACACTGCACACAAGGAAAGTTCTAGGCATCAGCTGGCAGAACTCTGTTTTTCCATTTTCTGATTTTCTGCAATAAGTGTGTGTGTGTCTGGGGGGGAGGAATACAGAGAGCATCTGAATTTGATTAGCACAGCCACAGTTGCAGTCACCTTTGCGGTCGTCTATAGATCAAATAACTGGCTGATGTCACCCATTAACTCCTTCCAGCATAACAATACCCCATCTCATCTCAGCCCCTCCTCACAAGGAGTTTGACATGTTTACTCCCTGCATGACTTATCACGTGGTGAGAAAAAGACAAATAACTAGGGCTGTGTTAGGAGTGGGGGCTGGGAGAAATAGGAGTGTGTACACAGCCTCTGGCATGGGAAGGGAGAATGGGGGACCCTAGTATGGGGGGAGGAATAGGGGGCACAAAGAACCCTGATGTGTGGGGGATATTGGGGACCCCTGCTATGCAGGGAAGAGGGAATGGGGGCACACACAGAGCTCCTGTCATGGGTGTGGGGAATTGGAGACCCTAGTATTAGGAAGGGGAGAAGGGCTGCACACAACCCCCAGCTGGAACAGCTCAGGGAAGTTGCAAGAAGGCCCTGGAATGGAGGGGGATGGGAGGATGGCACGCAGGGAGCTTTTGGGATGGAATGGAGGGATGCAAGGAATCACTAGTATGTAAATAAGATCCATGAAATGCGCAACCCTCTAGTACATAAAGTTTGTTACTGCATCAGAGCCTAAATGCAAATACAACACTTTATACATTACTTGCCCCTTTCTATTACTTAAAGTATGTGCTTCCCTTCAAGCACCTGAATAACCCCACTGAAATCAACAGGATTTCTCGCATACTGCAAGTTAAGCTTGGATGTAAGTGCATTGCTGAGCGCATTGGGAACTTAATGCAGAGCTGGGCAAACTATGGCCCACGGGCCACATCCGGCCCATAGGACCCTCCTGCCCCGCCCCTGAGCTCCTGGCCTGGGAGGCTAGCCCCCGACCCCTCCCCTGCAGCCTCAGCATGCTGCGCCGCCGGCACAATGCTCTGGGTGGCAGGGCAGCGCAGGTGCAGAGTTGCAGCCTGATCCAGTGCTCTGGGTGGCGCGGCTGTAGTGCTCCAGACAGCACAGTAAGGGGGCAGGGGTGGTTGGATAGAGGGCAGGGGAGTTGGGGGTGTGGGTAGGGGTCGGAGCAGTCAGAGGGGAGGGAACAGGGGGGTTGGATGGGGCAGGGGTCCCAGGGGACAGTCAGGAAGGAGGGTGGGGGTTGGATGGGGCGGTGGGGGGCAGTCGGGGCAGGGGTTCTAGGGGCGGTCAAGGGACAGGGAGCAGGTGGTGGTGGATGGGGTCAGAGTCCTGGGGGGGCCGTCAGGGGGCGAGAAGCGGTGGGGTCGGATAGGAGGCGGGGGCCAGGCCACACCTGGCTGTTTGGGGAGACACAGCCTCCCCTAACTGGCCCTCCATACAATTTTGGAAACCCAATGTGGCTCTCAGGCCAAAAAGTTTGCCTGCCCCTGCCTTAATGTATCCCTTTGATGGTACTCTAAAGCCCACAAGTTAATAGACGTCCCCTACTCCATCTGCAGGAAGTGCTTTTCTGTGTATTTTAATGGCTTGTTCTGTGCACTATAGATGACTCCAACAATGGGGCTTACACCAGTTCCCTGGAGAGACTATCCCACAATCTAGTGCATCTTACTTTTAGGAAATATTTCCTGATATATATCTTAAATTCTCCATTGCTCAGTTTCACCTCATTACTCCTAGGTGCATGTCTCCAGCCTGAACGATTTTTGTTAATCTTTTCTGAATTTCCTCAGCTTTATCCACTCTTTCTAGTGTGGAGATGCCCAGAAATATAAGTAATATTCTAGTTCCAGACAGGCTGGTATTTTATACAGGATTATCATCTCCCTGCTTCATGATGTGATGCCTCTGTACAGACAGTCTCAGAGTTAAAATGCTGGCATCTTCCACCACCATACTGCATTACAAGCTCATGTTTAATTTTCTACCTGCTTTCATTCCTTGGGTTTCCCTTCCCCTTCCCCATTTCTTTTTTTTTTCTTTTGACATTACTGTTTTTAAAGTATGCCTCTCCCACTGAAAAAGATTCCTCAGAGGTTCTGAACTAGCGCTCAGTCCTGCAGGACCATTGTACATAAAACCCTACTGAAGGCAATGTGAATTCTGTTCACAGAGCACTTGCTGAATCAGACCCTTAACTTACTTTTTTTTTTCAATCTCATTTTATGTTCTTCCACTATGCTTCCAATCTCTCTAGACCCTGTGTATTACTCATTGATACATTACAGCAAATACTTCTTTATTCTTATCAGAAGTAAATCATATCAGAATCTGGGGAGAAAAAATATTTAAAACACCAAATATTTCCTTGGGAGGAAAAATATTTAAAACACCAGATTCAAACACCTTTTGGACATTTTGACTCATATTTTACCAATATTATTTTCTTCCCATGAAAGCTTAGTAAATCTCTTACAGCAGTAAATTTGTTTCATCTGTGGCAGACAGAATGAAATCCGCACAGAACAAATGCTTTTCTGTGAAGGAAAGATATTTTGCTGACCTTTGGAAAAATTTGTTTTTATCTCCATATTTATTTGTTGGTGGGATGATATGCTCTCTATTAATGACATCCTTATTGATTTTTTTTTGTGGGGCAGAGGATTCTTATGCTGGGTGGTTTATGCACAAATTTGCTTGAATTTAAATTATTTTAAATATCAGTGGAATAATTCTATAATTTATCCTGTACAATGACTTGATTACAACTTACAGCATTTTCCATAACTGAAGGATACATTATGCTGGAAATATAACCCCCCCAGATCTTCAATAAAGGAAAGAGACCTGAACAGAATGCTGTAATCACTAGCGTTACTTTCAACTATGAGCAATAGCAAAAGCAGGGCTGGTCGACTTGAAGAACTTTGCAAGCATTAATTAATTAAGCCTTACAACATCCATGTGAGGTAGGCCTCCTTGTTTTACAGATTGGAAGTGAGACACAGAGAGAATTAAGAAAAGGAGTACTTGTGGCACCTTAGAGACTAACAAATTTATTTGAGCATAAGAATTAAGTGTCCCATGTTTACGCAGTGAATTAGTACCAAAGACAGATCCTAAGAAACCTGGTTTCGAGTCCCCTGGTCAAACCACTAGAAGCACTCCCTTGCATAACATCAGCAGCTAAATCCTTGCTTTGTTTACTGAAATTGAATTAATCTTACCTTGCAATGAATTGAATATTGCGAAGAGGTACATGAAAGGGAGATTTAAGGGCCCCCAGGCAAAAAAGGCAAAACCCCATGTCATGCCCAACAGGAAGGTCAGGCTGACCATGCTACGAAGATTCCTTAGGACCTCTTCCCGCAGGGTCCGATTGCTTCTTTTCCCATTCCTCCCGCAGATCTGCACCATCACCACCACGAACATGGCTATGTTCATAAGAAACATAATTCCAAAGTAACCAGCACAAGTCACATAAAAGACAACCTTATCCTTGATCCAGCAGCTGTTTTTAAGAACAAAACAAAAAACAGTCATTCTTAGATACTAAAAACTATGCTCCTCTTTAGTTATTTAAATTGTTACATGTAAAACTAATCTACATCTGTCTCCATTGCTGTATTGATAAGATTTCCCCTGTGGAACAACCCAAACTTTGACCATTTTATTTCTTTACGCAGGGTGAAGCTCTGGGGCATCTGTGAGTAACTAAGGAACACACTGGTATCTTGCCAGGTACCTGAGCGATGTACCTACTATATATAAAATTCATGTTTACCATATAGATGTAGCCTGTGGGAACTACAGTCCCACCATGCAATGCTCTACCATAATCTGAAGTGGCTTCAGGATCAAGATAGAACATTGTATATTGGTGTAACAAACTAGCAGCATACACATGCTCACAGCTCTCAGATAGCACTGAAATGGGACCACCAGCATAAAAACTCAGCTCTCTACTACTTGATCTTAAGAAAGTAGCACGGTGGGTGGTCTTTGGGGCTAGCCACTAGACAATCATGATCACAGGCACTGGGCCAGGGATCAGTTGCGCCTATGTTGCTCATTCTTTTAGCTGCAAATGGCTGCCTGAGAGAACTGGAATGCTTAACATGAAGTTTTAATGAGAAGATATAATGGTGGTTTTTTTTTTTCAATGTGCTGTTTTATCAGGCAAGACTTGATAATATATATAGTCAGTGAGAAAATAAGCTTCTCTGAGATTGTTTGGAATGTCTACATAAAAATGTGGAAGACAGAAGTGCTAGGTAGCTTACATTGTGAAAAGGCTGTTTCATTTACAAAGGAAACATGATTATTAAGCAACCTCTTCCTCCCTTCCCCCCAACCAATCTTTCGTTTCCATCAAAAAGTGAAAAATTTAAGACAAAACCAAACACAATATTTTTTTTTTGTGAAACAGCAAAGCTATGAGTTATTCACTTTTAGCGAATAGGGATATTTTTTACATGGCTTTTGGTAATATAGGATTGCTTCTGATTTTCTCATAGCTTTTAGAAGGCTTCAGAAGCAAACAATTTAGAAGATAATGATCACACCTTTTTCTTGTTCTTTATCTACAAACTTTATGAGACCATTGATGAGTGCCAGTTTGGCCACTCCCAAATTCTTTGCAAAATGCAAACACAGAACTGTAACAGATTTTTAAAAATTACTTACAAATCATCTCCTCCTTGCTCTTTAGCACCTCTGCCATATAAATCTTTGCCATAAACACGACTTGCATTTGTATTTGTGCTTGCTAATACAATTGTGACCACTAGAGCTGGTAAACCTGTAATACAAGAGAAAGCTATTGTATTTTTGTTTTCAAAACCCAAAGCATCTGAAACTCCCAGACAAAGCTGCATTATTGATGATCAAAAGAACTGAAAATGTTTGTGTTAGCGTAGAGTATCTTGAGGTAGCCATATAACTCCCGATCTGTCCATGACACACCACAGCATGGAAGAACAGCATGAAATAAATGATTTCTCACAAATCTCCATCTAAGGATCTCAAAGTGCTTTACAAGCATTAACAAATTAAGGGATAAATATTATTATTACACATGGGGAAAGTAAAGTAAAAATGTTCAACCCTGATTACTTAAAGTTAGGCTCCCAAATCCATATATAGGCATGTAACTTAAAACAGTCTGATTTTTAGAGGTGCCGAGTACTAACTAACTAAGTTCTGTTGAAATCAGTGGGAGCTACAAGTGCACAATCCCTTTAAAAACTGGCCCTCTTTTATTCCTTCAGCTACAATGTAAAGCTCTGCAGTTTGTATTTTTACAAAACTCTATATCCTCTATCTAGACCCCTACATAAACAGAAGTTCTATATACTTTTTTCTATATAATATTAAGTGAATGTAGTGCTTGAGAAAGGTGCTGGACTGACAGCTATACTGAAGCCCTCTGTCCTCAGAGATACAGCACAAGCAGCATCAGTGTAAGTCTCTCATACTATGCTGTTTATGTGTCTCATCCCTGTGTTGGAGAAATTACTCCTAAGGGTCAGTTTCACTGACCATTCAATCCTTGTCCTCTCTGCTGAGACTATATGGAACCTACCAACTAGGAACTGGATTGTGATCACCACAATGTTCATGAGGCTAATGATTTTGTGTTGCTCTGTATTATTTTGAACACAACAGATGCATTCAGGCAGCATGTCTGGCAGAAGCCAAAGGGCCCTGCTATAAAAAAAAAATGAAGAAAAGCCTTCTTAGTTATTTTTCAGAAATACATTATACTTGTGGTTGAGGCACTGGACAGAGGCTCAGTAAATCTTGGTTTGATTCCTTTCGACATTTCATTTAACAATTTAGTGAAGTTTACTAAAACAAACAAAAAAGTACAAAACATAAAAAAACCTGGAAAAATTTCATTTCATTTTGGCTTAAACATTTTGTTCAACGTGAAATTCCTCCCCCCTTGCATTTTGCAGTTTTGCCACTGAACTAAAAAAATCAGTTATCAACTCAGCTCTAATGTTTATCGAGTGCCTAGCACAATGGGGTTATAACCTCACTTGGAGCCTCTTGGCACTGCTGGAATGCATAATAATACGTAATTTAAATATATAGTATCTAAGAAATACATCTTCTCACACATACCCCAGCCAATAATGCAAAATTTCAGTATGTATCGCCGTATGTAGGTGTTGAACACTTTTACTAGAGCAATGTACATGTGGACTGCTTCCAGTCCCATCCAGGTAAAGGTGGCCAGAAGGAAAAAGTGCAAAAGGGCAGCAACAGCTATGCAGAGGCCTTCTATGTTGAATGATGCTATCCAACCATCCAGCAGGAAGACCAGGTTGAGAAAGAGCAAGGCTGTGCTCAAGTTCATTAAGATTTTGGAGGGGTAATCTCTTCGTAACTTCCTAGAGAGACAAAAACAGAGGCATATGTTAAGTAGCCAAAATGTACTGAGATATTTATAGCAGCTGTGGTTACCAATTTACAAAGGAAAAAAGGAGCAGTGGTCTCTTCTTGATAAAAAACTGACCTAGCAATAAGGCATGTTGGTATGGACTTTAATGGTCTTTTGTTGAAATCCTCTGTTGCATTTCTTAAGCAGAAAGCCACAGCTATTCCTGATCAATGGCTCATTAACAAATGACCTTACTGTCATTATACTAAGTATCTAATGTATTACGTATAAATATAACCCCCCCCCCCCCAAGTTACATTTTAAAACGTGTTTTGTGTTTCATTGAATAATGTAGACAAATTGAAGGAAAAAGCTTTAAAAATGTAGTATCAACCAAGAGCCAATTTCTGCTTTTTTTTTTAAAAAAGTTCATTACTTTTTTATTTTGGGACATAGTCCACTACAGATTCTCATTCTCTGTAGTTTGTAAAATCCTAATGAGTTTAAAAATCAAATGAATTTTCCTTCCAACTACTGAATACTACAGTTCATGTACTGGAAACCTACCCAGCAAATTATGTCCTCTTTGGACCATAGCATTATACCACAGGGACTGTGCAGAATGCAGTAATTGGTGGTACACATGGGTACTTTTTAAGAGCTCCACAGCATGCCCTACTACATAATATCCTCTTTTATGAGCCACCCTGCACTGTTATGTCAGGGTTATTCTTGTGATTGTGTGGCTAGAAGCTGACACAACTTCACTTCACCTCCCGTTCCCATCTTCCCCAGAACTGTGCCACTGCACAGTCTCCTTACCCCTGGGCCATCCTGCCATTTCTGTAGGATGTTTTCAGAATTGTTGAGTAGATGGCATATCTTCATTTCACTTCCCCTCTCTACCGAAAGTCTCCAGCCTGAAAGGGCTGGATTTTTCCTGTTATACTTAGGAACTATGAGGTCTAAATAGCAAGTTTAAAAAAAAGACTGAGTAACATGTTGGTAGATTTTTGAAATATATGAAGGGACACATTATGCCCCTCAAGAAGATTATTTGGGACCAAGATTCCACTACTTTGCCCATCCTGAGCCACACAAAGTGGTCAGACTAGGAAGCGAGTATCTGGGCTTGGCCCTCTTTATAAGAAACATTCCACATCTAACAGTGGAGCACAGTGGTGTTCAGCCACTTTTTGTGAGACGCATGGGCATCCCGATCCAATCAAACAAAATATCCTGGCCTGTGGTTACAAACAAAATATTTGTTTTGAATTGTTTTCGATGGCACAAATACTTACTCAAAAGCAATATATGTCAGAAGAGTTGCAGCTGAAAATATGGCAGATATCCCACAACCAATGTAGGTGATAAAGGTGAGGACTTTGTTATTTTGTGGATCTATTTGTGAAGCAGTTCCCTGGAGGTCCTACATGAGAGAAGAGGAAGAGGTGTAAGTTGCAGCAAACTCCTTTTTTATGAGCATGACACTGTTTGTTGGTGTGAAGTCAAGCAAAAATTCAAGAACACTTAGGCAATATCTATATAATCCCAATTCTAGAGGTTGAATTTACTGGATATTTAGTATGTAGTTGTCATACATCTGACTTCCTTCCCACATCCCTTGAAACCATTGTGCCGTAAGTAAGTACTGGGATCAGTAGAAAACATTGTGCCATAAAAGGAGGTTACTTACCTGTAAGTGGAGGTTCTCTAAGATGTGTGGTCCCTAACTGTATTCCATGGAGGGTTATGCATGTGCACCATGTCCCTGGAGTTGAAGAATTTGAAAAGTAGTGCTCCTGATCCAAATGATAAAGAGAGGGGTGGACCAACTGTGTTTCTAGTTCCTTCTCCACCATGAATCCAGCAGATCCATAGGAAAGGGGGATGTGGAATACAGCTAAGGACCACACATCTTGAAGAACCTCAAGTTACATGTAACTGCCTCTTCTTCTTTGAGTAATGGTCATAGAATCATAGAATCATAGAATATCAGGGTTGGAAGGGACCCCTGAAGGTCATCTAGTCCAACCCCCTGCTCGAAGCAGGACCAATTCCCAGTTAAATCATCCCAGCCAGGGCTTTGTCAAGCCTGACCTTAAAAACCTCTAAGGAAGGAGATTCTACCACCTCCCTAGGTAACGCATTCCAGTCTTTCACCACCCTCATAGTGAAAAAGTTTTTCCTAATATCCAATCTAAACCTCCCCCCCCTGCAACTTGAGACCATTACTCCTCGTTCTGTCATCTGCTACCATTGAGAACAGTCTAGAGCCATCCTCTTTGGAACCCCCTTTCAGGTAGTTGAAAGCAGCTATCAAATCCCCCCTCATTCTTCTCTTCTGCAGACTAAACAATCCCAGCTCCCTCAGCCTCTCCTCATAAGTCATGTGTTCTAGACCCCTAATCATTTTTGTTGCCCTTCGCTGGACTCTCTCCAATTTATCCACATCCTTCTTGTAGTGTGGGGCCCAAAACTGGACACAGTACTCCAGATGAGGCCTCACCAATGTCGAATAGAGGGGAACGATCACATCCCTCGATCTGCTCGCTATACCCCTACTTATACATCCCAAAATGCCATTGGCCTTCTTGGCAACAAGGGCACACTGCTGACTCATATCTAGCTTCTCATCCACTGTCACCCCTAGGTCCTTTTCCGCAGAACTGCTGCCTAGCCATTCGGTCCCTAGTCTGTAGCGGTGCATTGGATTCTTCCGTCCTAAGTGCAGGACCCTACACTTATCCTTATTGAACCTCATCAGATTTCTTTTGGCCCAATCCTCCAATTTGTCTAGGTCCTTCTGTATCCTATCCCTCCCCTCCAGCGTATCTACCACTCCTCCCAGTTTAGTATCATCCGCAAAATTTGCTGAGAGTGCAATCTACACCATCCTCCAGATCATTTATGAAGATATTGAACAAAACCGGTCCCAGGACCGACCCCTGGGGCACTCCACTTGACACCGGCTGCCAACTAGACATGGAGCCATTGATCACTACCCGTTGAGCCCGACAATCTAGCCAGCTTTCTACCCATTGTATTCCACTGAGGGTAATGAACAAGCAGTTCATTATGGTGGACAAGGGTGTGAGGATGAGGATGGAACAGTAGCATGAAGGACTGCCATACCAAAGGAGGAATCCACTGCTGATTATTGTACTAAGTCGTAATGCATAGCAAAGATATGTAGAGAACTCCACATGGCCACTCTACATATGTCAATGAGTGGCACATTCTGAAGGGAGACCGAGGTCAAAGCCTGAGCCCTTGTGGAGTGAGATTGTAACCCTACAGGGGGAGGTAGACCAGACAGCGGGTATAAGAGTTTGATACACCCCCGCAAATCCACTTGGAGATTCTCTGGGTGGAGATGGCCTGTCCCTTGAGTCTCTCTGCTATTGCAATAAATAGTCTATGGGACTTCCTGATTGGTTTAATTCTCTGCAGGTAGAAGTACAGAGCTCGTCGAACATGGAGGGAATGTAGTCAACATTCCGCTGCAGATGCATGTGGTTTCAGAAAGAAAACAGGTAAGTAAATGGCTTCATGGATGTGAAATTGAGAAACCACCTTTGGTAAGAACTTGGGGTGCAGTTGTAGAGAGACTTCATCTCTGTGGAAAGCTGTGAAAGGTGGATCTGACATCATAGCACCGACTTCGCCAACTCTTCTCACGGAAGTGGTAGCAACATGGAAGGCAACTTTTATGGAAAGGAGGGACATAGAGCATGACGCTAAAGGTTCAAAGGGAGTCTTCATTAGCACAGAGAGAACAAGATTCAGGTCCCATTGAAGAGCTATCGGTTGGTGAGAAGGTTCTGATGGCAGTTGGTGGGTGTGTGAAGATAGAGAAACCTTCCACCAGAGGGTGGAATGTGCTAATCGCCACCAGGTGTACTTTCAAAGAATTGAAGGCGAAACCCAATGACTTTAGTGACAGAACATAGTCCAGTATGAGGGGGGGATCCCTCTGCACTGATTCTGGTAAATCACCTTTTTGTTGACCCCATGATGAAAAACATCACCACTAGCCCTGATAACAACATCTGGTGCAGTCCTTCCTGCTGCTAGAAAGGATGTTCTGTACAGCTGAAGAGCATGTTCATTCTAAGGCAGATACCCATCCAAATATCATGCTCTGAGGTGTACTGCATGTGGATTGGGAGGTCTGATCTTTCCTTTGCAATGGGTCAGCAGATCTTGACAACTGGGGATGGGAATTGGTGAGCAGATGACATGTGGAGAATATTGGGGAACCAGAATTTGTCTGGGCCAGCAGGAAGTGATCAGAATTACCATTGCTCTGTCTCACTGAATCTTGTGCAGGACTCAAGGTAGGAGCAGTAGTGGAGGAAAGGCATAGTTGGTCTGACCAAAGGAGCAGGAGGGTGTCATCCTGGGAATGGTGACTGAGGGCTCCCCTGGAACAGTACGTTGTGCATTTGCTGTTCACCTGGTTAGTGTCTTCCATGGAGTGAAGATGTTGTGTACTATTGAATCGTGAAGTTCCCACTCATGGTCAATCACAAAACGTCTGCTGAGTAAGCCTGTGAATACATTCTGTGTCCCATAAAGATAGGATGAAGACAAAGGATCTGGTGATTGATGCATCAGTTGCAGAGATTGATCACTTCTGCATACAGTGCAGATGATCTTGTCCCTCTGTTTGTTGATGTAAAAACCAGTGGTAGTGTTGTCTGACGTGATGAGACCACATGGGAGCAGATGAAGGGAAGGAAGGATTGGCATGCTCTTCTCACAGCTCAGAGCTCCAGGATGTTTATGTGCATCCTGGATTTCTGGAAGTCCATTTTCCTTGAGCCATCTGGTCACCGAAGTGAGTCCCCCAGCCCACCAGGGATGTGTCAGTGATAATCATCTTCTCTGGGGGGGCAGAAAGAAAGGGAACCTACACACATGTGGGTCTGTCCACCATTGGAGTGATAATAGCACTTTGGAGTGGCAGTTTGGAGAGTAAATAGACTGGAGCCATGTCTGGAGGCAGTGAAGATGGAGTTGTGCAAAGGAGGTCATGTAAGTACATGAAGCCATGTAGCCGAGGAGGGACAGGCAAGTCCTGGCTGGAACATATTGATTTGTTTATGTTGTGAGTTCTGTCCATTACCAGTGGACAGTTTCCAGGCAAGAAAGCTCATGCTGTGACCAAACTTATGATAGTCCAGAGACTGCATGGGGTTTAGGATCAATTTCTCTATGTTGACACTGACTCTGAGGGACAAAAGAAGGTTGAGTAACATGGGTTGGCACATGGGTTTATTGTCTGGACCTTGTGGCTAGGAGCCAATCATTGAGATATGGAAACATGAGGACACCATAATGTCTGACATAGGCTGCTAGGATGGAAAAAAAACTTTGGTGAAGACTCTGGGAGTGGTGGCTATCCCAAATGGGAGCACTCTGTACTGGAAATGGTGGGTACCCACTTCTCAGGAAGTGACTGTGGGCCAGATGAATATTGATGTGAAAGTAAGCATCCTTCATATCAAGATCCAGTGTGACCATACAAAAGTAGACCTTATGGATGAAGTGATTGAGGTGCCAGAGAGCAAGGATGGATCTTCACCCACCTTTCTTCAGAGCAGAATCCCATTCCCTGATATTTTGGGAGAATGTGTTCTACTGGTCCCTGTTGTAACAAGGAGTTAATCTCTTGGGAGAGAATGGTGTCATGAGAATGGTCTCTGATGGGGTAGAGAAGTCTTGGAGGATTGTACAACCATGGTGGATGACGTTCAATACCTATCTGTCCATTGTTATTTATTTTAAGTGTGGGGAAATAGTGCTAAATGACCCCCAAAGGGAGTCGGAGGGTCATGAGATGGTAGGCACAGAGGTTGGCGGCTTTCAGGATGGTATCAGAAGTACCTCTTGGCTGGAGCTAATGTCAAAGCCTGCAAAGGGGGCCCTGGGAGGCAAGACCTCTGTGCCTTTTGACATTTTCTTGGAGGCTCATAAGGTCTCTGAGAGTAGAATTGAGGAGACCTATAGTGTTAAATAGGTGGTTGGTGGTGGAATTTTTGCTTCAGGGCAGGAGTATAGATGCCCAGAGATCAAAGAGTGGCCCTGGAATCCTTGAGCAGATGCAGCTAGTCATCCATCTTCTGGTTAAAAAGATGGGATTCATTGAACGGAAGGTCTTCAATAGTGTTCTGTACCTCCCTAGGGAAACCAGAAGAATGGAACCAAGACTCCCCATGCATGACTATGGCCATAGCCAGGGGCCTGGAGGAGGTATCTGCTGCATCCACTGCCAATTGGAGGGCCATTCTGGCCACCAGCTTTTCTTCCTCAATAAGCGCCTCAAAAACAAGCCTAGCCACGTTGTGGCAGGCCATCAATAAATTCCTCTAATTTACTGTAATTCAGGAAGTCACATTTGCCTAGTAAAGCCTGATAATTTGCAATCCTGAATTGCAGGCTAGACAAAGAAAATACCTTGCTTCCCAAAAGGTCCAGATGCTTGCCCTCTTTATCAGCTGGCATAGATCAAGGGTGTTGTTTGGCCCATTCGGTCGCAGCCTGGACTAGGAAGTTCGGAGGATGATGAGAAAAAAGGAACTCAGAACCCTTAGAAGGAACATAATAGCACTTTTTGGCCCCTTTAGGGGTAGCTGTGCATGTGGCAGATGTGCGTCACGCTGTCCTGGCAGGCTCCAGAATAGCTTTGTTAATTGGTAATGCAATTCTCGCCAGACCTGACGTGTGGAAGATATCTAGCAGCTTGTGTTGGGGTTTTGAATTTCTTTCAGGGGAATCTGGACTTCCCCTGGGACTCTCCGCAACAGGTCCTGAAATTGTCTAAAGTAATCCGGGGAGGAAGGGGATGCTGTAGTCACTGCCTCATCCGGAGATGAAGAGGGAAATCTTGCTGGTTTCAGTGGCATTGCTGGAAATGGAGTAAAGGGTTCCTTCTCTACCATCAGATTCAAACACCTGCCTGAAAGATCCCTTAAAAGGGAGGCAGACAAATGTTCCCCCATAGATCAGACAGGTTCCGAGGGGAGGTACTTGTGCCCAGTGTCCCCAGTATGCCCAATAGGGTGGGTCTGAGGGAGGTTGTGGGGGTCTCCATGGCATGGGGTACCAATGATTCTGAGGTGGTAGATGCTGCCATGGATGTGACAGTATCCAAGAAGGTGCATAGGAATGGTATGACACGGGTGGTTCTTCTCTGGGTTCTGATTCATTGGGAGAGGAGAAGGCAGACTCTGGTTCCAATGGCAGTACCGTCAGAGCTGGTGGAAAAGCATAGCATATCTGTGCAGAGGATGAGGGATCCCGTACCGGAGGCATATCCCAGAGTGGAGATATGATCTCTCTAGAAGTGGAGGGACCCAATGGAGGGGGTGACTCTGGGTCCAGCAATGCAAACACATCTTGAGGTTTGGCCACAATTCTGGATCTCCCTGAAGTAAGAGGCACTCTCTTTTCTGGGTATCAGTGCTGGCGATGTGCTCTTTCCCAGAATCTTGTGGGCTGATAGTGCTGGTGGTATTGATGGATTGGTGCTCAGAACTGCTGGATCCTATTGCTTGTGGGTCTTTTTCTCATGTCTATGGGACTTAGGTTATGCTCTGTCCGCATGCCTTCAACTTGTGGAAACAGCATTCATCATCTTTGATTTGGAGGAAGACTTAGTCCCATGCTCACGGATGTGCTTCCTTACCTCCTGACTAGGCCTCGCCATTGGATCCATGGGGGTGGTACTTCCAGCACTGGATTTAGACATGGTAGCGGGAGGCGCATTCCTTGCTGAGTCAGGCCGATGTACTGGGGGAGTTTCCTGGCATGGGTCTGAGTACAGTCTCATGGAGAGCTCCCTGATGTGCTGCTGGAGGCGAAGAGCCTGGCTTTCTCAGGTGTGGCTGGGGAAGGACTGGCAAATACTCTGCCTGGATGCAATGGGAGCTTCCCCCAGGCAGTAGAGGCAATGCTGGTGGCTGTTGCTGATCAAGAAGGAGTGCAGGCAGTAGGTGCAGAGTTTGAAGCCTAGACTCCTGGGCATAGTCCAGTACCTGCACATAGGGTAGGGGGTTGAAAATCCCCCAAAGTCTATTTAAAGTATTGACTAATAAAAACTACAATAAAAGTGGTAAAATTACTATAGTCTGATAAACTACTTACAACTATCCTTATCTGAAAGTTTGTCAGAGACAAAGACACTGAAAGTTCCAATCAGGACTGAGCGATGGTGAGAAGGAACTGGAGATGCGGTCAGTCCACCCTGTCCTTTATAGCCTTGGACAGAAGCACAAGGTGAGCCAGGTGCATGCGTGGACCAACAGATTCTACGTTTCAAATTTTCTGACTCTGGGTGCATGGTGTGCATGTGTAACCCTCAGTGGAATATCATAGGGACCATTATTTGAAGTACTGTTACAGCTGGGATCAGCAGACACACATAGGTAGGGTCCTACCAAATTCACAGTCCATTTTGATCAATTTCATAGCCAGAGGGTTTTAAAATTGGTCAGTTTCACTTTTTAAGCTGTTTACATCTGAAATTTCATGGTATAACTGTGGGGCTCCCAACCCATAAGGTACTTGGAAGTGGGTCTGATCTCCTCTCCCCCCACCCCCCTGCCCCAAGCTGCCATGCAAGGGAAGGTCAAGTCCTGTCCCTCCCCAGGGACTTGCAGCTAGTGGTCACCTGGCTGGGGTGCTTTGAGGGGCAGGGGGAGATCGGACCCACCTCCACAAGTCTCCAGCTGCAGGAACTTCCAATGCTGGGCAGGGAGCTTCCTGCAGCAGCGGGAGGCTCTCCAAGGTGGGTCTGATCTCCCCTGAGAGTGAGAGTGGCCATGCAGGGGAAGGACAAGTCCTGTCCGTTCCCAGCCCAGCCAGCACTTGCAGCTAAGAGCCCCCTGGCTAAGACACTTCCAGCAGCCAGGGGGAGATCGGATTTCACGGAGAAGGGCTTATTTCATGGTCCGTGACATGTTTTTCATGGCCGTGAAATTGGTAGGGCCCTACACATAGGTCTCTGCTGTTCATTATACTTCATCACCCAGAATTCAAATGGCCTTTTGTAGAAAAATCAATCATTTGTAATTTTCTCATCCTCTCAACCCTTTTATGTTCAGAGGCGCATATGCGCCTCTCTTTTACACTGAATGCATTTAAATTGAATTTGCTACAGGAAATATAATTGTAAATGTATTTATAGTCAAATTGACACCATGCTGGAGAATAGCAGAATCACAGAAATTCTCATAACAATAGCTGTGTTTAATACAATCTCCTAAGAGATTACATGTGTGTAGGCATCCATGGAACAAATATTTTACTTACTAACCAACATTTCAACACAAAAATTGAAAATTAAATGTGAACATTCTGGGGAATTTTCACCTCTCTTTTCTGTCCAGTTCTAATTGCCACACAGTACAGTCTGAGAATAAATGGCAATGATATTTCTTTTTCTGAGGGCTTGTCTTCACTTAACATGCTACAGAGACACAGCTGCACCGCTGTACCACTTCAGTGTGGACATTACCTATGCTGACTGGAGGGATTCTCCCATTGGGATAGGTAATACCATGAGATGCGGTAGCTGGGTCGACAGAATTATTCTTCCGTTGACCTAGAGCTGTCTCCACAAGGGCTTAGGTTAGCATAACTGCATCACTCAGGGGTTTGAATTTTTCAAACCCCTGCCCAACGTAGTTAAACTGACTTAATTTTCAAGTGTGGACCAGGCCTGAGTACAAGAAACTCTACAGCATCTCTGTGATGCAACTATTAGCAAATGCTCACATTTAATGGAGACTATTGTTTGATAGCTATTTTTGTAAAGGGCCTATCAAATGGGTTTTTAAACTCTAAAAATATGCCATTCTTCACAAGGGAAATGCAAGACTTGCGTGCAGTTGTCAATTCCTGTGTGTCTGTGTCAGACACTTGTAAAAGTGTTTATTTAAATCCAGAGAACATCCTGTGAAAGTAACTAAATATCTGTAAAAAGAAAGAGTACTTGTGGCACCTTAGAGACTAACAAATTTATTTGAGCATAAGCTTTTGTGAGCTACAGCTCACTTCATCGAATGCATTCAGTGGAAAATACAGTGGGGAGATTTGTATATAAATCTCCCCACTGTATTTTCCACTGAATTCATCCAACGAAGTGAGCTGTAGCTCACAAAAGCTTATGCTCAAATAAATTTGTTAGTCTCTAAGGTGCCACAAGTACTCCTTTTCTTTTTGCGAATACAGACTAACACGGCTGCTACTCTGAAACCTGTCATTATGCAAGGCACTAAATATCTGTGTGGAAAGTCAAGCAGGATTATTAAAATAGAAAAAGCATGTAAAAAGTATGTAAAAATCTTCCATTGGAACACAGCCAAAATTCAGAAGACTTCCTTCTCACTTCTTAATGCAACAAAAACATTCAGACTAGGAGAAGGGACTCATTGAACATATCCTAAAGAAAGCTCATTTTTCCCTGTCAGCATGAGAAGCTAGAATATAATTAGACTGCAAAAGGACAAAAAGCCTTATGACATTTTTCCTATTTAAATTCAAGCAAGATGTGAACAAAGCAACTATATTATGAGGCTCAGGGAAGCCAAATTTTATAATATATGGCTCCCTGGTTCTGTAAATCATCTGCAAGGAAAAGATTTTCCTGTTTCCCCTCATTTTATATCTTGGTATTTCAAATATTTATCACTTTTCTTTTTAAAATATCCTAGTTAAACTGGTTAAATCAAAACACATGTACCTGCACGAGTAGCAAACATTCTCCCTGGAAGAATGTTTCCGGAGCCAAGGAATGTTAATGTTAGAGAGAATGCTGCAGTACAGTGCAATATTGAGTAAGGTTGCTAAGGATGTGGGAACCCAGAGAAGATGGGGGATTTTGTAAAACCATCAGACTTTCCGAAAAGACTGCATAAATTTCATAGCTTTCCCTCCTTTTTGTATTTTTTCTTTTAGAAACATTTAGATTCACCCCACTGGTGCAAGGCTATATACACATCTGGGGGCAAAACCATCCCCACAGGAAGGTAAACTGTGTTTGCTATGAAGCTCTTCCCTGAGGATTCTGCAAAAGAGGCTGTAATAGAGGGTATTGTTCAAGGTGCCAGGGGGACATGAGTGCTGAAACAGTGCAACCTCCAGTTATCCTGGTCATATCTTCTTCTAACCAGCATCATCCAGTTGGAAGGCTGTGCTGCAGGCCCCTGGAAGAGCAGAATTGGCAAGTGTTTTGCACCACCACAAGTTCCCTATGGATGAATTTTCTTCCAGTAGAGGCATTGCACCCTGGAATATACTGATTTGAGATTAGTACAGCACAGGGCTGAATCAAGCCCATTTACTGAACACAGCAAGTAGGGAAAAAATCTTTACATCGAGTAGTTTATACCTTTTTGACAGTAAAAATATAAATATAAATTTCTTCAAATCTGCAGTCTGTTGAGTTGCAGGATGGGATTTTGTTGTGCTCTTTGGCCTTGTGTTTTCCTCTTTAGTGGCATTTCTACCTGATTGCAGGACATATATTTTCCTCTTTCTTTCTCTCTTCGTAATACTAGGGTTCGCTCTCTTTTCTCTCTTTTTGTATCTATCTTTCTATATCAGAGTTATATTTCTCTCTCTCACCCTCTCTCTAATCTTAGAGTATTTTCTCTTACTTTATCTGCCCTCACAGCCCTACATCTTTCTCTTTTTCAATTTCCAGCTCTCCACCCTAACCCTCTCTGTCTCTATATAACACTGGCTTCCATCACAGTCTGTGAATTCCTCCCTCTTCTGCAATCTTCTCAGCCTCTTTGCAGATAGAGCCATTAATTCTCAATGTCAGGTTCTCCTTCCCTTGAGCCATCCAAGAAACCCCCTGCCACAGAGGTAGGGACTATTTTCTGGCTGGCTGTTGCACATTGCTTTTCTCCCCGACCCAATTTCCTTTGTATAAATCTGTCTTCTGGAGTCTCCTCAAAGGCATTCTGGTCTCGCATGACCCCAAAGACCAGAAATAATTTTTGTTGGCTTGGGCCCTTAAGAAAAATTACAGAAGTGACGGTTACTTAGGATGTCAGCTGACTAACTCGACCCTTGGATCACCTTATACTGGAGATGAATAAATTGATACATAAAGTCAAATGATGCTTGTCATTTTAAGTATTTCTTGGAGTGCCTCTCTGTTGATGTCAGAGGTTCAGCAGCAATGAGATGGCATTTGGGTGATAATGACCACAAGGCTTTCCTTTGCCTAGTGTTTAATGCATTATGGCTTTGGGGTCTCTAGTGTCTTCAGGATCTTATCAATAACATATATGCTTCAAAAATCTTTTATTTTTCTGCTTCGGCATTGGCAGGGTCTCTGTGTGGAATCTTGTTTACTTCCACTGGATAATGGCCTTCTTTTGGACCCAAGTCTGACTACTACTACTCTAGCTCAGAGTTATATTGCAGGCCCCAGTATATTATTACCCATTATTTGTGTTGTGATAGCACCCCTGGGACTCAGCCAGGAACAAGACTCATTGTGCTACGTTCTTTTCAGGATTAGCTGTGGGTCAATTTTATTTTAGGGAAGGTTCCTGTGTAACACTGCAGCTTTGCATCCGTGCCTCTGCAGCTCTCCTGCCCCCCAACAAAATCATCACATTGTGGTTTCACATAATCAGCAAACAATGAAGGTCTACTTACCATCAGCACCCCAAAGTGTGTGAGGTGATTGCATAAGCAAACTGTCTCATTCTCGCTTGATTCTGCTTGTGCAATGCAGCCCGTGGGGTTCCAACCACCATTACCATCTACAGAAAACAAGCAATACAGACACTTACAACAACTGCAAACAAAACCCACAAAACCTCTCCACAATTTCTTTGGCAGGCTTCTAGAGCCCCTACATGAAATCTAGTGTACTTTCAAGTAGAAAAACCCCACTGAATACATCAAATCCAGTAATATATTTTATCAATGCAGAATGAAGTATCGGATTTCCTAGAGTTTTTGCCAATGAAGTACTCTTACAGAAGGGTAGATTAAGCAGATAGATTGCAGTGGATAGAAGAGCATCTAAGCAATCACCTGGGATAGACTCAAGAGGCTCAAGGGGTTTTGGAGCACTCTAAAATTTGTATTCTTACAGACTCCTGTTCCATGAACCTATCCAAGCTGGCTCTTTAGAGGAGGAGGAGCTGAAGGAAGAGGCAGCAGCAGGGTATAAAACCATTAATTTTTATCATTGCATAAGCAGATTTTTTCACTCTTCAGTAAGGTAGCATGTCAGCTAATGGCCTGTGTGTTCAACTCTGAACACACTCCAGTTTTCTGGATGCCCTGAGCTGCTGACATACAGGCCATTGTCACTGGTGAAGCAGATGTTCAGCCTCTTTTCATATTGTTATTGTAATTTTCTCCCTTTCATGCCTTGTAACCAAGAGGAGTTTGTGGCTCATGATTAGCGATACAAGCTCACAGCTAGCTAGCTCCCATAGTTTTAAAATGAAGATATACACAATCTTTTCCAGATCAATCTTGAGAAAGGATCATTAAAAGGCTTCCCATGCTCCTGACTAGTTACTATTTGTGCAAGTGGGGAAAAAAAGTCAAAAGCTGATTGTCTTTAGATACAGACACTTTTGGAAGCCTTGGTATCCAGTGTTGAAGCCCATGCATATACAGTCCAGGCACAAAGCTTATTCGAATTGGGTGCAACATTCTATTTGCAGATTTCTACTATTGGCTGTCACAAGCAAAAAGTGTTACAAGCAAAGCAATCGCATCCCAGGCTTCACCAGTTTCTATTTACTATTTTGTACTGATAAGAAAGAAAAGGAAAAGACCTACATAACTGCATCTTTGGCACATAGAATCCATTTTAGTTGAATACAAAAACACTGTCTACCCAGGTGTCAAGTGTGTGATTGATTTAAAAACCAAGACATCTTTATTCCTCACATAAAATAATTGGCAAAATTTTTAAACTTACTGTTTTTGTTCATATCCCAGAAGACGCAGGTAGGATTAAGATCCTCCTAAACACATATATACAAATGAATATTTTTATCTATTAAAATATAAATTTGCTTAAAATATATGAACGTAGCAGGAGTTCCATTACTTAGGTTTTCACACAAAAGCTGAAGAGAAATATTATTGTTGTTTGGACTGTGGTAGTGTCTACAAATTCCAGTCAGGGATCAGGACCCCACTATATTAAAAAGACAGTCCTGCTCTAAATCCGGCCCTGATCCCGTAAAGAGTTATACACGTGCTTAACCTTATGCATGGTAAGAAATCTCATTGAAGTCAAGCATGTGTATGAAGTCTTTGCAAGGTCAGGGCCTAAGTAGAAATTCTTTTGCTTGTTCGCGTCCTTTGGGGTCTCTCAAGGGACTCTCCAGGTAACTGGCATCCAATGGTGGGTAAAAATCGAAGGGAATAACTTACTGAATCCACTTAGAGGCCATCTAGTGTGACCTGGAAGTGGATTTCATAATAAGCAGCTAATCTAAGATAACTGAAATATGAAATATTATTTCCTCTTTCCCTTCCCCAAGGTCAATGGTCCTGATTCTCCTCACCTAAAGAGTCTGACACCAGTGTGACTCTATTGCCTCCGGTGGAGTTTACAGCAGCATAACTGAGAGCCAAATGAGACCCACATGGGGATTTTTTTTAAACTGATAAATAAAACAAGACAAAAGACTGGTTTTTCTGGGCTCTCCTTTCCCATCAGTAATATTGGTCACTTTGTAATGGTCCTTTGTTTTTTTGCACAAAATGAAGAAATAACAAAATTCCTTGAGGTACAATTAATAAAATGGTCCATGTCTGGTCACAGACTCCACATCAACCTGAAGTTCCCTTGAACAATAAATATTGACACAAATTATGAGTCCATCTGATTAAGTATCAAGTATTATCAGCATGGAAACGGCAGCAGGACAGGTTGAATTACCTACATTTTAGATGATTATTAAACTCTGGATTGGTTGTGTGTTTGTTAACAAATGTGAAGTTTTCCACTCTACTGGAATCTTTCCCCAAACCCAACAAAACCAATGATAATCTTTCTACCACTGATTCTACCACTGCCAGATACAATTTGCAATTTTTTACCTCTGGTTACACCAGTTTTTTCTTACCTGGAATAGGGTATGTTTAATTGTAATTTTGACAGCATCCTGAAGGTCCCGGATGGTAACATTTCCAATACTGCATGCCACTACAAAACTGGTTAAATTGGCATTCATTTCTGCATCCTTTGAAGGATTGAAAAATGCAATAAATATTATCAGAGCACCAAATACACTAGCCAGAGAAAATGAGTTTATTTTTGCAGTGTACCAGAATAAACAAACTGTCAGCACTTCTATACTTAAGACCACCCATAAGAACATCCTGTTTATAAGCTCAAATTACAGCTTTTCCTTTGCTATTTCCTTTATTATCATAAACATATACAAGCACATAACTGAGGGCAGATTGTAAGGCCATTTCCATAAAATTTCTCTCTTAAATCACTTTGTTTGATGCCAACTACCGTTATACCTCAAACACTGCTAACTGATAACCAGCTGTGATATAATTAGATCATTTCCCGAACCAAGAGTGAACTGGAGCTTTTTTATCATGTTGACAAAACAGCCTCTGGGAGCATGAGGTGGATACTCTTTTTTTTTTTTTTGGCATTAGCTATAATATTAACATGATCTATTCACCACCTGCAGCATTATATACTACCTGACAGCAAGTGGCCATGAGGCGACACAAGATGTGAAAAAAAAAAAAGTTCTAAGTGACACAATATAGTAAGAGACAATATTTCTAACACAGTCCTATTTGGCAGTAATTTCAACTGGAGACTGGCTTTATTACTGCCACAGTGCTATTCCTAACCTGCTCTGAGAAGGCATAGAGAGATGAGCCACATTTTTACAAATCTATTTATGTTCACACAGCAAAAGATATCTGGCTGGTGAATTTTGCCCATATGCTCAGGGTTCAGCTCATTGCCATATTTGGGGTTGGGAAGGAATTTTCCTCCAGGGCAGACTGGAAGAGGCCCTGGAGGTTTTTCGCCTTCCTCTGCAGCATGGGGAACAGGTCACTTGCTGGAGGATTCTCTGCTCCTTGAAGTCTTTAAACCACGATTTGAGGACTTCAACAGCTCAGACATAGGTGAGAGGTTTTTCCGCAGGAGTGGGTGGGTGAGATTCTGTGGAGTGGGTGGGTGAGATTCTGTGGCCTGCGTTGTGCAGGAGGTCGGACTAGATGATCTTAATGGTCCCTTCTGACCTTAATATCTATGAACCCATAAGTCTACCCTCTTAATTTTTAGTGTCTGATTCAAAGCCTAATGAAGCTTGTGGAATGACTCCCACTGATTTCAGTGGGCTTTGGATCAGCCACTTAGTGAAAAAATTGGAGGCTAGACTTCAAAAGGCCATTTGATGCCTGGTTCCCACACTTTGTTAAGAGGGGATAGGAGACATTTGTAAATTAAAATAAAATACAATTAATATTTCTTCTTATGATGTTAGTTTGGACTGAATTAAGGTTGGGGAAAAGTTTTTAGGCAGGAGAATATAAGAAGTATAAAAATGAAGGGATTGTGTGGCTGGAACTATTATAGGGATCTGAGAGGAAATGTTGAATATTTATATAGCTATTCAATACAATTCATATAGACTGTACCATTTTAAAATACTATCTTCAGAGGTTCAAAATAGAGTCTTTTAAAATCAAGTTTTCATATAAACTTTAACAAACAAGATAATTATAGTAGAGTGTAATGTAATAGCACCAATTAGCATTCTCTCAAATAGAGACATGGCATAGCCAACACCAGTGGAGATTATTTTAAAGTTTTGAACTGTGCATTTATTACATATATTTACACTAACAGAAGAAAGTGCTTCATGCACCAAACAATAAATTTCTGTTGATTGAGATGTTCTGCAGATTATTTTATATTGTAGTTTATTTGAATAGGAAATGACCATTATTTAATTGTCTTCATAATCAGAATCCAATATAAACTACTGTAGCTGAAATGATCAAGCAGCATTGAGTGCTCTTTGGAAGCCTCTTCTTGAAGAGGCATTTGACTATCTTTCGATAGCACAAGCACTGATGTTGTTTGTTTAAACATGCTTTGAGATCTAGAGATGAAAAGCCCTATACAAGAACAAGGTGGTCTTTTTATTAATATAGTATCAGTATAATATTAGTACTCCAAGGAAAGATGGGAATGTTAGTCTGGATTAGGATGACATTTTGAAATGAGAATTTTCCCTTCTTCATGCATCCATCTAGCCATCTCCAGAAAGAAACCCTCCTCTTCCTCTTCTAGTACTCCCTTCTTACAGAATGGCAAATAACTCTCCACACATGATTTGTCTAGGGAATTTAGTCTCTTGTGTTTAGGAATATCTGTGAACACATTATGATTTCCTCAAACATTTTTAATGGCTCAAAAATATTTAACATAGGTTTTTGACAATTAAAAAAAAAAATTCTGGATGGCTTGTCAAGAGTTCTCAGTGAGTATTCACTGTTTGTCCTGCATCGGTGAAGAGGTCAGAGCTCCTTATAGGATTGAAATCTTGGCTACTTGTGATTGGTCACAAGTTACTGTTTCTATTTTATGGTCTGATGAATGCATAAATGCTCACATGTGCAAATTGAAAATATGGTTTTTGCACATGCTCACTTTCTCAAACATCTGACCGAGCACACCTAGACTGCCTAAATGAATGGTTTCAAAAAGTAAACTATTCCTGAAAAAATTGCTTGCAGTATTAGTGCGGCTTTACGTTTTTATTGTCTTCCTATCAAATATATCTTTCTTATTGACATTCACATTCTCGTACCACTCAGGAACATACGCAAGGAAAGCAGACAGATCAATCAAATACTAATCTGGCGTCAGGCATGTCATTTGTCTTTTGAGAGGGTATCATTAATTGTAAGTTATAATCATTATGGTTGAACTTTGCTCCTTAATATAAAATATGAAGAAATCATGATTAGTCAGGACTAATCATGATGGAGCTTCTGAAGACCAAGCTTAGTGCTATTTATTAAGATAGAATGTTTTATCATTATAGGGATTTTGTGTCGTTATGACAAAACCTACTGTTGTATGCTTCTGTTTTCTTGACTCACTGGAATCATCCTGGTTTTCAATAAAAATGAATTTTAAAAATGAAAACTGTTTAAAACAGCTGCAGATACTGCAGGGTGTATTTCAGAAGGCAACTATGGGTCATATGTATTTTGCTAGCCTGGATTATCTCAAGTATCTCAAAACAGTGCCAATAAAAATAATAATATACACACAACACAATACCACAGAGTCCTGCGGATGCACAAGAGCCAAAGGTCATTTGAAATACTAATTCAAAGGAAAATGAACTCAAGCCAAAAACACTGTTCATTATGAAAACTATGTTTTCTTCTGAATGAATACAAAATCTTTCGAATGTACAGTGATTTTTTCAATTGTGAAGATCTTCCTTACTTGTTGGTGCATGAGGACCTGGTAAGTGATTATCACATGATCAGACTTAATGAAGAAAAAAAATACCTAGATCCCTTCAGTTCTCTGATCTCAATATCACTAACCTTATTGAGTAACCATTTCCCCTCAGAAAACCTGTATATAAGGTGTAAACACACTGCATGGGGATTGAGAATGTGTATCTGTGATGGTCAACAGTAAAGTTAATGTGCTCTCTTATCGGTGGAATTAACCCCTGTGCAAAGTACCAGCACAAAGGTATAAGTGGGATTTAACTGGTACATACGCCTTGTGCTGATCTTCTGCACACGGGTAAATTTCACTCTGTGTGATCACTTAAAAAAAAAAGGAAGAGAAATAATTTTAGCAGAAATAATTTTAGGCTCAGTTCCAAGCTGGTGTAAAACAGCGTGGCTCAACTGAACACAGTGGAGCTATGTCAATCTATGCCTATGGCCATTTGGATATCAATTCCTTCTAGACTATTATGAGCAGAAGTTTGTGTGATATGGAAGGAAACTTTCCTTAGAATTGCAGTAAGATCTCTGACGTAATGTATAACCTAACTACTAAATACTGGCAAGCCAGTCATTATTAATATGCAATACTTATTCCTAATGCCTACCTCTACTACTACCATGTAATTTCTATAACTCATGAGATATTGCAAAATGATTATACTTTGGCAGGCTCACTTGCTTCAGTCCAGGTGAAATTGGTTCAAGCATATTTTCACTTGCCTGGAAAAGTCCATTTTTGTTGAAGAATGTAAACTGAGCTCTAGATACAGCTTCAAACTCATCTTGACTTAAATTCTTCAGTAAACTTGAGGGCAGAACAACAGAAGCCAGGGCATTTCCCTGATTCTTGTCAAAATCTAACTGTTTTATAAAAAGAGGAAAGAGCAGATTAGACCAAAAATGAAATCAAGCAAGGTCCACTGAATCCGTGCAAACTCCCCGCAATATTGTCAAATGTGATTTGAACATAAGACTACAATAACCATTAACATAAATATGGCATGGAGCTAGATGAGGATTGAAACAGTCCAAAATAATGTTCTGGTATGTTTTTACATCTTCCTTGTGGGAGTCCAGGCTTGAGACATATTATTATTTGTATTACTGTAGCACCTAGGAGCCCAATCATGGACCAGGGCTCCACTGTGTGAGGTGCTGTACAAACACAGAACAAAAAGACAGGCCCTGTGCCCAAATAGCTTCAAGAAGTAGACAAAGGTAATCTCCAGCTGCTGTATTGATCCCTGGGGGCCCAGATCAGTGACAGTAATTTACAGCACCCTTCATGTTACTCTCACTTATACCCAGGAGAACAACCAAGCAGTAAGGGAGCACACTGACCAACTTTGCCTTCGCCTTTATGAGGAATGCTTTGTACTCCTTGGCCATTGTTGCAGAGCTGGGCCATTGTTTCAGGGACACAACACTGCTTCAGTTTACACTTAATTTATGTTTTGAGTGTATCTTCACTAGAAAATGTCCCACTTTCTAGCAGCAGAGTGGCTGCACTAGTGCTAGAGGCAATGTGAGCACCAGTGTGGGCAGGGCTCAGGCATTTTAACTATAGAATCATGCAAATTAACGGTGGCTACTATCCACATTAACTCTTACAGTGCTGAAAGCACCAGTGCACTTACCCCTTTGCTGGGGAAAAGAGTACAGGATTTCCAGTATAAACAAAGCCTTAGAATATTTTCTTCACAACCATAAGGGCTAGAAATATTTGTCTTTATAAAATGAAAGCTTTAACCTGGAGCACAATTCTATATTAAGGGGTTGATCTGTGGCAAACTCTACCAAATCACAGAATACATGGGCCCTGGCTATATTTAACTTGTCTTAAGAGACATTTTTAGCCATTTTACGTTAATAAACAACATTGGAATAAATGAGTGCTAATGGACTTTCCCCCCAGTTTTTTGTTAAGATTGTCTTGTGGTGACTTTTTGATACATATGTAAATTGCTAGAAGGTGGATTTTTAGTTGACCATATTTAAATGTGTAATTTCCCCATGAGACCAACAAATGTTTCCACTTAGCAGCTTCTACATAACTCATATTCAAAATTAGTGAGTAAACGACATGTTTCCTTCTGGAATTCTGTTTATACTGACTAATGCAGTTACAATAGTGTTAGATTAATGTTTTTGTTTGTCATTTAGAAAAGATTTAATTCTCTCCCTTTTGAATTCTGTAATAGCTTATCAGCATGTCCAGTTTCCGTGTGAAACAATCTGGGGAAGAAAAAAACAAAGATTTTTTTTAAATTATATTTAGGGTCACCAACTAGATATGGCAAAAATGAGAAACTCCCTAGAGTCAGAATAAGGATAGACTACACAGGAATGTGTCAAACAGCTAGAAGTCTGTCAATCAATCCATCAGTCCATGCAATCAGGTCCTTATTTTGACAGTCAGCACTGTCATATATCTGAGAGCCTCCTCTTTTCCTGTAGCTACAATGGAAGAGACAAGAGACTTACAACTTTCTGAACAAGACACTGAATTTAACAGACAAGTAGACATGGGAACATCAGTGTTGAAATTTTGTATGAGTGCCTATGAATATAAACACATATTACACTAGTTTACAAATTCATATTAGTGGGTAACAGAGCCATTAGCAGGGACTGAAAAGGTCAAAAGCGCTATGGTTGATATTTAAGGCCCAGAAGACTTGACCTTGGTGAAAGAACTTTTGTAAACAAAAGAAATTATACTGTCATTGGTTAAACCTCTATATTATTTCTTCAGGAACGTTCTTTCAAGTACCATCTTTCAAGTTCTTGAGTACCATCTGGAACTATGGCACAAGGGATTTTGGAACCTACAATACTTCATTGTGTCTGGTAACATTATCTATAAAAGCCCATCTCTAAACAGGAAAATAGAACTGGCCAACAGAAAAAGATATATTCATAAATACTCTTGTGAATGACACACTGGTATTTGCAACCCTTATTATATGCTTACTGTAAACATTTGAAAGAATGAATATTTATTGACAAGAATGCTCATGGACATTAAAAATACTAGAGCAAAAAATGTGTGAATGTATTACAGTTTCTGCAGCCATTTTGGAAAGCACTTATTATTCCCACACTTGATTTGAATAATTATCAGTAGTTCATAGATAATATAGGATCATTAAAGGGGACTCCCAGTGTGTATAAGCTTACGTCAACCAATCATGTGACACAAGTGATAACTCAGAGGGTACAAATAGCAACAGCAACCAAGACATAGGCTACAAGGCCTGTTCACACAAACTGTTTATCAAGCATTTGTAAAAATCACAGCTGTTTATGGATAATACCTGACAGACAGACAGGACACAGAGCCAAATTCATCTGGTAAGTTGTCCTCAAAGAATAAATTGGCTAAGGCTAGTAGAAACTCTGCATCTACTAGAGATGTCTTATTAGGTTCAGTGAAGAGAATGGAAGAGATTTCTCTAAAAATAGGCATATATTACAGGAACAATTTAACAAAATGAATTCCCAAATGCTAACAGTCAAAGATTTGGCAAGAACTGTAAAGATACTTGACTAAAGTACAATTTCTTCAAGCTGCTGTGGATAGATTTGCTTGATATCCATCTTAAGAGGAAAAAAATAAAACAACATTTAGAAGCTGTCTGAAATATAGCTTGAGGTTTTTAAGATTCCCTAAAGATCATCACAATATTTGGTAGAAGTTCTTGACCTTGTGAAAGAGAATTTCCATCTAGAGAGGAGAGAAAAATTCTTGCCTAATAAACATGGAAATATAAACTGTGACCACAGATGTTGAGGAAATTTTTGATGGGGAAGGGGCTAAGAATTCTCAACAAGCTGTTGGAAGTGTAAAAGCCTGAAAACCAACTCAGTGTTCCAATAGGAACATTATTAATAAACTTGTCTTTTCTTATGGCACAATCTGGATTTCATCATTATTTAAACAGACCTGTAATAAATTATTCCAGGGCAAGAAAATTCTAATATTCCTGGATGTCCTCATGCCACAGATGGTATTTTTTATTATACATGCAGGACATCCCAGATCTAAATGTAGAATTTTTCCTTTCATCTCTCCATAAATGCAAGGTGAAAACTGAATGATAATTGTTCCTTTTTTTTATAACACTCAGCAATCAAGCTTTATTAATAACATAACTTCCTCATCCATTTCCACTAAATTTGATTTGGAGAAAAATGGGTGAAATTCTGTGAGTGAAAATGAATGAAACTCCATTAAGGTAAATGTCACAAGGCCTATTTACACCTGCAGAGAATTTGATCCTTTGAATTTTATGTCCAGAAGATAATATGAACCATATTTTAAAATACTATAATATTTTATGATACTGTTATGAATGTACATCGTGCCATAAATTTGCATGTTACTTACAGAAATGACAAGTTATTTAATAGCAAGTTTACACCAACAGAGAATTTAGTTTCTCATGCATATTACAGCAATATTATTCTGTTACACTATACTGTAATGATCTGCATTAGCTGTTAGCACAACTTCATGTTTAAATTATGAAATTAGCTCCTCAGGTCTGATTATTTGTTTATAATAGAAATATTTTTATTGTGGTTTTTTTTTAACCCTCACCTACCTTCACCTACACTGCAGGCTTAAACAGAGACTATGTGTTTGGCATGTGGTCAAGTGGGAGAGCCATGATAGTTCATGGTTAGGGCACTAAGGAACTCAGGATCAATTCTCTGCTCTGCCACAGGCTCCCTGTGTGATCTTAGTCGAGTCACATAAGGCCAGATTTTTACATATATTTATGTGCCTAAAGAAGCAGACAGGTGCCTGGCAGGATTTAATGGGAATGAGGTACATTGGGGCTTTTGAAAATCCTACTAGTTGCCTATCTTCATTTTTAGGCACCTAAATACCATTAAAAATCTGGCCTCTAGTCTCTCTGTACCTCAGTTCCCTATCTGTAACAAAATGGGAATAGCACTTTATAGCTCACAGGGATGTTGTGAGGAAAAAGATATTTAACAACTTGAAGCCAAAATCAAAGAGCTGGTGAACATTTATCTCCTGCTGGAGTCAATGGAAGATGCAGGTGCACAGCAGAACTTGGGGTTTGGCTCATAATAAGCAGAATTATTAAAAAACTGTTGGAGGTTTCCATATTGATCCATGAAAGCTTGTACCACAACACCGATGAAGTCCTTCATGCAGATTCTACCTTGGATTTACTGTTCAGGAGGACTGAGTGCAGACACCTGCTTAGGAAACTTTAAAATTACATCGCTGAGTACATGTAGATTTGAGAGGTAAAAATATACAATCCATCTCTATGCCTGAGATGAAAACACCCATATTTCATTATTTTTCATGGGTGACACGAAGATACACTAAGTTCAATCAACTTCTTTTGGTCATCTTTAAGAAGAATTTTAGATACAATAGTGACACATTATTGTAAGTCTGAAATTCACCATTTTTTGCTCACTTGGAAGTGTGTAATAAAGTAGGTGGGGCATTTTGTTGATATAGTGAAATTGCCCTGGGTTTAACTCTTGCTACGTATTTCGTAGGAACTTCTGGTCATCAGCAAAATGATGTATGAAATCAACAATATTATTTTTGTAGGCAGAGATACCAACATCATCAGCTGTTTTTACATCAGTAAAGCAACACTCAACCCAAGAAACATCATCAGTTATTTGTAAAAGGTAGTTATAAGTGACAATCATATGGGGCTATTAAATAATGTGTATTGGCTAACACATTGCCAAAGTCTAATTCAGGAGACGGGAAGATTAATAGAGGATATTTTCCCTCCTCATTTTTCCAAGTAGATGAAAAAATTGAGCTAGTTTGGAATATGTCAGCAAAACATTTAAATTTGTAACAGTCACAATTTGGTCTGGAGTTCCTATAACCCATGGAAGTACTAAATTAAACTATTTGAAAGAATGCGGGAGAAAAGATAATCAATACTCCCAACTGGGTTCAGTGCTACTGTATCATACCTAATAAGTAATAATTCTTAACATCAGACATATTTTGGGTTCCAGTGTAAATGTCTGTTCTGTACCTGAAAATCTGAAGCATTGTTCTGGGGACCAACACTGAAGGAGGATCCACTAAATGAAGTTGAATTAATAGAAGAAACTCCAAGTGCCAAGTTCCGAGTTGAGATGCTCATGGATGGTCCAGTGAACTGAATCTTTAAGGCTAAGGTATCAATAGTTTTCAAAGCTCTAAAAACGAAGAAAATTAAAAACAAAAATGTTGTTTTTATATATCTATATCTATCTATATACATATAAACAAAACAGAAGAGATGAGAAGAAAGAAAAATAATGATGAAACCAGTAATACAGCATCAGGAAAGAAAATGAGTCTTGTGAGCTTTGAGTCCATTTCTGACACTAATTTTTGTTAACCCAACAGGAGATTTGATAGATTGATCTCTCTGGGCCAGATCCTCAAATGACGTAAATCAATATAGATATTGAAACCAGTGTATTTATGCTGATTTGCACTAAGGAAGGATCTGTCTGTCTGACATTTCTGGCTACAGAATAATATTCCAATAATATTTAAATTCATATTACAGTTTCATTTCTTATATCAAAATAGTTAACTTTTTGTCAAGCCCATTAATTTGAGACTTGATATACGTCTCTTGGAAAAATATCTTATAAGTCATCTCACCTGGAAAAATGTCTTTCAAGGGACTTAATCAAAAGTCTAAGGTAGGTTGCTGTATCTTGTGTATCTCTATTTAGCAAGCTTGAGGTTTTTATGATCCCATCCCCCAACAGGTAGTAAAACACTTTCTCAACCTCCTCCCTCAAATTCAGAAACACTTACTCAGAAGATGATGCTGCCAAAACACTGTCTGAACTTGTTAAAATATTGGAAAAAATTGTCACCACAGTAGAACCCAAAGACTCATCAATTTCTTCATCATTCACAATTTTTTTAAGCTTCTGCACAACATCATTGACTTTGTCTGAGGTCAGCTGCTGCCCTTCACCAGTGAGGTTCAGAAGTTGATTGGCTATATCAGCTGCATTTTCTGTGAGAACATAGGTAAAAGGGAGCACAAGGAGAAAGGGATACATGTGAAGAGATATTCTTGCTTGTTGATTTACAATGTATTCAGTGCTAACTGAACAAACATAATAATTAATCAACATAAAGTATATAGGATGGGCTGAACTTATATAATGTACTTCTCTGTTTCCTCTTTCTTTTACTAATTTCATCTGGGTTTATCCTCATTTAAAGTAGGAAAAGATTAGAATGGATGAATGAAAGAAGAAAAGAGGGGGAAAAGAAAGAAGATAAGCATATTTCCTTTTCCCTTCCCTTCTCTCCTTTCCTGCCCTTATCTTATACTGTCTTTCTCTTTGGGAAAACCAAATTCTCCTTCATCCCTGAGACCAAACAGTGGGTCTCCTGATGTCCCAGTTCCAGGAGAAATTTAACTCCTTTTTGGGTTCAGAAAGTGAAATCCTGACCCTACTGAAGTCAATTGGAATTTTTCTATTGAGTTCATTTCACCCAGAGCCTATGCGTGAATGGCATGACAAGTAAATCTCATATAAGGGCTTTTTCTGACAAGATTGGGTGTTTAATATAGTGGCAATGTGGGCCACACCCAAATAGTGGTGTAAATTAGACTTGGGGCATCAGCCGGTCAGAAAATCAGTACAAAAGGTCAAGCCATGTAATCTGAAAAAAATTGGCACTCTGTGAGTGTGCACAAAAACGTATTTTACAGGCTAAGGAGGTAGAGTGATGAATGTAGGAGAAAAAACTATAAACAAATCACTTTATCTACACTCACACATTTGTTATTTTTCCTGATATACAACCACTGTTGCCCTGTTGGCTAACATTACATTCATTTTACACCCGAGTGCCTGATTCTGCACTGCCTTATCCCTTATATGGTCACTTACACCCATGCAAAATAAGTTCAAACTGGCTTTAAAATGCTACCAAATAAGAATTCTACACTCCTATGTTCCAGTGACTGTATCCACTTTGCACTGGTGTACACAAAGAACATGACTCCAATTTACACTAAGGCCCTTTACATTACTCTGGCAGTGTAAAAAGGCCATAAAATGGGTATACATGTAATTTATTCCCACTTTACAACCAGTGTGATATAAAGCTGTCTTTGTGTAAATGAGAATAAGGCTCCAGGAGTCCAATCCAAAGTCCCCTGGAATCCTTTCTATTGACTTCAATGGCTTTGAATCAGGGCCCAGGTACAAAACATTTGAAAATCAGACTGGAACAGACTGTCAATTTGATGCAAATTAACACCTGCCCCCAGTCTAGGCATAAAAAATTTAACTCATGGCACTGAATTTGATCCAGAGACTGTCATGGATAGGCTGGATTCAATTTGTTGTTTTCTCACAGATTTTAAATATTTGCTTTGATTTTTTTTAAAAAATATTGAAATAATTTAGTATGAGTGAGGGAGACATGGTGGCATAGGGTGGAGAAACCAAACACCACAAGAATGCTCCACAGTATTTTCCGCAGGCATTGAAATTAGGGGTGTGTGTTAGAATTTACAGGGGGATGAGACCGTGAGAGTGAAGATGGGCTGTATGTCACCATAGTAAAAACTGAAAAATGTTTCAAGACCCTTTTATTACTTTAACTCCTGTTTTAATATCATCACATATATTAAAGTCGGCTACTCAGGCCTTCAGTGAAGCACTATATCTACATCCTTTTTGGTTTCTTGTAATTTTGCACAACTCTGTTAATGAACTTCTTGAATGAAGTGCGCTCCTCTATCGTGCCTTCTTGTGTGTACGGTACTTCCAGTCCTTCGGTTGCTATGCTCATTAGTTCATTCACATGATGATGCAGAAGTCGACGTCTTTCAAAGCACAAAATTCTATTCATTGATAAAAAAGAATGCCCAACTGGAGCTGTTGTGAGTAGGGGTAGCAAGAGATGAATTCCTACTTCTTTCATCCCAGGAAACATAACGCAAAGATCAGGTTAACCTACTAGTGATGATAAAAAAGAAGCTGAAGCGAAATCTTCATTCATTCGTCATATGACATTCCACTCTGTATTCAAATTCTCTATCACATCACAGCCCAATTGCTTATTGAATTTCATCCTATTTCCTTCAGACCATTTCTCCAGTTTGTCCAGATCATTTTGAATTTTAATCCTATCCTCCAAAGCACTTGCAACCCCTTCCAAGATGGAATCATCCACAACTTTATAAGTGTACTCTCGATGCCGTTATCTAAATCATTGATGAAGATATTGACCCAGAGCCAATCCCTACGGGACCTAACTCAATATGCCCTTCCAGCTTGACAGTGAACCTCTGATAACTACTCTCAGGGAACAGTTTTCCAACCAGTTATGCACCCACCTTATAGTAGCTCCAAGTTGTATTTCCCTAGTTGGCTTATTAGAAGGTTATTTGAGACAGTATCAAAAGCCTTACTAAAGGCAAGATATACCACATCTACCACTTCTCCCCATCCACTAAGCTTGTTACCCTGTCAGAGAAAGCTATTTGATTGGTTTGACATGCTGTTACTTATCACCTTATTATCTTCTAGGTGTTTGCAAATTGATTGCTTAATTTTTTGTTCCATTATCTTTTTGGATACTGAAGTTAAGATGGCCTCTGCGTGTGTATAAGAGAGATTATGGTTACACTTTTCTCTGAGCAAAGCTTGTACTCCACCATGTCTTCCAGAGAAGTTTGCAGCTCCATCAAATGCACAAGCAGCCATCTGTTTGGTGTTCAATTTACAAGCATTTAACTCTAAGATGTGGGTTGTCACACATGCAGCTGATGTGTCTTCTATAACCTGAACTTCTAGAAATGTATCTACAGGCCTACCACTGACACTAAGATAATGTATACAATGACTTAATGCTTGATGCCAATTTGCACTGGTGCATTCGTCGGTCATGTATGCTAATTTTTTGAATGCGGTGAGACAGTTCTTCACTTTTTCAACTGCTGAATCTTTCACTTTTGCATTTCATGCTTCTAATCAGTCAGTTGAGTTTCTTGCAGAAAGATAGTGAGCACTTGCCAATCTTGTTCAGAAACAGTGTCCAACTTCAGGGTTAACAAGTGACAATGCACTTAACATTGGCCTCCAGTTTGTAGTGTGTGGTATCTCTTGCTTAAATAGAAAGTATGATGCCAACAGCTGTGTTTATTCACATAAACTGTGTTGTCTCTGCAGCATTCTTAACAGCCTCATTCAGTACTTCTAAAACTGGCTTTTACAATGACTGGGTTATAAGGCTTGCAGTCCAGAGGCTTGGTGTTTTGCAGCCTTTTCATGTAGTTTGTCAGCTTTGGCTTTGCTGATTGGTCTAGCAAACCAAGCTCCTCCAGTTTTATCAATTTTAGCAGTGGGAAGCTTTCCTTCTTTGTAATCTTTTTTGCAAGAGGTACACCAGTAGCCATCTTCTGTAACTTCAATAAATGGAAAAAGTTTGACCAAGAAACATCAGGAACTGCCTTTAGGTTGTGGAGACACTATTTTTTCAGTGTTTTGGGCTGTTGTAGGTACACCACTTGAACCTTCAGATGACATGTTGGTATATTCTTTAGTTCTTGGTATGTTCTTCTTCTTGGTTGGGAGTGATGGGAGAGTTTGGGGGGAGGTGTACATTGTTCCTGGAGGGGAGGAGGGTGTAGGGAAATTGCTCTAGATAAAGGATGAATATCAATTCACTTACCTGTGCAATTTCTAAGATCAGGTTGGCCCCAGTATGATGTATAGTTGTACGGGTTTAAAAAACTATAGAGGAAAAAAATGACAGAATATGCATTTATGCAAAGCATGTCATATTATTCAGAATAATGTAGCAAAATAAAGATGGATGTTTCAGAATTCATTTGTAAATTTCACAGCATCATGTTACATTAAAATTACAGTCCTGGCAGCAACAAAACTACAATGAAAATTAACAAGATATGATCGATATTGGGAATTTGTGGTTGATTGTTGTATAAAACCAGTGACATCAACAATGGTGCAAAAAAGGTATGCTCCATGGGCCAGATCCTCAGCTGGTGTGAATTGCCATAGTTACATTGTCTCCAATGTAGCAGTGAGGATTTACACTAGTTGAGGATGTAGAGTTATATTTGAGGAGTGACCAAAACACCTATGTGGTACTACAGTATTCCTAAAAAGAAAAGGAGTTCTTGTGGCACCTTAGAGACTAACCAATTTATTTGAGCATAAGCTTTCGTGAGCTACAGTTCACTTCATTGGATGCATAAAGTGGAAAGTACAGTGAGGAGATTTTATATATACACACAGACCATGAAAAAATATACATTGTAAGGAGAGTGATCACTTAAGATGAGCTGTTACCAGCAGGAGAGTGGGGTGGGGGGAGAGAAAACCTTTTGAAGTGATAATCAAGGTGGGCCATGTCCAGCACATTTCCAGGAGTTTTTAACTCCTGGAAATGTGCTGGAAATGGCCCACTTTGATTATCACTTCAAAACTCCTGGAAATGTGCTGGACATGGCCCACCTTGATTATCACTTCAAAAGGTTTTCTCTCCCCCCACCCCACTCTCCTGCTGGTAACAGCTCATCTTAAGTGATCACTCTCCTTACAATGTATATTTTTTCATGGTCTGTGTGTATATATAAAATCTCCTCACTGTACTTTCCACTTTATGCATCCGATGAAGTGAGCTGTAGCTCACGAAAGCTTATGCTCAAATAAATTGGTTAGTCTCTAAGGTGCCATAAGTACTCCTTTTCTTTTTGCGAATACGGACTAACATGGCTGCTACTCTGAATATAGCATTCCTAATATGTCCTGACCACATGTTTTGAAAAGTAGTTGCAATTTTCACATAAAGTGCCAAATCCTGCCATTATATTTTAACTTTAACTTAGTTAGGCTTTGAATCAACCCTATGTGAAAAGAGCAGTGGCTGTAGGAAGAGTGTGAACAGTTGCAAGAAAGCTGGACACAAACTTTCTGCCATCCTTGATCCTGTGCAAGGAAAGGTAGGCAGGTGTCTAGGATGTGATAAAGGGTATGTGACAAATCTGAGAAGTATCCCGGGGTTAAAGAATCACTGATAAGTAATCATTTAAAAATTCTGTTATTAAAACCTCACAGCAATAGATTATTTCCATGGATTATATTTCCAAACTATGGAAAAAACACACTAAGGCCCTGTAATAAAAGATGGTATCATAACACATACGCACAAGCGGGACAAATTAAGGCAACCTTAATTCTGGCATATCCTAACTATTGAGTGCTTTGACATAGCATATTTAATGCTTTTTAAATGTAGCTTTGGAAAATATAAATTGTAACCTGGCATTGTCCCTCTAACATTTTTTCTGTGACTGAGTATGTGAGTTCCATGCATCAGCAAGAACATGGCAGTACGTTTCACTGATGTGCTAACCAGCACCTGGTTACCTTAGTACTGCCAAATCTGTGATGCATACTGTACAATGTTTGCAGGCCACGTCAGTCTTCTGTTGTTCTGGGGTTTGCTTAGGACCCAGTGTCACAGAGACATTACTAAATTTAACATTTTCCTCCATGCCTGGGACAGGTTAAACTACATAGGCTGTCTATTTGAGCCTTTTTTGAGGGGTGGGATCAAAACATCACTGAATTTCCGCTCCATTGCCATTTTCCACTTAATCATGCCCACCATTTTCACATCAGATGGCAGAATGCTTACACATTTTGGCTGTGCATTTCATCCTTTGTGAACCAAACACACACAAAATCTTTGGTATCTTTTTGTTTCTACAATGTAGCAGCTGAGCATGTAGTTGCCTGCTTCTTTTTGTTCCCAGTATTGGCAAGAGTTACTGGAGACGACTAGGCAAGAAAAGCCTACTACAAAGCAGAATACAAATTTTGGATTAGAAATATTTTATGCTGACAGTCAAAGTCATTGTGTAGTCCCCAGTGAGTGTGCAATAGAGATAAGCAGTCCTGGGGCAGTAAAGGCCAGGAGCTTCAATGTGTAGTCACTCAGTGGCACACACATCAAAACAGTGTGACCCCTGCACTAGCTACTTTGCAACAAATGTTGTTCAATCAGAACCTAATGGTATTTGTACAAGATTAACAGGCTGAGGAAGTAAGTTAGTTAAACACAAACTCTGGTTGTTTTCCTGTCTGGCACAAAACCTTGAGCCTGATGTTCATGTTGCCATCTTGTTTCCAGAAAGTAAAAGAGCTGGATCAGCCTTCTCAGACCATGTCCCAGATACAATGTAGGCAGATAAGTCTTTTTATGGCTTTAAAAGAATTCATTCATTCATAATAGCCTTTATTATTGCTTATGGCTATCATATTAACTATAGTTACTATCATCATTGGTATCACCATCATGCCTAGATCAAAGCCTCATTGTGATAGGTACTGTACAAACACACAGGAAAGGACAGTCTGTGCTCTGAAGAATATATAGTCTGAATAGAGAAGACAGACCAACATGTGGAGGAAAGGCAAGATTATTACCCCATTTTACAGGTGGGAAATTGAGGCATGGAGAGATTAAGTGCCTTGCTGAAGCTCACACAGGAAGTCTATTGCAGGAAGTCTATGTCAAGGCCAAATACTGAACCTATGTTTCCTGAGTCCCCAGTCAAAACCTTAAAACCTCCTGCCTAAAGCCTTAGCCACATCTTTACTCCCAGCTATTACGAACTACTGCCAAAATGCAAATTTCGGTGTTGTAGCTGTGTTGGTCCCAGGAAATGAGAAAGACAAGGTAGGTGAGGTAATATCTTTTATTGGACCAATTTCTGCTGGTGGAAGGGACTAGCTTTTGAGCTTTACAGAGTTCTTCCTCAGGCCTGGGGAAGATAACCAGAATGTCCAAATTAAATACAAGGTGGGACAGATTGCTAAGGGGTTCACACACACTGTAGGAGACCACTTAAAATGAAACAGGCAATTAATACCTATACTGTAGGACAATGGAGGATTAGCAGGCAGTTGGGTGTGTTATGAATTGTTGTAATGAGCCATAAAACCAGTGTCTCTGTTAAATCTATGGATTTTAGAGCACTTTTCAGAGTATTTAATGTGAGTCTGACTTTGCTTTAACTAGATGGGAGGTCTCAGAACCTACCAAATAAACTTCTTCAACCAGAATTCAGCTGAGAATACTGTTTGTGATGGACAAATCAGTTTAGAATCCAGTTTACTATTGGTTCTTCAGTACTAGCTGTAGTAAAAAATTATTTTTGACAGTTAAATAAGAAGAATGATTTGAAGATAAACAGGAGCAGATCTGTTAGGTAAGAAGATACAATTATAGTTATTTTTTGACCAGACAGTATTTGCAGGTCTCATTACACCTTGAAGAAGTGATGTCTATTTGTATCTTTTCCCGGTTATTACTAATCAAGGACATATCTCTACTCCAAAAACGTGTGCCTCTCTGTGCTGTTTTTGGGCCTGCATATGTCACAATATGAAAGTAACCTCACTTTAAAATAATGCTGATCAATTCATGGACTAAATCGGACACAATTTAAATGGAATACACACTAAATTGTGAATACTGAATATTGGTTTTGCCATTAGACAGCTAACAGCTTCTGACAGGTCTCCATGATTACTTACCATGTTCTTGTTGCAATCTGGACTGAGCTCCCATGGCACAATGTAAAATTGGTTACAGTGGGCCTGGTATCTGGCCAGAAATAGTTTGGAGGGTTTTCTTCAGCTGTACATTTTTCTATAAAACAACAATGTACATAAATGAGAACAAATCTTAACTTCTATGAAGTAAATTATAGCTTAATTTATCAGTTTCTCTTGCATCACATTTTATTAATCATTCTGTGGTTTACATGCAATCATTTTTTCTCCAGTGGGTGCTTGCAACATGTTTGTAATGGCTGGATGCTGTATATTGTACACCTTTGTCCCGGAGATACCAGGCCAGATCATCAGCCGCTGTAAATTGACAGAAGCCTACAGAGCTATGCTGAGTTAGAAGTCGAGAACTTGGATGTCAGAATGGCAATTTGAAGCCCACAGACCAGTTGCTGAGAGTCCATTGATGGAATTGTCTGGTCATAATTTTAATCTCAATTAGAAGATACCAGATTTCAGTACAACTGGAATGTCCATTGTTAGAGCCTTTAGTGTTCACTAAATGGGGGGGGAGTGGGGGGGAAGGGGGCGGAAGGGACTTGTTTTGGGGCAAGCAAACAAAACCTGAAGAATGGCAAAGTTGAAACCTCTTTACCTACCTACTGGATCAACATCCACTGTATGGACCCTCAGTCCATCCCCTATGGTTTCATTATTGCTTATGAGTTTCTGCCGGATGGCTTGCTCTTCTAAACTGATGTTGTTGGTGGAGTTGTAAACCAGAAGAGCCCAAACCACCAATCTGCAAGGAAAATTATCCCAGTGTTTGAATCAGAATGAGATATAACAAAGGAATTGGGGTTTTGAAATTAAAATATCCAACCAGTTAAATAAGGTTTATGATGAAGGTACCTGCCCATATTTTAATCTCTATATGTCATGAGAGAGACCGAGCAAACCATGTCTATCCCAATTTGAAGGGAATAACTCAGAAAATATTGTTCCTTACCTGTAAATTATCCTTCTCTTACACACATAGCCCTCCAAACCTGGCACTGTTGGGAAATCCCACCAACAGCTACTATTATTGAGGCAATTCTCTAAAAGATTGAAGGTAAAAATATTAAACGCGCCTAAGGGTCAGATTTTGAAAGGTATTTAGGTACCTAAAGATGCAGATAGGTGCCTAGATGGATTTTCTAAAGCATCTAGATACTTTTGAAAACCCCACTTGGGAACTATCTGTATCTTTAAGTGCCTAAATACTTTTAAAAATCTGGTCCTTAGTGACTTAGGAATCAAAGTTCCATTGAAAGTCAACGAGACTTTGGCTACTAAGTCATTTAGGTACTTCGGAAAATGTTACCCTAACTAGGAAAGATTGGTTGCTTAGTCGAACAGAAACAAGTAGTTGTGGAACAGTAATAACTGTTTTGGACAGAAACCCATTGATCCTTTCTCGAGCACAAGGATCTTTGGTCCCTCTCCTGTGTGCAAATTAGAACAATATCCTCCCCTTGTCCAGACTCATGGACTTTCTGGATGCAGGATATCATTGCTGGCCATTCAGATGGAATGGTGAGATGAAAAGAGAGGTCTCAGCCAGACTTTTTCCAAGACAGGAGAGAAGCCCAGGTCATAGGGACAAACAGCCACTGCTCAAAAACCTCACGAAGATATGTGCGTACCTGAAGGTATAGGAAAAATGCTTAGAGGAGAAACAAGAAGATGTGCAAGGGCTGTGCCAGGCTAGTACTAGGAAAGCATAACACTGAACCAGGTGCCAGGCTCAATTATGGGCTCCTTGGAAGCTGATAGGAGAGATGCCAGTGTGCAAATAGGCACATATTTACTGTTTACATAAATAGAAATATTTATTCTCTGCTCTTGCACTAGTAAATATACAGTTTTTCTTTTATACTGCTGAGCAAATGTTTGAACCTGGCCACTAGTCTCCCATTTGCCTTGGGATGTGGGTGGCCCAGTAGAGTTACAGCTGCAGAAGAATTACAGGTACCTCTAGACGGATCATCCCTGCTGTGCTATCACACTTACTGCGTTCATCCAAACATTCCATTGGCTTCAATGGAACATTAATTCACAGCTAAAAGAAAAGGGGGACTTACTTGTGGCACCTTAGAGACTAACCAATTGATTTGAGCATGAGCTTTCATGAGCTACAGCTCACTTCATCGGATGCATGCTGTGGAAACTGCAGCAGACGTTATATACACAGAGACCATGAAACAATACCTCCTCCCACCCCACTGTCCTGCTGGTAATAGCTTATCTAAAGTGATCATCAAGTTGGGCCGTTTCCAGCACAAATCCAGGTTTTCTCACCCTCCACCCCCCCACCCAAACTCAGGAAATGGCCCAACTTGATGATCACTTTAGATAAGCTATTACCAGCAGGACAGTGGGGTGGGAGGAGGTATTGTTTCATGGTCTCTGTGTATATAATGTCTTCTGCAGTTTCCACAGCATGCATCCGATGAAGTGAGCTGTAGCTCACAAAAGCTCATGCTCAAATCAATTGGTTAGTCTCTAAGGTGCCACAAGTACTCCTTTTCTTTTTGCGAATACAGACTAACACGGCTGCTACTCTGAAACCTGTCATTATGTAATTCACAGCTATAACCTCAACAGGCTGTGCATTAGCAGGCTATTAATACATACTTAGGGTGCACTGTGAGGCACAAGGCTAACAGTGGTAAAGGGGTTATTATGGCATTTATTTCAGAGGAAGAGTGAGAACTTCCTAGGAGCATGTCAGTTTCAGCCCCCTGCCCCCTCCCGCGCTGCTCCTGCCCAAGAGGCTCCAGCCACTAAACCATCTTTCCCAAAAGGTTCTGGCCTCCATCATCTATTTCATCTATTTCTACTTCAAGAGAGAAAAACTTAATAAGTTGCTGCCACTCCCAGCTTCAGCAAAAGGGACGTCATAGACAAAGGGTCACTACTCTCACATTGTTTATATCCTGTTCTACCAGCTAATCAGAATGTGACTTTGGACATTCAGCAACCAAAGCCATGCTCTAATGGCAACAGAACAGCAGGAGTAATGATAGATCAGGTATAAATGTGTTAGTTATCCTGACTATTTACAAGGAGGAAAAATTGATTATGAAGCACTAAAGAACTAAAGAACATCTGTTATAACTATTCTGCTTATCTGGCTTTTGGTAACTCTTACAGGATATACTGTACATATTGTGTAACATGGAACTCCTTTATATTTTGACATACATTACAAATATTATTAAGCTGTACAAAATGACTCATGTTAACAACCTGTAATAGATAATAATCACTTTAACTTGATAATTAACACAGTTCTGAGCTGATCATTTCCCTCCATTTTTGTAGCAGTCAGATCCCAGACAAAGAACATTTTGATGTTGAAATACAAAATTTAGTTTGAATTTGTGAAATAGTAGGCCAATTTTCATGTAAATGTCAATGATGAAACACTGCTTCAGTGATGTAATGATGGGTGAGCCCAACGTTAAAACACACATTCATCCTTCACAATGTATCTTGAAGGTAGTAATACTCTGGCAAATGGATGTTTATATGAAACTCCATTCAAAAATCATAATGACAAATTCTATCACACTGAAATCACTGTGTACCGAAGAATAGATTGTGGTCATCTGGCATAAATGTGCAAGATGGGGAAAGATGAAGCTAGCACTAGCTGTGAGAAACCCATGGAAGACCTGCTGCCTTCTTCACAAGTCTGCTGAGCGGAGCTGACATGGAAGGAGGAGGATAGCACATGTTGCACCCTGAGTCAGGATATAACAGAGGTGCAAATGTGCTTCCATCACTGCTACCCAGAATGATGAGCTTCCCTTAGGCACGACTTTTGGAGCTGCCACCAAGGAGGCCATGTCCTAAAAGCCACAATATAGCCCCAAAGGAATGCACTATATACGGTAAAGTAGATCACACTGAAATATAAATAATCAATTATTATTACAGCAGACTTTTCTTTTTTCTCTTATTCCTTGTATAATGTTAATTGGCTGAACTAATTGTGTATTTAATATGTCCCTTTTCAGAATGCAACTGTAGTCTCTCAGCTACCAAGTCATTATTAATTAGTTTTGTTATCATTGTAAACTTATTCAGGGGCTAGGAATCCAATTTTTTTTTAAAATACATAGAGTAAAATTTTCAAGAGTACCTAAATGTCTTAGGATATTAACACCCACTGAAATTCATTGGGACTTAGGCTCGTAAGTCACAAGGCACTTCTGGAAATTTGACTTATGTCTGCTATTTCAGCTTCACTCTACACATCTTACTTTGTTATGCAGTTTTTGAAGATGAGCAGAAAAGTTTTAAAGATGTCTGTAAATTAGTAGCAAGTTTAAACATACACTGGGATACATGCGGTAAGGTCTGCAGCATAGATCGGTGCACGACTTGGAAAGAATAATTTGAACTACTTGTTGCTGAATTCTAAATTAAATGCAACTATTCAAGAAAAAAGAGCCAGCTATGACTGTGAACTATTCAATGAAAACATCTGGTCAATGAACAGTGGTGATCCACACAGCAGGCAAAATGTTCAAATGTATAAGGAACAGAATTAATACTGAACATCTGATAATCCCATCATATATATCAATGGGAGGGCCTTTCCTGGAATAATTTGTTTAGTTCTGGTCACCCTACCTATAAAAAGATATAGCAGAATAGAGGGAGTTTGGAGATGACCAACAAAATTATTTGAGCCATGGAGAGACTTCTAAATGAGGTAATATTGATAAGACTGGGAATGTTTAGGTTAGAGAGCAGACAAATATGAGGATACATGATAAGACGTATACACAGTAATCTGTGGTATAGAAAAGGTAAGTCAGGAGCTCCTAGTTACCCTCTCATAATACAAGAAGAAGTGGGTATTTTAGAAGGGACATAAATCCTCACGTTTCAGGATATAAATTAACCACAAATGGACATGTATTAGGAAGAAACTTCCTCTATGGATAAATTATTCCATAATTTTTCACCTCAGGGTTTCTTACACCTTCCTCTGAAGCATCTGGCACTAGGTTTTTTCAGAGACAGTGTACTGGACTAGATGGCCCACTGCTCTGATCCAATATGACAATTCCTATATGCCCATGTGTCTTTGTTTGGGTTACATTCCTCCCCATTGAATTGGGGTGGCAAGACAAATAGTTGATCATAATGAATTTGCTTCATAACATAACATTTGTTTTGCATTGGTATTCAGTCTTATATAGGTGCTTACTATTAATATAATATGGTATGTCATGATGAAGTGTAAAACGTAAAATCTACTACAAATTAGAAGGGGAATGCTATAGTAAAGGGGAAAAAAAGTGTTAAAAGCCATGTTGTGTCAACAGTGACCAACAGCTGATGCCAGTTTATATGAAATGAATTTGTTACATTATCATTAAATTGTCGACATAACAAAATAACCCAGTACAACTAGTGCCCTAATAACTTCAGGCCTCACCCAACTCCCACTGAAGTCAATGGAAAGGCTCAACGGAAGACAATGGGAGCTGGATCAAAGCTTCTTATTGGCAGTTGCATCAGACAGGCCAACGATTGAATGAGCACGCAGACTGAATAACCCATTTGCTTACGGAGATTTTCCCTACAGGGTCATGGCTAAAATATACCAGTTGGGCTTTGTGGAGAACCTTGTACCTTTTCCATTGATCCCGAGAGGACTTCAGTCTCAAGGACTCAGAATTTGACACCTTTCACAAGCAAAAATATTTACAAAGAAATAAAACACTTTAAAAAAGCAAATGTGTGTGCACAGGGTTGGATTTTCAAAAGTGCTCAGCATTCTGTTCCCACTGAATTCAGTGATATAATTTCCATTGGCTTCAAAGGGAGCAGAGTTGGGCCAATGCTGAGTGATTTTGCAGTAGGGTTTAGCAGGATTTTTTTAAAAATCAAAGCAGACATTACAATTGTGTTACTTTATATGAACTCTGGTATTTATACTTCATAATGTATTTGAAAGCAATAATGAACAATGGGAGTGTCGGGCACTATGCCAGCTTCCTCCATAAACTCTTATGTGCCTACTTTATAGTTTGTCACACACTTTAACGACTAAAGATAATTTACCAAAAACAATAAAAACAAGAACAGGGGGTCCTGAAACTGCTAACTCTTGGCTGAAGCCATAGCACTTTCTAAACAGTAGTCTATCTAGTCTCAAGAATCCTTCCCATTAAACATTCCATTAAACATCACATCACCCAGAACTCATCAGAAGCCTGATTCTCTTCCTACTGAAATTAATAGAAAACTCCTACTGACTTTAATGGGCAGAATCAGGCCTGGTAGAACTTCTTTTCTTTCATGTCTAAGAGAAGAGATTTCTATGTAGATTTAGCAATTGATCTTTTAAACATGTTAACAGTGACTGATGTTTTTATTTGGATGAATTGTTAAACCGTAGTTAGAACTGCTATTTCCTGTAGTAGGAGAGATTAAGTACAGACTATGGGCCAAAATTATGACAATCAAGTAGTGGAGGTTGGAGCAAGCACAATCTTATTTTGCTGGTAAGTGGAGAAAAGCTCAGATATGGAATCAAGGCTCAAGGTTTGCAAAATTGCTTGGAAAAAAGCATACGGAAAGCAAGGGTGCTGAATAGGTCTGAGGAAGCCATTTCTCTTACCCAAACGACCCAACCTTGGTCAAATGGCTACACCTAGGATCTGTAGGATCTTTCTGGGAAAAGCAGCAGCAGCAGCAGAAGAAATGTGTGGCATTACTGTGGTGTCAAAAAGGGCAATGAATCAATGGAAGAAACAAAAAACCACATAAATTTTATCTGCAGAAAGAACACAGATTTACTTTATTGATAATGATTTGTACAAAATCATAGAATCATAGAATATCAGGGTTGGAAGGGACCTCAGGAGGTCATCTAGTTCAACCCCCTGCTCAAAGCAGGACCAATCCCCAATTAAATCATCCCAGCCAGGGCTTTGTCAAGCCTGACCTTAATGGAGGCAAAAAAATGGAGGCAAAAAAAGACCACCATGCTCACAAACCACTGTGCTTATACCCCATCTGGAGTGTCCTTTCAACTCTATTTTGAACCAGCATCTTCTGGGATAGAGACACTGCTACTAAGATGAGAAAATTAAACACACACAAAACTACAGTACTGTTGTGATAAAATTCTGTCTCTTACTTTAGTTAATAATCTACCAGTGCATGATATTGTCACATTGCTGCCATCGAGAGATCTTTACAGTGTTCAAGGTGCTGATAATAATATTCACTTTTGGACTTGGCATTGCATGAGACTCTCATCATCACATTGAATTATCACATCATAAGCACAGTGCACTTTGGATTGCTTCAGCTTATAGAGCCCAGCAATGCAGGAATAACAAGCCACTTCCATGTTTTTATTTAGTTTTTCTCTTCTCCAGAATGTAATTGTTCATAACTTTTTAAAAAAATATCTATTTTTAACATGCCCCAAAATGACAGCTTCTCCACTCCCATTTTCTCTCTGTGTAATTCTGTCTCTATGGGTTCTGCATCCATCACTTCAGGAGGTCTGATGAAGAACTGTACTATGCTGAGGCTGTTTTAAAAGTTATGGCTGCAATATAGCAAATGAGGGTGGAAACAGATTAGAGTAAAACAGCAGAAAATGACTATAGTGGAAGCAGTTTGGAAGTAGTTCAAACTATTGAATGAAATATTTATATGCACGGTGAGGGTAGAGAGAGTGAGGTTAGAGCGTTAAAAAATTATTGGATGAATGCAAAAAAAGAGGATAGATACTAAGACAGACAAATTAAAGAACCAAGACCATGATTCTGAGCAAAAGTCAGAGAAAAGTAGGTGAGAGATGATGTTGAGTGAGTTAAAAAGACAAAGACAAATAGGATAAGAAGATAAGGTCAAAGGTCATGATGCTTATGGGCTAGGACTGTAGTTTTAAATTCAGAGCCTGTCTGGGTTTAGAAAAAACCTTAGAGAAAATGGAATGAAAAGTATTTGAAAGCAAAGGGAAATGTATTAGATAGATGACATACTGAGCTTCCTGAAACTAAGAGATCAGCATTATTTATGACTGTCCATAGTATGGAAAACAAGAAAATATAATCTTTAATAATTTATTTAAAAAATCCTTATGAATACACATTGAGAGCAAGACTCATCCATAAAAAAAAGAAAGTTTAAGACCTTCTACCAGATCATCCTAAAAGTAAGAAATAAATATTACCTCCATTTTGGATAAAGATTTACAAGTGTCACCAGCTAACTTTTCATAGCTATAAATTTTACCCTAAATGCTATTTGGTTTCTTTAGAATCTTGGCCAAGAAAAACTTGAAACTGAAAAATTTTAACAAACATTTTAAAGTTAACAGTCTGGAGGAAGTAGCAAGGGAGGTGGTTTTTTGGGTCTTCACCTGAGATTCAATCGATTTCCTCTTTGTCAATACTGCAAATATCTGTGTACTAATATATGTAAGCTGCAAGGATTTGAAAGACAGGTCTTTAGAGACAGGAATAGTGGAGACTACTGGGAAGCTAAAGCCCCTGCTTTTGCAATGACAAGACAGTATATTGTGAGAAATGTATACACACTTGTTGCTGGCACTGGAAGAATACGGGCTTTCCCAGTGGATTCCACTCTATGTGACATTACGAGATGAAAATACATGCCACGAACAAAAAAACACTGGAAAGATACAGCATGTGTTTTTAATTTCTACCCAAAACACCAATTGAGCTAAATTCCACCCTTAATTCCACCCAGGCAATCCTAATTATTTCAGTCAGTTTCTTCAGACGTATAGGTCTTTTATTTTTGGATGAATTATTTCAGTCAGTTTCTATAGATGTATAGGCCTTATAGGTCTTTTATTTTTTTGCATGGCATGTGCAACACAACAACCTAGAGTATATGAAACAGACTCTTGTTATATGTAACACAATTAGTATTTGAAATAAATACCTCATAATGAAGGGACAATGCTTTCGATTCTATTTGGGCCTGACCCAAAGTCTATTGAAGCCATTGTATTTATTTGGTCTTTGGATCAGACCTTGAATTCTGAAAAATTGTACCGTATTGAGTTAGACATAATCCCCATTACCTCTGAAATGCAATGTGATGAATAGAGTATCAAGAAAAGGGGGTGTTCATATACAGTACCCATAAATTCACATTGCTAGATGTTAGGAGGATTCATAACAGCAAGATTAATTGCATAGCAGCTAGGCTAACTCCTTACAACATGACAGTGAACATAGTGGGATGAGAAGGATATTGAAGGAGCAATATAAACTCCATCAGAACTGCACATGCCTATTTTGAAAAAAGTGATTTAGAGGGTGGTTTTACTCCCCAGCCAATACTTTTAGATATCACAAGGTACTCTGGAGTAAAGATGAGGGTTATTTTTAAATTAATAGTTTAATTTAGCACTTTATTTTGGATTCCCGGGATTTTGCCTCCAGTTCCTGAAGGCCACCTGTCTGGGGACAGTCTTCTGATAAAGCCATGTGCAGAGCTGAACAGGTATCTCAGGGCTCAATCCCTATATGGTGTTAAGCACTCTGGGCCTGATCCAGCAAAGCACTCTAAGGGCATGCTTAATTTTAAGTATGTGAATAGTCCTGCTGAAGTAAAGCTCACATGCTTAAAATTAAATAATGCTGAAATGCTCTGCTGGATTGGGACCAGAAGTCTTAGCACCTTGTCAGACAGAGCACTTACACACAGACTTCCAGCACTGTAAGTAGAAAGAGATATTTCTTCCTCTTTCCCTTCTTTTCTTAGAGACCAGAATATAGAGAAAAGGGAGGAAAAAAGTCCTAGGATAATAGGAGGATGTGAGGCTGAAACCTGCTTGAGTCTACTGTAACTGTATTAGAGGAGCAGGGCTGCTGACAGGCTGGGCAGCCACTTCTACGGTAAGAGACACAGAGACACTGGAAGGAAAAGCTTTTCATCCCCTCTGCATCTCTTGATTCCTTCCCTCAGTGGTGACAACGTCCATCTGTCACAGGCTGTTGTCAGGTCACTAAGAGTAAGGAAGAGTGTACAAGAACTGAGAGCATCAGAAACTAGCTCTGGACAATGATCCCTGAATGGGCTACCATGGGATAAAAGGCTCTATCCTGTCACAACAATTCACATGTACATCTTAACGGAAAAGCAGTTACCTACATTGCCAGGAGATGCACTCCATATGCAGTCTCTCTTTACCCCGCAGCAGCCACTATGTTTTGGCCACCTGCCCTTGATTCAGTCCAAAGACAAGCATCCTTCTCATTTGCCTCCCACAGCTTGGATTGAGATTTTCAAAGAGACCCCATGGAAGTTAGGCACCCAACTCTCACAGGCTTTTAATGGTAGTTAGACACCTAACTTTCTTAGGCTATCTTTGCAAATCACAACCCCAGTGCCTAATCAGCAGCCCACTGAAATCAGGAAGTGAGGGCATGTGGTAAGTAGTGTGATTTGCATCAACTTGGCATTCAGTTCCAGCATGATTTTCTACCACCTGGGTCTTGATCCATTGTCCATTGAAATCAATTGAAAGACTCCTATGGACTTCAATAGGCTTTGGATCAGGCCCTTAGAGATAAGGCAGAGGAGAAAAAATGCCTCTTTCCATAGATAGTGCTTAGATACCAGTGATGGGTGCTACGGAAAACCCTAAGATAGATAGTGTTGGGACAGAAGAATGGATATTGCTTCCCATGTATGTTAGACAGGTCTGCAACATTTTGTGACAGGTAAAAATTAAGTTTTGAAAAATGATCAGCCAAGTTTTAAGGAGCTCATTGAACTACCTGATTTAAATCCAAGGTAGTTTAAATTACAATACACATCATACCAATGTGAGGCTTGAGTGCAGATCCAGGGCAGTAGGTGGCCATAAATGACATTTACCAAATGGAAGGGTGTGGCCCATAGCATGCAATAATGTCACACCCAATTTTGATAGTATGTGTTGCCTCTATCACTAAAAAGTCCCAGAATGTTACCTTTGATCAGGGATGCTTCTTTTCTCCCTTGTCAGTTCGTTCACAGTGGTTGGCTGAACACTTAAAAAGCAAGAATCATAAATATCAATTAATGTGTTGTAACTCCACTAAGGACTTAAATCAGGTATTTTCCCAATCATTACCAACATTTACCTGATATTGACCACATACACGGTATAATTCCAGTTCTGGAAGGTCTTATTTAGCTGAAAAATACAGAGAGAATAATTACAAGGATGGTGTGATAAAGAAAGGCTCCTGCATTATCTAGCAGAGTCTTATAAGCTCACCTCCCACCAAAAACAACACCTTTATTTGGCAAAATGAAGAGACTAACATTTTCCCATTGTGAGATTATGGCCTTATTAGGTGTGTATATTTACCGGTGCAAAGTGGAGGGTGCGGAAGGGACCCGTAATAAAGGTACTGTGCAATCAATAGACAACTGTAAGAGGTGCTGAGACACCTCCCCATGCCATTTTTTCTGTAAAGTTTGTGGTTGGAAAGATTTCTGGGCACTGAATGATACGGGAAATACGCTGTAAATTTTTCTCAAAGGTCTACAATCTGTTGCTGAACCTCTCTGTTTCAACCTTTTACTTTAAATAGGCATGAAGTGCCCAATCCTGCCCCACTGAGGACAATGGGAGTGTTACCATTGAATTCTATGGGTGCAGAGTCTATCCCTAAATGCATAAAAAGGTGACATACTAGTTTCTATTCCCTCTTTCCACCCCTCAAAAAGTTCAGACCACATGTAGGGGTAGAGACCTATGAAGCAGAGTGGTTACAGAGGATGTGCATGGTTTGGTTTAAGACGGGGAGAGAATAGATTGAGCTGCCTGGCACCACCACCCTATGACTAACATTGGAGGATTTTGTAAATTTGGGGAGGATTATTAAATTGTAACTTGTGGGGGTGAAAGTTCAATGGATGGAGAGGGTTGGTTTGTTTGTTTGTTTGTTTCCCCAGACTGTGATCTTGAGAGGAAACTGAGAGTTGAGAGAGTACCTGTACTGGGGAGAAGGACTTTGTGGCCTGCCCTGATGGTGCTCAACTGCATTCTTTCAATTGACTACTTTACAGTGGCCAAGAGAGTGGAACAAGGTATTTTTTTGGCCATGTTCAAGAATTAAAACCCAGAAGTCCATACTCAGTGACTTCAACACCACAGCAGTGAAGAATTTCATCAGTTCACCACGTGTCTTTGCAGTAGGCTGATTGGCACACCGACACTAGACCCTTCATAACCTCATTGTGGGAGTAACATACAAGATGGACACACCATATTTAACCCATTTTTAGGTGTGAGACCTCCTATCGTTCAGACGGAATGCAAACCAACTACTCCAGTGATCCACCCTAAGGATCCTACACTGTATGAAATACCTGGCTGGAGCCAACTGTGCTCTATGGACCAGCTTTTCACTGATTGTTTTAAGAGCACGGTGGGGATGTTCTCTAAGACATTTAGATGCAGCAGGTCAATAAGAATATAGTGCATAACTGTCACTTTTCAGTGCCAACATCCACCAAACATCATCATTAAATCTACATCAGTCATTTCATAGAGTATAATTTATTTTAATAATGAATGTACAGATTCGAGGTCTCTTGCTACAGAAATATAAATACTGCAGCTCTATGTCAATAAATCTATCATCAGGAAACTATATTTCTTCTGGAAAAATAATAGTAGTAATAGAAAAATAGAAAGCTGCCCCTCCACCTGTACAAAGCAAAATGTCCACCTCAAACCACTAACAAAAAAGTAATGAGCCTCAGTTACATCTATCAACCATCACCTGATCTAATTTACAATGTGACACTTTATGGAACGTTATTGACATCAAAATGCTCTAAAGCAGATTCCAACTATTGTATATTCCCAAAGTGTTTTGCCCCAAAATTTGTTTTAGGGTATAAAATTATGTGTAGGTAGCATGCAAATATCACTTCAGGTAGCTGTATTATCAAAACTTTTCACAGACATACAGTAATTTACCATTAAAAATTCTTTACATTTATATGAAAAAGAAAAAGGAGGGCTATCTAGGTAGGCATTCTACCACCAAATAAATAAACAAAGAACAACAACAACAACAACAAACAGCTATCAGAACATAAAAATACATTCTCCCACATATCTAATCTGTATGAAACAGCTCCCTAATATGAGGTAGAGAAGGTTAATGTACTAAATCAAATTCTAAAACACCTCATAAACAAGAACAAGATCTTACTGTTCTGCCTACTTTTCTGCTTTTGTATATGTGTTGACCTCATTTTTAAGACAACCTCATACTTGCAATGTGCTTTAGCTTGAAAGCAGTTAATTACACGTAAATAAACGTTACGGTCAAATGTCAATACTAGGCAAAAGTTATTCTGGAAAATCACATGGTTCCCCTGGGCTATGCCTCCTCCAGAAATATTATATTTGAAGTTCTTTGTATTCTAATAGTAACTTGCTGAGAGAGTTCTTTCTGGTGGTGTCTTGATTATTATTTTCTGATCTTTTCCTCATCACTTTGATGACCTGTGTTTGCAGCCCATCCACTTATGCACATCAAACTGCATTTGGTGGCTTGACATTTCTGGATCCCTTGTATCAGCATAAAACTAGCCTGGCATGGGGAGAGCATGCTACAATAAACAAGGCAGTTTCTGGGTATTATGACAATCATAGCAAGCATACATGGCTTTGAGAATCTGTGCTCCAGACATACACAAACTCTGACCCACGGACCACTAGTAGTGTTAACCCCTCATTTCTATTGCTGTAGAATAACATTTCAAAAACACCTAAGTGACTTAGGAGCCTAAGCACTACTTTCATTTGTGACTTAGGCACTTAGGATCCTAAGTCCTGTTGACTTTGAATGAGACTTAGATGTATAAAGGCTACATTTTTAAAAGGCATTTAGGTGCCTAAAGATTCAGATAGCCACCTAGTGGGATTCTGAAAAGCTCCAGGTGCCTAACACACATTGATTTCTGTCCCAAAATGCCTACATCACTTTTGAAAATGGGACTTAAATTCCCAAGCTCCTTAGATAACATTTGATAATTTTACCCATGGTACCTAAGGGCCTAAAGAAGTAGCGTGTTCCCACTTGTTTTAACTACTGTACAAAAACAACAGACCCTGCTCAGGAGAGCTCATAAACTAGACCAACTGGTTTCTTTGATGTTCCCCCTTTTTCCCCAGCTCTTATCGATTTGACGTAATTTAAGGTGCAGATTCACAAATATACAACTCACATAAATAGGGAGAAACTTAACTTACCCATTCGGCCACCACACTCTGTACTTTTGACTCTAAAATGGACTTGTAATTGAAGACAGTAATGGAAATCCTGTAGAATAGCCCCCCTGTCCATTAAAAACAGTATTACAAATATCAGAAACATTGAACATCATTCATAATATATTGCCAAACTTTCTCTGTTTAAAACTTCAAGACCTTATTTTTGTAGCAAAAGATAACTTGGTGGATAGGGTCTGAACTCACATTTTGGTATACCCAAAACTCTTGTTGCTATTATAGGAGTTTGAGTGCACACAGGAATGCAGGATTGGGCCTACGGTCCAACAAAATGGAATTTATATGTAAATATGACTCTGTATATGACTGAAATGTAATTGTGAGATCCTAAAAATGCCATAAATATAAAATAATAATAAATACTGAGTTTTCAAACAGGACATAATCTGGTGTAATCTAGAAAAACTCTGCAGATTCTACTGGAATCTCTCAGGATTTACAATGGTCTGAGAGCAAAATGTGAATCCATCAGTTTAAAAGCAACAAATAACCAAGGACAGAATTTGAAGATAGTAGGGTTCGATGGGTGTTTCTTGGACACAATACTTCATGAAGAATCTTTGTTCTCAAATCCCTCTTGAGTTTGCACAGCTGGCAGTTAGAAAGACAAACCATATTTTAACTGCAAAGTGAACAAACTTCATTTGGAAAGCCTTCAGATACAATAAATCTAGAACTTCATCTTGCCATTTTTTGAAGAGTCACATTTTAGATGACAGTGAAACTTTAGAACATGAACAAGACTATTTTGAAGTGACAGTAATTAACTTTAGATAAATTCTCCCTAAACTCATGGGGACGGTAAACAATTCTTTTTTTCCTGTTGCAAAATTTCACACATACATAAATAAATAAAATAAGTTTTGTTCCAGGCCATTTTGTGACTCAAAAATTTGACTTTTCACAAAATAAGAATTGTGCTTTAAAACACTGCAAAATTTTGCCAGCCTTCATGGGAAATGGCTCTCTCTGTGTGAAATTCATCTTTATGTGGCGGGGTGGCGAAAGGACCTCCAAACCAATTAGGCTCCATATGTGGATTGTGGAGGACTCCACCAGCTGAGTGGCCATACAGGTTACCTACTCTCTATGAACTACAGAAAAGGTATCAGCACTGCCTCTGAATACCGTATTAGCCACGGGCATGGTCGATAGATCTCCATTTATATAGATCCTATAACTTAAGTGGATGCGGAGGTACTGTGGCTGCTCTTACAGTCCATTGGCGGGAGTAGCAGCTGAGGAGAGGCCTTGCCGTGGTCCTGGGTTGGAGTGGAAGAGCTCAGACACTCAGGCTTTTCTGAACCCTTTGAGAATTCAAGTTCAAAAATCAAAGTCAAAACTTCAAAAATGCTGAAGATTTTGTTAAAATAGAAGATCATGCTACAATCTGTTGAAAAAATAGATTCAGTTGAATAGATTCTGAATGAGACTTGAGATTTTCCAATTTAATTGTAAATACTTTGCATCACCCTACTCATGAACTTGCTTTTCTCTTTGTTATGGGTTACTCCTACTGCCACTAAGGTCAGTGTGAAAACTCGTTTTGAATTCAACAGTGCAGAATCAAGCCCTTAAAGGAAACTTGATTGCCAAGTAATGTTTTAACTAAACTCTCACAGCAAAAGGTCATAAATCTAAAGGACACTAATGTATATTTTCCTAGTAAAAAAAAAAAAATAAAGATAAAAATTCATTATTTGGTTTACTCTGAAAATGGCATTTCCATTGTTATCTTTATTGTGATCATTTCATGGAGGAAAGTGGAATGTTTAATTCTGGACTCAGAAAGAGAAAATATACTGTACTGTAAAATACATGGTATATACTATATATAGTTAATGTATTTGATATGTATATACATACAAATGTATACATGTATACACATACAATAAAATACATGGTATATATTGTATATGGATAATTAAATACATGGTATGTATTATTTTTAGATAATATATTTTATGTGTATATATATATACACAGTAGACATACAAATGTTACACACACACAGTGTCATATTATATGTATAGTCTCTTATATAGTTATATAGTGTCACACATATGAGTGAAATGTTCTTAATGTACAAAATAAAATACTTTTCGAACACAGCATCTATTAACTAGTGTTAAATAGTTTCACAGTCACCACCACATTATGACCCAAAGCGTGTTTCAGTCAGACTAGCAAAGAACTACTCTACATTTCTAATCACTCTCAGGAGACTACAGGACAGCTGGTGAATCCAAAAGTGCTTCCCCACTTAAAATTGTTTCCCCCCCCCTTAAATATGTTGCTTGGAGAAAATTATTTTTACAGGAAAATAATTGATGAAAAGTAGACTGAAGCAGTTTAACATAAATAAATAAATAAATAAATAAATAAATAAAATGATTAAAATTGCAAAAATATAGAAGATGAGCAAAATTATCCGGATTGGATTCCCACCCTCACCCCCCATTTTCCTCACATTTTTCAAAACTTTCATTGTTAAATTTGAGGTGGACCCTGGATTTGACTTTTTAAAATAATCAAAGCCACAAAAATGTAAATACTGTAATTGAAAAAAATCCAAAAATATTTAAGAATAAAAATAATGAACATCAGAATAATAAATAAATAGATGGCAATCAACTTATTGTCCCAGCAGTCTCCTTAGAGCTCTATTGGTTAGAGAATAGGAAGACAGCTATTAGAAACCACATGTTAATGGCATGTGCTAAGATTGTTTTGGAATATGTTACAAATTCCCTCCTACTGTAATTAAATTGCTATTCTACAATCTACATGAAGCTACATGTAAGGATTAAACCTGGATATTTCTACATCCAGTTCTACAAAGTGCATATCTAGGAGATGAGGTGATATTTTCTCTACATCTAGCTTAATGCCTTGACATACTGTAGTTGACCTCAGGTCCACACAGGCAGCTCAGTTCAGCGAAGGAGTTACATAAATAAGACAAAACTAATTTTGGGGAGCTGGTAAGTGGATTCAGTGGTCTGTAAGGGGTGAAGATTTGGCTTGTTCCAGCAGATGCATTGGCCAAGGGATTTTCATACACTGAAATAGATGACTGGTGGTACATTACTTGAGAAGCTGATCTTTGGGACTGCAAAACAGAATGATGAATAGTTGCTCCGGTTATTGTTACAGCATAGTTTAAAATACTCTCAGTGGCATGAATAAAAGTCCCGCTGTATGGAGATGACAGAGATATTGCACTGGCCACTACTGAAATTGTTGTTGGTTCCAAAATAAAAGAGATATTTGTTATTTTTCCATAATCGGTGTACGCTTCAAAAGACAGATGCATGGTCTGTAATTGCGAATCAGTGGTATGAATATTACTGGAATTCAAAGAGGACATTCCTTTGTTAATAAACCCTTCAATCTGTCTGCTAGAATAGTAGTATACCTCCCATTCTGATTCTCTTCCTGGAAGTGGTGATTCAGTATTTGACATCAGTAAAGTAGTACTCCCAATATTTACATCATAGAGCACTCCCATTTCAAGAGAAGGTGTCAGATTGATTTCTGGATCTTCAACAGATTTTTGTTCTAGAACAGTTATGTGGCTTTTAATTGCTAGCTTTGTTAGTAAATTTAACTCTGCTACATTCCATAGCTGACCCAAGCTTGGTGAAATTTTGTCAAGATCATTTTGAAGACTTTGTGATAGTGAGGGTGTAGAAAATAACAATGATGTTGAGCAGCTGTCAGGATGTGCACTGACCCTGATTTTTTGTTCTGAATGAAGAGTGTCTGTTTTTTCCAAAGACAATGTCATTGTGAGGAAGTTAGAACGCAGTGAGCTGTGTGTTCCTACAAAATCAGTGTCTACATCTGGCTGAACTTTACTTTTTCCATTATCAAAAGCACTTGTTGGATTACTCTCTTTGACCATATAAATGTTTTGTGATTGTGATGGTCCATTAGCTTTTGTATAGGTTACCGAACTCTCTGATGATCTGTCAGGTAAGCAGGCAACATAGTTATCCTCTGTACACGAAGGCTGGGCTGCCGAGTAAGTGAAGAAAATTGAAGCAAATGTCTGCCTGTGATGTTGGAAGGTCATGCTGATTTGATCTGGACTTGAAATTTGATCCCAAGTCTGCATGTGTAAACTAGCAACACTTTTAAATTCGTCAGTGAAAGTTGCATGTGAAATATCAAAGGTACTTGTCCGTAACTGCATGGAAGGCTGATGTGAAGACATTTCCAGTGAAGGGAAATGAGAATTTGAAGACACATTTATGTTAGGAGAAATGGTCATTTTTGACTGTGATATTTTCCCTTTTATATTTTCTGAAATCCCTAGTGAAGGGATCAGAACAATTGAACTAAAGCTTTCCATATCCAAAGATGACATATAGCTAGAAAAGTTCATTTTTTCTGTTCCATAACCTGATGTATTGATGGTAGTGTGCATAAGGATATTATCAGCTGCAGTAGGGGAACTAAAAAATGTCTGTTTCTCTGTTGAGGAAGCAAGTTTATTAAATGAGAACCACCAGCTTTCTGAAAGTTCCCCAGAAAACTCTGGAGACTCTTGTTTGAAATTATAGTACAAAGTCCAAAAACTTGCTGGTAAAGAAGGAGCAATATTAATATACTGTGTTGGCAGACCCAAATAACCTGGTTTCCAGGTATTACTGATTCTGTTCATGTTTTCTGGCTCAGGTGTGGAAAAAACAGAATCTTCATGTAGGTTGTCATTATGATTTGTATCTAAAGTACTTTCTAATTTTTCATTTCCAGGGATCTCATTTGGTTTCCTTTGCATATTTGCAGAGGGTTTTAAAGAATGGGGTATATAGTTGCTGGTAGAAATAAGTGTGTTGAAGAGTTCAAATTCATCTTCTGGAGAAGATGCTTCTTCATCTTCCTCTTTTGGCAATTTGGTCAAAGGCCTAAATATAAATAAGTCACTTTTCAAATATGCATGACTCAAGGATTCTTGATAAACTGGTGAAACAGTAACAGTGTGTTGAAATTCTGAACTTCTCTTTCTTGTTGCTAGCAAGACAGCTGACAATCTTAGCAATTCTGTGCTGTCTTCCAGTGTTAGAAGAGTTTCTGTTGGTTGGATATCAAGTATAGCTTCTTTATATATTTCTTTTATATCTTGGAAGAAACTAGATGGATTTGAAAGATGAGTCTGTTTGGAGGTTACCTTTCTAAGGTTTACTGATTGATGATCCTTGAAGTATTTAAATTTTGTAGACTGCAATTCATCATTCGCTTCTGCAATATAAACACTATTCCTAATAGAATCATCTTCCAGAATTTTCTTAGTGGATACAAGGTAATCATTTTCAGGTGAAAATTCTAGTAAGTCCAGCCTACTTTTTTGAAAAGATGACTCATATTGTGTAGAAGCAGCAGATAGGCTAGACAGAGAATGATGGTTTTCTTCTGGAATGTCAGAAATAACATGATGATATGATGCAGCATTGTTCCACCAGCTGAGAGATTTCAAGACATTGTATATACTTTCATGTGTGGAAGAGGATGTGCCACTATTAGAAGAAAAAATCCACAGGGGTTCTTTTGTGTGTTCATAAAGGTTTCTTTTGCTTGTCAGAGTGAGGAATGCTGACTCAGAATTAGTATAATCCAATCCATCAGTCAAAGTCCATGTTAGTTCTGGACTAAAACTTTCACTCTGCAGAAGAGGAAGTCCTACATTCTTGGAATGATCTGTAACCATGGGGGTTATTGGAATTTGTGCTATATCATGAATCTCATTCAGTAAGCCACTAGAGTGATTCAAAACACTATTATGGGTTGACTGATTTATTGTAGTATTGTGCTCTGTAAAAGGATTCAAGGTAGCAACTTCAGTCTCCCCAGAAGCAGCTGATGTGGCCTCAGAAGTAGGTAGCAAGAACACGTTGTGTACGTTTTTTCTCTCTGGGTTTTGGTCCTTAGGTGATGAACTTTTACTGGGTTGGAGAGGCCTTTGTCTCACTGGCCAAATAATTGGGGTTGAGATAATTCCTAAATTTTTGACCCCTTTTATCATAGAATCTTGCTGCCCTTGTAGTAGTGAGCGGGAGGATTCAGGTGAATTTCTCTTCATTCTGAAGATAACTGTAGCAGGAACTCTCAATTCCCGCAGGTCTGTATGTAGCAAGCCATATAGTTAATGGATGAAAGAAAAATTATTTATACAAACCAAATGATTCACCTCACGTCAGAAACTCTGTTAGCTCAGTGGAAGCTGTATTTGCTTACTTTAAGTGTGAATTTGGCATCTTGTCTTTTAGTCTTTCTGCTTTATGAAGAGAATTTTATAGACACCCAGAAGAGTTAGCCATCCAGTTTTCATTGATTTTAATGGAAATTGGGCATCCAGTTTCCCTGTGTGGCTTTGAAAATCTCAGCATTACTATATTGGGTTAACTGTTTAGTGTGAACATCTTGCGATTGGTTCCACAAATAGAAACGAAACACCCCTTGACATAAGTGACTCAATACTTTCCAGGGTCTGGCTCTTTTCCTCTAGAGTACAGTCAAATATCAAAGAAGAAAAATATAGGTACAAACTACTAAATTCTAAGATGAACTCTACAGTAATGTTTGCAGGACATAATAAGCTATAATATAAAACTACCAGAGGTTTTACATCCTCCAATAGAAATGAACACATTTGTTAAAAATGCACAATCATTGATTTAATTCTGTGGAGCCCACTGAAAATGAAATCCCTGCAGAAAAGGATTTTTGTGAGATCTCCTGTGATATTTTGTAGAAAACCAATGAAAGCTGTGTTAAAATAGTTTCTTTCAATTCATTACTATTATTATTTTTACTTAATTTGTATTTTGGTAGCTCCCCCAACATGCTACACTATCTCCTGAGGAAAGTGATCTCTTAGAACTTGATAAAATGTCAAAGGAAATCTCTACTTTCCTGTGAATAGCAGTGGGCTTATAATTGATTCATCTGGTACCATTAAAGTTTCCCTAATCTTTCTGAATGAAAACTACATTATATTCAATGTTGTCAATATTTTCCTAAATAAAATAATGATCCTGCTCCCCTTGAAGTCAATGGAAAGATTCCTGTTGAGTCAGTGGAAGTTGTTTTGCTCCAACAGACAGATTCCACTTGGCTTCTCAAAAACTTACCAGTGGGGAATAGATCATTCCAAAGTTCCACCGGCCCACCTGAAAATGTGGCTGCTATGTGGCACTTAAACAGCAGCTGTGTTAAAATGTCTCAAAGACATGTCTATTTTTATCCTCTTTTAAAAATATCTATCTTGGCCCTGTGTGCTTTGAAGATTAGTGAATGAACAATATAAATAACAAGTGATACATAATGTGGAAATGGCTCGCTTTTATACAAGAAATACGCAAGCATATTAAAAAAATATGGGGCCTGATTCTGTTCTCAAACCAGTTTTACATGATTGACATGGAGTAACTCCTGATTTACATTAGTGTTATTAAGAGCAGAATCAAACCCAATATGTGAAACTTGACATTTGTTATATTTAAATAAACCTTATAACACAATACATTTGCTTTAGACACAGTACAAGGAAAAATGTAACACAGGATTTCTTACCATCGTTTGGCTTATCGGTTCTATTAGTATCGGGCATGTTAGTGGTGACAGTGGGTGGTGGAGGAGTAGTAGCATTTACAGTAGTAGCTGGTAACAAAGATGAGAGAAAGGTGAATTTGCATGAAAAATGAATGTTAATGTGGTCAGGCACAATGGGAATAATGCATGAAAACATACATAGAGAGTGAAGGAAACCATTTACTATACATGTTAATATACACACACCAAACTTCTGTATAAAGTCATGAATATGAATGAACTGATGTAGGTCCCAGTCCTGCAATCCTTACTCCTGCGGACTTCAGTGGGAGTAAGTGTTGCAAGATCAGTCCTGTACTGTCTTCACAAATTCTGAATCACTTAATAAGATCTTCTATGAAGAGTTGTGCAAAGGCCAGAAAATAAATAACACGGCTTCAAACTCACACAAACTATGAACATTAGCTTGTGAAAAAAATAGATGTCTCTACCCAGGGAAGGAAGATGAAGAACAACTGTGAAACTAAAACATTAGTGTAAGGATCTAATTAACTCCACTAAGATCTGTATAATGAACAGAATTAAAATCATACATGGAATATTCTCAAGAAATTGATTTTCAAAGCTTCATGTATTATACAATTCCTACTGATATCAGTAGGAGTCACCTCACACAGCACTTCCAAAATTTATCCCTTAGGGACTAGCTCAAATGAATTTTCGGTTGGTACAGGGAAGATATACAGTACCAGAAAATTCCCTTTAGAACAGAATAGGTTTGTGTGTTTACACAGAACAGCATCAAAACAATTAATAATCATATCACTGCATTTTAAATAACAATTTGGAAAAGAAATGTATTTTATTCAGTAATTCTCAGGGAACTCAAACTCAAAATTGATAGTTTTTTGCTGGAAAACTCTCTTTACAATATGGACACTGATATATCATAAGCTCTCAACCTGCCATGTTCTTTTCTGATACAATTTTGGCCAACAACCAAGCTCAAAAGCTTAAGAAAGTGTATTTTCAGCAGGGTTTGTTTTTTTTCCTAGATACAATCTATGTTGTTTTTGTTACAAGCTTCTTGTATGATTTTTTGGTGTGACAGAATAAATTTGTTTCACCTTTGTTACTTGTTTTCTATTGATATTTTATTAAGCAAAACACAGCAACAATTTAAAGAATTTGAACATACAGGATTATAATTCAGTGGATGATATGTGTTCAGCCATTTATATAATTATGACAAAGAGGGCCTCATTAGCCAAATCAACAAAAGTGGTAAAAAAAAAAACGGCATCCATCCCTATTACCAAATGCTGCTATAGAAATCTAAGGTCTTTAACCCATAAAAAACCAGCATCCGTTCTTTTTCTTCAACAATTGCTTTTATGACACTGTGGAAATGAGTTCATTAAAAAAATGCTTGACATCTGAATAGTGGCAACCTATCCAAAGGATAGTAATCAGTAATAATTATAAACAGATGACCAGGCTTACGTTGATAATGTTGCATTACTGACTGTTTGTCTGATGCAAATCATAGATCTCTGGGCATTTTTCTAAAAAGACTATCCTGATGTCCTGGTTATCATAATCCTGTCTCAGTAAAACTGGTTTTAATTACCATGGCTGTGTGAGAGCTATTACTGAGTTCATGATGGCTACCACATTTACCTAAGCAGTTGCTCCAGGACCTCTATTTAACTCATTATTGCAAAGTACTTTGGGTGTCTTAAGTCCAAAAGATGCTATTTAAAACTAACTTCTGGACCTAGCTGGCATTTCACCTTAACTGTGGACTTTGCAATCTGGACATCAGTTTAGATCTAGTTTGAAACACTGCAAGTATATGCTCCAGCAGCCTGAGTCAAATTCACCACCAGAAAATCCAGTGCAAGTGGCTAAAACTCCATTATAGCCTGCTATAGTAATTACCTTGGCTCCCCACCAGGAGTTAATTTTACCTTGTGTTGTTAAGCTCAATATGTTTTATTTTTACTCTTTACCACAGAAAGAGTTCCAAGAATCTTAAGTCCTTCCACTTTATTTACTTTTCTTTCCCGCTTGCCTCTGCCTTCCATCCCTTATCTTTAAAAGGGTTAAATCATTTGAAATTATTTTAGAGCAGGTGCTGCTGCTGCAGCTAGCATAGAGTTGTATGTAAGTTTTATAGAGAAGTTTAACCCAACCAGTAGGCTCTGGGGTCATGAATGCATTGTGAAAGTAGGCCTGCCACCATTCATGCCAAGGGGTTGTGCTGAATTCCAACCACGAAGCAGAGCTGCAGGAATTTTATTAGGGGTGAATCCTTATGAGTAATCCCTGCAGGTTTGATTCACATGGCACATGGAAGTGGAACTCTGCAGTGTTCACCCAGCTCTAGTGATAATCTTGCAATGTCTCCCCAAACTACGCCCATGGGCATCCCCAGCTCCACCTCTCCCCTGTGCACTTCTCTTTGCTTCCCTGTCATTTTCTGAGGGGAAGCAAAGAAATTCTGCAGAGGGATATGAATTTTGCACATGCACGATGGCGCAGAATTCCCCCAGGAGTAACCCAGCTGACCTCGCCCTTCAAGATGTCTGATGTCATGACTCCTGTTGTGGTTGACAGACATGTTGATACCTATAGTGATCATTCATTAGTATGCCTCTGGGGGGAAGGCCAGAAAATCATCGGCTATTACAATAAGTAGTTTTATTATATGAATAATAATGATTATACTTTGTATTTGTATAATACCTTTCACCTGAGGATCTTAAACCATACTAACAATTAATTAAGCTTCACAGCAGCCTGTTAAAAACATCTAAATAATTATCAGTTCCTGTAATTACATCAGTTTATGCCCGATTTACATATTTTCTACCAGCGTTAACGTTATAGCCTTTAACTGTTCAGGAGGAAAAGAGATGGGGAAAGAAATTAAACCAGTTCATCTTTGCATTAGCATATGATTGTTAGGTTTTGATACAATGAAGACTTTATGGACTTGATTGTATTATAAAGAGTTTGATCACATTCTTTCTACATACTGTATGTATAGTATACCCACACATCTGTTGAAGCTAAGAAATTCCTTTCTTTGCTCAGTTTTCTAGAGGTCAGCCTTAAGAAGTTAAAGTAAAATGAAATTAAAAGAAAAAAAAAACAAGGAGATTTGGTAAAGCTGAAAAATGCAAACAGTGTCTTTGGCTTCTTACCTTGGCAAAGGCTTCCAAGATTTTCACAACTAGTTGGTTCAGTTGTAGGTGGGGGAATTAGGTATGAACCTTTAGAATATGGAAAGACAAATCATTAAAAATGTTTGGTATATGATACATAACATTGTCATGTCTCAAAATACATTAGGTCATGCACTCGCAGTTCTTTTTCTGGTTTATCTCAGCAGGAAACCTGATATGCCATTTTGCTCAGAAGACTCATGTACAATCATTTCCCTGTGTTGCTGACAACTCCAGGAAAGTCCTGCTGGCTTGCAAGTTTGGGTCATATCTAACAAGTACCTCCCATCTTCATATTTTCCAAGATTTCCGTTAGATTTAGCTACACACAGCTCCCCTGGAACTCACTGAGCAGTGTGTGGCAAACTGTTTAAAACGTAGTAGCTAGTGTGGCTGTTGTGCCTATGCAGAATTAATGGATAACAACATGGCATCTTCAAGTGAGTTCTGAACTCAGTTGTGGCAACGTAGTCTACCAGCGTACTAGTCAGAGAAATTCCCCAAAGGAGATACCAAGCAGATAAGCTGTGATTCAACCAGTTCCTGTGTGCAGGGCGTGGGCATGATTCATGTTCTGGTATGCATGTATAATAAACAGATAAAGGCATCAGAATGTGTATTTACTGAATTAATCATATCAACATGCACATATTTTGTGACCAACTGAGAAAGTAATGGGGTAGCTGCATTCATTATATTTGGAATATCCCCGTGCTTCAGCTGCACATACAGCGTTTGCACATTATGTTGAAAATAATGGGACCAAATAGCATGGCATACTCGATAATGCACATGTGCCAAAATAATACTAAATAAATGCTAAATACTTAGATAAACAATATTAAACAACCCAGCTTGTGTGTGTAAAATGTGAATGGGCCAGATGTCTACGTGAAATGCAGCTGTTTTGTGCTATATGGCTGGCTCAGTCTGGTCCCCAAACCAGCACATCTCCCTGGTAGAATCACCTCAGTGCAAGAGGGTTCCTTTAGTAGCACACAGCAGCTATGTTAGATGGGGAAAGAGGGTGTGTCCAGAGGAAGAAGGCATGGCTGGGACACTTTTATGCCAAATCAATCCCTGGTTGCAGGTTTTGGCCTCTGGTTTGTTAACAGCCAGTATAAATTAGCAGAGCCATAACAGAAGATCTGGCCCAATAATTTTGGGGCTGGTTCTGCATTCTAGCATTGCCAACTTTCTACTCACACAAAACAGAACATCCTTGCCCCGCCCCCTGCCCTACCCCTCCTCTGCCCCTTCTCCAAGTCCCTGCCCCCTCCATCTGTCGCTTGCTCTCTCCACTCTCACTCACTCGCTCATTTTCACTGGGCTGGCTCAGGGGGTTGGGGCTCAGGAGGGGGTGAGGGCTCTGACTAGGGGTGCAGGCTCTGGGGTGGGGCCAGAAATGAGGAGTTCAGGGTACAGGAGGGGCTCCACGTTGAGGCAGTGGAATGCGGGGGGTGGGAGGAGGGTCGGGGTTCCAGGTGGGGGATGCCGGCTCTGGGATGGGGCCAGGGCTGAGGGGCTTGGGGTGCAGGAGAGGGCTCCAGGTTGGGGGGTGGAGCCGAGGAGTTCAGAGTATGGGAGGAGGCTCTGGGCTGAGGCAGGGGGTTGGGGTGCAGGAGGGGGTATGGGCTCTGGACTGAGGGTGCGGGTTCTGGGGTGGGGCCAAAAATGAGGGGTTCAGAGTCTGGGAGAGGGCTCTGGGCTGGGGCAGGGGGTTAGGAGGGTGAGGGCTCTGGCTCTGGGGTGCAGAGTCTAGGTAGGGCTGAGGAGTTTGGGGTGTAGGAGGATGCTCCAGGCTGGGACTGAGGGGTTTGGAGGGCAGGAAGGGGATCAGGGCTGGGGCAGGGGGTTGGAGCACTGTGGGGGGGGGTGAGGGCTTCGACTGGGGGTGAGGGCTCTGGGGAGGGTCTGGGGATGAGAGGTTTGGGATACAGGAGGGTACTGGGGATGGGATTGAGGGATTCAGAGAACGGGAGGGGATCAGGGCTGGGCAGGGGGTTGAGGCATGAGAGGGATCAGGGCTGCAGGTTCTGGGAGGCGCTTACCTCAAGCAGTTCCGAGAAGCAGCAGTATGTCCCCACTTTGTCTCCTACGTGGAGGCACGGCCAGGTGGCTCTGTGTGCTGCCTGTCCACAGGTGCTGCTCCCGCAGCTCCGATTGGCCACTGTTCCTAGCCAATGGGAGTTGCAGAGCCATCGCTTGGGGCAGGGGTGGCTTGCGGAGCCCCCGGCTGCCCTACACCTAGAACCCAGAGGGAGGACATGCCGCTGCTTCCGGGAGCCATGTGGAGCCACGGCAGGCAGGGAGCCTGCATTAGCCCCCCAGCGCCACTGACCGGACTTTTAACGGCCCAGTCAGCAGTGTTGACCGGCGCCGCCAGGGTCCCTTTTGGACTGGGCGTTCGGGTCAAAACCCAGACACCTGGCACCCTACTGAATTCACTGAAGTCATTGGGACTTTTGTCGTTCACTTTAATAGTACTGAATTCACTTCACTCATTAAAAAAAAACAGAAAAACTTAAAAACAGAACAAGTAGGAGTGAGGGTAAAACTTTTTAAATTGCCTAAGTATCATGAGAATTAGGCTCCTACATCATTGCTGAAAATGGGACTTAGACTCCTAAACCACCTAGATATTTTTGAAAATATTTTTCCTATTCTGTTCCTGCTAGGCATGTGTTGTGGTTATTGCTGTGCTGAGAATGAGCTAGGATGGAGCCAGGTGCTCATTACTCGGCAGCAGCGAACCCAGAGGCCATGCAGCAGAGTGGGATATTGCTGGCTGGAGACCTGAGAGAATACAGGGCCAGGCTTAAAAGTACGCTGAAGTATTTTTCCATGAAATAACTTGAAACCTATGAGACGGTGGGATGAGCTCATATTTTATATAAGAAACTAAACTCCACTGAGTATCCTTTGCAAGCCATATGATGTCCAGTGTGAAGCATTTTTACAAATATATTTGCTAATGTTAATAGGCTAATATAAAAACACCCTGAAAGCTGATCCCCTATTGGGTCTATATCAGAGGAAGGTAGCTAAGTAGCTACCTGAAGGTCACTGTAACTTCCACGTGGCAATAGACCACACTTTAGTATTTTTTTTAAAGATAAATATGCCTGGGCACTATGCTAAACACACCCTTTTTTGTGTTAATCAAGCCTGGTTTTGGCCAGATCATGTCATCTGTCAGTGCTCAGTAAAAGAAATTATGAGAATCTGAATGTCAACATACTTTGAGCTGCTACAATATTTTCATCAATATCACCTAAGCATGTCAACTCTCTACACATCTTGCTTAATTCACTTTTTGGACTTAAAAGGAATGGCCAGTTATGGCTGAACCATTTTATTTTTTGTATTAATGTGGGTATAGGATAAGGGCATGTACTGCTGGTATCAAATGCAGCTGATGATTTTATAGTGAAATGAAAACCAGGCCCATCTAAATGATGAGTAGCATTATAGTGCTGTATTAAAAACCCAGAAAAACTCAGCACCACCTATACAGTGGTAAGAACATGCACGTGAATGAAATTCTGAATGGAATATTAAATCAGTACAAGGCAGGGTTCTCAAAAGAAGGTTATCTGCAGCAATTTGTTACTGCTCATATGTTCAGTAATTCCATTAGCAAATGCTGTCTGAAAAGTCCATTAACCGCAAATGAAAATAGAGCCCTTTGCGGAGTTTAATAATGCAAGTGACATTCACATGCAAATATGCTGTATTCACTAGTAAGTGTTCAGACTGCTTTGTTACTTAGCTTCTTTCAGCTCCTTACCAAAGCATGAACATGGCAGGATGAATTTCTCTTTTCTGAACAAACCCTTGCTTTGCAATTAAATGAATCCTTATCAGTAAGATAAAGTCATCTCTCTAATGTTGCTAGTGCTTTGTCTGTCATTGATAGCCTGACTCATCAACTCTTATTTCAAAGGTTGGTCTGACAAAGAATTCTTTATTACTCAAAAAGACAACGAGAAGAGAAAAATCTTACAGGTGCATCCTCTGGGGTTTCTAGCTGAGTTTTTGAGATGGTATTTCTCACAGTACTTTCTCTGAGGAAATGTAGATGGGTAAGCCAGTAGTATTGTAATCATTTAGCATGCCTGGGAGAAGACTGAAAAGGGTGCTGGAGATTTCTCTTGGGCTTTGCGACAGGAGAGATACAATTACCTTCCTTGGAGTGCTAGGCTTTTTTGCACTCTTAGCAAACAGAGTGTGGTGTGGGTGGGTGAGGATTTTACTCCTGTGCTCTTTCCACTGCACACACACTACTACTGATTTCCCAAGTAATTTCTTAGCTAATAAAACTATTTGGGGGCAGAGCTTGTATCTTCATATGTGTTTGTACAGTGCCTAGCACAGTACAATGGGGTCCTGGTCCTGATTATGGCCCTTGGGCACTATTGTAATATTTTAAATATCAAAACTAATACATATGTAAAACTGTATTAATGTATAAAACCTGGGGCCCATTACCTTGCTAGTCTGATGAGTATTCATGTTTATTTTTTACAATATTTACAGATGGGAGAAAAGGAACCTGCCGTTGATATATTTCAGTGACTACACTTTGTTGTCAAGCAATTAAAAAAAATAATCGTGATAAATTGTGCAATTAAAAATTAATCTTAATTAATTGTGCTGCTAAACAATAATAGAATAGCATTTATTTACATATTTTTGGATTTTTCTACATTTTCAAATATATTGATTTCAATTACAACACAATATAAAGTATACAGTGCTCGCTTTATATTTATTTTTGGTTACAAATATTTGCACTGTAAAACACAAAAGAAATAGTATTTTTCAGTTCACCTAATACAAGTACTGTAGTGCAACCATGAAAGTTGAACTTACAAATGTAGAATTATGTACAAAAAAATAACTGCATTCAAAAATAAAACAATGTAAAACTTTAGAGCCTACAGGTCCACTCAGTCCTACTTCTTGTTCAGCCAAACGCTAAGACAAACAAGTTACCATTTTCAGGAGATAATGCTGCCCGTTTCTTGTTTACAATGTCACCTGAAAGTGAGAACAGGCATTCACGTGGCACTGTTGTAGCTGGAGTTGCAAGATATTTATGTGCCAAATGCACTAAAGGTTCATATGTCCCTTCATGCTTCAACCACCGTTCCAGAGGACATGCGTCCATGCTGATGATGGGTTCTGCTCGATAACAATACAAAGCAGAGCAGACTGATGCATATTCATTTTCATCATCTGAGTCAGATCCCACCAGCAGAAGGATTATTTTCTTTTTTGGTGGTTTGGGTTCTGTAGTTTCCTCATCTGAGTGTTGCTCTTTTAAGACTTCTGAAAGCATGCTCCGCACCTCATCCTTCTCAGATTTTGGTAGGCACTTCAGATGATTAAACCTTGGGTCGAGTGCTGTAGCTATTTTTAGAAATCTCACATTGGTACCTTCTTTGCGTTTTGTCAAATCTGCTGTGAAAGTGTTCTTAAAACGAACGTGTGCTGGGTCATCATCCAAGACAGCTATAACATTAAATATATGGCAGAATGCAGGTAAAACAGAACAGGAGACATACAATTCTCCCTCAAGTAGTTCAGTCACAAATTTAATTAACAATTTTTTTTAACGAGCTTCATCAGCATGGAAGCATGTCCTCTGGATTGGTGGCCAAAGCATGAAGGGGCATACAAATGTTTAGCATATCTGGCATTTAAATACCTTGGAATGCTGGCTACAAAAGTGCCATGCGAATGTCTGTTCTCACTTTCAGGTGACGTAAATAAAAAGCAGGCAGCATTATCTCCTGTAAATGTAAACAAATTTGTTTGTCTCTGCAATTGACTGAACAAGAAGTAGGACTTGTAGGCTCTAAAGTTTTACTTTGTTTTGTTTTTGAGTGCAGTTATGTAACCAAAAAAAAAATCTACATTTGTAAGTTACACTTTCACAATAAAGAGATTGCACTACAGTACTTGTATGAGGTGAATTGAAAAATACAATTTCTTTTATCATTTTTACAGTGCAAATATTTGTAATAAAAAATAATAATATAAAATGAGCAGTGTACACTTTGTATTCTGTGTTGTAACAGAAATCAATATATTTGAAAATGTAAAAAAATCCAAAAATATTAAATAGAATACCAATTGAAATTTTTAAACAATGCAATTAATCATGATTAGTTTTTTTAATCGCTATTAATTGTTTTGAGTTAATTGCCTGAGTTAACTATGATTAATCGACAGCCCTAATATTTATTTTTCTAGTGACATAGGCTTGCAAAGTTCTTCACAATAAACAAAGACAAGGTCCATGCCCCAAGCAAAGTTAGATAGAAAACACAAAATGTACAGCTCCTCTGGTTTATGCTGAGGTTATCCAGAGATCTAGATGGGTGCTTTTGGTAAGGAGTTTACATAATACAAAACCATTAAGATAGTAAGGAACCAGGAAAGCTGAATGTGAGAAGGCACTAGGAGAAGAATACGGTTCTTGCAGGAGTATAATTGTTTTTGTGGAAAGCCAATCAGTGTCATGTCTGTCTTGCAGGGGTCTCCCTCTCTGCAGAACTGGAGTTCAGAAGCAGATCACAGTCGTGCACATCATATACATCTACCACACTAGGGTTTTTGACCAGAAAGTCTGGTTGTAAAGGGGACCTGGAGGTGCCCAGCCAGATGTACTGACCAGACACCAAAAGTCCAGTTACTGTGGGTGGGGGAAGGGGGCAGGTGCCAGCTCATCAACCTGTGCCTGTGCCTGCTCAGCCGGGGCAGCTCCTACCTGCATCTTGTGGGCGGCATCAGGCTGCAGCTCCTGTCCCAGCCCTGGAGCAGAGGGAGCCCAGCTGGGGGTGGGGTGGGGGTGGGGGAGGTTGAGAAGATCAAGTGACTAGGGAGGAGGCTGGGGGGAGCAGCAAGCAAATGGGTAGAGGAGAAACTGTGCCGTGGGGGATTGGAGGGGTGAAAAGAGGCAGGACCATGAGGTAATATTTGTCTTGAGATGTGCAAAGGGAAGTGGAAAACTCAGCAATTTTAATCTGAAATGTTTCCTCTCCTCTTAATCCCTTTTGCCTTTAGTTTATTCTCCTTTCATTCTCCTCAGGTTTCTGCGTTTTTTTGTTTTGTTTTGTTTTGGTTTGGTTTGGTTTGTTTAATTTTGCGCACAGATGCTTTTTATGGCACTCTTCACAGACAGCACAATGGATGTACAGCAAATGCACAAAGCACACATTGCTCCTTCCTACTGACCAAAGGATCAGAGACCAGAAGTTCATAATGTGCCAAATTGTCAGTTCAATTAATTTTTTTTCTCCAAAGATCACCGTGGACAGACTGAAGTCTGCTGGATCCTTTCCCACTCATGATCCTCTCTCATTTCCTGTGAGAAGAATGCTAACAACAAATAAGCAGTTTAAAAAGAAGTTTGAAATGGACATTATTTCAAGCAGCGATTCAGTATTTTGGGGCTATTGGTTTTGGGAAGATCCCACAGAAAAATTGATTGTATCCCCTCTCAAAGTTTCCATGTATGCGAAGAGTAAAAAATCCTGGAAGATAACATTTCCAGGTGCATTCTTACACCTTTACTCTATGATGACATTTTCAGAGTTGCATGAGGGAATAAAGGAGGTGACATAGTGAGTGGAAAGCTCTGCTTCCTGCCTTGGTGGAAACTTTCTTTCCTGGAGATCTAGACCAATTCTTGGATCATTAGATCACAACAACTATGAAAATAATAATACCTCTGGAACATCTTGATAATCTTTTATTGCTGCAATGTCCTTAGAAAGCCACAGCAATGAGTAGACTTAAGACTCGTGAACTGGGCCTGAGTAATCTTAGCTTCAATGCAGGAGAATCAGGGTGGCCGAACCAGCTTTCTAATGGTCCCCATCCATGCCTGTACTGAACAGAACTCTGGCACAGGAAAGAATATAGCCTGCCTAGCTTTAGGCACTTGAGTAATCCTACTGGTGTCTCAAAGGCTTAAAGTTAAGCAAATTCTTAAGTGCTTTCAGGATAAGGGCCATAGATTGTAACCTCTTCAGGTCAGGGACTCTGGTCTTAATATGTTTCCGTGAAGTGCTACGCATGCCTATAGCATTATATACACAGTATTATTTCTACCTATTACCCCTTTTTATCTTTTTTATATTTTATATTGCCCCACGTGGCCACAATCAAGTATATTAACTAACTTGTCTTAAAATCACATTTAAACTAATGAGTTTATGGAAAGGAAAGATCGGAGAACTTTTATTTCTTTCTTTTATTACTTTTGGTTATTTATTGCTTCTGTCCTGAATAATATATAAAAACCCTTCATTTATACATTTTGTTTAACCTCATTAGTTGTCTTTTGAAGTCAGGCTGGATATGAGCTTTGATTAAACTAAAGGAACAGACACACCCGCGACAAAATTAATTTTTCATGGAATGGAGCTGGCAAGGCTAGGACAAGTGAGGTTGCCTTTTGGGAAGTGCTGCTGTCTGTAACTCTAAACATACAGTTTCTGGCTGTCATATGATACTTCAAGAACAATGCCTGGGGTGGGGGGGAATTAATAAAAGAGATTCTGCCAAACATACTCACCACAGCTTAAGTTGTTTTCTGCTTTCAATGCTGAAGTTGGGATACTCCAGAAGTCATTTTCCCAGTCTACAATGTTTCCTTTCACATCACAGCTGAGGTTGGACAGCTTTTGGGAACTCATGGTGAAGTTCCAGAGACGAAAGTTGTATATATCCCCATTTAAAGAGCTTATTTCATTGCTGTCAGAGCCCAACACCAATCTTCCATTGCCGGGGATAACCTGGCCAAAGGTACCTGAACAGAGAACTGTGTGATAGATGCTCTTGCCATTTACACCTATAGTGCCAGAGAAGCCATCCCATACTATGCACAATTGTTCAAAAGTTTCTGTGAAAAAATCTCCATCTGAATTTGTGATGAGGACACTGTCTAGTATGCACTCTGTGCCTGAGATTGATAGGAAGTGGCCTTTTGTAGTCTTTCCAAAACTGAGGAGTTCTGTTGACAAAGGATCACTGTAGGAGAAAGCCTTCCAGTCATTGGCAGCATTGTTGGCTTTGGTTGCTTCAAAGCAGAGTGTGAACTGGCTAAGCTCTGGCACTGGGACAGTTTTTGCCACAGACACAGGGTCAACATCTGAAGTTTGGGGGATGATGACTTTCTGATTCCTCAGAGAAACAGCAACTAGTAAACACATACACAAAAATCCATATATAAATAAATTTCAAAGGGAGATACAAATTGGTTTAAAGACAAAGATCCAAGTAATATTCATAAAGCCAAATGTTTAAAAGAATGCTTTTATCTTTCAACTGGCCCAGTATTGCACATTATAGTGCATTTAGCTTAGCAATACATTCAACCAAAAATGGGCAAAGATCATTTTAGTGCTGCATTACAGATAATTCAACTTCAGGAGGTGATTTAAGTATATTAAACTATTAAGCTCTGAGGCTGCATTCAAAACTCACGGCATTCAAGAATGAATTTTTACAATTACTTTGCATTCATCTGGTAACTTGTAAGAACGCATTAGGCAATACACTACAGCAGTAATTTGAAAACATTTCATTTGTTTTCATGATTTTTATTGACTTGTTTTTCATGAGTGCATTACACAACTGAAGCCCATGCCACATCTTTGTAACACTGTAGCAGAGAGTGCCTCAGCTACATTCCTTGGCAAATCAAAGCCTTTTGTTGGAGAACTCAACTAATGGGTTTTTGTTGGGTATGAAGATTCTGTTCAATATTTCTCAAAAGCAGTCTAGTTGAATGCTGCCAGCTAGTGTTCACGAATATTTATGCCCTAATCATTCACTATTTGTAAAAATCTGTGTGAATGGATTTGCACAAATGTCTAGGAAAGGCTGGACAAACTTCAGCTGGTGAGAGAGATAAGCTTTCAAGCCACACAGAGCTCTTCTTCAGCTCACTACATATAAGAAAGGCCAATCATTTTACAAATATGCATATGAATAAGGATCATTGTGGACAAACAAGCTAATGAACAGAAATGGTGAATGTTATTTGTTGTTCCTTATTTTCTTGATTGAAAAGTGTCAGCCACCCTGTCAGGTAGCAGAAACCATGTTTGTTCCAGAATCAGAATGTTAACATAGAGAGTTAGTATAATTACACTAGCATAGTTTTGACAGTAAATTTTCCCATGTAGACATGCCCTTAGGTTACCATTCACACAAAGTTATCAAGACGTGGGAAGGCCACTTGGTTCAGTCTCAGGGGACCTAGCTTCTAATCCTTGGTCTCCTACTGACCTACTGGGTGATCTGGGGCAAATCACGTCATAACTCTGTTTCATCTCCCACATTGTGGGTTTGTACTGAAGTCAGTGGAGTTGTGTGGGAGTAGCTGATGGCAGAATTTAGCTTGTTAGGTTTATCTTCAGTGTTTATAGTCACATTTTCTCCTTTCATGCATGCAGACATCTCCCCATGTACATCCAGCTCTTAAAGAAGCGTGACAGATCTGTAGTAATCCAATCAGGTGCAGTAGCTTTATTCCAGACAGAGCTTTAGCAAGAAGCCTTATAGAGAGTGGACTGCATGGCCCAGTGATTATTTTAACATGACTCTTAGAAGCTAAGCTGTGTGTGTGTGTGGGGGGGGGAATTAGTGCCAGTTCTGGTATCCTTGCAGACACTGAGTAGTACTTTTCTCCACCAGTCATCTCATTTATATCTGAATATTTTTCAGAAATATTCTATTTTGGTGGACTGATCCCAGGAGTAAGGTACTAATCAATGTGAGTAAGGATGGCAGAATCCTTAGAAAAGACATTTAGCATCAGACAAATTTGAATGTTAACAGTCAAATGTATCATTTTGCACTACCTGATTCTATGTACATTTCCTCATTATCCAGATTATGATCTGATTGCCTTCAGTACAGCAGAAGTGGCTTTCTGACCCAGAATAACCTTTCACGTGGCTCTAATGAGCTTTAGTAACATTTCTAGCTCTCTCTAGTTAGTGTTATCTTTTTTCTTTTTCAAAGCTGTAAACAGATTTAGCTTCTGTAATCCTGCCCTTTCATTCTAAGGATGTAGTTCTCTCTCTTGCAAGGTGTTGGGAATGAGGAGGAGACATACGATATGTAAGCTCTTTGGGACAGGAATTATCTTTCTTTTTTTGTCCTGCGTTTGTACAGCACCTAGCACAATGGGGTCCTGGTCCATGACTGAAGCTCCTAGGCAAAACCTCAGAACAAATTAATAATGCTCCAGCTTTAGAATGTAAAAGCATTCTGATTATAAAATAAATAAGGCCTCCTCAGAGCAAGAGAGCTGAGAAAATTCCTGAACTTCACTTGTGTCAGCTATGCTGGCATGCAGGGAGAGTGGGGCCATAGTGCTGCCCATGCTCACTATGGAGCTGCTACTGCTTCTGTTCTATAGAGATTGTTTTACCCCACTTATCATAATATCTGAGCGCCTTCCAGTAGTGCATTAAGTGAAGTGATTAACATCTGTCATGTGCAGTTTGTTCTCTCATCCTCTTTCCATAGGGGGAAGCATATGCACTGGAGTGTCTTATTTTGGTAGGGCTTCTGGTTTTCTTAATAGATCTGTTGCTGTGCATTTATGCTAGAGAAGGCAGGGTTAAAGAAGGCTACCGAGTGGAATGTGGTGAGGTGTGTGATAGTCCTTAGTTCCTAGGGGAGTTCACTCCACAGTCTCTGATCTGTCCCTGAGGAAGTTCTGTCTCCTGCACAGATGAGGTTTACCCTTATTGGAAAGTTCTAGTGTGCCAGAGGAGCGCAGTTGTTTCTGGCTGTGTTAACTTCCCTGTTACTCTCCACAGCACTGGGAGTCAGATTATGGCTCCCTGCCCCTATGTGGGTGCACTGGTCTGTGGGAGATATATCTCGCTTGTACTCTGTAACACACATGTGCAGAAAGAGGCATAACTGAACCAAAAATCTTCACAAGCACTGTAGGTGGTTTTTCGATATACTGGAGCAAGCCATATGCCAGGACAGAATCAAGCCCTGTATCTTCATTCACACACACTCACAGCAATAAATTGTTAAAAAGTATGTATAAGTAACTGGTTATGGCTACATTTTGTCCCCAAATATATCTAGCAGAACCAGATCTCCAGATTCTCACTTCAAAGATTCACCTTACCACATAGAGTGAGTCTGCTTGGTATAAGACATGCTAGATAAAAGAGGAAAGAAATTCTTTATGCGTACATACCTCGGTTATAGCTGGCATTGAAGCCTCTCTTTTGGATACTAAAGTCACTTGCAAAAGATACTACCATTTCATTTCCAGTGGAGTTAAATGATAATCCTTTGGCAGTGACGCCACAAAACTTAACCTGATTCTCTCCAGTATCTAGAGTTAATGAATCGTAAATGCAGTTTGGAGCTTCTTCAATGTCAAACTCAATAAACGTTATCTGAATGATGAATCCAGGAGGCGCTCGGAGGGTCCACTTGCATGCTTGGCTGTTAGGGTAATCACTGGGAAAGCAGGGAGAGGTGAAGATTCCCGTGGGGTTGGACAGCGATATCCTGCAGTCAGAGCATCCAAGAACTGTGGGACCAAAAAAGAAAAGGGGGCGGGGAGGGTTGAGAGATTGTAACATGAAATAAAACATCAAGAAATTGATATAACAATTAAGGTTTAAGTGAAGGGAGGAGAAAGGAAGGTGTTCCTTTAAAGGACAATAATATTGGGGGTAAAGGATCACTAAAAAGGAGCACATATATAAGAAATACTCTGGGAAAGAAATACATAATATAGTTCTTAATACACAGTGGTATACCATGCAGCATCTTTTTATTTGCCTGATATACTAATGCAGACAATGTAAAAGCAACTCTTTTTTGCTCTCAAACACACACACATACCCTTTAACTGAAAGGGTCTAAAAAGTCTACAGTAGTTACTTTTTAAATTGTATCAGCAACTTTCCAACAAATACATCCACAGTTCTGTCCCTGCTCTCTCCTTCTGGAAGAAGGGTAAGAATTTGTTGCTGGCTTATATCATCAGCAAGTTATTGCACCGTTTCCATGCTGACTCAGCTCTACTGGCTGGCATAAGCGGATGGGGGTAGGGGGATCGCAAAGGTGGAAGTGGGGTTTTATTCCCTTTTACACCCTGCATGCAGATCAAAGGATGATCTAGCCCTTAAGGATTCCTATAAATACCTTGATATTCTCAGATGAAGAGGTATGTATGAAAATCTATAAAACAGTTCAGCTACCTCTTGCCAAAAGAACACTGAGCAATTTAGGCAAAAACTTTAAAGGACCAGATCCTGCCACCTAGACTCACTCTGAGTTCCTTGCTCAGCAAACAGTCCTCCTGATTTCATTGGGCCTTGCTCCTGGAGAATTTGAACCTTTGTTATTACAAAAACTGAGTTAAGCAATGAAAAATGAAGAATTAAAACTTAAAAGGGGTCAAAACTTGCTGCCTTTTACGCAATATCAAACATAAATAAAGTATTAAATGAGTTGTTCCAAAACAAAAAGGTACTATTCTTTCAGTCCCACTTGCTAGCCTCGGCTGGATTTAAAGACTTATCTTCAATGCAATAACAAGTAAAAGTTACATAACTTTGTCAATAACAACTTCCCTGAATTTTAGTAACTTTCTAACAGAAAAGCAGAAAGGTAATTAATTAACCCCCCTTCTTGGAGAGAAGAATCCTCTTTTTGATGATACTGCACCATCAGCAGACATTGCTACTAAACTGCAACTGAAATGTTTGATTAAAACTCCATTAAAGTTAGTGGAAAGACTCCCAAAGTGTAGGTAAAGTACAGGATTATAAAGAGAAAAATTATAGCACTAGAAAAAATATATGCTACCACTAAAATACAGTACATAGATACTACAGTAAGTACAAAGGTAGTATATAGGAACATTTTAAATTAAAATGATAGTATTATTTATATCACAGTCATTCCTAGGAGCCTGAGCCATTGACTAAGACCCCAGTGTGCTAGGCACTGCACAAACACAGAACAGTAAGATGGTGCCTGCCTCAAAAGAAGTATTCAGAATATTCTTAGGCAAACAATATCTGGATACTTTACAGGAACCAAGTCAATTGATTAACATTTAGACCTGTCAATTAACAAATGGAAGAAGTGTTTGCTCTATGCACCATGTCATAAATGAAATAAAGGTGGCTTTTTAGTGTATTGAATTTCTCAGTGTTTCCAGTTCAAGTCCCCTTCAGGAGCATAAATTGATGATGGGATTATGGTAGGTTTCCCAGCTTTTGTTTGCTGTACGTTCATGGGGGGTCATTACAGGTGAGCTGTCCTGTAGGCACCAAGGATTAGGTAAGCAAAGCTTGATTTGGCGTCATCCTAGTATTGTACTAATTGTTCTGTACACAATGTTGGTCAGGGGGAAGCATTTATAGCCAGACATGTATCCAGTGTCTTCTGTTTCAGAACAGAGGCTAGGGGATCACAGGAAAATCTGGTTGGGAAAAATGAAACCTTAATTATCCTTCCCCCTCCCCCCCCAAAAAAGGCGGGGGCAGTTAATTTTGGTTATTTAAGTGCAACAAAACACTGGTTAGCTTCTATTCCCTTTCATTCACAGAAAAAAGACCAAAAACTAAAAGCCAGATTAGTAAGAGAAAATGGGCCAGTGAACCCAACTCCACTCTCTAGAACTGGCCACCTGAAGGCTGTGCTTTCTGAACAATCAAGGAAGTATTGTGTGCAATGCTGCCTGAAGCTCCCACTGGTATGGATAGTATGCAGCACATTTTTGAAGTCCCTTGCCATGAGACAAACCCCTCACAACATTAACAAGATCACTGAGAGACGGCTTATGTCTATTCAGACCTCCACTGAAGGTTATTTCAGTGAGCTGTGAATTTTTACAAATAGCAAGTTAAATTTCAGAGCAGCATTGACTGGCATCTGTTAACTGCAGGTAAGGTATTTTTGTTTTCCCAGGGTAGAGTGTGTGGCACTTTGACTTTGCCCTCATTCTCACCACATTTCCTAAGACCATCCCCCATTTCTGGAGTTTACATGGGACCATTTCTGTGTTGTTCATTGGTATGGCAGCATGCCAACTAGGAGGCTTGCTCTGTGAGGAGAATGTGGAGATACGGTTTCTACATTTATTTTTGTGTGTGTGTGCAACTTATTGAAGCACATGGCTCTAAGTGGAGAAGAGGTAATTCATTTATAGGGCTTCCAGAACAAAGGCGGTGGACGACAGCTGTTGAAAACGACTACAGAAATTTCATTTGTTTAAATTTCTAAATCATCTTAAACATTCACTGCAAACACTGGGAGGTTGTGGCTCTGCGCGTGGATGAGAGTGATGTGGGCAGAGCGATGGGCAGGCTGCTTTATCATTATATTCCTGAAAAAGCACAGAAATGCTAATGTTATCTTCATGAGCTTCAGCAAAAATCCATTCTGCATAATGAAGCACACTGGCAGTGATTTATGAGATCTCATGATAGCGTGATTCCTTGTTTGCCCTATCACAACTGGTTGCCGTGGACATGATTACAATGCCACACAGGGAGGACAACTACGTTGGGTAGGCTACACATATAGGGATATAAACTCTTGGGGATTAATCTCATGGTGAGAGGAACAGAGAGAGAAAGATGGCACTAAGTCACCTTTCTGCTCTTCTGATCCTGGTCTGGCTAGAGGATGAACCAACCTTTAATACAAATGAAAGCAGCTGCAGAACTTGTCTAAATTATGCCGCTTGCAGGCAGAATGCTTCATCATGCAGACTGATGTACTAGTTATTTTCAGTACAGTGGCTCTGGTGTGGCCACAGATTAGTACCATGGCTGTGGATTTGGCAGAGTGTCACGTATTTCGCTCTACTCCCTCCTACCCACGCTATATCCCTTCCCTGCACCTTCTTGCTGAGTGCTAGGAGAAATAGGTAACACAGAGCTGGCTAGACCAGATTTGTATAAACTAAGCAGAGCACAGCAGATGAAACTGGAGCCAAGAATTAAGCCCTTGGGCCAGATCCTCAGCTGGAGTAAATTGATATAGCTCCTTTGATGCTGATTTACACTAGCTGAGGATCTGGCCCCTCAAGTGTGATTATAGTCTGATGATGGCTCTGTAAAAATATCATTGCTGGCTTCTACATTTTTATATATCTTCCCAGTTTGCAAGCAAGGTGAAATATTTATTCATTCAATGAGAACAATAAACAAATTAATGATTGGGATGGTCAGGGACTCCATGGGCATAGAGTTCAAAACTTGCTTGTCATTTACCTTGTTGTTTCCCTGGACTGGTGGATAATACAAGTTGAAATTAAATATATCACAACCAAAAAATGTGTTTAAAAGACATTAAGGTTGCAAAGTCAAGCACTCAATGCAAGAGTTAACGTTGCCTGTGCAACCTTAATTCAGATCCTTTGTGTGTGTGTTTTATGATACTGTCTTTAATTACATGATCACACATTTTTTTCCACAGGATCCCTGCCTTATTCACTGAATGGATAGTTAGTTAGTTCAATATTTTCTTCAATGCTCCTAATGGAATGCGTTGCCCAAGGCCTTATTTACCTCACGCCATGTAAACCTGTTAATCAGTGGGGCCACTGGACGATCGAGGTGCTAAAGGAGCACTCAAGGACAATAAGGCCATTGTGGAGAAACTAAACGAATTCTTTGCATCGGTCTTCACAGCTGAGGACATGAGGGAGATTTCCAAACCCGAGCCATTCTTTTTAGGTGATAAATCTGAGGAACTGCCCTAGATGGAGGTGTCATTAGAGGAGATTTTGGAACAAATTGATAAACTAAATAGTTATAAGTCACCAGGACCAGATGGTATTCACCCAAAGAGTTCTGAAGGAACTCAAATGTGAAATTGCAGAACTACTAACTGTAGTCTGTAACCTAGCATTTAAATCAGCTTCTGTACAAAATGACTGGGAGATAGCTAATGTGACGCCAATTTTTAAAAAGGGCTCCAGAGGTAATCCTGGCAATTACAGGCTAGTAAGCCTGACTTCAATACCAGGCAAGCTGGTTGAAACTATAGTAAAGAACAAAATTGTCAGACATATAGATGAACATAATTTTATTGTGGAAGAGTCAACATGGTTTTTGTAAAATGAAATCATGCCGCACCAATCTACTGAATTCTTTGAGGGGGTCAACAAGCATGTGGACAAGGGGGATCCAATGGATATAGTGTACTCAGATTTTCAGAAAGCCGTTGACAAGGTCCCTCACCAAAGGCTTTTAAGGAAGGTATGCTGTCATGGGATAACAGGGAAGGTCCTCTTATAGATTGGTAACTGGCTAAAAAAGAGGAAACAAAGAGTAGGAATAAATGGTCAGTTTTCAGAATGGAGAGAGGTAAATAGTGGTGTCCCCAAGGGGCCTATCTGGGCCCAGTCCTATTCAACATATTCATAAATGATCTGGAAAAAGGGGTAAACAGTGAGGTGGCAAAATATGCAGATGATACTAAAACTACTCAAGATAGTTAAGTCTCAGGCAGACTGTGAAGAGCTACAAAAGGATCTCTCAAAACTGGGTGACTGGGCAACAAAATGGCAGATGAAATTCAATGTTGATAAATGCAAAGTAATGCACACTGGAAACCATAATCCCAACTATACATATAAAATGACGGGATCTAAATTAGCTGTTACCACTCAAGAAAGAGATCTTCAGGTCATTGTGGACAGTTCTCTGAAAATATCCACTCAATGTGCAGTGGTAGTCAAAAAAGCAAACAATGTTGGGAATCATTAAGAAAGGGATATATAATAAGACAGAAAATATCATATTGCCTCTATATAAATCCATGGTAAGCCCACATCTTGAATACTGCATGCAGATGTGGTCGCCCCATCTCAAAAAAGATATATTGGACTTGGAAAAGATTCATAAAAGGGCAACAAAAATGATTACAGGTATAGAATGGCTGCCATATGAGGAGAGATTAATAAGACTGGGACTTTTCAGCTTGGAAAAGAGATGAGTAAGGGGGGATATGATAAAGGATTATAAAATCATGACTAGTTTGGAGAAAGTAAATAAGGAAGTGTTATTTAGTCCTCATAACACAAGAACTAGGGGTTACAAATGAAATTAATAGGCAGTAGGTTTGAAACAAATAAAAGGAAGTATTTCTTCACACAATGCACAGTCAACCTGTGGAACTCCTTGCCAGAGGATGTTGTGAAGGCCAAGACTATAACAGGCTTCAAAAAGAACTAGATAAGTTCATGGAGGATAGGTCCATCAATGGCTATTAGCCAGGATGGGCAGGGATGGTGTCCCTAGCCTCTGTTGGCCAGAAGCTGGGAATGGGCAACAGGGTGTGAATCACTTGATTACCTGTTCTGTTCATTTCCTCTGGGGCACCTGGCATTGGACACTGTTGGAAGACAGGATACTGGGCTACATGGACCTTTGGTCTGACCCAGGATGGCCGTTCTTATGTTCTCTTATATAGCACCTTCTATCTGAGGACTGCCTAAGCACTTTACCTGTATTAATGACTAGATTTTACAGGTAGGTAAGTATTGTCATCTTGTTTGAGTAACAGAAGTCAGATGACGTGGCTGGTCACACATACAGGAAGTGGGTGGCTGAGCTCAGAATAGAAGCCAGTCCTGCCAACCACAAGACCATCACACTGCACTTTCAAAGATACAGTGAAAGTTTATAAAAATTACTAATTGTTTTATACTATCTTGTTGAATTTAATGAAAAGGAAAATAATTTCCCCTTTTTACAAACTAATTGCTCATCACATTCATGTTTTAAATGGAAACCACAAGATAGCAGATTTACAGAGAAGTCTCAAGGCAATAGGTCAGATGTATTTATGACTCCAAACAGGCGTGTAAATGAGGGCAATGGTGGACACACCTGCGGACAAGCAGGAGAAAGCACCAAACCACCATGATGTGTGTGGTCTGGAAGGTCTACAGGAAAAACAACCCCCTACTTTTTCAATATGGAGCGCAAACACTGAACACAGAACAGTTATAGTATTCCAGAAGTTTAACCAATGGCAAACCTCACCCATGCTACACTTTCTTCTCTTTCAGAAATCATTTCAGAGGTGAAAGGGGTGAGAGAAAGAGTGGCTGTAATGGGTTCTCACACTCAATCCTTTTCAGGGGAGGACTGAGTCCAGTGTTTGCTAGGCGTCAGCTGTAAGATGAGCTCTATGCGGTTCATTCATAAACATTTCACATGGGACTTCTTCAGGCCTCAGTGCACTTTATTTGAAAACATATTTTCAGCCCACCCATCCCACTATTTCTGAGAGTTTTGTGGAGCTGCAGCTGAGTAGGTGCAGCAGGGTTTTTTTGTTTTTTTTAACCAATTTGTAGAATCTTTGACCTCCTCAGAAATAGCCCCTAACATGTCACACTGCACTGGCACTGCCTACATTTAATTGATACATTGAATTTTAGCCAGATTTTGTTTTCCAGTTGAAGGGACACTGACAAACGTGTGTTTTAAGCTCCCAAATTTTCCTACCCTAATCCTTGATGAATGTTTTCTGTATGCAGTGCTGTTGTAGCTGTGTCGGTCCCAGGATATAAGAGAGAGAAGGTAGGTAGGTAGGTAATATCTTTTGTTGGACCAACTTCTGCTGGTGACAGACAAGCTTTTGAGCTTACACAGAGCTCTTCATCAGATCTGGGAAATTTACTTGATTATTAGATGTTTTCTGTGTAATACTGTACACTACATGGCTTTAATTCAGGAAAGAACTCGGGCATGTGCTTAACTGCTAGTCGGTGCTTAAATCCTATTGATTTCAATGGGACTTAAGCACAGGGTTAAAGTTAAGCAAGTGCTGAAGTGCTTTCCAGATCAGGGATGCTTTCTTGAATCAAAGCCTATATTTGAAGGCCTACTGTCATGTGTGCCCCCTTATGCTTTGCTTCCATGAGGACTGACAAACACAGAGTGGGAACAAATGGGAATTAACGCCATTGCCCTGCCACATATCCCTAAGCAAATATAATCTCAAATGTACGAAACAGGCAGAAAAGCCTGTCCACAGAACTGGACAGCAGTGAGAGGGATGCCAAGTAAGCTCATCTCTTCCATTTCTGACCATTTTCCCATTTTCTCTATCAGGTAAGTCACTAATAACTAGGTAATTATATATACATGCACACATATTATATCTTGTGCACAAGTATCTAATCTATATACACACACACACATACATACACATGCCATATATGTGGAGTTGGTAACCATGTGATCAATTAGACACCATGTGATAAAATAATGTTCAAAAGGTTCAGGTTATGTCTGCCCTACTGTCTTCACAAAAATCAAATTCCCCTCCTTCCTGCCTTTTCCTCCCCAAAGTGCTTATTCTAACATTCTCAGTCCACTAAGCAACTTCAAAAGGCCAATGGGGATGGCTTCCCCCCCCCCCCCCAAATCAAACTGCCACAGAAATAATTCCCTCCGAAATCTGGATTTTCTTCACAAATTACCTCTACCCAAAGCCCAGGCCCTTTAAATCGCCAGCCCAGCTCCACTGCTACTACCCCAGGGCTCTGGCAGCGGGCCTCTGGCAGCAGTTTAAAGGGCCGGGGGCTCCAGCTGCTGCTGAGAGCCGCAGGCCCTTTAAATTGCACCTGGGGAAGCTGATCCACCCCAGTACGGTGCACTGGCTGGCTTTCACCTCTGACTAGTGCTGAAGGCCTTGGAGGCCAGGGGCCTGCCCCAGTGGAACTGTGAGAATCCTTGGGGCCTGGCCCACTAAACGGGTCATGCCCAAGAGACTGGTTACAGACTGGAACACCAGACTCTGTGAATCTGTGACAACTGGGTTTTCTAAAAGTGTCACAAAGTTATCCTGTGCCCTTCCTGAGCTAGAAATAGGAGCTTTATCTTTATGGAAAGGGTTTTATCCTCCCCTCATCAACCCTTCCCAATGGGATGCTAGCATTCACTTCCAGCCCCTTAAGGACAACAGACAACAGACTTTAAAAGTGTAGCATTTCTGAGTATAGAAAGACATTATAGGTCATTTTTATAGTTCCTCTTAGAGCCCTGAACTGCTGGCCTCATGAATACTAAAGCTCCTTGCTTTGCAGGCTGATGAATATAAAAAATAGTCCCAATACAATTTTTAAAAACTCTCTAAAATATTAAAATTGTTTTTCTGTAACATATGTGGCAAACACAGAATCCATGATGGAGTGCTGTGGCATGAAAGTTTTGTCAGAACCCATATGAGACAACTTGCATAATCTTGTGAGTAATATGCTCATCCCAAACCAAACTTATACTACCCTAACCCATTTATTATACATACATGCTACAATATATTTTTCATAATAGGCCATATGTAGCAAGAATCATAGACTATCAGGATTGGAAGGGACATATAGTCCAACCCCCCTGCTCAAAGCAGGACCAATCCCCAACTAAATCATCCCAGCCAGGGCTTTGTCAAGCCTGACCTTGAAAACCTCTAAGGAAGGAGATTCCACCACCTCCCTAGGTAACCCATTCCAGTGCTTCACCACTCTCCTAGTGGAAAAAGTTTTTCCTAATATCCAACCTAAACCTCCCCCACTGCAAGCTGAGAGCATTGCTCCTCGTTCTCCTACCTCTTTGTACTATTCTTGGTTTGAACATTAGGAAATGTTTTTTTTCAATTAACTTACAAGGAAAAATGCTATTTTAAGCATTAAAACCTAAACCTCAGTTCAAACTCATATTCTGGGTAAACCCATAGCATCATCTGTATAACAGTATTCCTTGTACACAGCAAGAATTTAAAGCCTCCATATTCTTGACTAGAAATAGCACATAACCCTGATGGAGACTTTTATTATTCCATGAAAGACAAGATTGTGCTCTCACACAAATTATTCAACAATTGGGTTTTGGCCACTGAAGCCAAGAGACAAAGAAAGTACTATGCGCTGGCCGGTCCTGTCCGCTTGCCTCACATCTTCATTTTCTGATATAGTATGTCTTGTTGTAAGCTCTTTATATGGCTGAACCGGTTGGTGCACATAACAGTGAAGCAGTAGAGAACATCTCCTCACAGTCTTGCATTTATTGTCTTCTACATGAAAGTGAAATTGTAGTCAGCAAAGTGACTTCTTATTCAATATATCTGCTCCTGGTAGCTTTGACCTTTACTGCTTGCTTTACTGTGTAAACAAATTTCTACTACTATAAAAGATAGCTGAGGAACTTCTCTTCTCTTTGTCTTGTTTCAGAGTGGCAGCTGTGTCAGTCTGTATCAGCAAAAACAATGAGGAGTACTTGTGGCACCTTAGAGACTACCAAATTTATTTGAGCATAAGCTTTCATGGGTTAAAACCCACTTCATCAGATGCATGGAGTGGAAAATAAAGTAGGCAGGTATATATACACGGCACATGAAAAGATAGGAGTTGCCTTACCAAGTGGGGGGATAGTACTAATGAGACAATTCAGTGGAAGTGGAAATGCGCTATTCTCTTTGTCTTGTAACACAAGTACAATGAGACATTCAATTAAATTAAAAGGAGGGAAATTCAAAACTGATAAAAGGAAATATTTTTCACACAATGTATGATTAGACTGTGCAAGTTAAAGAAGTATAGGCTGGATGAATGGACTATAAGGTAGATAGAAAGTTGGCTAGATTGTCGGGCTCAACAGGTAGTGATCAATGGCTCCATGTCTCGTTGGCAGCCGGTATCAAGTGGAGTGCCCCAAGGGTCGGTCTTCGGGCCGGTTTTGTTCAATATCTTCATTAATGATCTGGAGGATGGTGTGGATTGCATCCTCAGCAAGTTTGCAGATGACACTAAACTGGGAGGAGAGGTAGATACGCTGGAGGGTAGGGATAGGATACAGAGGGACCTAGACAAATTGGAGGATTGGGCCAAAAGAAATCTGATGAGGTTCAACAAGGACAAGTGCAGAGTCCTGCACTTAGGACAGAAGAATCCCATGCATCGCTACAGACTAGGGACCGAATGGCTCAGCAGCAGTTCTGCAGAAAAGGTCCTACGGGTTACAGTGGATGAGAAGCTGGATATGAGTCAACAGTGTGCCCTTGTTGCCAAGAAGGCCAATGGCATTCTCTGCTGTATAAGTAGGGGCATTGCCAGCAGATCGAGGGACGTGATCGTTTCCCCTCTATTCGACATTGGTGAGGCCTCATCTGGAGTACTGTGTCCAGTTTTGGGCCCCACACTACAAGAAGGATATGGAAAAATTGGAAAATGTCCAGCGGAGGGCAACAAAAATGATTAGGGGACTGGAACACATGACTTATGAGGAGAGGCTGAGGGAACTGGGATTGTTTAGTCTGAGGAAGAGAAGAATGAAGGGGGATTTGATAGCTGCTTTCAACTACCTGAAAGGGGGTTCCAAAGAAGATGGCTCTAGACTGTTCTCAGTGGTAGCTGATGACAGAACAAGGAGTAATGGTCTCAAGTTGCAGTGGGGGAGGTTTAGGTTGGATATTAGGAAAAACTTTTTCACTAGGAGTGTGGTGAAACACTGGAATGCGTTACCTAGGAAGGTGGTGGAATCTCCTTCCTTAGATATTTTTAAGGTCAGGCTTGACAAAGCCTTGGCTGGGATGATTTAGTTGGGGATTGGTCCTGCTTGGAGCAGGGGGTTGGACTAGATGACCTCCTGAGGTCCCTCCCAACCCTGATATTCTATGATTCTATGAACTCCTTGCCACAGAAAGTTGATGAAGTCAAGAACTTAGCAAGACTGAAAATGGAGAAAGGGACATTATTGTGGATATCAAGAATATCGAGACCTCTGGATATATCATAATTAATGGGAATAAAACTTTTGGAAGGGATATTAAACCTCATGCATTCAGGATTTAACCCAATTTATACCTATTACAGAGAGGGGGAGTCCCCATGTGGGCGTCTTCCTGCAGGGTTCTTACACCTTCCTGTGAAGCATCTGGTTCTGGTTACAGCATACTGGACTAGCCGGACCTTAGGATTGATTCCTATGTTCCTTCGTACTAATATTCGTAGTACAATCATTACAAACATGGCAAAGGGAAGTAGCTCCTAATCTATTCTGCTTTTCATAATCAACAAAATTGAAAGCTAAAAGCTAATGGCAGAATCACCACTAAAAGTGACAATATATTATAAGCCGCAGAAAGAACAAGGCTTAATTTTTCAAATACAAAGCTGAGTTTAGAGTACGTTGGACATGAGAATAGTCAATTATTGACTGAGCAAATTGAACATGGAAATATTGACAGCAAAGAAGGGGGCCTATCCTTCTCTCATTAAAATCAATGGCATACTCCCATTGATGACAATGGAAGTGAAATTGGACTCGATGGGTCAATTCCTCAACTAGGGTACATCAGTATAGTTCCACTTGATGGACACTTGCTGAGAATGAATCATTATGTAATAAAGATTTACATATGATTATCATTATATGTGTGCACATAAGATTCTGTCTCCTAACAGCAGGCGGCTCGATGAAGCAGTAACACTATTAGTTTCTGACTGATCTGGGGAATCGAGGGAAAAAAACTAGAATAGAAGAAAATTTGTTCAAGGCCAGGGTGGGGGCCCTGCACCACCTGTTTCCCCTTGGTTCTCTGGTTTTATGCCAATGTAAAGAGAAGTGGAAACAAACACATCAGCTAGGTAAATCTGTAATGATCTGCTTGCGCAGAGTTCACATGTTAGACAAAGTTAAGGATTTCCCCCAGAGGGAGAGGGCAATATGAAAATCCTGTGTTACACCCATTGTAAATTCAGAATATTTTCATTGGCATCTCCACGATAATGTTATATAAATAAAACTAAACAGTTTGCTACCTAGAAATGCTGTACACAGGCAAATATACATGTCAATAGAGAGGGAAATATAAGTGAGTAAATGAGTTTAGGGACAGAGATAGGTGGGAATAGGGGAGTTTTTGTGGGATTTTGATGTTATGTAACAGTAGTTTCAAAGTGAGATCCACAGAGTCGTACCTGGTGGTCTATAAAGAGTTGGCTAGTCGCACAGGAGCTGGCTCTCCTTGTTTGCAGCTGCTATAATGCACTAAAACAGCTAAATGGGCTGGGCAGCTGGTGTAAACCAATGTAACTCCACTGACTTCAGTGCAACTATGCAAAGTTACATCAGCTGAGGATCAGGCCCATTTGAATCGGCTTCATTCTTGGCTTCATTCTTAGAATCATAGAATATCAGGGTTGGAAGGGACCCCAGAAGGTCATCTAGTCCAACCCCCTGCTTGAAGCAGGACCAATTCCCAGTTAAATCATCCCAGCCAGGGCTTTGTCAAGCCTGACCTTAAAAACCTCTAAGGAAGGAGATTCTACCACCTCCCTAGGTAACGCATTCCAGTGTTTCACAACCCTCTTAGTGAAAAAGTTTTTCCTAATATCCAATCTAAACCTCCCCCACTGCAACTTGAGACCATTACTCCTCGTTCTGTCATCTGCTACCATTGAGAACAGTCTAGAGCCATCCTCTTTGGAACCCCCTTTCAGGTAGTTGAAAGCAGCTATCAAATCCCCCCTCATTCTTCTCTTCTGCAGGCTAAACAATCCCAGCTCCCTCAGCCTCTCCTCATAAGTCATGTGTTCTAGACCCCCTAATCATTTTTGTTGCCCTTCGCTGGACTCTCTCCAATTTATCCACATCCTTCTTGTAGTGTGGGGCCCAAAACTGGACACGGTACTCCAGATGAGGCCTCACCAATGTCGAATAGAGGGGAACGATCACGTCCCTCGATCTGCTCGCTATGCCCCTACTTATACATCCCAAAATGCCATTGGCCTTCTTGGCAACAAGGGTACACTGTTGACTCATATCCAGCTTCTCGTCCACTGTCACCCCTAGGTCCTTTTCCGCAGAACTGCTGCCTAGCCATTCGGTCCCTAGTCTGTAGCGGTGCATTGGATTCTTCCATCCTAAGTGCAGGACCCTGCACTTATCCTTATTGAACCTCATCAGATTTCTTTTGGCCCAATCCTCCAATTTGTCTAGGTCCTTCTGTATCCTATCCCTGCCCTCCAGCGTATCTACCACTCCTCCCAGTTTAGTATCATCCGCAAATTTGCTGAGAGTGCAATCCACACCATCCTCCAGATCATTTATGAAGATATTGAACAAAACCGGCCCCAGGACCGACCCTTGGGGCACTCCACTTGATACCGGCTGCTAACTAGACATGGAGCCATTGATCACTACCCGTTGAGCCCGACAATCTAGCCAGCTTTCTACCCACCTTATAGTGCATTCATCCAGCCCATACTTCCTTAACTTGCTGACAAGAATACTGTGGGAGACCGTGTCAAAAGCTTTGCTAAAGTCAAGAAACAATACATCCACTGCTTTCCCTTCATCCATAGAACCAGTAATCTCATCATAAAAGGCGATTAGATTAGTCAGGCATGACCTTCCCTTGGTGAATCCATGCTGGCTGTTCCTGATCACTTTCCTCTCATGCAAGTGCTTCAGGATTGATTCTTTGAGGACCTGCTCCATGATTTTTCCAGGGACTGAGGTGAGGCTGACTGGCCTGTAGTTCCCAGGATCCTCCTTCTTCCCTTTTTTAAAGATTGGCACTACATTAGCCTTTTTCCAGTCATCCAGGACTTCCCCGGTTCGCCACGAGTTTTCAAAGATAATGGCCAATGGCTCTGCAATCACAGCCGCCAATTCCTTCAGCACTCTCGGATGCAACTCGTCCGGCCCCATGGACTTGTGCACGTCCAGCTTTTCTAAATAGTCCCTCACCACCTCTATCTCCACAGAGGGCTGGCCATCTCTTCCCCATTTTGTGAAGCCCAGCGCAGCAGTCTGGGAGCTGACCTTGTTAGTGAAAACAGAGGCAAAAAACGCATTGAGTACATTAGCTTTTTCCACATCCTCTGTCACTAGGTTGCCTCCCTCATTCAGTAAGGGGCCCACACTTTCCTTGGCTTTCTTCTTGTTGCCAACATACCTGAAGAAACCCTTCTTGTTACTCTTAACATCTCTTGCTAGCTGCAGCTCCAGGTGCGATTTGGCCCTCCTGATATGATTCCTACATGCCCGAGCAATATTTTTATACTCTTCCCTGGTCATATGTCCAACCTTCCACTTCTTGTAAGCTTCTTTTTTATATTTAAGATCCGCTAGGATTTCACCATTAAGCCAAGCTGGTCGCCTGCCATATTTACTATTCTTTCGACTCATTGGGATGGTTTGTCCCTGTAACCTCAACAGGGATTCCTTGAAATACAGCCAGCTCTCCTGGACTCCTTTCCCCTTCAAGTTAGTCCCCCAGGGGATCCTGGCCATCCGTTCCCTGAGGGAGTCGAAGTCTGCTTTCCTGAAGTCCAGGGTCCGTATCCTGCTGCTTACCTTTCTTCCCTGCGTCAGGATCCTGAATTCAACCAACTCATGGTCACTGCCTCCCAGATTCCCATCCACTTTTGCTTCCCCCACTAATTCTACCCGGTTTGTGAGCAGCAGGTCAAGAAAAGCGCCCCCCCTAGTTGGCTCCTCTAGCACTTGCGCCAGGAAATTGTCCCCTACGCTTTCCAAAAACTTCCTGGATTGTCTATGCACCGCTGTATTGCTCTCCCAGCAGATATCAGGAAAGTTAAAGTCACCCATGAGAATCAGGGCATGTGATCTAGTAGCTTCCGTGAGCTGCCGGAAGAAAGCCACATCTACCTCATCCCCCTGGTCCGGTGGTCTATAGCAGACTCCCACCACTACATCACTCTTGTTGCACACACTTCTAAACTTAATCGAGAGACACTCAGGTTTTTCTACAGTTTCGTACCGGAGCTCTGAGCAGTCATACTGCTCCCTTACATACAGTGCTACTCCCCCACCTTTTCTGCCCTGCCTGTCCTTCCTGAACAGTTTATAACCATCCATGACAGTACTCCAGTCATGTGAGTTATCCCACCAAGTCTCTGTTATTCCAATCACGTCATAGTTCCTTGACATCACCAGGACCTCCAGTTCTCCCTGCTTATTTCCAAGGCTTTGTGCATTTGTATATAAGCACTTGAGATAACCTGTTGATCGCCCCTCATTCCCAGTATGAGGCAGGAGCCCTCCCCTCACAGACTTTCCTGCCTGTGCTTCCTCCCAGTATCCCGCTTTCCCACTTACCTCAGGGCTTTGGTCTCCTTCCCCCGGTGAACCTAGTCTAAAGCCCTCCTCACTAGGTTAGCCAGCCTGCTGGCAAAGATGCTCTTCCCTCTCTTCGTAAGATTGAGCCCGTCTCTGCCCAGAACTCCTCCTTCATGGAACACCATCCCATGGTCAAAGAATCCAAAGCCTATTCTCGGACACCACCTGCGTAGCCATTCGTTGACTTCCACGATTCGACGGTCCCTACCCAGGCCTTTTCCTTCCATGGGGAGGATGGACGAGAACACCACTTGCGCCTCCAACTCCTTTATCCTTCTTCCCAGAGCCACGTAGTCCGCAGTGATCCGCTCAAGGTCTTTGCTCTCTTGGAATCCGTCAGAACATAACAGGTTGGGATTTTACCAAACTGTATGCCAAAGATATTCTTTAAGCTTTGTGTGTTTGTAAGCAGAATATTTGAGCCTTTGAGTTGTCCTAGAAAATGTCAGAGTGGTGGGTGACTTGCCTCTCCAGCAGACGTTGGGACTAGGGTGACGAGATAGCAACTGTAAAAAAACCAGGATAGGGGTGCAGGGTAATAGGCCCCCATATAAAACAAAGCCCCAAATATTGGGATTGTTCCTGTAAAATCAGGATATCTGGTCGCCCTAGTTGGGACTGCTTGAATTCAGTTTATTGGAGAGTAACAGCTTGTAGAAACAGGATGTAATTACTTTTTACTGGAATTCTCTATAATAGCGACGATATGCCAGTGTAGGCATTTTGGCAGATCTCTGCCCAGCAACCGCTCCCTTTGATATCTTTTCCCTTTGATACTCTGGAATTCTGTTTCTTATTTTTCCATTATATGTGGCAATCTGTTTCAGCATTATTTAGGGTTGCACAGAGTTCAGCAATTAGTCCTTTTGTATTTGTTGGGTCATTTCAGTACACAATCAAAGCTAGCCATTGGTTGCAATACGTCTGTCCAATCTCATCCGCAAGGAGCAGTGTCATAATTTCAGATTTCCTTTTCAGAGAAATCATTTGAACACATATGTGATACGCAAAGATAATTCTCCTTCATCCACCATCTACTAATACAACTCAAAATGCTTCTTCACCTCCCAAGGTTCAGTCCCTGTGTGGGTTAGTAAATCAACCCTAACTACAGCTGGTTTAAAAATAAGGGTTGTCAGCAGGAGAGGGGTGAAAATTTTCAAAAGTTTTCATTTAATGGGTTTTGAAAAGGAAGGGTTTTTCTTTTATTTTCATTTTAACAAAAAATTAGTTTTTGAAATTTTTCATTGTCACCATTTATCTTTCTCTCTCTCCTTTGCACCCTTCCCCTTTTTTTATTTAATTTTTCTATTTTACCACTGAAAAAGGGGTGAATAATGGGGAAAAACAGGGGGATGGAGGGAGAAGATGGAATAAAAGAGGAAATAATGATAAACTGGTTGACTAAAATTGGGGGGGAGGGAACACCCTGAAAAAAACAACTAATTTTGTTTTCCAATTTTGTTTAAAATACCCAGACTTTTTTTCACTCAAATTTTCCAGTTTAGAAAATAGGTCATTTTTTAATGAAAAAAAATCAAATAATCCAAAATATTTCAACCAGCTCTGGCCCTGACCAGATATTTAAACCTAGTGTTCTAGATATTTTTAATATGCATTCCAGCTTTGTTCTACTTAATGTGAATTTCTAAAGGCTACACAACACCTGTTAAAATCTGTATAAGAAACATTTGTGCAAGGAACCTAACCTTGGAATTAGAAGGGTCTATTTGCAAATTATTAATAAAATCAATAAGTGGGAATCTAGTCAGAATAAAGCATGACTGGTGCACAATATTTCAGCTTCTGTTTATGCAGGGTATTATGAGCATCTGATGACTTAAAATCTGTCAGGTGCACATAAAGCCTTGAATGAAGCGGGGAGAAGGGAGGAAGGAGGCAGGATGGTCTTGGCATGAAGGCATTGAACTGGGATTTCAGGTGATCTGTTTTCAATACCTGCCTTTGCACAGACTCCCTGTGTGATCTTGAGTAAGTCATTTAATAATATTTCCTTTGTCTGTCTTGTCTAATTAGATCGTAATATCAGGTCAGGAGCATTCTCTCACAAAATGGGGCCCAGATCTCCAGTGAAGCTCTGGGTGTTACTGTAATAGAAATAACAAAGAGAAAATACATTGTGGTCATGTGATATGTAATTATAATAATACCCAGCACTTAATACCAGAAGGTCTCAAAGTGCTTTTCAAAGCAGTCTACTATCATTACACCTATTTTACAGATGAGGAAACTGAGGCACAGAGAGTTGATGTGACTTGCCTAAGGTCATCCAGCAAACCAGTGGCAGAGCCAACAACAGAACTCAAGTCGCCTGAGTCACAGTCCAATTCTTGATCCACTTTGCTACAAAGTGGACATGGTCATCAATAATTGTTGTAAAGTGCACAGACTAATCTGCATACTCTGGCCCAGATCTTTGACCCAGCCTCTGTTCCCTTCACACTGCTCCTGTGATGCAAAGAGGGCTTAAAGCTATCTCAAATATGCTGTTAAGGATTCCCCCAGTGCTGGGGAAGCCTCAGCTGGTGTAAAGCTGGAGTAACGAGCTTTACAGCATCTATTCTCCCTCTTTTGGCAAAGGAGACATGAGGAGGTAGGCTGCAATGCTACTCTGGCTGATCCTCAGCCTTGGGACTGCTCCAGCTAGTGTAAATTTAGAATAGTTATTAGGCTGCTCTGAATTATGCTGGAATTTCCCTGCAACTCCCTCAGAATCAGGAGAATGGAAAAGTGGTTTAAAAAGCGATCTTCCCTACACATATCCACCCACCCCTCCCCCAGCTGTTTCAAAGTGAGGATCTAGCCCTTTCTACTGAACATTCTTAAAAATGTCATTCAACGTAATTATAAATAACCTCAATGATGGAGCATCAACAACTGCTTTTTGACACAGAGGATTTCAATCAAACCTAAAATGAGACAAACTGAAGGAGATAAAATGAGCTAAATTGACAATTCCTTCATTTTGTCTTTGCTGATCAATCAATATTAGTAATCTTTGGATTCCTTTTCCTTCTTCATTTCTTCTCATTCCAGCAAAAATGCAAAGATCATGCATACAAGATTAAATATGAAAGTGTATCCTTAATTAAGCATGCTACTTGCATTAAACCTGGAATAACTGATTATTTTTGCTTCATCCATGTGTGATCGTTTTACTTTTGCTGCTTTGGGTTGTGATTTATTCTTCTTATTTTACTCCCATCCTGAAGTAGTTCTGCTCAGAGAACAGGTGCCCACTGAAGTCACTAGCAATTATAAATGCTGATGAGTTACAGGATCAGTGTTTTAAATGTTTCTATTTCCAAGTACACCTTGACTATCCCTCCAACTAAACACACAATATTGCATTTTTTCTTTCGTGTGTTATTTCTTCTTTCTCTCAGGATTCTCTCAGATTTTCTTTCTGTTCACCTTCTCCCTCTAGTTACTTTTGATTTTTATCCTTTTTCAGTATTTCTTATTTCCTTCTGGGGACATACCAGGGTACAGTCCAGCCTAATGAGTAGCTGTGTCACCTCTGCCCTCTAACCTGTGTTGCCCTTTACAATGCTTTAATGTTGTAGCCTCCAGCCTGGTCTGCTCACAAACAGCCTCCAGCATACAAGTCACTCCCAGCTATATCTCTGTGCGTGCTGCAGCCAGCCAGCCACACACCTCCAATCTTAGATTTTCCCACAGATATGTATCTCCTGTACTGCCCAGCTCTTCTCTGGACAATACAAGTTTATATAAAGTCCATTACCTCTTTAATAGAAACAATATGCACATAACTTGCCATTCCAAATGGAGTTTCCAAAACACTTCAATTTAAACACACTGGATTAGATAAAATAATAAAACAAGTTTATTAACTATAAAGAGAGAGATTTTAAGGGAGTACAAGTAATGAGGCATAAAAGTAAAAAATGATTACAAGAAAATAAAGTTAAAACACTACTGGTATTTAAATTAAAAAAACTATATCAGCGTTAAGCAAAGATTCTTGCCATATGCTTTCAGCAGTCTTACTGACCAAACCCTGTAGGTTTCAGAATCCAGTGAAGGCCTTGATGCTTCAGGTGTAGAGAACTGGTGGGCAAGGAGAGGGGGAGAGAGAGAGAGAGAGAGAGAGAGAAGGGTCTCTTGGGGTGTTTGTCCCTCCTTTTTATAGTTTCAGTCTCCCTTCTGAAAAATGTTTCCAGCTGGGTATCAGGAGACAAAAAGCCTATATGGAAGGATGTTCCATGCTGTTTCTTTGTCACCTGTTTGGATTTCCTTTGTCTCCCCTTCCTGCTTGATGACTCAGTTTATGCTTAAATGCAAAGTAAGCAGAGCACACATTCCTTTGGAGACAGACCAGTTTGCCAACCTCAATTTGCATCATGTGTTAATAACACCATACAGTGGAATTGTATAACTTCACATACAATGTTGCCACACACATTTTATCAGAACAATATTGATCAGAAAATGATGAGTTTTCAAAGAATACCTTACAAGACATATTTTGTACAAAGATTATTACAAAGTATGTAGGGTGTGGACACAGGAGTACATTCTGTCACAACTTCATTTTTATTAATTAATTTACTGTGTCTGAATATTGACAGTCTTTTCTAAGGAACTGATCTAAAGTTCACTGAAGTAAATGCGTCTTTCCATTGGCTTCAATGAGCCTTGGATTAGAGCCTTCGTTCTTTTTCTACAGTGATAAAAGATAAACATGGAAGAAATTTATTAAAACTACCTTATCCATCCCTCTGCCAGTGCAGGAATTTCCCCTCTAGAATCCAATGTTTTTTTCCAGTCCTGTTTTAAATGACTCAAGAATTGGGGCTTCCAACACTTCCTTTGAGAAGAAGATTCCATAGGCTAAATTATCTCAGTTAGGAATTGTTTTCTGATAGTCACCTTAAATCTTTATTTGAATTCACTCCAACTTGTCGATGTCCTTCTGGAATTGAGTTGAAAAAACTGACTTTCATAACTTATTTTCTTTTGAAATATTTCCCCATGATCTTGCCAACCTGTAATTCTTGGGAACTAAGTTCTTGATCAATCCATTCACTCATCTTTTAATGTTATCTAGAAATTACAGTGAAGGAACTTTTTGGGGGTGGGGAGAAAAAAGACACTTCCTCATTCTTTCAGTCCCCTGAACTGTTACTTATATTCATGTTTTACACAATGATACTTTTTCTTAAGGTTCAGAAAGAACAGGAATTTTTTTTCCACCTTTGAACACAGAAGGTATGACTAATACTGGGTCAGACCAATGGTCCATCTAGCCCAGTATCCTGTCTTTTGACAGTGGCCAGTGCCAAAAGCTTCAGAGGGAATGAACAGAACAGGGCAGATATTGAGTCATCCATCCTCTGTTGTCTAGTCCCAGCTTCTGACAGTCAGAGGTTTAGGGGTACCCAGAGCATGGGGCTGCATCCCTAGCAATCTTGGTTAATGGACATTGATGGACCTATCCTCCATGAACCTATCTAATTTTTTTAAAGACAGTTATACTTATGGCCTTCACAGCATCCCCTGCGAATGGGTTCCACAGGGTGACTATGTGCTGTGTGAAAAAGTACTTATGTTTGTTTTAAACCTGCTGCCAGTTTAATTTCATTGGATGATCCCTGTTTTTTGTGTCACGGGAAGGGATAAACAACACTTATTAACTTTCTTCAAACCATTCATAATTTTATAGACCTCTCTCATAGCTCCCGGTAGTCGTTTCTTTTCTAAATTGAACAATCTCAGTCATTTTAATCTCCTCTCATATGGAAGCTCTTCCATACCCCTAATCATTTTTGTTGCCTTTTCCTGAACCTTTTCCAATTCCAATATATCTTTTTTGAGATGGGGTGACGTGAACTACATGCAGTATTCAAGGTTTGGGTGTACCATGGATTTATATACTGGCTTTATGATATTTTCTGTCCCATTATCTATCCCTTTTCGAATAGTTGCTAACAGTCAGTTAGCTTTTTTGACTGCAGGTGCACACTGAGTGGATGTTTTCAGAGAACTATCCACAATGACTCCAAGATCTTTCTTCAGTGGTAACACCTAATTAAGATCCCATCATTTTGTATGAATAGTTGGGATTATGGTTTCCAATGTGCATTACTTTGCATTTATCAACACTGAATTTCATCTGCCCTTTTGTTCCCCAGTCATGCAATTTTGTGTGATCTCTTTGTAACTCTTCACAGTCAGCTTTGGACTGAACTATCTTGAGAAATTTTGAAACATCTGCAAACTCTGCCACCTCACCGTTTACCCCTTTTCCCAGATCATTTATGAATATGTTGAACAGCACTGATGCCAGTACAAATAGTTGGGGGACCCCAACATAAGCCTTTCTCCACTGTGAAAACTGACCATTTATTTCTACCTTTTGTTTCCTGTCTTTTAACCAGTTACTGATCGATGAGAGGACCTTCCCCCTTATCCCAGGGCTGCTTACATTGCTTAAGAGCCTTTGTAGAGGAACCTTGTCAAAAGCTTTCTGAGAGTCCAAGTGCATTATAACCACTGGATCACTCTTGTCCACATGTTTGTTGGCACCCGGAAAAAATCCTAATAGATTAGTGAGGCATAATTTCCCTTTACAAAAACTGTAACTGTTTCCCAACATATTGTATTTATTTATGTATCTGATATTTCTGTTCTTTACTATACTTTCAACCACTTTGGCTGGTACTGCAGTTAGGCCTACCAGCCTGTAATTGTCAGGATCACCTCTGGACCTTTTTTTTAAAAAAATCAGCAGTATATTAGCTATCTTCCAGTCAGCTGGTACACATGACTGGAGGATATTTCACATCTGAGTTCCTTCAGAACTCTTGGGAGAATGCCATCTGATCCTGGTGACTGTTATATTTTTCTGCAAAAGCATTCATGATTTCCTATTTCCAAAACTCCCAAAAAACAAATTATGTAATTGCTGGCTTATAAAGATGAGTACACTTACGTGTGACAAAACATCCTGCTTCTAAATGGACTTACCTTCATTTCTGACCTGATCCTGAACTCACCCCTGATATCTGGGAACCACATTTTAAAACTCTAGTCTCCCATTGGAAAGTTCAGAGATTTACAGTTGCCTTGTTTTGTAATCTCTGAAACCAAACCAAGCAAATTAGTCAAAGGAAATCTCTTTCATGATGTATTATTTAAAAGTAATGCAGACAGGAAGAAGGTATTTTGTTAACTCTAGAGACAGAGTTTAAGGAGGTTTTAAAAGATATAGGAACTATAATGACAGGTGCACTGTGTTCCTGGAAATGAGACAGGAAGCGAGTAAAAGGCAAATTTTTATGGCACCATCTTTCTCCGAAACTAAATGTTCAAATCGTTCTTTAAAAAATGACTGTACCCTGACAATTACAATCAAGTACTGTGCCTTAGCTTGACTCTAAACACACTGTATTGGACCACACTGTATTAATGCTTCAGTTAATGAAAGCTCGGCTCTAGCTGGATTCAATATTTCTTTTGCTTGAGGTTACGGAGCTGCCAATTAACATTACATTTAAAAAATATTTTCACAGAAAATTAAATTTTGTACTGGGTTGTTTTTCATTTGACAGAGCTTTGAACTTGAACTAAGCCCACATGTGTCTTCATCTCAAAAATGTAATTTAATCATTTTGTAACTTTGAAGCTAATGGGTCCAGCAAAAGTCAACCACAGAGAAAACACAATCATCATAGTGCTCTCTCTGAAAGTGCTTCCAACACCATTAATTACTACACTTAAAATGTTCCATAGGAAAGTTATTTTCAAAACAACAATTCTGAAAAATAAACTTTGATGTTTCGAGTTGGAATCCATTTGCCAGCTCAAACAAAGTAGTCTCTACCTTTGCACCTGAAATATAGACTCATGATATTAGATTATCTATCTACTATCTCCAGTCAGTTCATCAGTATAGGAATCCTGGATAGAAATCAGCTCTGAGAATCATACCCCAGACCTGACTGAAGAGTCACTACTGTGGAAATGTTCAGAAACTAAGGAACAGGATCCTCACCTACATGGTGCTAAGTCCTCCTGCGAGATTCTGAGTGCCCTCAACTTCCACCAGCATCCTGTCATTTATATCTAGCATGTGATATACTTAATTAAAAAAGCTAAAATAAAAACCATACTAGTCCAGATTGCCCATCCCTGCCCTAAATGTTAAAACTACAGCCCAGGGGCTGCATCCAGTCCTTCAGACTTTTTAATCTGGCCCTTGAGCTCCTGCCAGGGAGCGGGGTTTGGGGCTTGCTCCGCTCCAGCTGGGTAGTGGGGTCAGGGGTTTGCCCCGCTTCATATGTGCCGTGGCTCTGCACGGCTCCCGGAACCAGCGGCATGTCCCCCTTCAGGCTGCTATGCGTAGGGACAGAAAGGGGCTCCACACGCTGCCCCTGCCCCAAGCACTGCCACCGCAGCTCCCACTGGCTGGGAACCATGGCCAATAGGAGGTGCAGGGGCGGAGCCTGCGGATGGGGCAGCGCGCAGAGCCACCTGGCTGCGCTGCGGCTTCCAGGAGCTGCTTGATATAAGCGCCGCCTGGAACCTGAACCCCTGACCCCCTCCCGCGCCCCAACCTCCTGCTTGAGCCCTGATCCCCCTCCCACTCTCCAAACCCCTCGTTCCCAGCCCAGAGCACCCTCCTGCACCCCCAACCCCTCATTCCCAACCCCACCCCAGAGCCCGCACCCCCAGCCAGAGCCCTCACCCCCTCCCACACTCTAACCCCCAATTTCGTGAGCATTCATGGCCTGCCCAGATGTGGCCCTCGGGCCAAAAAGTTTGCCTACCCCTGATTTAGGGCCCCATCCTTTGAGGTGCTGAGTGCCCTTGGTTTTTATTACCTTCAGATTACTTACATTTTGACTATAATATGTTTTAATCACAAATTGCCCTGATCCTACAAATTTTCAGGATGGTTTGATCTCTGACCTTGGATTAAACAATAACAACAGAAACACAAAGAATTAAATACCTAGGTTTGGAGAACGTGAGAGGGCTTCCCAGACACAGAGAGATGCATGTTCTCTCTGTACGTACATATATTTTGCACTGACAATCAGCCCCACAAGTAGAACTGGTAGTACGAGAGTGACACACTTATAGTTTTAGTTGCAAAATTTTGAGAGGGGAAGGTGAGAAAGGTGTCCTAGCATTTGGCAAAAGAATGATGAACAAACAATAGAAATGCAACCTGGAGCAAAGTTCTTAAGCTAAAACCAAAAAGACAGGGGAGAAAACCTTGCAGTGTAGATAGATTCCTATGCCACCTACTGTGTCATGGTTCTGGAAATATGTACTAACTGGTCTTTAAATGTGATTATACTTGTAGCATTTTCTCACTGGAATTTAATTGTTATTATTTTTATGGCTGTAATGTCTCCCTCTTATTGCTGATACTTGCAATGTAACCTGAACTAAATGAACCCATTAATGACACTTTGTCTTGGCTTTTGAAGGTCTAATCTCTGCAATCATTTCCCTGTATTGAAAATTCACTTTAGAGGCCAACAAAGTATATCAGTTAAATGAATGAAAGCAAAGTGAGGAGACTGGTCTGAACAGTTTCTCAGCCCCCCACTCACACCCCTATCATACAGTGAAACAAAAACTTAGTGTGAACTTTTCCAGTTGTTGTTCAGCCTAGATATTGTTCAGATATTTTATCAGGAGTCCAGATAAACTTTAAAAACAGGAATTCAGAGCCATAAATTGCAAGTATTGGAGAAGTAGGTATGTTAAGAAAAAAAAGCATAGACTATTATTGGTCTTATGTTTTAGTTTGGGATTATATATTTACTGGAGATCTTCTCTTTTCCTTCTTATTTATTTGTGCAGGTAGTTTACAAGAAATATCCAGTACAGCTTTTGAATTATACAAGCATAAATACTACTGCTACATGATCTCTGTTCATTTCATTGCCTATTCATTTCATTGCCTATTTTCTGTTCATTTCATTGCCTATTGCATCCTGCCTATTCCCTGTTTCATGATCTCTGTTCATTTCATTGCCTGTTGCATCCTGCCTATTCCCTTGAGTCTCTCTAAATGAGCCAATGTGATTCTGGGATGCATAAATAGGGGAATCTTGAGTAGGAGCTGAGAGGTTATTTTACCTCAGTATTTGACACTGGTGCAACCTCTGATGGAACATTGTATCTGGTGCCCACAATTTATGAAGGATATTGATAAATTGGAGAGGGTTGAGATGAGGGCCATGAGAATGATTAAAGGATTAGAAAACATGCCTTATAGTGATAGACTCAGAGAGCTCAATCTATTTAGTTTAACAAAGGGAAGGTTAAGGGATGACTTGATCATAGTCTGTAAGTACCTATGTGGGGAGCAAATATTTTAAAATGGCTCTCCAGTCTAGCAGAAAAAAGGTATAACATGATACAATGGCTGGAAGTTGAAGCTGGACAAATTCAGACCAGAAACAACATGTACATTTTTTACAATGAGGGTAATTAACCATTTGAACAATGACCCAGGGTCAAGGTAGATTCTCCATCACTGACAATTTTTAAATCAAATTGGATGTTTTTCTGAAAGATCTGCTTTAGGCATCATTTTGGGGAAGTTCTACAGCCTGGACTATACAGAAGGTCAGACAAAATGATAACAATGCTCCTTTCTGGCCTTAGAATCTATTAATCTTCTACTGCAGCCCTGTAACAGCATTGTCTTTACAACATAGGAAAGAAAATACGCTATTTAAATGAGGTCAGTGCTGTCTGTTCTGCGGCTGACTGGCAGGTCTTCGAATATAGCTGGATTTGGTGGGATTGGAGGGCAGATGTATCTTACTCTCATTGTCACTCCTTTGCCTTATGAGTGATCCACTCTTAACACCAGGTCCTTGGTTAAGTGTTTAATGAGTCAGTTTCAATAGAATCATAGAATATCAGGGTTGGAAAGGACCTCAGGAGGTCATCTAGTCCAACCCCCTTCTCAAAGCAGGGCCAATCCCCAACTAATAGCCTGAATCTTTTCTTCTACATCATCTCATCCAGGCCTCTCAATTGTAGTTTAAGTTGTACAAAGGTACTAAGAGTTTCTTCATGTAGGAAACCATTCTTTCCCACTATAACCACACCAAAATACTCTGCCCCTACTGCCAAGATCTGCAGAATGGCTGTGACTCGAGGTTATCTTATTTAATAGGCTTTTAGCCTGCCAGGAAGTTAAATAAATGCTAGAAAGATTATCCCAGATTCTCCAGTCCCACTGATGTCAAACCTATTTCAGTGTTGTGTACCTGGCACTAGATGTGAAACGCCACAGTACAGGATCAAGCATGCTCTTCAGTGGAAGTTACTGGGAAGTCTGGACAAATCAACATGGATACTTTCAATATAGCTCCCCCTCCATACAGAAGCTGATTAATTTCATTTTAGAGCCCCAAAACACCAGGGCCAAGACTTTCAAAAAACAACATGTTTTTGGGTGCCTAACTTGAGATACCTTTAAGGGGCCTGATTTCCAGAGAACGTCAGTAAACAGGCTCTGAAAATAAGGCCCCTTTAAGGGGTTCATTCCAAAACTCAGGCAGCTAAAATCACGAGTCCCTTTTTTAGAATCTTGACCTAGATACATTTAATAATGCACAACGTGTTCTGTTAGAATAAATAACTGTACATTGTAAAAAATGGTGTTCATTTGTTACAAACAAACAATCTTGAATCCACAAATATAGGGAGGATGAGAACATAACTGAAAAGCAACATTTTAGTGATGTTAGATTGGCAAGACAAAATGGTAAAATATGAAAATCCACAGTTAATGCCAACATCCCATCTTTATCTTATCCCATTGTACTTGTTCTGAAATGCATGCAGTACTTAGACAGAAAGGGAGAATTTAAAGGCAATGGGCCCAATCCAAGCTCCTGGTAAACTGCAATAAGCCTTGTGTGTGTGCCAGCTCTATACCTGTCCATTGATCCTCAAGCTATGTGATATCACTGTAGCGGGGAGAGGATGGAAAGCAGAGGGACCCTGCACTTGCTAATGGTGACCTTTGGCTCATAACTTCCTTGCTCACCCGAGCAGTTCCCCAAGAACCCTGATGCTCTCTTTCTGCTTGCTTGGGCTGTGGCAGTTTCAGCCCTGTTGTGCAGTATGCCCTGTGTATCTTCTACGTCAGAAATGATTGCTGGGCTTGAGGCAGCCTAGGCAGCTCTCTCCTGACCCTAGTTACTGAAGAGGTTTCTTTGTACAGAAGATCCCACCCTCTCCTAGCTGACTGCTCTGGAACTGAGTATGGAACCGCCAACAGGTTTTGACAGTGCTTGATGCTGACAGCACTTACGTCCTTTTATGTGTGATAGTTAAGACCTATTTCATTCAAGCAGCAACAATTAGAAAAAGAAAGGTTCAGTTCTCATAATTACTTAAATTATAATTGTGGCATGATTTTCTTTAGTGTACAACACTTCTGATCAGGTTTCAGACCTGGATAGGGCATGAAAATGACACTTAGAGCACTGATGGACGATCTGCTTGGGACAGAGATCAAACATTCAGGCTGATGTTACTGAACCTGTCTTTGACCTTCAACAACAAGAGCTGTTGCTCCTTAACTTCAAGACTTGGCTGGAATGAATTGCCAGCAGCAACTTTAAGCTGTCTCTACTCTTTGAAATGCCAAGGATTGTGTGTGTAAACTGGCGGACCTATTGGATTCATCACAGTGCACCAAATAGCAACATCAGCTAGAAATAACTTTCATTTAAGAAAGGCAGGTGATTTCATTAGGCAGGTGATTTTATCCTTCTGTTTTAAATGAACTAGCCATGCTGTCATCTGTAGGCTAGACTATTACAAGGTATTCTATCTGGGCTGGGCTGGCTAGGAAGACCATCCAGAAGTTGTAATTTAGTGCAGCTGACTGCAACCCACCTTCTAAAGGGTTAAACTGACAACACCACATTACTCCACTATTTACACTGGTTCTGAATACCAGTCCGGGGCCAGTTCAAGAGCTGGTTTTCATCTTTAAAGCCCAAAATGGAGCTGTCTCAAAGACTTGCGTCTCTCTCTCTCTCTATGTATCCCACCTTGTCCCCCTACTTTCAGTGTAGATACATTGGCTGACAGAGGCCAGGTTTGAACTTATAGGTAGTAGCAAATTTATCGTCCATTTTGAACAATTTCATGGCCAGAGGGTTTTAAGATTGGTCAATTTCACATTTTCAGATGTTTATATCTGAAATTTTATGGCGTTATAACCGAGGGGGTCTCAACCCAAAAGGGAGTCATGGGGGTCATAAAGCAACAGTAGGGGGGTTGTGGGATTGCCACCCTCACTTCTGTGCTGACTTCAGAAGGAGGTTCCTGAAGGTGCAGGAGGCTCTGATGTCCCGCGTGCTGCTGGGGCACTGGAGGCAGTGCAGCCGTGGAGCTTCCTGCAGCTGGGGGTGGGTCTCATCTCCCTCTCTCTTCCCCCTCTCCACCCAGAGTGGCTGTGAAAGGGAGGAAGTCCTGTCCCTCCCCTGCCCAGGAGTAGCAGTTAGGAGCCCCTGGCTGGGGCTCTCCCAGCAGCACAGGGGAGATCAGACCCACCTCCTCAAACTTCCTCTGGCTGCAGGAAACTCTGTAGCTCAGCCCTGAAGGCAGCACAGCTGCAGAGCTTCCTGCAGCCAGGGGAGTTACCCAGAGGTGGGTCTGATCTATCCCGAGAGTGGCTGCACAGGAGAAGAGGAAAGTCCCATCCCTCCCCAGCCTGGTGGACTGGCAGCTGGATCCTGATGAACAGGGTAGCTGGGGAACCCCCAGCTGGGGTCTCCCCAGCCCTGCCCCTCTCCCTTCCCTCCAATAGCTAGATTTCACAGGGGACATTTGATTTCACAGGCATGAATTTGGTTGGGCCCTATTTATAGGAGATGGAGGCAGTGCATTTTTGATAGGACCCTACAGCTACAGGATTTATTGCTATGACGTCTAAGCCCAAGCCTTACTATATTTAGTGTGGTGCAAGATACACTGATTTCTCTAGCACCTCTAATTCAATGAATCCCTCTGACAAATCACAGTGCCAAGATTTGACAACAGTAAGATAACATATGTTATCAGACGGGTTAATGCATTTCTACATTTTGTAGGTTACCTAGATATTATGGAACATGGGCATATTAGAAATGTGCAATAACAATCAGAAGCATATGATTTTCTACTTTTACCTTTGGCGCTTATATTTGGTAAAAGAACATAATTCCAGAAGATGATACTAATAGCCTTGCACTAAAAATATACAGCATCAGATTCTGAGCTGGTGTAAATCGACATAGCTCCATTGACTTCAAGGAAGCCATACCAATTTTCACCCATAGTTCCATTAACATCAGTTGAGCTCTGCCAATTTACACCAGCTGAATCACATGCCCATTAGCATCACAAATACCTACTTTGTCTGAGAGGTGGAGTGGGTAAAAATATTACATGCTAGTTATAATGCTGATAACCAAAATGACCATAGATAAGTGAGACAGTGAGAAATCCATGCGTTATAGTGCATGTTTAGATAGGATTTTAGAGGGATCATTCCTACTCCAGTTGGTTTATACGTGTGTGTGTGTGTGTGTGTGTGTGTGTGTGTGTATCTACAGATAGAATCATAGAAATGTAAGACTGGGAGGGACCTCAAGAGGTTATCAAGTCCATCCTCCTATGCTGAGACAGGACCAAGGAAACCTAGACCATCCCCCTTTGTCCTACCTGGTCTTAAAAATCTTCAATGATAGGATTCTGCAACATCCCTGGGAAGCTTATTCCAGAGCTTAATTATAATTAGCTCAATTATAATTATAATTAAAAAGTTTTTCCTAATAATATAACCAAAATCTCCTTTGCTGCAAATTAAGCCCATTACGTCTTGTCCTACCTTCAGAGGACATGAAGAACAATTAATCAACACCTTTATAACAGCACTTAGTATATTTGAAGGCTATTATCAGTCTTCTTTTCTCAAGCTTAAACATGGCCAATTTTTTTTATAAACTTTTCCTCATAATTCAGGTTTTCTAAACTTTTTGTCATTTATGTTACTCTCCTCTGGACAATCTCCAGTTTTTCCACATCTTTCCTAAAGCGTGGCACCCAGAATTGGACACAGTACTCCATCTGAGGCCTCACTCGTGCTGAGTAGAGTAGAACAATTATCTCCCGTGTCTTACATACAACACCCCTGATAATGCACCTCAGAATGATATTAGCTGTTTTTGCATTGCACAATATTGTTAACTCATTCAATTTGTGATTCACTATAACCCCTGGATTCTTTTCAGCAGTAGTACTGCCTAGCCAGTTATTCTCCATTTTGTAGCTGCACATTTGATTTTTTCTTCCTAAGTGAAGTATTTTGTGCTTGTCTTTATTACATTTCATCTTGTTGATTTCACACCAATTCTCCAATTTACAAAGGTCATTTTGAATCCTAATCCTACCCTCCAAAATGCTTGCAACCCCTCCCATCTTGGTGTAATCTGCAAGTTTCATAAGCATATTCTCCACCCCATTATCATCCAAGTCATTAATGAAAATATTGACTTGTGCTGGACCCAGGACTGACCCCTAAAGGACCCCACCACGTATACCCACTCACTTTGACAGAAAACCATTGATAACTACTCTTTCAGTATGGTCTTTCAACCAGTTGTGCATCCACCTTATAGTAATTTCATCCAGACCACATTTCCCTAGTTTGCTTATGAGATAGACTGCTGTGTAGGATGTATCAAAAGCCTTACTAAAATCAAAATATACCACATCTATCCACTAGGCCAGCTACCCGGTCATAGAATCATAGAATATCAGGGTTGGAAGGGACCCCTGAAGGTCATCTAGTCCAACCCCCTGCTCGAAGCAGGACCAATTCCCAGTTAAATCATCCCAGCCAGGGCTTTGTCAAGCCTGACCTTAAAAACCTCTAAGGAAGGAGATTCTACCACCTCCCTAGGTAACGCATTCCAGTGTTTCACCACCCTCTTAGTGAAAAAGTTTTTCCTAATATCCAATCTAAACCTCCCCCACTGCAACTTGAGACCATTACTCCTCGTTCTGTCATCTGCTACCATTGAGAACAGTCTAGAGCCATCCTCTTTGGAACTCCCTTTCAGGTAGTTGAAAGCAGCTATCAAATCCCCCCTCATTCTTCTCTTCTGCAGGCTAAACAATCCCAGCTCCCTCAGCCTCTCCTCATAAGTCATGTGTTCTAGACCCCTAATAATTTTTGTTGCCCTTCGCTGGACTCTCTCCAATTTATCCACATCCTTCTTGTAGTGTGGGGCCCAAAACTGGACACAGTACTCCAGATGAGGTCTCACCAATGTCGAATAGAGGGGAACGATCACGTCCCTCGATCTGCTTGCTATGCCCCTACTTATACAACCCAAAATGCCATTGGCCTTCTTGGCAACAAGGGCACACTGCTGACTCAGATCCAGCTTCTCGTCCACTGTCACCCCTAGGTCCTTTTCCACAGAACTGCTGCCTAGCCATTCGGTCCCTAGTCTGTAGCGGTGCATTGGATTCTTCCGTCCTAAGTGCAGGACCCTGCACTTATCCTTATTGAACCTCATCAGATTTCTTTTGGCCCAATCCTCCAATTTGTCTAGGTCCTTCTGTATCCTATCCCTCCCCTCCAGTGTATCTACCACTCCTCCCAGTTTAGTATCATCCGCAAATTTGCTGAGAGTGCAATCCACACCATCCTCCAGATCATTTATGAAGATATTGAACAAAACCGGCCCCAGGACCGACCCTTGGGGCACTCCACTTGATACCGGCTGCCAACTAGACATGGAGCCATTGATCACTACCCGTTGAGCCCGACAATCTAGCCAGCTTTCTACCCACCTTATAGTGCATTCATCCAGCCCATACTTCCTTAACTTGCTGACAAGAATACTGTGGGAGACCGTGTCAAAAGCTTTGCTAAAGTCAAGAAACAATACATCCACTGCTTTCCCTTCATCCACAGAACAAGTAATCTCATCATAAAAGGCGATTAGATTAGTCAGGCATGACCTTCCCTTGGTGAATCCATGCTGGCTGTTCCTGATCACTTTCCTCTCATGCAAGTGCTTCAGGATTGATTCTTTGAGGACCTGCTCCATGATTTTTCCAGGGACTGAGGTGAGGCTGACTGGCCTGTAGTTCCCAGGATCCTCCTTCTTCCCTTTTTTAAAGATTGGCACTACATTAGCCTTTTTCCAGTCATCCGGGACTTCCCCGGTTCGCCACGAGTTTTCAAAGATAATGGCCAATGGCTCTGCAATCACAGCCGCCAATTCCTTCAGCACTCTCGGATGCAACTCGTCCGGCCCCATGGATTTGTGCACGTCCAGCTTTTCTAAATAGTCCCTAACCACCTCTATCTCCACAGAGGGCTGGCCATCTCTTCCCCATTTTGTGATGCCCAGCGCAGCAGTCTGGGAGCTGACCTTGTTAGTGAAAACAGAGGCAAAAAAAGCATTGAGTACATTAGCTTTTTCCACATCCTCTGTCACTAGGTTGCCTCCCTCATTCAGTAAGGGGCCCACACTTTCCTTGGCTTTCTTCTTGTTGCCAACATACCTGAAAAAACCCTTCTTGTTACTCTTGACATCTCTCGCTAGCTGCAGCTCCAGGTGCGATTTGGCCCTCCTGATTTCATTCCTACATGCCCGAGCAATATTTTTATACTCTTCCCTGGTCATATGTCCAACCTTCCACTTCTTGTAAGTTTCTTTTTTATGTTTAAGATCCGCTAGGATTTCACCATTAAGCCAAGCTGGTCGCCTGCCATATTTACTATTCTTTCGACTCATTGGGATGGTTTGTCCCTGTAACCTCAACAGGGATTCCTTGAAATACAGCCAGCTCTCCTGGACTCCTTTCCCCTTCAAGTTAGTCCCCCAGGGGATCCTGGCCATCCGTTCCCTGAGGGAGTCGAAGTCTGCTTTCCTGAAGTCCAGGGTCCGTATCCTGCTGCTTACCTTTCTTCCCTGCGTCTGGATCCTGAACTCAACCAACTCATGGTCACTGCCTCCCAGATTCCCATCCACTTTTGCTTCCCCCACTAATTCTACCCGGTTTGTGAGCAGCAGGTCAAGAAAAGCGCCCCCCCTAGTTGGCTCCTCTAGCACTTGCGCCAGGAAATTGTCCCCTACGCTTTCCAAAAACTTCCTGGATTGTCTATGCACCGCAGTATTGCTCTCCCAGCAGATATCAGGAAAATTAAAGTCACCCAATCAGTGCTGCACCATTCCCTTCAAATGCAACCATTGCTATTTAATTTACAAATTACAAAATTACCTGTTCTGAGAAAGCAATCATTTTCCAGGAAATAATAGTATCAGAAGGTTCTTGGTATACAGTACACTAAAATAATATCAATAGCATAACAGTGTTATCTTCCACTAAGTACATATTGCAGCATGGTACTTTTTAGAGGGAAATGCAAAGATCTCCTACAATGGCTGGACTTTCCAGCTTTCCATACAGGAGAAACAACCTGCCCCATGTGTATGTAATTTGCATGACTAACTGCATCCCGCAAGTTTATGCAGAAGTGCTTCATAGTTTCAGGGAGAGAATGCTCTTTCCCTGACCATCTCAGAACTTCTCTGAGCAGAGTTCAATTACATGGGCTTTGTGAAGAGTGAGGGATTTGGCCCTATATTTGTAAGGACAGTAAGTATGGGAAATGGGATAAGTTGCTGACTGTCTTCCCATTCTGACTGAATAAGAGAAAGCTCTGAACATCATGACCTACTTACATGTCCTACTTTAGGTTCTTGGGCTCACCTTAGAATCTCCTGTCGGAAGGAGCTTCCTATGTAATTCAGAGATGGAGAAGATTCGACTTCCCCCATTTCCACAAGGGGCCTTCGTCAAAGATGGAGGAGATGAGATATAGCCATACAACTCAAATGTCTCTTGATCTATCAGTTGTGGAGGTAAAAAGAGTCTTACGCTCATGATAATTACAGAGATGGCTCTAGGACAAATTTTTAAACGGGGGAACTGTCACGTCCTTGAGCTGCTCATGTGTTCATTAATTTTTAGGACAATTTTGAATGTACCCCTCAGACCTCTTCACTGATTGTCAAGATCACCTATTGTTTTGAAGCCTACTGGAATGTGTAGTATAAGGTCTGGGATTCTGGAGTAACAGCCTCTCACAGATCAGACATCTAGAACAGAGGTTCTCAAACTGTGGAGCGGGTCTCTCGGGGGCGGGGGGGAAGGGAGGGAGGAGCAGAAAGTATTCGGGGGTGGGAGGGGGATCATAAGGTTTAGGGAGAAAAAACCCCATACTGTGCACATTTTGCCCACAGCAATGAATAGCTAGCAAAGCTGATTCCTCCAGACATCTCAGGTCCTCAGATTTGCTAGTTGCATTTGACTCTAGACTGCACTGTGCATTTTGACAGATTTCTGTTAAGCTTTCACAACATGATACAAAGTCGATGCCACCTGTACGTTAATCCATTTGCTATGACGTGTTGTGCACATTTAATTGTAAGCATCAAACACAATCTGAGTTTTGCTTTTGCTCTTATTACAATGGATCATTGGCTCTGTTTGAATCAATGCCTTACTGTTTTTAATATTTAGTGAGAGGTGCATGTTGATTTTTTTTTAATCGATATACTTACTTGTGTGGCGGAGGGGGCATAAACTACTTCAGACACAAAGAAGAGGGGTGCGATTAAGTAAGTTTGAGAGCCATGGATTTAGAAGAACAAGTTAGTAAAATTAACAGCTGTGAATGGTGTCTGTAACTGGGAAGCAGGTCAATCTGTTGTACTCTACTTTTATTTTCTCATTTTCCTGAGTGCCCCAGCTACCATGAGGGTAGAACAGGTGCTAGATCTCAGTCTATACTTGTGGAGCAGAAAAGTTAGTTGAGGAGCAATAATCTCAAAGACTGCAGCAGCCCTTGATTCTTGAAGAATTAGAGAATCAGTTGCTGTGTTTTTTGTTCTGTCACCAACTAATTGCCTGGAAAGAATTCTTAGACTTACTGATCTCCTTTATAAAGTGCTTTGAGATGTACTGATGAAAAGCACTATATAAGAACTATTATTAGTTATAATAATAATAATAACAATAAATGAATCCATTTTCAAATCTGATGTGTTAGGGATTCTGAGCCTGCTCTTTTTGAAGATGCTGGCACTAAAGGTGTTAGGGAAGTAGAGGAGTTTGGCATTGAACATCAGCTTTGAAATTGGACTCTTTCATCTGTTAGAAGACCTTCACATCAAAGATACTCTATTCTTGACAGAAGGTATTTATTTATTTTTATTTTTGGACTTATAATACAAGAAGAAGGTGCCCTTCCACAAGCTCTGGGCACCCTGCCACTACTTAGATACACAAAAAGATTGTACAGACTTCAAAGAATCTCAATCCCTAACAAACCCCAGCCTTAATCCAATCAAATAGTAAACCAATACCTCACTCCACATCAGATCCTGCTCCTTTATATTGCCACTTTCTTCAAATGCCCTCCCACAGGATTAGTCTTGCAGAAGTGATGCTATGCAGTTTATTTTCTGGACTGTACGTTTTAAGTATTTATTATTTTATGCCTCAATTCAGCAAGGTACTTAAGCATGGGCCTACATTCAAGCACTACAGAAGCCAGCGGGACTACTCATGTGCTTACATTTAGACACACATGCTTAGGTACCTTGCAGAATTGGGGCCTTAAATATTTTTTCTTCACTCATTTTGTTCCCCCCTCTTCCTTGGATATTACTAACCATTTTATTCCAAGTGTAAAGCATGCTTTTTCTACCACATGTGACAGATGGTGGCCATGTCACTTGATGTGTCAACTAGAATGCTCTCAGATATCACAGGATGAGTGTGATGTAAGAACCTAAATAGAATAGTTTTATAATTGTAAATAACTTACAGGTCCATATAATACATACATCTCTCAGCTTTTTTTCCTCACTGTGAAACAATTTCTGCTGCTGCTACTCATATCACATAGCATCAGTTTGCTATTGTTTTAAGATTTGGGTCATTAAAAGGCCACATTAAATACACAAGTAATGCATTAAAAAGGAAAAATCTTCAACTCCCAAAGCCTGTGCTTCACAGTGAAGTAGCTAGATTATCTCAAGCCAGCAAAGTATGAGCCTAGTTTCCCCAGACTTCCTTAAACTGTCTCAAATGCCATGGAAAACATCCTGGTTAATGCAGTAGAGAATACAACAAAAAGTCAATGTCACCAGGGAAATTTTTTAAACTAATATTTTGTTAACAGTGCTTTGTCATTTCTACATAGGTCAAGCTACATTTTTAAACAAACAAACATTTCTAGTGTGTATATAGAAACAGTAAAATTACACACAGAAAACTAGGTTAAAACAACATTATTATGGTTGTAAAATAAAATACTCAAAAGGTAGGAAGTGCCCCCCCCTTGTAAGTATACATTATGATACAGTCTTTAATTACATGATTACATACTTTTTTTCCATAGCCAACCCTGCCTCATTCAGTTCATGGGGTGGATGGTGCTCACTTAACGAAAAGCTATTCAATATTTTGTTTTCTCCTTGTTGTTCAATGCAGGCCCCATGTCTTATTCACTGAACACTATTCAAACCCTGCTCTAAATATGGAATTACCAATTTCTTCATTAGCTTTTCTATGACTCTCATCACTAGAGTGTCCGGGTGCTTCATAAATACCAATTTTTCTTTACAACACCTCTGTAAAATGAGAGGATGAATTAACCTCATTTTACAGATATGGAACTGAGACAGAGAAATTAAGGTCAAGAGTATCCACAAATTTTAGGTGCCTGATTTGAGATGCCTAGGACTTGATTTTTCAGTTTAGCAGTACATAGCCCTTACATGTTCAAAGCACAGTTCCCAGTGACCTCAGTTGCAGCTGTGAGCGCTCAGCATATCTGTAATTCAGACCCCAGGATCTCAAGTCAGGCATCCAGAAAGTGAGGAACACACAAATAGTGACCACCGTAAAAAGTTTGTTTTAAGAGACCTGCTCAGCATCATATAGGAATTCTGTGGCAGAGGGAGAGACAGAATCTGATTCTTCAGGGCAGCAGTCAACTGTCTTAACCATGAGAACCTCCAGTCTCTTCTTGCAATTCTCTGCTACATACAAGGCTTGGAAGGACTAGATTTTTATCAATAAATGTTGGTAAATGCCGATTTCAACATACACACAAAAATGAAAAAATATTTCCATTGGTAATAATTTAAATTTATGGACAGGCAAAGTAAGAAAAGTGATGTTTGAGAATTTATTAGAGTTTAATTTCAGGCTATTTATTTTGTATATTTTGACATTTGATGTTGACAATTTGTGTCTTAATGGCCATAAAGCTTTAACTTCTTGAATCTCAGTGCCTACTGTCATTAGAAAATGGACACTCCATCCCCATAATTTCCTGCAACTGTGAACATTTAAATTGATTTTTTTTAAAAACTTAAACCCCATAATTCTGTGCAACTGTGAACATTTACACAGCTAAAAATTATTTTAAAATGCTTAAAAATAGAGATTACCTGTTGGAATTATAAAACAAAAAAAATCAAATTCTGCCAAACCTACTCATGTACTACACACTTTCTAGCTTCTGGAACAAATGAGGCAAGGATTCTATAGACAACAGCCACCCTCACTGGACAATCCAGATTCATCACCAAAGCAGACTCACTCAGTGCACCGAGGGCCGGGGGAGAGGGGCATGATAGAGGTATATACAATCACTGGAGTGGAGAAAGTAAATAAGGAAGTGTTATTTACTTTTTTTCATAACACACAAACTAGGGGGTCAAATGAAATGAAATTAATAGGCAAATGAAATTAATAGGCAGCATGTTTAAAACAAACAAAAGGAACTATTTTTTCACACAACACACAGTCAACCTGTGGAACTCCTTGCCAGAGGATGTTGTGAAGGCCAAGACTATAACAGGCTTCAAAAAAGAACTAGATAAGCTCATGGACGATAGGTCCATCGATGGCTATTAGCCAGGAGGGCAGGGATGGTTTTCCTCGCCTGTCCGCCAGAAGCTGGGAATGGGCAACATGGGATGGATCACTTGATGATTACTGTTCAGTTCATTCCCTCTGGGGTATCTGGCATTGGCCACTGTCGGACGACAGGATACTGGGCTAGATAGACCTTTGGTTTGTCCCAATATGGCCACTCGTATGTTCGTATGAATGAGGCAGGGGTCCTATTTAAAAAATAGTGTGTGATTGTGTAATTAAAGTCTGTTTTATAATGTATACGCAGAAAGTGTATATGTGGGGGGGGGAGGGAGAGAATGATAGGCAACCTTAATTATGGCATTCCCTAACTTTTGAGTGCTTGATTTTGCAATCTTAATACTTTTCTATTAATATTGTTTGTGTGTGTGCATGTGTGTAACTTCCTAGGTTTTAAAAGAGCAAACTGAGAAAACAGAAATTCCATCATGTGGTGGCATATTGACACTCACATGTTCATCAAAATTTCTCTTTATTGAAGTCTAAGCTGCCATCATAAGCTTGTGTTTCTTTACTTTGTTTTTCCCCACTGAGGTTGCTTATGGAAATTGTTTGCACTAGCCAGATAGTAATTATTAATCATGTTTATTATGGAAGTATCTAGAGGGCCAACCAAGTATGGGACCCCATTGTGCTAGGCACTGTACAAACAGAGTAATAGAGGGTCCCTATCTTGAAGAGCATAGTTGTGATAGCCGCTAATAGTGCATTCTAGGTTTTGAACTCACTTGTTTCGGACTGACCACATTATGTGTTGAAAGTAATGTAGACTATGAATATCAATAAGAACAACAAACAATATTATAGTAGCTCCAAAAGGCGAAGCAAGTTGGGGCCTCATAGTACTAGATGCTTCATAAACAAATAGGTTGAAATCCCATTGACTTTTGGATATGTATCTATTCATTTACAAGGTACAAACTCTCACCTACAAATAAATCATTAATTAAAATTAATTAAGAATATTACACCAATATAATGAATTGGACTACAAACAGGAACTGTATTTAAAATAAAGAAATAAAACAAATGATATAGGGAAAACTGTCAAAGAAGATTGAACAGTTACATTTGTCACTTACTTTAACTTCCACCAACTGCTACAAACTAATTTATGTTACCTTTGTCTCCTAGAGGGCAGGTTAAAGTATTATCCAAAATAAAAATATGGCTTAATATCTTTTAAATTCATTGACCTGATTCTAATTTAAACCCATTTTTGCTTTTAAATTGTGGCAGGTTTATTTCCTATCGTGGTGATAGGATTCCTTAAACTAAAAGTGATTTTTTTAAATGGAACACTAAGCACACGTCTAATAAGAAATAGTATAAATTGCCAAAAGATTAGATTTTTATTTTCTTTGGAACTGTGCCTTGCTCCCTGCTGATACAAGATGTTTGTGCAGTACTTTATGTATCTCAAATGAACAAAAGCAGTAGCTGATTATTTAAGATAAGGAGCGCTGCACACCACACATCTGAGATTAGAATTTGGCCTGGACTGTACAGTCCTACGATCAGGAGCCAACACAGCATAGTGAAGTTATTGTAAAACCACAACAAATCTTTCATCCCAATGTGATCAAAACTAATTTGTTCACAGGGGTGAGGAAAGCTTTTCTCTGTGAGTTAGGATTAAAAACAACCAGATTATACATGGATGAATAGGTAGAAACATGGATGGATGCTCAGATTCAACTGACTGCTTTATCGCCCCTACCAATTTCTGAACAGTGACCAGTAAGGTTCTTTAAAGCTTATTTAGAAGAGGATTATTGGAATCAGAACACAGATAATTAACACAGTGCCAGATCTAATTAGATGAAAATATGTATTATATACAATATATATAATATATGTATATTTGGATACAATATATTATATACAAATATGAAAACAGTTCTGTATTCTTAGTATTGGTCTGATTTTCAGAAGGACTGAGCACCCATAGCTCCCAGTGAAGTCATGGGAAGCTCAGGTGCTCAGCACTACTGAAAATCAGGGCAATATTGTGCAAGTATTTACAGGAATGTCTGCATTAAGTCTGAGTGGAGGTGACTAAAAGTCATTTAATATCAATGCCTCCAATGGGATTTGTGCATTAGGGTCTTTAGCAGGGGATCAAGTCATTCCTTAAGCATCAGTTTATTGTCATCATATGACATGATGATTATAGAGGTGAAAAGCAGAATACAAAATCCCCTTCCATTACAGGCATTAGTGGGTGAGATCATAGTAAGGTCTATACAAAACCACATGCTAAAACATGTAATCACTGCCAAGTGTACACAGCAATTCTTCTTTCTTCCTCTAAGCCTTTTCCATCCTGAACACTGAATGGCATTACTGTAGTAGCAGACAAAGGGGGGAAAGATAGGTTTCGTTTCTTCTGACATAATAACTTTGCTAGGCTAAGATGTAAACTAGACTGTTTTTAATTGGATTATTGGGAGTGGGATTTTCAAAAGCATTCATTGGTCTAACTCCTCTTATTGCAGTCAGTGGTAAAGCTTCCATTTACTTCAGTGGGAGCAGAGTTAAGTTGAATGGTAACTACTTTTGAAACTCCCATTTGATCTCTAAGGAGCATATTCTTTAAGTCAGAGCCCAAGGGCAGATCTACACTTAGAACGGTGTAGCTTCGCTACTGTAGAGCTTCAGTGAAGATGCTACTACGCCGGCAGGAGACCTTCTCCGATCGGCAGTTAACCCCCTCTGCGAGAAGCAGTAGCTATGTTGAGGGGAGAAGCCTTCCCGTCAACATACTACTGTCCACACTAGGGGTTAGGTTGGTATAACTGCGCCGCCCAAGGGTACGGATTTTTCACACCTCTGGGTGACGTAGTTATACCGATGTAAGTTTATAGTGTAGACCTGGCCTGAACCTGTGAGGTGCCAAACACCTTCAAACCCCCCTTCCCCCCCACCCAAACTTAGTGGTGTAAGGCACCTAGCAAGATCAGGGCCTCAGAGTTTTCTGAAAATTAAAAATACAATATTCCTAAAATTAATTTTTCTGATACCCACGATTCAGAAAAAATACCCAGTCCAAGATTGATAATCTTAATACCATCCCATAATTATCTATTGTTTGCAGTATTGTAGCTGTGTTGGTCCCAGGATATTAGAGAGACAAGGTGAGTGAAATAATATCTTTTATTGGATCAACATCTGCTGGTGAAAGAGACAAGCTTTCAAGCATGCACAGAGCTCTTCTTCAGATCTGGGAGAGGTACTCAGTGTCACAGCGAAATACAAGGTGGACCAGATTGTTTAGTATTAGTTAACACATTCTAAGATATGCAGTGTAGTTGCAGTCGTGTTCGTCCCAGGATACTAGAGACGAGGTGAGTGAGGTAATATCTAGGGTTACCATACATCTGGGTTTTCCCAGACATTGCCTCTTTTTTTGAGCCAGATTTTTCAAACAGCAGGCAATGTCCAGGATTTTTTCAGAGAAGATGCTGCAGCTCAGAAAGATCCCCAGTTGGTCCCTCCCGGTCATAGGCAGCTGATTGGTCCATTCCCCTGTATTCCACAGCCGCCAGATCCCGCCCACTCAGGCCCCACTCCCAGCTGTGGGGAGGGGGTCCCACATAGAGGCACTGACTGACAGATACCACTGCATCCTGTGCTTGCACCAGCTGCCCTGCCAACATGACAGAGAGTGACACGGCCCCCCCACTTCCAGTGAGTACCCCTGCCAGTTCCCCCTTTCTGCCTCCTCCCTTCTCCACTCCCTCCCCCAGCAGTGTCCTCTTTTTGGGAACTTGAAATACGGTAACCCTAGACTAACATCTTTTATTGGACCACCTTCTGTTGGTCCGCTCTCTGGCCGCTCAGCTCTGAAGGCAGCACCTGCTGCCAGCAGCAATAGTGTAAGAATAAGGGTGGCAATGAGGCACCAAGTCTGCTGTGAAAAGTGATACTGACAACGTTTCTTCACCCCCCCCCCAGTATTAAACAGTAACTATTTAAAAAAAAATAACTTTTCTGCTTATAACAATAATTCAATAAAAATGTGATTTACTCTTAATTTAAAAGCGGTGAGAAAAGATAAATTCATTTTAAACAGGGTTATACATTTCGCATTTAAAATAGTGTTAAATATAAAAATGTTTTTTTATTTATAAGAGGGGGTGTCTCACTCAGAGGCTTGCTGTCTGGAACGGGATGCCAACAGAAAAAGTTTGAGACCCGCTGTGCTAAACAATCTGTTCCACGTTGTATTTAGCTGTGACACTCTAAGTACCTTTCCCTAGCCCGAAGAAGAGCTCTGTGTAGGTCGAAAGCTTGTCTCTCTCACTAACAGAAGTTGGTCCAGTAAAAGATATTATCTCACCCACCTTGTCTCTCAAAAGTATCCATGTCCATTATGCAAGGAATGGGACAAATCCTGCAAACATGTATTCACATGAGTAATTTTCCTCTCCTGAGTTCAATAAACTGATTACATGAGTTGTCATAAATATAAAGGGAAGGGTAAACCCCTTTGAAATCCCTCCTGGCCAGGGGAAAGCTCCTCTCACCTGTAAAGGGTTAAGAAGCTAAAGGTAACCTCGCTGGCACCTGACCAAAATGACCAATGAGGAGACAAGATACTTTCAAAAGCTGGGAGGAGGGAGAGAAACAAAGGGTCTGTGTGTCTGTCTATAGTCTGTCTTTGCCAGGGATAGACCAGGAATGGAGTCTTAGAACTTTTAGTAAGTAATCTAGCTAGGTACGTGTTAGATTATGATTTCTTTAAATGGCTGAGAAAAGAACTGTGCTGAATAGAATAACTATTTCTGTCTGTGTATCTTTTTTGTAACTTAAGGTTTCGCCTAGAGGGGTTCTCTATGTTTTTGAATCTAATTACCCTGTAAGGTATCTACCATCCTGATTTTACAGGGGGGATTTCTTTATTTCTATTTACTACTACTTTTATTAAAAGTCTTCTTGTAAGAAAACTGAATGCTTTTTCATTGTTCTCAGATCCAAGGGTTTGGGTCTGTGGTCACCTATGCAAATTGGTGAGGCTTTTTATCCAACATTTCCCAGATAAGGGGGGGTGCAAGTGTTGGGAGGATTGTTCATTGTTCTTAAGATCCAAGGGTCTGGGTCTGTAGTCACCTAGGCAAATTGGTGAGGCTTTTTACCAAACCTTGTCCAGGAAGTGGGGTGCAAGGTTTTGGGAAGTATTTTGGGGGGAAAGACGCGTCCAAACAGCTCTTCCCCAGTAACCAGTATTAGTTTGGTGGTGGTAGCGGCCAATCCAAGGACAAAGGGTGGAATATTTTGTACCTTGGGGAAGTTTTGACCTAAGCTGGTAAAGATAAGCTTAGGAGGTTTTTCATGCAGGTCCCCACATCTGTACCCTAGAGTTCAGAGTGGGGGAGGAACCTTGACATGAGTAAAACGATTAACTTGCAAATTCTTTGGATCTGACACTAAATTATCATTTAATCACCATCAAGTAAGGATGTTCACACAAAATATGCAAGTTGCAGAAGAAACTGGGACATTTATCATCTACTGACTAGGAGAAAAACTGTAAGAACTCTCATAATATATATTGATGAACATCAATCATACAGCTTCTTATTTCCTACTTCACAAAATTCTGTTCAAACCCATTGTTTAGAGAAGGTCTGTCTGAACTGGATTGCTCCTGATGTCAAGCAACAAAGAGAACATTTGCTGCTATTCTCTTTTATGGCTCATTTTCCCATTTGTTCTAGAAAAATGTTATAGATCAACTCCTCCATTGCCCTCCCAGAAAATCACAAAAACTAAATTAACAATAAAACTAAATTGAAAATTAGGGGGGAGAGGGAATTGCAAAAGTTTGCACAGATGTCCTGTTTTTCATCAAAAAAATGTGGAAATTTGAAAAAAATTTACACACTCTAACAATGAATAGTCCTTCATTAGTATTCAGAATTGTGACTACACAGGGAAAATTGATAAGATCACAAGGAAACGTAAGTGTTTTGAAAACAATCTCTATGAAAGAGATTTTACGAATATGGAAAGACTTTTCAGCAATGTTTCCATCACTTGATACACTCCATTGTTATATCTGAGAGAATTTAGGCATCCAAACATAACAGAATAGGAAGTCTTTTCTCAGCATCTGGAGTGTAGCTAATAATTACTTTAATTAAATTGCCAAACTGTCACTCAACACTTGAGATTTTATAGACATTCTGTAACAGCTTCAAACACTTCAGAAGTGGACAAAGTCAACAAAGGATGAAGCACCAGAGGGGATGTCTCAGAGAGGGGTGGTTCCTTCATGCAGTTTATACTGTGTGCATCAGCTGAAAAAAAACAGCTAAGCAGAGAAGGCAAGAACTGTTTATAGGTAACAGTCACTAGCTTTTTGGCAAAGGGTCTAGGAAGTACTTACTTGACATTATATTACTGTGAAAAATATGGCTTTATGGTCCATTGGGGGTGTGTGTGTACGTGTGTGTGTGTGTGTGTACGTGTACATTTTATATATATATACATTTATAGAGATGCTTTCTTGAGCCTCACTGTCACTTTCCAATAGTGACCTTAATTAAAATGCTATCTGTGAGACAAGTACAGAGCTAAACAAAAGAAGCATTTTCTACTGCTATTGATGCTGCTTCTGTTATTCAGAAAGCAATCATCCACTCTTAACTGAAATACCTGGAGCAGGGAGAGAACACAGTTGACTAATTTGCTTTTATGGGTTATTCAGTAATTGACAGAACAGAATATAAACTTTCCAATTTGTAGACAGTTTTATGGCCTGGTCTATGCTATGGCTGTTTTATATCAGTTTAAGTGGCTAGTCCCTCCTCCTCCTTCCCCCCGCCCCATGTGGACAAATCCCTGGGTGACATACACCTGCTACTCCACTCCCTATCCTGGCCATTTGTGAAGTGGGCATGGGCAGGGGAAAGTGGAGATGGCAGGGATGTCTTTATGCACTGGTGATCCCTGGCTACTGGAACAGCCCTTTGAAGGCCAGAGGCAGCTGAGTGTAAGCTTGAGCTACACTGTTGAGGCTGCTCTAACTTGTGATGCCAGAGACCATGTGGTTGCTAGGCAGCTCAAGGATCAGGTTACTTAACACCACTTTTGTCTTATTTGCTTCCCACTTCCTGAGGTCTGTGGAGAATACTTGAATACAACCCAGGATTGGGGCCCTCCATCTCCACAAAGAATTACAAAAAAAATTAATTACTAATACAATGGACAAACATCTCATCTATCCAACAGACAAAATTTAAACAGGTGCATATGATCCATAATAAGGTTAACCAAGCTGTCCTCTAAGAAACAAGTATCTTATCATGCTAGGCTTTAACAGCTCAAAGAAAAAAAAAGTCTAGATTTTATAGTACAGGAAACCATATCTTTACATAACTAGATCTGTTTGTACCATCCAATTTTACTTTCTTATTTATAGGGAAAAAAATCCCATTGGAGCAGTTCCAGTTCCTCAATTACTCATATCACACAAACAAAATTAAGAAGCAAAAAACTTCTCATTTTTCTTTCTAACCAGTTCTGCTTTCTGTTAATGCTATCATTTTTTCTGCCTTTATTTTTTCAAGTATATATTATAGGGTTGATTTCTAAAGTAATAACAATATTTTACAAAGTCAAAAACACAGAAACAGTCAAATCAATCATTTGAGATAATTGCTCAATGCCTAGGGAACACATGAATACACACTTTATTCCAACATGGGAAGTAGCTCTTTTCGACTTCATTCCATAAAATCATATCCATATTCTTTGGGGCATTGTAGTGATTGCTGCATTCAGCTGATATGATTACGGTATGGTTCCTGGGTATCAGCTCCTGTCACATATCTAGTATGAAATATGCTAATATGCTGGAGAATTGGAAAAAGTAGACACTGAAGAAAAATTATTAAAAGATTTTAAATTCAGATGCAGTTACTAATAGTTTTCTGTAAATCCCAGGCAGGCAATGAGAAACCCACACTGAGGCTATGTCTACACTGTCACTTATGTTGGTATACCTTATGTCACTTCAGGGTGTGAATAAGTCACCTCTCCTTACACCAATCTAAGTGCTAGTGTGGACAGCACTATGTCAATGGGAGAGTTTCTCCCAAAGAGAGTTTCTCCCCAACCACTCATTGGGGGTGGATTAACTAAATTGACAAGCAAGCTCTCTCGTGTAGCCATAACGTCACTCCTTCATTCCACCCCCTCCACCTAAAAAAAAAAAAAAAATCACACACTCAGGACTGTGTCTCTTGCCACAAATGCCTCTGTGATAACTTCAGCCATTAAGTCTTTTTCTCCACCTCATAACCAAGTTCTGATAAAAGATGACCTCAGCTTGATAGAATGGGTTTGCCATTGCACCATTAATTAGGAGAACAGTGAGCAGCCAGAGCATGTATCTGAACAAAACAAACTCTGTTTAAGATGGGGAGTTGCAGTATCCTGACACCCATCTTGAACTGTATTCATAATGGAAAAAAGCTGGAACTTGGAAAAAACTATGATCATATTGCACCCCGTAAATAATCAGGCCAGTTGTATTAAGCTCTTTCCACATTTCTATTTTTCTTGCTGTGTAAGGGCCCAATCGTGCACATATTTACCACTGGGGGTAGCACTTACTTCCATGAGTTGGCCCTCTGAAGACAATGGGATTACACCTGAATGCCCAGAATAAGTACTTTCAGGATTGAAACCTAAATTTTAATGGGACCTAAAAATAATGCAAAATGGTACACAAACATACAAAGTAAATTTTTAACTGTACAGCAGTGTTTTAGTAAACAAAATAAATGTATAGTACCCATTAAATAGTAAACATTTTAAATTTTAACTATAAAATATTATTCTAGTCGCTTCAGAATATTAAACAAACAACTGAATTAAAACGGTGAGGGATTCTATTGCCTCAAATGACTTAAAAAAAATATGCCCTACAGTTTCGAGTGCCGTGCAGTCAACAATCCAAAACATAATTGAGACACAATGAGATATATAGAATTTACATAACAGGAAGCTTTTGGAATAGAAAGTGATGACAGGAAGACCACAGGGGGGAAACCTTGAGAATAATTAGCAACAAGAAAAAGAAAATTGTTTCCCAATAACAAAGCAATTATGAATGTACCTCTCAAACTGCGAAGGTCCAAATATGAAAGACAAGTGGGACAAAATCCAAAATGAAAGACAAGGAAAAATACTACAAGAAAGGGCAAATTCTGTTCGATTTATTCCTTTGCTATAAATGATCTTGTCTATTACGAAAACTGTCACAAATTCATAATTGGTATTATTTTTGAGAGAGTAGTTTGATTAGTTGGATGCTCAATTTCTGTCCTTAAATTTTATCAGACACTGACTACAAATTGGGGTGCATAGTTTGTGCCAATAGCAGGTGCAAGTATTCTCTTCAAAATGCGTTTAATGATATAAAAGAACAAAGATGCAGTGCAGACTCCCACTCTGTAATGGCATGATGCAGGGTGTGGCTCAGCAAGGGACACCAGTCTTGACTGAGGTCTGTGAAGAGCCTAACTTGCTTAGCAGTACTTCAGTCGGAAACAAAGAAGTGTCAAAACACACTTCCAGTAGTAGTACCTTAAGTACTGGAACACCGTTCTGTCTCCACACAAAAAAAGTGCTGGAAAGGCATTTTGTAGAGTTCCAGTATGACTTGAACCCGATTGATTAAATATTATTGTGGGCCTGATCTGATTTTGACCTACTATCATTATACATTTTACTGGGTTGTCATTGCTCGATACCATTTTTTGTTCCTGTAGAAGACTTGGATTCTCATGGCAAGAACTTACCAGGTCCAAATGCTTAAGGTGGGGGGTAGCCACTAGCCACTTCCCCCCACCCTCTCCCCATTGATGCTTCTTTTGTAGCTGATCTTGGGGCAATGGGGTGGTTCACAAGCAGCAGTGATGGGAGGTTGGGGCTATTGTTCACCATGTCATGTTAAAGTCATACTGTTTTCCCTTGTAATTTATTTTTGTGCTGCATGGATATTTCTAGTTAACTGTGAGGAAAAAATTTTATAGCCCATGCTTAGCCAACTTTATTTTTTCTTTCAGACATGAGGAATGGAGGAAATACTGATGGCACAGCAGCCAGAGGAATAGCAAGTGTGACTTTATTTATTCAGGTGTATTTGTACAAAATCTTAAAATCTGAATGAGTAATTTGATGTATTTTCTATTTTTTAAGCAGTGACTAAAATTCTTTCACTCTGCTTGCTTCAATTTTTTGTAAAATAAAAACCTTTTATTTTTAGCAAAGTCCATGTAGTTTGTATAAAGGAAAATCTTTGCTATCTCAGCTATCTGTGTGGTAGCTGTGATTAAATGCTGACATTATAAATCCAGCATTTACCCACAGTTATCAGATAGTGATCTCTGAGGCCCTGAGCCAGTGAATGTGCACATGCGTATCTGTAATCACCTGAACAATCCCATTATGTAACCAGATTCAACATCCTATGGAACTACTCATGTGAATAACGTAAGGCATGTGAGTAACTACCTGCAAGATTGGGGCCTGGCATTTATTGACAAATATTGACTCTTTAGTGGTACCAAAGATAACCAAACAGCAGCAGGCACATTAAATCAGCTATTTTAATTATCCATCGATTACTCATTTTAAGATTTTTGTATGAATATGAATTTGGCAAACTTGCTAGATTTATGTAGATATCAGTTCTTACTTGAGGGATTGTCCTATTCTCAACTAAAATTTCTGCTTTATTGTCCAAGATTTCTGATGTCAATCATTCATAGTAGAGGAAAGTAGAATTCTAAAAGGACTGATGAATAGAAGATACTGAAATGAAAGCCATTCATCCTGCTAAGGGAATATGAGTCAGCAATGTGCTCTTGTTGCCAAGAAGGTGAAGGGTATATTGGGTTGTAGTAATAGGAGCAATGCCAGCAGATCGAGGGAAGTGATTATTCCCCTCTATTCGGCACTGGTGAGGCACACCTGGAGTAGTGTGTCCAGTTTTGGTCCCTCCACTACAGAAGGGATGGGGACAAATTGGAGAGAGTCCAGCGGAGGGCAACAAAAATGATTAGGGGGCTGAGGCACATGACTTACGAGGAGAGGCTGAGGGAAGTGGGGTTATTTAGTCGGCAGAAGAGAAGAGTGAGGGGAGATTTGATAGCAGCCTTCAATTACCTGAAGGAGGGTTCCAAAGAGGATGGAGCTAGGCTGTTCTCAGTGGTGGCAGATGACAGAACAAGAAGCTTTGGTCTCAAGTTGCAGTGGGGGAGGTCTAGGTTGGATATTAGGAAACGCTATTTCACTAGGAGGATGGTGAAACACTGGAATGGGTTACCTAGGGAGGTGGTGGAATCTCCGTCCTTAGAGGTTTTTAAGGCCCGGCTTGACAAAGCCCTGGCTGGGATGATTTAGTTGGGGATTGGTCCTGCTTTGAAAGCAGGGGGTTGGACTAGATGACCTCCTGAGGTCTCTTCCAACCCTAATATTCTATGATTCTATAACAGATGAGGACTATAGCAACTTGGACTTGTGAACCTTTGTACAACATAACTTTTATGAGAGGCAATGGGACTTATTGGACTGGACTGTGAGTCAGGAGACTTGAGCTCTATTCTTGGCTCTGCTATGGGGAGCAAACACAATAACATATGTAAATTACAGTTTTCACAAACCATATTTGATGGGATAAGCAGATGATCTTTATTCAAGGTATACTCTTCAACAGGTGCTTTAAAAATATTACTACCCTTCCTGACATGCTTTCATCCCTTGGTTTATTTATAAAAAGTCCATTTTTGCAACTACTGTGGAACAAAAAAAAATTAGCAGAAAGCATAGAGCAGGTGTTGCCAATTCTTCCTCAGTTCAGTTTTTTCAGTCGTTTTTGGCTGCATTCTACTTTCTGGCTACAGTTCCACATGGAGGGCAGGGGGCGAGGAGAGACACCCAGCAAGCTTTTAAGATAATATTTTTATGTTTAATAGAATAAGTTCAAAACACTTCAAGGGAGATAATAATCAGTTCAATCAAAAATGTATTGTTAAAAAATAATATAAATATAATAAGAGACTGCTTCCTGCACAAATCATCCCAGCTGTGACTTATTTTCATATTAATTAGCTGGTCAAGGCAGGGGTGTATAAAAGAGGCAACTCAGAGATTTCAACAAAAGATGTAAAGCCATAAAAGGTCTCAGTGCATACCCCATCAAAGCATAAATCTGGACATTAAATAAATACAGCATAGAGTGCTTATTTTGACATTGCTTTGGATTACATTAAAATGTGAAGGGAAATTAACAGGAAAAGGGAATAAATGAAAGTGTTACAGGATGACTAGGGAGAATCTTGGTATTATGCTACCTAACCTCTCAATTTCCATATACATATGCACATCTATTTTATTGGGTGGACGCTGCTTGGAAGTGGAAGTGACTTTTCTGACTCATACACACGAGTATTTAGAAAGTTAGGAAACCTAAAGAAGTTTAGTTAAAAGGTATCTTTCGAGGAGAGTTAAGAAATTAAATATCCTTCCTCTAGCCAACAGGAAAGCAGATACCTTTTTAACTGAAACTTCTTTAGGTTTCCTAACTTTCTAAGTACTCATTGTGTGTCTGAGTCAGAAATGTCACTTCCACTTACACACAGTGTCCACCCAATACATACACACTTATCCCCACCCCAGTGACGCCAGGAGAGAATTTTTGCAAAGTATTAGTAATAAAGTTATCAAATCATTCCCTGCCTCTCAGCCGTATATGTAGAATTACTGACTGTTTTGGATAGTATCTTGGCACTTCAATCCTTACTGCACACACGGCAGGAGGGAGAAAGATAAGCAACTATGCTTTTAGTTATTTCAGCACTCACTCGGAGATAAGATCTTTGGCCCTTGTTTAGGGTAGGCTGGTTCAGAACAGTTGCAAATACACACTTCCTGAGTTATGTAGGCAAGAAAGGTATGTTAAAGATAAAGCGGAATCAATTTTCACAGTAGATGCACAGTACTAGCTTTCCCTGCTAATACACATGCTTTCTGCTTTGTTCCCTCTCCTGCAAACTTGCTCTCACCAGGTTTTGTTCATGGGGGGAGGGAGGGTGACATTCAACTCCAGACCTGTCCCTCACCCTTATATAAGTGGGCACCCTAATCCCATCTTTAGCCGCACTCACCACCTTCCACAGACACCCCAGACTTGGCTCCTGTATTCCTTACATGGGGATAGGGTCACATCCCAAACTAGTACCTGGCTCTTTTACATGTGGATGACCCCTCCAATACCCTGACCTGGCTCCCAGTTTGTGTATATCCAGACCCCTCACTGATTTCTATTCAACTTATGGGGAAGCGAAGACCTTTCGGGCACCCTCTCTTCTCTAACCTTTCCCTTGAAAAAAACAAACAAACAAAGAGGGAAATCATGTTTCAGCAATCTACTAGAATTCTTTGAGGGGGTCAACAAGCATGTGGACAAGGGGGATCCAGTGGATACAGTGTACTTAGATTTTCAGATTCTTTGACAAGGCTCACCAAAGGCTCTTACGCAAAGTAAACTGCCATGGGATAAGAGGGAAGGTCCTCTCATGGTTTGGTAATTGGTTGAAAGATAGGAAACAAAGGGTAGGTATAAATGGTCAGTTTTCAGAATGAAGAGAGGTAAATAGTGATGTCCTCCAGAGGTCTGTTCTGGGACCAGTCCTATTCAACATATTCATAAACGATCTGGAAAAAGGGGTAAACGGTGAGGTGGCAAAATCTGAAGATGATACAAAATTACTAAAGATAGTTAAAACTTTGAGGACAGGAAAGTGATCAGGAACAGTCAGCATAGATTCACCAAGGTAAGTCATGCCTGACTAACCTAATTGCCTTCTGTGGTGAGATAACTGGCTCTGTGGATGAGGGGAAAGCAGTGGACATGTTGTTCCTGGACTTTAGCAAAGCTTTTGATATGGTCTCCCACAGTATTCTTGCCAGCAAGTTAAAGAAGTATGGCCTGGATGAATGGACTATAAGGTGGATAGAAAGCTGGCTAGACCATTGGGCTCAACGGGTAGTGATCAATGGCTCCATGTCTAGCTGGCAGTCGGTATCAAGCAGAGTGCCTCAAGGCTCAGTCCTGGGGCCAGTTTTGTTCAATACCTTCATTAATGCTCTGGAGGATGGCGTGGATTGCACCCTCAGCAAGTTTGCAGATGACACTAAACTGAGAGGAGTGGTAAATACACTGGAGGGTAGGGATAGGATACAGAGGGACCTAGACAAATTAGAGGATTGGGCCAAAAGAAATCTGATGAGGTTCAACAAGGACAAGTGCAGAGTCCTGCACTTAGGATGGAAGAATCCCATGCACTGCTACAGAATAGGGACCAAGTGGCTAGGCAGCATTCTGCAGAAAAGGACCAAAGGGTTACAGTGGATGGGAAGCTTGATATGAGTCAACAGTGTGCCCTTGTTGCCAAGAAGGCTACCAGCATTTGGAGCTGTATAAGTAGGAGCATTGCCAGCAGATAGAGGAAAGTGATCATTCCTCTCTATTCGGCACTGGTGAGGCCTCATCTGGAGTACTGTGTCCAGTTTTGGGCCCCACGCTACAAGAAGGATGTGGAAAAGTTGGAAAGAGTCCAGTGGAGAGCAACAAAAATAATTAAGGGGCTGGAGCACACGATTTATGAGGAGAGGCTGAGGGAACTGGGATTATTTAGTCTGCAAAAGAGAAGAATGAGCGGGGATTTGATAGCTGTTTTCACCTACGTGAAAAGGGGTTCCAAAGAGGATGGATCTAGGCTGTTCTCAGTGGTAGCAGATGACAGAACGAGGAGTAATGGTCTCAAGTTGCAGTGGGGGAGGTTTAGGTTGGATATTCGGAAAACCTTTTTCACTCGGAGGATGGTGAAGCACTGGAATGGGTTACCGAGGGAGGTGGTGGAATCTCCTTCCTTAGAGGCTTTTAAGGTCAGACTTGACAAAGTCCTGGCTGGGATGATTTAGTTGGGGATTGGTCCTGCTTTGAGCAGGGAGTTGGACTAGATGACTTCCTGAGGTCCCTCCAAACCCTGATATTCTATGATTCTATGAGCCAGGCAGACTGTAAAGAGCTTCAAAAGGATCTCTCAAAACTGGGTGACTGGGCAACAAAATGGCAGATGAAATTCAACGTTGATAAATGCAAAGTAATGCACATTGGAAAGCATAATTCCAATTATACATATAAAATGATGGGGTCTAAATTAGCTGTTACCACTCAAGAAAGAGATCTTGGATTCATTGTGGATAGTTCTAGGAAAAACATCCACCTAATGTGCAGCGGCAGTCAAAAAAGAGAACAGAATGCTGGGAATAATTAAGAAAGAGTTAGATAATAGGACAGAAAATATCATGTTGCCTCTATATAAATCCATGGTAAGCCCACATCTTGAATACTGCATGCAGATGTGGTCGCCCCATCTCAAAAAATATATATTGGACTTGGAAAACATTCAGAAAAGGGCAACAAAAATGATTAGGAGTATGGAATGTCTTCTGTACAAGGAGAGATTAATAAAACTAGGACTTTTCAGCTTGGAAAAGAGACGGCTAAGGGGAGATATGATTGAGGTCTATAAAATCATGACTGGTATAGAAAAAGTAGATAAGGAAGTGTTGTTTACTACTTCTCATAACACAAGAACTAGGGGTCACCAAATGAAATTAATAGGCAGCAGGTTTAAACAAATAAAAGGAAGTATTTCTTCACACAATGCACAGTCAACCTGTGGAACTCCTTGCCAGAGGATGTTGTGAAGGCCAAGACCATAACAGGGTTCAAAAAAGAACTAGATAAATTCATGGAGGATAGGTCCATCAATGGCTATTAGCCAGGATGGGCAGGAATGGTGTCACTAGCCTCTGTTTGCCAGAAGCTGGGAATGAGTGACAGCGGATGGATCACTGGATGATTACCTGTTCTGTTCATTCCCTCTGGGGCACCTCGCACTGGCCACTGTTGAAAGACAGAATACTGGGCTAGATGGACCCTTGGTCTGACGCAGTACGGCCATTCTTATGTTCAAATAATAAATATTTTTAAATAGCCATTGGAAAGAGGAACATGGTTCCCTACACTCCAATGAACACCACTACCTGTGACATCACATGACACACAGTTATTCTCCCTACATCTTGTTCTGTGGACCTCACTGAAAACCCACTGTAGTCAACTGAAAGACTGAAGTCAATGGAAAGATGGCTACTGACATTAAATGGCTTCAGATCAGCCCCTACCACAGGTTGGGTGATATCAGCTGCAACACAGTGGTTCCATAATAGCACTAATAGGGGATATAGTATGGAACTACTGTAGCTATAGTTTCTTTCTATGTATGTTTATTTTAAAAATATCTTTTTCACGTCCTGCATAACATTAAAATGATTAAGCTGTAGTTAAGGTTGTAAATTTATAGCATTTACTTAAAGGGATAAAAATTCTTAAGAAAATGTTGCAAGTCCCTCAAAAGGCACAAACATTAGAAAAGCTGGAAATTCAATGAAGAGATTATACTTAAATTAATTAGAAAGCAAATATGCAGTTATAAACATACAATTAAGGTCACCTAAACAACCTTGGTTCTGCTCCTGTGTTACAATCCACAGAGCTACCAAAATCAGGAAACAATCCTATCCTAAACACCAGACATCTTCCTATGCATCCGCAACTACAACAACTGAGAAGTGATCTAACTGAACTCTTGTTGAAACGTTAATTATATATTTCCGCGGCAATTAACCCCCAATGTTTTTACTTCACTATATCAAACTACTTCTGCCTTATTTTAGATGATATGAGATTACTGTAAAAAGACAGACTTTTACATCTCCACTAAAAATGTCCGTATTTAAGCCAACCATTCAGTACAATTTCCCAAATGCATGTAGGGTTTCTAAGGCACAGAACATTGTCATACTGTCAAATATAATGTATCTGGATCTCCCAATTTCCTAAACACTGAACCAAAAATTCAGGTTGATTTTATGTCAGTGTTCAAGGGATTAACTTACATATTGTACAAATACAAAGACAGGGAATCCAGAGTCCCCCAGCTACATAAATGGGATGGATTTAAAACATCCTTATTAAAAACTCTATTATCATCATCACCACAACAACCAGATCTTTCATAGTGTTTTTCATCAGTAGATCTCAAAGCACTTTATAAGGGAGCTAATGATCATTAGTCTCATTTTTACGGATGTGGAAAGTAAGGCACAGAGTGGGGATGTGACTTCCCCACAGCCACCCAGCAATCTAGTGGCAGAGCCAGGAATAGAAACCAGGTCTTCTGTGCCCTATCTACCAGGCCACACTCCTCATAACATTGCTCTCCTACATACAAGATGCAACAGATGCATAGGGTAGAACAGAACAGAGTTCAGGATATTGGGGATGATATTCCATGTGCATTTCTACACTTTAAAAGAAGTGGAAAGTGCACTTCTTTAACTTTGAATTAGGTGTTTTTTGTTTTGGTTTGTTTTTTATACTGATTTTTAAGAGCACTGTATGGTAACCAATGGTCCAGTTGCCCAAATTACAGGAGAAATGTTGACCTATTTGTATATCTCAAACTGGCTGACTTACACTGGGAAAAGATACACTATTTCTCATCCTGTTGATAAATACAGATCCTCAGTGGGTGTAAATTGCCATAGCTCCATTAAAAGTCAATGATCTATGACAATTTACAGCAGCTGAGGATTTGTCCCATGATCTTCCAGGACCTGATCCAAAGCACATTGTATATCAAGATTGCAAGTTTTTTCAAAAGACATGCTTTAATTCAAACAGGAATTAATTCAGGAAAGTCCAACTTGATACCAGCCAGGTCTGTATTCTTGGGGAACCAGGGCGCAATATCCAGCCTTTCTGACTCATGAAAGACACCCCCCACCAGTCTCTGCTTGAATCAAAACCGATTAGAGAAAAGACTTGCAGAGAGCATGGAGGGCATTAGAAGACACATCTAGACCTTCCTGACAAGGGTGACAAGATTAAGACATCTCCATTAGCATACAGAATGGAGAACTGAGGCAACTCCCCTAGCCTCATCTGCATGAAAGATGGGACAGAGAGACATCTCAATTAGCATACAGAATGGAGAACAGAGAACTGCACTGAACGCTGGGACCAGAAAAGCAGGGAAGCACTGCATCATGGGGGATCTCTGGTCCAGATGTTAATGAACCTATGCTTGCACACACCCAGCTCAGCAGTTATCAGATCAATTCTAGTAACGAGTCCTTGATTGATATCCAAAATACTGAAGCAGCCTAGTTGCACTGTGAGCTCCCTGGAAGAAACACCACCCATAGCCAAGAGTGATCAGCTCCGATTGTCTAGCCCAAAGAAAACCCTTAAGTCATCAGTTTACCCATAAACAAATCTAGTGTTCTCCCTTGAACCACTGTTGTTTCTCTACAAAACCCCCTACCTATGCCCAAGTAATTCATGGACCCAAACTCTGTCTCAGTTTCACTGGGACTCCATCTCCTGACTGATCGTGCTAGGGGCTCTGCCTGCCTCTAGCACCCAGGACCCTGAGCTACCACCATCACCTGGGAACCCCAACCAGTTCAAGCCTCATGGAGTGGATAAGATCCCTCTCTCTCTTTCTTTCTGTTTTCTTTTCTATCTCAAGTATTAACCTTTAATAATGTAACTGTTATGTTGGTTTAGGCTCTCCTTGTGTAGTTATCACTATTATTCAATAAATAACTTTTATAGTTAAGCTGGTTGCATCTCTCTCTCTCTCTCTCTCTCTCTCTGAACTTTACTCTTTTGTGTTTTTAGCTTCCCCATTTACTCTGCAGCAATGCTAAAGATCCCTGTAGTGCCCAAAATACTTTGGGGTTTGCTCATCAAGTGAGTTACTACCAGTATAATTGTGACGTGAAAGTGGGGATAGGTATGTGCTAAACCTGTGGCATAATAAGGTTGCAGCTTGAAAGTGCTGCTTGACCCAGCCCACTGAGTCCAGGGACATATAAGGGTGACAGCTTGAAAGTGCTGATTGATCCGGTCTGCTCAGACTTGCTCTGTTAGTGTGTGCATGTGTGTGTGTCCGTGTTCATCTGGTTCTAGGGCTGGAGAAATCCAGCCCCGGGGAACCTAGGTCCTGCAGAATAGTTCCATTGGGAGGGGACTTGCAGAAGGAAGGAGTAGAGGTCCATATGAACACACAAGTGACACAAGCAGTACATTAACAGAATTACAGAACTCCCCTCCCCCCAGAAGAGTAACTCTAATAAATAAGCATACCCCAAAGTAATGGGCAAATCTGGTAACACATAGCCTACGTTAGACTGAAGGTCAGACTAGATGATCAGAAGTCCCTTCTGGCCTTAAAATCTATGAATCTTTGGGAGTGTTTCCACTGACTTCAATGTGCTTTTGAGCAGGTCTATATTAGGGTAATTCACTGAGCTATTGCACTTGTCTTTCAGTATGTTTGCATTTAACTAGCCAATTCAGAAAAAAGGAGCTGTTCACCTTAAATAGCTGCTGACACATCACAGAAAACTCTGAACAAACATTCTATTCAGAAACAATTCTGCTACTATTATAGGTTTTATGCTGTGTTTATTCCTCCCTTGAGTTTTCTTTCTGAAAATAAGCCTGATTCTGCATCCTTATGCAAGCAAAGCTCTCACTGTAAAATTATTACTTTTGAATTTGTGCCCCGACAAAGGCATGACTGACTTTTTTTGCCTTGACTACCAGCCCTATAGTTAATCCATGAGAAAGGCATCTGATTATCATCATCCTTCCACATATCTAACCTCCGCTAGTCAAAGTGCAAAAAATCGATAGCTTTCTGAGATTACAGATCACTAGTGAAGCTGGCTGAATGTGAGATTTTATGGCATTTATTCTATTGCATTAACTTCAGTAATATTTAAGCTAACATTAACATTCTGGATACCATGCGTGTCCAAAGCCAAACTGACATACATCTTTAGTAAAAAGAAAAAACATGGCAAAGAATCTGTAATGCATTAAAAGGGCTGCTGTAATCTGCTTAGTACACCTCAAATAGCAAAACTTCTATTAAAAAGTACAAAGATATGGGGGGAAGGTTAGTATATTGCAGCTCTAGCTTATGGCCTAACAAAGAAGAAACACACCTGTGAGTTGCAAGGACAGCATTAAAAATGAAAACCCAAGGGTCTGAAGACAAGTCCACTGAAATGACATCACACGAAATGTAAATGTATCATTTTCATTTCAATAGAGTGTCAACAACAAATTTTGCTTGTGACCTGCTTCATTGCTGAACTGCAAACATATCTGTCTACTGAAATTGTTTATTCCTGGCTATCCTATCTAAAGTGTCTGATGATCTGATGTTCCATTAATTGAAAAGTAATGTACAATAGAAAACTCCTGCCTACACACATTCACATTCGAATAGCAATAAAGGGGTTAACACATAAAACACAGGTTTTCTTTTTAGCCAAAAGACAGGAGAAACAAAACAAAACAAAACAGAAACATAAAAATTGACAAGTATCAGATCAGTGGATTTCAAAACAAAATACCAGATTAACAAGTATGCAGTTTTCAGAGTAGCAGCCGTGTTAGTCTGTATTCGCAAAAAGAAAAGGAGTACTAGTGGCACCTTAGAGACTAACCAATTTATTTGAGCATGTTGCAGTGTTGTTGTAGCTGTGTTGGTCCCAGGATATGAGAGAGGCAAGGTGAGTGAGGTAATATCTTTTATTGTACCAATTTCTGATGGTGACCTGAAGAAGAGCTCTGTGTAAGCTCGAAAGCTTGTCTCTCTCACCAACAGAAGTTAGTCCCATAAACAATATTATCTCATCCACCTTGTCTCTCTGATTATCAAATGCATTTTGGCTTCTTTGTACCACTCCACTGGCATTAAGCAACCTTAAAGTTGGTGTAGCCAGCTGCTGGCACATATGCCCCTGTAAATGAGGGATACTGCAATGGTACAGAGCCATTGTAGTGGCTCTGAACCCTCCTAGTGACCAGCTCAGGGAGACTGTCTGAGGCATCCTTGTGCCCCAGCATTCCACAACTGCCAGACACAGGGCCCACTAAACAGCTGATGAAAATTAGAGCCGTCCCCCAGCTGGTTTATTTTACACTAAGGACCAGACTGGCAGCTGGAGAGCTCAAGATCAACGGGATTCACATAAAGAAAAGGAGTACTTGTGGCAACTTAGAGACTAACCAATTTATTAGAGCATAAGCTTTAGGGATTCACATAGGACCTTTGCACACCCCAGTTGTGCTAAGAACTAATCAGCTACAGCAGACAGTCTGGCCCCAAGTGTAGACTTCTGTCTATAATATTTTATCTACGTTTAAAAAGTACATCACTTAAACTAAAAGAAAAGGAGTACTAGTGGCACCTTTAGAGACTGCCACTAGTACTCCTTTTCTTTTTGTGAATACAGACTAACACGGCTGCTACTCTGAAACCTATCATTTAAACTGTTGTGCAATTGAAACTATGAATGTGCAGCTTGGACAGTTTAACAAATACATAACCTCTGATGAAATTTCAAAGTTCTTACTTCTTTGTTTTTAAAAAAAACAGAACATCTCTATATATTCCACCCTGTTTTGCAGATTTAGTATGGTCTTTCCAATGGGAAGTTAGTACCTGGAAAATTTCCCATTTGATATGGAATTAGCAAGCCACAATCTGCTCTAAGTTTTTCTTATGCTCAAGAACTGTCCAGTAAACTGCAGAGGTTTTTCCAACAAAGCAGCTGAAACTCCTAAAATACTTTCTGCACTCATTGTCAGGAAAAGGCATTTGGTAAATCAAATCTCTAGGTTTTCAGTTTACAGACAATAATTTCAAAATGTTACAAAATTCTGCACTCACCAGTTTATACAGGCTGACAAAGACTGACTTGTTAATTAAATGTCCTGTCCAGTATATGATTGTTCTATAAATTTTTAAGCAATTTTTATATCATATCATTTATATATTTTATATCATTCAAATTGCATGTGCACAAACTATTTTAAAATTAATCATCATCATCTTTCATTTACAGTTTTTAAGATCAATTTATTTGTGATGTGAAAAGTCACTACATTACACACACACATGCCCACCCCCAAATTTGGAAAAATATTTAACTATCACACCTTATTCTTTCAATAGGGGAAGCAGAAATGAATGAGAAAATCGGGAGAGATGCAAGAACTTACTAAGAAAAATCAGAAGAAAGGGTCAAGCAAATAAAGTCAAGTTGCACAATTAGCTGAAAAAAAAAAAAGAAATGGCAGGGATGGAAGAGTGAAACAGTATTTCAAAAACAGAAAAACTGAACCTTGGCAATAGCATAAAACATAAATCAAACTATCAAATTACAACGTAATCAAAATATTAAATTGTGACAGTAACGGAAATACATAATACAGCCATACATAAGGATAGTTCTTATTCACCAAAACTGGGCCCATGATCTTTTTATTGGAAAGAGATGATAGTTTTCTCACTTACCCAAATCCTGCACACATATCATGTAGATAGTAAATAAATACAGAAAGTGCGGCAGCTTCCGTTTCCAGTGATAGTACCACATATCACTCACAGGTGACATCCTATGAAGCAAGAAAGCAACAGCTTTAAACAAGCCAAAACTTGATTTTTTCAGTAATAATTAAGATATTGCTATTATTACACCAGCAGCTGAAAAATATAGAGTTCCTTAGAATCTTGCTTTAAAAGAGTGTTGTCTCTGGTCTTTATATGGAGGGCAAAAGACAAGGTGTTCATATCTCTGATAACAGACAGGCAAGCCAAAAGATGGACTGTGATTGGGTCTGTGGGCCATGCATGGTGGGTGCGTGGTTGTTTATGACAGTTTGTAGCCCATATTCAAAACATGTAGGGTGGATGATGTAAGAGGGATATGGTCTATATGTTGAGACTGGGCAGGAATATGGGTGAAGTTAAGGTTCTTTTTGGAATTTGCAACTCACTGACATGTATTATAGACAATATGAAGAGTGCATTTGAATATTTACCTTTCTTCCCATAACTGTTCTTTCCGACACTTTTCAGCCTTAAGGTTTTTATAGCTGTAACATTCCTTGGTTTACATATTGTACAGTAAATAGGAACCTTAACTTAAAGGTAGTATTTTCTGTCTGTCAGTGACCAGCGGCCCAATCTTACTCTCATTAAAATAAATTAGACTCTTGATATTTAATACAATAAATACAAAAATAGTTTAGCCAATTCTATTTACATTCCTTTGCTTTTAAAGCATATATGACAATTTTTAGGCCAAATCAAAATGTTCCTAGTTAAAATTATGGTATGTGGAAGCTGGACAAGCAAGAAATAAGGCTTATAATGGAACTTAGTCCCAACCTTTACTATGGAGATATAATCATGGATCCAAAATTAATTGTAACCTATTATATTGCTTTCTCTTTTTATGCAACAACTCAGCAACAAGCAACAGCAAAGAAGTGAAACACAGCTCACATATTATATTGACCAACCCCATTCCCATCCTATTTTGAACTGACAGCCTATAATTAGCCTTTTTCCAGTAAGAAATTATTCATTTATATTATATTGAGGAGACAGGGGGATGAAGGGAATAGGATGGACTGGCAAGAACACTGAACTAACAGTAATGAAAAAACATCACACACAAATGTCTGTCAGGATAGTGAAATATTAAATAAATTGACCCAAAAGACATTTTGGATGAACTTTAATGCCATTTGTCAGGCTGTGAATGTGAGGGAGGTGAATGAGAGGAAAAAATACAGGCAGTTAAACATATCATAAAAACCTGACTTTTTTAAACATATAGAAATATTTTTTCTTTCCGCACTCCACATTTATTGCTTTAAAACTGATAGTGAAAGCTGGGGGTAAATTTAAAATCTTGTCCACTAATGGCTCTTCTAGCTTTTGAAAGAAAAAAATTAAACACCAACAAGCCTAGATGAGTAAGCATCCTAAAATAATCGACTGTAATGAAACAACTAATGTTGCAAGTTTAAAAGTAATAGTTCTTCAAATCAGTCCTCTGAATCATATGCTACAGACCTAGGTAAACAAAATTTCATGAGATTAACTGCTGTGAATGGATTGTAGGAAAACCTAACTGGTGTTCTCTAATATAAGTATCTGACTACAAAAAGGTCCAATTCTTTATTGAAAGTTTTGTTAAATTATTAACTTGAAGCTGATTTATTTTCTGAGATATGGTAAAATTAAACTTTAAAAGTTTTAAAGAGAAGCACAGAACATTCAGGGCTCTGAAATACAAGAATCTCTTTGATGAAGCCAGACACAGCAGAATAAGCAGATTACTACACAATAGAAATATTGTCCTCCAACTCAGTGGTCCATAAATTCTTGTTAGCATCTCAGACAACAGAATGCCAAGACTTTGGGAGCTGTACAGTATGCAAAAAATAAGTTTCATACACATACAGATACCCTAAATATTCCCCTAGAAAGTTATTGTTGATGAGAAGCTATCCTGTTTAGACAGCAAAATAAATCATATATACAGGGATGCAATTAAAACCTCAACATTTGCCAGTTGGGGTGGTGACTGTAAAAGGATATCCTCTCTTTCAAATACAGGAGAATACAGTGGTCCTCATGAGTTGGTAAGTTCTTGTACAACTCACCAACTGCTGTTTCTACAAGAACTTACCAACTCATGAGGACCACCTGAACCTTCCAAAAAAAGGACTGAAATCTGGCAAGACTTTTGGGGATTGGACTATAGCTTTTAAAGCATTTTCATTCAATCCTGAAGCACATTGAAAAGAATTCTGGGATAATCTAATGTCTCAGACAAACTCCTCATTGCGGAACCCCACAAAAAAACTTCCTGGCTTAAACCTACACTGGAAAGAATGGCCCACATTGAACCATTTTAGAACACTGCATGGCAGATGCTATCATCTCTTGCACCTTTGGAAGATGAGCAACAACTCACATTGTATCTGTGGACACCAGTCACAAACTATGGATCACACTGTAAATCAGTGCCTGCTTTGATTGTTTACTGGTGGCATCTCAGACTTACATCAAGTGGCTCACTTACACAATGGCTCACAAATTTGGACTTCCTCTCTTGCCATACAAAAGCAGCAGCAGCAACACTGCAGATTAAGTACAGAAGAAACTGCTGTCTGAGATCATTTCAGAATAGCCTGGTAATTGGAGAAGTCATATTGTGAAAGTGAATAACGGAACTAAAGGCAAATATTAACATTAAGCACTAAATATTTATAAAGAGCATTAAAAATTAAAAAGTTCTGTAAAAGTGCTAAATATGCTAAAATACTAACATGTCAATTTAATGTAAATAATATATATTTATTAATAATAATTCTGTTGATTATTAATGGTTATTAAAATCTAAAACTTGAACCTAAATAGCAAATGAATAATTCAACAAGCAAATTAGTGAATAATTAGTGAAAAATAGTATCTTGCAGTTTGGAGACATCTTAGAGAGCAAGAAGGGCTGCATTTTCCTCCTTAACATTCATAACTAGGGCCCTACCAAATTCACATCCATTTTGGTCAATTTCATGGTCATAGGATTTTTAAAATCGTAAATTTCATTATTTCAGATATTTAAATCTGAAATGTCAGTGTTGTAATTCTGGGGGCCTGACCCAAAAAGGAGTGTGTGTGTGTGTGTGGGGGGGGGGCAATAAGGTTATTGTAGGCAGGGGTTGTGGTACTGCTACCCTTATTTCTGCACTGCTGCTGGCAGTGGCGCTGCCTTCAGAGCTAGGTGGCCGAGCAGCAGCTGCTGGCCAGGAGCCCAGCTCTGAAGGCAGAGCTGCCGCCAGCAGCAGTGCAGAAGTAAGGATGGCACTATTGCTGCTGGTGGGGCGCTGCCTTCAGAGCTGGGCATCCTGCTCTCTGTCCAGCCCAGCCCTGACGGCAGCACAGAAGGAAGGGTGGCAATACTGCAACCCCCCTAAAATAACCTTGTGATTCCCCTGCAACTCCAATTTGGATCAGGACCCCCAGTTTGAGAAACGCTGGTCTCCCCCATGAAATCTGCATAGTATTGTGTAAAAGCACACAAAAGACCAGATTTATGGGGGGAAACCAGACTTCACAGTCCATGATGCGTTTTTCATGGCTTTGAATTTGGTAGGACCCTGTTCATAACTAATGGAGAGACAAGAATATGAGGATAGTAACGTAATAACCCCCCTCCAAGGGATCAAGTAAATACTGTAAACTGTAACAAGAATGACTATTACAGAGGAGTAAAGCTTCAGATAATTTCTACCTCTAACAACCAGATTCACTGCAATTGTGAACATGGCTCAAAGTGATGTCTCTTTCTCACTCTCTTTAAAATTTAGACAAAATTCAGAACAGTGAGTCTGATTCGGTCTTCACTTAGTTACATGCATGTGACCCCAGAGAAATCCATGTAGCTAAAGCAGAATTTGGCTCAATATACTGTAGTTGGCAACTATCTCATTATAGCTGGATGTAATCCCACTATAGTTATCCTTTTATACATGTTTTTAACAACTATCAGTTATCCCTCTACAGATGTAAATGCTCTGCAGAATATTAAATGCAGTCTACAACGGCTAACAAAAGCATTACCGATTTTTTCAGTGAAAAGACAATTTTAGATACTGCTGTGACATACCCAGTTGAGCACTCTAGCTACCAACTTTATGCAAACCATAGTTACTGTACTCCTATTTCCTATGATGCAGGAGACAATGGGTGTATTCACAATTCATTCTGGAAGAGCAAAAATGTAATGTAATTTATCTAAACCATAAATGGGGTGGTAATTTGACATGGTTCAAGACCAATTTAGTGCTTGTCTTGCTAAATCTAACTACCAAAAATCCCACATTGTATATACAGTATCCAGCTAAAGCAACACCAGCATATTTTTGGAAACACACAACTTTGGAGTAAAATACATACTACTCCTGAATAATCCAATAACCTGTGGTTCATGCACCGATACCTCATCTACAGAACATGCTGGACATATCTGCCTACACCTTGTTCAAAACCTGGGCAGAGTTCTCCAGAGTGGGATGTGAATTCTGCCCTAGGCAGATTGACTGGATTTTCTTTGATCTTTGACATGGATGAAACTATTAAGAAAAAAAAATGCTGCTGACAGTTTGAAATTTAGAAAGAGATACCACCAATTTCAAAACATCTCATTTAAATTACGAAGCAAAAATATTTTATGATGTAGTCACGATGGAGTTATAAAGCAACAAGTGAGAGACAACTACTTCGCGTTTTAGTTCCTGCACACTAACGAAAGAGTACACTTCAATTCTACCTCATTTTTAACTGTAAATTGCTAATTTCAGACAATGGCATTTAAAAGGTTCGTTTTGTAGAGTGCTGCTTACTCTCCCCATATACAACCGTTCTCAGAGCCAGCCAAAAATCTGACTAGAAAATACTGGCGGAAGATGAAGGTAAGGCATATACATTTTAATTTAAAACGTGTCATTTGTATGTATCCGATATTTTCTTGGTCCTTGGATTTCCCTCCAAAATGAATTTTCTAGCGTTTTAAGTTACCAACATGCTCGTGCAACCCTTGTTCTTTAGTCATAAATTCTTCTCGCTTTACTTTACCTTGTGCTGTAAAAGAAAGCTACCCTTTGCGCCTGTATCATTGCTTTCATTCAGTGCCAATCACAGGCTCTGTATCATTAGGTGTGAATGTGCTAGAGAAGCACCAACAGCTCCTTTGTATATGTCAGCAAAGGCAGAGCCTACTTGGGAATCTGCCCAAGATTCAGTACAACTCTAAAGGGCTAATCCCTGGACCGGATAGTTTATCAAAGATAGCGTCTACGAACCCTTTGTGAAGGTGCCCTTTCTCTCCCTCCGAAAGGCTGCGGGAATCTAGCAATCTCTCTCCAGTAGGAGACTGTGGGGAACAGCGAGGAGTGGGGCTTAAATTATTATTCTGCCTGACCCCTCCTTCTCCCTTCCCTTCCTTCCTATTTTTGGCACAGTACCTTGCTGGCTAGAAAAAGTACCTCTCGCCGATCTGTTTCTTAGATCTGAACTCCGCTTTGAAAGAGTTGAACTTTTGGCTCCAGATAACGTGAACACACACACACACACACACACACACACACATAGACACGCACATAGACACACGCGCGCGCGCACTGCCCCACAAGCAAAGCACATTAAGGATGGGATGGGCTTTGTTTCCTTTTGCAATGTTCCCCTGGAAGCATCGAAAGTAAAGAGTAACTTCTGCCTTCAAGCTGACTATAAATAATTATATTTTTTTTAAAAAAAAAATCGGTCTTCTCGGGATCTTACAGAACATTCTTTTGGCAAATCCCGATATTGGCCAAGCAGTATCTGTTGGCAAGTGTGCACAGATAGACAACACGGTTGGCCCATTCTTCTAGCACAGAATAAACCTGAGATTCAGCACGGGCTACAGGGGGAAGAAATGCGGTCTGTCTGGCCGGAATCCCTTTGACCAAGGACCAACCGGTTTGCCGCCCCTAGCAGCTGGCGAGAGTCGGTCCTTACCAAACTGTTCCGACGGTTAAAAATACTCCTCGCCCCACTGTGGAAAGCGCAGGGAGGCGAAACTTACATGTTGACATTAGCGGGCTGCTGTCCTCCGGCGGGTGCCAACCACCATCCCCTCCTGCTGCGGCCGCCGCCTCCGTCTCGCTCCCGCTCGCGCTTCCCGGGAAGTTCCGCAGCCTCTGCCCACCTGAGACACACGCAGCGTCCCGCGCGGGCGGGCAACGCGGGGAGCGGCCCCTGCTCAGCCCGGGTCCCTCCCGCTCGCCGCGGTGGCCGCGCTTTGCCTCTCCAGTCGCACCCGGCGGGAGAAAGCGGGGGCTGCACTGGGCGGGTGCTGAGCGGGCGGGAGGCTGGGGCTGGTCGTTGGGAGGGTGGGTCCCTGCGCTGCCCACCCCTCCCCCTCGCTGGGGTCGGGCTGGCCGCCCCGGGCAGCTGCGGTGTCTCTCGGCTTCCAGAGGGCCGGGGATTATTCAGGTGGCTGCGCAGCTGGCTGCGACTCGGGACAGTGCGGCTGGCGGACCGCCCCCGCCCGCGGGCTCTCCCCTCGGAGGCCGGGCTGAAGGCGCCTCGCAGCGCCACCTGGCAGCGGTGATCTGGGCCCCAAAACACCAGCAGGAGAGAGAGCACAGGCAGCTAGGGGCACCCCCTGCCCGGGACACCTCAGCCGCAGAGACACCCCCCCCCCCCGCCTGCCACACGCTGCCCCAGGGGTGCACGAATCAGAGATACCCCCCCCACACCACACGCTGCCCCATAGACACTCGCCCACCACACGGGCTGCCCCAGGGGTGTCCCCCCCGCCCGCCACACGCTGCCCCGGAGACACCCCCCTCACCACCACCACCCGCTGCCCTAGAGACACCCGCCAGCCACACGCTTCCCTGGGGGTGTAAGCTACAGTGGGGACACAACACCTCAGAGACATAGTGCTCCAGAGACCCCCATCCACTGCTTCAGGGGCACACACTCCAGAGACACCCACTCACTACCCACTGCTCCAGGAGGGCACACTACAGTGGGGACACAACACCTCAGAGAGACTCCCTCGCCGCCCCCGCCCCCAAGAGACACACTGCTCCAGGGGCACACAACAACCCTGAGACACTCACCACTCCCAGAGATACACTCCACACTACTCCAGGGTCACACCTGCCTCCCTCCCTGCTGCCAGCTGCACACCACACCCCGCCTCTGGAGCACATACACACATCCCAGGGACACACAACCCAGGAATACACACACCGACCCAGGGATGCACATACAACCTTGAGGACATACACACTCCATGCACTGACTCCGAACTGACTGACACTTAAAAGTGCACTACCAAATTTGAGTTCCATGCAGAACCTAGCACCTAGGAAAGTGCCACCAGCTCAGCAACAAAGGGGTTAATTGAACATGTCATTGCTCCTGGTGCCAATTGACTGGATGCCACTAGAATTTTGAAATTTTTTGAAATAATTTTCGTAAGTGATGGATAAACCAGTTTGGTTCATCTATTTTTAAAACCAAACTTTTCTGTGGCACTGCAATATTCAGATAATGCTATTTCTACATAGAATCTCTCCCTTCCAGTTTCTATCCAGATGTAAAAGATTTGAAATACTGGAAGAAAGACTGACCTCATGGTATTTCCATCCTGTTCCAGTAATGGAAGCACTGGAAACCTCATGAGGAAAGTTTTTCTTTGTCCTAAATTTTCAGTCCAGTTTTGCAGAGATTAGGAAAGTGTGGATAAGCTTTGAATGGGCATTCAAATGTTTGGATGCTTATCTGAACCACAACCTAAAGCTGAACTTTTTAAAGTTCACCTATATATATATATTATACACGGGTGGTGTCAAAGGCAAAGGATCACAGAGACAAAAGAAATAATTCCAGATTAGTCACATTCAATTAGTTTTTAGCCATGTCAGAAAAATGATCTACTTTTCTGTTGTAAAATGGAAATTAAATGCCAAACAAAACTGCAAACACTGAAAATATCAAAGAGCATAAAACCCTGTGACTCATAGTGTTGTAGTCTGAAGGAAAGGGAGGGAGGTGGATAGTTTTGCATCATGTATACCAAAGTAAATTCCTCTCAATTTTAGTGGAAAGTGAAAAATATCTCTGTATATACTACAGTATTTCTGTTTAAATGCCTATTGGATCTCTCATAAAAACCCTTCTTGGTATTCTGCAGCAATTGGTAAGAACACTAATGCTTGCAAGTGTGATATTTCAGTGTTTTGGGCCATTACAGTAGAAGACATGACAATGTTATAGGCAAACTAGGGAAATATGGTCTATGAAGTGGTCTAGATAGAAGAAATAATTATAAGGGGTGTGTGTGTTTGTGTGAAGTGTTACAGTAGCTGCGTTGGTCCCAACACAGCTCAAAAGCTTGTCTCACCAACGGAAGCTGATCCAATAAAAGATATTCCTTCACCCACTTTGTGTCTCTTATAAGGTGGGTGCACATGTAGTTGAAAGAGTAGTTAGCAATGGCTCACTGTCAAACTGGGGGGACATATTAAGTTGGGTCCTGCAGAGCTCAGGCCTGGGTCAGTACTACTCAATATTTTCATTTCACCTGGATGACGGAGTAGAGAGTACACAGACAAAATCTGCAGGTGACACCAAGCTGAGAGGGGTTGCAAACACTTGGGAAACAGGATTAGAATTTTAAATGATCTTGAAAAACTGGGGAATTGGTCTGAAATCAATTAGATGAAATTCAATAAAGACAAGTGCAAAGTATTGTGAAGAGGGTCTTCAAATAGTAGATTCCTGGTATTGTCCTTGTGAGCAGCAACAATTAGAGAAGTTTACTGATGTTAACTGGGTTCCTGCAACCCAAAAGCTAATTAGGACTAATTTTAACCATTAACAAGCAACGGAATCCATCAAACCCACAAATATAATATAAAACACACACAAAAATTGAAGATAATTTCCACATTTTTCACATGTACACACAAGGGGATTGCACAGACAACCTTAATTCCAGCATTTCCTAAGCTTTGAATGCTAAAATTTACAGTCTTAACAGTTTTTTAGCATAGGTTTTTTTTAAAATGTAGTTTTTAAAATAGAAAAAAGTCAGAATCATGTGGAATCATACTGAACCCCAGCTTGGCTCATCATTAGGGTTTGGAACTTTAGATTCACTGCACAGACCTCTACCACCTGAACTAATGCAGTAACTAGTAGCAGTAGTAGTCTATTATCCTCTATGTGGATGAGGACTAGAAGAGGGATGCCCCTGTGTTTTACTGCTATTAGCTGACAGCAGAGGAATGGTGAGACTCATAACTCCTAGGTTCTGGAGGGGAGTGTTCTCTAGTGGTCACAGACACTTTAGCCAATTCCCCCACAAGGCTGCCCCTGTTCAGCTCTCCTCCTATCTAACCCCCACCCCTCCTTGCCTCCCTTTGTCCACTACTCTCCATGCCTTGCATCCTGCCCTCTATGCCTACCCTTCCCCCACCTCCTTTTCCTATCCAACCCCCTGGCTCCTGCCCCACCACTCTCCTCCTATCTACTCCCACCCCAGCTTCAGTTCCTATTTCCCTTACCCTCTGCTCCTATCCGGTCCTCCCCCTCCCATACTTTGGGCTCATGCCCCCTACCTTCTCTGTGCCTATGCACTCCTCTTCCACTCCCTCTGCTCCTAACCCCCCCTACCCCTGACTCATATACCCCTCCCACTTCTGCTCCTTCCTCACTCTCTGGTTCCTATCAGCCCCTTTCCCCAGCCCCCACTCCTCACCCCTCTGCACTCCAGTCAGCTCAAGTGTTACCATCCCCAAGTGTTAAACGCCCATGCCATGCATCTAGCCCCAAATATTAATGAAACAGGCTAAAAATCATGGGATTTTTAAAAAACTACATGTTATTTTTCTTGGCCTTCTTGTTTCAGAGCAAAAACATGATTCCTGGAGCTGGGGCTGTAAGAAAAACACTATAGGTCATGAGACTCACAATCAAATCACAAGAGTTGGCAAGACTACAACTTCCTCCTCCTCCACGCTGCCTGGGCCCAGCAGGGGGTGCATTAAGAACAGTGGGGGCACAGGCTCCCTGCTCTGAGTTCCAGTGCCCGACACTACAGCAGCACAGAGGAGCAATTGCAGTGAAAGTCCTGCTGAGCCCCTAGAATCCTGGGCTGAAGCTTGCCCAGTACAGATGGAATCTTCAGGGAATTTAGCTGTGAGTGCCAACAGGCCTTACTGAGCATGTGCAAACTGAGTTCTTTCAGAGACAAATTTGCTGTCCCTCTGAAAATCTTCCCAAAAGGCACATCCCCATCATCAGATTTCCTTGCCAAATTTTAGGGCCCTGCTCCAACAAAGTATCTGTGGCATGGTGGGTTTTTTTGTTTGTTTGTTTGTTTTTTTGTTTTTAAACATGGCTAAAACAGCATATTTTCCTAACTCTTGTTCTCAGAAATGGATGAATCATTTTTACTGAAACTTTAAAATAAAAATTCAGCCTGAGACAGATATGCAGCATGGAAAATTTCATCCCAAAAGGCTAAAGCATGGCGAAGTTATGAGCAACTGAAAACAGGGCCATATTATGGGAAGAGTCTGGCAACCTTAACTATTGGCAGTGCTACCAGCATTGCATACAATATATGCCAGGCTCCCTTAAAAATATGAAAGGCCTAAAGTTAGAGGCATTACCAAAAATAGGATTTTTTTTTAAATATCCATATACTGAACCCTCAACAGTAGGCATGGAACATGTTTCTACAGTTTAAAAATATTCAGCTATTTTCAATATTTCTATATTTCACATGTTAGAGACACAGATATGTAGAAAATCCATATTCAGCAAGGACAAAAAAAAATAATAATCAAGAAAAGCCTGAGAAACTATACGAATTGTACTGGATTTTATTAAAGGTAGTCCAATGTGGTAAAAATCATTTAAATTCTATGTTTAGCAGCTGCCCTGGATCCTGCATTTTTACACAATGGCAATAAAATAATAATGATAGTAATATAATACTAATAATAGTTAAGTCAATAAACTCCTAGAGATATAATATCTTTTTGCTAAAGCATATTTTCTTAAGAGGCCTGGATGTTTATAATTTTGTAACTATATCACATTGAGGAACATAGATTAATAATGAGCAATATATGTACAAGCTAACACAAGATAGGGAGAAAATAAGAGGCAAAATAACTATTTAAACATATTTTACTATTATTGTGTCTTTTATGGTTTATGTTCCTGGTTTGATAAAAGAATTAACTTTGAGTGATAAGGACACTGTTAATGAATGATACTACGAACAACTGCTTAATATCCTAAAAAGAAAATTGCTTTCAGAGTTTTTGTGGATTTCAACAGATTTTTGGCAATTTTTTTTCATGTGATTACAAACTCCTGGGAAGGACTGTGCTTCCTATGTGTTTGTGGAGCACCTAGCACAAGGGAGATCTGATCCTGACTGGAGTCCTCGGGTAATACCACAATATAAACATGCAGACAGGGAGTATGACACATCTTGGTTCTTCCTCTGCATTTATATCAACATGGTGACATCATCATATTCTTGCAGGGCTCTACAAGCTATGTTTGCTCTCCTCCATTCCCCGTATAAGAAAAGGAATTGTATAGGGATGAAGATCATGAATACTGAGATAAATAAGTGAAGATCTGGTGAAATCAATATATTAAAACTGTGAATCTGAATAAAGGTGTTAGGGTGTCATTTCATGATATCATGGTTAATTTTTTTAACACGTGTATTTGCTTTCTGGTTTTATTTATTTTTATAAACTACACCACACATATCTTTGATCCACTTCACCTTCAGAAGATACCAGATTCCTGCCACCACCTAGTCCTCTTGCATTTCTTTAGTACTTCCCATCCAACTGAATCAAACTTTGTTTGAACTACCCAAATCCAGCCCTCTCCCAAGCATAACCTGCTTCACATATACACTCTTGTAGTTCCCTCACACCACACAGCCACAATACACCTTCTATGCACATACACACAAATAAATGATGCCAGCTACACAACAAACAGACTACCAGTCTTGCACCCACTAACTATAATACAATGCATCACCCCCACACACATCCATGTTGCATCTTTTCCATTACACACATGCATACACATGCCATAATTTTGTCCTTTGTACTTGCAAACATGCCCTGCTGCCCCCTACCCACACATATATACCAAAACACACACACACACACACACAGACACCCCATGAGGGTAGTGCTGATGGCTCTCCTTATCTCAGCCTGGTCTACACTACAGAATTATTGTAGTATAATTACATTGCTCAGGGTGTGAATAATCCACACCCCTGAGCAACATAATTATACAGACGTCAGTGGGAGAGCTTCTTTCCACCAACAGAGCTACCACCTCTTGCGGAGGTGGATTAACTTAGCCAATGGGAGAGCTTTCTCCCATTGGTTTAGAGAGTCTTCATTAAAGCCCTACAGCAATACAGAGCAGTGTTTTAAGTGTAGACCTGCCCTCAGATAGTGGCTCTGCCCTACATCTGGCTCTCCTTCCCATCATTCTCTCCTTCCTCTGCCCCTTGGGGCTGCCTAGACTTACAGCACACAAATAGCCATCAGGAGCATGCCTATGTGCTAATCTCCATGTGCACATTCATGCTCCCTGATTCTTTGTAGGGGTTAACAATGCCAGCCTGGGAATATTTAATAGGGTTAGGAACACAATACAAATACAGACAGACTCCTGATGGGAAAAGAATTCTAAAAGATAAATCATTCATTACACTTTTCAATTAAATAAAAAAAATCAAAGGTAAATTTCACCAAGGTACTGCCTACTAGAATATGAACAGTAGTTGTGTGGACAAAGGGAGACATTAATGGTAGGTTTGCATGACATTAGTGCAGAACTGGAGTAGGAAGTCAAAATTCAGAGAATTATGCACTAAAGCTTTTCACAGATGGATCTTTAACTCAGAATTAGAATGGTAGCACTGTTCTACAAACCAAACATGTTTTATTCATTGTTAAAATATGTGTTTTCCCTAGGAATTGAAATTAGAGGTGGTGTTGAATTTAGGGGGAAGTGGAGGGATTTGAAAATGACTAAATAGGAAACACTGCATGTAACCACGGCGCGGGGGGCATGGGGGAGTACGGAAATCCCATCACAGATGTTTCAGTTTAAATTAATTCAGTCTATTTATTCAAAAACATCACTATGCCACTCACTACTGAAGTAAGCAAACACTCTATCAAGTTGGAACATGAATGTGCATGATCCCACGAATTTCCCATTTATTGTCAGATAATGAAGAGCATGTTTGTACAGATGAGCTTACATCTCATAGTAGTAGCCAGGCACAGCCCAAGCTACATTTTATTTTCTATTTCGAAGTGGTATCATATCACAAAAGTTTTAGTCTTATACAGAGCATAGTTAACACAAAGCTCTGCAGCACAGGAATCAAAAGCCACCACTCTCTTTTGGTGTCTAGTCTAGGTTCATTTTGGAATTTACACTACCATCACGGCCTCTCTACTGCCCCTTAGTTTTAAAGGTGATACTACAAAGGAAAAACAACCGGACTTGTATTTCTTTACGATGAATAAATAAGGCCTGAAAAGGTTTTGGCAAAGGGGTCTGGGGAGCAGAGATGGGAGATGTCCGTTTTTTTATTTTGGAAATGTAGGTCCTGTTTACCCTGGAAAACTTTATAGTGACCGGAGAGCTAGCAAAATTATGACATCACAAGAGGCAAGTAAGTGAAAGCTAAGCAAATAAAAGAAGAAAAGATTTTCATTCAGACTGTGTCAAACCTTAGTGTTTTGTCTGTATTATTTTTAAATTTTCCTAAAATTTATCTATCTGCTGTGCCTAATAAACGCTTGATGGTTAATTGTCTTGGTTAGGGCTAGGCTACCCTGACAATGCGGCATCAGTGCAGCCCTAACACTGCAGCTGTAGTGCTTCAGTGAAGATGCTAGCTACGCCGATGGGAGGAATTCTCCCATTGGCGTAGCCTTCCTGAGAGATGGTAACTAGGTCGACAGGAGAATTTTCCCCATCCGCCTAGCACTGACTACACCGGGCGTTAGGTCAGCTTAACATTGCTCAGAGGTGTGGATTTTTCCACACCCGCGACATAGTTATATTGAACTCATTTCCTAGTGTAGGCCAGGTCTTAGAGATTCAGCATCTAAAATGGTTTTGTTTGATTGAAAAACGAAAATTTATTTCAGTGAAAAGTTTTGAAGTTATTTTCATTTCAAAGTGTTCAGAAGGGACTGTGTTTGAGTTTTCACACAAAAAAAAATGGAGTATAATTTATATTTTGTGAAAAACATTGAACTCCAGGTTTTTGTTAAATGAAAAAATTCTATACCTATTTTGATGTTTTTTATTTTAACAATTGAAACAAAAGGAATAGTTTTTTGTAAAAAAACAAATGACGATTTCAAACATGTTTTAATAGGTTTTTCAATAGGTTCTATTTTGATAATAAAACTTTGCTTGGAAAATTTGGATCAGTTCTACTCTCACTGAAGTGGGCTCCTTTGGTCTCCTGCTGCGACCAGGAAGTTCAAGTTCTTAGCTATTTATTCTTTACCCTCAGCCAAGTTCTACATTTTCCTGATTTGGAGAGTTAAGTGCTCTAGGTTGTATCTCTGTGGTTATGTGTACTGTAGGTGGGATCTCTATGTTTAGAATCCTCCAGAATTCTGTGACATCGCCACTCACCTCTAACGCATGCCTCCATCAGGTATGTGTGTGCCTGCTCTCTCTATTTCTAGCTCTGGCTGCTTTACTTGCAGTGACCCCTGCTGGCAGTTTCTCTTTTCAGGTGGCTTTTCAGTGACTCAGCCCTCCACACAGGCCACGTGTAAAACACATATGAACCCCTCCTGGGCTAGCTTTCAGATAGTCCTTGCTCTGGAATGGAACAGTGCCCCCAGAGCTTCCTCCCTAGAGACTCTTCGCTTTATAGCAAGTCTTGACCAACCTCAGCTCTTTTGCTCAGTTGCTCTTTCAGTTCAGTTCACCCCCTTCTGTAGTATTTAAGTTCAATATATACTGACCCTCTTCGGGGTCTTCAGCCCCTCCCTGGGGCCTATGTAAGCTCCCTCCACAGGGCATGCAGGCCTACCCACTACTCCAGGTCCCAACTCAGGGACCCTACAAATAGCAGCCAAGTGCTGCATCCCTTTTAACTCTGGTGCTGCTGCTACTGTTCTCTGGGTCACTTCTCTGCGGCCTCAGCACCTTCACCCTCTCCTCAGGGCTGAAGTCTTACTTGAGACCCTTCAGCCAGCCAGGAACACCTACCTTCCTTGCTCCCCCAGCCTCTGCCAGTAACTGAATCTGCTCAGGCCCAGCAGTTTCTTTTATATGAGCCTGTTGGGCTCAGATTGGCTGCTTCCCTGCAGCCTCTCTATTCTAATTGGCTGCTTCCCACTCAGCTTCTCTAAGCGGCTTGGAGGACTCACCTCTTCTCCTCTTTTCTGGGGCAGGGCATGGTAGGATTGTGAGGCCTCCAGCAGGAGACTCCAGGGCCTGGTACACCCCGTCCCACTAACTGTAAGGACCCAGACTCTAACCAAGCAGATAACCTAGAAATAACTCTATTCTAGAGCATAGCCCCCCAAAACCCACCTATGGCTGTAGACTCAGAGCTATTGCTATAGTGACACTATGCAAAGCTTCCTAGCCACTAAGCAATGGGGAATTAGCAGTCAGAGCCAGGACCCCGCTGGAGGCCAGCAGCCCAGTCACAGCATCTCCCAGCTGATGATAGAAGATAGCCAGCTCCTCTCTTTAATCCAAGGCAAGATGCGTTTGGGCAGAGCCAGAGTTATTAGAACACCAGTCCAAAGAGATGCCAGAGTTAGCAAGAATTATAGCACTTCCCATGTTCCTGAAGCTCATTTCATGCTGCAGCTTTAAGTTCTGGCTAATCAGGACATTTGCTGTTATTTATGTAGATACAGTAATGCATAATTGAAGGATTCATGCAGGGTTCATGCACCTAAAAACATTCAGGGCACACCCTGAGTGTTGTGTAGGAGCAGTGCACACACTGCTCCTTCCAAAGACGTGGACCATGGAAAATCGCCCAAAAACCATAAACTGTAAAAAGCTTCCTTAGACTGGGCTCAAGGCCTAAAAGCAAAAAATGTAATAAATAAAAGCTGGTAAATAAAAATATTAATCAAAGTCATATTATTCCTTTTGTTGTTTTCTTTTGCGGTTAAAATATGTAATATGCATAAATAAAAAAAAAATAAAAAAATGGATAGAAAGCCGACACAGCAGACCTTCCCGCTTGCTTGCTAAAAGCTTTGTTTATCTTGCATTTAAACCACAACACATAATAATCAAAGATGTGAATTAATTTGCATAAAAATGAAATTTCTGTATCTTTAGCCTCAACCGCTTTGACTGAACATGAGCGCTCACAGTGTACATGCTCTAGCACCCGACAAGAGGCCCTTCAACTAGTGAAGACCAAATTTGACATTCCTATTATTTCACAGGTAAAAACAAAACACAAACAAAAACTGCTCAGGTCTTTATCATAAAGAAGCAATAATGCGTAAAAGTTCCATCTTAAAAAAAAAAATCCTTTAAAACCAATTTTACTTCTTCCCTTAGTAACTAGAGATCAACTGGACCGGGATTAAAAATCTGAGGTATTCTGATGTTGTGTTCTGATGTCAACTATAATGACAGAGGCCATTGTCCAAAATTCAGATAGAGATTGTAAAGACTGAGGCATGGACGGTCAGGTCTAGTGGTCAAGGTTGGAAGACAGGAACAAGAGCCAGGGTTGTAACTGGAGTCAGAGTCAGGGGATGAGCCAGGGGTTGAATCCAGAGCTGGAGTGAGGGGTAGGGTGGAGAGACAGGAAAGCAAGAACCAGGAACAGAGGAGAATCTGGGATAAGGAAGGTAGGAACCAGGAACTGGTAGAAAGACAGGGCTCAAGAGTCAGGGTCCAAAGTGTGTGCCTGCCTGCCAGGATCCACCTAGTTGCTCAGACAACATCCTGTGCCTCTTTCTGACTTAAGCAGTGTGTCCAAGCTAATCAGGAGCTTCGTGGGCTGAACACTTGGTGAGCTAGAGCTCTACTAGCCCCATTCTCCACTAGATCTGGTGGGCTGCTGGTGGTAGCCACAGCCTGTCCACTGACTGTGGGCCTGGATTAGAGACCTGGATTCAGGCTTCCAACATTCGAGTGTTTGGATATGATGTTTTCATTTGCCTGTCTCTATCAGAAACCTGCGGTATCAGAAACCTGCGGTAACTTCGTTTTATTATTTGAAATTAGTTTCATTAGAAATTAATCATGAAAGTGAAGAGAGTTGAAATAAATACATGCCTAATAAATTCCTTATGACACTCAGCTGAAATTAATTTATTGTCCTTTTGACAATCCACAAAGATTAATTTAAAATTTGCAGCCATTGCTTTGAAGTTTTACCATTTTCATTTTGATGTTGAAATATTTTCTGTGGTTGTTCTTTGTCTAATTTTATTCGGAGCACATTTTATTTTTTGCATTGGCAAAAGGAAATTTCTGTTGTGGAAATGTTCATGCTTCTTATTAGTTTGACAATATTAATACAGTCAATAATTTATTAAGCTAGAGGTATTTGGAAAACTAGATGGCTAGTAGGTCAAATGAGACCCCAAAGTAATGATATGATTTATAGGCTTTCTGAGTATTATGTGAACGGGAATTTGAGTCCAGTTCCCATTGGATTGGTTTCACCACCATAAACGCCACCATCCCAATTGGTGTATCTCTTGAAATTCTCAACAGACAGCCTTAAAATGGAACAAAGATGGGGACTGACTTGGATGAGGCACATGAGCAGGAGAGTTGGGGAAGGTGGCAATGTTCATGCAGTGCTTCTTCTATAGAATGGAGGAGGACTTCAGTCCACAATACTAAAATCTGTCAAAATTTAAAAATAAAGGAGCCTGGTATCTCTTAAGCCACAAAGGGTATGTCTGCACTGCAATAAAAAGACCCACCCTATGGCTTCAGCTGGCCCGGCTCAGCTGACTCGGGTTCGAGGAACTATAAAACTACAGTGTAGACATTCAAGCTGAAGCCTGAGCAAAGGACTCAGAGCCCAGACTCCAACCAGAGCCTGAACACCTACACTGCAATTGTATAGCCTCACTGCCTGAGCCCTGCGAGCGTGAGTCAGCTGACCCATGCATTAAGACTTGGTGCCACAGGTTTATTTCAGTGTAGACTTACCCTTCACTTAAAAGGCCTGCCAGCTGGTTGTTTACTTTGTACACCATTCAGCTAATGCAGGTGTCAAGTTAGGCCACTATTTTCCACAGGGGACAAAATGACCTCCTTCCTCAATCCATCACCAGGACCTTACACCTTCTTGGACCATGATGCAGAAGGAAGCTGTACTGGGTCAATGCAGCACAAAATTGCTACCCCATATCCTCCCTTTGTTTCCCTTACATACAGTCACCACTCTACTCCTCTTCCCGGCCCAATAATTTCCTGTCAGCTGGGTTCAGCACTGCCCTGGAATGGAAGTTGCAGCTCCTCTTACTAAATCAGAGGCAAACAGGCGATGGCTGAGCAGGCGTGGAAAGTCCAATGCACCAGGCAAGAGGGTGGGAGAAGGTATGAGGCAACTGAGGAAAGAATGAGACTTTGTACATGCTGAGAAAGACATAGGGAGAACATTTCAGAAGACTGATGGGTCAGGAGAAAACTGCTGGAAGTGAAGAAGCATAGGGGATCTGAAGAAGCGCTGGAATGAGGGACGGTGCTGGATATAGAAAAGTGAGGTGAAGGGGATAGACAAGAAGCAGTGGACATAGCAGCAGGAGCAGACAATAAGCAAAGATTGAGAGAGAGGGAAATGAATGAATGAAAGAAAAGTCAGAACAAATGGTTGTAATGAGAAAAGGAGAGAGGGAATGTGCTATAGAAAGAAAAGAAGGGAACATGGCAGAAGGAGGTAGAGAAGGAGAACAAGAAGCTGAGATGTAGATTTGGAATAAAATTTTGGAAAAAAGGAGAAAAGAAAGAATTAATAAAACAAATAGAAAAGAGAGACCGAAGGGAAACAGACATTGAAAAAGATGGTGGAAAAGATAGACCAAGAATGTATATAGTTGATACAAAGATTTATTTTGAATTGATTTTAGTTAAATGAAAGATACTTTTCATGTAATGTTTCTATATACTGTACATATATATGTACAGAGAGTACATACATATACAATTCCCATACAAAAAGTGGTAGGTTTGAGAAAGCATACCAGTAAGTTAAGGTTAAACAACCCTACAGGAACATTAAACCCCAGCAAATCCCCTAGCCATTAAAAACCCAAGACATTCAGAGTTAAGGATTATCTATGTTCTTAGAATCATAGAATCATAGAATATCAGGGTTGGAAGGGACCCCTGAAGGTCATCTAGTCCAACCCCCTGCTCGAAGCAGGACCAATTCCCAGTTAAATCATCCCAGCCAGGGCTTTGTCAAGCCTGACCTTAAAAACTTCTCAGGAAGGAGATTCCACCACCTCCCTAGGCAACGCATTCCAGTGTTTCACCACCCTCTTAGTGAAAAAGTTTTTCCTAATATCCAATCTAAACCTCCCCCACTGCAACTTGAGGCCATTACTCCTCGTTCTGTCATCTGCTACCATTGAGAACAGTCTAGAGCCATCCTCTTTGGAACCCCCTTTCAGGTAGTTGAAAGCAGCTATCAAATCCCCCCTCATTCTTCTCTTCTGCAGGCTAAACAATCCCAGCTCCCTCAGCCTCTCCTCATAAGTCATGTGTTCTAGACCCCTAATCATTTTTGTTGCCCTTCGCTGGACTCTCTCCAATTTATCCACATCCTTCTTGTAGTGTGGGGCCCAAAACTGGACACAGTACTCCAGACGAGGCCTCACCAATGTCGAATAGAGGGGGACGATCACGTCCCTCGATCTGCTCGCTATGCCCCTACTTATACATCCCAAAATGCCATTGGCCTTCTTGGCAACAAGGGCACACTGCTGACGCATATCCAGCTTCTCGTCCACTGTCACCCCTAGGTCCTTTTCCACAGAACTGCTGCCTAGCCATTCGGTCCCTAGTCTGTAGCGGTGCATTGGATTCTTCCGTCCTAAGTGCAGGACCCTGCACTTATCCTTATTGAACCTCATCAGTTTTCTTTTGGCCCAATCCTCCAATTTGTCTAGGTCCTTCTGTATCCTATCCCTCCCCTCCAGCGTATCTACCACTCCTCCCAGTTTAGTATCGTCCGCAAATTTGCTGAGAGTGCAATCCACACCATCCTCCAGATCATTTATGAAGATATTGAACAAAACCGGCCCCAGGACCGACCCCTGGGGCACTCCACTTGACACCGGCTGCCAACTAGACATGGAGCCATTGATCACTACCCGTTGAGCCCGACAATCTAGCCAGCTTTCTACCCACCCTATAGTGCATTCATCCAGCCCATACTTCCTTAACTTGCTGACAAGAATACTGTGGGAGACCGTGTCAAAAGCTTTGCTAAAGTCAAGAAACAATACATCCACTGCTTTCCCTTCATCCACAGAACCAGTAATCTCATCATAAAAGGCGATTAGATTAGTCAGGCATGACCTTCCCTTGGTGAATCGATGCTGGCTGTTCCTGATCACTTTCCTCTCATGCAAGTACTTCAAGATTGATTCTTTGAGGACCTGCTCCATGATTTTTCCAGGGACTGAGGTGAGGCTGACTGGCCTGTAGTTCCCAGGATCCTCCTTCTTCCCTTTTTTAAAGATTGGTGCTACATTAGCCTTTTTCCAGTCATCCGGGACTTCCCCGGTTCGCCACGAGTTTTCAAAGATAATGGCCAATGGCTCTGCAATCACAGCCGCCAATTCCTTCAGCACTCTCGGATGCAACTCGTCCGGCCCCATGGACTTGTGCACGTCCAGCTTTTCTAAATAGTCCCTAACCACCTCTATCTCCACAGAGGGCTGGCCATCTCTTCCCCATTTTGTGATGCCCAGCGTAGCAGTCTGGGAGCTGACCTTGTTAGTGAAAACAGAGGCAAAAAAAGCATTGAGTACATTAGCTTTTTCCACATCCTCTGTCACTAGGTTGCCTCCCTCATTCAGTAAGGGGCCCACACTTTCCTTGGCTTTCTTCTTGTTGCCAACATACCTGAAGAAACCCTTCTTGTTACTCTTGACATCTCTCGCTAGCTGCAGCTCCAGGTGCGATTTGGCCCTCCTGATTTCATTCCTACATGCCCGAGCAATATTTTTATACTTTTCCCTGGTCATATGTCCAACCTTCCACTTCTTGTAAGCTTCTTTTTTATGTTTAAGATCCGCTAGGATTTCACCGTTAAGCCAAGCTGGTAGCCTGCCATATTTACTATTCTTTCGACTCATTGGGATGGTTTATCCCTGTAACCTCAACAGGGATTCCTTGAAATACAGCCAGCTCTCCTGGACTCCTTTCCCCTTCATGTTAGTCCCCCAGGGGATCCTGGCCATCCGTTCCCTGAGGGAGTCAAAGTCTGCTTTCCTGAAGTCCAGGGTCCGTATCCTGCTGCTTACCTTTCTTCCCTGCGTCAGGATCCTGAACTCAACCAACTCATGGTCACTGCCTCCCAGATTCCCATCCACTTTTGCTTCCCCCACTAATTCTACCCGGTTTGTGAGCAGCAGGTCAAGAAAAGCGCCCTCCCTAGTTGGCTCCTCTAGCACTTGCGCCAGGAAATTGTCCCCTACGCTTTCCAAAAACTTCCTGGATTGTCTATGCACCGCAGTATTGCTTTCCCAGCAGATATCAGGAAAATTAAAGTCACCCATGAGAACCACGGCATGCGATCTAGTAGCTTCCGCGAGCTGCCTGAAGAAAGCCTCATCCACCTCATCCCCCTGGTCCGGTGGTCTATAGCAGACTCCCACCACTACATCACTCTTGTTGCACACACTTCTAAACTTAATCCAGAGACACTCAGGTTTTTCTACAGTTTCGTACCGGAGCTCTGAGCAGTCATACTGCTCCCTTACATACAGTGCTACTCCCCCACCTTTTCTGCCCTGCCTGTCCTTCCTGAACAGTTTATAACCATCCATGACAGTACTCCAGTCATGTGAGTTATCCCACCAAGTCTCTGTGATTCCAATCACATCATAGTTCCTTGACATCACCAGGACCTCCAGTTCTCCCTGCTTGTTTCCAAGGCTTTGTGCATTCGTATATAAGCACTTCATTCTCTACTTTCCATGAACCTAAATGCATCCATCCGTTAAGCTATAGGGAGAAAATGGAGCTGAAAACAGACCTCCCACACACACATTTTTCTTCGTTTGCTTTAATTTATTTAGAGTGGCTTGATCTGTGTACAACTAGAATAGTACCAGTACTGCTTGGTTTAACAGAGGAATTTAATTTTGACATTCTGCAGAGCAGTCATAACATCTGGCCCAAATCCTGAGTAGTGTGAACACCCACAATTCCTACTGAACTCAATGGGAATTGGGGTTGTTCAGCTCCTCTCAGGATTTGGTTCTTTCATTTTATATCCAAACCAGTTCCTGTATTATTTGAAAAATCTCTCCACATGAAAGCCATCTCTGCAATATAATGAATAAATTACCTTGTATTATGAGTATGGGATTTAGAGAAGACAAGACAGACAAAAAGGATCATTAAGATGTCTCCAATGATGCTCAGTGATGAAAAACTCCTTTGAAGTTGTACATTTGTTGTTCCTAATTTCTTCAGTCTCAATAGACAGAAAAAATCTTCTCTCTGTTGTCTCCCAGACAGCTGTTAACATTTACATTTACTGAAATGCAGGCTAAGAGAGAATAATAGTAACTCCGTTGCATCATAAACTGCGGGAGTGTAGGACAGCTTTCTCATTTAGGGCCCACCTTACTCACACTATACTGTGAATAGTTCCATTAAAATCAAGAGAAACTCTCCCACTGACTTCAATAGGCTTTGGATCAGCCCAGAGAAAGGAGTTCCTCAGTGTGAGTAAGGGTGCTAAAATCTAGCCCCTGGTCAATGAAACAGAGAAACAAGAGTTAGTGAGAGTCTGAAAATGTTTCACTATGGTCTAGTAAGGAGCAGGAGATCTTTTCTGGTTTATGGCTACAATCCAATTACTTCAACATTATATTCCCCCCACGGCCCTCCAAAAAAGAAAGACTGATAGGATCTTAAATTAGGTATGAATAAGGTTAAACCTTAAATAAGGATCACTGGAATCAGTGCTGTCAGATATTTCCTGATCAGTTCAAAAGAAACACTAAGATGAAATAGAATCTAGATGAGGGGAGTGCAAACTCTGGTCCAGGGCTGGATCCGGCCCATCAGGGCTTTCAATCCGACCTGCGGGATTGCCAACTTTGTGGCACAGCGGGGCTAAGGCAGGCTCCCTGCCTGCCCTGGCTCCGTGCCACTCCCGGAACCATCCGGCACCATGTCCCTGCGGCCCCTGAGGGGTGGGGTGGGGTGAGGCAGAAGGCTCCGCGCACTACCCTCTCCTGCAGGCACCGCCCCTGCAGCTCCCATTGGCCGGGAATGGGGAACCAGAGCCCTAACCTCTCCTGCACCCTGCACCCCAACCCTCTTCCCTGAGCACCCAACCCCCTGTCGCACCCTAACCACCTGCCCTGCAACCCCTCCCGCACTCTGCACTCCCTCCCGCACCCCAAACCCCTGCCCAAGCCCTACATTCATGGCCCTGCATACAATTTCCCCACCCAGATGTGGCCCTCGGGCCAAAAGTTTGCCTGCCCCTGATCTAGAACTATCATGAACATTTTTAGGATACAGAAGTCAATTCTATTCAAAAGGAGGCTCCACCAACATTTTGGGCAAGAGTTAAATTGTGTCATTCATTTCCCAGTGGTCCTGAACATTTATCAATTGCTTGCTTATAAGTAGCATGAAAACTAACATTCAAATATCTTTGAGTGTAGAATAGATCACCAGAATTGTCCAGTTGTATCAAATATTGGGATCTCTATGACCAGTCATCCCTTTTTATGAATAGATCTTTCCATTGGTGGCACAATGTGATATGCCTCTTATAACAAGAAAATGCACATGTATATACGTCTTTATATCTTATTAGAGGTGCTGGTTAATAATTGGTTGCACGTGACTGCAATTCTAAGGAAAATTCAAATTTGTGTTTTTATAATCTCTTGCTTGAGCATCCATTACTTTCCTTAACTTTAGTTAAGTATTTTATGAAAGAAGACAAATTCCTTCTGAATCAAAATAGAATGAAAGTAGAATTATTACAACGGGAAGAACTTAAAACACACCACATTTATATTCAAGAACAGAAATGAACACACTGCTTTTAATTTTATGACACTTGGTGGGCATTATCCCACGAGGCAGCACACATATTTTTTTTGTCCTTGTTTTCTTTTGAGGAACATGGATGAATACAAAATGACTGGTGACAAAAGCAAAATTAAAGTGGAGACCGAGTCAAGACTGACAGGTATCAAAACAAGCATATAGTACTTTGACTATTGTCCCACATTGAAGTTCTTAATTTCAAGGGTTTTTTTAATACTTACATATTTTTTGCCACTCAGCTCATGAAAATGGAGTCATACGGGGGCAAACTCATCAGGAAAGCAGAGAGCCTCTTTTAGAGAGGATAATACTGTTTGTTATTTTCTGAACTGCAAAACACAGCTCATCTGACTTGGTGTCAGTGGTGCAAATATCTGCAACTTAATCATTATGGTCTAAACATTTCCATAAATGTAGCCCCTGAGGCTTCCCTGATTTGCAGAAATGAGGAGTAACAGTTCATTTACACAAACACATTGCGTGTTTACCAAACTTAAGCTCCCCATTAACTTTTCCTTTGTATCATTCAAAGGCAGTCTGGAAAGAGAACTATAAGAAAACTTTTCAGGGAAACAATGCAGTAAAATACTTAGCCTTATTTTGCTCATGGAATGACTAGGGAGGCCTGACCGAGGCTTATGAAACTTATAATACAAGACAGAGCATGCCAGGTACCTTGTCTCCTAAACCAATGTGACCTTAGTTAATTGGACAAGCATTGTTGCTGTGGGCAAACTGGAAGCAACATTTCTCATGTTTTATGTTTGTGTCCTACTCTTGTTAGGCAATGGGAACAGATTTGGTAGCAATTGACACTGTTGTGGAATGCTGGAGCCTCTATATTGAGTTTCTGTGAGCCTGTATTATTTTTGTATTTTAAACTAGCCCTAGATGTTTGAGATTTTATTTTCCCCCGAGGGAAAGAACTGGCAAAACTCCATGACTTTTCTACTTGCTTTGCAAAAGGAACAACAGGTCTGGTGGGATGGTCAGCACAAAAGACTCCTCACCATGGAAACGACAGCATGTGTAAAACATCTTTGCGGAAAATGTCATGTGGCATGATCTAGGACATATATAAAATCCTGACCAACAGCAAAAATGTAACCTTTTGTCTAAGCTGGAATGAAAATGGAGAACTTGTAGACAGGTAACTCTTGTACCGAAAAAGAACAGTTGTGCATTTGGGAGGCAACATAGTGATACACTCAGCTTACGAATGTGTGTAGAAGACAAGCAACTCAAGTAAAGAACTATCTTAATAAAGTCACCAAGTATCTTATACACTTCTTGTGTCCTTTTAGATATAAATGTCATATTGTAGTCTAATATTCTAGCTCTCATTATACTTGTTTAGATTCTTTAATCACTGATTTAGCAAAACAAATCTCTTACAGTGCAATGAGGCAAATCACTAAGCCAGTGGCTCTCACCTTTCCAGACTATTGTCTGATTTGTCTTGCGTATTCCAAGTTTCACCTCACTTAAAAACTACTTGCTTATAAAATCACACATAAAAATACAAGTGTCATAGCACACTATTACTGAAAATTTGCTTACTTTCTCATTTTACCATATAATTATAAATTAAATTGATTGGAGTACGAGTATTGTATTACATTTCAGTGTATAGTACATAGAGCAGTAAAAACAAGTAATTTTCTGTATGAAATTTTAGTTTTTACTGACTTTGCTAGTGCTTTTTATGTAGTCTGTTGTAAAACTAGGCAAATATCTAGATGAGTTGATATACCCCCTGGAAGACCTCTGAGTACCCCCAGGAGTACACATACCCCTGATTGAGAACCACTGCACTAAGACAACAATTCAGTTGCAATATCCAGATGAGAGTAATAATATCAATCCCCAAATAAATTTGGTCAGTCATCTTATACTTCCTCTCAACAACATTTGGGTTCGTATTCCAACTGCTTATACCATGGCTAATAAATCTATTTCATGTTTGCTCTCAAAAAGCCAGCACCATGTTGCCTAAATTTTATTTTCATAGCAACATTCCCCTTGGGGCAGATTCAGCTGCCTCCCCATGGAGCTGCTGCCTCAGGTCCTTCACATGCCAGACAGCAGCTCCGTGGGGACCACTGGTACAGGCTAAGAATCTAGATTTCCTTCCAGTTCCCTGCACTGCCCTGCATTCCCCACCCAACCCTGCCCCATGCAGGCCTTCTCCAACTCCTGCCTATCTACAGCTCACCTTATTGAGTCTCAATCTCTCCTTCCACCCTCCTTTTCCAGTGCCCATGGCACTGTTTGCCTGCTGCACTGTGGCAAGCTCCAGATAGTGTCACCTTTGGATGCTGGTAGCATGGAGATCTCAGTCTGTATGCACCAAGTCATCAGCCTTCCCCACTGCACCCACAGCCCCATTATCTTCCTATATCCTCTTCCCCATTAGATCCCCAGTCTCCTCCCCTGTCCCTTTCTCCTTCATACCCCATGTTTTACCATCAGCCGCCGTGAATCCCAGGCTCTCAGTGAGGAAGCTGTTGAGCCAGAGAGGCAGGCTGGCAGTGGCAGAGAACAGAAGTAGCTGGTGAAATTTGAGAGCTGTTCTTTGAGGAGATCAAATACGTTTTATGGAACTAGTGGGACTAAATCTGAGCTGTTATGAAAATGTCTGTGTGGCGGCTAGGAGTCTTCAAAACATGAGAATCTGAGGATTTTTTAATAGTCTCTTTATTTTAAGTTTTTCGCCTCGGAATCAGTGAATATTTGATTAAGAACACATATGGATGATTCAACTGATCCATGAAGACTTAATGTATTTAATTAGTGTGCTGGGGAAGTAAGAACCCAGCTGCTCTGGTCATTGAACTGTGGTCAGTTGCTTGGTAGGATGAGTGTAATGATTTTTGGATAGATCCCCATCAAACATTCAATATGGGCTGGTTCAGACACAGTCTTACCCTTCATCTGTTTGCCTCCCCACTTTCCCTCTTTCCCCAACAAATTCATCACATTTCCCTCCCCTTTTCTCCACTCTCACCAAACTCTTAAACCCATCAAATCCATTATCCCTGCTCCCCTTCCACTCCACAAATCCAGTTCATTTTCCTGCACAATACCTCTCTGCAATGGCCCTTCAAAGACATGGTGGCTACTTGAGGTCACCTCAGATATTCATGGCTACCGTAATCAACTGCATCCCCTGTCACTCTGATAGTGCCTTCAACTTTTCCCATGGTTTCTTTACTTCAGGTAGCACTGTTGGGAGAATACCCCATATTATAGTGATGTGCCAGCCCCTGTATAATTAAGGTTGCCTCACAATATCTGTTTAAAGGTTGACCTTTCTAAAATTGACATACTTAGTCAGATTTCTTTGAAATCTGGTGTTCCTCTAGAAGGTGCAGGGTAGGATTAGTGACCTACATTTGGACTAATCTGAGTCAGGGGTCCTGGAAATATAAGCGCTAAAAATAATAACCATTTTAAAAAAACTTTCTAGGTGAGTATGTTTTTTCCAGAGCTAGAGATCAAACTATTGATGTGATGAGGGTCAAAATGCACTCAATCTGTCAAATTTTACCCAAGATAGTGGATGGCACCCACTAAATCATTGGGAGGCCCAAATTGAGACCAGTGTTTAGGAAAATATATACTTCTATTGTGCATATGCACCAATAGAGAAAAGTGGTTAAAGGATTTCCACTCCTGCCTGTTGATATGGTGTAAAGCTCCACTCTTACAAATGCTCTAAAATCTGAATGGATCTTCGGGTTGTTTTGAAATGTGGTGGGCCTCATGGGGATGGGTTAGGGGCTTGGCTGAGGAGGTGGGCCAAAGCAGGCTGCTGGCACTCAGAGGGTGCATGTCAGTGTGTGTGCATGGGTGGGGCAGTGGACTCAGAATGCTAATTTCAGGGCAGGAGACACACAACTGCTGAACTAACTACTGACACCTGCCAACAACGTATCTTTCCCTATTAAAAAAAATTGGAAATTCAAAGGCAAAAAAACCCGTTAATGCAGACTTAAGGTGGCGTGGTGGTACATCATCCTCTTGCAGAACGTGGAGTTGAGCCAGACTCAAACGTCTGAAAACCAGGCAATGCAGAGTACAGCCCATGCACTTTAACTCTGCCGTCTTTCAGCAGTGCCCCAATTTGCCCCATTAACATACATACCTTTACTCTGCCAACCCCACATTTGCATCACCTCATTTTACAACCCATTCATTCACACCCACAGGCTTCCAGCTAACACTATTAAAGGACAAAAACAAACGCCTTCCCTCTGTTCCCATGGAGCTGGCAGTAACCAGTAGGCCTTATCTGCATACGTTCCAGGTGCAGTCAGTGTGTTAGGTGGTCGAGGCAGTAGTTGGGCCTGCTCGGCAAAGGAACGTTTGGGATATGAGACCGTCTGTGGATTACTTTGAGGCGTGTGACAGAGCTGTGATTGCGAAACGAGGACTCCTAGGTGTTGCACCCTCTGATGTGTGTCAGGAATGGGAAAAGGTGCATACCTTCAGGATGCAGTATGCATAGACTTGGCAGAATTCAATTCATATGTTATTATAATGTCAACAGATAATACCAATGTTTGTTTTTAAGCATCATTTTATATATTTATCAATTCAAATTTTCACAGTTGTGCAAAATTATGGGGGAGGAAGGTCAACGTTACATGTCAAAATATACAAAATACATATCCTTAAATAAACGCAAGTAGCTCTCAAGCAGCATTTTTCTTTTTTTGCCTAGCTGTAAATTTAGATTATTATTGATAGAAAAATGTGTTCATTGGTTTGTGCACGTACGGTGAAATCATGTACTGCACAAAGGCATTCTGGTGTAACTTCTTAGTGTGTAAACATTTACTTTCAGCTTAATCTAATCAGGGGCATATGCAAATCAAGTGCACACAGCTTTTGTGTCTGTATAGTCTCTCATACTATATGAACAAGTGATAATGTGCAAAGACAGTGAGTGTAGAGTTGCTCACTTCCGAGGCTGAGATAAGCCTATTGAAAATTTGACCCCAGAGTTCAAAGGCCACACAATTTTCTTTACTCCAAACCTAAGTTTCCAATAGTGACTAGTGGTTTTGAGTGCCCAGCACTTTCCCAGGCCCCTTTAAGGTGTCTCAAGTAGGAAAAAACTTGAGGCTTCCAAAATTACTAGTCGCTTTCTGAAAACTTAAGCTTAATATTTTAGCCCGGCCTTTTTCAGTAGTTACCCACAACACAGCACAGCAATTGTAAAAAGATTTTTCCTCAGGCTGTGTAACTGCTTTCCCTGTTTTCCTTTTCCCTCTGTATTGATTTGAACAAAGGTTTTTTCCCTTTCTCTACTGTTCTTCACAGAGCCTCTGTGTGTTTTCAATGATTTTCTACCCCTCTGGCTCCTCTCTGCAACAAAATGGTTCACCGCCGCACAGCAGCCAGCTTGTATAGGCAGGTCATCCTGGGGGACAACACTTCTTACATTATCTCCAACCCATGAAGGAAGGAAGTGTCTTTTGCCCCCAGGAGATAGTTTACATTTTGGTACAGGAAGCAACTGTAAGTTTTGTTTGTCAAGTCTAGAAGCTCAAGCCCACCACATTTGAGCTCTCAAATTAATTCAGGCTTTGTAAGTAGGTGAAATGCATTCATCCAGTTCTAATAAGAACAGATGGATTTGAGCTGCAACGTTCAGATCCAAATTTGGAGTCAAACATCAGAGGTTTAGGCTTTTAGTTCATGTCCATCTGAAACAAAAATCCATCCCTCATTTTTTTGTTGAATTCCTGTACATCTGCTGCATATGTTATAAACGCTAGCAAGTCCTTGACCCCAACTCTTCTGATCTGTTTTAGTTAAATGTCTAAACCATTTGCTTATCACAGTTCTGGGCATCTCACTCTGAGGTTAGTTAATAGTGAGCAGAATGTGAATCCTTTCCTTAAAGGCAGTCAGCACAGCATAGGGTAATTGTGTGCAGTGCATGGTGAGATAAAAATGAATATAACCTCTTCAGAAGGCCACTAGCTGAATGACAATGCTCAAAAGAAAACCTATTCTGCTACTATTATGAGCCATATAAAATAGTTGATTGTTTGTAATTAGGTTCCCATTCTTGCCCTTAGAGAATTACTCAGACAGTGGGAGTAAGAATTTGGTGAACTACTGAGAACACAAGTTAGTTCACATACACAGAATGAAAACGAAAACATGCCTTATAATCCTGTAAATCTTAGAGAAGGCTAAATTTCTTTCAGCTCGTGATGACTGTTTGGCAGTTTTTCACCAATAGACCAAATACATCTTTCAGATCTCCCCCAAAATGCCCAACTGTCCTCTCAGAATATTCAGATTGCATTTTTGTTGAGTCGCTGGGGTTGTTCCGCTGCCTTGGAAGTGGGGGATAGTAGGTGCACCGAGATAATTACAGGAAAGTCTTCTTTTTCAGAAAATGTGTCTTTTTTGTTGCTGTTGAGCTGATGTGATGTTGAGGAGCTTAACATTTCATTTTAAAGCTGCCCTTATTTCTGCATCTTTGTAATAGAAAAATAATGTAGATGATTAATGCAGTGGGCATAAGTCAAAATATTGTGTATATCTGCGGAAAGGAGGTTTCAATGGAGAGGGAGATGCACATAAAAAAGGAGCAAGTGTCAGCCCAAAGTGTTAAAAACCATGGGATTGGTTTGAAAATCATGATATTTTTTAAAAAATAATAATTTGGGGGTTCTTTTGATTGCTTCCTGGTGTTGGAATGCAGTAGGGCTCACAAGTTCAAGCTTTTCTCCACAACTAAAAGGGTTAGCAACATAATTTAAACAAAAAAAAGTTGAGATTCTCAGCCAATAACCTGATTCCAGCAACTGGGGCTCTAAGAAAACACAAAATATCATGAGAACTGCAGTAAAACCGCAATAGCTGGCAACTCTGCTCTGTGGCTATGGAGGGGGTACAGTAAAGAGAACAGATCAGCATGAACAATAAGCACTGTAACTGAGAGACAGAGCCATCTAAAGTTGTACTCATTCCTGCTCTGCTCTTTGTTATACACTATTTCTCTTTTTCCAAGCAGCACTCAGTGCAGGAGTAGAGTCGATTTGTTAAATATTTGCTCTCCTGTATTTTTCCAAAAAAACGGTTATTACTCATTACTGATCATTAATGACGAGTTTGTAGCCAGGAGACAGGGAGGTTCTGGCAGTGCATGGCCTTTCCCAGCCCATTAAAGGATGGTTTTTGGCCATTAGACAGTAGACATTTTGGAAGCCAATTTATAATAGAGATTACTGTTATTTCATAACTTAAGCAACAAGTACTCAAAACAGACATTTTAACTTTGATAGGTTCTTACACCATATATCACTTATCCACTGCAAGCTACTGTTAGTTCTATGTCCATCTTCCTTGGCTTTTATGCTTCAGTGTGTTTGTCATCTGCATTCCTCTCTGAGAGGCATGAGAATTCCATGGGGTCTTCCATTCTGAAATATTTTGTACATGTGACTTTGATTCACACCTTTAGGGACTGATTTAGGTCATGGGAACTGACATGATGGAAAATCACTTATGTGAGGAATGAGGAAGAGGGACAGAGCACAGCAATTTCTCTCAATAACGCATGGTGAGGCTTGCCACCGGATCCTCCCTTTTGCTGGCACTCCTTTTAATACTTGAAATGTCTTTGTAAAGGCTTGTTTTCTTATAGGTATTTGTACTGAACACCAGTTTACTATACTATTCTTAGAACTCATTTGCTCATTGTAGCCTCTTGCCAGCTCGCAAGAGATTTGCAATTTTTCCCACTATCAAGTATGTCTGGTTTTACTTTATTTTTGATGGACTCATATTGCCTGATCTCCACCAGAAAATCTTTTATGAGGGAACTTCTAGTTCCTTAATTATTTTTTGATTTCTTGGAAAGACAGGATTGCTATGTACCTTTCAGTTGATTTTTATGTCTACTTTATTCTCATTAAGGGTTTCCTTCTCAGAGGCGGTGCTAGCCCACTGGGGGTCCTAAGCCTGAATATTTTTGCTCCCCTCCCCCCCACACAACACATCATAAAAAGTGAACAGGGGGACCCCTTGAGATGCTTGGGGCCCTAGACAATTGCTTTGTCTGCTTATGCCTAGCACCAGCTCTGCTTGATTTGTTTAGAGACGACCACTCCCCTGAACCTGTTCATAGATTTCACTGCTTAAGAATCAGCAAACTAAGGTAAAATAAATATAAGTTATTTTTATTTAGCTTTGGCTGGATAACACAGAGAAGGACTTCACGGATGATTCAAGGGCTGAAAAGGACAATGAGACTTGGATTCTTAAGTCACTTTTGAAAGGGGACTTAGGCCTTGCCTCCACACAAATGTTGTGGTGCTTTAACTTTACCAGTGTCGTTCAAGTGGTATGACCCACCCTAGCATGCATGTAGTTATACCAGTGTAGCTTACAAAAACAGGGATAAACTGGACTGGTATAACCACATGGATACTGGCATCACTGCACCAACTCTAGGTGTCGTACTGGCATAACTGTGGTGATAACAGTATCACACCCTAATTGACAGAGTTTTAATAGGACAAAAACTGTGTATAGACCAGGCCCAAAGCTTCTAAGTCACTTAGGTGCTTTTGCAAATTGTACCCAATTTAACTACAAGATAATTGGCTTGATGCAGGAATAACTGGGTAATATTCTATGGCCTGTGTTATGCAAGGGATCAGACTAAGTGATCATAATAGTCCTTCCTCACTTTACAGTCTATGCATCTCTATATGTAATGAACATTTCAAAAGAGAAAACTTCACTATTGCCGATCATTAATAGTAGTGTAATGTTATCATAATTAGCACTGGAAATAAAATCAATTAAAAGATAGGTATTGCACCACAATAGGGTCAGCCTTTAGTTCTTTTAAGAGTGAAGTCTGGTAAACTTTATAAGACAACTTGTTATGGATATTATAAAATTGCAAAACTCTCACCTGACTGTAATTATTTCTTTTATAGAGCAGCACTAGAGATTCAACTATTTGTGGTTAGCAGCTTTTCAGAGGTTCCTTGAAGCGACTGGTGTTTTGATGCTGTCCCATGGGGAAGAATATGCTCATCTGCCTGGTACTCCATATTCTCCTTTCAAGACTGAGAATTTTTATTTTTTTATTGTCATATCCAAGAGTTACTCGGAGGGACATTTAAAAAAATCATTTCCATTTTAATACTACTACCCGGGTCTTATATAAGCTTTTCAATCCATAAACCTTAAAGGGCTTTACCAAGGAGGTCAGTATTATTTCCCCCATTTTACAGATGGGAAAACTGGGCACAGACGGGGACTTGCCCAAGAAAACCCAGGTTTCTGGAGACCCAATCCAGTGCCATGTCCACTAGGCCACATTGAGCTAGGACTAAATGAGAAAAAAATACCCCCCCTGCCCTATGTAATAAAGATGAAAATATGTCTTTCCCCCAGTCCATTGAGCTGGGCTGGGAAGCTCACTGTCTTAGGCTCTTTAAATGTATCCTAAAGGAATTAAGCACCCAAATCACATTAAATTAAAATGGGAGTTGCGTGCCTAACTTCCTTAGGCTCTTTTGGAAATCCAGCCTCAACAAATATTAGACTATTATGTGCATAGGTTGGTTCTTTAGTGTCAATAAAATGTCCCATCTGTTATAATTTGACTTTCAAATCGGCCTCGCCAGCCTTATGATCCCATTTTTTGATCACACATGACTATGTTCCAAATGGGTTTATGTAGTGCTTGGAGAGCACTGCAATTGTTATTTACAGCTTGGCTCTATCAGACTTCAAGGATCCCAAATCCCATGTTTCTTTTTGTTTCCACGGTATAATATAAATGTTCTGCTTCAGCACACAAATGCCAAGAAGAATCGTTAGGCCAAATTCACTCCTGGTATGAGAAGATGTCATTCCTCTGATATCTACGCAGCTGTCCCACTTACACCAGCTTTGAATTTGGCCCATTAAGCATAAAGAGGTTTATGGCACCAAAGTAGCTCTGCTAGCACATTGAATGAGCTTCTTGTGGAAGAGATTGCTCATGCCATGTTAGGCAGCCATCTAGTTAAATTCATCATGGTTTGCTCTCTCAGAACCCAATCAGAAAAACTTTCTTGCAAGTGGCCAGTTTTCTGCCAAATAGATTAAAAGTGAGAGCAAACCTCTTCTGCAGGTCTTGCATGTGCTTATCTATGCTGAATAGAAAATGATAATTCATTATAGCCCTTTGAACATTGAATATGTTTATCATCACATTTGTCCTGGAAAGGGAGGAAAATGTTATTTAACCTTTATATTTAAAGGGCCAGACTGTCTGGTATGGTGTGCTCACTTTCCACTACACTGCTGGCAGAAACTGGCCTGAAAGCAGGAGAGGATCATGCCAATGTAAAGGGTTGTGCCACTCTCCCTCCCTACTGCCAACATGACAGAGAAAACAGGTACCACCAGAGTAAGAGTGTCATGGCTGGGATTACCTGCAACCTGCTGATCCTCAGCTGCATTTCCAGCCTCTTGCACCTGTTTGCAGCCAGCAAAAGCCATCAAGCTACACCATCCTGGAGTAGAACTGACCCTAAACAGAAGTTATGGGGAGCACAGAAGTGAGCTTTATATACATGGTGCACCATGGCTGTAGCTGAGTATCGGATTGGAACTCTGAGGATCTCTTCCCATTCTGGGTAACGAAGACCAGAGAGGATTCCCCTTTTGGATCTCATCAGTTAGCCTGAGGGATTATGGCTTAGCAAAATTGACTCTGTTCTCACCCAAGGTTATGTTTGCGGCAACCAAAACAAGTAGGCTGAGGGGAAAGACCAGCCTATTATCTCTAGGTGACTGACCAACAGGTAGGTATCAGTATTCACATGATAGATGTCTTACTAACTAACCACTTTGCAGAAGCAGTAACACTGAAGAAGGAAGTGGCGAAGAGAGAGGGTGTGTGTGTGTGTAAGTGCTTCCAGGATCAGGGCCTGAATTCTTATGTAGATTCTATTAAACATCGGCGAGGTTGGGGGTCTGTGAAACTCTGGCAACAGAAGCACTACTGGAGAAATTGCTGGGGAAGGACATTGGAACATATCATTTGATTTTGCTCAAAAATACAGAATTATTGACAGACAATTGTCAAGGTCACCAAAAACATCATTGGGATGAGAAATATTAAGTTTGTCCCACAGAAGTCTGCCACAATGCTGAATTAGTGAATATAAAAGACATAAAACTTTGTAACTATATTACTTCTTGGGAGCCTAAATCTCCCCCTCGTAAGATGACAAGTTAGGCTGCACGGGACATAGAGTGAAAATGGAGCTTTGGACTTCTTATTTTGACAGCTTTAGAGCTGTATGGATGTTTGTAAATCAAACTGTGGAACATCTCCCAGCACTGGATAGGTGGGTAATTTAAACTGAAATTGGACCACGTTGAATTGGATCTTATGAATATGGCAAAGAACTTTCAAATGTTAAGTGTTGATGGAATACAGTAAAGAATGCTACAGTAAAGAATGTGTGTATGTTTTAGATTGCATTGGAGACTATGGTATAGGATGTGATTTGCTATTTTATCTGTACTTTATCTGGTGTGCAAATTTTTCATTCAACCATTTGACAGATATGGAACAAGAGTGTTATAGCACAGGAAAAATCACAAAGACAAGCTTAACACAACAAATTGTTTGTGTCTTAAAAATTTTTAAGTAAGTCTGATTGCTATAATATGAAGGCATACAAATTCAATAAAGGTGACATTAATAGCAAAACTTGAGAGGAATTATGACAGAGATATTCAAACACAAATCAGAGATTCTGTGAGTAGCCCTCCATCTTTTACTTGATAATGGGAAAAATGTTCCCTTGGTTCTAAAAGAGTAAGACAAACAACAAATAATGCAATATGCTTCAGTAACTGAAAATGTAGACACTAATGAAATGCAGTTTCTAATACTCAAAATCATTAAGAGCTGTGGAAAACTCCACTTTACCTTCTGCTGTATTCCATTTTACAGAACAATTCATTCTTTGTCATTACAAATTATCCCTTTGCTGAACACACAGACTTCAGAAAGCAAGACTGACCCAAAAAGAAAAAGAAAAGATTAATTCCTATTTCTCCTGATAATTGTAATGTCTAACCTATTTTATATTATCCAGATAATTGCACTAGTTACTTTCCCTAGTGGAGACCGGAACCGTAAAATGGATAGTTTAACTGCTCTAGAGCTTTCTGATTATGCACTGTGGTTTAAGATAAAAGCTGTATACTGCTCTCTCATACTATCCCCATGCATTTTTCTTGCCTTAGACCTCAGTGCTTTATGTACAGAACGTGTACATAGAGGGCAAGTGTTGAATGAACTACTGTGATTTTGACAAATTATAAGATATCATCGGAATTTACAATCCATAGAGCTTTTTATTTCATGTAAATAATGTCACTATCAACACTGCACCCATTGTCCAGTTTGTTTATACAACACTACTTTTTCATTATGATAAATTCCATAGAGGATGATAGGTCTAAACCTGACTCAACTCCTGGCAGGGTTTATTTTATCTTTCTGAAGTAGATAAATTGAGTACTACATAGGAGTCTTTTGTATGAGCCCTTAAAAAGGTACTGGGGCCTTCTATTCTCTCAATAAGATTAAGATCCTATGGCAGGTTTTGAAAAGTGGGCTTTGCCCAGATATTCTTGGACAAATTTTCCACTCATATCAGTGTTATGCAGTGTGCTGTTCCCTAGCTGGTTCCCCCTCCACAGCACTGGTATTGTTTGTATAAAGTGCTCTGGGAGCAAAAGTGCTATATATGCGAAATATTGTCATTTAAATGCCTTTACAGGTGTGACAGATTTTTCCTCAAGCAAAAATGGCAGCAAAACACTTGGGGAGAGGAGCAAATGACAGAAGGCACCTTAGATCATTATTAGTAATAGTAATATATTATGGCACTGCCCAAAAGCCCCAGCCAACACGGTTGAAGACAGTTCCTGTCCCAGAGAGCTTGCTTATTTTTGCTGAAGAAGAGACTTGCGTAGACATTACTGCTTGTAATATTAAGCCGACAATTTGTATATTTCAAACTCGGTGTTTCAACACTTTGTACCCTATTAATAATGTAACAAGATTACGCTCATTCACTAAAAAGAGACGCTCCATCTTGATATTAAAACCCCACCATCATAATTAGTACCACTTATTACCTTTGTCAATAATCTCTGCAGAGAGGCCAAGAGTTCAATGATTATGAAGAGTTACCCTCACCACTACATGAATTTCTTGTGTTCCAGATTGGAGCCCACTGATCCGCTCACATAGTGATTCCTGAACTGCTGCTGCCAGTCCTGTATCTTTTCTTATGGCACAGGAAATTAAGCTCCAGAGTGGCAACTTGGTCTCTTCTAGCTCCACCAATGCTAAATTCCTTTGGAAAAAATAGTAAAAATGTCTTTGAACTTAGCAGTGAATCCATGCACTGTGAGTGAATGCGAATCATTTGACTGACGAATCTTTTACAAATTTAAATCTCCTATCTAGTGAATTTCTGGGTTTTTTTTAAATAAGAGCTGAGAGTTTTATTGAGCTTGTATGAAAAAGAAACTAGAGAACATCATCACATAATATGGATGCATGCATGGTGAAAATAATACTATATAGAACAGTCACCAGCTAAATAGTATAACTTTATTAATAAACCATAAAAGCACAAACTTTTTAAAAAGTGTCATTGTTATCAAACTAACAGCTAGATTGTGACTTTGGATACAGCCTTCTGCTAGGAATGGTGCATAAACTGCATGGCCTCAGAAGAAGCCCTGGGAGGCAAGAGAGAGGATTTGAGTACTCTGTTGTTGGTCTACACCAGCAGCAAATTACAACTCTCCTCACTCCATCTCCACTGGCCAAACAAGGAGGAGCAGAGCCAAGACTCTGTCCATTCCCTATCTGCATTGGGGAGGAGTAAGTGTCATGCAATGTCTGCTTACACCTGCATCCTCGGGATCAAGGTCTGGATAGCCTGTGCAGGGGCATAAGGGGAGTTCTTACTGCCTTGCTTGGGCATATAGTCAGAGTCATAATGAAAACATTTCAAAGTACCCCTGAATTCCAAAATGAGAGGTTTGCTGTAGAGTTATCTGTGTGGTCTACAGTCCATTTCCTCCCAATGCAATACATTCCGACAATCAGTATTGCTCTAAGATTGCATTTAGTAAAGCAACTTTCAAGAGCAAAGTAATATATCTAAAATCTTACTTTTTATTGAAGGGAAATAGAATTCTCTGTTGCAAGAGAGGAATAGCAGAATGCGGAGAAAGAGGTGCACAGAGCAAAAACCCACTTGTCAAATAGGTACAATGTCATATATGGAAAACTGGCCAGTGCCACAGTCTCTGGCACAATACTTGCAGATAGAGCCATGTGAAACTCAGCGGTTTCATTTTGCAGAGGTTTTTACAGATGACTTCATCTAGGAACTCAGACTGTAGCTCATTCTTACATACTGGGGAAACTATCTAGGGAAGCAGTGGCTCTGAAAAATGTTTGGGGATCATGGTGAACCTGAACACTCAGTGCAACACTGTGGCCAAAAGAGCTAATGTCATCCTTGGATCTCTTGTAGAAGTAAAGAGGTTATGTTGCCTCTGTATTTGGCACTGGTGTGAGTGTTGCTGGAATACTGTGTCCAGTTCTGGTGTCCACTGTGTCCAGTTCTGGTGTCCATTCAGAAGGATGTTGAGAGTGTTCAGAAAAGAGCCACAAGAATGATCAAAGGATTAGAAAACATGCCTTATAGTGATAGACTTAAGGAGCTCAATCTATTTAGCTCTAACAAAGAGAAGTTTAAGGGGTGACTTAAATGCAGTTTATAAGTACCTACATGCGGAATAAATATTTGATAATAGTCTCTTCATTCTAGCAGAGAAAGGTAAAACAAGATCCAGTGGTTGCAAGCTGAGGTTGGACATTTCATAGTGGAAATAAAGCATAAATTTTCAACAGTGAGAATAATTAACCATTGGAACAATTTACCAAAAGTCATGGTGGATTCTCCATCACTGGCAATTTTTAAATAAAAGACTGGATTTTTTTTAAATGAGATCTGCTCTACGAATTATTCTAATTATTCTGGGGAAGTTCTATGGCTTGTGTTATACAGGAGGTCAGAATAGATGAGCACAATGGTCCCTTCCGGCCTTGGAATCTTTGAATGTCTTTTCCTGCCTCACTTCACTTGAGTTTGCGTCCCCTGAGTGTTCTTATTCAGACAAACCCAAAATATGAAAAGCAAACTTAGCCAAAACATACTCTCCATTTGAAACCACAAATCAGCCCAGACTTTTTCTCAAAGCTCAGTTTAGGTTCATTGGGTTCTCAATCTTGGCAAATCTAGTCCAAATTTCAGATACAAAGATTCTGTTAAAGAAAATAACTACAGAAATATCAAGAAATTAACCTCGGCATTATAATGGAAGGAACATTGAGGTACAAAGGTTAAACCAACATGGTATAGGAAGATATGGAAAAAATTAAAACCAAATACCATTGCAGGAACAAATTCATCCCTGGTGTAAGTCCTGCCAAAGGAGTTATACCTGGCAAACAATTTGTCTGTAACGTTGCTCAAGAACAATAAATCAATGCTTAGCCTCTATGGAGAGGGCGTTTCTTCCATCTTCTTCAGACACTCTGTTGCCTGGTTTGAGGAGCAGTGCTGCTGGGGTACAGCGAGAACTGAATCCAGTCACCCTCAGCCAGGATAAGGGTGGCTATATTGCATGTCGTTTGACTAGAGGTGTGGGAGTAATAGAAAAAAAGGGAAGAGGAAAGTTGTATTCCAGAATAAAACTTCAACAGAGAAGGTCTAAAGCATAAAAGGTACAGCATGGGATGGGCAGGAAGCCATAGTCTCCCAGATGAGGTGCTTCAGCCTGAAACCGTGAAAGCTCAGCTCCTAAGCAAATCCTGATAGCAATAACTACAGGGATTAATGTAAAATATGAGTAAGAGACACAAAAGCCTCTCCCCTATATTACATGCACACTCAGAGTACACGTTACACTGTGTTTGTGCATGTATATAAACACAAACACAGACATGCGCCACACAGATGATGGTTCTATCCAGGTAATAAATTGCATTTCCCATCCACTTTTGACCTTCTCACCTCTCCTCTGCCCAGTAATCAGTCTCCCGCAAGACTATTTCTAATTTCCCAGCCTCTGAGAATCTTAAGGCACCTGTCATTTAGAAAAGAAAATCAATCTGGCATAAAATTCATTCCTTCCTTCCTCCCAACTACCCCAGGTTACATTATTCCAAAGCCCAGAGAGACAATATTCAATTCTGCAACAAGTGATGTATTTATGGTCTTAGCTTGTAGACCCAAACAGCTAGAAACCGGTATACCATTGGAGAGAGGAGATTCCAAACTTTCCACTTAGCTCCACGGCACGAGCTTCACAGGTTTCAGAGGCATTGTTCTGATTACCCACATTCTCAGTGTAACAGCAGTGCATCAGATCAGGTGTAAAAGGCTCTCTTTTCAACCACCTGGGCTAGAAACTTCTCATTTTATTAATAGGAAAGCTTAAATTTAGCAGAAAATGGCAGGGCCAGAGGAGATTTGTCTGGTACAGCATTACCACCATCTACCAGCACCATCAGAGTATTGATTATTGGAATCAACTCAAGAGAAATACAAAAAGAAATGTATCTGAAGACTGGAAACATGTCTGCACTTTCCCAGCCCAATACCTAAATAGTTTTATATGCAATCCCAGGACTTTTGTACTCTGGGGATTTGCCCTGGTAACAGCCACTGGTGGCTCAAAGCAGACCAACAAATCTGTGATATGCACTGGCACAGTTTTTCCTGTCTTCACAGACAAAGGTTTTCCCCAGTGCAGCCTTCAAGTAGCTGGCCCCAGTGACTAAAAGCTTCAGTGTAGATTGACCCAAGTCTTAAGACTATTTTCCCCTTGAACACTTGAATTCAAACATTTCAAGTTCACCTCAAGAGACATCACCTTCTCTTCCATTTCAAGGGGGTCTGGAAGTTCTCTCTAAATCCCTCCTCCTTCCAAGACTTTCTTGGTGGTTTCCCCCATTATTTCCCCTCTGAATGCCCCCATGTCCATCCTCAAAACCTACAGTCCCTCTCCAAGAAGTTGACCCTACTGCCTCAGTAGCAATCTCAGGATTTAAAGAGTCGCAAGCATATACCTGGAGGCAGAATCTGGCCATAACAGCATACATGCACTTAAGTATGCAGCATCTCTTTGGATGACTAAAGGAAGATCTTGACCAGCTCCTTATGTGATCTATCCAATCAGATGTCAATAACAAGCTATTTGGTTTTGTTTAATGTTCACCAGTTCTAACATACCTGCCATTATTACCTCCCATATCAGAGGAGAGGTTTAGCTTTCTTTTAAACAGCTTATGTAAGTTGTTCATCAAGCATGAGTCAGTGATAGGGATGAATATGCAGGCTGAATGTAGGCATCAATAACTGAAAGCCATCATAGAGGGGTAAACACACACAAAAAAGGAAAAAGAATGAGCACATAAATGTCTGCACAGCTAGGTCCTACCTGCTCTGAACCCCACACAGTCATCATTGGAGTCTAATTTTGTTCCTGATAGTTCAAATCCCTGTTCTTGCATTTTCATTTCATTGTTAAAGATTTTTTGGTCCTAACCTCTTCTTACGTGAAGCAAAAAGGCTGACAAATGAAATTGCTGAAGGTCTGATATAATCACACACACTGATAAGCCAGATGCCAACGTATCATGTATTAGACTCTATACCAGAAGAATTCTGACCAAGTTTGTTACCTTCCTCTCTTGTTGGGTGACAAACACGCTATGGTCTGAGCTTAAGAGGGGTGGAAATAACCACTTAAAAGCTGGATTTATGCAAATCTATAGAACCCTTACAGCGATTGCTGTGCATTTTAGGTTAAATGAGTTATTGAAATGTGTGTGTTGTTTATGCATGCCATTACACAAATTACTACCAGCCATTTAGTGCAATGTGGTGTAATTAAACAAAGTTCAATACCAGACAAAAAGTCATGCATATACTGTACTAATTCTTTTGAAGCCACTAAGTAAAGGCTTGCCATATGTTTAAATGCCTGTGGAGCCAACTACAAAGTCACACATAAACATTCTCCACCCCTCACCTCCAAGTTAAATCAGATTCTAAAACCTTTAGTTTTCCTACGTCTCCACTGTAAAATGAGATTTAAAAAGCAGCAGTTGGGAGGGCTGAGTTGTTCTGCATGTAAATGTATCTGTAGAGTTCTCTCTTATTCTGGTTTTGCTTGCAAAGACAAATTAATCCCTGGTGTTAATCCATTGTGTTCGACAGAATTACATCACACATGGGTTTTGCTCAGGCAGCTTTTCCTTCCCTATATTTTGTTTTGAAATTTCAACATACAGAACATCTGTTTTCTATTATTTCTAGCAAGAAACAAACATATCCATTACACTGAAAAATACCAATTCAGTTGACACATATAAAAATTACAGTGCATCTTCTTCTTATTAAAATATCCACATTGCAGAAAAATAAATGAAACATCCAATAATATAACTAACAAACAGAGAGCATTCAAAAAGGAAGCAAGAAGGGAGGGAGGGAAGTCCAATATTTGGCAGAGGAGAAATTAAAAAGACAGGTGAGAGAAAACATACATTTCAATTATATTGAGAGTAAGTGGAGATCTACTAACAGTCCATTTCCTAGACACAGATCAGAATATAGGTTATGAAAGATGAAACTGGCTGCAACTTCCGTACATGGTTCAACTTTAGAATCTGGGTTTAGTTTCTTTTTTTCCATCCATTTTCCTTCAGAAATTCCTGTGCAGAGCAAACATTCCACAATAAAATCTTGTTATTGTACATTCCCCAGAGTTTGGCTGGAAAGGAGGATAGCTGTGGAAACCCACTTCATCAATAAAGGTTTTTTTAGTGCTAGTACATTCGGTATATGTTCTTTTGCTGAGCTGCAGGACTCCTACCAGCAAAAATTAATAGCGCTGTCCTCTATTTTCATTTATTTTTTCTCTCTGCTCTTTTAATTAAATCTTATCCTAGGAATCAGTAAGAGTGAAATGACAGCACCTTTGGCAGCAGAATTAACATATTGTATAAAATCATTTTATCCTATGTTGCATGGTCCTTGACAGCAAAATTTGGCACAGTCAGATTATCCATGAAAAGGTATCTTGATGCATCCATGCAACTTCAGAAACATTTAAGGAAACTAAAAAGAAAAGGAGTACTTGTGGCACCTTAGAGACTAACCAATTGATTTGAGCATAAGCTTTCGTGAGCTACAGCTCACTTCATCGGATGCGTCTCACGAAAGCTGTAGCTCACGAAAGCTTATGCTCAAATAAATTGGTTAGTCTCTAAGGTGCCACAAGAACTTCTTTTCTTTTTGCGAATACAGACTAACACGGCTGTTACTCTGAAACCTAAGGAAACTAAGTCTTGGTTTTCTTGGAAAATCTATTGGAGTCTAGATAAGTTGGGAAAAAAGATTATCTTGATTATTTATTACAAAGTGTCAGAAGTACATAGCCCTTTCTAGTAGGAAATAGTCGCAAATGAAAGAAAAGCGAAGGCCTTGGCCTCAATGTTATGGTGGTCTCTAAATGAGAGCATGCACAGTGAAGGGACTAGCGACACACCAAAAAGCCCTTTGTCACTAGTCCGGAAATATTTCATTACACAAAAGTAATCTGCCTCTTGTAAACGTGTTAGGCCCCCATCCTGCGAACACTTACGCAACACAAGCAGTCCCATTGAGTTCAATAGGACATTGGCCTGGGCAAAGTTACTTCTAGAAGTGTTCGCAGGATGGGAGCCTACTGTGTAGCCCTTCTATTATCAAAGGGCTGGTGAGTTACAACGCAGTGACCGTGAGTGGTTGCATGCATGTTTTGCAAATACAAATTTGTTGTTAATATCTACATTAAAATTCACCCACGATTTCAATACACTTCCTGGCTATGATGAGTCTGAAATAATCTATTGTATGTGACCTGCCAAATGGTTTGGATGAATGAAAATGCTTGTGGTTAGTTACAGTACCTTGGGTGGCTAAATATTTACTAAATACAGACCTGGTCCTGCAAACCCATACTCATATGGGTGGATAGATATTCCCTATATTTTGATCCACATTGTGCCTCAGAAATGAACTATTAATAAACTGCCATACTCGAAGTAAGATTGGGCATGAATTAGGGCTGTCAATTAATCGCAGTTAACTCACGCGATTAACTCAAAAAAATTAATCGCGATTAATCGCACTGTTAAACAATAGAATACCAATTGAAATGTATTAAATATTTTTGGATGTTTTTCTACATTTTCAAATTGATTTCTGTTACAACACAGAATACAAAGCATACAATACTCACTTTATATTATTTTTATTGAATATTTGCACTGTAAAATGATAAACAAAAGAAATAGTATTTTTCAATTCACCTCATACAAGTACTGTAGTGCAATCTCTATCATGAAAGTGTAACTTACAAATGTAGATTTTTTTTGTTACATAACTGCACTCAAAAACAAAACAATGTAAAACTTCAGAGCCTACAAGTCCATTCAGTCCTACTTCTTGTAGGCCAATCACCAAGACAAACAAGTTGGTTGACATTTACGGGAGATACTGCTGCCCACTTCTTATTCACAATGTCACCTGAAAGTGAGAGCAGACATTCCCATGGCACTTTTGTAGCTGGCATTGCAAAGTATTTGTGTGCCAAATATGCTAAACATTCGTATGCCACTTCATGCTTTGGCCACCAGTCCAGATGACAAGCTTCCAAGCTGATGTTTGTTAAAAAAACAATGTGTTAATTAAATGTGTGACTGAACTCTTTGGGGGAGAATTGTATGTCCCCTGTTTTGTTTTACTCACATTCTGCCATATATTTCATGTTATAGCAGTCTCAGATGATGACCCAGCACATGTTGTTTGATTTACGAACACTGTCACTGCAGATTTGACAAAACGCAAAGAAGGTACCCATGTGAGATTTCTAAAAATAGCTACAGAACTCAACCCATGGTTTAAGAATCTGAAGTGTCTTCCAAAATTTGAGAGCATGCTTTCAGAAGTATTACAAGAGCAACATTTCAATGCGGAAACTACAGAACCCGAACCACCAAAAAAGAAAATCAACCTACTGGTGGCATCTGACTCAGATGATGAAAATGAATATGCATCAATCTGCTCTGCTTTGGATCGTTATCAAGCAGAACCCATCATAAGCCTGGATGGATGTCCTCTGGAATGGTGGTTGAAGCATGAAGGGTGTGATACCCTGGGAAAGTTCTATGGCCTGTGTTTTGCCGGAGGTCAGACAAGATGATCATAATAGTCCCTTCTAGCCCTGGAATCTATGAACTTTGCAGATAGAAAGCACAGGAAACCAGCATGTTTCCATGGGGCTGTAAGTTATTTGTTTATTATATTTACTTTACTAGCTAACAGTTTAATGATTTACAACTACTGACTAATTTCTTAAAATATTTTCCAGTATTTTTGGGAGAAGTCGTTTTTTAATTTTGGGAAGACATCCTTTCAGCCATACTTTACATCAGCTTATTGTCAAAATGGTGCTTTCCAATTTACTTGCTCTTTTTTGTTATGCTGAAGGTATATTTTATGTGATTTACACTCCTTTACATTTGTGTGCTGAGATCAAAGTATCTTTATGGACCGGACGGGTGAGCCCAAACTTGAACCTCAAAATGCTCTCTAAGCTTCCCACACGTGTGTGTTGGAGGAAAGCTGGGTGACTATGGCCAGACCACTTTTAAGCAGTGGTTGCATACTAAATCAGCGCAGCTGGCAGTTGGGAGCATTGCTCCAGCTGTGTGGTTGCAATAGCGCTGAATTTTGACCAAGTCGCCCTCCGTAGAGGAGGAACTGGCAGACTTCAGCTAGTTGTGTTGCAACCTGGTGCATGGGGTTGCAGCGCCTTTAAAATTTGGTGTGACCTGATGCACAGGAAGTCTGTTCCTCTGTGGCAGAGCACAGGGAAGTCTGCTGAAAACTCCACTCCCTGGAGGCACCGACTCACACATTCTGTGGTAAGAGAGACTCCTTGGCTGAGGGAGATGGCGGGGGGAGGGTGGAGGTGGGAGAGGACAAGCAAGAACAAGAATGGTCTTCCTGCTGGGGTGGGGAGGCGGATGACTGGAATTTGCCTCCCTATGAAGAGATTGTTGCCACCGCTGCTGTTCCTTACACCGGGAATGGTCATTTCTCGTCTGCCACTTCCCTCTCCCTCCATCTCTTCAAATCCCTTCCTTAAAATCCACATCCTCTGTCGATGTCGATACAATTGTCATATAAATAAAACCTTCACAGTAGCCTCCCTCACTTCATTCGTCACATCCTATTTTTTCTTGCTGCAGTAGCTTGTAAATTCTTCATGGTGTGGACCTAGTCTGTATTCTGTAATGAGCATGTCTATATTATTGGGGGGAGGGGGGAAAAGGGGGTTAGGAAAGAAAATCTGGCAGCTATTTCTGCTTCCAGCCTTTACATTTTTACAGACTTTTCCATCAGTTGTTGAATCTGCTATCTCACCTCTGATCTTTTGAGATTAAGACTCTTTTGTGTTCCTTCATGGAGAGCATGAGGGAATAAAACCAAAGGGTTTGACATTTGATTTGAAAATAAATTAAACCCTCAGCAGTTATTACATCTTGTGTTGTGTATATGCCGTGGGAAGGAACAATCCAAACAGTAAACAGTGAGGGATGTGACAATGTATTTGGAATACATGCTGCCAAAATCAATAAGATTAGTGATGATTAAACATGTAGTAACAATGCCCAGTAGTGTTCTTACATTAAAAATTGTTCTTAGATTGTTAACCAAACTTAGGCATTTACTCCTATAGACTCATGCTAAAAGTCTTTGAAAAGACATTTTATATTGTCAAAGAGCACAGACTTTTATAGCACTGGATTCAAGTGTACTCAGTTTAATCCTTATACAGCGCTTTATAGTTTCAAAGCACTGTGCCAAAGTTAAACTACCAGTAAATAATTCTCAACAGTTTTGTGATGTGGTAAGCATACATATCCCCATTTTACAGATGAGATAATTGAGGCAAGGAAAAGTTAAGTGACTTGCCCAAAATCACTCAAGTTAGCGTCAGGTTTAGGATTGGAATCCAAAGTCTTGATGGCCACGCCTGTCTCTCATCCTCAAGAACCAAATGCTTCACTCTCTTTAATGAAACCTGTATTTAATCAGTGGTGTCTATGAATTACAAGCTTTCCTCGTGCTTTAAGTGTATTTCTCAGGGAAGGGCGTAATAAGGTTGTATTTGGTGTGAGCAGAAAGAATCATATGGAGCCTCATGGAACTAATTCAATTCTCAAATACCTTACAGAGCTGGCAACCTCCAAGAGTCAAGTTTTAGACCTCACTCAAAAGTTATAATCTCTACCAGCAGAGGCAGATGGCATCAGAAACTCTCATAGCACAGTGCTTTCTGGCAGTATTTAAAGTTTCAAAACTCAAAGATTCCCAATATCTGTCAACTATGCCCAATTTCAAGGGACATCACTCATTTGATTCCCAAAGTTACCTATGGTCCACATACGTTTGCTGGCTTCTTGCACTTATTGTTGAAAGTTATTTACATCAGGAATACAGGTGATAGAAAATGTTTAAACTCAAGGAAGCAATCACACAGAACTTTACATTTTCTGTATGCTTAATATTTTGTGTCCCTCATTTTCATCTGCCAGGCACTGCACCTCACATTTGGGCCTTGGCAAGTGGAGCAGAAAGGGTAGCATTTTTATAGATTTAAGCATCAATTTGCTAAAACCTGTAAATTATGCAGCTGCCTAATGCAGTATTCATTGGCCCCTAATTTTAATCATGTATCTGACTAAAATTGTTCTCCTCAGGGGAAGAGTGCATGGTGAGAGAGGCTACGGATGTCCGATGAAGTGAGCTGTAGCTCACGAAAGCTTATGCTCAAATAAATTGGTTAGTCTCTAAGGTGCCACAAGTACTCCTTTTCTTTTTGCGAATACAGACTAACACGGCTGTTACTCTGAAACAAGGAGACAGTAATATAACATGGTATATAAAACCATCCAGGAAACCTCCCAACAGGCTCAAATGGTGGCTCAAAGCAGATATGGATGGAATCTGCTCACAACCTCAGCCTAACCAACCTTGGTGTTGGAAAAAGGAGATGATGAAAACTGATTTACACATTTATTCATTAGGGAGCAGACCTGCACCATGGACCAGAAAGTCAAATAACTCTCCCTTGCTCCCATACCCAATCATCTCCATCACTGTTAACAATTCCACCATCCTCCATTACACAGTCCGACAACTTCACTCATCTTCTCCTCCTCTCTCTCTTTTCACCACAGCAAGGCTGCTAAATTTGGGTTTTATTCCTCACTCTATATGCCCTTACTTTTAAATCCATTGTCCATGTCTGGGTCGTTTGTCATGTTGAGTACTGCAACCTCCTGCTCTACTCCCCCCACTTCCTTGTTAAGCCATCCAAAATGCTAAGATGAAAGATATTTTCTTCACTTGATATTCCAATCACGTCATTCTCCTCTTAGAATCCCTTCACCATCTTCCCATTACTTTTTGCCTCATGTCTTATTGCATCTGTCTTCATGGCTGAGGATGAGAGGGAGATTCCCAAACCTGAGCCATTCTTTTTAGGTGGCAAATCTGAGGAACTGTCCCAGATTGAGGTGTCGTTAGAGGAGGTTTTGGAACAAATTGATAAATTACACAGTGGTGGGTCACCAGGACCAGATGGTGAAAATCAAAGTAATGCACATTGGAAACCATAATTCCAACTATACATATAAAATGATAGGGTCTGAATTGGATGTTACCAATCAAGAAAGAACTTGGAGTCATTGTGTATAGTTCTCTGAAGACATCCACTCAGTGTGCAGCAGCAGGCAAAAAAGTGAACAGAATGTTGGGCATCATTAAGAAAGGGATAGATAATAAGACAGAAAATATCACATTGCCTCTATGTAAATCCACGGTATGCCCACATCTTGAATACTGCGTGCAGATGTGGTCACCACATCTCAAGGGAGATATATTGGAATTGGAAAAGATTCAGAAAAGGGCAACAAGAATGATTAGGAGTATGGAACAGCTTCCGTATGAAGAGAGATGAATAAGACTGGGACTTTTCAGCTTGGAAAAGAGACGACTAAGGGGGGATATGATTGAGGTCTATAAAATCATGACTGGGGTGGAGAAAGTAAATAAGGAAGTGTTATTTACTCCTCATAACACAAGAACTAGGGGTCACCAAATGAAATGAATAGGCAGCTAGTTCAGAACAAACAAAAGGAAATATTTCATCCCAGAATGTGCAGTCAACCCGTGGAGCTCTTTGCCAGAAGGTGTTGTAAAGGCCAAGACTATAACAGGGTTCAAAAAAGAACTAGATAAATTCATGGAAGATAGGTCCATCAAGGGCTATTAGCCAGGAGGGCAGGGATGGTTTTCCTCGCCTGTCTGCCAGAAGCTGGGAATGGGCAACACGGGATGGATCACTTGACGATTACTGTTCAGTTCATTCCCTCTGGGGCACCTGGCATTGACCACTGTCAGAAGACAAGATAATGGGCTAGATGCACCTTTGGTTTGACCCAGTATGGTCCTTCTTATGTCATTCTTCTTCCCTTTGCCTTCAAGCCTCTACACATCTCTGCTTTCACTTCAGCCTATTGATCCCTTTGGTCCACACAGGACTCTAAAGACTGTGTTTCCATGTTGGGCCTGTTCTTGGAACCCCCACTTTCCCCACAAGTGTGCAAAACAAGGGGTAGTCAATAGGTGGACCATGGGCTAAATCTGGACTGCTAGATGTTTTTAATGGACCTGAAATCTTTTTACTTATTATCTTGTTACTGCAGTGTGAAAAATGTTTCTCTGGAGTCTGGACCTTGACTACACCTTGACCAAGAATTTTGGATCTTGAAAAAAATAATTGACTACCCCCCCTCTAAAGATTTTTTTACCACTAGGAATTTCTGTGTATCACAGTTTTTGGAAATCTAGAACATTACATATGAGAATTGCCTGTCTGTTCAGACTACGCTTCTTGATACAGAGACCATCCCTCCAAATATTTTTGCAACTCTCCAAGAACGCTGCTGGCATTCAAATGAGAATGACCCTTTCGCTGCTGGCAATGAAATTGTCATGATTCTAAGGCATACTTTCATGTTTTGAGTCCTGTGTGACATTTCCCTTTTTCTCTAACTGTGTGTGTGTTTGTGATGTGGTGAGAAAATAAAGCAAGAGAAGGGATACCATCACCTGTACCTCCCACAAGGAGCTGGGTTAGGAGTCAAATACTGGAGATCATAAGAACTCCGGTGACCATCAGAAAGCTGCTGGTGCTGCTGGGATCACACGGTTCAAGACTTGGTGTCAAACACAGAGGAGGATGTTTTCCCATGACCCAGATCTGATGCTTTAACCATTGGCCATGCTCTATTCCAGAAGCTGTATGGAGAGGAGCTTGTTAAAAGAAAGTTGATGGTCAGAATCACATTTACATTGGAAAGCATCTTAACCTCAACTACAGTCATTATGAAGACTTCATAACAATAGAAAGGAAATGCCCTTCAACCTTGTGCAAGTCTAAACCTTTTTCTAAGTTAATATGCATATTTCTCTAGTGATGAAACCAAGGTCCTATTTTTTTGTCTTCTTAAAAGGGAGAGCGTTATTTGAAACAACATACAATTAAAATCTCATTTTTGGTACTGTATTAACTGGTTCCTTGCTTTTATTTATTAATAGTATTCAATGTTTAACACATTTGCCAACATTATCCACCTATTTGTATCTACTTTACCTCAGATTTTATCTATACTTGGGATAAAAGATAACTGTGAAGACTTTTGGTTGGCATTTTTAATTACAACCACTATATTTACATTATAATATTCTATATACGTACCAATCCATCACAATACAATAACCTTCCCTGTATATAGTTTATGTAGGTGAAAATCAAAATGGGAATGCTTTCTCAGACTGAGTCTTGTGTAGCCTATAGGATGGTTTCATTTAAGAAATAAGTAGAAATTAGGTTTTGGGCCTAAGTTAGTTTAAGCGTAGCAGAGTATGGGAAATTGAAGTTGCTCGTATGAGAAAGTAAAGAGATAGGTTGGGGATAGTATGATGCAAAAACTGAAGTTAGCAATGACATGACCCAAAGTTATATTATGGTTATGTTTTGGTTATAACTGACTTGAGCAAGGTTTTAATCCCTAGAATTCTTTGAAAATTCTAGCATGTTTTATTAAAATGCTATCTGTATTGATAGTATGGGAAGGACATTGGTGCTGTTGTTAATGTAAAAAGTAATGAGTAATGCAAAAAGCCAAAAAGAGGTGGTAGAAATATAATTATGGTAAGGGACAGTTTAATGTTAATTTGTATTACAATGCTTTCCAAAAGGAGTAGTTTTGTTAATTTGGAGAGAGCTCCAATTAACATAAAAAAGGAACAGAATTATAAGGCTATACTTCACTCTGTTGTCAGTGGACTGATCACCCACTGATACACTTTCATCTTTGAGTGTAAGTATTATTGTAGTATTGTGCAAGTAGTAATTGCATGCCCATTTACTTAACTAATCATTTTTCTTTAATAAAGTTTGGTTTTATCATTCGAAGTGCTGCCTAGTGGTCTCTGACTATATACATTTTCTGTAACCGACCTAGAAGCTCAAACCTGAAAACTAAATTGGGTGTTACTGCAACCGTATCTTTAACAACTTAATGTTAATGGAACATTTCAATTAAAGGTTACATGTGACCCTATCAAATTTTACCAACACTGGTCATCTTTGAAACATTCCATCAACTGAAACGATGGCAGCAATTCTAATGGACTATCTCCAGAATCGGTAGAGTCTTTCAAAACCGTGACGCTTCTTAAGGGTTCCCACTGGGTCATGCAGAGGATTTCTTGCCTTGCAGGGTGAATTCCACAGAACACTTGAATTCCTGAACTACAACTACTGCAAGACACTTTTCCTACCTACAGGACAGGTGGAAGTTTAAAACTTAGAACTCTAAAAGTATTAAGAAAATCAGTGCTACAGAAATACCCATGCATAAAATTAATACTAATTGAAACCTTTTAATAAATGTAGTATTCTGAAAGTTATTAATAACAAAAATGAACATAGAAGAACCAAGGCTCTATTTATGTTTTCTACACTCCGTAGACTGTGGGTTCAGTTTTCACAAGCTAAGCAGGGTACGGTTTGACTGGTATGTGGATAATGTGTCCAGATTTATACTTGCAGGCAATGGTGTAGGACTCAGCAAGTGACACTCCTGGTTAAGTCAGTATTAAACTAATTCCCAGCACAATGTTAGAGAGAGCTGTGGGTGGAGGTATCGCCTTTCTGAAAGAATGTAAAAAGAGTTCATGGACACTTATTAAAAGCTCCCATGCTACTTAAGATCAAGGCTGCTTGTTTCAGTGTCTGTGCCAGACTCCAATTAGGTTAATTGCACTCTACTTACCTAACTCCTCCCTGCATCAGCTGGATACAGCAACCTCACTGCTCCTAAACTGTTGCATAACATTCATGTAAACTTTTGAAATAGCTGCCATATTAAGCTAATCCCAGAAAAGGCCTTATTTCAGTGGAATATTCATAAATTGCAAAGTTCATCTGTTTGGATGAGAAGCACTAAATAGGAAATGATTTATTCATAGAGCAAAATGATTATTACAAACATCCATTTTTAAATATCTTTTTCTTTTGGCTGAACACAGTTGGGCCAAATTCTGCCTTCAGTTACATGGATGCAACACTACCTCTAATTAAGTCAACGGGAAGGGCACACAGAATTAGATTAGGTGTAGATGAAAAAAGGTAGGGTGCCAGCAGCTTATCTGTAGTAGCTGGCTTGTCAACAATAGCTAATTAAAAATAAGTCCCTGAAAGGGAAAGACCTTTTTTGTACCATAAAATGCCTTGATCCGTTTAAAAATATTAAAAGATTGGGTTTTGGACTTCAGCATTAGATTACTTTTGAATTTACAGGCAACAGAATATTAGAGGATTTCCTCCGGGGCGGGGGGAGGGGAATCCATACAAGCAGTTTAAGAAAAAAATGCTACCGAGACCCTCGCAAACAGCTTTGGAAACCTTTTAGTTCAACTCATTTTAAATTTCCATCCCTTTCGCAGACACCACCCTGAAATTGTCATCTGGTTGGAAAAGCTAGATGCCGCAACTGCTGCCCCTGTGGAACTGCCCGGGGCTGCTCCACTGATGATGCTCCTTGGAGACTTAACATATTACCTGTAACCTGCAGCCAGTCCTTCTCCTTCTTGAGCGACCTATAAATTCAGTGTATACTTCTACTCAATTATTTTCCTTCTAATCCATTGCACTGGCTCACTAAATTCTTCCAAGAGAAAACTTATTTTTAATTTAAAAAGCCCCGACTAACACTGTACTCATTTGAGAAACATTATTAAAACAAAGCGTAACATTTACTTAACGTATAAGTCAGACAAACAGCAAAACTTAGCTTCTTCCCTAGGGTACTCTGGGGCTTTATTCTTTAATATTTATAATTAGCTGTGTGAACCTAAGTCGAAAAGTGCTAGACCAAATTGTATACTTTTAAAATCATTTCTAGATTGCAACAGGTTTCTCTAGGTTGATAAGTCAACATATCATTTTTTCTTAAAATCCAGCTTTTCTAGTGACAATAAAATCCCTTCATATATATATAAAATGAAGGGATTCCATATATATGGAAGAATTTACCAATAGTTTTGTCTGATGGTGACAAGGGCTCGTTCAGCAAACTGAAGCATCTCTGACCTGCTTAAAGTACTATAATGAACCATGAGCTCATTGCCAAGAGCTACAAAAAGTTATTTGTCAGTAATGCTTCAGAATTGTTTGTTCTAAACTTGCAACAACGTCCCTTACACACACAAACATTGTTTAAGTTGGGATTCTTAGACGTGTAAGAATGAACTTGTTTTATGCGTTAATTTGTACTCAATTAAAATGCTTAAAAATATATTACAAATGATCACACTACCTTTTCAAACATGCTGTTGAACAGAGCTTGCAGTTTTAACTGGATGTGCTTTGCATACCAGATTTTACATACCATTAGGCTGCTTTTATGTACTTTAAATACCAGCTATATTTCCATCCCTGGAAAATAGTGTAGGCATGAACAGGTGTGCACATCTGATTTGGTATTTTGTAAAGAAAGACGTCTATCAGGTTTTACTGGTATTCAAAGATGTATTATACAAATAGACAAACTACATAGTGTACTCATTGAAGGCGATGATACTAATTTAAGAATCTTTTATTCATTTGTTTTTATACAGCATGGATGCAGTTTTAACAATCAATAGCTCCATAATTCCCCAGGACAAAAACTATAAAATGTTCAGAGTTCAAATTCCAAAATATTTTAATCAGTTCTGGAATCTCCAAAATCTCCACAAGAAAGTAAGCAGGGGAGGATACTAGCTCTGTCGCACTAACCATAGTGATGAACCTGAGCTGCAAAGTTTGGATCTAAACAGAGACTATGAAGGTGTCAAAGTCCAGGCATTTGGTTGAGGGGTCATTTGGCTGGTGAAAGAAATGGGGCAGCTGTGAAGCTTAAATCCACCGTGTTAGGATCTGGGCTTTGGGCTCATCTCTGGTTAACACTAGTACCACCTTCTTTTAACTATCCTTAATATAGAAAATTTAAATTGTCCATGCAAAATGAGTAACAGTTACCAGAATCAATACGTAGCCGTCAACACACACTCACACATATGTGAGGGGGAGGAAAAAGAACATCTAAATGTCTTTGCCCAACGCTTCAAGAAATGGACGTTCCAGTACAATAAATTATCAATTAAATCTCAGTATTCTTCTTTTCAAGCCTCCCACACCTTTAACTTGGTCTCAGATAATACCATAACAATTTAGTTGTATTTAAGTTGTATTTTTTAAAAAGGACTTTTCTGGATGTACATTAAGATCATTTCATGATCCATCCGGCCCCACACTCCTGCTATCTAAATTTCAGTAGAAAAGCCCTAATTTTTATTTCCAGTCCCAAAGCCATTTTTCATTTGAAATTTTATTAACAGTGATAAATTCAGACTCAATGAATGCTAGTAGAGCACATTACTTTGTTTTTCCAAAACAATAAAGAGAGATTCCATGTTTTTCCTTAAACACTCTAAATACTGTTGCATTAATTCTAACTCTTAAACAGTGTTCAGAGTGCATTCTCCAGTATCTTGATCACATCACTCCATCCATATGTTTCCAGTTCCACTGTGTGGAAAATGAAAACCGGTTGAGTTTGCTGATTAGTGCTACATCAGGGATCTAACACTGAGAAACAGATTTCATTGTCATGGTCAATGGAATTGAGAGCTTTCATGTAACTGTGTCCCCCTGATAGGCAGAAGGTAAAGTAATGGATTGTTAGTTCTTTAGGCAAAAGACATGAATCTGCTGGACAAAGGCGTCATTCTCTGCCTGTAGTCAGTAACTTGAGGGCCTTCTGTAGATTCTGCACAGCAGTGCTCACATCTTCATACTGCAAAGCACTGCCAGCATATTTGCAATATTTCTGAGCTCTGGCAAAGTCCTCTGGTGTCAAACGGACTTCCCCTGCAAAAAACAAGATAATTAAGAAGTAAAAATATAAGAAAATTCAGGGCTTTATCTCAGATCAAGCATAATGTTTTACTTAAAATGCTTTAAGTAGTCTGTTTATATGTTAACAAAGGGCATGAGAAGAAGTGCTGGTCCTACGCCGTTATTTTTAAGTTCATTTTCATGTATAATTCTCAGTTTCTTTGGTTCGTTCTAATATTATATGGGGACCTTCAAAATCTGGACATTTATGTGATCCAGTGCCTTTTATGAGTAAACCAATACCTTTGAGAAAGATCTGCCCTTTATCTGAGGTAGTTCAGAAGAGCTTTCAAATTATAGTAAGTTAACTGTATTCATGTTACAACCTGCGTGAAACAAGGACAGTGGCTTATGTGTTTATTGTGTAACTGCTTTACTCTCAGCATGGAATAATACACTCACAGCTGAAGCCATTCTCTCCGTGTCTGTATAACCTTCCAGATACAGAAACATCCCCTATTGAGATATTTGTGCAAATACTACATTTCTACTTTTACCTATTGAGGAACAGACTAAAGCATTTGTCCCAATATTATCAACATATCTGCAATATTTTCAGTTTTACATAATCAGAGAAAGCAAGATTGCTCTATTAATTCACCTATTTTTGTAATTTTGACAAACACCAGCCAAAAGCTTTTTTGTAACAAACCCGAACATTGATCTGTACAAACTTCTCAAACACACACACACGCTCCTACTTTTCAAACAGGTGTTGGAGATGTAAATCGTGATTCAGCAGACCAGCATGTGAATAGTCCCACTGATGTGCTTAAAGTTAAGCATGTGCTTAAATGCATTGCACTGAGGGCTTAACCAATTCAATGCAAGTTAAGGCTAACACTCATGTAGCCAATATAATTTAGGGCCCGATTCTGAAACCTGTGCTCATAATGAATAGTATATTTTACTCTGTAAATAATCCTACTTCTATCAATACTACTCAAGGTGAAAAACTGTGGTCCTTAGGGATCTTCTTTGTCATATTCATCAGAAAATTTTTGTTTAAAAACCATGTGTTATATTGGACATTAATATAAATTTATTTAATCCAGGGCTCCCATAACCACCTATTATATCAGGTCATAATATTTTAGTATTTAAAATGAATATTTATTTAGCATTCATTTCTTATACAATGGGGGTTTTAATAACAGAAAACCTGTTTAAACTCAGATATTGTAAACGTAATTCTTTGAATGTTTAAACATGAATATAAACATATGAGTTTTATCCTGTACAGTTCAGTTCAGCTGGATTTCCTTTTCTGAAACTCACCAACTGTGTAGTTGCTGATATTATGCAAATATTTACTTCATAATCTCATTTGTTTACTTATCAAGAATTGTTTCTAAGTACCCATTATATTTCCTCATCCATTTTTCCACTTTTAGGCAGCTGATTTGGGGCAAATAAAAAAAATGGGAAGATAGTAAATATTAAAAACTAAATATCTTTGTTCATTTTCTAATAAGAGCTAGGTATTATTAATTATTATTATTACTCCATTTTTCCAGGAAAATACATTTTATGGTTGCTGTGTTCTGTTTAAAGAAGTTAAATCTACAGTACACATTTTTTGTTTGTCAATTGATAGACATAGTTTAGTGGACAAAAGCTATATACAATTTTTAAAGCTTGTTTTAATATTTTTAATTTCAGTTTAACCTTCTTTGGATCTGATTCATATGTCCTGGATGAATAAGTACCAATGATTTTTCAGATGAATAAGTTAAATAATGTTTTAAGTATCTATATTACTGAAGATGGACAACATATATCAGCCAATCAAAGCAAATTATAAATGAGATTCTTTTGGGTTCAATTTTGTTATATGGCAAGAAGTTAGCATACACATAACAGCCAAATCCAGATGATAATTACTACTGTCATACAGTGCGGAAACATTTAGTATCATTGAGATTCATCAGTAAAACCAGGTCAGTGAAACAACCAGCCCTCCAAAACAAACAGCATATGACCAGGAAAGAAGCTCTTGAGATTTAATTTTATCCGAATTGAAATCACACTCCACACCCGCACCTACTTTCATCTTCAAAATATAAAGCCTGAGAAAGAATAGATGTTGAATATTCTGGCATCTGGCACCTGTCAAACCTGTAAGATTACTGTATGATGGCAGTGTACTTTAGTGAATCAGATGAGCCAGTTTACGCCTTTTTTAAAAATATACTCATACATACCTGGTATGTATACATTTGTCCATATTTATTAGCCTAAGTGACATTTAACTGAGTCAAACCAGTTAGGCTGAATTCCACCACCACACTGGGTTTGTGTGAAAAGTAAAAGAAGTAAAAGTATACGTTTGAAAAGTAAAAGAAGAACAAGTTCCCCTTAGACATTTTTTCCTTCATATTATGATGCCAAAAAAAACTAGAAAATCATTCTTTAAAAAATAGACACGGCATCATTCCAGTATTCAACTAATTTACTGGAACAAAGCCTAAATTAACCCACCTAATCTTATTTTTACAGCACCAGGTCTATTAATGTTTTGTTGGCATGAAGTCTTATATTTTATGACGCCTCCTTCAGATACCACCATATCAACACTTTAGGGAAAGGTTCTAGCAATTTTAATTTATAAACCAAAGTTTACCCAGTAAGGGCCTCATCCTATCAGGTTCCGAGCAGCCTCAGCTCCTGTTAAAGTCAGCATCTCACAATGGAGAGAGAGTATAGAAAAAAAGTCAACTGTAATTTTCCTGAAATACTTTAATAAAGTATTTACTTGGAAATGATGTGGAGAAAAACTACAATATTTGTAGTTATTTCAAAGCTGTCATTTAGATAGCCTGTCCATTTAGTAACTAATTAATTTCAACCTATATAATTTAAAGGCAAGAAAAATATTGACACACAGGAAAAGCTATGCTGTACCAATCCTGAAATAATATTAGTATAGTAGTTATATTCATTACTGAAATTTGATAGTCATTTGCAATCCAAAGCTAACTTCCACCAGCCATGATTCTTTCAGCTCAGCAATTAGGAACATGATGAAGGGCATTTTGAGGAGGGATAAGAAAATCATGTAGTGAGAAAGGAAAGCAGTTTTTGAAAGAAAAACAATTGATATTTTACACAATATCTGATTTATTATTTAATTTAAATTGCTACTCACAACTTGGACAAGTTTAGATAAATTGGTTTAAAACCACAGTTTTAATGAAACCAATGCACTGTGGTGTATAGGCAAGGCCTTAGATATAGTCCACAGAAAATCAAAGCTGTGACGGTGATTAAAATTATTAGTATGTGTTAGCAGTGCTTTAACCATTCTTTAAATATACGAACAATGCACTAATTGGAACCATAATTATTTAAAAATAGTGAAAGTTTCTTTTCCTATTAAAAAGAAACAGTTAAGATACTCAAAATGTAACTGAATTTTTTTTTTTACTGTATCACTTAAATTAATAGATTCAGATTCCAAGGCCAGAAAAGACCACTGTGATCATCTAGTCTGCTCTCCTATTTAACACAGACCATAGAACTTCCCCAAAATAATTCCTCCTAGAACATATCTTTTTTAAAAACGAGAAAAAATGGTTCCCTCCCCTTCGTAACTGTTGTTCTTTGAGATGTGTTGCTCATGTCCACTCCATTCTAGGTGTGCGTGCGCCCACGTGCATGGCTGTCAAGAGATTTTTGCCTTAGCGGCACCCGTAGAGCCAGCTGTGGTGCCCTCTAGAGTGCTGCGCTCATGCTGCAGTATATCAGGTACCACTGACCCACGCCCTCTCAGTTCCTTCTTGGAACAGAGGGGCAGGAGAGCGGGTAATGGAATGGACAGAAGCAACACACCTTGAAGAACAACAGTTATGAAACGTACGTAACCCTTTTCCCTTCGAGTGCTTGCTCATGTCGATTCCATTCTAGGTGACTTGCAAGCAGTATCAATGGAGGTAGGCTTGGAGTTCACTGTCGTGAGGCTTGTGGCACACTCTGCCAATGCCAGTGTTGTCTCGCGCCTGCTGAGTCATGCGTAGTGCGACACAAACGTATGAACGTATGGCCAGGTGGTGACCAGACAAATTTCTTGGATCAACACCTGTGCCAGGAAGGCTGCCAAAGACGCTTGCGCTCAAGTGGAATGAGCCGTCATGATTGCCGGCAGAGGCGCCTTCGCCAGCTTGTAGCAGTAGCGGATGCAGGCAGTGATCAAAAACGAGGTTTTCTGGCTGACACCGGGCAACCCTTCATCCTCCCTGCGACAGCAATGAATAATTGCGTTGATGTACGGAATGGCTATCAATGAGGCGGCCAGGGCCAGTCTGACATCCAGAGTATGCAGCCTGTGCTCCTCATCTGATGCATGAAGGTTTGGACAGAGGACGGGTGAGTAAATGTCTTGGCCGGCGTGGAACTGGGAAATGACCGTGGGCAGAAAAGCCGGGTGCAGACGCAGCTGGACTTTGTCCTGTAGAAGACAGTATAAGCTATGCTGTGAGCGCCCTGATTTTGAACACCGGCTGGGCTGAAGTTATAGCGACCAAGAAGGAGATCTTCCAGGAGAGAAGCAGAAAGGAGCTGGAAGCTAAGGGTTCAAAGGGGGGACCCATGAACTTTAAAAGCATAAGATTCAGGACTCACAGGGGGACCAGGTCCTGGATGTGCAGGTACAGATGCTCTAGACTCTTCAGAAACTGCACTGTCAGGGATGGGTGAAGATCGACCTGCCCTGAAGCGGAGGGCATAATGCCGAAAGGGCCGCCAGGTGTACCTTGACCGAAGACGACGACAAGCCCTGAAGCTTAAGATGCAACAAATAGTCCAGGACGTTCTGCAGTGGGGCTTCCTCCGGACGAATGTGCTTGTTTGAGGCTCAATATGTGAAGCGTTTCCACTTTGCTACATAGGTAGCCCTGGTGGAAGGCTTCTGCTACAGTCCAACAGGTCCTGCTGTGCAGCAAGAGCACTCCCGCTCACCCATACTTAGCCATGCAGCAGCCATGCCATCAGGTGCAGAGATGCCAGGTTTGGGTGCAGCAGATCCAGTCGGAGAGGTAACTGCAGTGGGTCGGTCACCAAAAGACCCAGCAGCATGCCGAATCAGTGCTGGTGAGGCCACACCGGGACTATCAGGATGACAGAGGCTTTGTCTTGCTTTACCTTTAGCAGGACCCTGTGGATAAGCGGCACCGGTGGAAAGGCGTACATCAGCGTTCCCGACCATGGAATCAGGAAGTCACCCGACAGGAATCCCTTGTCTCTGCCGTGCAGAGAACAGAATATGTGGCATTTCTGTTTCATCTGGATGCAAACAGGTCCACCTGGGGAGTTCCCCACCTTCAGAAGATCAGGCTGACCACCTCCGGATGGAGGGACCATTTGTGGCGAGACGAGATGGTCCTGCTGAGGTGATCTGCCAGGACATTCTTGGTTCAGGTAGGTGAGCGGCCACCAGATGGATGGCATGCCGCACGCAAAAGTTCCAGAGGCTTAGTGCCTCCCGACACAGGGCCGAAGACCTGGCACCGCCTTGCCTGTTCATGTAATACATTGCAGCCATATTGTCTGTGAGGATCTGCACCACCTTGCCTCTCAGGTGGAGCAAGAATGCCTGACAGGCCAGGCGCACCGCCTTGAGCTCCCTGACATTGATATGAAAGGCTACATCGTTCTGCATCCAGCAGCTGTGGGTGTTGAACTAGCCCAGGTGGGCCCCCCAGCCCAGGTCCGATGCGTCCAAGACCAAGGTGAGCGATGGTGCTGGGGACAAAAAGGGAACTCCCGGAAACACTGACTTGGGGTCTAACCACCAGTCCATGGATGAGAGGATGTGGTTCGGTACTGTGACCACTCGGTCCAGGGGATGCCTGCTGGGAACGTAAACCATTGCCAGCCACGTCTGCAAGGGTCATAAATGAAGCCGGGCATGACTGACCATGTATGTGCATGATGCCATGTGGCCCATCTGCCGCAGTCATGTGTGGGCCGTGGTGACTGAATGTCTCCTTATATGGGATCCTGAAAGCATTCTTTTGGAAGGACGGCCCTGGCTCGCGTGGAGTCAAGAACTGCTCCGATAAACTCTATGTGCTGGACTGGCATTAATGTGAACTTTTCTATGTTTATTAACAGGCCCAGGTCGCTGCAGGTGGAGTGCACCAGATTGAGGTTTCTTTGCACCTTCTCCGGAGACCTGCCCTTGATGAGCCAGTCATTGAGATACGGAAAGATCTGGACCCTCCAACGTCTGAGGTAAGCTGCTACTGGCACCACATATTTCATGAAACCCTGGGGGCCGAGTACAGGCCCAAGGGTAGCGCCACGAACTGGAAGTGGTCCCTGTCCATTATAAGATGCAGGAAACATCTGTGTCCCAGGAATATGGAGATATGGAAGTAAGCGTCCTTTAAATCGAGAGCGGTGTACCAGTCCCCCGGATCCAGAGAGGGAATAATGGAGGCCAGGGAGACCATGCAGAACTTCAATTTCTTGAGACTTGTTGAGGCCACCCAGGTCCAGGATGGGTCTAAGGCCCCCCTTGGCCTTTGGGATTAGTAAGTATTGGGAATAGAAACCTCTTCCTTCCATTTCTTGAGGAACCACAGCCCCTACTGCAGGAGCTTGTTGGCCTCCTGAACCAGGAGTTGCTCGTGAAAGGGGTCCCTGCAGAGGGATCGGGAAGCAGGGCGGCAGGAAGGAGGGGTATCCAAAAACTGCAGGGTATAGCTTTGAGCTACTGTGTCCAGAAGCCAGCAGTCCAATGTAACCCACGAACAGGTGGAGTGGTAGGGACAAAGGCAGTTGAGGAAAGGATGGGCAGGATCCGTCTAGATGACTGGGGTATCGCTCTCGAGCGATGCCACAAAACGATCACTTTTGGCCGCCCGAGCGTTCAGTGGGTTTAGCGGCTGGGCTGGTGAGCGGGAGGAAGGGCAGCGATGGCAAACCGAGCATCCTTTCTGGCAGATCCCTACCAGGCTTGCCAAGGCCTTGATGGCAGCAGAGGCTTGAATGGCTTTCTGGCAGACTGCGGGATATGCGTGCCCAACAAGCAAAGGGTAGCCTTCATGTTCTTCAACCCGTGTATCCTGGCGTCTGTCTGATCGGAGAAGAGTCCAACTCCATCAAAGGCGCGATCCTGAATCGAGGCCTGCATCTCCTGGAAGAGGCCCACTGTTTGGAGCCAGAAGCTGCATTGCATGACCACAGATGATGAGACCATCCTTGCCGCTGAGTCCCATGCCATTTGCAGGGAGCATCTGGCTGCCACGGCACCGTCTCTACCAAGGTGCCAAACTCTTGAACCTGACCCTGAGCAATGGAATCCTGGAACTTTTTAAGACTGTCCCGAAGATTAAAATTATATTGGCCCAGCAGGACCTGATAGTTCGCCACCTGGAATTGTAGGCTGGCTGTTGAATAAATTTTTCTGCCAAATAAACTGAGTTTTTTGGCTTCTTTATTTTTGGAGTAGAGGCGGTGGGAACCTGCTTGTCCTTTTCATTGGCTGCAGATACAACCAGCGAGCCTGAGGCTGGGTGAGTATAAAGGTACTTGAAATCTTTGGCGGGCAAAAAGTATTTTTTCTCTGCCCGTTTCGAGGGGCGGGATGCAGGATGGGGTCTGCCACAGTGACTTGGCAATCTTGAGGACCCCATCGTGTATCGGCAGGGCAACCCAGGCGGGCATGGAGGCTGAGAGGACATTGAAAAGGGTGTCCTCCTGCACCTCGAGCCCCGAGTACTCGATCACCTGCTGGAAAAGGGCTTGATGCTCCCTAAAGTCATCCAGGGGGCTAGCCCTGGAAGGTCCCACAACTGCCTTGTCCAGGGAAGATAAGGAAGACTTGGTTTCCGGTGGTGGCGCAGAGGGCTTGGCAGCCGCTGGAGAGGCAGGTTTAGGGGTGGATATGGGATCCTCTACCCTGACCTCAGAATGGACTTCCGGTACTGGACCCAGTGCTGGTGGAGCTGCCGCCCGTTGCTCCGACAAGGCCATCGAGGAGTAATGCGAAGGGGGCATCGTCCTCACCGGAACGCCCCTTGCCTCTCCAATACATTGGCCACTGGCCTTGCTGCCACTGCGGTGTCATGGACGATGAAGCAGGCTCCAGTGCCCAATCCTGTCGCTGAGACTGGGGCGATGGGCTGAACTGGGCCTCCATGCCAAAGGAACCACCTTCCAGCGACCAGGGAGGAGCTGTCGACGCCTAAGTCTGTTTACCGGTCATGGCTACCGGGGATCGCTGGCCAGACGTAATTGACTGATGACTCTACCGGGGAGAGCGGTCCCGGTGCAGGGGGGACACCAGCAATAAGATAGGGAGATTTCCCATGGTGCTGGCGATCGGGAATGACGTCTAGAGGTAGATCGGTGAGAGGGTGAAGGATACCGGTCATCGTATGGGGAGTGTAGACACTGTGCCGCAGAGTATTGCTGAGGAGCCCGGGAGGAAAGTCCATATGACCGATGACAAGATTGGGACCTGGCTCAGGATTCTTTAAGCCAGTATTCTTCATGGCAAGGCCCATGAGCCAGTGGCAGCTCCCATGGACCCTAAGTGCAGCTCCCTGTTGATCACGCTCTCCAGTGGGGCTGCGGCTAAGGCTGGCTCCCTGCATTCCCTCGCCCCACGCCATTTTGGGCAGCCCCGGCTCCACGTCGCTCCTGGAAGGGGCCAGTACGCCCCCAGGGAGTAATGGGGGGAGCAGAGGTCTCAGTGTGCTGTTCCTGCCTGCAAGCACTGCCCCCGCAATTTCCATTGGCTGGAAACGGGGAACTGTAGCTAGGAGTTGTGGGGGCAGTGCGCAGAGCCATGTGGCCCCCCAGGGGCCGCAGGGGTGTGTTGGCCCCTTCCAGGATCAACGTGGGGCTGGGGCCGTGCAAAGTAAGTGCCACTTTCTTCAATGGCAGATTCTGAATAGCTCTTCCACCACCCAACCTGCAGCCTCCTAGTGACAGCCCCCCACACCGCCTCCTGCACCCTAAGTCCCAGCCCTGAGTCCCCTCCCAGAGCCCGCACCCCTTACCCCCTCCTGCAACCCGTATTCCCTCCTGCAACCCGTATTCCCTCCTGCAGCCAGGACCCCATACTCCCTCCTGCACCCGAACACTCTGCCCCAGCCCTGAGCCCCCTCCCAGAGCCTGCACTCCATATCCCCTCCTGCAACCCATACCCCCTCCTGCACCCAAACACTCTGCCCCAGCCCTGAGCCCCCTCCGGCACCCAAACTCCCTCCCAGAGCCAGCCTCCCATGCCCCCTCCTGCAGTCCAAACAATATTATCAATAACGGTAATATTACCATATCAACGAACAAAGAACTTGGAGTGTTCAAATGTCTGTGTCAGGTTGATGTGGCTCTCACATTGAAGATTTTTTACCAACGTGGCCCCCACTTCAAAAATAGTGAAGAGCACTGCTCTACGCAGTGGAGATTGACATTTCTTGTCTGGTGACCAGTGGTGCTGCTCCGCCCCCAAAGGGGTCTTAACAGTGGGCTTGCCCTCTTGGGGACCCTTAGCCTGTTCCTGTGGCACCGAAGACATCATAGGAGCAGATGGAGACCTGTGCACACTCTGCACCTTGGTTTGGGATGACGACAGTTCAGGCAGGGTTGTGGGTCCCATTCCGCTCCTAGGAGTCGGTGGCAGACCTTTAAGGGGGCTAAGAGCCCCAGTCATGGAGGCACGTGTTTCTGGAGAAGGCTGGCGGGCAGGCCCGGGTCCTTTGCTGGATGACCTCTGGGCCTTCTTGCTCGGTGCTGGAGGGTTCTTTTTAGCCTTCTTCTTCAGTACCAGCGTCAGTTAATTGTGCCGGGAAGAGCCAGGTGCCAGGGACGCACTGTGCACAGAGGCCGAGGCGCTTGGTACGGCCTGTGTGGAAGGGTCAGAAGCCAGGTGGAGAGCGGACTCCATCAGGAGAGTCCTGAGGTGAATCTCTCTCTCCTTTTGGGTGCGGGGCTGAAAGTTCTTGCAGATCTGGCAACACTCCTTGATGTATGACGCCCCCAAGCACTTAAGGCAGCTGTTACGGGGGTCACTCACAGGCATAGGCCAGCTGCAGTCCAAGCAGGGCTTAAACCCAGGAGAACAAGGCACGCCTGGCCTGGGACAAAGTCCCCGCTGGGACCCTAACTATTAACTAACTAACACTTAACTACTTAACACTATCAACAATGTACAAGAGGCCCGAAGACACAGAGTCCAAGGGAAGAAAACCGTTAGCTCTTGTCAAGCAAGAGAGGCACTCCGACTGACCACCACGGGCAGTAAGAAGGAACTTAGAGGATGTGAGCTGGCAGCGCCTGATATACTGTGGTACGAATACAACAGTCTAGAGGGCACCACAGCCAGCCCTACAAGTTCCGCTAAGGCAAAAATCTTTGACAGCTGCACACGTGGGTGCACAAACACCTAGAATGGCATCAACGTGAACAAGTACTAGAACAAAAAAAAATTCCAGTCTTGATTTTAAAATTGCCAGTGATGGAGAATCCATCACAACCTTTGGTAAATTATTCCAATGGTTTATTACTCTCACTGTTAAAAATGTAGGTCATATTTCCAGTCTGAATTTGCCTAGCTTCAACTTCCAGCCACTGGATCATGTTATACCTTTATCTGCTAGATCAGAGAGAGCCCATTTGTTCCCCGTACGTTCATATAGACTGTTATCAAGTCACTTCTTTACCTCCTCCTTGTTAAGCTAAATTGACAGAGCTTGTTGTCTAATTCTTTAATCAAACTTGTGGCTTCTCTCTGAATCCTCTCCAATTTATCAGCATCCTTCTTGAACGGTGGACATCAGAATTAGACACAGTATTACAGCAGCGGTTACAACAGTGCCAAAGTAACCTCTCTACTCTTTCTTGAGATTCCTGTTTATGCACCCAAGGATTCCATTATCCCTTTTGCCACAGGGCACCACTGGGAGCTCATGATCAGCTGATTATCCACAACTCCCTAATCTTTTTTTTTCCCTCCCCAGAATCGCTGCTTCTCAGGACAGAGTGCCCCATCATGAAAGTATAGGCTACATTCTTTCTTCCTAGATATATTCATTTACATTAGCCATCTTAAATATGTAATTATTATTTCTGTTTTGTGGGTGGAAAACCAAAATGGTTATTAATTTCAAATATGATCACTTGTACAACAAGGTGGTAAAGGTGGCTTTACTACACTCTGCCATTGGCAAAGGAAGCTTATGGGAGCATACAAAGTTTATATAAAACATCATGTAACCTGTGAATAAATTTAATGAAATTTAGTGCTAACAAAAACAATGACTAAACTGAGCTGAACTAATATATGCAGGTGGTGTACAAAGTTGCTACACAGTTCTGGCTTGTTTGTACCATGAAACTGTCAACCAGATGGGCAACTCTTGACTGTAGGAGTCAGAACTTTCACAGACACTAAACCTAAGTCTACACTACCACTTATGTCAGTATAACTTATGACAGGTTTCAGAGTAACAGCCGTGTTAGTCTGTATTCTCAAAAAGAAAAGGAGTACTTGTGGCACCTTAGAGACTAACCAATTTATTTGAGCATGAGCTTTCGTGAGCTACAGCTCACTGCATCCGATGAAGTGAGCTGTAGCTCACGAAAGCTCATGCTCAAATAAATTGGTTAGTCTCTAAGGTGCCACAAGTACTCCTTTTCTTTTTAGTATAACTTATGTCATTCAGCAGTGTGAAAAAGCCACTCCCATGAACGACATAAGTTACACCGACCTAAGCATCAGTGTGGACAGTGCTATGTTGGCGGGTGAGCTTCTCCCAACAATACAGCTACTGCTGGTCTTGGGGGCTGGAGGAATTGACCCGACAGGAAAGCTCTTTCCCATCAGCTTAGAGCAGCTACATTTGAGAGCTTACAGCAGCTCAGCTCCATCGGTTCACCTGTGCTGCTGTAAGATCTCTAGTGTAGCCATAGCTAAGACAGTGACTCTCATTCCTGCGTTTTGGGAAAGTTACAGGGAGGAGCTAGACAGATGCTCTAGCTAGGCGGAGTGGAAGCAACCAAAGCAGGGACCTCTGGACATTCAGAGAATTTTCTGCAGTTTTGAACTGCAACTCTGCTCTGTGCTGATTGGCTGTTTGTGCCAATCCTCTCCCCGTGCCTTACAGTCCCTCAGTTTCACTCCACACCTAACCTCCCCTCACTTCCCTTCCCTTTAGCTTATCCCCACTTAAGTAAATAGACCCACCCCGTCTCTTCCCCCTCCCCAAACAGTGGCACAAACATGATATTTTCATTTTCTACCATCACAGTGTTCATTGGGAGGTCGCTCTGTCAGAGCGTAAATTACAATGGCAGGCTGAGGGAAGCAGGGAGGCAAAGCGAAAGCTAATGCTAAGTCTTGTTCCTTGAGGGCTGGGTTGCAGTTCCCTGTGGACTGTGTGCACCATCTTCTCTGCTAAGGCAATTATGTGGAGTGAGCTGGGGCAGGAGCCCCAGTCTACATGGCCATGGAGCTGGAATATCTGACAGCTGAGATTCTTGAGCTGGCATGCAACACTGGAGGAAACCAGGATCATCCCCCATTACCTGCAGCTCATCATCTGTCATGACAAGGAGCTCAACAAGCTGCTGAGGAAAGTCACAATTGTTCAAGGGATGTCCTGCTCTACATCCAGGCCGTGCTGCTGCCCAAGAAAACTGAGAGCCACAAGGCCAGGAGCAAATAAAAATGACCAAGAAAAATGATGAACATTTCTGTGTGTGTGCTTCTGTACCCCTTGCCCTACCCTGTATCTCTCTCTTTTGTTTAGACTGCAAGCTCTTCAGGGGAAGAAACGTCGACTACTCTGTTTGTTCAGTGCCTAGCATAATGGGGTCCCATTCTTGGTTGGCCTTTAAGCACTACTGTAATAAACTGGATTAATAAATATGACAATTACCACATGCCTCACTTTGGGCAAACTAAAAGCAATACTTATTTCTTCTTTCTTTGTTTCCTTCAGTAAGACAACCACTCCTCTTCTCCCACTGTAACCACCCACCCACCTCTATTTTCTTTTAAAATACGAAGGAGGTGCTGAGAGAGCCGTGCACGAGCGTGCTGAACACCCTGTGGCACAGCATGCGATCCAAAGCCTGCCCATGCAGCAAGGGACAGGTTCCTATCCGTAGAGAGGCAGTGCGTGTGCCACAGACGAATGCTTGGCTCTGCAACTATTCAGAGAGGAAAATTCAGAGGTTACCTCTCTGTCTGCCTGAGGTGGGGATATCATGGGCTGGCCAGCTCCTAGAAGTGCCCCTTTACCAGCAGAGATGTCTGTGATTAGAGCCACCGGGCACCTACCCCTCTCTGCAGGTTGCCATCTGGTTCCTGTCTGTGCATATGGCATCAATGCCTGCAACCAGTTGGCACATGGGAATTTAGAGATGGTGATTAGGAAGGGTGGACATGACTTCCACACACACGCCCGACATCCTCAATTGCATATCCGCAGGGGATGTGGCATCATACCCTGACTCTGCCAACTGGCATGACCTCTGTGCACCCATGCAGAGGGGAGCGCATGCAGATCATCTCCACTACTTGTGTAGCTCTCTGGATCAGGAGCAACTGGCGATCCACAGGGTTATCTCGCTCTGCTCAGCATTATTGGTGCTACTCCTTATCCCACTGGAGGATCAAGACCATACTGAGATAATTTGAAAAGGGGGCATGCGAATACCTAAATGAGGATGGATCAATTTAATCAGGACTTGCAATGCTCACTACTAACCCAGTGCTGAATGTTTCTGTAGTAGAGGTTCCCAATCATTCTGAACTGCATCACATGTAGGGGGAATCCACAGAGATTCAAATTCTTTTTTATATCCTAATTCAGCATTTGAACTCAGGCTCCCAGAGATAAGAGGGCAGCGGGCAGTTCACATGTGTAAAAATAAATAATGCCCTGTGATTTAGGCGAAAGGGCTTATGAAACCTTTGCGCACACAAACGTTTTAATCACAGTTTTTGTGATTAAACCATGTTTTTGTACTCAACAATAGGAGCAACTGTAACCAGAAACACTACATTATCAGAATGCATCCAATGAAGTGAGCTGTAGCTCATGAAAGCTTACGCTCAAATAAATGTGTTAGTCCCTAAGGTGCCACAAGTCCTCCTTTTCTTTTTGCGGATACAGACTAACACGGCTGCTACTCTGAAACTACATTATATGTTATTCAGAATTATTCAGAGGGATGCCTTTTATTCTCTAAAGAAAATGGGGAAGATGAATGTATTAATGAACTCCTACTCATCTGCAATCTTTTGAACACATCTCCTATCACAGAAATTTGCTTTTTACACATCAAGACGGCACTGTTATGTGGCATCCTCATGTGACAACATCCTCAAATACGAAATTCCAGTTAATGACTTTTAATTCATTATACTTAGGCTTGGCAGAATTTGATTTTTTAATGTAATTTTGATGGATGAAATCAATGCTTATTTTAAAGCTTTTTTTTATTTTTATCAATTTAAGTTTTCACCGATGTGGGAAATTAATGGGGGATCAAACAATTTTTAATGACAGTAGACCCTGATATCCAAAAAGTTAAAGCTTTAATATTGTTAAAACAAAAATGGTCAATATCACATCAAAATATACACAGTAAGTATCCTTACATCAAACACTAATAAGTTCTCAAACAGCATTTTTTTTACTTTGCTTATCTATAAATTTAGATTATTGTTGATGGTAATTTTTTTGCCAGTTTGTAGATTGATATTTCCTGACATGTACCAACAAAAAAATCCAATCCTTCCAATCCTAATTATACTCAAAGAGCAGACTGCTAAGGAGTCTTTTCATATCTCAAAGAAAAAAATGTATTTTAATTAATAATGTACCACACCACCTTTAATTAGGTCTCTTAGTTTATTGAAAAAAGAACAGGAGTACTTGTGGCACCTTACAGACTAATAAATTTATTTACGCATAAGCTTTCATGGGCTACAGCCCACTTCATCGGATGCATGCAGCGGAAAATACAGTAGGACAATTTTATATACTGTGACAAGGTCGGGCCAGATGGCTACAGAAGAGAAATTTTTTTTTTTTGAAGCAAAAGATGTTTTTATTTGCATAACACACTTACAAGGTAAAAACAGCAGCATATGCAATGCGTAACACAGCAACCAATCACAATTGTTTTCTCATTAGCTTCAGGGGAGGGAAGTGTTCAAGCTTGCCTGGGCCCAGAGCAGGGGGCTTCCTCGACTCTCGTGGTCTTCCACCCTTCCGAGTTACCTGGTGGCCCAGAGCGAGGGGGCTTCATCGACTCTCGTGGTCTTCCACCCCCTCGAGTTATCTGGCGCCACGCCCGAGTGTCACCAACAATTCCCTCCTCTGAAAGCACCCAACAAGAGGGGCAGGCTGTGGGGTGGACAATCTGGGGGGTGGGGGTGGGGCGCGGGGGTGGGGCGCACGTGCACCCACGTGTGAAAGGACCCCTCTGAGGTGGTGGTGTCCGCAGCAGCAATAGCTGGGGCTGGGGTCCCTTACTCTCTCCCTCAATCAAAGGGTCAGACAAAGGGACCCAGACAGGGACACTGAGCAGAGAACCTCGGACAGCGCCCACCACTCCTCAAAAGCATCAAGGGAATTGGTGGACGCAGCCCAGAGGAACTCCGCCCGGATATGTGAACAGATCGAGGATCGGAAAACAGCCCCACAGTCACAGGAAGCTCCATCGGCCAACCTCCTCTCTCTGGTTTTATAGATGGCTGTTTTAGCCAGGACCAGGAGGAGGTTAACTAGGAGATCCTGCGACTTTGTGAGGCCATGGATGGGGAGTGCATAATTAAAAAGGTGAGGGGAAAAATGCAACCAAAAACATAATAGGAGATTTGTGAGGAGCTGGAACAGGGGCTGCAGACTGGCGCACTCCAAATATGCGTGCGCCAGGGTTTCCCTCACACCACAAAAGGGACAAGTATCTGGGATGCGCCAGGTATGTGCCTGTGCTCACAGCTCTGTGAAGGAGCCGCCAACGGATGTCCCCGACAGGCCTCGGAACCAAAGTGGAATATAGGCTGGCCCACCGGGGCTGCTCACCCTCCAAAGGTGGCAGAAGGTCTCGCCACTTTGTGTTGGGGTGGGACACTAGGGTGAGGGCGTGAAGGGTGTGGAGCACGAACATGTATAGATGTTTCCTTGGCGCAGTTTGGAAGCGTACCAGCTGCAGTTCATGCAGCCGGCTCGCAGTGAAGGGGTGAGGGGGTCGATTGGGTCTGCGGGGCAGGGGTCCAATTAAAAGGTCCGGCGGGCCTGGGGTAGAGGACATGCCCTCAAGCAGGACCCGGTCGAGGTAAGCTTGAGCAGTGGGCGGCAAAGTGGCCTTCGCCTCCTGAAGTATGCGCCGGGGGGTGCAAGGTCTGGAGAGCCCCATGCGCTGGGCAAGCGTCAGGGGATCCAGCCAGTCTCCCCGGTCGTAGTCCAGGAGGTCTCCGACTCTCGTGACTTCTGCCAGGATCAAGCTCTGGCGCACCGAGCGGGACTCCGCCACCTGCACATGGAGCTGGGGGTTGTGTAGTAGGGGCTCCGCGAGGAAAACTACCCCCTCCGTGGCCGCCACGGACCTGGTTGTTAAAAAACAGTTTCCAAGTCTGGAGGAAGTCCTGGTAGAAGACCGGCAGCCCGGAAAGGTCTTGCGGAAGACCTCCCAGACGGAGATAAAAGAGCTGCCTGTCATATCGGAGCCCTTGGATGCGGCGCAGGATGGCGTGTGCCAGTGTGCTCCACGCCGAACTGCCTGCACCATAGAGGAGCCTCTGTAGGGCCTGGAGGCTGAAGACACGGACCTGAGTGTGTAGACACTTCAGGCCCTGTCCTCCTTCCTTCAGGGGTAGATGAAGAACCCCTACAGGGGCCCAGTGCGTTCCTGACCAAAAGAACCCCAGAATCGATGTCCGGAGGTTGGTCAGGAAAGCCGGGGCCGGGACCAGGGTGTTGAGCCGGTACCAGAGCATGGACAGGACTAGTTGATTAAGCACCAGCGCTCTCCCTCGGAGGGAGAGACATGGGAGAAGTCCCATCCATTTCTGGAGCCCCTCTATCACCCTGCCCTCTAAATTTTCCCAGTTTTCCGGTGGAGAGGGATGCGTGGCAGAAAGGTAAACGCCAAGGTAGAGCAGTGGACCCACGCTCCACCGGATGGTCTGAAGCGCGGGTGGGAGGGAGCTCGCCTGCCGCCAGTCTCCTATCGCCAAGCCAGAGCTCTTGACCCAGTTGACCCAGGCAGAGGAGGCTGCTGAACAGATGGACTGGCAAGCCTCCACCTGCGTCAAGTCGCCGGGGTCCTGGATCACGCGGAGCACGTCATCAGCGTACGCCGACAGGACCAGCCGCAGCTCCGGCTCCCGCAGGACCAACCCTGTCAACCTCCTGCGGAGGAGACAGAGGAAGGGCTCGATCGTCAGAGCGTAGAGCTGGCCCGAGAGGGGGCACCCCTGCCGTACTCCTCGCCCGAAGCTGACCGGTTCGGTCAGGGTCCAGTTGAGCTTAACCAGACACACTGCGGAAGTGTACAGCACCCGGAGAAAACCCACAAACTGGGGTCCGAACCCAAACGCCTGCAGAGTGCTCAGGAGGTACCCGTGGTCCACCCTATCCAACGCCTTCTCCTGATCTAGGGTCAGGAGGGCAAACGACAGACCGTCTCTACGCCTGAGTTCCAAAAGGTCCCGAACCAGAAATAGGTTATCAAAGATACTGCGGTCTGGGACGGTGTAGGTCTGGTCTGGGTGGATCACGTCCGCTAGCACAGACCCTAGCAGCAGCGAGATTGCTTTCGCTACGATTTTGTAGTCCGTGCTGAGGAGCGAGACGGGACGCCAATTTCGTAAATCGCGGAGGTCCCCCTTCTTCGGCAACAAGGCGAGCACAGCTCGCCTGCACGAAAGAGGGAGGACCCCACTCTGCAGAGACTCGGCCCAGATAGTGACTAGGTCTGGGCCGAGGACGTCCAAAAACAAGCGGTAGAACTCCACGGTCAGCCTGTCCACGCCTGGAGACTTATTAGTGGGCATACGACGGAGGGCTTCTGAGAACTCGGCCAGAGTGAGAGGCAACTCTAGCCCGTCTCGGTCACTCACGCTCCTCCCAAAGCACTCTGCAAGCGCTAGGGTCGGTTGGATCCGGGGAGAAAAGACTTGCGTAGAAGGCTCGGGCCCTCCTGCACATCTCTGCCGGTTCCGTGAGGGGGGTGCCGTGTTTCTTGGCCCCCCTCGTTTTCTCCAGGGCATAGAAAAAGTAGGAGCCGCGATCCATCACCCGAAGGAGGCGGATGAGGGATCGAACAAAGGCACCCCGGGCCCGATGGTCCTCAAGGGCCCGGAGCTCCTCCCGCTTCTCCTGGCACGATCCGCAGAAGAGTGGGTCTTCGGGCTGGTGGCCAGACATCTCTCCAGCTCTAAGACCTCCCGTTTCAAATGGTCTATCGCTGCATTTCTCCGTCGGCTGGTGCCCCGGGTGTGGTCGTGGCAGAAAAGCCGGGTGCGCACCTTCCCCAGGTCCCACCATCGCCGCGCTGAGGGAAAGGCACGCCGCTGCCCTCGCCAGGCCAGCCTGAATTCCCAGAAGGACGTCACGAAGCCCTCATCCTCCAACAGGCTGTTGTTAAAATGCCAATAGGCCGGCCCCAGCCTCTCCGCACAGAGGGAGGCTGTCACGGTGGCTAGATGATGGTCAGAAAATGGGGCCAGCCGAATGCTGGAGGAGTGGGCTCGTGAGAGATGGAAGCGTGATAAATAAATGCAATCCAACCGTGAGTGGCTTGACCGATGGGCTTCCACCCGGACAAAGGTGAACGTGGAAGTGTCATCCGGGTGGTGGTCACGCCAGATGTCCACTAGGGAGTGATGTTCAACTATCTCCCGGAGCGTGTCCGCGGCATCTGGGCACTGCTCGGTCCCCGAGGGTGGTATTAAAATCCCCTCCGAGGAGCAGGCACTCGTGAGAATCTAAGGTGCCGAGGAAGGCAGACGCCTGCTGATAGAATTGCAGCCGCTCTGAACCCGATGTCGGGGCATAGACGTTAACAAGGTTAACCACGAGCCCACGGACCCGGAGATGCAGCAGGCAACCCTGCATGGCCTCGGCAACCCCTAGCACCTCGGGCCGTAGTTTGGGGGAGAACAGGGTCGCCACTCCAGCCTGCTGAATCATGGAATGGCTAAAGTAGACCCTGTCCCCCCACTCCAGCCGCCAACTATCTTCGGTGGTCGGATCCGTATGGGTCTCCTGCAGGAAAATCACAGAGTACCCTCCCTCCCGAAGGAAGGAGAGCACGTGGGACCTGCAGAGAGCCATCCTACAACCCCGGGTGTTCAACGTTGCGATGGTGAGAGGTCGGGAGGGCCGGGGGGGATCCTCACTGGCAGGGACGCTCGCATCCCCCAGTGGGCCGTGCGACATTCCCTGACCCATCCCGTAGGTGAGTAATTGGTCATGGAAGACGTGGACCCGCCAGTAGGCCGCGGCATCCTGCTTCCCCGTCCCTTTACCTTCCCCCATGAGGGCCCTTATGGTCCGGAGGATTTGAAAAAAATCCTCCCATCGCTGGAGAGCAAGCTGTACCTTGTTGCGGGTGCCACGGACATCCTCTAAAAACTTCCGCAGCTCTCCTCGCAGCTCATGGGGGGGGGGGGGGGAGGCGGGGGTTACCGTTTCCCGGTTGTTCCCCGGCGGGGCCCTTGGTGCAGCCCCGTGGCTCACTAAAACGGGCAAGCAAGGTGCAGACCCCCGACGGGGTGCCTGATGGGCTGGAGCTTCTAGGCCCGCCTCAAGCCCTGGGGCGATAGGGGGCAGTGGAGGGAAAATAACAGCCCCTAATGGGTCGGGGCAGGAGAATGTAAATGCCGCTCCCTGTGGGTCATCGGTTGGAAAAGGGAAGGAGACAGCCCTGGGAGCGGCGATAACATCGCAGGAGGTAGACTGGATAGGGGTAGGGGCAGGGGCAGAGGCGAAGTTCTGGGTTTCGGGAGGCAAGCAGCTGGATGGTGGCACCTCCCGATCAGGTTCGAGGGTTAAGGGGGTAGGGAGGGAGCTCTCAGTGATACCGGGCACGCGCTCCGTGGTGGATTTAGTGGCTACAGCATCAGGAGGTGGATTATCTTCTGTTGGGCCCCTGCCCAGGAAGGAAATCGATTGCTCCGCACCAACGTGGGTGCCCCTGGCAGCTCGTGTCCCGGCCGCGTGGCGCTGGCTGTCACCTGAGCAGGCTAGGTGGTCGTCAGTGGGGTGCCATAAGTGGCTGGGTCGATGGAGGAGTCCAGGGGCTCCTCGGAGGTGGGAGCAGAAACAGCAGTTGGGGGAGGGAGCATGGGGAAAAGAGGGGTGGAGTGAGGTCGCCCAAATCAAGGTTTGCTGGCAAAAGATCGTCCTCCCCCTGAGGGGTCAGATCTAGGGCCTCGATCTCCTCGAACATGGAGGAGAGGACACTTTCCGTCGCCACGGGGTTCTCCCCGCTGGCACCCGCCACGACGGTTGCCTTGGGGTTCACGGGGGCTTCGGGTAGTGTCAGGACAGAAGGGGCTTCCTCGAGGGTCTCGGAGGGAAGGGTCTCCCGTGGAGGGGAGACACTACCTTCCGGTGCTACCACGTCTTTCCCGGCTGACACCGGTGGATGGGACGCACTCATGGGCAAAGCGGAAGATTCGGCATCGGTGCCCCCCTTCCTGGTCTTCTGGGGGGCCTCCACCTCGGGTAGATGGGACGGAGCTCGAGCCTTCCGCTTGCCTCGCTTCCCCTGGACTAGGGCCCAGCCCTCCATCGCATCATCTGGGGGGCTGGTTAGCAGGGGTCGTATCAGGGGGTAAAGGCGATGGCTCAGGGACTTGGGGGGGGACGGTGGGGTGGCATAAGGGAGGGAGGATTCTCCCTGGGGCAGGCTCTCTCCCATGCTTGGTGGTACCCCCGCCACACCCTCCTCCATAGGCCCCGCCAGATTGTCAGCAGCGAAGGCGGGTCTCTCCCGCTCGTCCAGGCGTTGTAGGGGAGGTGCCCCTTGGGCCTGAGCGGGAGAAGTGGTGGTCTGAAGAGGAGGGGGGGCGGGTTCGGGTATCGGGCGGCCAGGGGCGTCGGCAATGATGGGGCCGATGTCCTGCCGGGTCTCGAGGATCCCAGGTGCCCCTCCTTGCCGGGCTAAGGGGCAGTCCCTCCGGACATGCCCTGACGCCCGGCAGAGGTAGCACCGGGCTTCCCCCATGGAGAAATACACCCGGTAACGGGCCCCCTGGTGGGGGACTAGGAAGGACCCCTCGAGCGCCTCTCTGTCACGCGCCGCCGATGGCAGTAGAAGCTGCACTTGCTGGCGGAAGGAAAAGATGTGATGGACGATGGGGTCCTTGCAGCCCAACGGGAGAGGGCTGATGACAGAAACAGGTTTCCCCAGCGTGGAAAGGGCGGGTAACAGGGCAGCACTGGGAAGAAAAGGAGGGACAGAGGTCAGAACCAGGTGGACGCCCAGGTCCTCCAGCGGCTCTAGGGGAACAAACACCCCCCCAACCGCCAGGCCCCTCTCCACCGCCTCCTGGGTGGCAGCCTCCGATGCTAAGACGACGATGACCTTCCCATACATTTTAGAGGCCGCCACAATGGCTGAGGGCCCCACCACCCTCGCCAATGCCCGCATATAGGTCTCCACGTGGGGCGAGGCGGGCTACAGGAGGCATCAGACACCGTGCTTCCTTGTCATGGTGCGGAAGGGGCCCTGGCTGCTGTTGATGGTGGCGGAGGCGGTGGGCGGGAGAGATGATGAAGCAGCAGGCGGGGGGGGCTGCTGCCGCCCAGGCATACGTCCTGGGGGGTGAGGGAGGGACACCCGCAGAGCCGGTGGAGGGGGCAGCGGGGAGGGATGCCGTGGTTGGTGGCGGGGCCGCAGCAGTGGGGGTGGCGCCTGCCACGGAGGGCCTGGTGGTTTTAGCGGCACCCTTCCCCTTTTTCTTGCCCTGGCCTTTCCGGCTGGCTGTGGGGGGGGCTTCCCTAGAGTCTGGGGAGGCGATGGGCATGGCAGCGGCGGAGGTCACCCCAGTGCCCTCCATTGCCGATGCCCCAGCGGGGTGGGGTAGTTGCTTAACAGGAGTTGGGGTCAGGTAAAAAAGGACAGGCTGTGGGATGGGCAGTTGGGGGGGGGGGGGCACATGAACGACCATACGCTTGTCCAGAGAGTCCTGTTTGGTTGGTTGGTGCTTCTGGCCCACACGGTGGAATCAGGGCGAGCAGCTAAGTCCAGAGGCAGATGTTAAACAGCCAGCAATGATGATGGAGGGGGCAGTGATGAGGATAGTAGTGTGGGGGTTGGGAGGACACAGATGGATCGGGGGGCAGCTCCGTGCCACACCCCCATGTCCCTACAAACACAATCATGACACAGTCAAGGCCTCCCCCTGCACGAGAGCACAGTTCGAAAGTTACTCAGTCTTGGGCCTCCTCCACGGCGCTTTGTAGATTCTCCAGGAGGTGTTCCTCCAGTAGACGGCTGTTTCTCTGTCTGTTCCGGGCTTTCTTTTTCGCATTCCAGGGATGCCGGAGCAGATAAGAAATTCTCTCAGCCGGAGACGGGTCCGCAGACAAACAGCAAGTGGCTGGGTCTGGGGGCTGGGTCCTTCCACTCCCCCCTCCAGGGAAGCGGGCCGGCAGGTACCCCCTTTCTCGGGGGGGGGGGGGGGTTCAGCTGAACCTGGAGTAGAGGGTGGGCCCGGGTTCCCCCCAAATCCTCCCAACTCCTGATCAGACACAGGAGGAGTCGACCTGGACTGTGAATTCAGAAAAACGGCCAAGCTGAGGGCTGCCGTGAAGCTCCAACGCGAGCAAATCCGCCAATAAGCGCAAGACCCACCAAGGTAGAGCAGGAACTTTGTCACAATACACAGAGAACATGAAACAATGGGTGTTACCGTGCACACTATAACGAGAGTGATCAGTTAAGGTGAGCTATTACCAGCAGGAGAGAAAAAAAACCTTTTGCCATGATAATCAAGATGGGCCATTTTCAGCAGTTGACAAGAACATGTGAGCAACAGCAGGGGGGAAAATAAACATGGGGAAATAGTTTTATTTTGTGTAATGACACATCCACTGCCAGTCTTTATTCAAGCCTAATTTAATGGTGTTCAGTTGGCAAATTAATTCCAATTCAGCAGTCTCTTGTTGGAGTCTGTTTTTGAAGTTTTTTTTTTTTTGTAATATTGTGACTTTTAGGTCTGTAACTGAGTGACCAGAGAGATTGAAGTGTTTGCCGACTGGTTTTTGAATGTTATAATTCTTGAAGTCTGATTTGTGTCCATTTATTCTTTTAAGTAGAGACTGTCCAGTTTGGCCAATGTACATGGCAGAGGGGCATTGCTGGCACATGGTGGCAGATATCACATTGGTAGATGTGCAGGTGAACGAGCCTCTGATAACGTGGCTGATGTGATTAGGCCCTATGATGGTGTCCCCTGATTAGATATGTGGACACAGCTGGCAACAGGCTTTGTTGCAAGGATAGGTTCCTGGGTTAGTGGTTCTGTTGTGTGGTTGCTGGTGAGTATTTGCTTCAGGTTGGGGGGCTGTCTGGAAGCAAGGACTGGCCTGTTACAGTATCAAAATTATACCAGCCACACAGAAACACTAACTATAACTAAGTTTTACATAGCAACATAACCTGTCTTGGTACTACCTCACTTTTACAGATGGAAAAGTCTGGCAGAAAGGTTAATGGACTCATTCACGGAGTGTCAGTGCTAGGAGGATTCTGGCTTCTAGTCAGACCACACCTTTCTCAGAGTATGGTTTCTTGCTAAGGTTAGCTCATATGTATATACAGAGAGAACAATGAACTTATGAATAGAGAAATAGTATGGCAATGGGTGCTAATATAACACCACAGACAGATGGCAATATATATTTTGGATTCAAAGCAAACTTTGGCTAAGTGACTGATAATTAAAGACAGGCATAATCAGGAGGCATTATATTAAGTTAGCTCATTTCATACAGGGATTATTTACAACTGACATGTGCTGTCTCTGGTGTGAAATATGACAGGTATTCTGCAGCAGACACACTACAGAAATGTCTTTTTTGTGTGATTATTTTAGGAAGGAATTGAATAATAACTTAAATTGACCCTGTGAGGGCCATTTTAGGTAGGTGGAATGTTCCGTGATTACCCAACATGGAATTTAGCCACACCACCAGAATAATCATTTTTACTGAACTGGCTGGCTCTAAAACTTATTTGAAAAATAGGAGCACAGAGTCCCTATCACAATAATAGCTCATTAGTTCAATACCAATTCAGAGGAGGAGTATTACCTACCTAAATCGCCCAACTCTACCTTTTGCAGCACCTGGGCTTTTCAGAAACATTGTTCTAAGTACAGACCATGCTTTCATTAGCTAGGGGATTTAATGAGGTAATAGCCAAGAGTTATATATCAGGGTAATAACAACAGTTTAAAAACTGTTTGCATTTCATTAGCACTCAGAATGTGCTAAGTGATGGCATCAAGCACAGAAAGGCAGTCCTTACCTCCAAACAGCAATACTCTTTATTTATAAATTGTCAACATTACTGAAATTTTATTCGGTTTCTCCTTAAACTATTTTTTGTGCAAAATAAGTCATAAGCAAAAACATAAATGCCATTGTCTTACCTGCAGATTGAGCATTGTAAAGAGAAGGATCTACAGCTGGGATATTCTGTGGAGTGGGTTGAATGGTATTACTTGTTACACCTGCAAATCAGCGAAACAACAGTGGAATTATACTATGTTACTTTTAATTATAGACTTAAAAAGCAAGTTGTTAACAGGAGGTTTAATTGTGTTACTTACAGTGTAAACAATCCCGAACTGGCTTTTATCGGAAATAATTATAACTGAAGGAAACTTTAGGAGAACTTCAGAAACATTTATAAAGTACTTCTGAAAAACAATTTGTTGGCTACGAACGTTTAAATATTTCTAAATAGCACCTTTCATGAAGACGAAATCAAGACGCATTCAAGAACAGCTATTTCAGTACAATATTTCATAGAAGTAACAGGTACGGAAAAGTTGGTGTGAAAAAAGGTCCAGTGGGAACAGGTGGTCACCAGATTCAGAGTTTTAGGGAAAATTAGTACAAGGAACTAGGAGAAAGCAAACGGGTTGGGGAGGAGAGAATAGAAGTAGCATATGTGTATTCTCAAAGAGGGTTAAGAATTTCAGGTCAAAAAGAAGCGTTAAGGATTGAGACATGAGGAGATACAGAAAAGTTGTTCCACATGATGGTTGCATAATGAAAAGGAACATTTTTTATCTGGGATTGTGCTCCTTTGAAAATACAATTCTCACTCCGAAGTCTTGTGCTCTCAGTGAGAGAGACAGCACTTCTCTATCTCAAATCTTTCTCTGATCCCTGAGATAAGGGTAGTTCTGTGTGAGACCAACTCCCCCCCAACACATGCAGACAACCCCTTATCACCCTACAACCATGCCATTTTCCTGGGGCATCTTAAACTACCAGTTGTGTGTCTCGGATGGTGGATGAAGGAACCCCATATAGGATAAGGAGTCATGGATCTAAGGTTGAGAGTCATATGAACTACCAGTTTATCTAAAAAAGTTGTAGTTATGGAAAAACCCAGATACAGGAGAGTCTGTCTCAGTTAAGCCAGCTTGAAGGAGACCTCAGCCTTTTGGAATCACTGAGTTCAAATGGAGGTCTGAGGGTGGTAGACGAAACCTGTTAAGGAGTTCATCACCTGAAACAAGAGATCCTAACCGCTAAAATTAGGTATTGGAATGTGAGAACCATGTGGGTTCACTGGGAAACTGAGTCAAGTAATTAAGAGTCAGACTCAATTCAATAATGGTATTCCCAGAGGGAGAAAATGAGATGGACTGAATGTGGAATACTCAATTCAGTTGAAAGAAAAGGAGTACTTGTGGCACCTTAGAGACTAACCAATTTATTTGAGCATAAGCTTTCGTGAGCTACAGCTCACTATGCTCAAATAAATTGGTTAGTCTCTAAGGTGCCACAAGTACTCATTTTCTTTTTGCGAATATAGACTAACACAGCTGTTACTCTGAAATCAATTCAGTTGGTATCATGGTACTCTATTCATGATACTCCTAAAGAGATAGTTGGAATAGTCCTTGACCAAAAGGCAACACATAAGCTCTACAAGAATAGGAACCAGTCAACTCATGAATTATAAGAGCATGTTTTGTTACAAATCATGCTAAGTAACTACCATCCAGTGTTACACACTTACCAATGATCATAATGAACAAGCAAAGGGTGCATTCTACAACAAGTTGCAAGATGTACTAAACCAGGTCTATGCTTATGATGTAGTTCTGGTTCTGGGTGATATGAATGCTCAAGGTAGTAATGGCAGCCTCGGATCTGATCACTTCATAGACATGGAATTGAGGGGCAGATAGAAAATGGTAAAAGATTCACTGAGATATGCAGCATGTATAACTTGTGCCATTGGTGGGGGTACTTTTCCCTCATCTCAGGAAACACAATCTACCAGGCAAGTCAAATGATGGAATTGCTGAGAAACAATTGGATAACGCTGCCTAAACAGATGGCACAGATGATCACTGCAGGATGCAAGATCTTTTAAAAATTCTGACGCAGGAAGTAACCACTACCTTGCCAGTGGAACAGTTAGAATCAAGCTAAAAGACAAGTTAACAAGAAAAGAGATGATATTTGATGGAAGGAGGGAGTTTAAAATCCAGCAGTCCAATGAATCTGAAGAATTGCAGGTAACAAATGATGACATAGAAGAACAATGGGCTTGCTTTAGAGATGTCTGATGGGAAGCTGCAATAACTTCACTTGGATCAAGATGATCAAGGACAGAAGAGTGGATACAGCCAGGCACATGGAAACTGAGTGAAAAAAGAAAAGTCTTAAAAAAGAGCCAATCACAGGTGACACAACCAGAGGAACAATGCATGCTGCAATGGGAGTATGTAGAGAAAGACAAAGAAGTTATACTGGAAAGATAGGAGAGAATCTTGGGTGCCATCACTGGACCTAGGACTCTTGGTGCTGCTAGGCTTTATGGCAGGGAGCCTTCCAACCCCTTACAGGCTCCCCTCACCACAAAAGGTAGCCTGCCAACCAACAGAACCCGAGCTGGAGCATGGAGCCTAGCAACCCTGAGAATCCTGGCTCCAGCTGGGGCTCCCAGGGCTGGCAGGCTCCTTGCTGTGGAGCAGCTAAGTGAAATTGACACTCTTGTCAGTTTCATAGCTGCTATTCAGTGAACAGGGCAGCAAGCATAGCATTGTTGGAAGAGCAGAAGGGCAAAGACACTCCATTAGATATGGTCCCAAACGTAGGAAAAGGATGTATCTGGGTAGAGGGATTTGAAGATGAGAAAAGTTAATAAACCAGGCATCAATGGAGGTATTCAAATGGGAGTTGCAAAGCTCCAAAGATGCATTAGAATAACTCACCCTCTTGTGCACTTTTACCAATTGGAACAGATTTAATTGCCCACACGGGAACTTTCACGATTAGCTTTGTCAGCGAATGGATAGGCTATGTCCACACTATGAGGATTTTATATCTTTTAGGGTAAACAATTTTGCTTATTCTGTTTTAACTGTGAGTGTACCCATTACCCATATAAACATCTTTTTTACATCTTGTGATAATGTGTTGCCAAAGGCTAATTATGCACAATGTCAACAGTGTTTCCTTTTATCAGTTATAAATGTGTTGCCTTTTAATTCTATTGATGGTCTTCTTAATCTTGTATAATGAGAAATGGCAAGTGGGAGTGTCCAATTCACCTACTGTATCACATTCATTAGTTGGTATATACCTCTATCTTGTCCCCTTTTTCCTCTGCTCTCTTAAGTAAATTTCTTTTCAATCTTTTAAATTTCTCCTCGTATGGGAGCCTTCCTATGCTCCTTCTATTTCTTTTACATCTCTTTGAGATGGGTCACGAGAACTAAGCACTGTATTCCAACTGAGGATGTACAGAGATTTAAATCAATACATTTTAATATTTCAGTCATATATTTTCTAGACCTTTCTTAACACTCTGCATTTTGGTTAGATTTTTTGACTGCCACTTGCCCACAGATTAGATACTTTCATTGACTTGTCCACAAATCTTTGAAAACTAATGGCGATCGGGGGAAGTCCCGGATGACTGGAAAAAGGCTAATGTAGTGCCCATCTTTAAAAAAGGGAAGGAGGAGGATCCTGGGAACTACAGGCCAGTCAGCCTCACCTCAGTCCCTGGAAAAATCATGGAGCAGGTCCTCAAGGAATCAATTCTGAAGCACTTAGAGGAGAGGAAAGTGATCAGGAACAGTCAGCATGGATTCACCAAGGGCAAATCATGCCTGACTAATCTAATTGCCTTCTATGACAAGATAACTGGTTCTGTGGATGAAGGGAAAGCAGTGGACGTGTTGTTCCTTGACTTTAGCAAAGCTTTTGACACTGTCTCCCACAGTGTTCTTGCCAGCAAGTTAAAGAAGTATGGGCTGGATGAATGGACTATAAGGTGGATAGAAAGCTGGCTAGATTGTCGGGCTCAACAGGTAGTGATCAATGGATCCATGTCTAGTTGGCAGCCGGTATCAAGTGGAGTGCCCCAAGGGTTGGTCCTGGGGCCGCTTTTGTTCAATATCTTCATAAATGATCTGGAGGATGGTGTGGATTGCACCCTCAGCAAGTTTGCAGATGACACTAAACTGGGAGGAGAGGTAGATATGCTGGAGGGTAGGGATAGGATACAGAGGGACCTAGACAAGTTGGAGGATTGGGCCAAAAGAAATCTGATGAGGTTCAACAAGGACAAGTGCAGAGTCCTGCACTTAGGATGGAAGAATCCAATGCACTGCTACAGACTAGGGACCGAGTGGCTAGACAGCAGTTCTTCAGAAAAGGACCTAGGGGTTACAGTGGATGAGAAGCTGGATATGAGTCAACAGTGTGCCCTTGTTGCCAAGAAGGCCAATGGCATTTTGGGATGTATAAGTAGGGGCATAGCCAGCAGACTGAGGGACGTGATCGTTCCCCTCTATTTGACACTGGTGAGGCCTCATCTGGAGTTCTGTGTCCAGTTTTGGGCCCCACACTACAAGAAGGATGCGGAAAAATTGGAAAACGTTCAGCGGAGGGCAACAAAAATGATTAGGGGACTGGAACACATGAGTTATGAGGAGAGGCTGAGGGAACTGGGGATGTTTAGTCTACGGAAGAGAAGAATGAGGGGTGATTTGATAGCTGCTTTCAACTACCTGAAAGGGGGGTCCAAAGAGGATGGCTCTAGACTGTTCTCAGTGGTAGCAGATGACAGAACAAGGAGTAATGGTCTCAAGTTGCAGTGGGGGAGATTTAGGTTGGATATGAGGAAAAACTTTTTCACTAGGACGGTGGTGAAACACTGGAATGCGTTACCTAGGGAGGTGGTGGAATCTCCTTCCTTAGAAGTCTTTAAGTCTTTGACAAAGCCCTGGCTGGGATGATTTAATTGGGGATCGGCCCTGCTTTGAGCAGGGGGTTGGACTAGATGATCTCCTGAGGTCCCTTCCAACTCTGATATTCTATGATTCTATGAAATATTTGTTAATAATGGGAAAAGTAAATTCTTGTCACTATCCCCTCTAGTCAAAGACCAACACTATTTTGCCAAACTTTTAATAAAAATCACTTTCAAGCAGAGACCAATTATAGAAAGTTTCAGCCCAACAAGTGAAAGTTTCAGAAAGTCACAAGTGTCCAAAAACATGAGGATTAGCATGGTAATTTATGAAGTATTAACTATAAAAGTTGCCTCTGTTCTAACACATATACAATATTGCAGCCTTATTATACTTTACATATAACTGGAAAGGAGGCTACAATGGAATAGCAAAGCACCTCACAGTAAAAGTAAATCTGTGTTCTTGGATATAATGTGACATACCTGTGCTATGAGGTACTTCAGCTGGAGTGTTGGCTGGAGCATGTGCACCAGGTGGGATATGTATGCCAGTATAATTACTAGTTGGCACGTTTGCGTCATATGTAGATGATGATGGCCGAGATACTTGGGTAGGTAGAGCAGATGAACTAGCTTCTTCACTTTCAGCATCTGTTAAGATACAGAAAAGGGCTCTATTAATTCTTATTTTGAGCAAGCATATAAACTACCATTTATTTCTGCAACAATAATCCGCCTTGACTTCCTTATCGGATAACGTCTTATAAAGTTATAAAATGAATGGTTTAACAACAACAACAAAAAAATCAAATAACGATCTATAGAAGTATAAGTGCATCATGGGATAAGTTCTGGGAGCTCACATACTTAATGTAGGTTTCAGAGTAACAGCCATGTTAGTTTGTATTCGCAAAAAGAAAAGGAGTACTTGTGGCACCTTAGAGACTAACCAATTTATCTGAGCATGAAGTGAGCTGTAGCTCACGAAAGCTTATGCTCAGATAAATTGGTTAGTCTCTAAGGTGCCACCAAGTACTCCTTTTCTTTATACTTAATGTATAGAGCTGTAGACAGATGTTTGAAAGAGAATGCATGTCATCACTGGGCTGAATATGTACAACCTTGTGGTTTTATTTTTCTGAATCCTTAAGATTTAGCATATAAATTATACAGAATTAAAAACAGTTTGACAAAGAGTACGAACAGTGTGTAGTAATGAATATATTTGAATGAATACACTTCACTGTATAAGGCACTCTCTCTTTTATATGGCATGTATATTCGTGAGGAAAATGTTAAGAAGATTAAAATGAGAAATGAAAAGAAAGCAAAGAGAAAAAAACGAGAAAATTTGGGAAGGAAGTAATATTAAAGAGGGCTTATGAGACATTTCGTCAGCTGATCCATGGCCCTGCCTGCAGAACTTCCTACATTAGAATATGAATGGCTGGCCTATTTAGTGCAAAGCTAATAGTTACCTCTTTAAAAATATCCTGGCTTCTAATTGGCATATAAATTTAAAGATCCAATCTAGACAGCTAAGTATGGCCATACCTGCACCAAACATAATTTATCCTACCTGTGCCATTTTATTAAGAAGTTGTTTCTGTTCCTAGATTTCTAGTGGCGCTCAAGCCAACAAAGCTCTGTTTCATTTATTGGAGGTGTGCATCTGCATGATTAGAAAGGTCAGCAGGAACAAGCACAGTTCCGGGAATAGTGTTTGTTAACCGCTGGTGCATCAGACAGCGGAAACAACATAAGAGCATAGAGTTGTATTTAGATCGTGTAAAAACTGGTTATTTTAAAATTCTTTACGAAGTGCATTCTGGTCTCCAGCTATAGAAGATCTGATCAAGTATGTAAATATTAGTGTCTAGTAATGAAAACTGGAGAGTCAACTGATGGAACTGAGATTTTGCCCCACTTAAGGCTTTTGAAATAAACAGAGAAAGGGTAAAATATGAGTTACATGTAGGACAGCTAACTTTACTAAAAAGAGTACACAAATACCACTTTCTATTTCCTTTCACAATATCCTTTACTACTACAGAAGACTAAAGGTAGAATAGCTGAAACTGACAATATCTGTATCAGCGTATTACTAGATTTAGACTAAGATATCATTACTTTAAAAGTATAAAACTCTAAAAATACATTCCATGGAAAAACCTTTTTTTTTTTTTTAAAGTTATCTGCCTTCTCAACTCCCTATCAAAATTTGTATATGTATATTTTTCTGAGGTGAGCATCATATGTATGGGATTTAAATGTGTGCATCAAGAAGAAAAGCTATCCCATGAAGTTCTTTTCTAATCTGATTTTAAATATAATTACAATAAAAATGATTTTTCTGGTAATTTTGTAACTAAGTTAGTCCTAGTAGTCTTTCACTGCCACCTTCAAATACAGTTGAAAACATAAGAAGGAATAAAACACCATATGCCCGATGGCTGTGTTTGTCAATAAGTCTAATACTGTCATTATACTTTGTGACTTGTATAAGTTTATTCATAAATGCATTATTTTACACTTAAGCCATCACTGTTGCGTTCACTATATTGCCAGTGTTTAAACATATAAAAATGCATTTTTATGAGAAAGCTATAAACAAAGTGGCTAGTATTGTTTCCAAAATGTAATAGAAAAGCACAGAACATCGTAAAATTCTTCTACCTTCTAAAAATTATTTTTTCTCATCTGCATCTTGTAATTCATTGCTACAGATGTCAGACCTCTACAACAAACTTAAGGTAGATTTTTTGCAGGCAAACACAATCCTAAAGATGCAGAGATTTTCCTTTATTCTGTATTTCTTGCTAGTTCACCACCACTGCAATGCAATCTGGCTAACATTCACAGGAGCAAAGCTAAGGTGTGTTAAAACAGGTAGAAAAAGACTAGGTATAGCACAAATAAAAAACTTTGATTATCGGTTTAGTCTTGGGAAGGGTAAAACATTCTCACCTGGATGGAGCCATCTAGGTAACTTCTCTCCTCCAATTATGGCCCAGCCATTGTTATCTTAAATCCCGTGAAGGTAGGTACCTATGAGGCTGTCTTATCCTGTCACTACATTACCTTTCCTGCTTGGCCTCTCAACAACCCCTTTAAAGCCTCCTTTGATTTAACTCTACGCATTCAGGCAGGCAGCAATACACAACTGAATAAGGAAACAGATATTCATAAGAAATAAGACATATTCCCAGTTTGTCATACTCCCATAGACTTCAACTGCAACTCTAAGTGTCAACACTTCTACAATTCAGGCATTAGGGACTCAGGTTGAACACCCAGAAAAAGAGGACACAGCATCACACAGGAATTCTGTGGCAGAGACAGGGATAGAATCCAATTCTGCTAAGCATCATTCAACATCCTTAATGATGACAATCTGTTCTCTTCCTTTAATCTCCTACTCATCCCAATCCCATTCTCACTGCCTAACCAGTCCCAGTCTCTCCTCCGCTCCCAGCTCCCCCACTCAACCAGTGCCACATCTGATCTGTCTCTTCCCCACGCCCAGCCTCCAGTCATCCCCCCACAGATCATGTCACCAGTCTCCTCCTATCCCAGCTCCAAGTCTCATTACCAAGTTAATCCTAGTCCCCCCCCGCCCCCTGTATCCCCGCCCCGCCCGGGCTTGCTGTCCTGATCTACTCCAGCCTACTCCAGTTATATAAGGAAGTTTCCTTCTCTGTGGTGCCTTGGACCAGCAGGGGGTCACAGAGCTCAGGAAAGACAGGCTTGCTGATCTCTGTTCCAGTTCCTGGCCCAGCCCAGAGCTGCAATCAGAGGGGAAAATCCTACTTTGCCTCAGGCTGGAGCATGCTCATTGTGCACAGAATCTTCAGGGAATTTAGCTGCAAAGGTCTAGCAAGTCTCCAAGCACGTATGAATTGTGATTTTTTTTTTTTTAACAAGGCTAGTAACTTGGCCAAATTTGGGCAGTTTTGGCAGTCCCAATCCAAAACATGGGGCACTACAGCTTTTCAAAGAAAAGGTCACCAGAATTTTTTTAACACAGACAAAATAATGTATTTTTCCCTAACCTTGTTCTCAGAAATAGCTGAACCATTTTGGCTGAAATTATCCTGAACAATTCAGCATGAGAAGGACAAGTAGCATGGAAAATTTCAACCAAATAGTTAAAGTTTTGCAAAGACCTGGTTTATACTACAGATTTAGGTTGATGCAAGGGAGCTTATGTCGACTTAATTATGTCAGTGTACACACTACAGTCCTTGCTCTGACTAATATAAGTGCCCTACTACACCACCATATCTCCACGTCCATGAGAGGCACAGGGCTTACATCAGTGTAGTTAGGGCAATGCAGCATCCGTGTAGATACTACAGGTTACTTACATTGGTTGTTGACTGTCATTCTTCTCAAGTTCATGACTCCATGCTGGAGCCATGAAATTGACAGGAAGGCTGCTCACAGCTTATGTTGTCACCCCCAGGATGGGTGGGGTGCTCCACTTAGTGTCCCTGGGCTCATTGCTCTCAGCCAGGCTGCTGCCCAAGCTCCCTGCTCTCACCCCCGGCTCCAGCTCCCACCCAAGCTGTCGCCCGGGCTGCCTGCTCTCATCCGGGCTGCCTGATGGGCTCCCAGCTCCCTCCCACCCTGCTGCCCAGGATCCCAAGTTGGATGGAGCAGACAGCCTGGGCTCTCAGTCCCCCACACTGCCCCTTTTAAGTCGGTGGAAGTGCTCCTGGTGAGGATGTGCACCACCAACAGAAGGAGGGCAGTGTGGACATGAACCATTGCAGTAATTACTGTGGTGGCTGTAAGTTGCGCCAACATAGGTCACTTACGTTTGTAGTGTGTACATGCCCAAATTACAAGCAACTGAAACCAGGGTCTTAAAATGGGAAAATTTGGGCAAACATAATAATAGGTAGTCTCCAATAAGATACATATATATACAAAGCATCCCAGAAAGAGGGATATTCATTTATTGGGGCATGTGCAAATATTCAATTTGTATGTGGAAAATTAAGCACAGTTTCATGCATGTTCACTGCTGAAAAATTAGCCTCCATATGCACACAGCCTACATACAGTAAGCAGAGCAATTCCAGCTGTCCCACCCCTCCCCAATACACACTTTCTAAAATTGAAAACTCGTAATGCAATGAGCTAAACTCATCTTGTGCTCTTAAACAAAGCCATCTTTTTATAAAATGAACTTCTTTTATTAGATGCACAAGCTCAATCAAATTAATCACCAGAACATGAAAAGTATTCTTTCCTTTCTGCAATGTCATATGTTTAAATTTTTACCTGTCCAAAATGAAGGAAGCAAAAAATTACAGTCCTTTATAATCTATATAGATGAGACTTTCAGGGACATTGTAGAGTGGTTCCACTCCCATTCTGACAGCCTCTGTGCTGTTGAGGAAGATGAAAGTCTCAGGCTTGGACAACAAGCTGGAGCAGAGGGAAATGAGCCCATCCTTGGGACCCTCCTTACAGATGATGTGACGGTACACTCTTGCACTTAGGATACCCCTCCAAGTTATTAGGAAGAGACAAATAATAGTAATGGGGGATTTGATTATTAGAAATACAGATAGTTGGTTTTGTGATGACCAGGAGAACTGTATGGTGAATTTCCTGCACGTGTGAAGATTATGGACCTCTCGAGACATCTAGATAAATTTATGTGTAGTGCTGGGGAGGAGCCAGCGATTGTGGTACTTGTAGGTACCAATGACACAGGGAGAGATAGGAGAGAGGTCCTGGAGGTCAAATTTAGACTGCTGGGTAATTGATTGCTACCATGGAGATTCTGGACTGTATTCTTTCAAATACTCCCAGTTCCATGAGCAAGGCTAGTTAGACAGGCAGAACTGCAGGGTCTCAATGCATGGATGAGACAATGGAGTTGAGAGGAGCGATTTAAGTTTACTAGGAACTGGGGAACCTTTGAGGAAAGGAGGAGCCTATACAGGAAGGGCTCTACCTAAACCAAAACAGAACTATACTGCTGGCATATAAAATTAAAAAGGTAGTAGAAGAGTTTTTAAACTAAGGGCTGGAGGGGGTGTGGAGGAGCACAATTTTATAAGCGCTTGTATACAAATGCTAGAACTCTAAGTACTATGATGGGTGAACTTGAGTGCCTGGTATTAAATGAAGATATTGATATAACCGGCATGACAGGAACTTGGCAGAACAAAGAAAATTAATGGGACACATTAATATGAGGGTACAAAATATGTAGGAATGAGAGTAAGTCGCTCTAGTGAGTGAGTGGCACTAAATGTGAAAGAAAGCAGAGTCACATATAGCAAAAATGTTAAATGAATCAACAGTACCACATAATCTCTGTGAACAGAAATTCCATGCTTGAATAATAAGGGTATAGCAGAAGGAATATACTACCAACCTCCTGACTAGCTAATGGTGATTGTGAAATGCTCAGGGAGATTAGAGAGGCTCCAAAAACAGAAAACCCAGTATTAATGGGGGATTTCAACTATTCCCATATTGGCTGGGTATATGTCACCTCAGGCTGGAATGGAGACATAACATTTCTAGACACAATTAATGATTGCTTCTTGGAGCAAATAGTCCTAGCACCCAAACGAGGAGAGGCAATTCTTGATTTAGTCCTAAGTGGTGCACAGGATCTGGTCCGAGAGGTGAATATAGCCGAACAGCCCAATCACAGCAACCATAATGGAATTAAAGTTAACATCCTTGTAGGGGGGAAAATACTGTATAAATCCACCACAGTAGCATTTAATTTCAAAAAGGGGAGCTACACAAAAATGAGGAAGCTAGTTAAATGGAAATTAAAAGGAACAGTCACAAGAGTCAAATGCCTGGAAACTTTTTTAAAAAATACCATAATAGAGGCTCAAACTATATGTATACCCCCCCAATAAATAAAAAAACAAACAAAAAACAAAACAAAACACAGTAAGAGGGCCAAAAAAATGCCACCATGGCTAACCAAACTAGCAAAAGGCATCATTTAAAAAATGGAAGTCAAATCCTCTGGCAGGTCAAGTGTAAAAGTATAATTAGGCAGGCAAAAAAAGAATTCAAAGAGCGATTAGCAAAAGACACAAACACACAGAGAAATTTTGTTTAAGTACATCAGAAGAGAGAAGACTGTCAAAACACTCAGTGAGGCAACTATACGATAAAAGTGCTAAAAGAGCACTCAAGGAAGATAAGCTGTTGAAAAGATGCTAAAGGAATTCTTTGCACTGGTCTTCACCACAGAGGATATGAGGGAGATTCCCAAACCTGAGCCATTCTTTTTAGGTGACAAATCTGAGGAACTGTCCCAGATTGAGGTGTTACCAGAGGAGGTTTTGGAACAAATTGATAAATTAAACAGTAATAAATCACCAGGATCAGCTGTTATTCACCCAAGAGTTCTGAAGAAACTCAAATATGAAATTGGAAAACTACTAACTGTGGTATGTAATCTATCATTTAAATCAGCCTCAGTACCAGATGACTGGATGACACCTAATGTTATACCGATTTTTTAAAAAGGCTCCAGAGGCAATCCTGGCATTTACAGGCCAGTAAGCCTAACTGCAGTACCAGGCAAATTGGTTGAAACTTTACTAAACAACAGAATTGTCAGATACAAACATAAACATGGTATGTTTTACAAGAGTCAACATGGCTTTTGTCAAGGAACATCATGCCTCACCAATCTATTAGAATATTCTGTGGATTTGAACAAGCATGTGGACAAAGGGGATCCAGTGGATATAGTGTACTTGGACTTTCAGAAAGTCTCTCATAAGGTCCCTCACCAAAGGCTGTTTAGCAAAGTAAGCAGTCATGGGATAAACAAGAAGGTCCTCTCATAGGTCAGTAACTGGTTAAAAGATCAGAAAAAAAGTCAGAATAAATGGTCAATTTTCACAGTAAAGAGAGGTAAACAGCAGGATCCCCCAAGGATCTGTATTAAAACCAGAGCTGTTCAACACATTCTTAAACGATCTAGAAAAGGGGATTAACAGTGAGGTGGTAAAATTTGTAGATGATACAATATTATTCAAGAAAGTTAAATCCAAAGCTGACTGTAAAGAATTACAAAGGAATATCATAAAACTGGTGGACTAAGCAACAAAATGGCAGATATAATTCAATGCTGATAAGTGCAAAATAGTGCACATTGGAACACACAATCCCAACTATCCAAACAAAATGATGGAGTTAAATTAGCTGTTACCATGCAAGAAAGATCTTAGTCATTGTGAATAGTTCTCTGAAAACATCTGTTCAATGTGCAGCGGTTGTCAAAAAAGACCTAACAGAATGTTAGGAACCATTAGGAAAGGGATATATAATAAGACAGATAATACAATGCCATTTATATAAATCTATGGTATGCCCTCACCTTGAATACTGCGTGCAGTTCTTGGTTGCCCCAGTCAAAAAAAGATACATTAGAATTGGAAAAAGTAGAGAAAGGCAACAAGAACGATTAGGGGTATGAAAGAGCTTCCATCTGAGGACAGATTAAGAAGACTGGGATTGTTCATCTTAGAAAAGAGATAGCTAAGTAGGGAACTGATAGAAGTCTGTAAAATCATGAATGATGTGGAGAAAGTGAATAAGGAAGTGTTATTTATCCCTTCACATAACACAAGAACTAGGGGTCACCCAGTGAAATTAACTGGCAGCAGGTTTAAAACAAACATTAGGAAGTATTTCTTCACACCACGCGTAGTCAACCTGTGGAACCCATTGCCATGATATGTTGTGAAGGCCAAAAGTATAACTGGGTTAAAAAAAAAAAACACTTAGATAAATTTATGGAGGATAGGTTCATCAATGGCCATTACTCAAGATGGTCAGCGATGCAATCTCATACTCTAGGTATCCCTAAACCTCTGACTGCCAGATGCTGCAACTGGATGACTGGCTGAATCACTCAAGAATTGCCCTGTTCTGTTCATTTCTTCTGCAGCATCTGGCCACTGGGCTAGATGGACCATTGGTCTGACTCAATATGGCCTTTTTATGTAATCTTTAGTTGTAATATTACTGCACAGGATTGAAAAGTAGTTGATACAAGAGATAAATAAACAGTTATTTTTAAGATGCTGGATCAGAATTTTTCATTCAAGAACTGTTTTAAGTATGAGATCTGAACACAAATCTGAAATGCAAATCTTTTACAGTAAATCAATGCTAGTAAAATTAGATCATCTGTTCCTCAAAATACACCAATTACAATCTAAGTTTAAAACATTTGTAACATGGCTAAGAATGTTTAAAAACTATGTAGTAAAACAACTGCAGTCTCTTCACACTTCAATTTTATAGTTTTCTTTTTAACAACTGGCAATTCAAAAGGTAAATATTAGGACTTCTGTAGTTTTACAAAAACCTTGTTTAAAGCTATCTAATATTTATATTTCTAATTTTGTTGTCAATATATATAGCCAAACCATATATTTACAGTTCTAGAGCCCACGTGAATGAAATACTATCATTCTATATTTGTCTTCTTTAACAGTCACATTTTTATTGCCACATAGTGTTTAAACTACTTTTACACAGAGTGACAGCAACAATTCCATAGATATTTCATCTTGGCAAATATAAAACAGATAACTTTCTGCTTTGAAGATAGTGATCGGTATTTAAAGCAGATCATAAAAGTAACAAATCTGGAACATTACAGTAATCATTCTGACACACAATACCAACAACTTTTAATTAAAATATCATATGGAATACAGCTTAGAATATCATACTGAATATTGGCATAGAAACCATATTTTTGGAGGTGTTAGGAACTCCAGACTAGAACTTTAAAGACTGTCTCCTCTTTCCAACTGATCCTGGAGTAATTTCAGTTCCAAATCATTTCATTTTCTTATCCTGGTGTACCATTTCACTTCAATTTACTGCAAACTATGATTCTAAAAACATTTAGAACACATACTTTCCTCAAATCAGGTAAGAAGGGTGCTCCAGCACCTCCCCTTCTTGAAAGTTAAAGTTAATTGCTTCTACAAATTTCTCCTTATTCTTATGAGGACTGAAAAGGCTCCTTGGAACTCTCTAATATTAATGTCAGTAGTTCATGTATTTTACCGTCTTTATACTTTGTCCATTTAGGATTTTTTTAATTTATAAATATACATAGCTTATAACTATGTTTTTCTTGACTGCAATAAAAGTTTAGTAGCTGACTCAAGGGTACTCCTGAGTGATCTTCATGTGTACTCTATGAGTCGTATTCTAACCACATTAATAAATCAAGTGTGCTATTTTAAGTTTCCATGGTCTTGTAGGATACTGACAAAAGCCTCCACTAAATCCAAGAGCAGAATTACATAGAGAACGCCTATGTTACTGTATAAACATCTCCAAGACTTACAGTATGGTCTTCAAGAATCACAGGGAGCACAACACTTATGGAAAATATGGTAATTTGTCAAGCTGGAGATGGCTAGTTTCAGTCTATTTAAACATGCACTTTTTCATTCGCAAGAAGAGGCAGAAAGTGAGCAAGCCGAAAGGAATGGGGAAAGTCCAGCAGTATGTTTAAACAATGCTGCTTTTCTTTCTGGGATGAACAAAGCAAGAATTATGACAAGTTCTTTTTCCAGAATATTCTACTGAAAAATCTATTTGCATATGATCTTTGGCTCTACAATCCTCAAAATGTTATGGCATGTATGCCACATCTGGTACAATGTTAATAATCCCTAAAAAAAAGTATTTTGTCATTTTATTGCCCATACATAAAAATAGAATATGGCGTTAATGCCTAAAAGAGTAATGCCTTACCGAACAGAATAAAACTTGTCAAACAAAAAATATAGCCTGTTGATTATGAAAAATACATATTGCAGGCTCACTTTGAATAGCAATGCTTTCATTTTTATATCACCACCAAAAATACTGTCCCCATTAGTTTACTTTTACTTATAACCCTGGCAATGGGACTTGCAATTTTCATTTTTTCCTACAGCCCCTGGTAACGATACAGAGTGAAAAGTAGTGGTTTTAGCATAGTAGTAAGAGTGAAAAACTACTGAATTCTAATCTCCCCTCTGACTGGTTCTGTGGCCTTGGGCAAGTCCCTTATCATCTTTGCTTGTTTCCCAGTCTGTAAAATGAGGAGGCATAATACAACTTACACTCCTCATTCTAAGGATCAGTTAATATTTGTACAACGTTTTGAAGACTAGAAGTGGTATGTAAGTTTTAATAGTAGTATTACTACAAGTTGCCTAGCATTTATTCAATTTTACAAGAATCAAACAAGTTCTGTGGGCGATCACTAGTTATGAATTTGAATAATAAAAACAAATTATTTAATTTACAGACTTCTATATTTGCAGATTTATAATATATTGATAATAAAAACTAACTCATTTCACATTAGCTCTTTTAACAACATTTTTCAGTTAACTAAGTGCATGTCAAACTGGGGTAGGTTGCCACATCTGCACTCGGAGTTTGCATTGGTACAACTACATGAGCATAGCTGTACCAGTGGCTAAAAAGCTCAGTTTGAGACAACGCCTAATTCTACAGAACTACGTAAGAATATAGTTTCAATTTAATATAGCATTATTCTTGACTGTTTAAAGTTGTACATTGTAGCAACTGGCTGCTGTGCTCCAGCTCAGAGGCAACTGTATTTCAGTGGTTGAGTGTACTGATTTCAGTATTTGTAAAGTGCTTTGGGTTTCTTTGGTAGGAAAAAATATACTACTATGAAACATTTATAATAATTAGGATAAACTAATAATCTGAAATATGATTTAATATCAATTCACAAATATCTATGAATTTCATTTACATGTGTTCTAAGGAGTATAGTTCTATGGTATAAAACTTATAATTTGCAACTACAGTCCTTTAGGTGGCCCTATTCATGTCTACTTTTAGAAGTATAAAGGCTAAGTACGCTGCATAGTAAAGTAAAACTAGGTCACAATCATTTTAGAGAGTAGTTTGAAAATAACTAATACAAACAGAGATCTCTTGTATGGCTATCAGACAAAAGGGGGACAGTAAATATAGGTAGTTAAACAGAGAAAGAATGTATGAACAGTAATACTGTTTTTTTTTTTAAACTAGAAAGCCTACAAACACCATAAATAGTGCCAAATAAGATGTAAACTCCAAAAGATTAAAAAAAAATGGATACCCAGAGGTATCAGCCTAAAAAATGCAATAGGATATCTGCTGATTACTACATGTATCACTCATCCCATTTTCCTTGTACAACTCTGGAACACATGTATTTTTGGAAGAGATATTAGCTCTCATGTTCCAGGGCATAAGCCAATCTGTTATTCAAGAGAGCTTGGAAAAAATGTTCCCTGAGAGCAGATTATTCTATGACCACTACTACAGCATTTCTTGCACCTTTCTCTGAAGCATCTAGTACTGTTGGCAATAGCAAATCTGCCTAAACAAACCACTGATCTCATCCGATATGGCAGTTCTTATGTTCCTATTTTCTGTTTTTCTCCATGGCATCAGCTAGTTGCCACTACCTCAAGCAGCATAACGTATTTGAAGGACCAATAGTCTGATCTCTTCTCAAACTGGAAGTCATGCCCATCCTTCCTTTTCTTTGATTAGATGGGTAGGGGCTCTCCAAAAGCATGAGATCATGTTTCAGAAAAGTTGAAAACCAGATCCATAATAGTATATGTCTATCTCCTAATGTTTAACACATTTTAAATTAAATTGAAGAACAGAAGTCTAGAGATAATATTTTTAGAATCACTTTTCATAAAAGAACTATATTGTCTATGTCAGAGCCAGGAATAGAGCCCATAACCTTAGTACACATCCTGTACCAACAGATTCAGAACTTTACATTGCTACTTGACTACCTTCCAGCTGCAGATCTGTCTTAGAGTCAAAGAGGGCATGTGATAAAGGGAATTAATTTACCAGGCCTTTTGCTTCTGAAAACTATTAAATTCCATCTTGAGACATTTATGAAATTAGTTTCATTATCCTTATTTAGTTTTTAGCTGAGACTTATCCAAAATCACAACATTCCATATGCAAGCAAGATTTTTTTAGTGTTGCCAGTCAAGAGAAAAGTCCAATGAAAATCAGAAAGATGTCTGGCACAGAAAAGAACAACAGAAAATTATTGTGAAACATTCACCTAAGCAGAAAAGTGATGATAATAAGTTCCCTTTGGAGAAACATATATAACAATATTCACCTTAATTCACTAGCTGATCCAACCTGTTAATGTTATTTTATTTGAAATAGCAATGTACATACCATAATCTTCCTCGTCCATTCCAATAGGTCCAGGTTGAGGAGTCTCTCCATTCTTTAGACAGTTATGAATATATGCTGCCTTCCATCTGGCATATTTTCTGTGTTGAACATTCTGGGGGAGGTAAAAAAAAAGTGTCAAAAACGTACTCCAATTTTTGGGACTTCACAGATTAAGAAAATACATTGGTCTTCAACCTTCTATTTTAAGCAGGATTTAGATTTTCCACTCCTCCTCAGGACGAAAAAAAATGTTACAGTAATCTTCTCTGCAATTACCTGATACCACTATAAACAACTATTCAGGTAAGTAAATCAGGGAACTAATAAAGACAAGCTCTTAAATGGGATCTCAGCTAGAGGTGAAAATGTGGGAGGTCTTCAATTAATGCAACACGTCAAGATAAGCGGTAGAACGGACACCCTAGTCATCTAGTATATTGAACTGTTCTCTGAGTACTAAAAATTGATAGGTGTTTTGTAACTGTCCACACAGCGCAGAAATAAATTTTACACTTTGATAATTTCAGAAGACCATCTGATTAAGATTTCGTCTCTCTACTAAATTCAAATAATTCATCTCTAACCAATAATATTGGAATTTTTATAAGATATAAAATTCCAAATAGAGCTTTAAAATCATGTCTGTATAAAAGAGGTTATAATTTCATCTACACGTTCTGGTGACATTAGAAAGACACTGTAAAGTTTACCGTAGCATCTTATAATGGAGCTAAAATCAACAGATGGAACAGCAGCTTTGTTATATCTAGTTGATTATCTTTGCTAATCTCTGTACATAAGAACACATGACAAAATTAGTGAATTGTATGTTAGGTCAATGGCAAAATACCTTCAATAACCAGAGAAATAAGAGTACCAGGTGTTTAACAAATACTAATATCTTCAAAGAGAGTTTAAAATAACTCTTCTCAAGAGAGCCTGTAGCTAGTTTTGGCAAACTGGTATTTTTTTGAAGCTGGATGACTGCTGAGCAGTGAAAGTGACAAGAAGTTCGTACTCAGCTGCTGGAAGGCTTTCCAATTCCATCTTCATAAAAACAGTGTGGAATTGAGAAAATAAAGTAAGGAAAATTTAGAATGTCAATATTTTAAAATCCTTCCCTCATTTTTGGCCACCTTCTGTTTCTGGGAAACAGGAACCATCAGAAAAACCTCTCATCAAGGGCCTTTACAGATTCCTGTTTTTCCCCAAAACGAACATTGGAGTGATTAAGGTAATTTAAGGGTTTTACTGACTTCAACCATTGCAAAAATGGGATCATAATGACCTACAGAAAGAAGATACTGAGCACTCTCACTTGTCACTTTTACAGATCAGTAACTGAATTGTACATATGGCCAAAACAAACTAGAGGAGCCAAAAAACCTGGCAAATTCAAACCTGGTGCAAAAGGGTACAATTTCATAGAATTAAGTGAAGGTTAGAACTGGTGTAAGGTTTATTTATATTTCAGGCAAATTTTAGAACTGAGTATAATATAATAAAATGAAAAATATCTGGGCTATTTTATTTCCCCTTGGATGGATGTAATAGATTTTTTTTAATTACAAAAAAAGGATGTCCAATTTACTAGAGAAGTCTTGGTGGGTTAGGAAAGAAGATCGTTATAGACAGTCGCTTAAGGTGGGTGGAACTGCCCAATCACAGGTTTGGTCAGATGTAAGATTACCTATTTTAGCGGATGGGACTCTGTGTGTGTGTGTGTGCGTGCGTGTGTGCACGCATGCAGGAGGAGTGCGGAGATTACTGGAGTAACTCTGCAAATCCAATCAATCAAAATTAGGTTTAGCAACATCCTTTTCATTTTGCTCTAGGATTCATCCTAGCTTTGGAGCATGCGTTCCACTGAAGACCACATCATATTGACAAGATGTTGCTGATCAGTATATTTGGAGACAATCATGAGGCTATAAATGTCTGGGGAAGACAAGTAATCTGGCACAAAGCAGACTGCACGCATCTTTTAATCTATGTCTTATGGTCCTTCCTGAGGTTTTCATTCATGATTCTGGGAATGTGATAAATAGAGATCCAAAGCTATATTTTATTAAATTCAAAGCACTATCAGTTGTGAATCAGTCAGACATCAGTGACATAAAATTAGATAATGCTTTTCATATTTTAGCTGGTCTTTGTCTAGCTGCATGCTTGGATGGGTCAGGTGAAAGCGGTGGCCCTAGTTTTTGCAGCTAGTCTGACCTGCAGGAAATGCCCTATTCTGAAGATGGACTTATTTAAAAACGTATGCAGTGTTGTTGTATGCATGTTGGTCCCAGATATTAGAGAGACAAGGTGGGTGAGGTAATATCTTTTACTGGACCAACTTCTGTTGGTGAGACACAAGCTTTTGAGTTTACACAGGGCTCTTCTTCAGGTCTGGGAAAGGTAGGCTTGGTCTCCTTACTTAGTATAACTATGTCACTCAAGGGTGTGAAAAATCCACACCCCTGATTGATCCATAACTCCTTGTGCCAGCTCAACTGGGGGAAGCGAAGGGGACAGTGGGGGAAGGATGTACCCTGCCAGTTCCTGCGACACTCTTGATGGTAGAGCCCAAAGACCCAGACTATGCTCCTGGTGACTCGCCGACGGCAGAGACTGCCAGGGAAGCCAAGTCATTGCCCGCTGAGGAGGCTGCTGCCTGCTCTATGTCCCAGCCCAGAGGGAAGTAAGACCTACAGACTGTTTGTTTGTTTTGCCCCACTCAGGAGCCATAGACTGTGTGCTTTGCCCCAGCTAGGAGGCTGCAGGGCAACAGTCTGCTTGTTTGTTTTCCCGCCCAGGGACCCACAGACTATTTAGCTAAGTGACCCCGGCCGGGGGCCGGGACCCACTTGACTGAAATCACCTGTTTAACGGGAAATTCCAATGACTGTGTGACTGCGTGCACCAAGCCTGCACTGGGCCACCAGGGGCGCCCCAAATTGACACACAGGGCCCCTGCCACAGGGTACATCAACTCATCTAAATATTTGCCTAGTTTTACAACAGCTATGTAAAAAGCACTAGTAAACGCAGTACAAACTAAAATTTCACACAGACTATGAAATGTTTATACTACTCTATATACTATACACTGAAAAGTAAGTACAATATTTATATTCCAATTAACTTATTTTATAATTATGTGGTACAAATGAGAAAGTAAGCAATTTTTCAATAATAGTGTGCTATGACGCTTTTGTGGGTTTATGTCTGATTTTATAAGCAAGTAGTTTTTAAGTGAGGTGAAACTTGGGGTACACAAAACAAATCAGACTCCTGAAAGAACATAAGAATGGCCCTACTGGGTCAGACCAAAGGTCATCTAGCTCAGTATCCTGTCTTCCAACAGTGGCCAGTGCCAGTTGCCCCAGAGAGAATGAACAGAACAGGTAATCATCAAGTGATCCATCCCCTGTCCTATTCCCAGCTTGTAGCAAACAGAGGCTAGGGACACCATTCTTGCCCATCCTGGCTAATAGCAATTGATGGACCTATCCTCCATGAATTTATCTAGTTCTTTTTTGAACTCTTATGGTCTTGGCTTTCACAACATCCTCTCGCAAGGAGTTCCACAGATTGGCTGTGCATTGTGTGAAGAAATACTTCATTTTATTTGTTTTAAACCTGCTGCCTATTAATTTTGTTTGGTGACCCCTAACTCTTGTGTTATGAGAAGTAGTAAACAACACTTCCTTATCTACTTTCTCTATACCAGTCATGATTTTATAGACCTCAATCATATCTCCCCTTAGCGGTCTCTTTTCCAAGCTGAAAAGTCCCAGTCTTATTAATCTCTCCTCATACGGAAGCCGTTCCATACCCCTAATAATTTTTGTCCTACCTTCTGGAATTTCTCTAGTTTTCCAAAATTTATTAAACATTGACATCAATGGCCACAGATCTCTCAGCCAATCCTTTTAGGACTGTTGCATGCAAGTTATCCAGGCCTGTTGACTTAAAAATATTTATCCCTAGTAGAGGTCTAATATCCTCAGTTACAAATGGACAGGAAAGGATTTCATTATCCTCATATGATATGAGTTCATCATCCCACTTCTTTCCAAATACAGAACAGTATTTATTGAACACTTCTGGTTTTTCTATATCACTAACAACAATTTTATTTATTTCCATCTAATAATGGGCCTATGCCATTGCTAGGATTTCTTTTGTTCTTAATATATTGAACTTCTTCTATTGTCCTTAACGCTTCCAGACATGGATTTTTTCCCCTGACTTTAGCTTCCCTCATCAGTTTTCTGCACTACATAACTTCTCATTTATGTCAATTGCTATCTATTTCCCCCATTTTCCATTTGTTATACACTGCCTTTTTATTTCACCACTGAACCAGGATGGGGTTCTTTTGGAGTTTTCCATATGAACTGTATCTTCGGATCTGAGAGTAGCAGCCATATAAACCAAACGGACTGCTAGATAGAAAGAATGCAAAATTCTCATAATCCAGTTGGGCCCTAATATTTTGTTTAGGGGGAAAAAAACCCCTACTAGTCTACTATTTGCTTTATGTGAGCATGAAAGGGCAAAATTATGTCTTATACTAGGAGGACCTGGATACTGGCTCCACTATTGTTTCTTCTTCTGTGCCACCCAACTATGAAAAGTGCAGTTGTTCCTCTTTTCAATACTTAGAATGCTCTGCTCGCTACAGCTGCAGCTCTGGGATGCCCTATTGCCATTTAAGTTGCCCCATTTTCCCGTTAATCCTCTTCCCATACTGCTTTATACTCATCCATCTAGTACACATTATCTCAGTTTCCCATGGGGATGTGAAAGGATGCAGGGACTGTTTAGGTTTGGACTGAACAGAGCTTTGAGTGCCCAGCAGGAACCTAACTGGAGGCACTGAAGGAACAGATGTTGGTGTTCCTCATTGCCTAGAAGGGTAGTCCTCTTTATTGGAGCATATATGTCTGTTGTGGGGAGGAGCTGTCAGTCTCAAAAGACAGAATATACATTTGGTACTTTCCCCTGATCATCTTTTCTACTTCATGGTTGGTTAGGATTACCTGGGGGAACAGGGCAGCAACGATCCTGCAAGCTATGGCTGATTTCTGGCTACTGTGTATCCTGATGGATCTGCTGCTGAAGAAATGTGGCGTTGCTTGTTGGTCACTCTGATGCTTGCCTGCTAGCTTTTTTCCCCTTTAGTGGTCTGTTTCTGTGGGGGTGGAAATGTTGAGCCACAGGAGAATCACTGGAGCAATTACTCCATTTCTTTGCCTGAGCTGTTGTGTTGGTAATGGGACTTTATAGCAGAAGAACCATTATCACTAAGCTCCCCCTGCAGCCCTTCTGCTGGAGGTGAGAAAGATGAGATGCTCAAAACTGAGAGTTAGGGATAATTCTGGCATGAGACTTCTCTGGAAGGAGGGGGTCTTGGCAGCATAGGCTCTTTTTCCTCTTCCTACCAAATCTGGAATATGAGAGGAGAGAAGTCTGCTTGGCTGCTTTCCCCTATAGTCAGGCTGACAAGTGAAGTCACTGGAAGAGCTGGATTGACACTTGTGCTCTCGCTCCAGCCCCTGAGCAGATGAAACTATGTAACCTGAGTCCTCTGGGAGACTTGGGTATAGGGGATGGGTTGGAGGGCAATTGGAAATGTGAATTTATGGGCCAAGAGGGGCATGTTTGCAGCCCACCAGAGCAGTTACCTAGCATCTGGATGCTTCTGCTTTCCAGCTTCCTCTGAGTGCTGGGATTCTTCAGATTCTGATACCTCTATTCCTCCTCGTCTTTCCTGTGCTGGGGGCGCACATATAAAACCCAGGCTTGAAGCCCTCAAAGTGCCTGGCTGCATAGGAGACTGATCACGTGAGCAACTAGGGTCCAGAATCCTTGTTGGAGTCAGTCATGTTGGCTGCCAGCTAAGGATGTACAGTTTACATTGGCTCAAGAGCCCAAAGATAGTCCCTCACAAGATTCTTTAGACAGTGTGTCTTTGGCTTTTTTTATGCCTCAGAGACCTTTTCTATCGATTCTTCTATATGCAGTTTTGTAGTTGTGTTGGTCCCAGGATAATAGAGAGACAAGGTGTCTGAGGTAATATCTTTTATTGGACCGACTTCTGTTGGTGAGACACAAGCTTTTGAGTTTACACAAAGCCCTTCTTCAGGCCACAAGCTTGTAAGGACAACTGAATCTTCCGCTTGATGGAAACATTCAGAGTCTGAAAGACAGGTTAGACCTTACATCTTGGGATGTGACATAAAAAGATGTAATTACTGATTTACCTCTGCTACTGAGGGGAACAATGTTCCAAGCACCTGGATTATAGAAGGTTAAAAACTGCACTTGGAAGAGTGTTGGTTACTTCTGATTAGATGCAGGTCAGTAAACTTAGAATCCAGGTTCTTGTGTGAAAGCACCTTTGTCTACCAAGTTCTTTAAGGGACCCATTCAGTTTTCATTGCTGTCAATGGACATTCTTCCATGGGTTTAAGCCCTAAGTGAAGCTAAATCCCTTCTCCTAACTAGCTTAACTGAGCTAAAATCTGGGGGCAGAAGAGAACAACTGACCAGTATGAGCTATCTTTGAGAATGATCACAGCAAGCATCATTTTACTCTGAACCCCCTAGTCGTATGTTTGCCAATTTCCACTTGGATAGGTTCTATCCCATCCCCATTCAGAACTTCTGGCACTAGTTTTTCCACAAATGCTACTAAGACCACATATCCTTCTGCTGCTGGGACACCAAGTGCTTTAATATTTCAGCATCTTGTTTTGATCTTCCAGGTATTTTAAACTGCCTTTGACTAGATGCGATCTAGTCCGCAATGGCTTTCTTTTTATCTTACTGTCCAAAGATTTCAACCTTTTTGTCACATTTTTCCATCAAGACTCTAATTCAGCTAATTCTGCAGAAATCCCTTGAGTTATTTTCTAGAAAGGAAATAGAAGAACATGAAACATCTTGATTAGACTTTATCTGTTCCAGTCTAAACCTCCTGCTGCAAGAGTAAGCAGGAGCAGGTGACTAAAGTGAGGGTGTCTGCCAGTAGTACAAAGTAGTCTTGGTGATTGCTCCCATTTTTACCAGGCATACTTTCATCCCATTCAGCCAGGTCTGAAGTCTTTGTCTGAATAAGAAATCTGCTGAAAAAAGTGGCTATAACCAAGTATACTTTTAGTTACTCGCAATTTTTAGTTTAGAATTGTTTTTCTAGAAACTAGTTCTGGTGGTGTTCAACATGCTTATAAAGTGACTATTCGTGACATTAGCCGCACATTTGTGAACTGACCTTCGGTACTTGCTGATATCAAACATTTTTTAAAAGGTATCTATTATTTGTTGCACCAAAAAATGTATATTGTACTTTAAACTTTATATAGTGCAACCTCAATTATTGGGGTGAGAAGCGCTTTTCTTTAAATGGGAGAGGAGGAAGAGGATTAGACTTTCCCATTTTCCCTCCCCAGTTCCCCTGGTGACCCTCCCTCTAGCTGGTGCAATATTTCATCCCCACGTAAATGTACCGTATGTTCATTACTAACTGAAACACTTGTGACAGGTATAAAATTTCTATGTGTAAAGGATAATACATACAGCTTGTATATTACACTTTATGGAGGAAATACTGGATGTGATTCCCTCTAGATCCTGTGATCACAAGAGTGAAGCTGTAGATGGCAATAAAACCCATCTACATTGACATTCACAATTAACAGCTAATATACTGAGAGCCAAACGGTAGAACAAAGCTTTAACAGACTAAAACCATGTCTTTGTGTCATTGCTGGAAAGAAGCAATCAATGATATACTGTATACCTGTGTAACTTACCTCTTCAGTGAGCTCCCCAAATACAGACAAAACATCTATCAGGAGACTTGCAGTATAAAAGGACTTTATCATGTTTCTACAAGAAACAAACATCGTGCGAACTTTAGTTTCATATGCTGAATATCATTAGTATCAGGTTTTAAAAGGTAAGCATTTTTAGGCCTAAAAATCTCTAAAAGTAGATTTGTCAATTCATAACTTAGTTGTTACAATTTTTCACTGAAGTCAGGTGCACATTCATTTTTTTTCAACTAGTTTAATCTAATCAACAATAGTCCTACATAAGTATTATTTTAATAATAAAGTCTTAAAACAATAACACAGACAAACTGAATAAGGACCTATTTGACATGTAGTCCTATAGCAATATTAAGAATTTTGCTTATTACTGGTGATCTCAAAAAATGAGTTAAGGAAATACTATAAATTTAAAAATTATATGATGTAACCCCTCCGCTCAAAATTTCTTATCTTTGCTACTAACACCACATTATTAAAAGGAAAAGAATTTTAAAATCTCATTTACTTATCACTATTTGAGCTTTGATGTTTCTTTCAGATTGGACTATGAAAAATAATTAAATCAGTTTCACTTTTGTTTATAGTCAGAGTCACTAATCTTAACTTTGTCATAACACTGTATTATCAAACACCACAGGGAAATATTTATTTGTTTAAAAAACAATTGTCACTGACATTTAAAATAAATGAAGGTAGTTTAAAAAACTTTTTCCACAATACTGGGATCTAGGAGTAAATTTAAATTGATAATGCCCCTTTAACTAGAAGGCAAAATACAGATTTTTCAAAACTGATCTGGAGTTTTGCTCTGTAGATGCCAATTCATAAGACATTCTAATGTATTTTCATAAAAATAATTAGCCATTTTTATTATTCTCTAGTAATACCATAAATCAAACCACAATACTGTGACCGTAGCGATGTGTCATCATAGATATATTAGTAGTACAGCAGTAGAAATACTTTTGCCATGTTTGATGATGATGATTCAATATTGGCCTCAGGAGTCTCTCTTCTTAGGTCAACATAAGGCTGTTTTCAAAATGAGGTGCATAATTTGCCAATAAAATAAGGCATTATATACTGAAAGCCATTCAGAGATGCTAGCCATTTTATAATGGTAGCTTTAAGGGGTAGTGATGAATGGGTTTAAAAAAAAAATTGCGAAGAGCAGATGACAACCCAATGTTTTTCCATAAATCAGGAAAGAAGGACAGAGTTTGGATATTTGAGTTTCTGGACTCTAGATTTATTACTTAGGTTAGGTAATGAAGACAAAAGATACTTTCAGCCATTTGCTTTCATTCTTCACTTACTTGTGAAATCGCCCAGCTCTATCTTCATTGTCTGCATATAGAAACATTTTCAAAGCATAATTCTCCACATGGGCACAGCCAACTATTTCCTGAGTAATAGCTTCATTATCACCCAGCTGCTTTTTCATCTGAAGCAAGTTAAAAATACATATCTGGTTACTGACTAGCTCTCAGCAATTGAATTTCAAGGACATAGGATCAATTTGCTAATTCAAAACAATCCAGCTGCAATTAAACACAAAGACACGATTAATAACTTTATTTCAGTTTCTTATAATATGACAGAGCGCAGCCTTTTGGGGAGAAAATATTATGAACTAATAACTCTAAATGGTGTGTATTATGATAGAAGCATTCTTCACAGTGGTCTTTAGAAATATTGAAAGAAATATGCACATATGTTGCTGTGAAGGAATATCTAGACTACATCATTTTTTCCACTATCTGAAAGACTGTACATTCTGAACTCTGAGTAAGGATTGAACACTACCGAATTCATAATGTGTGTTTCACAGAGTCACACAGTAGATCAGTATGACTACATATTTTTTCTGTCTTATAAAACATTTTTGTGCTGCACACTATAGTATTTAATAAAAACTCAGATCTAATGAAAAGGAAATCCCAGCTGTAACCTCACTGCTCTAATGACCTAAATATTTACTGGAATGCTCAGTCTAAGCAGTGAACTGCAATTGAAAGACCTCTTTTCAAAGATGTTACAGAGTACAAGAAACCTCAGGTTTCCTAATAAAATCCGTAAAGTAAATAACACTGGTACAGTTACAACAGGTGGATGTAGGGCTCCTGAATAGACTTACTGTTTGCATTTAAAGACATCTCAGTTTATCCTTACAGAACAAAAAACAGAAATACTACACATAATACAAACATGCAAGTTCTATACTGCCAAAAATTGTAAAGGCAACTTTGAATGGTAGTCTATTTTTTTTTTTCAAAGGGCGCACATGAATAAAGTCTACAGGCTAGACATCTATAATATTAGGAACACCTACAGCAATGTAAAAAGCACGCAAGTACCCAAAAACAGCCACTCAAGAGTTTTAGACCTGAAATGTGAACATTATTGCAAATAGTTATTTTTCTTTACAAAAGTAAATTAAACATGATTTTCATCATAGCTATGTTACAAAACAACTGGTATTTGAGAGAGCTTAATTTTCTTCCCAGTGAATTATCATTATTTGTAAGTAATTTTGTCAGACTTATATTTGACCTAAAATATGCGAACTTGTACTCACTGCTTTTATTTATTGAAGATGAACTGTCATTTCATACAGATTTCCTTAGCCAAGATTTTACATATAATGGGGCAGTTTTAATAAAGGTACTCCAAAATAAAGGAATAGATATTCAAAGGCTCAAATAGCACACAGGTTCCTAACTCTCACTGAAAGTCAATGGGAATTAGGTGCCTAAAGCTGTGCCTTTGAAATTCTTCCCCAAAGAGCATTGTAGTGCTGAGGTTGAACTTTATGTACTAAATTATGGTTTATAATTCAAACCTAAAAGCATGCACAATGGCTTTACTTTGCCAGAACCATTAAGATAATACAATTATTTAATGCAAAGGCATATCTACACAAAATATGTAAAATATTTTATAATACAATAATATACAGTATTAAACAATAATTAATCATGATTATTTACAAAATAATGGTGTGTCATAACAAATTTTGTTTCTGGTAATTTCTAGACAGCTGAGTTATTTTATTCTTTACAGCTATACAGCATCTACATTTGACTGAGCATGATAATTGTTTGCACCTCACCACCTGTGACAAAATCTGACCTCACATCCACAAAAGCTCAAAAAGCCCTGAGAAATATTTAAACCAAGACCAGAAAGACATTTTTGTTCTTCTGGCTAGTGAAAAACAACTATGCTTGCTGTTAACAAATCATCGCCTTCTTCAGAGAAGCTAAAACGCCGAATTACCTAAAAATGCTAGTCTGTGCAAACATAAAAAATAAATCTGATGCTTCAGAACCTTCTGACTATAGTTCTGTCTCCAGCCTCCCAGTCTTGGGTAAAAGAGAGAAAAGGGCAACACTTAACTAACAAAAAATGACATCTGCAATATACTTGATTCTCCCGTACTGAGCTTCAGACAGGGGCACACCATGGAGACAACCACTACAGCAATTAACACATGACACTTCTTATGACAATGGGTAGAGGCCACATATCATTGCTCAAATTATTTTACCTTTTTTCAGATATGAACCAAAAGGTGCTATTGGACTACCTAGATAACACAGCTGAAGTAGATGGTGTAGTACTACTGCTCCAATCATTCATTTCCAAGAGGATTCAGAGAGTGCTGATAGGAAATTGCTCCTCTCCAAGACACCAAAGTTATTTCAGCTCCCCTTTTTTTCAGCATCTACATAAGACCATTTGAAGATGTGGCAAGATACAACAGGCTCCAATGTCAACATGTCAAGGACACTTTCCTGTGTATAGCATTTTCAAAAGATAAAAGCAGTGCAAGAATGTCATAAGGCCAACAAGATAGGAGCTACTGAATTAATAGTTAGCCTCAGACTGAACCTAGACAAGACTGAGGCAGTGCTGGTAAGAAGAAAAATGCTTTGAAGAAATAGCTGGTACATTGTCCTTGGCTTCACATTCAATGTAATGCTCTGTGAATCTATTTAACACATCACTAAGCTAAGGCATCAGATAGTATCAGAGACGTTACAAAAAAAAAAAAAAAAAATCCTTCTTCCACTGCAGTTTGCTAGTAAACTTTACTATTTACTCCCAGATGAGGCTCTGGCCACAGTGATCCATTCATTAGTCACCTCCAGATTGGATTATCACAATTCACTCTATTCTAGGATAGAACATGAACACAATGCAGATACTCCATCTTGGGCTGCCTCTCTGCTGACGGGGACACACTTCCATCAACACTTCACTTCTGTGTTCCCTCCATTGCCTACTAGTCCATTTTCATTTCATGTTCAAAGCTTTGGTATCAGAAATCAGATTAGCCCAGAGGACAACCACTTTGAGGACACACTGCAAGATCCTTCATAACTGGCATGATGGTGATAAATTATTTTCCAAGCATAGCATTCCTTCACCGTGGGGAGAGAAAGGCAGACAACTCCATGAAGGGCAACAGGAATTTTACATGAGAAGTCATTAGGTGGCATTCAGCTTCTATAACTTTATTGATGTATTCAACCATGCATTTTCTTTTTAAATTTACTCCTCTTCAGTTTAAGATACTTTTTTCTTTTGCTCAGTATTGGTCCTTGCTTCTCAAGGCTCAGATGATTATTTACATAGTGAGTAAGATTAAGGTTGCCACATTATGAATTCTTGACTGATCGAGTTCAGAAATTATGACAGATCTTAACATTTTTAGATTGTTACGTTACTTGATCTTACTAGCATGGCAAGAGATTTATTTCTTCCAGCAAGACATTTAGGGTAAGATTTTCAAAAGCAGTCAGCATTGGGCTAACCACATCCACTCATGTCAATGGTAAAACTCTCATTGACTTCAATGGGAGAAAAGATAGGCCATGCATGAGCACTTTTGAAAGTCGTATCCTTAGGTCATCTAATTTCTCAATAGAGTTTAAATAAAGTATCATTATAAAATATCATTGTAATTGCATCCGATGAAGTGAGCTGTAGCTCACGAAAGCTTATGCTCAAATAAATTGGTTAGTCTCTAAGATGCCACAAGTACTCCTTTTCTTTTTGCGGATACAGACTAACACGGCTGCTACTCTGCAAACTGTCATTGTAATATGTGTACTTCACATAGAATTTTATGGTAAAATTTTGTTTTGTATTAGCTTTCAGTTAAGTTTGTGTAAATATATGTAGACCCTTTGCCCCTCCTGTCACCTAATTTAAAAACAATACATTACAATAATTAAACAGTATGCTTGCACATATAGGTTTGTTTCATTAATTAATGAAAAGGGAAAGGCAATTCCAATTGTTTAAAGATGATTTTTTAAAAAGTGAGATAGTAGTAGATTCTCTAATAGTATAGCAAAAAACCCCAAACCCAAATACTCACAGTTTCCAACTGATCCATTAGTTTGGATAAAAATTTGCGGCACTCTGGGGTTTTACTGTCAAGCTTCATCCCAGTCTGCATAGCATACAAACGGCCTTTAAAGGAGAGAAAATATTAAAAGGTCACCAATGAACTTTCTGTGTGTGTTTGTGTGTATGTCTGTCTATATACAGATGTCCCAAAACCAGATATTTTGAGGAACAATTTCATTTTTACATTGTTAAATCATAACTCTAACCCTATCGAGTGTTCAACTACATTTGTTATTGCACACTTAGGGCAAACTGGATTCTGCAAAGATTTATGCATGTGCTTCACTTTTTGCACTTAGTAATCAATTGATTTCAATCAGTAAGTTTTTGCAGATTGAGACCTAAAATATAACTATAATGAAGCATTTGTAAATAAACACCATCCTTAGTTCATCTCCCCTAGGTATAAGAGTTTATCCGAATTAGAGTGATGATTAGGAGTTATAGACCCATTTCCCTTATTAAGAGGCTCCCTTTTTGAAAGAATAGTGTATGTCAGGAGCTGACCACAACAAACTAATAGGTTTAGAGTTTAAATTTCTGTTCTAATAATTTTTTTTAACATATCCTGATTTAATAGGATTAAATTTAAGGTTTGACAGGTGTAACAAACCTGTCCAATTTTAATATTTTTGGAATTTAAACTTAAGAATTTTCATTTTGTATTCTCAAAACGCAGTTTCTCTATCCAGAGAAGTATTTTGAAGGTACTGACTACAGGCAAGTGAAGCACAGGGAGGGCTTAAGACATGGAAAAGAACTAAGAGTCATAACAAGAAACTTCAAATCCCAAATCTGCCATTCTTTCTCAGACCTCCCATCTGTCCAAAAACCTTCTCTCTTCTGATGTTTTATACTCACCTAGTCTCCTGCATGTCAAACTTTTTCTCCAGAGCTAACTATCTATTCTCCTTCCTATGCTGATATTGCTGCTGGATGGACCCTGGTTGAGCCAAATAAAAGTTCAGAATGTTTTAACTGCAGCAGATAGACAAGAATCTTTGAGTACGTTTATACTGCAATTAAAAAATGTGGCAGATTTAGGCTCCCGGGTTGAAAGGAGCTGTTTAATTGCATTGTAGACTTTCAGACTTGGGCTGTAGCCTGGGCTCTAGGGCCCGCAAGGTGAGAGGATCCAAGAGCTTGGGCTGTAGCCTGAGCCTGAACCTCTACTCCGCAATTAAACAGCTCCTTAGCCCAAGCCCAGCGTGTCTGAGTCAGCTGACAAGGGCCAGCCGCAAGTGTCTAATTGCAGTGTAGACATACACTTTAACACCAGGGCCTGCACTAGGCGATGGTGAGTTGGCCATATTAAGAATCTTTTCCATTTGGAGGAACTTTCTGCTCTGTGCCAGAATTTCCTGAATGCATAAGGAGCAGTCCCTGTCCCTGGTGCTCAGCCAACGTCCAACCAGTCAGATGCAGTGACTTCAGGTCTGGATGGTATACTTGACTCTGGTTTGCAACAGCAGGTCTGGGCAATCTGGGAGCCTGATCGGTGGTTATGCGTACATTTGTAACAGGTCCGTCAGCCAAAATTGCCTCTTATACTAGGGAGCTTTGAGAATGAGAGTGATATGGTCTTGTCTGGCTTTGGCAAGTCACCCTGGAGGATTAGTAGAAGGGCATATAGGAGGCCTTGACTCCACTGCAGAAGGAAGGCAATGATCCTGGACACATCCTCTCTATCAGGTCTATCAGCAGAGGCCCATACTGATGGAATATCAACTTGGTGATGGATTTCTGCAGCCACCACTTGTAAATGGGGACAGTTTCCTGCTTAGGAAGTTCGCCAAGATGCTGCTGGCTCCTGGGAGGTGCAGAGCTACCAGGGTTATGCCATACAGTTGGCACCAACTCCACAGCTTGACTGTCTCTGCAGATGTAGGAAAGAGCAGGAGCCTCCTTGCTTGATTATGAAGTGCATCGCTGACATACTGTCTGACAGCAACAACACTTCCAAGTATCACAGGACAGAAAGAAGTGTTGCATACCAGTCTGATGGCTCTGAGCTCTATGATGTTTATGTGCAGGTCCATGTCTTCCAGTGACAGTGACCCTTGTATCTGTAGATGGTCCAGATGGGCTCCCCAAACTGCTCTGACATGTCCATGATAGATGGCCTTGAAGATGATGGGCCACAAAAGCTACACCTTTTTGGACACTGCCTGTTTTGCAGGGGTTAGATCAGTGGTCCCCAAACTTTTCAGGGTTACATGCCCACACCCCGGTCTGCGCCCTCCCCATCCCCGCTAGGAGCCAGAAGTAGCACCACGGCTCCCGGGGGGGGGGGGGGGGGGCAGGGGCCAAGCCTGGAAGCTGGAGCAGAGCTGGGGGCGGAATGGGTCTGGGTGGCACTCCCCCTCTGCCCCCAAGAGGGGCTGGCCTGGGCCCAGCAGTCCCCTCTCCCCCAAATATTCCTTCACACCCAACACTAGTGGGGCACATCCCACAATTTGGGGACCATTGTTTTAAACTGACCTCTACCAGAATTGCAGCCATCTCAGGAAGGCTATCAAGTTGCATCAATTACATACTCAATAGACATATAAACTAATAATGTGAGGCAACCTGGTGCCACTGTAGTGGCGTGTGACTTCACCCTATTCAGTAATGACCGAAGTGAGAGGAATCTATCCTCTGGTAGGTAAGCCCTTGCTGTTGGGGGATCTATCTTGGCTCCTTGGAACTCTATCTGGGAAGGCATAAGAGACTATTTCTCACCATCCACTAGGAGGCCCGGAGAGCACATTTGAGACTTAGAGTTTCCTGATGTTAGCTACCTCTGATGAGCCAGTCATTTAAGTACAGATAGACATGAATGCCCTTTTTCTACAGGTGTGCTGCCACCTTTTGTAAAAGCTCTTGGTGCTGTGGACAGTATCTCGTACTGATAGTGATTTGGTCCCATCATAAATCTCAGATACATCCTGTGGGCTGGGTGGATGGCAATGTGGAAATATGCATCCTGTAAGTCTAAAGCGACAAATCAATCCTGAGCCTGAAGTGATGACATGATGGAGGCAAGCATTACCATTCTTTACTTTGAGGTGCTGTATTTGTTCAGTCTCCTCAGATCTAGGATAGGACAAAGCCCCCCCACAACTCTTCAGTGGAAGAGATTTCTATTCCTGATATGTCCTTATTCTGTACTACCTCTTCTATAGCTCCTAGACAAAGTAATGAGGCCACTACTGTTTGTAACAGGCTCTCATGAGAAGGGTCACAGAAGACGGATGGGGAAAGTCCATGGGGTAGAGGGCAAAGAAAAAGAAATGGATGGGGTAGCCATGGGACATCCAGCACTCATTTGCTACCTATACAGCACTCCTCTGTCAGCTGTTGTTATCTCTGACCAGACCCAATAGATGGTGGTGAAGTGATTTCCGAAGGTCAGGTCTGGGATGGTCTTGATGTGGCTCTCAACACACTCATCAAATCTGCTGACTCTGGGAAGAATCATGGAGTGTAAGAGAGGAGGATGGGCATGCCTCCTGAGGTTGCTTTCTGAGCAGGTATTCCAGCTGGCAACTGTGGGAATAAGCCTGTATTCTTTGTCTATGATGGGCTGATATAGGAAGGGCCTGAAAGCATTGTGATGTAGATCTCTAAAGAGCTCAGCACTGCCCTGGAATACTTGAGAGAACAGAGTACCTCTTCTGATTGCTTGCTGAAGAGCTCTATGCCCTCAAAAAGTAGGTCCTCTACTGTCACTTGGACTTCTTTTGGAATCCCAGACACCTGTAACCAGGAGGCCAAGCACATTGTGACTGCTGTAGCCATGTGGTCAAATCAGACTCATCTACTGTCAGTTGTAGCGCTGTTTTCATTACCATCTGTCCAGCTCCTCTCCAGAGTCCTGCAGGAGCCTAGACAGAAAGAGGATTACTCTTTCCCCCATCAGAAAACTATTTAGTGAACTGAGTCTGGTAGTTCATGATGCAGAATTGGAGGGAGGCTGATAAGTAAACCTTTTGGCCAAAAAGGTCCAGTTCCTTGAAGACCGTATCTTTTAGAGTTTCCTTGTGAAATTAGTCATTTCCTGGACTGCAATATCACAAGAGACCCTGGTGTCAAATGCACATAAAATGTTTGAAGACTAAGTGGAAATTGATAATGCCTTTCTACTCTGCAGAAGGTGAAGCAAGATGGGGTATGCTACAGTCCATCTGCTAGGTCCAATATGCTCTCATTGATTGGTAGGGCAATTCCTGTTGACAGTGATGAGCTAAGGATATCAAATAGCTTGTCGTGTTCTCTTGGTTCACCACTAGCTTGATGTGCAAGGCTGAAGCTATCTTCAACAGCACATTTTGGAAGATCCTAAAATCACTGATGGCCAGTGTCAGGGCCAAGTTTACTGCTTCATCCAGAGAAGAGGATGCATTAGGTGGGCAAGGCAATAGGAGATTTTCCTGAACAACCTCTGCATCCTCACAATGGGATTCCTCTGGTTCCAAATTGGGGGTCCTGGCAATTGATAGGGACAGTGACCGAGACCTCCTTATCTTTCCTGACATGTGATGGGCTCCATTCTAGACCTGTGGGAAACTAGACCTAGTAAGGCCAGTAAAGTCATTGTGATAAATTGTATGGGTATTGGCCAGACAGTGGTTGGCCTGTCCACTGCCAGTCATGCACCAGAGCTTGGTAAAGTGTGTTTCTGAAATTCCTCCACGGTAATGTTCCAATCTAATGGGAGAAGGTTTCCTGCTCAAAGTCAGGACAAAGGAGTGGCTTGGCGATGGCACGGGGGAGTACATCTCTGGGAAGGGTGGTGTTGATGGGTGCAGGTCTAGAGCTGGTGCCAGTTCTAGTGCTGAGACAAGGGGCAAAGGACAGTTCTTCAAAGGTGTACCTTGGTACCTGAAAGGGCTCACTGATTGGTGTCAGTACCAGGCCAAGTCTCAGTGTTAACATCAGTGCCTGAAACATGGTCTCACAATCCTGCTTCTATCCCTTGATGTCAAGGAGTATTTGGGGAAGACTTGTCTTTGGAGGAATTTTGACTCCTCCTTATGGGACAAGCTCTCTGTGGGTATGCTGCTCAGTGTCTGAAGTAGTCAAAATGGGCGCTGGGTCTCTTTCCTTGGAAGCTGACATAGATGCGCTTGGTGCCAAGACCACTCATGCATAAGGTGCTGGGGATCTTGACACTGGTCCCAGTGGTCCTGGCATCCTTTTAGAATTCTTCTCCCCACTAGAACTGGAGGTATGGGTATCTGGTTACTTTGGCACTTGCTGCAGATAGCTTCCTCAACTCCAGCTTGGAAGATGTCTCTTTCATGGATTTCTCCAAGAGATGTAATTTGAGCCTTGTGTTTCCTGATTTTTGGGTGCAGGAAGGGAAAGAGTGTCAGCTTAAGCGCTTGTCAGGGATATGTCCTTCCCTGAGGCAGAAAAGACATATGCTGTGCATGATGAGCAGGGTTTAAACCCAGTGGGTTAAGCGACCATTATGCTGGTAGTTGGCACCCAGCGCCTCATTCCAGCAGGGGATTTCCCCTTGTCTTTTGGACCAGCAAAAAAAAAAAAAAAAAAGTAATAAATTTAAATAATAAGAGTGAACAGGAATTTCTTCAGAGTAAAGTTGGGTTTGAAGCTTGAGAAACAGAGTGGACTGGACACCATTCAGGTTCCATCTTGAAGCCATGAACTGTAAAAGGGAACTGAGGGAGGGTGACAGGTCCTCGACATTTTCTGCCCTCATACTGGAGCACAAAGAGGCAAAGGGCACATAGACTGCCCTGATGGACGCTGTCATTTGAAAGATTCCAAACCTGCATGAATGAGGCACATGTGCATGTACACTGGGATCCACTATGACATATTCAAAGAGAAATTTAAAGGCTATCAGAAAAGAACCTAGACCCTGCAGCTGGTCAGTGCAAATATAAAATTAATTTAGTAAGCTAGCAATAAAATATTCTAAGTGTTCAGCCTCACGAATAGAGGTATTAAGTGTCAGTTCTACATTAGGGCTCGTGGATGCTTATAAACATGATCACTTTAGGAACACTGGATCCCTTGCCTTATTGTAAAAAATCAAAGTAAAATGGGGTTCTCTTAGCCTTCATATTTTCTGACAAAGTTCCAATCATGTGTTTTATGGAAGAGATTCTAAGACATTACCCCTGAAATTACTGTACCTTCTGCAAAATAAGGTCTGAAGTTATGTTCTATACCAGGCGTGGCCAAACTTACAGATCCTCCGAGCCTCATACAATAATCTTAAGAAGTTCGCTAGCTGGGCGTGCCTGCTGGGGTACAAGGCTTCTACCCTGCAGTAGGCACCTGACAAGGCTGAAGCCCCAAGCCGCAGCAGACATGCCCCACGGGGCTGAAGCCCCACCGCCCTGCCGCAGGGCAGAAGCCCTGAGCTCCCCGCCCCCAGTCTGGTAGGTGGAGAATGGGGGGAGGGACAGGGAGTGCTCCACGAGCTGCATTTTAACTGTCAAAGAGCCACACGTGGCTCACGAGCCGCAGTTTGGCCACCCCTGCCCTATACAATGTAAAAATTTAAAAAGCACAATCCACAATAGTTGATTCAAAATACAGATTTTCTCCATTTCATTTCATTTTTCCACTTGGTTTATCTTATTTATCTATTTCACAGTAACAGGATAACAACTCACAGGTTCTTTTCTCCATATTTTTTAAACATGGAATGCAAACCAATAATTCTATGTTATGTTGTGGGAGGAGGAAGGAGGAAATTTGGAGACTTTTTTTTACAAAGATATGCCCAACAATGGTTGAAGGTATGTGGAGTCATCTAACCATGTTATTTCATTGCCAGAATAGAACATACTCAATTGTAATAAAATAACTAATCACCATAAAGTACATTTAATTTTTAGTATTAACTGTACAGTAAACTGGAAACTGCCTCGACAACTCCAGTGAATTAATGCGGAAGTTATCAGTCTGTCCCCCCTTCACATCATTATACATTAAATCCAGTAAGATTGCCGGGGGGGGGGGTGGGGGGGTGGGAGGCGGGGGCGGAGTGTAACAAGCTGATTTTGAAACTGGCAGAGGGACTTGACAGTGATTGCAGTAGGGAACACGCAACCCCCATTCTGAAGGCAGACAAATCAGAGGACATATTGAACTTGCTGTGTAAGTAAAAAAGGGCTCCAAACTTCCTCCAATGATTCTGAAGTAGAGCAGAATCACCTTGGCTATCAGTTATTAGGTTTGAACAGTGAGTCTTACAATCTGGTAAGTCTTTCCAAAGTTTAGGAAATGTACCTCACATGAGCCAAATACCACATTATTTCAAAACCAAATTTCTTCAAAGCAGACAAAGCATGCACTCCTTATTCAGGATCATGCACTGGCCAAGTTTTAAAACGTTAAAATAAATTTGAGTTATTTAACCACAAAAAAGACAAACATTTTTTAGCAGATGAAAAACAACATACTTTTGCCTTCGGACTCCTCCCTGTACACATTTGGATAATTTAAAAAATAGCCTAACAGCTGTATCATCAACAATGCAAAAACAAAAACAAAGTTCTAATTTTGAGACTAAATAGGAACTTCAGTCCAAAAGATATGTTTTGGGTAAAAGCTCTGAGCAACTGAAAATAAGAGTTTGGCAACTGAAAGAAACTCAATAAGTTTAAAAGCAGATGGAATTTATCATATGTACTCCCTTATCCCTTCCCCCTCCCCCCGCAAAAAAAACACTTACATTAAGATATAGTTAAGTTTAAGAGTATGTACCAGTATTTTATTTTTTTTACCCTCCAAGGTGCTGCAATTATTCTAAAACCAAGCATTACAAATCCACAAAATTTAGAATTAAGGATACACTTAAAAGAAACCCAAACATATTAAAATAAGCACATATGAAGCACCCAAACAACTTTAACTCTGCCCTGCAGTAGGGCTAACCATATGAATACGATTAAGGCATTTTAGTGTTTGCAGTCCCACATACAATTAAACACATTTTTAAAACACACTAGATTTTTTCCCCTACTTTTTGCCCCCCAGGGCTGTGTTACAGGAACACAGAAATTGCCATACTTGATCAGATCCACAAACCATCTAGTCCAGTGATTTCTGATGATGGCCAGCACCAGAGGCTTCAGATGAGCTTGCAAGAAACACTGTATTAGGCAGATGCTGAATAACCTACCTCCCACATTAGGTGTCATCCTAATTTTTAATAGTTAGTGTTTGGCATAAAACCTGGTAGCATGAGGTTTAATATTGCCTCTAAAATTTGCTAGTATTAACTATAAAAACTCTGGATATTCTTGTTATGCATATAAATATCTAAGCTCTTTTTGAATTCTATTAATTTTTTGGACTCAACAACATCAGTGATCTAATTCAGATTTATGCAAAAAATATTTCTTGGTTTTCACTTTTGAATTTGTTGCTTTTCAATTTAATTGACTGTCCCCTTTCTCGTAAGACAGGGAGAAAACAGAAATGTCCCATCTACCTCCTCTATTCCATTAATTGTTTTATATACTTTTTTGATGTCTCTTTTCTAAGGTAAACAAATCTAATCTTTTCAGTCTCTCTTCATATGAAAGTGTTTCCATGCCCCTAGTCATTTTTGTGACCTTTTTCTAGCCCTCTCCCCCCACCTTTAGAAAAACTCTGAAATATCCTTTTAAAGATGGGATGTCCAAAGTATTCCAGTTGGGAGTAAGCCATAAGCATTATATTTTTCTCCATCCTGTTGCTTATGCAAACTAAAGTCCCGATCCTACAAAGACATACTTAATTTTACTACAGTGAGCAGTCCAAAAGTGAGGTTGAGCATGCATGTAGGTGTTTGAAAGATAAGGACTTCACATATTTGTTATTCCGACTGCAACTGAACAACAAGCAAATATCTTCATTGAGCTGTAGGCAGTGATGCCCAAATCTTCTTCTCAAGTTCAGGTTGTTCCTTTTCTGAATTTTTTTAACTGACACCTAATAGCCAGAAGACAAAACTTGCTAGGCCCTAAGCACTGCTCAGTAAGATGGGATTCTCAATATTCAGGGGCAACTCCCAAATGAGAAACCAAATTCCCACCTCTTCCCGCCAGTCTGCTGAGGGAAACCAGACATTAATAAATCATAAATGATATTTCCTCATTTCTTTTCTGAAAGAAAACAGACTGAATATTTACATTCCCTTAAACCCAGAAATTTTAGTTTCCATGATATTGCAAAAGCAATAGAACATATAGCTATGATACTTGCTAAGGTCACACAAATTCTGTTTTGTCTGACAATGTTTGATTCCTAATAGCCTCATAGGGAGGTTAAGTTGCTTAGTACCACATACAGCACAGAATGAGATCCTCTTTATGCTCTGAATTAAAACTGTATTATTTCAGCCAAAGGAGTCTGCTTTTAAAACAATGAGAATACTTTACACAAGTGTTTAATGGCTCAAGGTGTCATTTTATATCAAGATGATTATGAAGCTCATTTTCCAATTACTTCTCTTCTGTTGAACTTGAAACAATGTATTTATTGCTTGTCCCTAAAGGAACCAATAATACTCTGTAAACTGAAGAGCTAGGCTTAAAATGAAGGCAGCCACTTGATGTTAACCTTTTGATCAAAAATATACTCAGTGGAAAGAAAGCCAAGCAGTTGTAACTTCTGAAATAAAAGCCATAGTTAGTCATACATTCCAGCTGCAAGAACACACAAATTTCCAAAGTCTTAACCGGACCTGTTAGAAGAACTTAGGTATTCTTTGTCAGAAAAAAAGTGACCTACAAATCTTCAATACTACTTGTGATACAGATGTGGGCTTGCTGATTACTAATTTTTAATCTCACCTCTGTTTCAATCACTTTGCTTAATATATAATTACAGAATTATATTACCTTTGCTCCCATGTTCTTAAAATTAACAAAATATTTTAGCAGCTCAAATTAAGTCTACTCAAACAAAACTAAATCAACATGCAGAGACTGGGGTGGTGGAGAGGTAAAAAAGGGTTTGTGGAGTAAACTACTGCCACCATCATTTAATACTGCAAAGAGTACTTGCTAGTAATATATTACTGAAATCGCTTTAAATCTTTTTATACACAAAGATAGAAATATGTTTTACTAATCATTAACAGTTTGTTTCTATTTCTTTTCTTAATTTTTTTTTTTTAAGACAGGACATTTATCTTCAAAGTCAAAGACTTGGCAAGTAACAATTCGCAGAAAAATGTTTTTCAAAGAAGTGAATATTTATGTTTCAATTTGTTGCCCTTAATCTTTGTTCAGTAAATACTAAATGTGGGTGTGCTGGAAGGAATTATACAATGAGCTTTGACACAAACTGTTCTGCTTTTATTCATGTCACTCAATACTAGTTTATTCCTCCTTTTCTAATGCACAGCACAATTTCACCGTGAGTAGTGTGTCTTTAATTTGTGCATAGCACTCATTTCTATAACATAGTATATTATTCCAGATTTCAGCCAGGATAACAGAAACTATTTTTTAAATGAATTTAGTGCTAAATAAAAATAAAATAGCAGCAAATGAAGTTTTATCCACAGAATCGATATTACTGTTAGCTGCTATCTTCTAATTCTGTCCTACCACATGCTTCTACTCTGGCCTAGAGGGATGACGAACTGTAATGACAAATAGGTAGTTCTCTCTCCAGGAGGGTAGATTTTTTTTAAGTTGGATTTTTTAAAATTTAAATCTGACTTTTTATTTTATGTAAATTATAATGAGCTTTTCTTTTTGAAAATAAACCTGTTTAAAATGAAATCTGAATTTAATCTATGACTGTCACCATCAAACATTTTGAGTTAAAGGATGCTTTTCTAAATAAAGAAAAAATCAGAGGAAAAACATTTAATTTTTGAGATCAAGCTTTAAGAATATGGCACAATAGGTCATGAACTGTAGTAAGGGCTTGATCCTGGGGGGGACCCAGGGACAGCGCTACTGGGTGCAAAAGACTGGCAAAGTGATCACAGGCATTGGGACCTGGCCTCTTACTCCAGGAGACCCCATCATGTATCACATCAGGATCATCCACCTCAGTCTCTTACTCCTATTTTATAGCTTACTCCCTGACTGGCTCAGTTCTCAAAATTATGAAAATTTATGAGTCAACTCATCACAGAAGCTGTCAAGGTTCCTCCCCCACTCTGAACTCTAGGGTACAGATGTGGGGACCTGCATGAAAAACCTCCTAAGCTTATCTTTACCAGCTTAGGTCAAAACTTCCCCAAGGTACAAAATATTCCACCCGTCGTCCTTGGATTGGCCGCTACCACCACCAAACTAATACTGGTTACTGGGGAAGAGCTGTTTGGACGCGTCTTTCCCCCCAAAATACTTCCCAAAACCTTGCACCCCACTTCCTGGACAAGGTTTGGTAAAAAGCCTCACCAATTTGCCTAGGTGACTACAGACCCAGACCCTTGGATCTTAAGAACAATGAACAATCCTCCCAACACTTGCACCCCCCCTTTCCTGGGAAATGTTGGATAAAAAGCCTCACCAATTTGCATAGGTGACCACAGACCCAAACCCTTGGATCTGAGAACAATGAAAAAGCATTCAGTTTCTTACAAGAAGACTTTTAATAAAAATAGAAGTAAATAGAAATAAAGAAATCCCCCCTGTAAAATCAGGATGGTAGATATCTTACAGGGCAATTAGATTCAAAAACATAGAGAACCCCTCTAGGCAAAACCTTAAGTTACAAAAAAGATACACAGACAGAAATAGTTATTCTATTCAGCACAGTTCTTTTCTCAGCCACTTAAAGAAATCATAATCTAACACGTACCTAGCTAGATTACTTACTAAAAGTTCTAAGACTCCATTCCTGGTCTATCCCCGACAAAGACCACATATAGACAGACCCACAGACCCTTTGTTTCTCTCCCTCCTCCCAGCTTTTGAAAGTATCTTGTCTCCTCATTGGTCATTTTGGTCAGGTGCCAGCAAGGTTACCTTTAGCTTCTTAACCCTTTACAGGTGAGAGGAGCTTTCCCCTGGCCAGGAGGGATTTCAAAGGGGTTTACCCTTCCCTTTATATTTATGACAGAAGCTTACTCTCCAGTTCATGGAAGAGCACTAACCTGCCCAGTAACTACAAGCCCTGCTTTGGATGGTTCTAGGCACTTCAAGTAAACGGCCTTGCTTGGTCTCCTTGCATGTGTACACAGAAGGAGATACCATCAGATCCATTAATTTCTCATCTGCTTCCCTCTCTGTCTCTAAATAAATAAAATACTGCAGTGCAAAAAGGCATTTGGGTTACACGAGCAGAAGTCTTCCATAGTTTTTAGTTTGTTGTTTTCCCCCAGGGTGAAGAATTGGGGAGCAGTGGATCCAGTTTATGTAACAAGGGAGAAGAAACAAAGTGTGCAAAAAGAAAGGAGCAATACCGGTGTTCAAGCAGGACCCTGTGGGAAGAAGGAACAGTATTCTTCAGAATGCAGCCTCTAGTCTTGATTTCAACACCTGGGAACTGGAGGAAAAAACTGCCTTGGCTGCAGGTCATAAGAAAGACCCTACTCAGGAATATTTTCAAGAAACTCCTCTACCATTGGGTAAAACAGGAACATGTGCCACATAGATGCAAGTCCTAACTGACAGAATGAAACACCATCATGAAAAATACTCCTCAGAAGTAAATGACCTGAAGATGATTATGTGGGCATGCCTGAACAATCTGAATAAACTGGTTAGTAAACTTATTTTTGCATCATTCTTATGGACTGCCTTCCATGTCCTAGTATGCTAATAAATGATAATCTATGACAAGTTATTGTAATAAAATTGTATTTTGGGTAGATTACTTATGAATTTCAAAATGTTTGAATGCAAATATAATTGGCATATTAATTTGTTGTAGGAATATTTATCAACTATATTATTACTGTTTCTGCTGGACTTCTGAAATTATTTTTTATTGCTCAATATAATCAAACATCCTAGGTGAAGATTTCCTGTTTACAAATAAAGTTCTATTAGACACTTATGAATTTTAACTTTTAAAACCATTTTTTCAACCTGTTTGGTATGCTGCTAGAGATAAGGATTTAAATAGATTTAGATAATCCATATATTTATTAATTATCTTCCCTATAAAACCTGGTTTAGAATAAATTTTATCATTTAAAAGGTGGTACAAAGAGTTGCACTAGGAGGAATCTTGTATTCACAATCACTTTTTTAAAGCAGTGTACTGAGTAATATTCAGTGAGCGACTTCCTTTACCATTTTGTTTCAGAGTCCTTCTTAGACATAAGGGATTATGAACATCCACCATCTGCAATGTGTACCACCAGCAGCACAGCAACTAAACACACATCAGACAGTAAGTTACCTGTATCCAAAAAAATAAAAATAAAAAAGTACTGTCTTCATCATCCAGTAAAACCATGGATGCATTGTAATCAGGACCAGCAAATTTCAGCAAGACTCCATAGATGAAAAGATTGCTCGGTTCATTTATGCAACAAATTCCCCCCTTTCATCTTGTTCAGAACAAAACATTTCATTGACATGGTTCAATCATTACAACCAGGCTACACTCCACCCAGTAAAGCAGACACTGCTGGAAGTTTGCTGGATAGAGTGTATGACACAGAAATTGAACAGCGCGCAAAAAACATTGATGGGAAATGCGTTAATCTGAGTCTTGATGGATGAAGCAATGTACACAATGATCCTGTTGTACTTGTCTGACAACAGAAGATGTTCTATCTTACAGAAGTTCTATCTTACAGAAACAACTGATACATCAGGGAATGACTATACAGCAGAATACTAAAAAGAAGGAGCAGTAAAAACTATAAAACTGTGAACAAATACTAAAGTATCAAGCGTGTAGCTTTATCCCAGAATGCTGCAAATGTAGCAAAGATGAGAAGAAATCTAGAAGATAATGGAGGGAACCTGAAACTCACAACATATGGGTGCAGACCTCATCTGATGTATATTTTAGCCAAAGACTTATGTAAAACTCCAGTAATAAAGGAAAATATTGTTGAAATTGAAAACTACTTCTGTAACAACCACTTTATTTCAGCTTCATGGGAGAGCAATAGGATCCAAACTATTTCTCCCCCAAGATGTACAATGGAACTCAGTGGCTGAATGTTTTGAGCTATTTATTAAGAACTGGCCTATTCTGATGACAACTTATCAAGAAAATTTTGACAAAATAGATGGAACTATCACAGACAAAGCAGTCAACATTGCACTAAAGAGAAATATAGAAGACATGCTGAATACACTGAAACCTATTTCCATAGCCTTGAACAAACTGCAGAAAGATTGCTGCTGATACTGCTGAAATTTGGAAAGGACACTGAAGAAAGAAATACTCAAGAACAACGTTAAATTGTAGGCAGGAAAGAAGCAGATAGGTCAAGCACTTACTCCACCTCATTTTCTTGCCAATATTCTCAATCCAAAGTACTAGAGTAGATTCCTAACTGCTGAAGAAGATGCAGCTGCTATGACATGGGCATCTAATAGTCACCCTTCAAGTCACACCAACCATAATAAATTTCAGGGCTTGAGGTGAACCATTCAAGAAATATATGTTTGCTGATGTTTTAAAGAAAGTCTCACCACTCAAACAGGTGGAAGTCAGTAGCTAAGCACCTGGAACCATATCATGCTGAAGTGCTAAACTGGCTTCTGACAGCTGTAGCCTCTTTTTCAGGCATAGAAAGACTATTTTCTTCATGTGGACTAATTCACTCGAAGTTGAGAAATCAATTGGGAATTCAACATGCAGGAAAACTTGTCTCTCTCTTTCAGCCTATGCATAAAAACAAAGAGGGAGGGATTGAGATTTACTAGTTTTAGAAGTGTGAAACACAGCCCAAGTAACTTAGGAGACTGTTGTCTCATTTTCAGCAGACTTAGGCAAGTAGGAACTTAAGCTCCAGTCACTTTCACTTAGGCATATTTGAAATTCTTCCCAGGCTCACCTAAAATAATCAATTTTATTCACTGACTACAGTTAATACCTCTGTTTCTTTATTAAACCATTTAGTTGTAAATGTGAACTATGTCCTGATAAGAGAAGTTTGTGCCCACAACATTTAAAGTTGTTTTAATAAAAATAAATTTTATATGCTGTTTTGTGCATTTAAATTCCAGTTACCATCCTAATCCAGTTTGACACAAATCATGAGAAAAAAATTAGTTTTTTGTTGTTAGAAATAAGCAATATGTTATTCACTAATTTTCTAACATATTAAAATGTACAATTAATAAGAATCTGAAAATATTAAGCTATACAGTTGCTTAAATAAATGTATATAGTTACAGTATACTCTCTTAGGTAGCAAAAAGATGTACAAAATCTAGCACAAAGGCTTTATTTAGTTGGAAGTGAACATGTTTTAATGGTTATACCAACCAATGAGAATGCAACTTTGTTCAGAAAGTAACTAAAGTGCAAATGGAAAACCTGATTAACATCGACTATTTAAATCAAGGATTTCAACTTGGTGATTTAAATCAGGATTTAAATTGCCTTGATTTAAAATCAATCCACCCTGCTTTCCAGAGTCATTCAATCTAATGTAGACAACTGTTCTGTAGCAACAGAAACAACAACTCCTTTCACGCTCCTCCGGTGTGGCTGTACCGCTTCCAGCTCTGCCCCAGGCCTTCCATGCAGCTGTGCCTCCTGAGTCCTCCTGCCTGGGATCTGTACAGCAGACATCTACTGCACAGCAGGAGGAGGACAGTCAGACCCCCTCCCCCAGATAACTGTGGGATGGATGTGGATCACGGGGAGGGGCCAGGCTGGGGAGGAATCACATGGGGAGGTCACATGCCTCCCCCTTATGTTCCTCCTATGAGTGCAGTGTACCAGCAAGAAATGATTTCTACTTGCTCCACTGTTTATTCCACTATGGAATTAGTAGTTTTAGTATTCATCACGCTACTTTTTTACAGGATGGCCAAGTCTAATTCACTTGAATTAACTGACTAAGTACATTACCTATTTTGCAGTATATATGTATATATATATAAAAACACTTGGAAGGGGGAGCATATGACCCTCCAACTACATAACGTGGGAGATGTAGATGGGCAAAGTCAAACAGTAAGAGTTTGACTGAAAAAGTCAAAAATTTGAGTCAAACAATAAGTCCTCCCCAAAGATAACAAAACTTGAAATTCCTGATATTTCTAAGGAAAAATACAAGCTGAAGAAAACTGTTTTCCTTTTGGAGGAAAAAATAGCCAGACTACCTTTAAAAAGTAAAGAAAAAAAGAAAAAAAAAATATTTTTAGTTCATGTTTAATAGTACTCCAAATCCTGGAATTGAGGGTGGATCATTTACAGTACCACATTTTAAAACTTACCACAATGTTGTATATGTGCTGGGTGGTCTCATTTTTCAAAACACTACGTAGGAGATACATATTTGTACTATTAATACTACAAACCTGATATTGTTTCAAAAAATTGTATTGAAAATTATAAACAACTATTTTAGAACATACTATTCTCTAAAGAATACCAGCTTGTTAAATAAAATGAATTAATTGGAAAATACAGTTATATTTGCAATTACAAACACATGTTGTAACTCTGAAGTCCAGATGGTAATGCAAATAGGCTGTACAAATCTCCATTAAGAATCCTAGAAAAAGAATGACCAATTCTCTCTTCCAAGCTCTGGTCTTTCAGTGCTGTTATTTAAAAACCAACTTCTGGTCCTCCAACATAAAGCTGGAATAAAACTAGAAAAATCTGATCTAGCTACACTAAATACTGTGCAACAACATAGCTGTCAATGTATTTAGACTGATTAAAAAACAGGATTTTTTAAAAAAAAATACATGAATTTAAAATTGCTGACTTTAATAAGAGGATACTCATGGTCATTGTGATGAATAACCCTTTCATTTACTCTCAAGGGAGACAGAAATAGGCCAGATCTAGGCTCTCAGTCAAAGGAAAGGTACCAGGGGGCTGCCCCATAAAGTACGAGGAAGATGCTGGCTACGGTCAGAGCAAACACAAGAAAAGTTTAAAATATTATGAGGAAGATGACAATGGGCAATAACTTGATCTGTAGACTTGCAAACTTTACCTAAAAAGTATCAGGTTTTAATCTTTTAAATGGTCAGTATTAATACCTGCGTCTTTAATATTCAGATTATTGCACTTCCACAAAACAATTAAAATAACACACTACCTCCAAGTACACTGTCAGAGTCAATCCAATGCACTTTCTAAAACCTTACTTCAGCTTTAACAATCAGATACTCCAAACATCCCAAACACTTTACACATAGCTAACAATAGCAAAATCAATGGCTTTCCAAGTTAAAAGCTTTACATAATCTAATAGATTCTGAATTTAAGCCTCATAATAAAATTAATTCAATATAACTTTCTTTTTATGAGTGTCAGGAGAAAGCATTTTTTAAAAAGTCTTCCTTGTCTCATCACTATCTGTTTGCTTAGTATGTAACATGAGATATATATACACTATAAAGGAAGAAGCCACAAAAAATCTTAAGAAAATTGTTGACAAGGTTTGAAGACAGGTTTTACATTTGCTCAGTTTCTCTTATGGACATAACCAAGGGAAATGAAAATCCACCTGTTTTTAAAAATACTAGCTGAAAGAATAAAAGGAGATTCCCCTGTCCCGTTTTTTTTTCTTTTTTTTTTTTGGTTTGGGGGGGAGATTTAAAAACATATGTTTTATCTCTGGCCCTCATTACTATAGTATCTAAGTGCTTCACAAACTTAAAATATATTTATCCTCACATCTCTCCTTTGACATAGGAGAATACTATATTCCCCATTTTCTAATGCTGAACTGAGGCACAGAAAGGCTAAGTGACTTGTCTAAGGTCACAGAAAAAGTCTATGGCAGACTTGATCCCAAGTCTTTGACTATTGCCCTAACACTGGAGCATCATTCCTCTCTTTAATGGCCAGCGTGAAAATGTTTCACAAATGGCACCTTTGCTTGCCTTTGTTAGAAACTTAGAGGATCAGCAGGTTGAAGAATGAAATACACTCATCCCTAAAGCTGGTACTTCAAGGCAAAGACTGACCTACATTTTCAGGACCATTTGGGGAACTTTGCAGTGTAACTGTCTATGCTGTACCCACTCAACAGATGAAAACATCAGTCTTCAAGACTTATCAGTCACACCTATTGTGAGCACTTAATTCATATGAAAGACACAAGCAATGGTATTCTGTATGCAGTGGAAAGGTTACAGTTCTAATTCTTGGTTAAGGCAAGATTGGATTTAATAGGGAATATGGTAAATTGCCTTAACCAAGAATTAGAACAAGGTCGGGGAAGTAACACATGCTTTCTAAATTAAACCTTGCATATTAATAACCAAAATGAATTTTATATAATCAATGTCAATTTAGAAAAGAAAAAAAATTACATGAATTCCACAACAGGTCTTCAGATTTATAGCACACCTGTTTTAGAAGAGTATACTGCAGAATCATACCACCAATCTACATTCCTATGAAACATCCATCAAAGACTGATCATGTACAATTATATGGGGCTGTCAGTAAGTTGGGAAGGGGCAGAGAAGGAAAGTGTGAAATCACTGCATTTTCAATGGTCGTTTCTTTTGTGATTTGAGTATTTAGCAGTGAGATGTATGTTTTGCAATATGAAATATGTTTGGCGAAGATATCTTAACATTTTATGATTAAATGGAAACAGTCAACTTGAAAATCATTTTCTGAAAAAGACTGCTTTTATTGTGATTTTTAGCTTTTACCGTATTTTTTTCCCTTTTTGTCCAATTCAAACAGGGATATATGAGATTAGGTAAAATGAGGGGTAACCCCAGCAGAAGAGATTCAAATCCCTGGTTCTCAGGGTCAAGGAATTTACTAAAGGCCTGATGTTCTTTAATCACCTTATTAGGACACTAAGTGCTTGTCTATACAAGGAACTTAGTGCAGAGTAATTTAGGGTGTAAGTGCAAAGGCGCTTCTAGTGTGAAGTAAGAGAATCCACACAGGGAGTTAGTGAGAAATCATTAGTGCGCTTTAAATTCACATCCATGCTTACCCTACATATCCCTGTGTAGACAAGCTGCTAGACGCAAGAGAGTGGAGATGCTAATCTCAACTTGGGCTCCTCTGCAGAGAATTTTGCCCAAAGTGACAAGTTCCAGGGAGATGCCAATGGCAATTATAGTTAGCTGGATGACAGAACAGGTTGGAGCTAGAGCTGGGCAAATCACTGATTTGGCAATTAAAAAAAACAATTGCACCCAAATCAAATTTGAAAAATTCCAGACAAATTTGGCAAATTGAAGTCCATTTCAGATTAAACATTTTATTCGACTGAAAACGTTTTGTTCTGGCCATTTTTAAAGGGCTAGATTCACAAAATAGCCAGAGGAGAATGAGTTGGCGTAAGGAACATTCTGAGAGATGTTAAAATGGAGATTTCATGATCCTCAGGTCTGTACTGAGGTCCTAGACCGAGGGTTATTCTCTGACCAGTGGGTAAGTAATAGGTTTAATGGTTTACTTAAATCAAAGAATACACACCTGAGAAAACAAGTTTTAATTTCTGAATCATATCTGTTCTATATTTCCATTTCTGTCCATCCCCTAGTATTTTTAAACAATATCACCAGCTTGATTTCATTGTTCTAATAATTTCCATCAAATACATTTGGCAATTATTAACTTTTATTAACCTTTCTCGTAAGTGTTTGCTAAACACACAACTACTTGTTCTTCTGCTGCAACAATAAGGGCAAAAGCATAGAGTACAGTTTCTCCCTTGCAATCCTCTTAAAGGAATAAGTGCCCACAAACAAAGACAGAGGAAGGAAAATACTTGATATAGGATGAAGGAAACCCATCTTCAAGAAACTGAAATTGAGGACAACTTATAATTTACCCCATATATTCAAAACATGGGTCACAGCACACCACAAGCTAGGTGTCTTATTCCTTAAATATTCCAGAAAAACAAAAGATTAAAATCTATTCCTTAATGTGTAACCTCAAATCATACACTTAAAAAAACCCCATAAAATCTGTTTCCCCATTGCTATTAGCGATACGGAAAACAGATTGTTCAACCATGGACAACATGTGAATCAGTTTGAACTCTGAAGTCTTAGTAGGTACCATCCTACAAAGAAACTTTGTTGCAGACATGTAATAAATGTATGTTTCCTTCCAGTATGTAGGAACTCCACAGAACTCACCTTTTAATAAACAAGAAATCTTCTGGGCACAATATTTTATGCTTTTGAATTCTAATAAGCCCTAGTTAAATGTATAAAGTACATAATTGACAAAGATTTTTTTCAATGGAAAGATCTAATACCATTTAGTTATATAGTGCTTCAAAAAAAGATTAAATGGTTACTCAAAATTTTCCTAATAAGCAAAAATATATCAAGTTACAGTAGAACATTGTTTCTGCAACTATAACCAAGCACAATGGGAAAAATATTTCTTGCTGTCTATAGTCAGTCCTGTGCCTTAATAATAGCCAAGTTTTTAAATTTACCACTTATGCTAACACTTTACTGGAACTTGAAATTTCAGTTGAGGCTAATTTTGAAAAACACAAAGTAGGTTTTCATTAAGAAACATATTACAGTATGTCAAATACAGGTGAGGGCGAGAGGGTCTACACTGTAGCTGCTGTATAAAACAAGCAGACAGAAATAGCTTGGTAATGCTAAACAGAATGATCCTATAGAACTGCAATACACTACACAGATCTCAGCCTTAGAAGACAAGAAGGCCAAGCAGAGCTTCCTTATTCTTTATCACTTGTCACAAGAAAAAATGACATTGGATCTACTGCAGGTAGAAAAGGTCAAGTCTGCCAACATTTTATTATTCCCCAAAGTGGAAAAACCACATATAACTGCTGAAAAATGTTGGCCAGAGGCTTTTTCCTCTGTTCCACTCAGCTTTTCAACCAAACTATGGCCAGCTAGAGTTCTGGGAGAAGTAAGCAACTTGAAATCTTGTATGTGTTTTCTTCCCTTGCATTTCAGGAAAATCACTAATACACATGCTGAGTAAGGGCTTTTTTAACTGTCATCTGTCCAAAAGATTAATTTGAAGATGATGGGAGAAGGAGAAGGGAGAGCTGAAAAAAAAAATGTAAGGATCAAATTCTTTTTGCACCTATTTTACACCAGTTAGTCCAATGATTTAAACAGAGATACTTCAGATTTATAACACTGTTATCAGAATCAGGCCCTATATCTCTGCTTCTTAGAAGCTGCTGGAACACACTGACTATTATCACTTATACTATTTTATACTGCATTTACTGGATATGGAAATATGATTTATGTACGTACTATAGTGTTGAAGAGATTCAGGGACAATAGTGTTGCTTTCAGTACACCTGCACAGCTATCAATAACCTTTAAATTAGAGCTACAGTAAGTAAAATGAACACAATTTAGTTAATAAATATACTCTTGAAAATTTACAGGTTAATCTGAAAAGAGCCAAGAGTGAAAGGTTGAAAAAAATCAGTATCGAAGAAGTTTCCTTCATCAAACCTCTACAACAGAAGTGAAAACTTAGTTACAAAAACAAGTAATTATCTCTCAAACACAGTTATTTTGCAAGTTTATTTTCCAGTCAGACTGTCTTTGATATTACTTGGGGACATCTTTTTCTTTAGATATTGAACAGGCCAGAGATTTATTATCAGAGTTTTCCTCCTTGTGTTTAGAAAATGACATCCCTTGAAGAAATCATACAATTCTATTAAACAATCTACCCTCCACACATATTACTTAATGAAGGAAGAATTCCACCTTGTTCACCATTAATCACCTATGCCCTTTTCTCCAGTGGAGCTATATAACTTTTCTTTTAGACATTACTAGATAGTAAATCTGATCATTAGTGGGGTGTGGAAACAGCTCGGCACTGAACAAGCACCACTGAGAAGACCTTGCCATATGATTAACACAAACTATTTAATACAGCCTAGAAAAGGAAATGCTCAAAAAAAGTCTTTTACAATACACATTTTAAAATAAACATAGTTTAAGCCCAAGGTGTATTCTTTAAAAACTATTATAGTCTAACAATAAATAAATACTTCTAAATGTATATCTTTCTATTTAAAATTTTCTGTTCGCTATTTTTGTGAGACAAACAATATGTTACACTTTGCTTCTTGATTTTTAGTTATTACTTAGAGGTAGAAAATCCAACTTCGAACTCAAGTACCAAGGTCTGTTCATAACACAGACTTAACACCCACTATCCATTGAAATGGGGAGGGGGGGGGAAGGACACGAAGGGAGGGAACAGCAGGAAGTTACATATAGAAGTAATATCAAGGAGTGGTCACTACTGACAATTTTACTGCTAAACAATGTGCAGAAATGCCCTTCACCCCTGGCACTGCCAACACTCATGAACGTGTTTAACTTTAAAACCTTGAGTAGTCACAAGAAGTCAATGGGAGTACTCATCATAGTAAAGTTAAAAACACACATTTATAGGATTGAAGCCTATCTCCTTGATCCTGAAACTCCTTGTCCCTGCATCAAATCCCACCAACATGGAGTTCAAAAGGGCTCTCCAGCACATCAACACACCAGAAGTTGCAGGATTGGAGCCATACAATATAGCAGGAACAGTTTCATTGCTAGAGATGGGTCGGATGTCTATTTGTATGAAACACTACTTAAAGTTTTGAAATAATTTCAGTGATGACTGATTCTTTTGCTCTGTGACATTTAAAAGGATTCAGAATCTATACAGTGTTTGGTTTTGAAAACAAGATGTCATCACTTTTTACTTTAAGTTGTAATGAGAAACATTATGTCACTGGAACATATTCTTCTGCTATGTTCAATAACACAGTAAGCACACTTAAGTGACCAAATGGAAAAGTCAAGGCCACCTACACTAATTTAAAGCTCAAGCAGGTATGTACCATAAATGATATAAAGCTAATTGGCACTTTATCTCCTCTCCCTTAAGTACTTATTCACTGAAGTACAAATATCACAAAATACATTCAAATATCACAATATATTAAGGTGTGATAAAAAGTTAGTTTTTTCCTACATACTCCTGAGAACTTATATTAGATTTCAGAACAAATATATAAATCAAAAAAACAAGAGAAATTAGTACTGGTTAATCATCAAACATTTCTGCATTTAGTTTCATCAGAACAAAACCCTGCACTTACTTGCTTACATGAAACTCTATTATTTGTATGACGTAGTTAGACATTGTGTTACATCTGATAACGAAAAAGCACTTCAGGAGCTAGCTAGGGCTTCCTGTCACATACAAGATGACTTTGTGTTGTGTTTTACTAGAACCATCCAGCAATTATTATTATAAACCTCTAGTTTTCCTGTTATTTTACAGATGCCTTATTCAACTTGTTGATATTCTAGTACTGTATTAGCATATTATTTGTGTGCACGAAATAAAGAATAGCATCATTCTTGTGCCTCTGAGTTGCCTATGTTTTTCAAAACACTGCAAGCCTGCATTTTCAGTTTACCTCTGTATACAAAGAAGTACTTTATTAAATCATTGGTTAAAAAGTTCCTTTCCCCATTTACTTTCTGAAAATATACTACTACAACTCCAAGAAGTTACCTCCTGATAAAGTTATCTCAAAGGGGAAGAATAAGTCATTCAAGAGACAGAAACAGTACACCTAAAACTTAGGTTGAACCTAGCTATGTTGCTCAGCGATGTGAATAATTCACACCCCGGAGAGATGTAGTTAGGCCAGGCTAAGCCCCAATATAGACACCACTAAATGAATGGAAGAATTCTTCTGTCAACTACTACTACCTCTCGAAGAGGTAGATTAACTACAGCAATGAAAAAAACCCTTCTGACATTGTAGCAAGGGTCTACACTAGTGCAGCTGTGCTACTGTAGTGTAGACAAGCCTTAAGAAAATATAATTTCCTCCCTGCTGAAAATGAGTGAGGGCCATTCTACAGTACAGTGCTACATAAACGCAGCTACACTGATGCAACTGCGCCACTGTAACATGTCTGGTGATGCGCTATGCTATCGGGAGAGCACTCTCCCGTTGGCATATGCTTCAGCAAGAAACATAAGCTATGTTGGCAGGACAGCATCTTCTGCCGACGTAGCACTGGCGTGAACAGTGCAAAACTTGCATCCACGTAACCTGAGCAACGTAAATTAGACTGACTTGGGCTGTAGTGTAGACCTGCCCTTAAAAAGAGGAAATGTCAAACAATAACAAATGAAGATTTTAAATAGCTAGTCAGATACACAAACACCTGCCTCAAAAGATGAGGAAAGTGAACTGCTGAAGGCAAGACAATTCAGCAGCAGAGGTGGGAACAGAACCAAGCTCCCCTCAATCCTAGTCTGTTTCTCCATTTTAAGAGTCTACTTTTATATATTTCAAAGAGGCATTTGAAAACCTCCATCACTGATTTTTTTAAAATCCCTTATTAAAACTATTCCAACTTCTAAGCAAAGACAAGGAGGAGTACTTGTGGCACCTTAGAGACTAAAAAATTCATCTGGGCATAAGCTTTATAGTGAGGTGAAGGTGGTGCCACTGGGTGGTATTTTGCTAGACGTTGTGTCTTGGGCATTAATCACTGAGGGTTGGGCGGCGACCCAAAATAGGTGCTCCCTTAATTAAAGGCAACGCTAAATTTGGAAAAACATTAATTTTTCGCACCGGATTAAAAGTGGACAAATTTAGTCGTGGTACAAAACGATTTATTAGGTTAGTATTCCTAACTCCACCCCCGAAAAAGTGGTCTGTCCCGGGAGGGGGGCGGGGGGGACGCGGCCTGCCCGGATTGTAGCTCGGGTCGGGCCTGCAGATCAGGACCCACCGAGACGCGGGCCCAGGGGGCTGCGGTTAGAAGGGGTGTTGGGGGCGGGGCAGGGGACACAGTCACGGGATGGGGGCGTGGCTGCCGGGGACCGGTCGGTGAGTGGGGGGCGGGGCGGGGCTCTCGTGGCCGTTGCAGCCTCACTCACAGTAATACGCCACCACCGGCTCCCGCTTGTCCAGCTCCTGCCCGGTTCGCAAGTGATGCTGGAGGCTCCTGAACTGCTCAGGCAAAGGAGGAAGGGCCGCGGCCGCCATGACGCCCCAGTCGGACCCGCGGCGCCAGCACTAGCAACAACAACTAGTCCCACGCCCGACCCCCGCGGCCCACTTCCGCTTCCGGTGCCGCGGCAGCCGCTGGCCGAGGCGTGCGGGGGGCGGGGGGAGCGTGGCGCCTCGCTCCTGCAGCAGCGACACCTGGTGAGCGACGGGGAAAAGTGAGGCGGGGAGGGCTGCCACCTGCGGCGCGAAGTGGCGTAGTAGGGAGCGCGCCGGCCTGGGAGCGGGACGACTCGCGTTCGAAGCCCATCGCGGACACGAGCCTCCCTTTATCCGCGAGCTTTAGCAATGGGGCTAGCCTGTGGTCGCTAGTGTAGCCGCTGCGGGCCTGTTCCTAGCCACAAAGGGAAGACAAAAGTTGTGGCCTCCTCTACTGTGTGGGTTCCCCTGTCAAATAGAGCAGGGCTGCTTAGGCGGCAGCTGTAATCATAAGGGAAGCCGTGGGTCGGTGCAAAGGGTGGCGTATAGGCACGTGCCTGAATGTTGCTCTCAATTGCGTTAAGGGGTGGAAGTGACTTGTTAGTGCTCTGTACCCTTCCTGTCTCATCTTAGCTTTTGCTTCCTCTAGCAAACAAATAGCACAGCTCTCACCCTTGAAGGTTTAGGTTGCACTATGAGTTTTTCAAAGGCACAAAAAGGTAACTGGATGTAAAATTCCCAGAGACAGTCAGTCCTATTTGGGACTAAGCACCTCCCCCTCTAGAGTCGATCTCTAGACGATGTATAGGTTAGTTTTATTTGAGAACAAACCATAAGACAAAAGTTTTATTCAGAACAGTTGTGATTTAGCAAACCATACTATGGCAAGCTAGCAGATTCACCAGCCTGGAACAGTGCATTCCTAGTGGACCTACAAGCTATGCTTCTTAGGAAATTTTTCCTTCCAGTCTTCATGCCTCCCCTGTGGCTCTTATTTGGATATGGCGGGAGAGGACGGGGGCAAAGGGAAACTTGGATGCAAAGCTGCTTAAGAAATGGAGCTGCTTAAGTGATTCACTGTAAAGTGGGCACTTTTCCTGGAGAACCTCTGCACTCTACAACCCCCTTCAGTCATCTCCCCTGTTGCACATCTGAATGGATTTTTTTTCCATTTATTTTTAAATGGTTAAAAATGTAACAAATACATGCTTGAATGTGTCATGAGTTGGGGACATGGGAGGATGGAGGGGATTGAATATGATGGAGTGGACAGGGGACTTGATGGGATAGAAAGTTGTGAGGGGACTGGGGCATTGTGGTATTATGCTGGAGGTTGGGTGGACCCCAGCAAGCATGTATTTGATATATGGGCAATTACATGATGTCACAACCTCATTGTAACTGCTGAGCCTACTAGCTGCCTTATATTCAGGGTACATGAAGGAACTGTTAAATGCCCATTTAGTGATAATTGAAACAATGAAAGTCATTGCCCAAAGACTAGACTGAATGCAAATGCTGGGGCTAGGGATTGTTTTGATTGCTCTATGTGTGTGTGTCAGAAACAGCCAGAGAAGTAGAAAGCCAAGAGAGCAAGAGGAGAACTTGTAGCATGACCATGAGAGAAAGCCAAGAGAGAGCTTTTGGGGCAGAGTTTTGTCTGGAAAAAGGCTTGGAATTGTGAACAAGGAAATTCCCCCTTGTTGTATGATTCCTATTGTGTTCCAGAAAACAGAACTTTGTGTACCTTTTTTGGAAATAAACAAGCTTGCATCAAAGAAATACCTGACTCCTTCAGTTTCTCCTCCTAATAGAAACAACCTGCAAGACCCTGAATATTGGCTAATTGCTCTGGCTGGAAAGGGGTAACAGTGGGGACAAAGACCTAGTGCAGAAAATGGAAGCATGGAATAAAGGTGCAGACAAGGGTGTGAAGAAAGCTTCAGGTAAGGGCATAAATAAAAAGGAAGTATAAAAGGTGTCAGGGAAGAGAGGTCTGATGGTTTGGAGGACCAGGAGGGTGGGACTTGAGGGATGCTCAAATCTGGGAGTTCAGAGAGGGGCTGTAAAGGTTACAGACAGATATGGCAGAGGTAGCCATGGAGAACAGGGAAAGGGTGTGTTTTTTTAGGTTACACTTTAAATGCTTGAAGTTGTTTAACACTTTCAATATGGATAGAAGTATTTCCCTCCATTATCTAACCCCTCAGGTCCCATATAGCTATAATTCCATACACACACACTAGATGCAGATGTGTAGGGCCCTACCAAATTCACAGTCCATTTTGGTCAATTTCACAGTCATAGGATTTTAAAAATTATAAATGCCATGATTTCAGATATTTAAATCTGAAATGTCACAGTGTTGTAACTGTAGGAATCCTGACCCAAAAAAGCATTGCGGGGGCAGGGAGGGATGTCGCAAGGATATTGTAAGGGGGTCGCAGTATTGTCATCCTTACCTGTGTTGCTGCCTTCAGAGCTGGGCCCTCAGCTAGCAGTTGCCGCTCTCCGGCAAGCTTGCTCTGAAGGCAATGCAGAAGTAAAGATGGCAATACCACGACCCCCCTACAATAACCCTGCGACCCCCCCACCTCCCCCAAGTCCCCTTTTGGGTCAGGACCCCGTTTGAGAAATGCTTGTCTTCCCCATGAAATATGGTCTTTTGTGTGCTTTTACCCTATACTATGCAGATTTCACAGGAGGAGACCAGATTTCACGGTCCGTGACATGTTTGTCATGGCCACGAATTTGGTAGGGCCCTACAGATGTGCAAAGAACCGCAAAAGGGAAACTGTACTTGGTGTGCCTCATAACATCTGTTAGAGAAGGCTGCCCTCTTTCAAACCCTGCATGCTAATTCCATTTAAACCCTTTTTCCTCATTTTAGAAAACAAGGAAATTGCCTCATCTGCCCTCTTCCCACTCCCCCCATCACCAAATACCCCAAACTTTGTTAATTTGAAATTAAGTTCACTCAATAAAGATTTATGCAATCTGAAGAGAAACTAGAGCAGGTTATTCAAGAGCACATATCCAGTTTCTCAAACTTGTCCTCAAGCTCAGAACCTTTACTCTAACCTCAGCAAGATCCTATACTGTTCTGTTTCTATCTAAAATATTCTGAGGCCAGAACAAAGGTTGTACAAGTGAATATAATTTTGGGTAACTGGATGTGTACATTTTGGGTGATTTTACATTAGAATAGAGAGTTTGTTGTGGAGATTGTCAATTGGTGCAGCTGGACATTATAATTGGGTTTCAAGGCACCTGAGCTTTGGTTGGTGTGGATGTTAATGTTGTCTTAACTAATTATTTCCTTAATGTTTGGCAACTATATTGATAGAAAATCCAGTTCAGCAGCCTTAACTGCAAGTTAAAGTTTTTTTTGTACGGATGATTTATAAGATTTCCCTTGGCTCTGGATTTCAGGCGTATCTCACTGCAATGCCAAAAAATGTTCACCTGTGTTCCTGGTACTTAGTGTTGCCTTGTTACCTCCAGAAGAAGGCAAGCAGCGAAGGCCTTATAAATACATAATAATTGAGAGCTCCTAGCAATGTAAGGTTCATTCATCAGGGATTGCCGACAACTTCCACCACACGAGAAAACTCAAGCCTGGCCAAGACTGTCCAAAGTCAGATCTCCTATAAAGCCCCAGCCTTCTATGAAGCTGGTCTCCCTGCAATACAACTCCTGCAGATAGAAAGCCGTGGGTACCCTGTCTGCTGTCCCTTCAGGGTGAATGCTCCCATGGCTACAACAGCTTTTGCAGTTTACACCTCTCTACACCAGTGCGAGTGAATCTGGTTTATAGTGTGACCTTTATAGCGACCAGATTATTGATACAACTTCACATTTTTCATTCTGTGCAGTATTTATCTCAGATCTTGTGCAGTAATACATTTCATACATGGAGATGTATTTACATTTTAATGCATGGGAAAGGAGCACTCCAGATATCCAATTGAGAGTACATCTACAACATTTGCTGCTTCCATTTACATTAAGAAAATACTTGTTGCCTCTGATATAATATTCTTCATAATTATACTTAATGCTGAGGCCACATAAATCACCTTCACAGAGGAGCGAGCCTATGTAAAACAGAGTTTGAAAATGGCTTGAGAGATGCATTTTGGGCCCAATTCTTCACTCCTTACTGAGGCAAAACTACTATTTAGTTCAATGGGAGTTTTTCTTTATTAAGAAATGCAGGATTGCATCCTATAGAAGGAGGATTATTAAGCAACTTAACCTTTAGGGCATTACATACAACAGCTTATTGCATTGAACAAATTACGTGTAGTGTTTAGAATGAGAGCTGGTGGAAAATCTTATTTTCTAGATCAAAGTGTCTCCTGTTTGTGTTGTAATGATACAGTTTGTACAGATTCATTGAATAAATTTATTTTCTTGTTAAAAGTAGCTGCTTCCTGTAATAATTTCAAAAAATAAAATAGAATATTTTGACTACTATATTCTGACATTTTATACACTACTTCTCATGTCATGAAATAATGTAAATAATATAAAATGAAAACAATTTGTTTTGAAACAAACATTCAAAAAATTTTCAAAAATGGATTGGTTTTGGAATGAAAACAAATTTCAAGATGTCAAAATTTCTCTCAAAATTCCAAGTTTTGAGTATCCTAGGCCAGGAGATGCTGTGGCCTAAAGGCTGGGTAATGGCCTGTGGTTTATAAGACTTGGGTTCAATTTCTGGCTCTGTGAAGGGACTGCTTGGTGAACTTGAGCACTTTTCTTTGCCTCAGTTTCCCCATTGCTATATGGGGATACTCATACTGTCCAGCTCTCCTTTGCAAAGCACTTTGAGATCTATTGATGAAAAGTCCTATATAGAATCTAGGAATTATTATTATTTGTAATTAACATGAGGTCAGCTGGTCTATTTGGAAAGCATTTGAATTTCATCACTTAAACAGAACTATGAAACACTAGGAAAAAACCCTGACAACATTGTAATTACTGATCTATATTTCGTGTACAGAGATGAACTGGATTGTCAATAGAGTCACACATTTTTGTATTTTTATACATAAAGAGGTTTATTGTACCTGAGATTACAAATTTACCTGGGAAAGAACAGATCCTGTATATATGTAAAAACAGCTGGATGGATATTTGATATATACAACAAAAATAAGTATATACTGACCAAAGTACATGTTATATTCGGCAAGCAAAAAACAAGGGCAGTCCCCCGGCCCTTGTTGTATTTCAAAATATCAAATAAATAATTAGTTAAGTGTGTTTGGCCAAACATATTGCATTCATTTATAATATTAAAACAAGAAAAATATCACTTGTTTCCATGGGAAGAGTCAAAAGATTAATCTATAGTACAAAAACATATTAGAATTTAGGATCTCATCATTAGCCAGCTCATAAAACTAATAGAACTAGGTAACCTGTATACAGTTTACATTGATATGAGTACAACAGCAACCAAATCCTGTATGCTTTACTCACTTGAAGTCACTGGGACTACCTGTGTGGATCACGATTACAAGATTTGCACAATTGAGCCTGTTGGGACAACTCACATGAATAAAGTGAACAGGATTTGGCCTCAGCTTACTATAAAAGTTGTATTTGGATTCCCCACAGAGATTTCAAAGGTAAATTAATTTTGAAAGACCCTTAAGCCTGTACGTTTTACAGCAACTTTTTGTCTGCTCTTGTTTGTTAACTTTTAGTTTAACTGTCTTTTTTTTTAATAAGTTAAATTTCGCAAATAAGTTAAGCTTTTCCCCCCTCAGTTTATCCTCAGCGCTATGAGCCTCATCCAATGCCCACAGAAGACGATGGAAGGACTCCCATTGACTTCAGTGGACACTGGACCAAGCCCTAAGGTCAGTTTAATTCAAGAGAATGTGTCAGAAAGTCTCTTGTTTTGAGACTTCATCAAAAGTAGGCACACTGGAATATGAAACTGAGGGGTTTTTTTATTTAGTTCCTATGGACAATGATGAAGCAGACAAGACAGCTTAACTTTTAGAAATCAGAACTGAGTGGCAAAAAATCTCCAACAAACAAAAAAACCTAGGTGATTATTAGCACTCTAACTGTAAACACTTAAAAAGGAAAACTACCCCTTTCTTTCTGTCCAGTCTTCAAGAAACAAGATTAATTTTCATGTTAAAATTTCCATTAATTATGAGATGGAAACTGGAGTGCAAGAGAAGATGAGATATATTTTCTATAAAAGTCTAAGATGTGTAAATTATAAAAATACATTTAATTCAGAAAATATTTTTAATGCACAGAATATTTATGATTATTTTTATTTAACAGTATATAGTGCCATGGGTGAGTAAAAGTGGCGTGGCAAAAAAAAAAAAAATCTACAAGGCCCAGTCTTTCAGGCCATACTCTGGCAAAACTCTCACTGAAATCAATGCATGACTGGGCCCACAAGCAGCAGTGTCATCCTGACAGCTCTTTTGAAATTTCCTGTTAAAAAATTAACTCACAGGGCCAGTTCCTCACCTCACCATATAATGAATATGTATGAATTATTAAATGCTACATATCTGAGGCAAGTTTAGGATCTGTACACTTTTACTTCATAAGTAAATATGAGCCATAAATATAAGCTCTGATTCATTACAAAGAAAAGGAAGAGGGGCTAAGTTTTATCTTAAATATAAAGATGAGCAGGGTAGGGGATTAAAGGAAGCTCAAGCTAGCTTTCTTTTTTAAAAGGGAATTTACATCTAGCATTGGACACAGATAAAATAGGTTTGGCTGTTGGAAGCTAGGTTTAGACCTTGGTTCATACTAAAATCACAGCACAACCAGGAGTCTTAGTGAAGGCCAGGGATATGGTGGTTCAGGAATCACGTTGCAATGGTAGAGCTGCTTGAGAACATTTTAGAGCATTTTCTTGTACCATGTCAGGCATTACTGAAACATGAAAGCTCACTTCATGAGCATTAAAATTCACTGAACGAAAGGTTAATCGTGAGAGCATTTACATAGTTTGGAAAGGCTTTCCCCTGCAGATTAATAATCACTCAATTTAAAAATAAACTTGTTCAAATGCATTTGTGCAGTTAAGTTACAAGTTACAAGGGGTAAAGGGGGATGTCATAAATATAAAGGGAAGGGTAAACCCCTTTAAAATCCCTCCTGGCCAGAGGAAAACTCCTCTCACCTGTAAAGGGTTAAGAAGCTAAAGGTAACCTCGCTGGCACATGACCAAAATGACCAATGACGAGACAAGATACTTTCAAAAGCTGGGAGGAGGGAGACAAACAAAGGGTCTGTGTCTGTCTATATGCTGCTTTTGCTGGGGATAAAACAGGAATGGAGTCTTAGAACTTTTAAAAAAAGAAAAGGAGTACTTGTGGCACCTTGTGGCACCTTTTAGTAAGTAATCTAGCTAGGTATGTGTTAGATTATGATTTCTTTAAATGGCTGAGAAAAGAACTATGCTGAATAGAATGACTATTTCTGTCTGTGTGTCTTTTTTGTAACTTAAGGTTTTGCCTAGAGGGATTCTCTATGTTTTGAATCTAATTACCCTGTAAGGTATCTACCACCCTGATTTTACAGAGGTGATTCCTTTACTTCTATTTACTTCTATTTCTATTAAAAGTCGTCTTCTTGTAAGAAAACTGAATGCTTTTTCATTGTTCTCAGATCCAAGGGTTTGGGTCACCGATGCAAATTGGTGAGGATTTTTACCAAACCTTTCCCAGGAAGTGGGGTGCAAGGGCTGGGACGATTTTGGGGGGGAAAGACGTGTCCAAATTATGTTTCCCAGTAAACCCAGTTAGAGTTTGGTGGTGGCAGTGGATATTCCAAGGACAAAGGATAAAATTAATTTGTACCTTGGGGAAGTTTTAACCTAAGCTGGTAAAAGTAAGCTTAGGAGGTTTTCATGCAGGTTCCCACATCTGTACCCTAGAGTTCAGAGTGGGGGAGGAACCTTGACATGGTGGCAGAGTAGTGGGATTAACCTGAAATCATTTTGAGATCAATTTGAGATTTTTTGAACTAGAAATACAGATTTTTAAAAGGAATTTTTTTTCCTTTGGAGCTGCTGGAAAGCAGCTTGTTTTTTCTCTGCTTTGGGGCCAGAGGAGAGACAAAAGGGGATTATCTTTGTGAATTGCAGGTTTTCTTTGCCTGGAGGCAGGGTACTTAACCTCCTGCAGAGAAATTCACAGTCTTGGTAAACCAGAAGCTTTTTTTTCCCCTAAAAGTAAATGGGGGGGGTGTTCTACCCATTTGCTTGGAGACAAAAGTGGCAGGGTTTTTTTTTTTTTAGGATTTTGATTTTTTTTACAAGGAACACCGGTTTGAAAAGGAATTTTCTTTCCTTTAGGCTGCTGGTAAGCAGTTTTCCAAGTAGTTGGAGGTTTTTTGCTTTGATTTGAGGCCAGAGCAGAGACAAAGGGAATTGTCTTTTTCTGTAGGCTGACAATCACTATCAGAAAATAGGTATCCTATTCCAGCACAGCAAAATTTTACAGCCAAGTTTGTTTGTTTATTTCTAAATCTCGGGTGTAAAGTTAGTTAAAAACAGAGAGGTTAGGATGACAAAATCCACGGCTCAACAAAAGCTGGAATTAGCCAGATTTCAGGCTGAGGAAAAACAAAAGGAACATGAAAGGAAGATAGAATTCATGTGGCTGGAGAAGGAGGAGAAGGAAAAAGAGAGGAAGCATGTGGAGGAGGAGAGGGAAAAAGAGAGGAAGCATGCACTGGAGATGGAGAAGGTAAAGGCTCAGCAGAATATACCAACAAACCCTAGCAATCCTTCTTCAGGTTTGTAGGTGGGGAAATTCCCATTCCAGAAAGTTCCCCACCTACAAGGCAGGCGATGATACTGAGGCCTTGTTAGAAAACTTCGAAAGGGCCTGCCTTGGGTACAGCATCTCTACAGACCAATACATGGTGGAGCTGAGGCCGCAGCTCAGTGGACCCTTAGCTGAGGTGGCAGCTGAACTGCCTAAAGAACACATGAACAAGTATGAACTGTTTAAATCCAAGGCGAGAGTCAGAATGGGGATAACACCCGAGCAGTCTCATTGGAGGTTCAGAGCCCTAAGGTAGAAACCAGACGTGTCATTTACCCGACATGCCTACCACATTGTGAAACATTGGGATGCCTGGATATCAGGAGCAAGTGTTGAATCTCCAGTAAATTTGCCCTTCCTAATGCAAATGGAACAATTCTTAGAGGGTGTTCCTGAGGAAATAGAAAGATACATCCTAGATGGGAAGCCCAAAACTGTAATCGAGGCAGGAGAGATTGGAGCCAGATGGGTGGAGGTGGCAGAGAAGAAGAAAACTGGTCGCAGTTGGAGCGGAGACCAGAAGGACAACCCCAGACCACACCCTATTACTGGGGGCCGCCCAAAGCCCCACCTACCTCCCAAAGAACCCTCCAGACCCCTTATCGTCCCACCACCCCGTTCTCCAGCAACCCACCTCGCCCCAGTGACCCGTCAGCTGGACGATGTTTTAAATGTAACAAACTGGGGCATGTAAAGACCAACTGCCCCAAGAACCCCAACAGATTACAGTTCATTGCACTGGGATCACACCAGAGGTCCACAGGCCCAGATACCTCCCAGATACCCTTGGAGCAGAGGGAAACTGTGAGTGTGGGTGGGAAGAAGGTCACCGCGTGGAGGGACACCGGAGCACAAGTGTCAGCTATCCATGCTTCCTTAGTGGACCCCAATTTAATCAACCCAGAGATCCAAGTGACGATTCAACCCTTCAAGTCCAACTCTTTCAATTTGCCTACAGCCAAGTTGCCTGTCCAGTACCAGGGCTGGTCAGGAACGTGGACTTTTGCAGTCTATGATGATTATCCCATCCCCATGCTGTTGGGGGAAGACTTGGCCAATCATGTGAAGCAGGCCAAGAGGGTGGGAATGGTCACCCGCAGCCAGGCTAAACAAGCCGTGAGGCCTAGTTCTGTTCCGGAAACTTCTATCAGGACCCGGTCAGAGGTGATGGACCCGGACCCCAGGCCAATGTCTGCAACAGCAGTAGTGGATCCAGTCCCAGAGACCCAGACGGAACCAGTCCCAGAACTGGAACCAGCGGAACAACCAGCACCAGACCATTTGCCAGCACTGAATCCAGTACTTGCAACCTCAACACCAGAGGGTCCCACCGAACCTGAACCAGCAGCAGCCGATAACCCTACACAAGAGGCTCAGCCGGAGCCTGAATCCCAACATAGTGCACCAGCGGAAAGCGATTCACAGTCAACAGAAACAGCCCCATCCCCTACATCGCTTCCAGAGGGACCAAGCATAGGTCCACAATCCAATGAGGAACTGATGTCTCCAGCATCAAGGGAACAGTTCCAGACTGAACAGGAAGCAGATGAAAGCCGCCAGAGAACTTGGACGGCAGCACAGAGCAACCACCACCTCTCAGCTCTTCTAATCGATCCAGGTTTGTTGTAGAAAGAGGACTTTTATACAAGGAAACTCTTTCTGGTGGACACCAGGAAGACTGGCATCCTCAGAGACAGTTGGTAGTTCCAACTAAATACCGGGCCAAGCTCTTGAGCTTAGCCCATGATCACCCTAGTGGCCATGCTGGGGTGAACAGGACCAAAGACCGTTTGGGGGGGGTCATTCCACTGGGAGGGAATGGGCAAGGATGTTTCTACCTATGTCCGGTCTTGTGAAGTATGCCAAAGAGTGGGAAAACCCCAAGACCAGGTCAAAGCCCCTCTCCAGCCACTCCCCATCGTTGAAGTTCCATTTCAGCGAGTAGCTGTGGATATTCTGGGTCCTTTTCCGAAAAAGACACCCAGAGGAAAGCAGTACATACTGACTTTCCTGGATTTTGCCACCCGATGGCCGGAAGCAGCAGCTCTAAGCAACACCAGGGCTAAAAGTGTGTGCCAGGCACTAGCAGACATTTTTGCCAGGGTAGGTTGGCCCTCCGACATCCTCACAGATGCAGGGACTAATTTCCTGGCAGGAACTATGGAAAACCTTTGGGAAGCTCATGGGGTAAATCACTTGGTTGCCACTCCTTACCACCATCAAACAAATGGTATGGTGGAGAAGTTTAATGGAACTTTGGGGGCCATGATACGTAAATTCGTAAATGAGCACTCCAATGATTGGAACCTAGTGTTGCAGCAGTTGCTCTTTGCCTACAGAGTTGTACCACACCCCAGTTTAGGGTTTTCCCCATTTGAACTTGTATATGGCCGTGAGGTTAAGGGGCCATTGCAGTTGGTGAAGCAGCAATGGGAGAGATTTACACCTTCTCCAGGAACTAACATTCTGGACTTTGTAACCAACCTACAAAACACTCTTTAGCCCTTGCTAAAGAAAACTTACAGGATGCTCAAAAAGAGCAAAAAACCTGGTATGATAAACATGCCAGAGAGCGTTCCTTCAAAGTAGGGGACCAGGTCATGGTCTTAAAGGCGCTCCAGGCCCATAAAATGGAAGCATCGTGGGAAGGGCCATTCACGGTCCAGGAGCGCCTGGGAGCTGTTAATTATCTCATAGCATTCCCCACCTCCAACTGAAAGCCTAAGGTGTACCATATTAATTCTCTAAAGCCCTTTTATTCCAGAGAATTAAAGGTTTGTCAGTTTACAGCCCAGGGAGGAGACGACGCTGAGTGGCCTGAAGATGTCTACTACGAAGGGAAATGTGCTGGTGGTGTGGAAGAGGTGAACCTCTCCATGACCCTTCGGAGTATGCAGCGACAGCAGATCCAGGAGCTGTGCACTAGCTACGCGCCAACGTTCTCAGCCACCCCAGGACTGACTGAACGGGCATACCACTCCATTGACACAGGTAATGCTCACCCAGTTAGGGTCCAACCTTACCGGGTGTCTCCTCAAGCTAAAACTGCTATAGAACGGGAGATCCAGGATATGTTACAGATGGGTGTAATCCGCCCCTCTGGAAGTGCCTGGGCATCTCCAGTGGTTCTAGTTCCCAAACCAGATGGGGAAATACGTTTTTGCATGGAGTACCGTAAGCTAAATGCTGTAACTCGCCCAGACAACTATCCAATGCCATGCACAGATGAACTATTAGAGAAACTGGGACGGGCCCAGTTCATCTCTACCTTGGACTTAACCAAGGGGTACTGGCAGGTACCGCTAGATGAATCTGCCAAGGAAAGGTCAGCCTTCACCACACATCTTGGGCTGTATGAATTTAATGTACTCCCTTTCGGGCTGCGAAATGCACCCGCCACCTTCCAAAGACTTTTAGATGGTCTCCTAGCGGGATTAGGAGAATATGCAGTCGCCTACCTTGACGATGTGGCCGTATTTTCGGATTCCTGGGCAGACCACCTGGAACATCTACAAAAAGTCCTTGAGCGCATAAGGAAGGCAGGACTAACTGTTAAGGCTAACAAGTGTCAAACAGGCCTAAACGGAGTGACTTACCTCGGACACCAGGTGGGTCAAGGAACTATCAGCCCCCTACAGGCCAAAGTGGATGCTATCCAAAAGTGGCCTGTCCCAAAGTCAAAGAAACAGGTTCAATCCTTCTTAGGCTTGGCCGGTTATTACAGACGATTTGTATCGCAATACAGCCAAATCGCCGCCCCACTGACAGACCTAACCAAAAAGATACAGCCAAATGCCGTTCAGTGGAACGAAAAGTGTCAGAAGGCCTTTAACAAGCTTAAAGCGACACTTATGTCTGACCCTGTACTAAGGGCCCCAGACTTTGACAAACCATTCCTAGTAACCACAGATGCGTCCGAGCGTGGTGTGGGAGCAGTTTTAATGCAGAAAGGACCTGATTCCACCCTGTAGTGTTTCTCAACAAAAAACTGTCTGAGAGGGAAAGCAACTGGTCAGTCACTGAAAAAGAATGTTACGCCATTGTCTACGCTCTGGAAAAGCTACGCCCATATGTTTGGGGACGGCGTTTCCACCTGCAAACCGACCATGCTGCACTGAAGTGGCTTCACACCCTCAAAGAAACTAACAAAAAACTTCTTCGGTGGAGTTTAGCTCTCCAAGATTTTGATTTCGACATCCAACACATCTCAGGAGCTTCTAACAAAGTGGCTGATGCACTCTCCCGTGAAAGTTTCCCAGAATCAACTGGTTAAAATCATCCTTGAGATGTGGAAAATATTGTTAGTCTTTATGTACTTGGTAGTATATTTAGAGATGCATGTGTCTTATTAACTCTGTTTTTCCTAGAGCTCCAGGAAGAAATCCCAGCCAGTGTTTCACCCTAGCTGAGATTTGGGGGGCGTGTCATAAATATAAAGGGAAGGGTAAACCCCTTTAAAATCCCTCCTGGCCAGAGGAAAACTCCTCTCACCTGTAAAGGGTTAAGAAGCTAAAGGTAACCTCGCTGGCACATGACCAAAATGACCAATGACGAGACAAGATACTTTCAAAAGCTGAGAGGAGGGAGACAAACAAAGGGTCTGTGTCTGTCTATATGCTGCTTTTGCCGGGGATAGAACAGGAATGGAGTCTTAGAACTTTAGTAAGTAATCTAGCTAGGTATGTGTTAGATTATGATTTCTTTAAATGGCTGAGAAAAGAACTATGCTGAATAGAATGATTATTTCTGTCTGTGTGTCTTTTTTGTAACTTAAGGTTTTGCCTAGAGGGATTCTCTATGTTTTGAATCTAATTACCCTGTAAGGTATCTACCATCCTGATTTTACAGAGGTGATTCCTTCACTTCTATTTACTTCTATTTCTATTAAAAGTCTTCTTCTTGTAAGAAAACTGAATGCTTTTTCATTGTTCTCAGATCCAAGGGTTTGGGTCTGTGGTCACCGATGCAAATTGGTGAGGATTTTTACCAAACCTTTCCCAGGAAGTGGGGTGCAAGGGCTGGGAGGATTTTGGGGGGAAAGACGTGTCCAAACTACGTTTCCCAGTAAACCCAGTTAGAGTTTGGTGGTGGCAGTGGATATTCCAAGGACAAAGGATAAAATTAATTTGTACCTTGGGAAGTTTTAACCTAAGCTGGTAAAAGTAAGCTTAGGAGGTTTTCATGCAGGTCCCCACATCTGTACCCTAGAGTTCAGAGTGGGGGAGGAACCTGGACAGGGGAAAAAACAACAAAAAACAAATAAACAAACAAAACCCCAACTCATTCCCCCTACCCCCCACCAAATTGCTTTAAATGGCATTGAAGTGGCACTCATTCACATGTGTAGCTTCATTGGCTTCAATCTATACATGTGAGTAAGGATTATTCATACAAGTAAATATCTTTTGGATCTGGCCATTAGTTATATATTTTACAACAGTAATGTAGAAAAAGCTCATGTAAGGGAAGTTCCTATACAAAATTGCAGAGGTGTACAAAAAGTGGTCTTTGTTTCACACTAAGATCTCCATTGTTCATAAAAAGCCCATCATACACAACAGTGAGAATGATGGCACATAAGTGGGAATAGTTCACTATGACTACAGGGTCATTGATTATTTAAAAAACCCAGCCTCCTACATAATATCTCAAAAATCTCAGCAACACACAACACCACTGTAATCACAGTAAAAGTGTACATAGCAATGAGGAAAATTGTCTTTTCAAAGTGTTCTGGCACCATGCATCTGGTAATATTAAACTTTTTGTCAAGGGCTCCTGCATCACACCTGTAGAGTGGGTTCACTTGGAAGCCAAAGAGATGACTCTGAAGCCAAAAAGCCACAACTTCAAGGACAATCCTTAACAGAACAGAGAGGATATAAAAAACAGTATAGGTGGGCTTTTGGAGGATATCTTCCTGATCGATGTTTCTACATGCAGCATAAAGATGAAACATTGCTCCAGGTACCAGAACCGTCACTAGCTGTAATGCCCAGAATACCTAAAGGGTAGCAGAAACTTCGCAGTCAGATCATGTACAATTGCCTTGTGCCAGTTAAAACAGGCACACATCCAAATTTCTTGTGAGAAGTTTTTTTCTATTTATGATATACATTAAAAACAATTACAGGATCATTTAAGATAAGAACAATCACCATTACATATTATTCCAGTTTTACAGTTCATTTACATGTAAACATTCATTTAATTGAAGACTGGTATGAATAAAGTAGGTTACAGTCAATAAATCCTGGGCCTGTATACCCTTATTCACAGGAGTAGTCCTTATTTGTCTGGATAATTCTAGCTATAGACGCTTATATGGCCCTTATCACCAAAGTATGAGGCCCAGATCTTCAAAGATGTTTAGGCTCCTAACTTCCACTGAGTTCAGTTGGACTCAGAAGGGAAGTGGAAGTTAAGAGCGTTTGCAGATCTCAGCCTGAGTGCTTCACAATCACTGATGGATTTTATTCTCATAACACACTGTGAGTAAGTTAAATGTTATCTCTATTTTCTTTTACAGATAGATGCACTAAGGCAGATGAGGGGACCTGCTGAAAGTCATACAGAAAATCTGTAGCTGAACCAGGAATCAAACATAGGTCTTCTGAGTGTCAAGCTAGGGCCCTATCTACTAGGCCAACCTTCCTGTTTGTTATGTAGTCACTGGACTGATCTAGGTGAACAAGGATGACTGCATAAGGGGTTTCAGAATCCAGCCTTATTGTCTACAAATATTTCCAAGTAGGAGAATGCTATTTATAGTACATTTATGTGCTGATCCTGCAATCTTTATTCATATGAGTTGAAATCAGTCTGACTACTTGCAAGGGTAATGACGGCTCATGTAAATAAAGATTAAAAGATTAGCCCCTTACTTTGTCACAAATGAAAGTTTATTACAGAAGATTATGTTCCACTGATGTCCAAACCAGTATTTCTCAACCTTTTTGATACCAGGGACCAGCTTGCTGCCTTCCTAAACTGTGTCAGGGAGAGCTCAGGAACTGGGGCCAGTTGTTGAAAAACACTACCACCACTTTCTGTTTAATTACTACTCTTTATGTAAAATGGGGAAATGGAATTTACTTTCATTTTATGAACCTTTTATCTATTTCCTAAATAATTGGTTGTTTCAATTAAAAGAAAATTTACCTGAGGAGTTATAGGCCTGAACTGGTTGTAACAGAAGAGATTAACCTCCCTCTTGTCTGGTTCACAGCTGAAATGCAAGGCCTCATTTCCATAAACTGCAAAGCCCAGAACTCCAAGGAAAAACATTCGAACTGAGCCAAAGAAAAGGGTATGGAACTGACCAATCACTGTTGGAGGCCTGAGCTGTAACAGTCGCAGGATTATGCAGCAGGAAAGATAAAGGCAAACATGAACAAAAGTTATTCTTCCAGTTTCAGGTTACCTAGAACATTTATTTCAGGTTTAAAAAACACCCTTCTCACTCTTTTTTTTCTCCCTTTTAAAAATAACTATTATACAAAGGGTGTTGTGTACATTAAACCAAATAGTGGCTTGAAATATAATCAAAGTCCATGTTATTGTTAGGGACTGATTTTACTTACTGTTTCTAGTATACTCTCATTTATATTGTGTCTGTCAGTTGTTCTGCTTAACAACTATGCTTTTGTGATTTCAGTAGTGGCTTTACATATCAGCTACGTTCATAAAACTCAGTATTCTACAACTAGAGACATGTCAGGCAGATTGAAAAAGAATCCTTCAATAAAGAGTCAATCAATTTTTATTATTCTATTGATTAAACTAAAATAATTTAATATTTAGTATCAGAAATTAAACATGTAAAGTTCTCAAAAGTGGCTTTGCTAGAACTAGGCTAGGAAACTTTACCTGTTTGCACTATTACTTTGAGTAGTAGTGCTACATCTTTATTTTCTTTTAGGAAAGCATGGATTATGTAGTTTTTAAAGTCTGCCTTTTCAGAGAATGCTATTCTGTTCCTCCATATTTGATTATCAGAACTTTCATCTCCACCCATGTATATTTGTCATGATAAAGAAAGCACTTTATTTATTTCCCCAACACCTCTCCTTTCATTATTTACTTAATACTCACACATCCTTCATAGAAGTTCTTGATGTAATTTAAAGACATGTCTTGGAAGATGTTATCCTAGCGCAATTGTGGCATAATTCATGCCCCTCATTGCCAATTTGCTGTCATCAGACTCAGTCTGATGCTATTGCTCTCTCATGACCCTTGCTGTACAAAACACTTGTCACTGCACATTTCACTTTTTATCTCTGGGGCCCCAATCAACCTTACTCTTTCAGGACCAAAAAAAAAAAAAGAGCCCAAACAAAAGCAGGGTACATGTGGTTTGCCTAATAATCCATGAACGCAGTCAGCAGAAACGTGCAACGCCGTAACACAGTCACACAATAGACAGGGGAACATGCAAGTGGCAATGAGTTCCCAACATCACTGTGCTACTTGAGAATGAGAGTAACACAAAAAAATGCCCCTTGGGGGTTTCAATCCCGGTGGGCTCCCATGATGAGATACCCGAGTACAGAGAATGCGTCTCTCTCGCAAAGGAAATCAATAAAAACTTAGGAAACATTGAAGCATCTCGCGCACAGGGATCTGCCTAGCAAACAGCCCCTGGAAGGGACTCCCTTCTAAAGTGAAATCCTGGGGTGGGCAAGGCATTCTTGTAAGCTTACTTCTTACATCTGTGTTCTCCCAACGCCTTTCTGCTCACTCACACACAGGAGTTACACTGGCCCTTCTGATAGTCACTGATAAAATCTTCCCCATTTGCTAACACGATCCTCCTCCTTACAGTCCCCCCCCCCCACTATATTTCACCTTTCCTCTCTCTTTAGTCCCCCTCTAGCCTGACCCACGCAGAGAGTTCAAGTGGGGGCTAGGAAAAGCAGCGCACGGTGTATTTTCCGAGCTGCACAGCAGCCCGAGGACGCAGAGCCATGCGGGGCTTTCCCTTTCCCCTCCTTCTCAGATGGGAACCAACTTTTCCGCAGAGCTGGACCTAGTGGAAAGCAGGGACCAACCGCAACGAGACGGCGCAGTACGCACCAGCCGCAGCCCCGGCGTGGTGTTGTTGGGGCGCCCCATTCACTTGGCGCTCAAGTCAGGAGCTGCTGCTGTTGGGTCCCGCTTCTCCGCGGCAGCCACTGGCTCCCTCCAGGGAGAGGAGCCGGGAGCATCCTGGAAGGAAGCTGCTGTCCCGCCAGCGGTGCCTCGCCCGCCCAGCGCGCTCACCCCAGGCAGGGAGAGGGAGAGAGAGAGAGAGACACACACACACACATCTGTGGGCAGCGCTCCGGTAATCATCCGCCGCCTCATGCGTCGCTCCTCCCTGCCTCGCCACCGCCTCACTCAGCAGGGGCTACTGCGCGCTCAAGCTCAAATTGCGCTGAGGGGGGGAGGAGAAAGCTGGATCTGCCCGCCGATTTGTGTCTCCGAGCGTCCCCCCTTCCACTGCCTAAATAGAGACCACTTTGTCTTTCGGCCACTCAGACTGACCTGGAACTCGGCGAGTCCTTGTACAACCTATTGCAACCTCTCCCTATTTAGGAAACATCTCTGATCAAATAGTTGTTACTAGCGCTTTGTGATAATTATTCAGATTATAGGTAACAGTGTCGCTGTTTCACTGGTCTGCTTGCCACGCTCAGATATCTGTAACATGTGCATCTCCTTTTTCTGATTCAAGATCAGGTCATCATTTTCTTAACAGACAGAAAATATAATTAATGAAGCCCGTTGCTGATCAGAAATTATGTTTGGGTAGTATTCAGGACAATCCTGGGAGGCGGCAGAGAAGAGTTTTAATATAAAAAGAAAAGTTACACAGCTTTGCCCTTTCCATATTATAAATATATTTCCGAATTACTTAACTTCACATTGGTTTATTAATATGATTTAAACGACAACAGTTGTTGCTTAATAACTTAACTTTTTTAAATAGGTGAGTGAAATATAGCAGGAACTGGTAAATAAAAACAATAGTTGAAATGATACATGCCAAAAAGCTTCGGATCTAAGCCCTTAAATTCAATTACACAAAAACTATAAGTCTTTGAATAATTACTAAGTATAAGTAGTAGTATTTATTATTTGCATAGCACCTAAAGTGTGCTACATAGTTTAAAGAGCATCAGAAGGAGCAGCCCCTGAACAGTTCACAGTTTTAAGTATAAGATGTAACCCATGATCAAACATTTTTACATATCCTAACAAATTAATTTTGAAGAGGAGATCAGAAGCCAGAGGAAGGAAGGGCAGAATTAGCACAATGAGAGTTGGAAGGTAATCACAGACTTCAAAACAAGGTGTTTTTAAATAGGAGTATCGCCTTGTGTCACTTAAATGAGTATGGGATGTTTATCCTACTCCAGTTTTGACATCTCGAACAATGAACACTTACTTGTATGCTGAGCTGATGTAAAGCTGATGTAAAACTGTTCTCACGCCTGCTTTACACTCACTCTACATAAAAAGAAAAGGAGGACTTGTGGCACCATAGAGACTAACAAATTTATTTGAGCATAAGCTTTCTTGAGCTAAAGCTCACTTCATGGGATGCATGTAGACATGTGGACATGCATCCGATGAAGTGAGCTGTAGCTCACGAAAGCTTATGCTCAAATAAATGTGTTAGCCTCTAAGGTGCCACAAGTCCTCCTTTTCTTTTTGCGGATACAGACTAACACGGCTGCTACTCTGAAACCTGTCACTCTACATAGGTGCAAATAATGACACAAGCTGCTGGGCATATCCCCCTGTCCCTTCACTTTCCCCTCCCTCTCTGCCAAATCCCTTAGTTTAGTCTTCTTCAGCCCCTTTCCCTTAAATCCATCTCTCTCCATAAAGTATATTCATCCACCCACTAAGCATTAGTGATAGGAGCAGGTACTATTTGATTGATCTTGATTTGCACTTAATTTTCACAAATGGGGAAATAACACCGGGGAGGATTTTTTTATTGTTGTCTCAATTTCCAAGCAACTACAGTGGTACCAGGCCTTACAGTTTCCTTTACAAAACACCATATTCATGTTCAAGTTTGGCCTAAGGCATTTCTTTTTCAGAAAACATCATGTCTAATGTCCATCAAAGAAATTGAAATTGGAGAAAAACCTGACTAAGGCTCCTCAAGGCCATCAGAACAATATCTGGAAACCTGGATCTTCTTGGTTCATTTTTAGGAGACTAGTTACCTCACAAATAATATATTTTTCCAGTACATTTTATTAATGTCATTGCAATACAGTCTGTAATGGCTACATCTACACTAGGAGCTAGGGAGGTGATTCCCAGCTGGCATAGATATACTGGTGCTAGCTCTCATCCAGCTAGCTTTATAGTAGTGTAGCAGCGGTAGCAAAGATTAATGATGTCCAATACATCCCAAGGGGTCCTGGCTGGTTTGTACTCCCTGTGGCTAGCCCTCGCCCCAGCTCTCAGTGCTACTGGCTACACTATTATTTTTAGTATGGTAGCTCTGAGAGCTAGCTGGAGTATGTCTACAGGAACTGGGAATCACACCCTTGGCTCCAGATGTAGAAGTAGCAAGTGATATTATTCTGGGTGTAATGTAACTTCCTAGCTGTTACAATGATGTGAACAGAAACACACCACAGTCATTAAAATTATTTTGTGTGGATTACTTTGGCTACTGCAACAAAAAATGACTCAAACTGATGACTCTCTAGTCTCCATAAGAAGAAGATTCCCTAAAACTGTTGCAATTCCATACATCTAGTCCAGGAGAGCGGGGTCTGTTTTTAAAGTTTTTTTGTTGAAGAATTGCCACTTTTAGGTCTGTAATCGAGTGACCAAAGAGATTGAAGTGGACACAGTTGGTAACAGGTTTTGTTGTAAGCATAGGTTCCTGAGTTAGTGTTTTTGTTGCGTACAGACTCTAATGAGAGACTGCTGAATTGGAATTAATTTGCAAACTGGATAGAATTAACTTAGGCTTGAATAAAGACTGGGAGTGGATGTGTCATTACACAAAGTAAAACTATTTCGCCTTGTTTATTTCCCCTCCTACTGTCCTTGTAAACTGCTGGAAATGGCCCAGCTTGATTATCACTACAAAAGTTTCCACACACACACACACAGACACACATCCCCGCCCCCCCCCGCTCTCCTGCTGGTAATAGCTCACCTTTCCTGATCACTCTTGTTACAGTCTGTATGGTAACACCCATTGCTTCATGTTCTCTGTGTATATAAAATCTCCCCACTATATTTTCCACTGTATGCATCCGATGAAGTGAGCTGTAGCTCACGAAAGCTTATGCTGTAATAAATTTGTTAAGTTTCTAAGGTGCCACAAGTACTCCTTTTCTTTTTATGGATACAGACTAACACGGCTGCTACTCTGAAACCTGTCATAGTTTAAGATGTAATTTTGTCCAAAGATGTATCAGTTAAAGCAAGAATACTTATCACAACCAGCAGTCATTATCTTCTGGGGAAAACCTCTGAAAAAATATAGGAACACATCCCCACAAAGTCTATATGGTGGATCAGTAACAAATTTCTGACCCTCAGAACAGTTATATACGTCTCCCACTGCAAAAGGAATAGCTCTCTTATAGTAAAAAAGCCATACTGTACATCCAGAGATTCCACAGAGATTTCTGCAGGCCTGTCGCTGAGGGTCACTGGTAAGAGATGCCCTCCCCACCACTCACCAGCTGCTCTCACCCCCTGATGTTAGTCTTGTTTCAGTTCTCCCATATTTTTGCTATAGCCATGTAGTTGCTCACTGCTGTCTATGTTGACATTACTTTCTTGGATTCGTAACTTCTGTCACCAGACCACTTAACTTTTCTTCTGGGCCCTGAATACTGTGTCTTCTCCACTACTCCTCATTCTTTACCAAGCAGCCTTTTCCTTTTTCCTCTAGATTCTGTCTGTCATTTGAAAGTAGAATTCAGACTGTTCTTCCAGTACCTTAGTACAGGTTCCCCTGAGGTCTCCTTTTTAAGTACAGGTTCCCATTGGAATCTTTTACTCTCTTAATTCTTTCTTCTGGAGCCATATGACCCAACCTAGGCATCACCCATATGCCTGCCATAGGCCACTCCATTCCAACCTGACCCCATATTCCACATGCCCCATTGAAACAAATCTATCTCTATCCCTTTATCAATATTGCACTGTTCAATATTTCTACTCTGTCCATAATAAACATCCCATAATTCACAACTATGCCACCTTTTGCCCCTTCCACATTTCTTCCTTCATTGAAACTTGCCTGTCCCCCACCCCTTGAAAAATGTGTGGTCTATTTGCAATGCATCTCCTCTCACACCCTTCTCAATCAAGGGGCTCATGGGTGGCTTCTATGTGTCTGCCAGGACTAGTTCCCCTGGTGCCTCTGGTCTATGCTCCCTGAAAGTGGATCCTATTCCCCCATTTATGTAGCATCAGTCCCAGAATTTGCTGGCTCACTAGGAGTGGCTGGATGTGTTCTTTACTGAGGCAGTGAAATATGAAGCCTTGGGAGCAAAAATAGGCAGAATCTTGCATGATACATACCTTGGATATGGATTTTGGCAGCTCTGTGGCAACACAACATGCTTGGATCCAGGTTTATTTGGTGTAGTAGATGCAACTGGATGTATGCTCTATTTACACAGTGGAATGTGGGGGGGGGATGGGGGGGAGGTGAGGTGCCAAAATTGGCAAAATGAATCTTCCAACTCTGGGTTTTGTGGCACTGGAATATACCAAGGTCTGCAATATTTGGTGTGGTAGGAGTTGCTGGACATGGTCTGTACTCAGGCAGTAGAATTTTGGGGCCTGGGTGCAAAAATTGGTAGGGTCTGACACATTCCATGTCCTGAATTTGGGTGTTTCATAATGAGTGAGTATCCATAATTTCTCATATAGTATTAATGTATACATTTCACAGTGGTATTAAACAACAGTGTGTCATTAATTTAATAAAAGACCTTGCTTGATACACTTGTATAATCTAGTAATATTGTACACAATCAGTTGATTCAGTTATTTATCATCTGAGGTTCAGACCCAGCAACAGACTATCTCCCCCACATGTGAGGTTGACGGCTTTGTTTACCTTTTATGTAAATTTACCTTCATTGCCTCTGCCTGACGACCAGGCAGGTCAGACAAACCAATACATATTCCTTTGTCCAGGGCAGATTGGGCTTATGCTTGCCCAACTCATTTTAAGAATATAATTCTAACACATATCCATAACTCTTTGTACAATCCCTTAAAAACACCATGGAAGAATATTAATGATCAGAGTTAAGTTTTCCAAAGATATCTTATATGACACCTTTTAAATACAGATTATGACAACAACGTGTTAGGTGTAGTGGGTAGGCCAGGCCTGACAAGAGGTGCTGACATAGGGTAGTGAGCCGCTGATGGGCCACTGTGTCACATATACCCAACATGGAAATATAACATTTTCCAGAAGTATAGGCCTACAAATTCACACTAGCACTACAACTGCATGCACAAGTCATGCAGAAGGATAAATAGGCCTATAATTAGCCATTTGAAAATGACACTCTAGTAAGAGAGCACACAACCATGGATATGCTTTTCACATGTGTTTCAGCTCAAAGCTAGATCCTAATGCACAGCTCGGGTACCCAGGCTAGCATCAGTCACATTAAAAAGCTATTGAGCTGTATTACACAGAGGTTACTCCAGTCCAGGGACCAGAGTAGCCTTTGCAGTACCTTTTGCAGCCCTTAGCAGGGAGAGACCTGGAGGATCCACTCAACAGTAACCCCCCAGTTTTGTATGTGTTCTATCCCTCGCCACCCTCACCCCACTCCACACAAACACTTTTTGCTCTATCTGCTGTAGCAGGACCACACTGCAATATATTTCATAGTTAGAGGTGGGGTGCGGGGAGGGGCTGGGTTTGACCCTTTACGCTTGTGTAATTGCACTTCTCTTTTTGAAAAGCCAGCCATGAATGCTAGGTGAACCACTGAACACAGGGGAGTCACAGAGTTTGGCAGTTCTGAAAATTAAAAACAAAAGACCAAAGTTATATTCCAGTGAAAGTATTAGTGGCATTTTTCTAAAGGCTGATGACGTCTCTGCTAATTAATCTTCAGTTTTCTTGCCTCTCTAAGTTCCTGTTACATTTTTATGATGCCACTTGTAACATCTTTGACCTCTCAGCAGCTGAGAGAAACATGATAAATATTCATTTCAACAAAATTACACATTCTACAGACTCCTTTATTTCTATCACATATTTCCAGTTGTCAAGTCTACCACAGAGTCAGGTTATGCTCACACAAACCTCAAACTATGACAAGATACCAGGCTGCCAGTCATTAGAGATGAGTTGGATATTTTTATCAGACATTTGTTTATCAACATCTGCCTGTTCCAAGATCTCAAACACAAACACACACACAAAAGAAAAGGGAGTTTTATGAACATTTGCTCCTCACCAGTGAAAATGTGAAATTTATTTTTCATGTTGAATGGCTGTGAGAATTTATGACACATTTTCTTGTTACTTTGTTGAATTTCAAACTGGTTTGATTGGTCATAAGCCACATGGGCTCCTGCCTAACGGAACCTGCCTTGTAGATTGAAAGGTTGGCAGAGAGTCATATTGACTTATTTTCTGAAAGGGAGCAGCAGTGTGTTTTTGACATGGTTGTCAGGGGGGAGGTCGGGGGAAGGAGGGGGAAGGTTGGCAGCAGGAAGGGATTCTGTACTCTTTGAGAGATAGTGTCACTTGTTAACCCCTGCAGGTTCATCCAAGATCGTAGGGAAGCAGGCCTCCCTTCACCATACATCTCCAAAACACTGAAGGGGAAAGTGATTTATCCAACAAAGATGCAAGAGTTGGTAGCAGATCAGTAAGCCTGATTGACTTTTAAAAGGTCTGTATTAAAGATCAGTAAATCAGTTATTTACATAAATAACAATACCACAATAACAAAACAGAGTTAGATAACATCAATACTTTATATTAATGTGGATTATATTTGTTAAATTTGACTATTATTTTTGATGACCTTGAAGCATTCCAGGCCTGATTCTCATTTATACTGTCTAGCTTCATTACTTTGATAAATTACTCTTACATCCAACTTAAGGCTCCTTTACACTTAAGGGGAGAGAGAGAGGCATAAAGGAGAATCAGGCCGTCCAAATTTAATTTCCTACATCCAGTTTTTGTTATTACCTGACATATAAATATCTTTAGTTTACTTTTTGTAACTTTATATCATTTCTCTTTCAATACTAGCAATCTTTTGCCCCCATACTAGGACATCATGTCCTCAAACTATTTTCCTCTGAGAACTGTAATCAGTTATAGCTCTCAGATATTATAAAAAAAAAAGCATCCACTTTTTAACATCAATCATAGCTACTGTCAAGTCAATGGGAATTGTGGATACTGTTCATTCTAGGAATCAGGCCTTAATTCAATAAATAATGAATAAATAATAATAATATTTTTTCCAGGATTAATGACCACGAGAAAAATACCCTAGAACTCAGAAACTTCAAACCTTTTTATATCTCCTAGGAAAACTAAATGAAACCAGACTGTAAAGCAAGCCACTAAAGGTCCAGTCCTGCAAACACATTGCATATGTGAATTGTTCTTACTCATTTGGGTATTCCCAATGAAGTGAAGAATTATTCATATGTGTAAGAGTTGCAGGATTGTGAACTGAAAAGGTAGGAATAGATATTTTTGTGCTTCCCTCTTATTTCCATATACAACTTTTTTTACCACAGCTATTGCTTAACCGTAGTACTACTGAGGAATATGTGGAATTATGGTCTAATGCACTAACAAAGCATTTAAGTAGGTGCCCTAAAATTAAGTAGGTGCCCTAAAATTAAGTGGCTTAAATCCATCCCTATTCAACAAAGCACTTGAACACATGGTTAACATCATGCATGTACTTAAGTCTCATTGACTTCAATTTGATTTTTTAGTGGGACTTAAACACAGACTAGAAATTAAGTGAGTGTTTTACTGAACGGGAACCCTGAGTTCAAATCCTGGCGTTGGGCTTAAGTGTATGAATGTGGTGGCATCATCCTAAATCCCACTTTTGCAGTGCAGAAAACCATTGCACAGTTTGAGCCTGTTCATCATAAATAATTATCTCTTATCAAGAAAGACCCAAAGAATTGGAGGTGAAGCTGGAGTTGTCTTAGTAGACGCGATCTAGAACATTGCTCTGTACAATCTTACTCCATGCCTGGCTCAAGCCAGGGCCATTATTCCCTTACTTTTGTTATTATTTATTTTTAATTAGTGAGAACATTAATCTAGAAAAGAGAAAAATTAAAATTATGCGTAATGCAGAAGACTACTAATGGACTACCAAAGGCATTAGCCTCTAAACCACTGATATGCAGGTATCTCTAAGAAACTGGAAGTTCTTATTAAGCACCTAATCTGACACCCATTGTAATCAATGGGGTTCTTCCATTGACTTTGGCGGGTGTTGGATCCAGGCTATTTGACAACCTGTGCAAAATTAGTTCTTGACTTTGATCCAGTTCTCGTTCACAAGTGTCCTCATAACAAAAGCTGTGCACGACTGGCAATCTTGTTTTTCCTCTCTGTATTTGTATCTCAGGCTGCATATAAAAGTTTCCCAAAGAAAAGATTTTCACATTTTAAGCAAGAACATAATCTCAGTGAGTTTGTACAATGAGAGTTATTTTATTTGTTTGTAGTTTGTCTGACTCATTGCAATAATAGATAGCTATTGCAACCCCTAACCCCCCACCACTTTTTGCCTATTGCATCTTTTATCCAAAATAGGTTTGCATCTTGGGATCAATATTTACATGATATTGAGAGGATTAAAGTATGTAGCTGCTCTATATGTGAGCATATTTTTAAAAAAATTAAAAATCATTGGTAAAATGCCTCGGCTTTCCCCTGCTCAAAAATGCAGTTGGAGTTTGATTTACATGCACATAAACAGATTTTAATGCTTATACCTCCAGATTATTCAGTTATCACAGCATGCTACCCTTCAATTTAGTGTCATTAATACTTTTTTCACTTACTCCCTTTAGGATACATGTCGCCAGTGAAAATACACTGTTTAATGTAGTCAATAAAATATGTTTTTGTTTGTATTGGTTAGGGCCCTCTTTAAATAAAAGAAAAAATAAAAGAAAAAGCCACAGTAGGAGAACTCAAATCTACTTCATTTTTAACCTGAAAACTATGGAAAAACCAGCGGCAAAGGTGGTCAGTGAGGTTATATTTTATTTCTGCAGAACCAGAGGTAGGAGTATGGCTCTGGGTTTGGGCTTGAACCAAGTTTTATGTATTTTAGAAAAAAGAGCCCTAGATAGTAGATCTCATAGATTCCAAGGCTAGTAGGGACCACTGTGATCATCTAGTCTGACCTGACAGACTAAACCTTGCCTTTGCTGTTGCCATTGGCTGACAGAAGGCTTACAATACGATATTTCTTTGCCTTATTAAAGAGGGAGAAGGGAGTTCCACCCCCCTAAGTCTTTTGGACCTAGGCTTACGGTATTATGAAGATATGTACAATCTACTCACTGTGACAACTCATTTTAGTCTGAGGATGGGTGGACTTGGGAGATACCACAACTGATAATTTGTTTGCCTAACCAAGAACCCAGCAAAGCGGTTGAGCCCCACAGAGGGGTAACCAAGCCCAAGTAGCATAGTCGAGCCCAGAGCATGCATAATCATATTTGAAACATCTGCACAGTCTACTGAGAGTGTGACTCAAATGTGTGGAGCCTGGGAAAGTCCCATTGCTATTTCCCTCTAATTTGGCCTCTGCTTTGAATGATTTAAAACTGTTTTCTCATTTCTTCATGTATTTGTCGGTATTCCTCTGAGACACAGGGATGTTGGCATGAGCTGGTACATGGTATGTCAGTATCACAGTAATCTCTTCCAGTGCTTAACTATCTTTAGAATTAGAACTTTTTCTAATATCTAACCGAAATATCCATTGCTGCAATCTAAGCTGATTACTTCTTGTCCTAACCTCAGTAGACATGGAGAACAATTGATTACCATGCTCTTTATAACATGCTTTTACATAGTTGAAGACTGTTTTCAGGTTCTCACCTCAGTTTTCTCTTTCCTAGATAAAGCATGCTCAATTCTTTCAACCTTATCCCACAGGTCATGGTTTTCAAACCTCTGATCATTCTTGTTGCTCTCCTCTGGACTCTTTCCAACTGGTTATGTACATGGGCTGTCCCACTGAATTCCTCAGTTACTCAATCTGTCAAAATATTATTTACCTTAAAGAAAGGAAGAAAGACATGGGGCTGCTTAGGCTATTTTATTCAGATCTGAGGAATGCCCCCCACTTCTTCTTCCATAAAATGTCCTTGACAAATCAACACAGAAGGCATGCTTTGTGCCTAATTTTTCAATAGAGTAGTAGAAAAGTAGGGCAGATACCTTAGATGCCAATACTGAAGTCAGTGGGAGTTTTTCCATTGACTTCAAGGGGTCAGGATTTTATTTTCTGTATTTATTTTTTCCAAGTGTTACTAGTACTTCTGATTATCTGGAGTTTGTCATTCTCTTTATCAGGTTTCCAAGAACTCCACAATACTTGCTCTGACAATCTGCTTTTTTCTCTTTTGGCTATAAACCAATTTTTGATCTTTAAATACTGATAGTTGTCACCAGAATAATACTTTCTGCCTTGGATAAAGCAGAAGCAGTTTATCTGAATCTACTCTGCTTTGGGTGACACCCCTGGGGCTTCATGTCTCATCAAAAGTCCATTCTGCTTTACTGTTAGAGAGGCCTGGTATCTAGTTTCTCTATGGGAAATTCCATTTTAAGATTTAAGAATTCTTTCTATTTTGCATTACTTGGAACTGGGTTAAAGGATAGTTAAACTGAGATTCCATGTAAGATTAGAAGAACATAAAACAAGCAATATTACTTGTTTCAGCACCTTTTTAAACATTTCCATTCATTCTCTGATACAGTGTAAAGTATTGTTAAATTGACATTGTTTTGATAATTTCTACATCAAGGATTTTTTAGCCCATGTCCCTTTCAGAGTATACAGCACTGTGTAACCTATTTAGAGTTAATATTCACACTTGGAGTCTCTTCTGATATTAGATGATTATTACTTTCCTTATCTGGAGTGAGAAGTCTTTCTGAAATATATTTCACCCAGTATGGTGGATATTTGAGAGATAACACAAGTAGTATGAGAGAAAAAGGCACCTTTCAAGTTATTCCTCTAGAAGAATGGGAAGTTATGCAATTTGTGATTAAATAATATTGTTGTTGTTTGTTTTTTACATGAAGATATAAGCATCATGCTTTCAACCATAAAAATCTGCTGTGGGCTAAAGGCGTGAGATTATCACATGGACCTAATAGGTCTTAATGTTCAGATTGCAAGCTATGATTTAATCGCCTATGCGAACCTATGCCTTGAGTGGAGTTTGCCGTCAGACTTGCTGGACAGAAACGACGATTTGGAGCTATGTTAAGTTGGTCACAGCAGCTACAGATCTACATCCGCTGATATGCACAAGTACCTGCTCCAGAAATACTAAGCAAAACAAAGAGATGGGAACTGAATTTATTCCCTGTTTTGAACTGTGCTCAGTAGATGGCGCTTGAGACACGTGTGGGGCAAGTCTATTAGCTTCATTCCCATGCCGACTTGTTATTCAGTTCTGTAAAAAGGCATTTTGTCTTAATGAATGGGCCGATTTGCCTTTTCCCTTTTGGGGAGCCGTACAGCATAGTAAGTGTTTTCAAAGATTAATCTGCCCGCCATACCGTGATTTTAAAATTTCAATGTATACTGCTATGAATGAAAAGTGAGTTTCAGCCCACAGTTACTTTCTTTCCCACCGGAGTTACTTAACTTGTTGCAATCTCTCTCTCTCTCCTCTCCCTCGCTCCATTGCTCTGAAACTAAGGTATCAATTTTTTCTTGTGTGCCCGTAGGCTGTAATCTGAAATAAACAACAGTATCAGAAGATATGGATTAAAGCCTTTATTTCAACAGTAAATGCTAGATAGTTTGAACATCAAGATCTGAGTCCCTTGATTGCTCCCTCTCCTCGCCAAGGACAGTAGATTCTTGCTCTTTGTGGTCTATGTGCTTATCCTTTGAAAGGCACTGGAGGCAAGATCTATTATTCTGTTTCCAACGTGTAATTTACAGATGTCAGACCATAATTAATTTCTGTGCTGAGTTTTGAAAACGTGATGTAGGTAAAACTTAAAGGAATTAAAGCAGGACTTTTAGAGGGGGATTTCCAAAGGCACCGATTCAGGGTGGGATTTTTAAAAGCACCAATGTGATTTAGGAGCATTGACCTGTGCTCTTAAATCACCTAGACGCTGTTGAAAATTCACCCTTCAATTTGAAGAACATGTTACACTTTGCCAGGATAAGAATTCTTTCATATATCAGTGTCAGAATGGCAATTTTCCGTGGACTCGCTCGAGTTGAGTCAAGAGGCTAGCGGCTGCTTGGCTAGTTTCAGGAGTTAGCACACAAACCACGAATGCAGGATAAAATACCAAGTAAAAGCCCTTTCACATGTTTTGCTTTTGATGCTCAGTTGGCGTTTCAGATTTGACTGGTTCAAGACGACTCAGGTTTTCGAATTTCCCCTGGTACGATGAGTTTCTAACCAAGACCAACTTCTCTCTTATTGTCACATGTGATCACCCACATAAATCTGGATTGAAATACATAAACAATAACAAACCATCACTCCAAATCAAGCATATTTATTGTTCACAAGTAAAATGCATTCTCAAAAAAGTCACTAGGCAAGCCATTTATACATTTGGGGGTTAGACAGATTTAACTTTTACTAATTCAGTCTATCGTTCTCAATCAGTAGACACCTTACAACAGGAGGAAGAGTGAATAATGGTTAGAAAACGTTCAAGGTAATTTAATATCTGTATTGTGAACAATGACCTTTACAGAGTTAAAATAAACTCAATTAAGTCTATTCTATCAATAATAAATTTAGAGAACTACTCAAGGCAAGAATATGTGTTCCAGGTTATCTCAAAGGAACCACAATTTGATTTGCTGAAGTGTGAATATAAATCCAATAGCTAAACAAATGTATGTGTTACATGACAGCTGTGAGCTTCTATAGCAAACACTTAGTGGCAAACTTGTAGTCTGGATGTCAGATGTTTCTGAATACTAGCCCAGGTTGTTTCCGGTACGATCTACTGTGTTCTGTAAAATAGTACTCTGCAGTACATGAATCAGTAATCTACAGTACTGTAATAAATTATATATTCCAGGAGATTAGAAATGCTATATTTTTTAAAAACAACAGTAACAAAATAACAACAACATAGCTGTTATAGCAGTTTTTACCAGTAAATCTCAAAGCATTTTACAAGGGGGGTTGATATCATTTCCCCTTTTTTACAGATGGAGAAACTGAGGCACATAGAGGTGAAATGACATGCCCAAGGTCACCCAGCAGGTCAATCAATGGCGGAGCCAGGAATACAACCCAGGAATTAATGTATTGATGGTAGGCTTGCGAAGCAATAGTGTGTTAAACGTATGTATGGTTATCTTTATGTATATAAAGATGTATTAAAGATAAACCAGTTTCCCTTATAATTCCAGTTTCTTTACTGGATAATGCACTGTTGACAGGATATGTATTATCTCATACTGGTGACAGACTTTGTTACGATATTAGTTTCCTATTGCCACTTCACCATTTTCTGCATGTGTTCATTCGTTAATCTTGTTTTTTCTAGATGCCATAATATTTTAATCCTGTATGCCAAATATACCACGGGTATTGTTTTAATAATATGAACAGTGCACGTTTGTTCCATGCCTTTTGGTAGCATTCAGAAAAAATAAAGATAGAAAACAATTTCCAGACAGTACTCATGGCAACTAGCGCTGTTTCACTGCATTGCTATAATCCGGCTCTTCACATTGAAAACTTCCACTCACCTAGATGTTTCTCCATTGTACGATATTTGTACAGGTGCATCGCATTAAACTAATGGATCCCGCTGAAAATGTAGGGTACAATTAGGAAACCAAATGTGAGTCTTTTATGACAAAAACATCCAGACGCACACCCGTCCCCAAACTGTAGTCTAAGAATTTTCGGGCGACCCACCGTGTTTCAACAAAGATGTCAAGCATGTTGGTTAATGGAAGAGCAAGGCACTCTGGTGAGAGACCCTATGCTACACAGACCGAACCGTCACTTACAATATATATTGATTTGCCACTGGCATATCACAGCACGGATACATCTCAGCTTTTTCCATTTCCTTAATCCAGACGAATTTTAGGTGAACTATTACAAACCAAAAACTCAAAGCAAAACATTCTTAGCCTGTTGGCCAAACGCTCTTTGAACTCGACAAAACAAACACAGTTGGATAAGATGTTTGAATATAGGTCCATCCGCCCCCCACCCCCCTTTAAAGCTAGTCAGTTTCAAGAGTCACTGGAAAGTGTCCGGGACTAAAAAGGTTTTGTTTCCTAAGGACAGTCTACGTGTTTTCAGCACTAAAAGCTGGACAGCTCCACCCCACCCCACCCCGCCCGCTCGATGCATGGGCATTAGAGCCAGTAACACGGACTGGGTAGCTCTCTGGGCCAAAGGCAGAGCTATCTAGTTAGCAGCATTCCTAGGTGGTTGGTTTATCACTCCGACTTGGGCTCCAGCTGGAAATGATAGTAATTCGGCGCAGGACAGGTGTGGAGCGTGCTCACTATCGCCTTTTTTACTGGTGTCCGAGCCAAACGTTCCTTCATCTGGAGATGAAGAGCTCCTTCCTTCCACAACCACAACGGACCAAACTTCAGGCATTCAACCCAATGGGTTTGGTGGCTCCTCCCAGCAAGGCGGAGCTGGGCGAATGTAAAAATGGAAGGACTGAGGCAGTAGAAGACCCAGCCTGCCTCCAGTCCATCAGCTGGGCTCTGTCAGAAAGGGACCGAAACACAGCACAGGAAGAGGCTGGGGATCATCAAAGCCTGTGGAAGGAGCTGTACAGGTCCACAGACCCTGGAGGGCTGCAATCTTTTCTCTTGCCAGAGCAGTGAAGACCCGGCTAGAAGTTATGCGAGTCCCATCACTATTCCCATCTGACCAGCTGTGAGAAAGGACTTCGGGATGCGCCCTTCAGAACAGAAGCATCCTGAAGATGATGATTAAGAACAGAAAGCTGCGTTCTGGATCTCGTTTAGTTCCCCTCATCTTCCCAATGTGCAAGAGACTGTTCTGACCCCGAAGAAGTGGCTTTGGGTAGAGAAATGACACAACTGAAGGTCTCTCTCTTTTAACTCTTCAGTGTTTGTCCGCAGACAATCCCTCCTTTGCGATTTTGGTGGGAGAAAACTTGGAAGAAAGAAAGAACAAGATTTTCTTTGCTGACTCAGAGACAAATTATTTTGCTCTTTCCCATTGCAGTTGGTATCTCCGGAGCTGGGAGGATGGCTGGGGAGCTCTCCCTCAACCTCACCGTGCAGCCCCCAGGAGGAAATGTAAGCAATGCTTTGGTGCCAGGGGTGCTCCTGGAAACAGACCTCCTGCCCCCTTCCCGGGGCACGGCGGTGTTTATCGTCCGCTGTGTGATCCCCTCGCTTTACCTGCTCATCATCACTGTGGGCTTGCTAGGCAACATCACCCTGGTGAAGATCTTCATCTCCAACAGCGCTATGAGAAGCGTGCCCAATATCTTCATCTCCAGCCTGGCCGCCGGAGACCTCTTGCTGCTGGTGACCTGCATGCCGGTGGATGCCTCCCGCTACCTCTTCGAGGAATGGATGTTCGGAAAGGTGGGCTGCAAACTCATCCCTGCCATCCAGCTCACCTCGGTGGGCGTGTCCGTCTTCACTCTCACCGCCCTGAGTGCAGACAGGTAAGATGGCAATACGCCTAGAGATCATCATTATCTGCAGGATGTGTGTGTGTGTGTGTGTGTGTGTGTGTGTGTGTGTGTGAGAGAGAGAGAGAGAGAGAGAGAGAGAGAGAGAGAAATTTCTGCTCTACAGGAGCAACTAGCTACCAGATATTAGTACCAGAACTATTCTGGTATCATAGGAATGCTGATGCACCAAAATGTTCTGTTTTGACATGCCCTTGAATTATATACCTTGATTTTGTTGCCCAAAACAGTGATACCCATTTCATCTCCATTCCAAAAATACATAAAAAAAACAAACAAATTCCCTCCCCTTTCCCCCCAATAACCAACACATAAAGAGGAAAGGGCTTATTCCTGCATCTCTTTCTGCTAAATGATTTAAAGAGAACCATTCAAGGAATTCAAGGCTACCGGATCAGCTCCGTTAACATTTTCAAACTTTTCTAGAGGAATAGCAGATAAAGAAAAATACACTTTCTCTTTCCACCATCCCTCATGTCCTAGTCTGACAACTCTTACTCACAGTGGTAGTGATTATTCATGTGAGCAGCCCTATTACTCCACTGGGACTGTTCCCAGGTGTAGTATTTGCTTGAATAAGGAAGGGATTGCAGGCTCAGGTCCTAAATGACAAAAGTATTGCAAAATGACTGACTGCATCCTTTAAATTATTATCATCTTTTTTTCTTTCCTGTTTTGAACACTTTTCTTCAGCTACAGATGAAAGTTCTTGAACTCTTTCAGGCAAAGTTCTCACTGACTTCTGTGGAAGTCTTATCTGACCATGTGCACGTATGACTGGCTTTCAGTGTATAACAGTGATAAAGGTTTGTGTTGGAAAATGTATCTTTAGCTTTACACAAGTTTTTTGTTGTTTTTTTGCTTTGTTTTTGTTTTAACTTTTTCCTTCAGGGTATAACAAAATTATTTCCCCAGTTTTTCAGCCAGTTTGCAAAAGAGTCTAATTTAATCTAAAATCTTGATCCAAAAGCCCCTCAAAGTCAGATTAATTCAGTGGGTTTTGAATCAGGCCCTATATTATTACTTTTGTATAAAGCATTTAATCTATATTAATGTTTGGTATTTTTGACTACAACTTATGAAAGATCCCTAAAGGAGAATGTAACACTCTAATTTCATCAGTTCAGGAATTTACCTCAAACTGCCTTGTATATGAAAGTGGACATGCAAAATATACTTTCATTTTAAAAAGTGCTATTGTGATATTCTATATGATATGGAAGGAATGTATTTTCAAATCAGAGATTTGTCAAATCACCAGTGAAATATGGAGGATGTGGTATAGAGGTTCAAGTTTCATTTATTTTACTTTTGAGATATAACTTCTGAGTCATCATAAATTCAGTATTATTATACATATAGTTTTGCATCCTCATTATATTAATAAAGATGCATGAAAGTAAAAATACTACTGAAGTCATGATGACTGCATATATTTTAGTGCTGACATCCTAGAAAACAGCAATACACACACTGTCTTGACTGTGTAAAATATTTTTATTACAGGTGGTTCCTTTAACATTTTAGAGGGTTGTATTGTATTATGTGTAGTAGAAATGTGAGTGATTTCCCTGATAAAGCCAAGCATATTATTTGACAGCTGTATTTCTTCTTTTCTTCTGTAGATTATCTTTTCATTTACTGGGGACTTATTCACTTGGTAAATAATTACCAATCTCAATCCATCAGTTTTTACTCAGCAAAAACTTCCACTGACTTCAGTTGACTGAGTCATTATTACTTTTGGACACCGTCCAGCTTTCATTAAAGTCAATGAGAGTCTTGACTTAATGGGAGTTGAAGAGGACTCTTTCAACCCTATCCTGCACTTTTGTGGACCTTAAGCTCCCATTGAACTAAATGGAAGGCATTCATGCTGAAGGAATGCTGGACTAATTGCCAAAGAAGTTACAGGGGTCCCACTGTAGTTTACTACATGGTTAGTTTGGTGCACAGTAAACGTACTCTTTTCAAAGATACCCTTTAAAGTACTTGTACTTTTTTACTGCATTGGAACTAAAAGTTTTTCTGGTCTATCATTGACATGAGAATCAACTGAAAATATTTAGACTGACCTAAGGAGAGATTTGTGAATTTATCTTTTTTTAGCTTTAGGAGGAAAAAGGGTTTGAATTTTTCCCTTTAAACTTCAATGGGGTTAAACATACAAAATAACATATATAAAATATTCAGAGTTTTTTTTAAAAGTATGCCTATATTTACTATTTGGATTGTATAAAAGGAGTTGGGATAAACTGGAATGAGGAGCAAATAGGAAAGGTTTAAATATTCCCATAGTGTAATTAATAGTAATCATAAGTTTGGAAATTCCCTACATCAAGTGACACATGTTACAGTAATGGTGATTTCTGAAAATAAAATATTACAAGGGTTGACTTCATAAGTCACCATGGACTGAACAGTATATTTGAGTGTTGAGACTTGTTGTGGATGGGGGTCAATTATATATTAATTTCCTTGTTTGGATATTACAGTGGTACTCATTCCATATACAGCTATTCTAACTATGCTTTGTATTTCATTTGACCTTTCAGTTACAGATAAATATTTTCTCAGAAAACTGGTGACCTCTTCCTTTTAGTGAAACAAATGTGTACCTTGTATTGTGTCCCTTGTAGAATACTGGGCTCCCATGATCTTTCTCCATGTAAACTTCCTGTAGAAATTGTACTGTGTGAGGATTAGAAACAATTATATCTGTAAAATGCCTAGAAAACAAGTTTCAATGTGTCTGGAAGTGAAACAAGTGGGTTTCTGCTGAGTTAAGGATAATGGACCAGATTTTCAGGAAGTGTAAATGGAGCTATGCTGATTTACACCAGCTAAAGATTCAGCCTAACATTTTCAGCTTCCTTTAGCAATACCATGGGCTACTGTTTATAGCTCATACTTTTTTGCATGGTCACATTTTTCTAATATTGTGATCAAATATAATTCTGCTGTTTTCTCTAGATTTATTTTTCCTTTTAACAAATGCTTAAAGTGCAGGGGGTCAAATGCAGCCCTTGTGTAACTCCATTGAAATCAATGGAATTAGACCAAGCATAAATCGGGTCCTATCACCATACATACAGAGTGACTTTTTCTTCTTTTTTAAAAGCATGACCGAAAGAAAGCACTAATTAGATGGCTTTTAGGATAATTGAGTAATGGTCATGGTTGAAATTCAGGCTCCCTTGAAGTTAATAAGAGATTTGTCATTGACTACACTAGAGCCAGCCTTTTAACTCCTACATTTTAATAGCAAAGCCCTATCATCATTTTGGCCCCAATCCAAAAACATTTAAGTACATGCTTATAGTTAAGAACCTGCTTTTGTGCTTTGCTGGATCAGCACCTTACATCATTATTAAGATTTGAATAGCTCAGCTATTCAATACAATATTACTTTAATCTTCTATGGCTTCAAGTAGCATTTCTTGGAACTATGCAAAAGTAGATGTAGAAATGGAGAGAAAAACAACTACAGTTCTATACAACCTTAAAAATATGTGAGTTCAGTGCTGATTTCTGACTTTATAATAGAAAATAAAATGCTTGTTGAGTCACTTCATACCTCTATTATTTCTTACATTGTCAGATACCCAATTAAAATAATAGGATGAGGTCTTTCAGCAATGGTGCAAAATATCCCATAGCAGCTACTGGGTTTGTATCCTTAAATATTTGCATACACACTGGACCATGAGGTCATTTTATGAGACATAGGCCACAGAAAGTGGTATTTTCATGAGTAATGTCATGTCACAGTGTCAGCATTTGCAGAGCTGCAACATCATTACAAGTAGTATTGTTTTATGGACTTTATCCCATAAGTGGGGAACTAATAGTAAAAGATTTATCTTGACTAGAAGTCTGTGTTCAGAGGTGTCCACATTCTCCTAATCAAGTCTGTCTCTCTTTAAAACATGGACCGGAGGCAAAAAGTAATTATTTTCTACACTTTTTTGTGCTAAATTCTGTTGGCACACTGAGTGTATGATGGAGGGGTTTGAAGAAATTTAAACCATCCAACAGGTGTAGTCAATCAGATACCAAGTGCTGTATCTGTCATCCCCACCTCCTTACACAGTTCCCACAGTCTCCACTGCCCATTGGAATTCTGGGTTGAACTCCCAATGCCTGATGGGGCAAAAACATTGTCACGGGTGGTTTTGGGTAGTCATCAGTCGCCCCTCCCTCCGTGAAAGCAACGGCAGACAATCGTTTCACGCCTTTTTTCCGTGCAGACACCATACTGCTGTCAGTAGACGGTGCAGTAGGACTGCTAACCATCATCATCCACTGCTTCCAGTGCAACTCTGCTCTCCTGGTCTCCTGGTGCCATGAATCTACCTCGCAGGTCCTCTCGTCGTTCTGTGGCATCTGTTGTCATCTACCGCTTCCACTGCAACTCTGCTCTCCTGCAGACACCATACCACGGCAGCGTGGAGTCTGCTCAGCTCACCGCTGCTGTTGTGAGCATTGTAAACACCTCGCGCATTATCCTGTAGTATGTGCAGAACCTGCAAAAGCAGGAGTGGAGGTGACGACAGCGTGATCATGATAGTGATGAGGACATGGACACAGACTTCTCTCAAAGCACGGGCCCTGGCAATGGGGATATCATGGTGGTAATGGGGCAGGTTCATGCTGTGGAACGCTGATTCTAGGCCTGGGAAACAAGCACAGACTGGTGGGACCGCATAGTCTTGGAGGTCTGGGATGATTCCCAGTGGTTGCGAAACTTTTGCATGCATAAGGGCACTTTCATGGAACTTTGTGACTTGCTTTCCCCTGCCCTGAAGTGCAAGAATACCAAGATAAGAGCAGCCCTCACAGTTGAGAAGTGAGTGGTGATAGCCCTCTGGAAGCTTGCAATGCCAGACAGCTACCAGTCAGTCAGGAATCATTTGGAGTGGGTAAATCTACTGTGGGGGCTGCTGTGATCCAAGTAGCCAACACAATCACTGAGCTGCTGCTATCAAGGGTAGTGACTCTGGGAAATGTGCAGGTCATAGCGGATGGCTTTGCTGCAATGGGGTTCCCTAACTGTGGTGGGGCAATAGACGAAATGCATATCCCTATCTTGGGACCGGACCACCTTGGCAGCCAGTACGTAAACTGCAAGGGGTACTTTTCAATGGTGCTGCAAGCACTGGTGGATCACGAGGGACGTTTCACCAACATCAACGTGGGATGGCCGGGAAAGGTGCATGATGCTCGCATCTTCAAGAACTCTGGTCTGTTTGAACAGCTGCAGGAAGGAACTACTTCCCAGACCAGAAAATTACCCTTGGGGATGTTGAAATGCCTATGGTTATCCTTGGGGACCCAGCCTACCCCTTAATGCCATGGCTCATGAAGCCATACACAGCCACCCTGAACAGTAGTAAGGAGCAGTTCAACTATAGGCTGAGCAAGTGCAGAATGGTGATAGAATGTGCATTTGGACATTTAAAAGCTCGCTAGTGCAGTTTACTGACTACTGCTAAATTCGACCTAAACTCGTAGTGTAAACCAGGGATGAGACACAGAAAACTAGGGTCTGGGCCAGAGAAGGTTCTGTTGGGAGATAGCTTAAGCTGAGTTTTATGTTTTGGTGTTGTTATGTAAGTTAACAATAAAGGCAACCCCCAGAAAAGGGGCATTGTGTATTATGTGCATTGTATGTATCTTTTCTCTTCAGGTGATGATCAGAATGTTACCTACTTACAGTATGAAAAGCCCCAAATCCTTCAGTTTGTTCTGAGTTTTAACCATTTCACACAGCTTAACTGAATGTACGGGAGTGTACAGATTTACTGCATTGGATCATACTATCAAGATCAGTAGTCTGCCTCTAGCAGTGGTCCAAAGTAAGGTGAAAAAGGAAACCTAGTCCACATAGCTCTTTGGGCAATGCTATCCAGGGGGGAAAGATTCCTTACTGACCATACTGAGATGAGATTTATTAATAGAATAAATAGTGAATATATTTAGCTCTTTTATATATATAAATATAAGAGCTAAGTACCTTCCATATTTATTCTATAAATAATATATATATAAATCACACACACACACACACACACACAGAGAAATTGATTTTTATATATTTCTCACCCAAAATGTATACTTATGTTGCATCATTGCTTCAGATTGCAGAATTGCATCAGAAACAGAATATTTCTAATGTGTGTTTTGTTATAGAAACATCCGTTCTTTCAGGTGGTTTTGGGGGTTTAATTTTTTTGTGTATCATTTTTCATTTTGCCTTCTCTGTCTATTTCCTATTTTGTGTGTGTGTTGTTCCTTTTGTATTATCCGTTGTTTTTTCCACATTAATATTCTACCTTTTGTTTTATTTTTCAATACTTGGTTTACACACTGAGCTCTTTAATTGTGTATTTTTGCTTTCTCTCCATACCTTCTTTATTTTTGTTAAATACACTTTTGTGTCTTTGATCCTTTTGTTAGGTACAATAAACAAATACACAAAAATCTAGGGGGATGTCTCTGTGTTGCTACAATGCAAAGCTTCTGCAGAAGGTGCAAATGAAATGGAATCAGATATGTTGAAAAGGGGAGACTAAGGCAACTGGTATGGAACAGCTGAAAAGGCAGATGAGGCAACAGTTTCCTTTTCTTCAGGATTTTAAAATGTAAGGCCAGATCCTCAGCTGCAGTAAATGGACATGACTCTGATGTCAACAGAGCTTTGTACTCATTTACACTGCCTGAGTATTGGCCATGACACTTCTGAAAATCAGGGGGACATGCTATCCTGTAGCTGCTCTTTAATTATTCTGCCCATCACTGAGTTTAAAAAGGAAACATGGGGAACGGTTTATGACAGTAATAGTTTTATAAGGGTAAACTGTAATTGAACAGATTTGTACACCATAGGCTTCTGCCTCCAGACATTTATGCTTCTGGGCAACTAATATCTTTTATTGACCTTCTCCTCTGATAGTCGTACCTTTAGGAGATGAAAATTGATTTTCTTTATTCAGGCATGTGCAGAGCAATAGTGTGCTTCTTGACCCACTGCCTAAGGTTGGGCAGTAGCAATGGCCATACAGTATATTATATCGAGGTGGGTATATATACACACCTTGAAATGATGTTTATATAAATTATGTATTAGTGGGAGTGTTATTTTAAACAGACTATAGTGAAGTTGTTTCACTTTCCCCATTTTCTGAAACCAACCTGTTCCGATGTACTGGGAAGTTTTTGGAAATCATTAGTTCACTAAGGACCTTGACTTCAGTGGGCTTTGGATCAGGCCCATACTGAGGGCAAGGGGGAGAGGAATAAAACCCAAAATGCTTCACTCCCTTCAAATGCTTTGCCCATTCAAACCTCCAGGATACAAGACTCATAGGAGCCAATAAGTTTTATAGCCTGATCATCTAGTCTATTACTAGACTAGACAGGGGTGTAAAATGGGTGTCATGGAATGAAGAATCAGGCCCTTCGTTTTTGCTGTTTTCGCAGTCACTGCTAGCCTTTCTGACCAGATTCCATATTGAACCGAATCTGTTATGCCACATTAAGTTGTATAAAAGGTGCCCATCAGCGAATTTTTGGATGCACGTATACGCTTAAATATCATTACAATAGAGAATATTGGAAAATACTCCTTTCGTTCTTACATCATCACCTTCCTTAGGAACAGGCTTGAGCAAATAGATAAAGATGTCTTTTATCAGTCAGTGAAAGGCTGTGCAATACCAGGTAAATGGATTCAGGCCAGTGGCAGTAAGAGGCTATGGCTCTTCATGGATCTGCGAGTTGGCCTCCTGTTGGGAGGCTTTTGTTAGCCTGTAAGAAGTACAGTAGGTTTATTTTAGATGAGAGGTGGAGGAAGAGGCAAGAGAAAAAGAAAAGTCAGAGAAATAGTCCCATCTTCCTGTGAAACTCCAGATATAGACGGGGGGAGGAGGGTTTGAGTAGGATAGAATTGTACTTCCTACCTGCAAGGTGATCATATTTTCAAAATCAAAAATGGGAAATTTTTTAGGGTGACACCTTTTAGGGTGGAGAAATCATCATACCAAAGACAAGAGTATCTTATTTAAAAGTTTCAGAGTAGCAGCCGTATTAGTCTGTATCCGCAAAAAGAAAAGGAGGACTTGTGGCACCTTAGAGACTCACACATTTATTTGAGCATAAGCTTTCCTTTTCTTTTTTAAAGTGTCATGCTAGGCTATTGCTGCTGCCAGTTCCTGGGTCAAAAGGACCAATTTTTTGGCATGGCAGATTTTGTTTCCACAGAAACTTATCCTGAAACACTGAACACGTGTCACTGACATTCACTTTGAGCATATGAACAGTTTTAATCATGTCTCCACTCACCCATTCAACTTCTCTTCACTCCTAATGCTTGTCATCACATTGAATGATCATTCCACTGGTAAATGCAGAGGCAGTTCTACTCAGCAAAGGGATATGTCTTGAACAAGCATTTTATATTTGTTAAAAAACAAACAGCACCAAATGAATGGACTGATTCTATGAAAAACTGGGACATTTCAGGTGTCCTGAAAGAACTTCCCAGGACACTAGAACATATGAATAAGGTCATTTTCTCCTGTACTGAATAGTCAAATTCTGCTCATCTTACTCAGGCAAATAGAGAATATTGGAAAAGTCAATGCAGCTGCTCATGTAAGGAAAGCAGGATTTGCTTTAGAGGGTTTACTTTTCACCCTCCCGGTCTAAAATTTCTCTGCATGATCTACTACTGGACACTGACTCGTCATAAAAAGTGCTGAGTTACACCTTAATTCTGTATTTAGACTCCTGATGACCCTTTATATTGTCAAGCTAAATAATGTCTTCTTATATTTCAAACCTATACATAATCACACCCAAAGTAAAATGCCAGTAGAGAGATGAACATGGCAGATGACATTTTGGGGGATTACCTGTGGGCTAAGCACTGGTCCTGTTATCTTAAAATGGAAGCTATGTGGCTGTCAGTTGTACCAAAAAAACTTCCCCAATAGCCTTAAAACATAGCCCAATAAAAATCACAGTAATATGACAATTTCAATAATCAGCTTTAAATTACATCTCAGTGATCAACACCTTTTCTTTTCGAGTCAGTAGTTGGCACCATTAACGTCTCTGAAATTCTCAGATAAACATAATCTGTGTTTCAATCGTTTCAAAAACAGCAGGAATGCAATGTAATCAGATATAACTTTTGCATCATCTATGTTTTTACAAACGCCTTCAAATTGAAAAAAACATTCACTCTTTTCATAACTGGCGGATCCAGCTGTCTCTATAACTGCTGGGCAGTATCGGTGCTTGCCTTTATAGAAAGAGATCAGTTAATAACACCTCAATTTGGGCCAGATCTTCAGCTGGTATAAAGAGGCATAGCCCCAGTGATGTCAATGAAATTATGGAGACAAAGGGGGGTGAGATGATATCTTCCAAGCTTGTCTTTTACCAACAGAAGTTGGTCCAATAAAAGATATTACCTCACACACTGTATCTAAAATCCTGGAACCAACATGGCTACAACACAACTGCAAACAACAAATGAAGTCATGCTTATTTACATCTGCTGAGAATGTGGTGTGTTAGCACTGTGTATATGTAAGGGGTGAGAGCATATACATCTCATTTACACAGGACATTGCACTTAATTGTTTGGCATTACTACAGGAGTTTATTTATATGGTCAACAGCATTGTTAATAAAAGTAAAGGAAATCCCTGTAGTTCCATATTCCTTGACAATATTAATTATGGTTCTTTGTTAAGAAATGGAAGGGATTTTCTTTTGTAAGGTACAGACAAATGGTTTTCATTACACTTCTCAGATTGCTGTCAAACAGTTTGTGTGGATGGAGCTTGTCTCTAGAACATAACGCTGAAATGGATGTTTCTGATCATAGAATCATAGAATATTAGGGTTGGAAGAGACCTCAGGAGGTCATCTAGTCCAATCCCCTGCTCAAAGATTGGACTAGATCTTCCTGATGTGAGGATCACCCGCCTTTGACTACTTTGTTGGTCCTCGTTTCAATTGATTTCCATGCAGATTACATGGTGTAGTTTTTAGGCCCTAATCCTGCACAGTAAAACACCCCCTGACTTCAAAGGTGCAGGATCAGGGCCTAAGCAAATGAGTCATCTCAGTGTTAGAAGTACTGAGAAAATCTGGCATGTTTTGGACAAAGCTGCTTGTTAGTGCTGCAGGCCCATGAAACAGATCTCATTGGTGGCAAACAGACAAGGAAAGAAACACCCCAAATTTGCAGAAAAGCAAAAGTGATATTTCTGTTTTGTCATTGTGGCTGTTACCTTGAAACCCGGTTTACCTGATGGCTGACAAGCTGCCTGAAAGTGGTGGCTCTGATGGCTTTGTAAGAGAAAAACCTAGTCCAGCTGCTGAAGCTATACCCAAAAGGCATTTAGACGTGCTTCATTTCAGGGTACAGTGTATGTGGCAGGAAGTGGACTCAGTACAGTGCAGAGTAGCACAGGGAGTCTGATGCCTGTAGTGGTGGTATAGCTGTAAGGACTAGAGACTTCTTTTTCTTTTTTCTTGCTACTTCCCTGTTCCAGTTTGGCAACTTTTAAAGCCTTCTTCCAAAACTCATGATTATACTCCTGGCTGTCATGAAAATTGTTCTAAGTTCTGCTGATATCCAGTCCATGTTCTGAGTCTCTGGCCACCCCCTTGATCATCTTCCATCCATAATCATCGCAAAGGCCATCCTACCAACATAACTCTGAGGTCTCCACTGGACACATCCATACCAACATAGCTTCACCTTCCTCAACTTGTCTTCAGTTGGGGCAACCTGCATTAGGCCTCTCACAACCTCATTTCATTTTCTATCATGGAACTGACCATCTCAACATCTTTATTTCATGGGGGAGAGCATACTGATTTCTTTTCTTGTTGCTGGCCAAGTCTCGGTTCCATATATTAGGACGGGTTGAATTGTAGTTGTGTACACTCTAGCTTTTAACTTTGTTGGTATCTTTTTATCACAAAAAACTGGGGGCATCGCCCACCATTTGCACCAAGCAGCTTTGGTATGATCTCAGGCATCGCTCAGGAAGGTACCATTGTCAGCAACCATTGATCCAAGGTATTTAAATTATTTCACTTTAAGTTCTTTGCTTGTAATATCCTTTATGGCAGGTCCTCCTCCATCAATTGTCACAGCCTCAGTCCTACCAACATTCACTGTAAACTGTGTTGCCACTGTTGAAAGTTGGTTGCAGGATCTCACAGTCTTCTGCATAGATCACAAAGTCATCAGCAAACAGCATATTCCAAGGTGACTCCCTTCGTATATTCTCACTTACCACATCCAAGACAACAAAAACAAAAAAGGTCTCAATGCTGACCTTGGCGCAGGCCAACATTTACTGGAAATTCTCAGTTGTAGCCATGTTTGGTTTTGACTGTGGTAGTCACTCCATCATACATATCCTAGATAAGAAGGACATATCCTTCCAGCACATCTTTCTGTCCCAAAGTCTGCCAAACTAATTCTTGTGGTACATGATCATAAACCATCTCCAAGTCCATAAAGACCTCATTCAGTTGCTGTCTCTTTTCTCTAAACTTCTCCATGAGGATTCATAGAGCAAATATGGCATTAACACATGGTGACCCTTCCAAATTTCAATAATTTCATGCAGACACTTTTTGATAATCTCCCATACTTTCATAGCACTGGAAAAGGACTGAACACCAGGCTAAATTTTGCACTTGGATTCATGGGAGCCCTATATGCACATCCAAACACTGAATTTGGTTCATTGTTTTAAAAAAATTATTTTCCCCAATCAATTTCAGTGAGAATGATGAAGTTGTTGGGGGAGGAGAAGGAAAATAGTCAGAAGGAAATGAAACATATTTTAGCACTCAGATTTACTCTCGGTACCCAGAGTCGTATTTTGATAATATCTGAACTTTTATATGTCTTCCCATGCATGCATATTCTGTAAGCAGGAAGGAAAGAATACAATACTGAAAACAGCGCAAGCAGAGGGAGCTCAGCCAGCCCCAGGTCCTCAAAGGTATTTAAGTGCTTAAATACTTGAGAGGCCCTGGGTCTCAGTCCCTTGAATGACATTAGTGCAGTCACAGAAGTACAGATGTTGAGAATGGTACTTTGCTGTTTCATTCATAAAATGAATATTTATAGTAAATTATTGTCCTGATTCATGGTATTTTATTATTTAAAAGCAACAAATCACAAGAAAGCTCTTTCCCATAGTATTAGGTGCAATGGAAGATGATAGTATCTAGCACCTGAGTGGCTTTTTTTCTCTTGAAGCGGCAATTATATCTGTTTCTTTAAAATAATCGTCACAGATGATATAATCAATATTAGGGTTTGACACCATGTGCCTCCAACAAAAATACTTTAGGAAGAGGATACTCTTTCATTCCAACACTAAGATATTTAGTTTGTGTGTTGAGGGAAAGGGTTGGGGGGAGGATGACAGAGGGAGTTTCTTCCATGCAAACGATAAGAAGCTCTGTAACATACCCACTAGGCAGGTTCAGATATTCACAGTGGGAGCTTCAAGTGAGCATGTGAATGTATTTATAAGCAGAATGCCCAAGCTCCAGAGAAAGAAAATTTATTATAAAAATATTTCCTACAATGAGGCACCCTTGCCATTGGTGGTAATGTTAGAAAAGGGAGGAATATAGACTTTTAGGGAAGACTTCTAATTAAAACTGAAAACTCATTTATATTAACTACATGACCTAACTGGCAAAGTACAATGGGCTGGGTTCATCAAAGAGGTTAATGGGAACATGGGTTTCCTTGGTAATTTAAATAAATAACATTCCTTACTTAGGTTTACTTCCAAATGTTAATAAAACCTAGCCAAATTTGTTTATAGAAATCTATCAGCTCATAGATTTCAGATTGTCCTATTATCTACATCTGTGCCAATTTTGTACAAATAGAGAAGCTGCATAATTGCTTTTCATTAATGTTGTAATACATCATTTATGTTTGATTTCATCTGTAGTCTGTTACTTACCATTTCCTATTCCATGTCTTTTCATAGATATAAACAATGGGCCAGATTCTTCAATATGCTGAATGCCTCCTCGCAGGTGCTGAGTTCCACTCCCACTAACTTCAGTTGGCGGGCAGGGTGCTCTGCACCTCACAGGATAGGGCCCTAGGACAGGGAGTGAAGAATAATGTGTCCCTTTGAAAATGCCTGGGGAATTTAAGTAGACAGGACACACTGATTAAATTTGCCAGCCTGACCACCCTTATTCTTCAGAACAGAAGCCAGGGGTTCTTTGTTACCACAAGTGATCAGTAACTTTGGTTTATGTCTCAGCTTAAAGAGGACACCACCAACAGCACAGAACCCTCTAACACTGACTCAGTAATGGCTCAGGTGACAGTGTACCATCTACTGAATCACCAACATCAATTTCTGGCAGCATCTGGTTCACGCCTAACACTACTTAACTGATGAGAGCTGACAAGACCACAGTCCCAGGTGGTGTGGCTGCAGCTATAATAATTCAGTGTCCTGTCATGAAAGAGAGAGAGAGAGAGAGAGAATTGAATTTCTTGATACAACACGTGGTTTTCACAGAAAAAATGTAATTATTAAATGTTATATTTAATATACATTAATAAATACAATATACTGTAGTAAAATAGATTATATGTACATCTATGACACATCACATCAGAAAAATTCAAGTGTTACATGTTACTTTAATCAAAGGCTTGTATTGCCTTTATGCATCAGACATAGAATGTTTATTATTAATTAATTAATTATTTTTGCCCCTCTCCAGGTACAAAGCAATTGTAAATCCCATGGACATCCAAACATCAAATGCAGTTCTGTGGACGTGTTTTAAAGCTTTTGCCATCTGGATAATCTCCATGATGTTAGCAGTTCCTGAAGCAGTTTTCTCTGAAGTGGCCCACATCAATGGCACAGATAACGTCAGTTTCAGGGCATGCATACCGTATCCCCAGACAGATGACATGCACCCGAAGATCCACTCTGTGCTGATATTCTTAGTATATTTCCTTATCCCTCTCACCATCATTAGTATCTACTACTATCATATTGCTAAGACTTTAATTAAGAGTGCACACAATATCCCTGGAGAATATAGTGAGCATTCTAAAAGACAGGTAAGCTATTTGCAGTGCACTTGTATAGTGAAAGATTTGTCTGCTGTACACATTTTAAAATAAAAGCACAAAAGCTGTAACATGCTGTGACAGGGTCGGGCCGGATGGCTACAGGAGAGTGGCAGAAGGCAGAACAATCAGGAACCTTCTGGAGACAATTAAGACAGACAGGCTGATTAGAACACCTGCAGCCAATCAAGAAGCTGCTAGAATCAATTAAAGCAGGCTAATCAGGGCACCTGGGTTTAAAAAAAGGAGCTCACTTCAGTTTGTGGTACATGTGTAAGGAGCTGGGAGCAAGAGGTGCTAGGAGCTGACAGTGAGAACACATACTGTTGGAGGACTGAGGAGTACAAGCATTATCAGACACTATGAGGAAGGTCCTATGGTGAGGATAAAGAAGGTATTGGGAGGAGGCCATGGGGAAGTAGCCCAGGGAGGTACAGCTGTCGCACAGCTGTTCCAGGAGGCACTCTAGACAGCTGCATTCCACAGGGCCCCGGGCTGGAACCCGGAGTAAAGGGTGGGCCCGGGTTCCTCCCAACTCCTGGTCAGACACAGGAGGAATTGACCTGGACTGTGGGTTCACGAAAATGGCCAAACTGAGGGCTGCCGTGAAGCTCCAAGGCGAGCAAATCCGTCAATAAGCGCAAGTCCCACCAAGGTAGAGGAGGAACTTTGTTACAATACATAGTATAGGCCTAGGATTATATTAAAATTCTCATAGGCATAGGCCCATTATCTCAAAAATCTCCCTATGTTAAATCTTATTTTACAACAGTTCTAAGACTAGTTTGGAATGAGTATTTTTACTCTGTTAGATAAGAAATACAAAGAAAAACAAGCTGAAGAGTGTGTTTATTTCTTTTCTGTCTTAGTTTTGTAGTAAGAAACAGAAACGATTCAACTGATGACATTAATTACTATTTATACTAATGTATGGTATTGGTGACTTGAGTATTTCTATGTGTTGTTGATTTAGCGATCACTTTTGTATTTGTTAAGAAACAGCATTTGCTGGGGCAACCAGTTGTACTTTTCTGACCTCTATATACTCATCTCTTGCTGAAAGAAATCCAGTGCATTACAGAGTAATCTGTGGAAACAAACTGTAAAGGGCCAGATTCATCAAAGGTGTAAAAAAACCTTGTGCCTGGAAACTAGGTATTGAAATACAACAGAAAAGGCAGTTCTTGTAGGACTTCTAGTCTAGTTGAAACTACGAAGTGCTGAAAATCCATGTAAGGATTTCTTCTTGTTTCTAGAACAAAGTGGCTTGGATAAGCAGTCAGATTTTGGAGGCATTCCTCTGAATAGAAATGCTGAATGTACAGAGGTTCTCCACAATCCATATTTAGTAGTACCATCCTTCTTTGCATCCTCTATATTACAATATGCTACAAGTCTTTGAGACAGAGCATATTAACAGCCAACTGAAATCAATGTGACAGATCAACAAGCCATATCAGCAGCCTACTCATCAATGTAAATGACACAACAGTTTTACTGTTCAACAAAGTAAATCTTTCTGAGGGAAACTGCCTCAAAATCCTACATCCACTTTACAGACAGCTTAGATTGCTTAATAAAAGACCAATGCTGATTAAAAGAATTAGGTAGGGTATTTGCTGCCACATTTTAGACTGTTACATTTTCACCCCCTGAGAAGAGATAAACTATTTACCATCTAAAAATATGTTTAACAGAATAATGAAAAAAATTCCTTGTGTCCTCTGTACTCAACATTTTGTTTCTATTCTAGCCTGTTTCCTTTTAAAAACACACACTTACCATCACTGCACGGACCATTTTCTTACTCTGTGAAATATAAAGAGCCATTTGTTTGACCTCATGGAAAGTAAAGCTAATTTTCATCACATTTCCGAAACTGCCAGAGATTCTTTAAAAAACAAAACACATTTTTGCTTTACTTATTTGTTGAGTTAATCTATTAGATTAAAAGGGGGAGGACAGTCTGACCTATGTACATAACACTTGATAAATGGTAAAGGATTCAGATTCCTGCTTCCAACCAGAGTTTCTCTAAGAAAGAGAACAGATGGGGAACGTACACATCTCATATTTTCTGCTAGCTTTGCAATTTACAGCTGCGAATAGAGTGCAAAATGGGTGTAAAATCCTATTCGATCGGAATGGTAGCATTTATAGCCAATTTCCAACTCACTTTGTACAAGTATACATGGTTGCACAAGGTGAAAGGCAATGGAAAATCAGGCCCAGTAGAAGCAAGAAGAGATTCAGAGGCCTAGAGTGTGTGCCCTTCAAGGCACAAACTTTGCAGAGATAGAAAACAGCATGCTCTCTATGGCTGTGTGAAACCTGCTGGTTTGGGTTTGGATGGGTATTGGTGAACTATACTTACTGGTTTAGTTCACAGGGTTTTGCAACCCTCCAACACCCTCAAATTCATTTGAGTTTTTCTAGTGAAAAATAGAGCCAGAAAGCAGGAATCCTCCGCATAAGCCCTCCTCCCCACAGCAGGCCCTGGCTTTTCCTACAGTGGAGGGAACACACAGTGGCTTTCTACCTTCACTGTCTTCAGGGGTTGACCACCTGGCCTGTTCCCTCCATCTTGTTTTTTGTGAGGACCAGTGTGTTGGCCATATTCCCCTACATTTAGCCCTGTAACTGGCTTCGGAGGAACAGGTGGCCTGCAACTCCCACTATTCTACAGCAATGCAATTGGGAACTGCTTCTCTAGTCTCACTTTGGATGCTTTACCAGACCCTTTACCTCAGTCTGCATCTGAGATGCCACTGAGTGCTAAGAGCACCTGTTCTGGGGATTTGCTAAGAGAATGGTACAAGCTGTGGCATTTCAGCCCCAGGGGGAAATAATGGGATGTAAGTGCCATTGCTTAGCTAACACTCCATGCATCAGACTAATAATGTCTCCAAATTTCAATTTTTTTTTCAAATTAGCCAAGGGTTGAGATATGTTCCAAAGGAATCTATTCTACCATCTTATGTGGTGGCTGAAAGCCAATATATACTTGGAATATGAGTCCATCTTGGTGTACTTATCTATTTAACAAACCCATATATAAAGGCCAGTTTATCTAGTGTAGCTGCAAGCAGCTAAGGAGTGGTTAATGAAAGTGAACTGTACATGAGAAATGAAATCAAATGAGATAGCAAAAGTAATTTAGCCCTTAAAGGAAGTAATTTTACCGATCTTATCTGAATTCATTGTTAGAGTTAATGTTAAGTGAAATGTTACATGTATTAATTAAGTCTGTTACGTGGATTAGTTCTATTCTGTGTTGTTAATTTGGGTTCTGTTGATTTATCATTTTAGATGGAAACTCGAAAGCGTCTGGCAAAAATTGTTCTGGTCTTTGTTGGCTTTTTTGCCATCTGCTGGTTCCCTAACCATGTATTGTACATGTACCGGTCCTTTAATTACAGTGAGATCGACCCATCACTAGGACATATGATCATTACCTTAGTGGCCCGAGTACTGAGTTTCTGCAACTCCTGCGTCAACCCATTTGCACTGTATTTTCTGAGTGAGAGTTTTAGGAGACATTTCAACAGTCAGCTTTCCTGCAGGAGGAAATCTCATCAAGAGAGATCCACCAGTTATCTGCTCAGCTCCTCTGCCATACGAATGACTTCTCTGAAAAGTAATGCCAAGAACACTGTGACCACCTTGACTCTACTGAATGGGCACAACCTAAAACAGGAAATGTCATTATGATTTCATCAGTGGAGCACTTTACCTAGGAATAATTCTGAGCTTTTATTTCACAGCCATGTCAATAGCTTAAGGTGCTTTCACTAGTCCTTGAAACAGAGGATTGATCCAAGTCTTTCAGTTTGGGACCGTTGCATATCTAACTTCTAATTACTTTCACACAGAAATGAATGATATTACTGAGTGAGAAGAGAAGAATGAGGGTTTCTAAGACTGTTTGTTAAGGGCCACAATTCTGTACATTTAACATGCAGGACAACAAAGGTATGCTGTTAATAGTGGTGTAGCTGATATGATGTTATTTAAAAAAGAATATTGATTCACTTTGCCGAACAATTTATGGTACGTGACTTTTTATGACTATTGCTAATTGCTCTTGTCCTGTTCTAATAGAGTGTATGAGGAACACAACTAAAAATGATGCACACACTCTTAGGGCTGGGAGAGGTGGTTTTTTCCAAAGCCATAGGTTCTAGATTCTGAAGAGAATCAAAACGTTGTGAAGGCTGGATTTGCAGTTGTGCAAATCTGCATAGTTCCATTCACTTGAATGGACCTACAGCAATTTACGCCAAATACAAATTTGGTTTTTGAAGTCCAAGTTCTGTTTGGCTCTGGCAGACCATGAGTTCTGGGAGGCTGCATTTTTAAAATTGCATTCTTCTGTTATTATAGTCCTAGAAGCAGTGAAAGAATTACAAGGCACCCAGAATCTGTCACTTGCATAGTACAGGATTCCATTTAGTTAGAATTTTGAAAATGACAGTTCCTTTGAAAATTAGTTAGCTATGTCAGGGTAAAAAGCATTTGCTGAAACTCAAAAGTTTCTCAGAAACCAAAATAAAATTCTATGGTTTTATAAAGCCTGCAACCCCACTGGGTATGGCTACCTTGCAATTAAACACCTGCCGCTGGCCTATGTCAGCTGACAGTCTCACCGGACTTGGACTGTGGGGCTATACAGTTGCAGTGTGATGTTAGGCCTCAGGCTGGATTATAGCTCTGGGACCCTCCCCTGTCATGGGATCCCAGAGCTTGGGCTCCAGCCTGAGTCAGCTTACATGGGCCAGCCACAGGTGTTTAATTGCAGTGTGGATGTATTCAGTGGTTTCTACTGTGTCTATTGCTTATTATATTTCACTCCTAATTTCCTACTACCAAGTGCCCTTGTTGACTTAAAACTACTATAAACTTCAATGGAAATGTTGAACATGCAGTACGGCAAGATTAAGGGTAATGTTTTCAAAGATCCCTAAGAGAGGTAGTAGCCAAATCCTATTTTCAAAAGTGTCTTAGATACAGAGAAGCTCCACTCTCTCACTGAAAGTCAGTGGGACCTAAGTCACTGATGCACTCTTGAAGACTTTACCCTAAATCCCTCAAGCAGGGATTCTTAAACTTTGTACTTGTTTTAGTGCAATTAACAGCAGAAAATGAACAGGAACAGTACCATGTGACCAGCCAGCGCTCAGTGGACCAGCCACAAAGCCTCTCAGGACCACAGTTTAATCTCTAAAGGATTATGCTATGGTGTGGAGAATTTCAATACTACTGCTTTCAAGGGGAAAGTTTCAGAGTATGCATTTAGCTGTAGGGCTGGGATTGCAAGGATGATGAATGGTAACTGATTCTACCTTGCAAAAGAGAAATGGTAAGACCTCCTCTTGCCCTGGTACCACCCTGTGTAAAGGGGCTTGTGGCAGGGTCATCACCCTGCCATGCCTCAAAGGGCTTAAAACAGCCCTAAGAAAGGGCTGTAGCCAGAGGAAAGCTAGGCTGATTGGGGGAAGTAGCCACAGGTGGGGCCATGCCCCAATCAGGCCACAGCTGGCCCTGTAAGAGGGCTGTTAGCCAGGAGCTGAAAGAGAGAGACTCTCTCTAGCTACATGGAGAGAGGAGGACCTGGCTGCCTGGGAAGCTGAGGAGGGTACCTAGGGCAGGGTAGTGCTGGGGAAGGGTCGAGGGAGCTGGGGAGCTCCAGCCTAGCAGACCCCCAGGCTGCAGGCCGAGGTAAAGGCCCACAAAAGGGTACTAAGGCTGCAGAGGAGCAGCCCAGACCTAGACAGAGGCAGCTAGTCCGACTCACCTTGCTGCTGATGAGTGGTGCAGTCTGCTCCAGGGAGTGGGGGCTAGAGGATGACTGACAGTAGCCACTGAGGCAAGGGAGGGATTGTGGGTTCCCCTGGGGAGGAAAGACCCAGACTGAGGGGGTACTGCCGGGGGAAGAACCCTAATCTAGAAGGGCACCGGGGTCTGGGAGGGGCACAGGGCCAGCGACAGGCGAGACACTGATTGGCAGAGGGCGCTCCTGGCTGAAAAGAGCTAATTCCCTGGCCAACCAGCAGGAGGCACTGCAGCGGTGAATCGTCACCCCGTCACAGGGCTACAGGGCAGGTATAAGATAGTGCAGAGACAGTCAGGAATGAGGGACAGTAGATGGTGGGAGGAGACATGGCCAGGGAATATCTGCACCCTGACCACTGCAACAAGGACATATATTAGCTCAACCTTCAGGGATTCTATAGCCTGGGCCAAGGCCACATAAGCTACCGCCTTTGGAACGGGGGAGACACGAGTCCCTTTTCCTCTATCCCTGTGCTGTTGCCTACCCTGTGCAGGGATGAATCTGACTCTGAATCCCTAATGGAGCTGCATTGACTTCAGTCTGCACACAGAGACGTTTGTAGAAGTAGGCCATCTTACACTTAATGAATCAATAACACAACACAATTTAAATCAAGTCTGCGTATTTAGGATAGCTTATAATTTCAAAGGAACCAACGTCTCTGTGTTACAGTTCCTTCAAGAAGAAAAGGAGTACTTTCTCGGTTGTGCTACTGTTAAGTACTAGCTATTCGTGGATCTGTAGAACCAGTTAAAGCATCAAACTACAATTCTCTTTTCCAGTCTCTGATATCAAGGCACAAAAATAGTTCTCTCCACTTTTAAAACCATTTGAGATCTTTTAATATAACCCTGCAATTGATCACCTTTTCAAATCTCTCTTAAATCTCTTAGAATTAAATGTAGTACAAATGTTTTATTAGATTAAGCTATTTGTCTAAAATCATTATAATCCAACTCTTTAGTGTGCAATAATGAAGATAACAAACTGATGTTAATTAAAACCAAGGTCTACAGAGCAATGAACAAAGAGAAATATGTCCCTGTTTTAACTGTCTCTTTTGGGCTGAACACTTGATACTTAGCATGCCTGTACAGCAAGAAGAAGAAAATTGCTTTCATGAGGACTGAAGAAACAATCTTCTGTTCAGATATTCAGAGAAATGTAACACTACTTCTCTTTTAGTTATCAGATTATTGTATTAAATAACATGGTGATTTAGATCCTGGTCCTAAAGACTTCAGCACATGTGTAGCTAACCACGTGAGTAGTCCCATTGATTTCAATGCCTAAGTGCTCTGCTGCAGCAGGGCCTATATATTGGAGTGTATACCTACCACTGTGAAGGAATAAGGGGACAAACTGTATTGCTATTGCCCCCACAGGGGCACCTGTGCTAGAGAGAGAGAGAGAGAGAGAGAGAGAGAGAGAGAGGATTCACCCAGGAGAAAGTAGGCAGCAGTATGATTAGAAACCTAAAGTGAAATTCTGGCTCCTTTGAAGTCAATGGGACTTCACCATTGACTTCAGTGGGGACAGAATTTCACATCTGGAGTTTATATATAAAATAATTGTATTGAGAGATGCATTGGAATGGGTAAAAGGGGACTGGGTATCCAAATAGAAAGAGAGGAAAAAAGAAAGAAATTATTTTCCCACAGGACCTTCAGTCCAAGTATCACTACAAAGGTTAGTTGAAACTCAACACCCCTCTGAGATAGGGACAATTATACCCTGATTCAAACTGATAAACTCACGAGGTTAAGCAAAATTGTGGTTCAGTGGCAGCACTGGGGATGACTGCCTGTCCCAGGTGTCTACAATAGCTCCTTGGGAGGTGTGTATTTGGCCATTTACAGACTACTGGAATGACTGAGCCAGAGGAATTCTGACCCAGTAGGAATGTATGACAGAACTGTCTCCTTCTTTATTCTGTAAAGAACATTCATCTTCACAGACAGAACTCCAACCTTCTTTATTCTCTCTCCTCCTATCCCCTCAACTGCAGGTCTTCTTTCTCCCATTGTAGCTCATTCCACTCCCCTCTCCTGTTTTTCTGTTAATGTTCCCTCTCCTGAGTCATCTCTTTGTCTCCCTACATCCTCCATGCCTGGGTGACCTCACATCCCCTCTTATAACTTTATACTAATGTCTCCCGAATATCAACGCTACCGCTGGCTTCTTCCATTAGTCTCATATCTCTGCCTGCCCCTACTATCTCACCCCACCCTGTCAAAAGATGAACACTTCATTTGAACTTCCAGGCTCCTCTTTTCTATCTCCAGTGCCCATCACTGCCCATGGTCACCTCTCAGCTTTACTAGTGCACCTATTTAGCCTCCCTGTTTCTCATCTAAGATAGACAGTCTCACTGTACAGCATAGCATTTTACAGACCGTTAGAGTGTATCACACTTATTAATCCATAGCAGCACTTTTCTGGTGCAGAGATTACTTAATGACACCATTGTCCTACTGCAAAGGAACAGCCTGCTTTATAATGGATTATCTGACACTTACTTTTGACTTGTATTCTTTTCCATGTAACTGCTTTAAATTGCTTTGTGTGGCATGGGCAGCATGAGCCTTTCTTTCTGGTAAAATACCAAGCTACAGCCTTGTGGTTTCAATCGTGTGGAGAAAAGTCACACTGGGACAACACGCTAGGGTGACCAGTCAGCAAGTGTGAAAAATCGGGACAGAGGGTGGGGGGTAATAGGAGCCTATATAAGAAAAAGACCCAAAAATCGGGACTGTCCCTATACAATCGGGACATCTGGTCACCCTACAACATGCAGCTCCTTACTGACAGAAGAAAAGCAGATCTTGAGCTCATATTTCTCAGACATAGTGCTCAAAGCTTGACTTGAGTAAACTAGCAGGTTCTCCTTGGCCATGCTCTCTATGTAGCCATAGAGAGTTATTTGACTTTCCTCGAGCTTTGCTAGGATTTTTGCTATGGCAAGATGTACCGCACAAAAGTATTTTGATTGTTTCTATTCCTGTGCTTCAATAAGCATTGTTATCATGTATAATTATGTGTGTACTGCTATTTTCATGTGGCTTGCTGTTGTAATAATTAAAATGACCATTACAGAATGCTGTGTATGGAATATTCTCTTCTAAACCACACGGGAAAGAAAGTAGAAAAATGTAATAGAGAGTGCTTCTGTTCTGCATGAAATTGTCATCAGATAATACCTGAGGTCAATGTTGAAATACTTATTACAGGATATCTATTCAACCCCTTTATTTCTATAGTGGAAACAGTTCTTTTCTGTTTCGGAAGGATTGTGGTTTTTTTTGCTCACTAGAGATTTGAGGTGGTTACTTTGAACAGTATTGTTTTGAATGCTTGAGAAAAGCATTGCTATTTCACCACTCCTGAGAAATGACAGAGCAGAAGTGGTTACATTTCCTTCTGTGGAGAACACTTTCTCTGCCACAATGGAGCCTGTGCAAAAGCAGTTTTTACAGCACTGTGTCATCCCATTGTGCCAATAACAGAAACAATTACATTGAATCCTGAAATGTTGACACTTCTGAGCTCTGAACAATCACACCAAAAAGTACATTCTGTTTAATCTTATATTTTATACTGGTATTTGCTTTACGATGAGTACCAATGTTGCCACAATGCAGAGAGATAACAACTCTTTTTGAGGTCCTGCCCAACCCAATTATCTTTTTCCCCAGACTCTGTTGAAATGGACTCCTGGAGATTGTAAACATAGGGAGGAGACCAGAATATTCTTTTCATGGTTCAGGAAAGTGGCATATATGGTAAACTGAAGTTTTTTAAATGTGACTATGGATTTTGGATCACTTTGGTTTTGAAGGCACAACTTGAGACAACCTTCAGTGGCTTGATTTTCAGAAAATGGTGAGCACCTGCCTTCTGAAAATTAGGCCCTTTACCAATGTCTGAAATTGGGCAATCAAAAATGGAGGCACACAAAATCATTAGTCACTTTTGAAAATCTTTGCCTGAATGTTACCTATAGCAGCTGTACTGTTCTTTTTGGGAAGGAGTAAAGAGGGTTCTATAGAGTCCCCCTCATTCCTCCTCCTGCATCAAGTCTCTGTGCTCCTATCTGAGAAAGGCAGGATGTGGCACTTCAACTATGCAAGATGGAGCAGACAGGAGAGGATAGCTCAGGGGGAGAGCTGTGTAAAATATTCTTCTCAAAAAAGAGTTCTTTAAAAATGACATTTGCTTGTTATTGAATTTGTGTTACTGGAACAAATTCACAGCACTTGGCAAGATGATTTGCAGTGTCTGGAGCCTTTAAGCAGGTTTTGGTGTCCACTACCTCTCACTATCTGGGTGCTCGTGAAACAGAAAGAAAAGTCCCTTTTGCTCAAAAATCATTGGGCCTGTGGCTAGCGAAACCACACAGTGTAATGCAGATATACTCAGATTGAGGCTCGCGAGCCGCAAGGGGCTCTTTAATGCGTCTCCTGCAGTTCTTTGCAGCACATGATATTAAAACACTGTGATTTAATTATTAATCAAAGTTATCAACCAATCGGGATGCTTTTATTGTGTTGTTAACCAATCACATTAATGTGCCTCTTTTGGGTAATGTTCATCGCTAATTTGACTCCTGAACCACTGAGGTCTGAATATCACCGGTCTAATGCATTGAGCATAGGGCTGGGATTGCTCTTAAATAGTCGTGGTGCTAAAGGAGTCTGTTTGCTCCAACCAAGCAAGGTGAATAGTCAAACTCCTCTGTTACTTTCTCTTCCCTTAAAGAGAAAGAATATGACACAGTGCTGCTTGCCAGCATATAAAACCTAAGCAATCAGAAGAAATATCAGAATAAAGAGGCAGAAGTTGCAAGCGTTTATTAAATTTAGGATTTTCTCTTTAACTGGATACAGTTAGGCATCATTGTTACAAATACTAAATATAATAGATTTGACAGCTCTGGATTTAGTACTAGAATGTGGCATAATTGAGATAGCAAGTGTTATAACATTGCTTTTGTGCAGGCTCTGGTGTAACACAGAGTATCTTCCACAGCAGTAAGTAATTAACTCAACTGCTTTATAGTGACTCTAAAAATGGAGATATTTTAGTCTAAAAGGAGACACTGTTTGCTGGTTCACTTGTTAAACACACAGAGCCATTTGTCAGTCATGCAGACAGACAATTAAGTCTTAATATCAAGACCTCTCCCTGCTTTTGCTTCTTGATTCATATGTAGTTTATCTGGGGTTTCTGCTATCATCTCTCTTCACTGGGACACAGTACTGCTTGCTCACAGAATTCATATCACAGTTTGTTTTTAAAGCAGCAATATGTCAATAAGCTAACTTTGGAGCTCATTGAACTCAGTAGCATTAGACATTTGTACAGCAGCTGGTCGAGTTAGTAAAAATGAATGGACATCAAGAAGTCCTGTGCAGTTTTTCTACTTTTCTAATTATGCTCTTTAACAACTTTTGTTACAATCAATCTTAGTTGCCATTAGGGATGGGCAAGCAAGGTAAGTTAAGACCCAACTGAAGCCTTTGCCCAAAGTCAAATAAAAACTGAACCTAAAATGTCCCTGAGGATCAAAGAGCTATTAACTTTTGGTTTTATTGTCTTTCATGGACCTCTCACTACTACTGTGCACCAAGCTATCCAATAACAAGCCAAAGTTCTTCTACACGAGTGCCCCCTTCCCAAACATGTTTTATTCCTGGGTTTTAGAGTTCAGAGGCTGTAACCACGATAAAGGTTTTTTATATGAATCAACCAGACAAAATGGAAGGCCAGTTCAGAGTACAAACCTAAGGCCCAGACCTTCTTTAATCGAAATCCCTCAGAACTGGATTAAGTCCCCCATTTTCCCTGCCACACCTGAAACTCTCCACTTCCAGTTTCCATAAATTGCTTTTATAGAGCTCCCAGCTTTAACTTTGAGCACTTGATGGGTCTTTATGAGTTCACTAGAAACCCTGCCTGATTACCTACCCTTCAGCTGCGGAAGGGTTAGATCTAGAGTTAACTCTGTCTGCTATGGTGTTCCAGTAGTGCCTCTACTGCAAAGTTGTTTGCATGGAATTTCCAGCAATAGCACAAGAAAGCTCTGGAGATCTCTTAAAGCATAAAACAAAAGAGGTTCTTTTAAGCCAAATAGGTTTGGCTGCCTCATCACCCTGATTTACCAAAGCACTTATGCTCTTGCTTAATTGTAAGTTTGTGAGTAATCCCATCCCTAGTCAACAAAGCTCTTAGCATGTGCTTAATTTTATGCACACACTTAAGGCTCACAAAGTCTAAGAGCTGCTGCAAAGAATTTGCATTCCCTAGAGGGGAGGCAGCAGGGGCCTACGGTGCAATAATGCCAACCCCCAGCATTCAAAAATTATGAGTGAGACCCCTCCCAAATCATGTGATTGGTTTAAAAATCATGAGATTTTAAAAACAATAATCGTGGATCATTTTTATTTGCCTTGAGAGCTTTTAGGATATACTCAGATCATGTGTTCAGCTTTTCTCCACAACCATGCAAAGTAGCGGAACATTAGAAGCCCCCTTACTTCTCTGAGCAGGCTTTCTACTGCGGGAGCCTGCACATGGAGGAAAGTCGTTACTGGGCTGCTACTTCCCAATCCCCCACAGTAGGCAAGTAGGGGTAGGGAGTGGGTGGAGCCATGGCTCTTCTTCACCCTCTCCTCCTCCCTCACCTCCCATGTTCTCCAGAGGCCTAGAGCTGGTTCAGAGGGGGAAGTATGAGACTGGGATTCACACAGTCACAGTCTGGACTGTGGGATTACAAACCAGCCCTATGTAACTGTTTTGCTTTAGGTGACAAATATTTTAAAGGCATTCTGAGCTAGGGATAGGCTCTTTGAAGACACTGTGATAAATAAAGACTGTCTAAGAGATCATCAGTTCAGAACTAAAAACTCCACAAAGTGACCTGTCAAGTAATTTCCAAATCAAATGCTGCCAGCTCACCATGCTTTGCTGATCTGAGAGCATAGTTACCACCTGGTTTCTACATCTAAGCGACCTCTTCAGCAGAATGCAATGAGTCTTTGGTTGTGCACACATCTGTGACTGTAAAGCAGCCTCTCTGACTTGGTTCCAGAGCCATAGGCTACTGTGCTGCTGCTAACAGCTCATGTATTAACAGCATAAAATGCCTGCATTGGAAAAGGTTATTATTACATCCTGCATTGTGCACCAAGCTGTTTTGGCTGTTTTCCTGTGTCTCGATACTGTTTGTTTTCATTAACTCACCAGACAAAAATAGATGCATTCATCATAAATTACCACTAACATTTCCCTACATTCTCAGCAAAGAAACAGGGTGCCAGATTCTACATTACTCCACTCGATACAGGAATGGAATGGAGGGGCAGAGGTGGCCACCTTTGTGCTGTCTCCTATTTTGGGGCAGTCCAGCTCCTGTTAACAACTTAACATCGCCTCATAGATTCCAAGGCCAGAAAGGACCATTGTGATCATCTAGTCTGACCTCTTGTATAACACAGGCCACAGAACTTCCCTGAACTAATTCCTAGACATAGACCACATCTTTTAGAAAAACATCCAAACTTGATTAAAAAGTTGTCAGTGATGGAGAATCCATCATGACACTTGGTAAATTGTTCCAATGGTTAATTATTTAGAGCAGATCCACATTGCCCTGGTTAGATAAACAGCTTCCAGGGCTGGGAACTGGGTGAAACCCTGAAATTTAGGACTTGAACACACTACCACTTACATAGGTATAACTTATGTTGCTCAGGGGTGTGAATAAGCCACCCCTGGAACGATGTAAGTTACACCAATCTAAGTGCTGGTGTGGACATCGTTTGTTGGCAGGAGAGCTTTTCCCGCCAACATAGCTACCGCCTCTCCTTGAGGTGATTTTATTATGCCAATGGGAGAGCTCTAATGTAGACTAGCCCTTACTGTGTCTAACATTTTCTATTGTGAAGAATTCTTGCAACCTTTTCGTTGAATAGCACTCACACCTCCACTGCTTGCTGTAGAAACTTTGATATTCACCAGGGAGAACACCAGAGGCTATAGTAGTGCCTTTTTTTTGTCCTATGAAATTCCATTCAACTTTTGCTGAGATATAAACTGTTAAAAAATATTTCCCTTCTCTGGTTTGTGCTCCTTGGGAAAATTTGGCAGCTTGTCAACTAATAACTGAACAATAACAACTAAACACACCAACATTCTGAAGGCCAGCTGACTCTGACGTCAAAACAGCAGCACCCTCTGGGAACATCTGGGGGCTGCTGGAGAAGCTATAATAGGTGGGTGGAGAAATGGAAAAGAAAGCCAGGCTGGGTCCCTCTTCATCGGACGACCTGGCACATGACTCCAGAGGCCCATTTCCATTCTGGGGGAACCACATTGGAGAGTGGGGGGTAGGCGAGAGAGAAAGAGACTGGCCAGGCTGCTCCCTCTGTAAGCTGTCCCACAGACCAGGCATGTGGCCCTACTGGCCCATTCCTACTCCCACTGAGGGCTTCACATGGTGCTTAAAATACTGTAAATACCATGAATACAAGAGTAAGATAGCAGTTAGGCTCCTCCATATCACCACTTCAGGCCCAGCAAGCTTCCCTAGTGGCCTGTATCCCCCTGCACATAATATAATTTGTTTTTACCTTTTTCATTTAAAAACACACACCTGGGAAATTACATCCAAAAATTATGCTAAAATAACCTTATTATTGTGCATAATTAAACAGTCAGACACTAGGAAATGCTACATTTATGATTGCCCATGAACCCCTAATTCTGTTTCCTTGCATGTATGCATCCATAGGATTGCCATTTATTCCATGTCCAGTACAGATGGGAGTGAATTCAGATTGCACAGATAACTGTAAATCTGGCATTTGCTAACTTTTGAGTGCTTCACCTTGCACTAAATTCTGTTCTTTTAATGTATTTTTGACTGTTACAATTGATATTTATACCACACAGTTCCTTTAGCCATTATTCAAGATTAGGCAAGGTGACTCACAGAAAGACAGCTTGTGTCACAAGAAGTCAAAACATATTCCAGCAAGCTGGATAATGCCAACAACAGACTCAAATTTCCAAACCAGCTTATACATGACCAGAACTCAGCAGTGACTGCCCAGAAACTCTTACTAGGAGAGGCATTCATTTTAGACCAAATAATACAGACTGAAGGGATCTATTTCCAAGTAGTAAAATTATTAAACCCCCAAAAAGGCACATTCACAAAGTGTGGTTTTTCTTGCCTAGAAGAAGGGAGGGGAAGGACACATGGGGAGGAGAAGGAGACCTCTTTTTATACCGACAGCTTTAGTATCAGTGCTTGAACCTTCTGGTCTTTTCGCATGGGCATAGGACGCATAGTTTACCAGTATTTGTAATCTCCCTCCTCCGCTTCTCATTTTTGAACTGACTACAGAACTAATAAAACCAATTCAAATTTCAATGACATTTTGGCCAGGACTAAAAAAGGATGAAAAAAAATGATTTTTTCTGCCCTGTTTTCTTCAAGCTCTAATCAAGAATACATCACTCCAGGTCAATAATGATTTATGGGGAAGCTCTACAGTACCATCTTCCATTAAGAGCATCCATTAGCATTCTGCAGCGTAGTGTGGACCCCAGAGTATGTGTGATATGATAACTTCTGTTGAGATATACTGTATCTCTTCAGAGGACAAGGCTTAGAGATGTAATTGGAAAAACTGGATAAAATGAAAAGTACATTTTCAAGAGTCTTATTTCTTGGAGAAGACTATGTTGCTCCAGAAAGTCACCTTTCAGTAATTCTTGTTGGATGTAAGGATGTGTGGGTTCATATAGAACCAGGAATTGATTTCAAATCAGGGTGAGTTTGAGTACTTCTTTGTGTGCAGAAATCAGCCCCAGTTCATGAACAGTTTTTGAACCTGGGAACAACATAGACATAAACTTCCAATATCCTGCACCTTCTATAGTCATTTACACCCCTGCCTAGTGAGTGTAAAATGTTACTTCTGGTGTCAATGAGCGGAGAATTCTGATTTTGTAACACTGTGCACACCCTTTGCACTTCCTTTGCACAGGTGCTAAAGTGGTAGCTACCCTCTTGGCCAGTGCACTACGGATGAACCAGGGACCTCCAGAGCTAAAAGTATGAGCTGCTTCAAGTGGCACTGAAGAGCCAAGCCTCTGTAGCTGGGGGCTGTAACAACTCATCTCCTGTGTGAATTGACACTGAATGCATCCAATGAAGTGAGCTGTAGCTCACGAAAGCTTATGCTCAAATAAATTTGTTAGTCTCTAAGGTGCCACAAGTACTCCTTTTCTTTTTGCAAATACAGACTAACACGGCTACTACTCTGAAACCTGACACAGAAGGGGGACTCCTAACACACATTCACCTGTGGGCTACCCATATTGTGCAAGAGACCAGGCTGAGGAATCAGGCTGTATGCCAAAAATAAAAGATAAACGGATAACAACCTACTGATTTAATAATTATATATATAAACAAAGCAGGGGAGACATAACAAGACAAATATATCCCCTGGAACCATAACAAATATTGTATGTGACGGCAAAGATTTATGTAAATATCAGTACAAAAGAATGATCACATTTAAAAATCTCCAAGGTTCATCCCTGTGGTTGCACTAGGGATTTTCAAAAGTCAAGTATTTTAGTACCCTCGGCCATAGTAAATGTCTGACCAATTTTGTTTACTGCCATAGCAGTTAAAATGATGGATTTCTCTCTATACAGTTAATCTAATGAGGTTTTAATCTCTATCTTTTTTTAAATTGAGTTTATTGTTTATAGCATGCTGAGAGAAAAATGCTGCAAGAAATACTGAGTCCACTGCCTATCATGCTGAGCAACGTTGTCTCATTGCATTCCCCTGTTGGTTTTGCTGTGTCCATCTGTTGTCTCTTGTCTGGTGCTTAGATTGTAAACTCCTTGGAGGAGGGAGTGTCTTTTTGTTCTGTTTGTACAGGGCCTAGCAGAATGGGATCCTGATCCATGGTTAGAGATCCCAAGAACTATGGTAATACAAATAATTAGTAATAATAAGAAGAGGTATTCCTGAGTAGACAGTGTAGATGAAAAGGATGAATCTCAACAGTAATTTTTATTATGGAAGATTTTAGTTTAAAACATTCATTCTCTGTTTTCCTGCACTTGTGTAACTGACCTCTGTTAGTCATTGTCCCAAGCCTCTAGAAAGTTCTGGTTATGGATATAAATACAATATTCTATAGAGAAGCAGTTTGGTCCAGTGCATAGGATGCTGGACTTGGAGTCATAACCGGGAGGGACTATTTCAGGCTCTGTCATGTGACCTAAGGAAAGTGACTTCACTGCTCAGTGCCTCTGTTTCATTTCACTGTCTTTGTCTGTTTTATCTATTTAGTTTGCGAACTCCTTGGGGGACAGGGACTGTCTCTTACTATATGTAAGGAGAGTACATAGTACAACGAAGCCCCTGTGGGGGGCCTCTAGGCTCTTCTGAAATACTAAATAAATAAATGGTACCTACTTCTGAATTCTGCGATTAATATTATGAGACAGATGTTTTCATTGCATCCTACTCCAAGTGTGCATTTTCTGAATGTATTTTACTCTGTAAAAGTTGGCCTGCAGAATGCTTACATTTTGGGTATTTGATGGCTCCCACTGATCTAATATTCATGTCAATATCACAGTGAGGCGTGTGAGCCAGAGTTTTACTGGCCTTGCAGGTTATTTCTACGAGAATATTTTATAAACTCAGATTTATCGTCTGCTGTACTTATCAGAGAGTGGATGCACTATTAACTCATACACATTGCTTTACTTTGTTCTTTTCCAATGTGAAATAGCCTCATGTATTTTTCTAGTTGTATCTCCTATATTTAATCTCGTTAAGCAGTTTGGGTTGAGACTTTTTAAAAGGAACAGTGCCGGCCTGAACAATGTGCCTTACTCTTGATCTGGAAGTGTATCTCTGGGCTGTAGAGTCATGGCCGTTCAGTCCTTGTTTTCTCTGATGAGAGAGGCAACCAGTGTGGTGCATAGTTTCCAGCTATCTTTATCTAAAATTATCTAATTTGGCTGAGATCACCACTGTACAGAAAGGTAGGAAACTGACATGCATAAGAAAGTTTCACTATAAATGAAATATATATTGGGAAAAGAAGATGAAACACCAAAAGCATAACCACTATATGCACATTTCTACACTCCTCCCCTTCTAAGCATATAATAAATAATAAGTACGTTCAATAGCTAGGTATGTATTGCAGTATTCAGTTCAGAAAGTTGTTAGCCCCTCTGTGGTTGCCAGATTTCATGCTCAGTCAGTCATTGACATAACAGCAACAGCTGCCAGAAGGGATGTGTTGATTAATGCCCATTATGATGGCAATCCTAGTGATAGTTTTTTCTTTACCAGTGTATCTGCTTCATATTCTCCTATAGTAAAATATAATGGGCCAGATCCTTTGCTGGTGTATAGCAGCAGAGCTTCACTGAAGTCAATGCTGGTTTACACACTCTGAACATCTGGCCCTACAGTCTGGCAGCTCCCTTTTCCAGCACTACATCTCACAACATACATAACAGACTGACATACAGTTATTCATTCTTTTTTTCAAGAGGGTTAGGGTACAGGTATGGTCTTAGCAGGGTCATCTTCACTTATTATTTGTTTTGTGACAGTGCCCAGAAGTTCCAGCCAGGATCAGGACCCCATTACGCTAGGTGCTGTACAAACACAAAAGAAGACATTGTTCCTGCCCCAAAGAGTTTACAACATAATTTGGTGCAGGATTCATTCAGAAACCTTCCCTGCAGATTCACTTCAGAAACATGATTGTTACTCTGGCATGACTAATTGTTATCCTAAACGTGTTAAGTCATGTCAATGTGGAGAAGACTCAAGCTTCTTGAAAGGGAAAATTGGAGCTCTATAGTTTAGTGTGACGGAAGGAACTTCTCTTCCTCGGGTAGGATGGATACACTGGTTGTCTGAGCTTTGTGATGCTACTAGTATACATACAGAATGTGAAGGATTATAAGTAATAATGACTGCAGGGTTGAGTTCCACAATCTATCACTCAAGAAATGAAAAGGCTGCAGATTTGCAAGCAACAACAAAGAGGGCATCTCACTTGATGCAATAAGATCTTTGTAATCCACGCCAAATTTAATAGAGAATGGACCAGGCACATGATCTTTTTCTTTCTTTCTTTCTTTCTCTCTCTCTTTCAACAGGCAAAGAAAAGCATGCCAGAGTGGAGTTTGTCAAGGGATATGCTGAAATATTAGTTTAAGCCAAGGCTGAAACAAAACAAGTGACAAGTTGGATGAAAACTCTGCTATTTCCAGATGGGAGTATTATGCACAAGATTTCATCTTGTGCTGCAAATGTTAACAAGCAGTTAAAGGAGTCAACTTTTCAAGTGATACAGAGTAGGAAACATCAGTTTTCAGAAGGCCTTACCGAATCTCTCCCTCTCTGTCTCCACACTGATGGAAGACTAGAGAAAGATAGTTCTTAATCACTGGATACAGATTAAAGATCCTTGCTTCCTTTAAATAAATCCATTTGGTTAATTAAATGTATCCCAAATGAAGTCTGCAATGCATACTTAAACACTTAAATACCCAAAAGATATTGATATTTGCAGTGTTGTTGTAGCTGTGGTGGATCCAGGATATGAGATAGACAAAGTGGGTGAGGTAATAACTTTTATTGGACCAGCTGCGGTTGGTGAAAGAGACAAGCCTTTGAGATTACGCAGAGTTTCCAGACCAGATGAAGAGCTCTATGTAAGCTCAAAGGCTTGTCTCTTTCACCAACAGAAGCTGGTCCAATAAAATATATTATCTCACCCACCTTTGCTTCAATATCTTTCAAGAGCCAACAGATAAGAAAAGCTTGTTAAATCAAGTTTGTACAAGCACCAACAATATTCTCAAATATTCCTTATATTATATGTTACACGTGCATGGCATTATTCTGGAAGGTTGCTATCGATATAATAGTATTAACAAACAAACAAACAAACAAACAAACAACAAAATACAGCAACCCCAAACCCAATAGTATTCCAGAAACATGAGAGAAAACAAAAAACAGAGGATACCTACAAATCATGATTTTATTACAGAAGAAAGTGTATAACACCACAGTGTTTAACACAATCCATTCTGAAGGCATAAGGCAGAATATATACAATACTGCATGGCAATACTGCATCTCCTTCTTGCACTGGTCAGTAACTCAGTCATTCTTAGCAATGACAATATTATATTTATCTAGCTATTACAGAGTGATAGGCACCTTATAAATGTGTCTGATCCATAAGCACCTTACAGACGAAGCGAGGACTGATTAGTTTAGGTTTGTACCATGCTTTGAAGATTTAGGGTCAGATTCTCCACTCCAATTCAGCCCATTTCCTTGGCTCATTGATTCCAAGGCCAGAAGGGGCCACTGAGATCATCTAGTATGACACAGGCCACAAAACCTCCTCAATATAATTCCTTTTGAACTACAGCATGTATTTTTAAAAACTTGCTTTAAAAGTTGTCAGTGATGGAGAATCCACTGCAATCCTTGATAAATTGCTCCAATAGTCAATTACACAAACTGTTAAAAATGTATGTTCTTATTTCCAGGCTGAATTTGTCTAGCTTAAACCTTTTTGCTCAGATGGCTCAGTAGAAGCTGAATGTTGCTAGCTAGCTTATAATTCTCCCCACAGGAGATCTATATGCTAGCATAAAGCTGGCCTAGCCAGCTCCAGAACCAGCCTCGTCTCCCACGTTGGTGTAGGAGGGCCTGCTGGGGCCAGGAGGAGAGCCCAGCTGTGCTCTCTCAGGGCTCATCTGGTGTGCGGGACCTTAGGGCTGGCACAGATCAGCCCACAGAATAAGTGGAGCTAGCTGGAAATTTTCCAATGTAATGCTTTTCCACCAGAAAATGTTGGAAGGAATGGAAGCCCTTCTGTGAGAATGTGCTGATTCTGTCAAAACTTTCCATGTCAGTGAGGCAGAGACCTCCTTGCTTGATTTTCTGACAGCCCAGTCTCCTCCATCTCTCTAACTTCTGCACTGGTGCCTCCTGGGGCCATCCAATTCTCCAAGCTTCCATCTCCCTGGGAATTCAGACAGCCCTGGGAGACAGCTGCCCAAGGAACTGAGCAGCTGGGAGCAAGCCTTTCCATTCAATATTTTTTTTACTTGATTTGGGATTGATTAAAATAAAATAATAAAAAACTTAAGTTTTCTAGGGGAAGGAAATTCTATTTTCTGGCCAGTTGTAGCCATAACCAACACCCTGATGCCCCCTATACCTACTTTCTGCAAGAGTGGATCTTGGTGCAGGGAAGACGTTGTCCCTTAAAGTGTTATGTGTTTAAGTGTCCCTTAAAGTTTTTCCACCCCTAGATGTTATTCTACAAAAAAAAAAAAAGTTATGTTGGAAGTGGTTTTTAGTGGATTAGACTCATATTTCATCAGCTTGAATTTAACTGAAGAGAAACAGTTTAGGGGGAACCAACAAAGGTGACCATGACTTAGCTGTTCCCTTTCATGTAGAAGGGTCCCAAAGTGCAGTACAAATTGATTTCCTAAGGAGTCACTTTTATCCTTCACTGAAGTGCAGCCAGGAGTGGAGTTGGCAATCTGAAATTCTTACATCCCTCATTACTCCATCCCAAAGCTTGTACACAAATATTCCAATGCATATCCACCTGTGACGGGGTGTATCCGGCCCTCTGCTGGAGGCTTCATGGTCCTACCACACCCAGGCCCAGGAAAGAGTAGTAGAACTGGGTCCTCCAGGCTGCTTAGTGAGGCTGCGGGGAATCAGTCAATCAGAGAGCAGCTGTACGGAACAACCAGTCAGACCCAGCAGGCTCATTTAAAAGGACCTGCTGGACAGAGAAGATCAGTTGCTGGCTGGAGCCAGGGGAGCAGGATTGGTGCTCCTGGCTAGGTACGGGAATTGCAGTACCTGGACAGAGTAGTTGCTGGCTAGAGCTAGAGGAGTAAGAATCATATAATCATAGAAGATTGGGGTAGGAAGAGACCTCAAGTCTCAAAGCAGGACCAACTAAATCATCCCAGCCAGGGCTTTCTCAAGCTGGGCCTTAAAAACCTCCACCACTTCCCTAGGTAACCCATTCCAGTACTTCACCACCCTCCTAGTGAAACAGTGTTTCCTAATATCCAACCTAAACCTCCTCCACTGCAACTTGAGACCATTGCTCCTTGTTCTGTCATCTGCCACCATTGAGAACAGCCGAGCTCCATCCTCTTTGGAACCCCCCTTCAGGTAGTTGAAGGCTGCTATCAAATCCCCCTCTCACTCTTCTCTTCTGCAGACTAAACAAGCCCAGTTCTCTCAGCCTCTCCTTGTAACTCATGTGCCCCAGCCCCCTTATCATTTTTGTTGCCCTCCTCTGGACTCTCTCCAATTTGTCCACATCCTTTCTGTAGTGGGGGCCCCAAAACTGGATGCAATACTCCAGATGTGGCCTCACCAGTGCCGAATATAGGGGAATAATCACTTCCCTCCGTCTGCTGGCAATGCTCCTACTAATGCACCCCAATATGCCATTAGCCTTCTTGGCAACAGGGGCACACTGCTGACTAGACAGCAAGCCATTGATCACTACCTGTTGAGCCCGACGATCTAGTCAGCTTTCTATCCACGTTATAGTCCATTCACCCAATCCATACTTCTTTAACTTGCTGGCAAGAATACTGTAGGAGAGTGTATCAAAAGATTTGCTAAAGTCAAGATATATCACGTCCATTGCTTTCCCCATACCTACAGAGCTAGTTATCCCATCATAAAAGGCAATCAGGTTGGTCAGGCATGACTTGCCCTTGGTGAATCCATGTTGACTATTCCCGATCACCTTCCTTTCCTCCAAGTGCTTCAAAATGGTTTCCCTGAGGACCTGCTCGATGATTTTTCCAGGGACTGAGGTGAGGCTGACCGATCTGTTCCTTGCTGATGATTGGGACTCAAGCAAGACTTCAGCCCTGAGGTAAGGGTGAAGCCGAAAGTGCTGGGGCTAAGAAGAGAAGTGGTCCAGGGAAATGCAGCAGCAAGTAACTAAAGGGAAGCAGCTGGCACCTGTTACTTATAGTGTTCCTGGGTTGGGACCTGTCACAATGGGTAGGCCCAGATCTCACCACCACCACCACCTACAAGCAGAGAGGCCTACGCTCAGAGAAGGGGGCAGAAGACCGCAAAGAGGGTCAGCATTTAATTGAACTGCATTAACCCTGGAAGGGGATTGAACTGAACTAGTGACTCGCTGGAGAGCTGGGGTCAGGCAGGCTTGCTACAGAATGAAGAGTGACCAGGGAGGGGCACTGGGGCACTGCTCCACAACAGAGAAGGTACCATTGGAAGCTAGCCTAGGAGGGGCTGAGGGACAGTTTGAAAGCTCGCCTGGTAGGGGCCGAGGCTAATCAGGATGCTGTGATAGATCCTGTTGGACTGACTGAGAACTGAGCCAGGAGACAGAGCTATGGACTGAGACATTATAGGGGGCACCACGAGAGGCCCTATTGGACTTGTACCCTGGAAAAGGGCTGTTTTGTTTATACACCTACAGACTGTGTGTGTCTCAGGGGGCTGAGCCACTGAACTCCTGCTCAAGAAGTTTATCAACAGGAGTCACTGCGGGCAGAGCAAACCTGAGAGGGCAGGTGCAGACACGCCCAGCAAGCAGCGGAGCTCACATGAGCTGAGTGGCCATGTCACACCACCCTTACACAGAGCGTGCTCTTACCTGGAAACAGCCAGGTGCTTGGCAATAAAAGACGTATCTTTGAAACACCTAATTTCTTTCATTTTAGTCCCATAGTTGACTGTGTTCCATGAAAATTTGGTGCACTCTTGCTATTATTGTTGAATACTATCTATATCAGAAATACAAAATCAAAACAGTGAGGTGATTGAAAGAATTCCTTACGCTAAAAGGGTGGATTCTCCCAGCACTCTAAATTGCCTGAATTAATCATTGTTTGGTGTCCTTTATTTGGTGTTGTCACATGTCATTTCTCACATTTGGGCTATAACTTGTTTAAAAAACTTTTGGCAGGCTCAAAAATAAATAACTCCTCTGAAATACTGTATAATATGGCTTACATTACACATACCTGCTCATAACCAATATTATAATCACCTCCAGGGTGCGCTGCAACAACCATCTAACATCACCTAATTAGGCATGAAGTGAGGGACATGGTTTCAATTGGTTGCAGCTGTGGTTACAATATGTACAAGGCAGAATGTACTTAGAACAATTTACCAAGGGATGCATGATTCTTCCTCACTTTAAGTCTTGGATGTCTTTCTAAAACAAATTTTCTTGTTCAACTACAAGATATGGATTTGATGCAGGAATTATTGGATAAAATTCTATGGCCTGCGTTGTGCAGGAGGTCAGAATATATGTTCATAATGGTCCCTTCTGGCTTTAAATCCTATGAATATATGAATTACTTTAACCGGAATTTGCCTAGGCCACCAGAGAGAATAGGCCCAATTCTATCTTCACTCACTTAGGGGTAACTGCCATGGACACAACATTTTTACTCTTGTGAAAAGTACAAAAAGGAACTTTTTAATGATAACTGTCAGGACTCGCTTTTCAGTCTCATCTGAAAGGGGGTGTCTTCAGCACTACAGCACCCTCTAACATCCTGCTTCAAACATACATTGGGGTCTTACACGGGACATGAGAGCTTCATTTATCATCTCTTTAGTTGAAGCACACGCTTCCTTCTCCTTTACAGAAGTCTGATTACTTTTGTTATGCAATTCCTCTAACTGAAGAGGTGGGATGTATTACTACAGTAGGAAACCATACACAGTGTCTAATGCTAATTTAGACATCAGGTTTGCATGCTTGATCAAATCCATAATTACATTGATCACTGGAGTTCTACTCCAATTACAATTTACTACAGGATCCTAACCTGGCTCCATGAGTAACTGCATTTGGCTGAACTTCTGAAAAAAGCAGGCCCTCCTTTCATCAGGTTCAGGTGGATGTGCGCTCTTAGTCATCCTTATGATGAGTTCAGCTGATGAACATGTATCCTTTCATCTGCTCTCAGTTGGTACACAAAGGATTTGAGGATTGCTTTCAGCTGAGACACAGACCCACTTGCACTGTATTTTAAAGCTGTAGCACTTACAGAGGGCTCTACTTCTAACCTTAGCAGTGGAGGCTAATGCATGAATGATACTTTAGTGGATAGTGTAGCTGACCATGTTGTAAACAGAATGTGAAAAGAATTTTATGTTCCAATGGACAAGTGAAGGTTAGAATTAACAAGCAGCTTTACAAACTACTAGGCAGACTATGTATACAAATATTCTAAATATTTTAAAGACACACTGTTTTCCAGGTAATCTGTTCCCCCCGCACCCTTTGTTCGATTCCTGTGTCAATCTTTTTCTTTGTTTTTCAGTTTTCCCTACGGTTAACTTTTACCCTCTTCCTCTGTCTAAATCCCTCCTCTGGCCTCTTTCTCCTCCATTTCCCTCCTTCTCTTCAGTCCTCCCTCATTCACTCCCACCTGCCAGATACTCCTCTCCACCTCTTATAAATACATTCCCACTCCCAACCCTATTGTGGAATGCCAGGAGGAGAGTGGGAGTTGTCAGTCCTTGTTTGTTGCTATTGAGATCTTCTCCCTAGAGTGGAGGATGAAATGGTTGTGGAGGTTGTCTCTTTTCCCATCAACCCCTTTGAAGAAGGCAGGGTTTTCCTTTCCTTCTTCACTGTGATGAGGAGACAGATCTGTGTTGCAGAGGCAAACAGGAGGCAGCAATTCTCGTTCTCTACTTTCCTGTCAGGTACTGTTGCTTCATACAGTGGTAGAAAGACATGGAATTCCAGAAACTCTGCACCCAGCTCTTCCCAATGCTGGCACTTCAATTTCTCTTGGATTCTGATTGATTCTCCAATCCTTGCTTCACCAACCGTTGCTGAAGGGAAAGGAAAGTATCGCTACAGAAGCTGTGCCCCATCGGGCAGCAGTCAGGGAGCTGTTGCCCCCACCTCCCCGACCGTAACTCCCATCAGGCCTGTCTGCATCTACTGTGGTTAAACTGCCAGTGCAATAGTTAGAAGTGGCGCCACGTAGTACAACCTGGAATTTAAACCAGCCATGCTGCTAAGTCTCTCAATCATCAGGCAACAACTCATGGCAAACATTTTAATAGAATAATTTAAATGAGCTATAAAACTTCACTCTGAAATGTATAGGTATTTAACAAAATATGTACTGATAACAGTTCTTGGGCCAACATAATTCTTTCTCTGTTTATTACAGACTAGCTTGATAGATGCTGGAGTGCATGAACATTAATTTTCAGTCTGAACATGATTTGACATTACTGTGTGAACACAGCTCTTCCCTTATTGTGTAATAGAATTCTAATCCTGTGCCTTTGTGGAAAAACCTTGGAAAAACTCATTCCACTTGAGGACCTTTTGTCAAGTTACTAAAGTGTGTGACTTACAAATGTAGATGTTAAACAGAGCTGAAGGATTCAAACTGACCTAAGGGTAAAGCAGATGGCGGGATATTGCATTTATTTTCTTCTGGAGGGAGCCCTATGTTTTACACATTATTCCCAGAACTTCTGAGAGTTATGCCAAATAATAGTGTGTTGTGGGTCATAAAGGTATCTCAAGGTAGATGTGAACAGTGGTATTCTGTAACCTGCCCTGGGTGTGACAGAAATGCACTGAAAGACTTTCTTCAATTATTGTGGAACTAACAATATGTCATATTATAGGCTGCTGGCATATTGAGACAGCTACCGATCAAATTGACCAATATTGTGTATTATTTCCTTGCGCTCACGTCAGTCTGTATCCGTCTCTTGTCTTATACTTAAATTGTAAGCTCTTTGGGGGACGGACCATCATTTTGTTCTGTGTTTGTACAGCACCTATGACAATGGGGTCCTGGTCTGTGACTGGGGCTCCTAGGTGGTACGATAATTTGATAATAAACAGTAACATTGATTCTGTGTTTATTTTCTGGGCATACATTTACTATACCCAAATAGTCAGTGAGACACCCATTAGGCACCCAAGGGTGAATCCTTAACTATGCAGAACTCACCTTTGGCCCAGTTGAGAGGAGGGGAGGAAAAATGTAGCCATCTTTGTATCTTCTCCACTCTTGGGGCTATTGTACAAAATGGGCCCTTGCAATAGCTTAGAATAGTTTAAGTTAAGTTCTCTAAGTTATGCTAACTACAGCGGTTCACTGTGCCATCAGCGAATAGGGTTGTGTGTCTCAAGTTCCAGTCCTACTGCTGGCTACTTCTCTCTGCCTGATCTGGGAGGAGCAATGAGTGGCACAGATGCCTTAGTGCATACAGCCACCTACACATGTCCCCATCTCACGTGGGTCCTGCAATGAACACAGCCCAGCTGGATGTGAGGACTCGGGACTTTAAGTTTCCCCTTCTGTGCCCACAATACTGGTCCTTCGGCGTGGGTGCAATTCATGATATGCAGACATCTAAGTGAATGCATTCACATACCAGGGAGTTAGACATCTCAATGACATCAAATTGTACTAGGAGTTAAAAAATGTAGTTCACATTTTCTACTGAGATTTAGGTGATCCTGCCAGAAGGTAACATGGATGGTCTAAATGAAATACTGGTCTTCCATAGAAGTGGGAAAAATAGTGAATATACCATAACATTTGATATACCATATAATCTGACAAAAAGCTATTTCAGCATATATACCTGGCCACTTTGCTTTTCACAAATGTTTATAAAAATGTTGAACTTTTAAATACTTTCTGTGCAAATCTGCAACATTGTGAAGGTTTCCCATGAAATGGTAATGTTTACTTTTTTTTTTTTTAAAGGTAAAACTAAAATCATACAAAGTTTTTCAAGTTGCAGGTATTCCACAGAGTCCTAGTTCTTTCCTTCATTAAATTTTGTTCTTATTTTTAAAAGTAAGGGTATGCCTGCACTACCATTAAACCGATGACTGGCCTGTGCTAGCTGACTCGCGCTCAGGGTAAGGGGCTGTTTAATTGCAGCATAGACGTTCGGGCTCGGGCTGGAGCCTGGGCTCTAGGAGCCTGTGAGATGGAAGAGGTCTGGCTCCAGTCCAAGCCAGAAAGTCTACACCGCAATTAAAGAACCCTGCAGCACGAGCCCCTAGCCCAGCATGGTGTCTATTTGCAGTGTAGACATAACCAAATTAAAAAATGAAGGTTCATTCTTCTTCCTTAACTCAGACCTATAATATTAGTAGAGAGTGCCATGCTTTAACTTCACTTTCCTAGCTTTTGTTAGTTTGTGTCACAACTTTCATATCATTTTAACACAGTGTTTTCATGCTGAATTATATCTGTTTCAAGAACAGCTTTCTGTTGTTTCATTGTTGTCTCCTGATGAAAAGCCATAATACTCTGAGACATTAAGACAATAACAACCAGTGCAAAATTGAAATATCACAATGAATTATCTCCTGTTGAGAAGAAGCAAGAGGGTGATTTCTTTTAACAAAATTTCTTTTCACTGGATTTCGCTCAATAATACAACAAAGGGAACCATAGTTACATAACAAAGCATCCAAATCTGAGTGGTACAGATAGTTGTAATTAACGGAGTGAGTTGGAATAAAAAAAATACAGCACTACACACATTGCAAAATCACAAGAGATTTATATGCATAGATGTGCCTCAGCTGCAAGATTTGGATGTGACTCAGTTTATGAACACTCTCAAATTGCAGGGATATTTGGATTTGGTGTTCTGGTTTGGGTCCTTCCCTCAGTTAGTAACTGAGAGGATATATGATCTACAGTGATGCAAGTAGAAATCATTTCTTGCCGGTACACTGCACTCATGGGAGGGACACAAAGGGGAGGCATGTGACCTTCCCAATGACTCCTCCCTGCTCCACCCCCCAGCTCAGAGCCCCCACACTCTCTCCCCATCCCTCGTTATTGGGGCGGGAGGCTTTTTCCTCCTCCCACTGTGCTGGAGACTTCTGCTGTACAGACCCCAGGCAGGAGGACTTAGGAGAAGCAGCTGTGTGGAAGGGCTTGGGGCTGGGCTGGGGGTGGTACAGATGGACCGAAGGAGCTGCTAGCGTGGGGCCACCAAGCAGCCCCACGTTCTGCTTCTTTCGCTGCGGCAGTTCCCGGGAGATCAGGGCTCTCTGGAACCGCAGCAACGAAAGGAGCAGAAGAACATGGGGCCGCCGGGCAGCCCCATGCAGGCAGCTCCTTCGGTGCGGCTGCTGTTCTGCCTCCAGACCCACCCCCAGCCCTTCCACGCAGCTATGTCTCCTGAGTCCTCCTGCCTGGGGTCTGAAGAGCAGCCCCACTGGCAAACAGGAGCATGGGGGCGGGGCTGGGGGCAGTACAGCAGCCGCACAGGAGGACAGGGTCGTGGGGGCATCTGCCAATGAAAGCAGATTGCTGTTGCTTCACGTACCAGCTAAGCACCATTTAAGACCAGGAGGAATATCTGAAGTTACTGACTCTATGGGCTTGTCTACACTGAAAACAGCTGTGTCACTCCAGCAATGCCGCTGTCGCGCTTCAGGGTAGCCACTACCTACATCATGTTACCTGTTGGCAAAGGTAATCCACCTCCCTGAGAGGTCGCATCTAGGTCGATGGAAGAATTATTTAATTAATCTAGTGCTGTCTACACAGGGACTTAGGTCGGCTTCAGTGGGATTTTTCACAGCCTTGACCAACGTAGTTAAAACCAACCTAATTTTCAAGTGTAGACCAGGCCTGAGTCTATACTTGAACTGCTATATTGGCACAGCTGCAACTGCACCACTTTAGTGCTTTTAGAGTGACCAGATGTCCCAATTTTATAGGGACAGTCCTGACTTTTGGGTCTTTTTCTTATATAGGCTCCTATTACCCCCCCACCCCCATCCCGATTTTTCACATTTGCTGTCTGGTCATCCTAAGTGCTTTAGAGTAGACACTCACTACAGCAATGGCAGGTATTCACTCATTGCTATAGTTAATCCAGCTCCCTGAGTTACATGACCAGGATGTGGGTGGTCAGACCTAGTGGTCAGAGCAGGAATCAGGCTGAGTCAGGTACCAGGAGGACAGAGTCCAAGACAGGTCAGAGGGTGAATTGAGAGTCCAGCACCAGGAGGCTGGTAGGGTCAGGTTACCAGGAGACTGGGGTCAGGTGCTAGGTTTCAGAAAGTAATTGAATAGCAAAGTCAAGGACAAACCAGGGTCAGAAGCCAGAGACTATTGCAAGCAGGGTCTGGAGCAGAGACAGGCAGGCAGTCTGTATAGTTGCTCAGACAGCTCTCCTGCAGGGCTTCGTGGTTTAAGTACTGGTACCGGCCAATAAATGGGCTGTGAGGGGTTGCCACTCAGGTCCTGCTGCGTGGTACTTCCTGCCAAGCCCAGCCTTAGAGTGTCCTTCTGGGGGAGCCCAAGCCTAAGACTCCCATAGCGATGCAGAGGTGTTGGGAGCCAGAACCTCCAAGGTTCCAGCCCTGCAGGTTCTATCATCGAGAGGCGGTAGCTAGCTCGATGGAAGAATTATTCTGTTGACCAAGTACTGTCTACACCAGGTTAGGTCTGCTTCACTACGTAGCTCAGTGGTATGGACTTTTCACACCCCTCAGTGATGTAGCTGGGTTGACTTAACTTTCTAGTGTCGACCTGGCCTGAAACTGCTGCTATCCATAGTGATTAATTTATTCTCTAACATGTAAAATACCATTTAGCACCTAAAAAGAAGCAAATGAACTGTAATCAATAACAGTGTGACTGTCATCATCACGGTCGGGTTTATAGCACTGAGACCCTGACTACAGTTTGGAAACAGCATGTTTGTAATGCAGATGTAGTTTTTAACCACCCTCACCTCCCCGAACATTTTCTAGTATAGTTCTAGTACAATTTTTGTGAGCACAAATTGCAGAAGATTTGTAAATTGTACTAAAAGAATCCTGGACTGTAGGACAACCTCAGTTCAACAGATGCATGAACGATAAATTGGGAGAAAAATCCTTTTCTTTTGGCAGGGTTTGTGTACTTCAGAAGGAAAATCAGTTTGCAACGAGCATTTCTGTCCACTTGTTTGGGAATGTCTTGCTATAATTGGAATGCTTTGTTTGCTTGTGATGACACCACCCAACTTATTTCCAAAAGAAACAGGGTAAAATTTTCAAAAGCACCTATGTTCCATTGGAAGTCTATGAGACTTAGTTGTCTGAGACTAGGAACTTATGTCAGCATAATGATGTTGCTCAGGGGTGTGGAAAATCCACCCCCCTAAGCGACCTAATTGTCCTAAACTAACTCCCCAATGTAGAAAGCGCTCTCAAGGAGGTGGAGTACCTTTGCCGATGGGAGAAGCTCTCCTGTTGACGTAGGTAGCATCTTCACTGAAGTGCTACAGCAGCGCAGTGGCAGCATTGTATATGTAGACCTGCCCTAAGTAATTTAGGTCCTTTTGAAAATTTTACCCATATGGTTTTCTAAGGCTTAGTCCTAATAATATGCCATCTGCAAACCCAGACTGAAGAAGAGCTCTGTGTAAGCTTGAAAGCTTCTCTCTTTCACTAACAGAAGTTGGTTCAATAAGATATTACGTCACCCACCTTGTGTCTCTAATATCCTCGGACCAAAATAGCTACAACAGCATGGCAAATATCTGAAATTCAGACATGTGAATGGAAAGTTCCTTCTTTAACTCACATGCATGCAAAACTATTATTCACAATGCAGATTTATCAGCACTGCAGGTCACTGTTGCATATTCTGCACTATCCCATGTATAAAATTTCCATTTACATTAATTCTTCTACAGACTCCCTGTTTTCCACAAGATAATGTTCTTGTCCTCCCCTTCCATATTTTCCTCTTCCTTCTTACCAACTCTAGGGACTGATCCTGGGTGTTCATCAAAATCAACTTATTTGCCATTGATGTTAATTAACTTTGAATCAAGCATCTAATCAGCATACTGGTACAAGCCACCTTCCTTGCTGATGATGGGTCATTCAATCAATCATGTGTGAACTATGCACTGAGAAAGCACAGGGCTTCTTCTTCCTCATGAAAGCACTTTTCATTCTTCTAATCAAAGTCTCATTTGTGCAAAATTATACCTAATCAAATGTGGTGATTATTTGATGTGGACAAAAAGTCTGGTAAAGAATAGGCCCAGAACATGAAACTCATTTTGTGTTTGTGATGAAAGCCAAGTCTACAGAAAAGTCTAGTACTAGAACTCGTTACACCACTTACTTTCTATCATTCCATCCAGACAATACACATATCTACTGGAGCATTTGATTTAGTTTCAAAGAATCCATCAGTGTTAATTTGTCACTTCGAAAGCTTCATTATTTTTTAAACCACCTGTGATTAGGTTGACTTCCAAAGCAGATATGGTATCCCAGTACTGGTTTGTTACTGTTTTGCTTCTGTTTGACATGACATCTTTAAATAAACTCTGTGACTTGCGTAATCTGGCATCTGACCAGTAGGTAGCAACCCCAGCTCATTATTACTCTCATTGCAGAGGATAGGCTGTCATATCTAGATTTACTTGACAAGCAATATCTGAAGATATTTCATTGACACACCGGGCTAGATATTGGCATTCCTTTTTACTTGTCCCCTGAAAAGGAATAAGGTGTTTGTTCTCATCTTTTGTGTTTTGCTAAAGTTATCAGATGTCTGTGCTAGATCTTAACAACTGGCTCCTTTCAAATTCTACCATATAATGCTATAGGTATGTCAGTTTGCTCTGTGATGGCATCTTCCTCAATGCAAGGCTAAAATCAATCAATAACATTTGCTTGGTTATCAACAATGCAACTGCAAAACAAATCCAGATTTCTCTATAAAAACTGAATTGTCAATCACACGTGGTATAATTAACTTTGTGCCTAAGGGTATGTCTACACTACGAAATTAGGTTGAATTTATAGAAGTAGGTTTTTTAGAAATCGTTTTTATATATTCGAGTGTGTGTGTCCCCACAGAAAATGCTCTAAGTTCATTAAGTGCATTAACTCGGCGGAGTGCTTCCACAGTACCGAGGCAAGCGTCGACTTCCGGAGTGTTGCACTGTGGGTAGCTACCCCACAGTTCCCGCAGTCTCTGCTGCCCATTGGAATTCTGGGTTGAGATCCCAATGCCTGATGGGGCTAAAACATTGTCGCGGGTGGTTCTGGGTACATATCATCAGGCCCCCGTTCCCTCCCTCCCTCCGTGAAAGTAGCAGCAGAGAATCGTTTCACGCCTTTTTTCTTGAGTTACCTGTGCAGACGCCATACCACGGCAAGCATGGAGCCTGCTCAGGTAACCGTCACCATATGTCTCCTGGGTGCTGGCAGATGTGGTACTGCATTGCTACACAGCAGCAGCAACCCCTTGCCTTGTGGCAGCAGACCGTGCAGTAGGACTGGTAGCCGTCATCGTCATGTCTGAAGTGCTCCTGGCCACGTCAGCCAGGAGCGCCTGAGCAGACATGGGTACAGGGACTACATTAGAAATGACTTGACCAGGTCATTCTCTTTAGTCCTGCCGTCAGTCCTATTGAACCATCTTATGGTGAGCAGGCAGGCGATACGGATTGCTAGCAGTCCTACTGTACCATCTTCTGCCAGGCAAGCAAGAGATGAGGATGGCTAGCAGTCCTACTGCACCATCTTCTGCCGAGCAGCCATGAGATGTGGATGGCTTGCAGTCCTTCTGCACTGTCTGCTGTCAGCCAAAGATGTAAAAGATAGATGGAGTGGATCAAAACAAGAAATAGACCAGATTTGTTTTGTACTCATTTGCTTCCCCCCCTCCCACGTCTAGGGGACTCATTCCTCTAGGTCACACTGCAGTCACTCACAGAGAAGGTGCAGCGAGGTAAATCTAGCCATGTATCAATCAGAGGCCAGACCAACCTGCTTGTTCCAATAAGAACAATTACTTAGGTGCACCATTTCTTATTGGAACCCTCCGTGAAGTCCTTCCTGAAATACTCCTTGATGTAAAGCCACTCCCTTTGTTGATTTTAATTCCCTGTAAGCCAACCCTGTAAGCCATGTCGTCAGTCGCCCCTCCCTCCGTCAGAGCAACGGCAGACAATCGTTCTGCGCCTTTTTCCTGTGCGGACGTCATACCAAGGCAAGCATGGAGGCCGCTCAGCTCACTTTGGCAATTAGGAGCACATTAAACACCACACGCATTATCCAGCAGTATATGCAGCACCAGAACCCAGCAGAGCGATACCGGGCGAGGAGGCGACGTCAGTGCGATCACGTGAGTGATCAGGACATGGACACAGATTTCTCCCAAAGCATGGGCCCTGCCAATGCATGCATC